>NC_069785.1:41796634-43219134 GCF_027406575.1 Nycticebus coucang | reverse complement strand
ACAATTTGGGATTTTTATTAAACTCAAATTTGGGTGATTTTGAGAATCATAATATTTTCTTCTAGTTTTAGGTAAATATTATTTTTATATTAACTGTATGAATTGTTTTCTGTAACAGTGAAGAATGTACAAACAGGACGAAGTGTCCCAGGAGTGAAGATGTTTTTTGGGCATGAGATTGTGAATGGTGAGAGTTTCATCTTCCCTGAATGCTGGTATTGGGATTTGCAGTGGTGGTAAACTCACTACTCTGCCTCATCCGTTATTTGAAATAAAATGGGGTGTTGGCCTGTCATTAATATTGCACTATGAACTCTTAAAGTTGGTATTCAAGAATTGATCCTTCTTTTACTGTTTCTGTGGGTACTGGACGAGCAGAATAGGCTTACAGAACTATAATCATTTTGATTTTATAATGTGAGGTCTGCTGATGCTCATCACTAGAGACTTGGCTAGTGGGCAGTTGGGAATCTAGACAGGAAGGGATGGTCTTGCTAAGAAAGCTAATTAAATGCCATAGCTCCATTCACAGTTCTTTATCTGAAACTGTGGGGCCAAATGTCTCAGAATCCAGAATTGGTCTGGATTTTTTGAAAACTTAACATGAAGAATATACTGTTCATGTTACCTCAAGAAGATCTGGGCAGTACTCTGAAATATAACACATTTTTCCAGAGATAATCCTACTAAGTGATATAAAATAGGACTATAAATGTCATCTCAGATGAAGTTTGCTGATAAAAGACTTACAACAAAATTTTTGGATTTTGGAATTGCAGAAAGTAGCCCTATTCTCTATTTATGTCTAGCTGTAGGAACTCATCTGGTCAGTTTGCTTCAACAAGTCATAGGATAAGAGAAAGCACGAACACTTCTTGCTTTCATGGAATCAAGAGCTTTCCGCTTTTACCCTCCAAGGAGGATTAAAAATTGGTGCTGAGTGGAGCAGTGGGAGCTCTGGGGCTTCTTAGGTCTGTGCATTTCTCCCCATTGGCGCAGAGCAGAAGAAAAGACTCTTTTTTTTTTTTTTTTTGTAGAGACAGAGTCTCACTGTACCGCCCTCGGGCAGAGTGCCGTGGCAGCACACGGCTCACAGCAACCTCTTAACTCTTGGGCTTACGCGATTCTCTTGCCTCAGCCTCCCGAGCAGCTGGGACTACAGGCGCCCGCCACAAGGCCCGGCTATTTTTTGGTTGCAGTTTGGCCGGGGCTGGGCTTGAACCCGCCACCCTCGGCATATGGGGCCGGCGCCCTACTCACTGAGCCACAGGAGCCGCCCGAAGAAAAGACTCTTATAGATGTGAATTTATTACTGCTCGAAAGATTGCTTTGCTTTGTGAGAAAACTAGAATTTAGAAAGAGATGAAAATCTCACCAAATTAATGACTGTGAATCCAGAGCCATTGCAAATTCCACAAGTTTGAACAGCTACTTCTGTTCTCACTGAGTATGCTACTGTAAATACTCTTTGTCCCTTGAATATCTTTTTATAAGGGTAGTAGTGGAATTTCTAATTGTGTTTTAACTATTAACCTTTGTTGCTTGTTTTTTTTTTTTTTTTTTTTTTTTTTGGTTTTTGGCCGGGGCTAGGTTTGAACCTGCCACCTCCGGCATATGGGACCGGCACCCTACTCCTTGAGCCACAGGTGCCGCCCTAACTATTAACCTTTGAAATTAACTATTAACTGAGCTCTGGACTGAATCAAACCTAGGCTGTGGATGAGTTTGTAGGGAGAAGCAAAGGAATCACTATTACCATCCATCTCCCTAACTCAAAAGAAGGCTGATTACTGACCAGCTTTGTAATCTTCGTCTCTTCCTAAATTCTTTTCCAGGACTTGGCCCTTTTTCATAATTTTTTTTTTTTTTTTTTGAGACAGAGTCTCATTTTGTCATCCTCACAGCTCATAGCAACCTCAAACTCTTGGGCTTAAGAGCTGTGATTCTCTTGCCTCAGCCTCCCAAGTAGTTGAGACTATAGGCATCCACAATACCTGGCTATTTTTTATTTTATTATTTATTTATTTATTTTTGGTTTTTGGCCGGGGCTAGGTTTGAACCCGCCACCTCCGGCATATGGGACCAGCGCCCTACTCCTTGAGCAACAGGCGCCGCCCATACCTGGCTATTTTTTAGAGACAAGGTCTCACTCTGGCTCAGCCTGGTCTTGAACTCATGAGCTTAAGCAATCCACCCACCTCGACCTCCCAGAGTGCTAAGATTACACACTGCACCCAGCCAAGCAACCTCAAATTCTTGGCTTAAGCCAGTGGATCTCAACCTGTGGGTCCTGACCCACAGGAACTGTATTAATGTAATGGCTTGCAGCATTAGGAAGGTTGAGAACCACTGACTTAAGTGATCCTCTTGTCTCAGCTTCCTGAGTAAGTAGGATTATAGGTGACTGCCACAATGCTGGCTACTTTTTTTTTTAGAGATGGGAGTCTGGCTCTTGCTCAGGCTGGTCTGGAACTCCTGAGCAAGTGAGCCATCAAGCCCAGGTCTTGTTCATAGTTTTTAAGCTCAAGGGATAGTCATCTCCTTGTTTGTCCTGTTGCCCGATCAGCTATGGAAGGGTCTGCCCAAAAAAGCACTGTTGGATAAGAATTGTCAAGATGAAGGACAAGAATGGCCAATTAGCACTTTCACTGAATTTTACTTATCTCTGCCCCAGATTCATCACTTCCAGATAATGCAGAGAAAAGAGACATTTGAAACATAGTGGCTCTCTGAGAGGCTTTTTCCTTGAAAAGTACCTAAATACACTTCGCTGAATCTAAGATGCTACTAATTATTAATTATAAGACATACTATTACCTTTTGCACCAACAGAGAAAAAGAAGCTGCCAGTTAAACGATCATATATTTATTGTAAACGGTAATTTCGGAGCTATTTAAAATGTGTGTATCTTTGCCTAGGCTTCGTGGCTCACACCTGTAATTCTAGCATTCTAGGAGGCAGAGGCAGGAGGATTAGTTGAGCTCCGAAGTTTGAGAACAGCCTAAGCAAGCGTGAGACCCTCTCTCTACTAAAAATAGAAAAAAATAGCCAGGTGTGTCCTGTGCTTGTATTTTCCCAGCTATTCAGGAGGTGGAGGCAGGAAAATCACTTAAATCCAGAAGTTTGACGTTGCTGTGAGATATGATGACACCATATCACTCTAGCCAGGGGCAACAGAGTAAGTCTCTCTCAGAAAAATAAAGATTAAAAAAAAATGTTTGGCTTGGCGTCTAATAGCTCAGCGGCTAGGGTGCCAGCCAAATACACCAGAGCTGGTGGATTTGAACCTAGCCCAGGCCTGCCAAACAACAATGGCAACTACAACAACAAATAAATAGCCAGGTATTGTGGTGGGCACCTGTAGTCCCAGCTACTTGGGAGGCTGAGGCAAGAGTATTCCTTAAGCCCAAGAGTTGGCGATTGCTGTGAGCTGTGACGCCACAGCACTCTACTGAGGGTGATATAGTGAGACTGTCTCAAAAAAAATTTTTTATCTTAGAATCAATGAAATATAGTGATTCCCTACATTCCTTGTACAATTAGATTAAAAACAAATGATTTCAGGATCTCTGTGCAATATTTTGGGATAATTCTTTTGGGATTTCCATTTTAGCTTTTGAGACAGTCTCAAGCTGTCGTCCTGGGTAGAGTGCCATTGCATCATAACTCACAGCAAAGTCCAACTCTTGGTATCAAGCGATCGTCTTGCCTCAGTTTTTCTATTTTTAGTAGAGACAGGGTCTTGTTTTTTTTTTTTTGTTTGTTTGTTTTGTTTTTTTTAAGAGACAGAGTCTCACTTTGTTGCCCTTGCCATAGTGCCTTTGCATCACAGCTCACAGCAACCTCCAGCTCTTTGGCTGAGGACTGCAGGTGCCCACCATAACACCCGGCTATTTTTTGTTGCAGTTTGGCTGGGGCCGGGTTCAAGCCCACCACCCTCCATATATGGGGTCAGCGCCCTATTTACTGAGCCGCAGGCGCCACCCCCTCAATTTTTGCTCAAGCTGGTCTTGAAGTCATGAGCTCAAGCAATCCACCCACCTCAGCCTTCCAGAGTGCTAGGATTACAGGCATGAGCCACTGGATTCAGCCCCATTTTAGCTTTTATTGCCTTTCATGTTACTGAATTTTTAATGCACCAGCCTTCAAAAACATCAGGGACAGATTTGTGATTGATTTAAGAGAAAACTCTCTGAAATAGTACATAGTGTGAGGGAAGGTGCCTTACAATTAGGATTGGTGGAAAAAAATCTCTAGGTTTTGTGTGAAAGACAACAAAGACCCTGGAACAAAAGTGGCGAAGGGAATATGTAGAGAGGTTTCTAAATAACCAGATGCTATGTAAGGACCTGTTAATTACAAGTCTTCAGTGCTTTGGATAATCTTTTCTGCTCTGTTTATTTCTGGCCAAGAAAGCCTCTAGCAACTGAAATTTCATTTCCAGTTACTAGTCAAACTGGATGTGTGAGGGTTGGGAATGGTTAATTACTTTCAGATTGGAAACTATTGGAAGCCATTTGGTTATTTTACAGTGGAACTACTGGATGAAGTGGAGCAAGATGCAGTGAGAGAAAAGGCTTCTTCTGTTAGGTATGATGAAATTATTTTCTTAATTATGATGTTTCTCAAATGTGCACATAATGTAGAAAGGCTTAATTCTTTATTTTTTTTAAATGGAGTCTTACTTTGTCACCCTCCATAGAGTGCTGTGGTGTCATAGCTCACAGCAACTAACTCTTGGCCTTAAATGATTCTCTTGCCCGACCCTCCCAAGTAGATGAGACTTATAGGTGCCCACTACCGCGCCTGGCTATTTTTTTGTTTTTAACAGGCTGGGGCTGGGTTCGAACCCACCAGCCCTGATGCATGTGGCCAGCACCCTATCCATTGAGCTACAGGTGCTGCCAAAAAGCCTTAATTCTAATTCACTAGTTGCTTGACTCCTAAAATGGCATTAAGGAAATAGAAATGAGAAGAAATATATAAATGTTTTCTTCCATCTTTAAATAGAACCCTTTAGGGCAGCACCTGTGGCTCAATGAGTAGGGCACCAGCCCCATATACCAAGGGTGGTGGGTTTGAACCCGGCCCCTGCCAAACTGCAACAAAAAAATAGCTGGGTATTGTGGCAGGCACCTGTAGTCCCAGCTACTTGGGAGACTGAGGCAAGAGAATCGCCTAAGCCCAGGAGCTAGAGATTGCTGTGAACTGTGACACCACAGCACTCTACCAAGAGCAACAAAGTGAGACTCTGTCTCTAAAAAATAAAGAATAAATGAAACAAAATAAATAGAACTCATGAGTCAATGTAAACAATGGATGAATGGGTGCTAGTTAATGGAGGACCACAGTCCTTACCTAATATGTGATAGAATCTGTGTATGGTATCATCAACAAAGAACAAATTCACCTGAGTGTTGTTTTTTGTAAGGGTAGTCTAAATACAGAAAGAACCAGAATGGATATAATGAAAGATGAAAACCTAAATGTATTTGAGCCTGTTTCTCCTGCCCTTGAGGCACCAACTACCTCCCTGCTGAATGACCTCAAGTACAGCCCATCGGGTAAGCACTGGGGCTCTGAATTTTCTAGGCTGTCTATATTGTGGTTCAGAACTCTCTCTTTCTCTATTTTGGGGGCGGGGGACAAAATCTTGCCTCACCATCTCATGTACCTAGGACTATAGGCGTCCACCATCACACCCGGCTAATTTTTCTATTTTTAGTGGAGACAGGGTTTCATTCTTCTTCATTCTGAACTCAAGTGATCATCCCAACTCGGCCTCCCAGAGTGCTCAGATTACAGGCCTGAGCCACTGTGACTGGCCTGTTAGCTAAGTTTTTTTTTTTTTTTTTTGAGACAGAGCCTCAAGCTGTCACCCTGGATAGAGTGCTGTGGCGTCACCACTCACAGCCACCTCCAACTCCTGGGCTCAAGCGATTCTGGTGCCTCCACCTCCCAAGTAGCTAGGACTACAGGCGCCCACCACAACACCCAGCTATTTTTTGGTTGTAGCCGTCATTGTTGTTTGGCGGGCCTGGGCTGGATTCAAACCCGCCAGCTCAGGTGTATGTGGCTGGCGCCTTAGCAGCTTGAGCCTCAGGTGCCAAGCCAAGTTTTTTTTTTTAATTGTTGGGGAATCATTGAAGATACAATGAGCCCAATTATATTGCTTGTGTTTGCTGGGTGAAGTAAATTTTCTTTCTGGTGCTGTGGCATCATAGCTCACAGCAACTCAAACTCTAGAGCTAAAGTGATCTCTTACCTCAGCCTTCTAAGTAGTTTGGACTACACACGCCCACCACAATGCCCAGGTATATTCCTTTCATTTTTAAAATTATAAAATTTGTAATAATAATTAACTGTCAGTACCCAGAGAATTCTTTAAGTGTAGGCATTGGCCCATTTCTAGGATGCAGGAAACAAACTGCAGTTTTTTATTATGAATATTCTTTTTAAAAAGTGCATGTTTTAAGTATTCAAGATATACACCCATGACATTACTAGATTATCAGAGTGAAAAATGAGTAAAAAAATTCAATTTGTAAGATTATCATTGGTGGGACTTTTGTTCTCAATTAACAAACAGACTGCTAATTAGTGTTCAGTGTGTGATGATAATGAATAACAGACTTTGAGTTGCAATAGAATAGAAGTATATGAGTGTGGCCAAAATTAGTGGGGAGGCCAGTCTATTGCAGAACAGAAATATATCTAATGCCATCATTCTCCTGTAGAGGAGGAAGAGGTGACATACACAGTCATTGATCAGTTCCAGCAGAAGTTTGGTGCTGCCGTAAGTACTGTCCTCAGTCATTCCCTGTATTGTCTGTATGCAGGTATTGTGTCTGTGTCTCATAAATTTATTATAAGATCTTTGATGTTTTCCCTACTAATTAAACAAAATATTTGGGTACTTGCTATATGCCAGATACTGTTTTGAGATCTCGACAAAGTTCCAGCCCTCAAGGAGTGTACGTTCTAATGTAAGACAATAAATGAATGATTGTATTTCAGCTGACAGTAAGTGGTATGAAGAAAAATAAAGCATGGTATGCAGAGTAGAGTGACAGGGAGGTCCTGTTTTATATGGAGTAGACAAAACTTCTCTGAGGAGGTGACACTGGAACAGAGACATAAAGAAAGTAAAAGAGCTAGCCGTGTGGATCTCTAGATGAAGAACTTAAAAGTAGAATTAGCAAGTGCAAAGGCACTGAGACTGAAGCATTCTTGACTTGTGTAGAGGAACAGCAGCTCCCTGTGTCAGTGAGGCAGGGACACATTGAAGAACAGTGGTAGGAAACGGGGAGGGGCTGCAATCCAGATCATATTTTGCTTTCTGCACATTATTGGGATATTGAGTTTGACTCCAGTGAAGTGGAAAACCATTGACAGTTTCTGACTTACATTTTTCTTTCTTTTTTTTTTTTTTTAGATAAGAGTCTCACTTGGTGACTCTTGGTAGAGTGTCATGACATGTTAGCTCACAGCAATCTCAAACTCTTAGGCTCAAGTGATCCTCTTGCCTCAGCCTCCCAGGTAGCTGGGACCACAGACACCTGCCACAATGCCTAGCTTTTTTTGTTTTTGTTTCACAGGCCCATGCCAGATTCGAACTCACCAGCCCCAGAGCATGTGGCCAGCACCCTAACCACTGAGCTAAGGGTGCCTAGCCTCTGACTTACACTTTAAAAGGATCAATCAGAATGCTCTACTTATGCAATTTCTCTGTGATTGTGTACACATATTTACATGTATATTTGAGAAGTGGCAGTATGTAATTATTTATCCTAGAGCGTGGCTCACAGATGGGCTTCAAGAGAGTCATTCAGCTTTCTGTTAAGGTGCAAGACTAAGCTTGTGTGTACATGGGTGCATTTTTTCAGTTTTTTTTTTTTTTCTAGACAGAGTCTCACTTTGTTGCCCTCAGTAGAGTACCATAGCATCATAGCTCACAGCAACCTCAAACTCTTGGGCTTAAGTGATTCTCTTGCCTCAGCCTCCCAAGTAGCTAGGACTATAGGCATCTGCCACAACACCTGGCTATTCTTTTTTTTTTTTAGAGACAGAGCCTCACTTTGTCACCCTGGGTAGAGTGCTGTGGTGTCACAGCTCACAGCAACCTCCAGCTCTTGGGCTTAGGTGATTCTCTTGCCTCAGCCTTCTGAGTAGCTGGGAGTACAGGCCCCACCACAACGCTCGGCTATATTTTTGTTGCAGTTTGGCTGGGGCCGGGTTTGAACCCACCTCCCTCCGTAGATGGGGCCGGCACCCTACTCACTGAGCCACAGGTGCCTCCCATGCCTGGCTATTTTTAAAGACTGGGTCTCACTCTTGCTCAGGCTGGTCTCAAACCTGTGAGCTCAGGCAATCCATCTGCTTTGGCCTCCCAGAGTGCTGGGATTACAGGCATGAGCCACCGTGCCCGGCCCTAATGGGTGCATTTTTAAAGGGAGAGTTAGCTCTCAATAATTTCTTTTTTAAAACAGCATTATTAAAATATAATCCATATGCCATGCAGTTCATCTATTTAAAATGTATAGTTCACTGTTTTTATAATAGTATATTCACAGAGTTGTACCTCAAACACTATAATGAAATTTAGAATGTTTTTGATACCCCAGAAGGAAACTCCACACATCTTAGCCATCATTCTCAATTCCCCCCCTCTCAGCCCCTGGCAACCACTAACCTACTTTCTATCTACAAATTTGCCTGTTCAGGACATTTCATAGAGATTGGATCATATGGGCAGTGCCTGTGGCTCAGTGGGTAGGGCACCGGCCCCATATACCGAGGGTGGTGGGTTAAACCCAGCCCCAGCCAAACTGCAGCAAAAAATAGCCAGGCATTGTGGCAGGTGCCTGTAGTCCCAGCTGCTGGGGGAGGCTGAGGCAAAAGAATCACCTAAGCCCAGGAGTTGGAGGTTGCTGTGAGCTGTGTGACGCCACAGCACTCTACCAAGGGCGATAAAGTGAGACTCTGTCTCTACAAAAAAAAATAAAAAATAAATTGGATCATATATTGTGTGTTGTGGGGGAGGAGAGTTGTGAGTGACTTTGTTTACTCAGCATGATGTTTTCAAAATTCATCCATATTGTATCATGAATCAGTATTTCACTTCACAGCAACCATCAGCTCTTGGGCTTAGGCGATTCTCTTGCCTCAGCCTTCCAAGTAGCTGGGACTACAGGCGTCTGCCACAATGCCAAGCTATTTTTTTGTTGCAGTTTGGCTGGGCTGGGCTCAAATCCGCCACCCTCAGTATATGGGGCTGGCGCCCTACTGACTGAGCCATAGGCGCCGCCCATTTTCTTTTTTCTTTCTTTCCTTTTTTTTTTTTTTTTTTTTTGAGACAGTCTCATTACGTCACCCTTGGTAGAGTGCCCTGGCATCACACCTCACAGCAACCTCCAACTCTTGGGCTTAAGCAATTCTCTTGCCTCAGCCTCCCAAATAGCTGGCACTACAGGCACCTGCCACAATGCCTGCCTATTTTTTGGTTGTAGTTGTCATTGTTGTTTGGCAGGCCCGGGCTGGATTTGAACCCACCAGCCTCAGTGTATGTGGCTGGCACCCTACCAGCTGAGCTATAGGCCCCAAACCTGACTTTTTTTTCTTTTTTTTTTTTGAGACTGAGCCTCAAGATGTCGCCCTGGGTAGAGTGCTGTGGCTTTACAGTTCATAGCAACCTCCCAACTCCTGGGTTCAAGCAATTCTCCTGTCTCTTCCTCCCAAGTAGCTAGGACTACAGGAGCCTGCCACAAGGCCTGGGTGTTTTTTTGGTTGCAGCCCTCGTTGTATGGTGGGCCCGGGCTGGATTCAAACCTGCCAGCTCAGGTGTATGTGGCTGCTGCCTTAGCCACTTGAGCCACAGGGGCCAAGCCCTCACTTCTTTTTATTGCCATATAACATTCTGTTATATAGGTGTGCTACATTTTGTTTATCCATTCACCATTTGATGGACATTTGGGTGGTTTCTACTTTTTGACTATTGTGAATAATGCTGCTATGAACATTCATGTGCAAGTTTTTGTGTGGATGTATGTTTTTATTTCTCTTAAATAGATACCTAGGAGTGAAATTGCTAGATTGTATGATAACTCTATGTTTAACTTATGAGAGGAATGGCAAGACTGTTTTCCAAAACTGCTATACCATTTTACTTTTCTACCAGCAATATAGGAGTGTTCCAGTTTCTCCACATCTTTGCTAACACTTGTTATTATTTATCATTTGATGATAGCCCCATCCTAGTTGGTATGAAGTAGTATCTCATTGTGGTTTTGATCTCTATTTCTTTCATGGCTAATGATGATGAACATTTTGCCATGAGTTTACTAGCCATTTGTGTAATTTTTTTGGAGAAATATCTATTTAAATCCTTAGTTGACAGGCGGCACCTGTGGCTCAAACGAGTAGGGCGCTGGCCCATATGCCGGAGGTGGCAGGTTCAAACCCAGCCCTGGCCAAAAACTGCAAAAAAAACCAAAACCCTTAGTTGAGTTGTAATAATAGTTTTGATCATAGACTCGTAAGAATTCTTTATCACAGATTCTTTAAAGGGTCCATGACAACAACAATAAAAAATGAGGTAAGAACTTGTGCTATAGAAGTTTGAAGAAATAGGATCTATTAGATCCTTAGTTGAGTTGTAGTAATAGTTTTGATCATAGACTTGTAAGAATTCTTTATTTATCACAGATTCTTTAAAGGGTCCATGACAACAACAATAAAAATGAGGTAAGGGCTTGGTGCCTGTGGCTCAAGTGGCTAAGGTGCCAGCCACATACACCTGAGCTGGCGGGTTCGAATCCAGCCCAGGCCAACCAAACAATAATGACAGCTGAAACCAAAAAAAAAAAGCCTGGTGTTGTGGTGGGCGCCTGTAGTCCCAGCTACTTGGGAGCCTGAGGTAGGAGAATCACTTAAGCCCATGAGTTGGAGGTTGCTGTGAGCTGTGATGCCATGGCACTCTACCCAGGGTGACAGCTTGAGGCTCTGTCTCAAGAAAAAAAAAAAATGCAGTAAGAACTTGTGCTATAGAAGTTTGAAGAAATAGTTGGGAATACTTATCATTAGGGGAATATAGCTTTTGTTTGGTTGTAGTCGTCATTGTTTGGCAGGCCTGGGCCGGGTTTGAACCGGCCAACTCTGGTGTATGTGGTTGGTGCCCTAGCCGCTGAGCTACAGGTGCCGAGCTAAAATATAGCTTTCGTTACCCATTCTACAGCTTTTTTATTTATTGTGGATGAAAGTGAAATGCTGTCCCCTTTTCTTTTATTTCTTTCTTTTTTTTTTTTTTTGAGACAGAGTCTCACTTTGTCACCCTGGGTAGAGTGCTGTGGCTTCATCACAGTTCACAGCAACTTCAAAGTCTTGTGCTAAAGTGATCCTTCTGCCCCAGCCTCCCAAGTAGCTGGGACTATAGGCGTCCACCACAGCACCCAGCTATTTTTTAGAGATGGGGTTTTGTCTCACTCTTGCTCAGGCTGGTCTCAGGTGATCCAACTGTCTCGACCTCCCAGAGTGCTAGGATGACAGGTATAAGCTGCTAGGCCCAGCCTCCCCTTTTCACATCATTGGTGAGAGATACTTGGAATGAGGAACACTTTATGCTCTCTAAAGGAAGACAGTGCTAGTGTAAATTACTGTGCCCTTCTATTCTCAAGTAATTTGCCTACCTATGAAATGAGGAGAATCTTGTATCATGCATATATTTTTACTGTTTATAGATTAAAGATTTTAGAATTGCATAATATTAGGCAGGGTGCAGTGGCTCACGCCTATAATCCTAGCACTCTGGGAGGTGTAGGCCGGTGGATTGCCTGAGCTCACAGGTTCAAGACCAGCCTGAACCACAGCAATATTTGGTTCTAAAAGTAGCTGGGTGTTGTGCAGGTGTCTGTAGTCCCAACTACTTAGGAGGCTGAGGCAAGAGAATCACTTAAGGCCAAGAGTTTGAGGTTGCTGTGAGCTGTGATGCTACAGTACTCTACCGAGGGTGACATAGTGAGACTCTGTCTCAAAAAAAAAAAAAAAAAGAAAAAGAAATAGAATTGTGTAATATTTTGAAATAGGATGAGATTATAGATCATTAAAGGACAAGGGGTGTTCTTGGAATACCACTGTTTTGGTTTAGAGTAATTTAGTGAATCCATAGCTTTCAGGGACCTGTTGAGTTCTTGTTTCTGTCATTCTTTTTTTTTTTTTTTTTTTTTTTTGAGACAGTCTCATTATGTCACCCTCGGTAGAGTACCATAGTGTCACAGCTTACAGCAACCTCAAACTCTTAGGCTTAAGCGATTCTCTTGACTCAGCCTCCCCTGTAGCTGGGACAATAGGTGCCTGCCACAATTTCCCACAATTTTTGTTGTTGTTACTTGTTTGTTTGTTTAGTAGGGTCGGGCCAGGTTTGAACACATCAGCCCTGGTGCATGTGGCCGGTGCCCTAACCACTGATCTATGGGCACCAAGCCTGTTGCTGTTATTCTTAACAGTAGTTACAGTGACGCGTAGCTACAACAGGTGTTCCTTTCAGCTACACTAAATTGCCCTGTGTTAGTTGCATGCTGTAAGTTTGCATGAGGAATCTCATCCTAAAGATTAGAATTTTCCTCTGCAGCATCTCAAAGTAACAAAAGGTGCCTGAGTTTTCAACTCTTATTAGCATTTGGGGTATGAGTGATTTATTTTCCAGTTGTGGAATACTTTTGCTAAAATTAAAAAGAGAATCAGAAGTGTCAAGTGGTGATTTATGTGTGTATGTGAAACAGACTCTGTGTTTTAGATTAGTCAAATTTTATGAGTTTAAAACATACCCACTTTTTTTATCATTGGCTATTTTACTTGTGTTATTCATAATATTATAATGCCAACATTTATTCCTTGAAGCATTTTCCTTTTCTTCCTTTTCTAACCAGATGCTTCACATCAAGAAGCAGAGTGTCCTAAGTGTGGCAGCAGAAGGAGCTAATGTGTGTCGTCATGGGAAACTGTGTTGGCTTCAGGTAAAAGGGTTTTTTTGAGACAGTATATTGCTCTCTCACCCAGGCTGTAGTGCAGTGGTGCTCCTGGGCTCTGGTGATCCTGCTGCCTTAGCCTCCTGAGTAGCTGGGACCTCAGGTACATACCACCACACCTGGCTAATTTTTTTACACTTAAAAAAGTTTTTCTTTTTGGGGTGGCGCCTGTGGCTCAAGGAGTAGAGCGCTGGTCCCATATGCCAGAGGTGGCGGGTTCAAACCCAGCCCCGGCCAAAAAACAAAAAAAGTTTTTCTTTTTGAATTTCAGCTGAAACAATTTTTTTTTTTAAATTTTAGATTAATATGAGGTTAGAAATGATTAGGTTACATAGTTGGTGTTTTTTAGGTAAAGTTCAAGTTGTAGTCGAGCCCTTCACTTGCGGTATGCTGTTTATCCTTACATTGTGCACCTTAGGTGAAAGCTTACCAATCACCCTTTTCCCTCCCCTTTCTCCTTTCCTTCCTCCCCTTTCCCTGCCATTTGAACTCAGTTGTGTTTTTCTCTCATGTGGGCCTGTAGTGTTTTATCTATTGGTTTCATATTAGTATTGAGTACATTGGATACTTGTTATTTCATTCTAATGATACCGTACTAAGAATAATGTGGTTCAGCTTCATCTAGGTAAAAACAAAAGATGTAAAGTCTCCATTTTTTAATGGTTGAGTAGTATTCCATGGTGTATATATATACCATAGTTTATTAATCTGTTCATGTGTTAATGGGAACTTGGGTTGATTCCATATCTTGGCAATTGTGAATTGAGCTGCATATATATATATATATATGTATTTTTTTTTTTTGAGACAGAGCCTCAAGCTGTCAGCTTGAGTAGAATGCCGTGGCATCACAGCAACCTCCAACTCCTGGGCTCAAGCGATTCTCCTGCCTCTGCCTCCCAAGTAGCTGGGACTACAGGTGCCCGCCACAACACCCAGCTACTTTTTGGTTGCAGCCATCCTTGTTTGGCAGGCTCAAGCTGGATTTGAACCCACCAGCTCAGGTGTATGTGACTGGCGCCTTAGCTGCTTGAGCCACAGGCGTGGAGCCTAATTTTAAATTTTTAAAATTTTTTTATTTTATTTTTTTTGTAGAGACAGAGTCTCACTTTATTGCCCTCCGTAGAGTGCTATGGCATCACACAGCTCACAGCAACCTCCAACTCCTGGGCTTAGGCAATTCTCTTGCTTCAGCCTCTGAGTAGCTGGGACTACAGGCGCCCGCCACAACGCCCGGCTATTTTTTTTGTTGCAGTTTGGCCCAGGCTGGGTTTGAACCTGCTACCCTCCGTATAAGGGGCTGGTGCCCTACCCACTGAGCCACAGGTGCCCCCCAACTTTTAATTTTTTTTAAAGATGGGATGTCTCTGTGTGGCCCAGATTGGTCTTGAATTCCTAGCCTCAAATATTCCTCCCACCTTGGCCTCCCAAAGTATTGGGATTATAGATGTGAGCCATCTCACTGGTTGAAAACTCTTCCTTCCTTCTTTCCTTCCTTCCTTCCTTCCTTCTTCCCTCCCTCCCTTCCTCCTTCCCTTCCTGTCTTCCCTTCTCTCTCTCTCTTTCTCTCTCTCTCTCCTCCCTCCTTCCTTTTTCTTTCTTCCCTTTCTTTTTTCTTTCCTTTCTTTGTTTTCTCTCTTTCGACAGAGTTTCACTCTGTTTGCCCAGACTTGAGTGCCATAGCTCACAGCAACCAAAAAACTCCTCAGTTCAGGCAGTCCTCTTACCTAAGCCTCCTGAGTAGCTGGGAATATAAGCATCTGCCACAATACCCGGCTAATTTTTCCAATTTTAGTAGAGACAGGGTCTTGCTTTTGTTCAGGCTAGTCTAAGGAGGTATGTTGCTTAGTCTGATCTCAACCTCTTGGTCTCAAGGGATACTTTTGCCTTGGCCTCCAAGAAAGCTGGGATTATAGGCACAAGTAACTGTGCCCAGTCTATTGTTAACAAAAAGTAGTACTGGGTGGCGCCTGTGGCTCAGTGGGTAGGGTTCCAGCCCCATATACTGAGGGTGGCAGGTTCAAACCCAGCCCCAGCCAAACTGTAACAAAAAGTGAAACTGTCTCAAAAAAAAAAAAAAAAAGCCTCGGCGCCCATTTGCTCAGTGGTTAGGGTGCCAGCCACATGCGTCAGGGCTGGTGAGTTCGAACCTGGCCGGGCCAGCTAAACAGCAATGATAACAGCAACAAAAAAATAGCTGGAAAAAAAAAAATAGCTGGGTATGGTGGCGCCTGTGGCTCAAGGAGTAGGGCGTTGGTCCTATATGCCAGAGGTGGCGGGTTCAAACCCAGCCCTGGCCAAAAATCACAAAAAAAAAAAAAAAATAGCTGGGCATTATGGCAGGTGCCGTGGTGGGCACCTGTAGTCCCAGCTACTTGGGAGACTGAGGCAAAAGAATTGCTTGATCCCAAGAGTTTGCTGTGAGTTGTGATGCCATGGCACTCTACCAAGGGCAACATAGACTCTTTCTTTTTTTTTTTATTTATTTATTTATTTTTAACATAGACTCTTTCTTTAAAAAAAAAAAAAAAAAAAAAAAGACTGATCCCCTGCCGAGTGCGGTTACTTACACCTATACTCCTAGTACTCTGAGAGGCCGAGGCATGTGGATTGCTTGAGCTTAGGAGTTCAAGACCAGCCTAACTTGGGTGGCATCTGTGGCTCTAAATAGGGCGCTGGCCCCATATACCAAAGGTGGCAGGTTTGAGACCAGCCCAGCCAAACTGCAACAACAACAAAAGAATAGCTGGGCATTGTGGTGGGCACTGGTAGTCCCAGCTACTTGGGAGGCTTGAGGCAAGAGAAAGCACCTAAGCCCAAGAGCTGGAGGTTGCTGTGAGCTGTGACGACGCTATAGCACTCTACCAAGGGTGACAAAGTAAGACTCTGTCTCTTAAAAAAAAAAAACAAAAAAACACCAGCCTGACCAAACTTGAGACCCCATCCCTACTAAAAATAGTAAAACTGGATGTGGAGAAAAGGGAACACTTATACACTGCTGGTGGGAATGCAAATTAATGCATTCCTTTTGGAAAGATGTTTGGAGAACACTTAGAGATCTAAAAATAGATCTGCCATTCAATCCTATAATTCCTCTACTAGGTATATACCCAAAAGACCAAAAATTACATCATAACAAAGATATTTGTACCAGAATGTTTATTGCAGCCCAATTCATAATTGCTAAGTCATGGAAAAAGCCAAGTGCCCATCAATCCACGAATGGATTAATAAATTGTGGTATATGTACACCATGGAATATTATGCAGCCTTAAAGAAAGATGGGGACTGGGCGGCGCCTGTGGCTCAGTAAGTAGGGCGCTGGCCCATATGCCGAGGGTGGCGGGTTCAAACCCAGCCCCGGCCAAACTGCAACAAAAAAAAAATAGCCGGGCGTTGTGGCGGGCACCTATAGTCCCAGCTGCTCGGGAGGCTGAGGCAAGAGAATCGCGTAAGCCCAAGAGTTAGAGGTTGCTGTGAGCCGTGTGACGTCACGGCACTCTACCTGAGGGCAGTACGGTGACACTGTCTCTACAAAAAAAAAAAAAAAGATGGGGACTTTATCTCTTTCATGTTTACATGGATGGAGCTGGAACATATTCTTCTTAGCAAAGTATCTCAAGAATGGAGGAAAAAGTATCCAATGTACTCAGCCCTACTATGAAACTAATTTGTGGCTTTCATATGAAAGCTATAATCCAGTTATAACCTAAGAATATGGGGAAGAGGGAGAGGGAGGGGGAAGGATGGGCAGAGGGAGGGTGATTGGTGGGATTACACCTACGGTGCATCTTATAAGGGTACATGTGAAACTTAGTAAATGTAGAATATAAATGTCTTAATGCAATAACTAAGAAAATGCCAGGAAGGCTATGTTAACCAGTGTGATGAAAATATGTTAAATGGTCTATAAAACCAGTGTATGGTGCCCCATGATCGCATTAATGTACACAGCTATGATTTAATAATAAAAAAAATAAAAATAGTAAAACTGAGGCAAGAGGATTTCTTGAGCCCAAGAATTAGAGGTTGCTGTGAGCTATGATGCCGCAGCACTCTACCCAGGATGACAGCTGGAGGCTCTCTGTCTGAAAAAAAAAAAAATAGACTGACCCCCCCCACTTCAAAAGCCAGTGTTTCTGACCAACCAGCTATAAATTGGGGTTCCCATGCCCCCCTCCTCTGGTTGATTTCATTTGCTGAAACAGCTCACAGAACTCAGGGAAATACTTTACCACTTACTATTATAAAGAATACTACAGGGTGGCACATGTGGCTCAAAAGGGTAGGGCGCTGGCCCCATATGACAAACGTGGCGGGTTCAAACCCAGCCCTGGCCAAAAACTGCAAAAAAAAAAAAAAAAAAAAAAGAACATTACAAAGGATATAGATAACCACCAGATGGAAGAGGGTAGGGTATGGGAGAAGGGGTGTACCACTCTCCAGGAACCTCTGCATACATGCTTAGCT
Source organism: Nycticebus coucang (assembly GCF_027406575.1). Taxonomy (NCBI): domain Eukaryota; kingdom Metazoa; phylum Chordata; class Mammalia; order Primates; family Lorisidae; genus Nycticebus; species Nycticebus coucang. The sequence continues at coordinate 43,201,641 of NC_069785.1, read as the reverse complement.
ATCCAGAAGCCTTCTGAACTCAGTCCTTTTGGGGTTTTTATAGAAACATCCTGATGTAGGCATGATTGATTAAGTCATTGGCCATTATGGATCAGCTTAACCTTCAGCCTTCTCTCTTCCCTGGAGGTTGAGGAGTGGGAATGAAAGTCTTACCTCTAATGCTACTATAGGTCTTTCCTTGATCAGCCCTCATCCTGAAGCTATCTGGGGGGACTCCAACCACTAGTCATCTCATTAGCATACAAAAGACACTCTTTTTAAAAATTATTTTTTATTTTATAATTTTTTTTTTTTTAAACAGAGTTTTTGTCACCTTCGATAGAGTGCTGTAACATCATAGCTCACAGCAACCTCCAACTCTGCGGCTTCAGTGATGCTCTTGCCTCAGCCTCTGGAGAAGCTGGGACTACAGGCGGCCGCCACAATGTCCAGCTATTTTTTGTTGGAGTTACCACTGCTGTTTTAGCTGGCTGGGGCTGAGTTTGAACCAGCCACCCTTGGTATCTGGGGCTGGCGCCCTACCCACTGAGCCACAGGCACCGCCCTATTTTATAATTTTTAAAAAATTTTCAGATATGGGCGGTGCCTGTGGCTCATTCGGTAAGGCGCCGGCCCCATATACCAAGGGTGGCGGGTTCAAACCTGGCCCCGGCTGAACTGCAACCAAAAAATAGCCGGGCGTTGTGGCGGGCACCTGTAGTCCCAGCTACTCGGGAGGCTGAGGCAAGAGAATCGCTTAAGCCCAGGAGTTGGAGGTTGCTGTGAGCTGTGATGTTACAGCACTTTACTGAGGGCCATAAAGTGAGACTCTGTCTCTACAAAAAAAAAAAAATTTTTTTTTCAGATTTATATGAGGGTATAAGCAATTAGGTTACAATGTTTACTTTGGTAGGTAAGGTCCCTGTTGTACTTGTGTCCCTTGGTGTGCCAATTACCCTTACATTGTGCCCATTAGGTGGGAGCACATGGAAAAGACACTCTTATACCAGGAAACTGGGAGAAAGACCAAATATATATTTCACAGTATCAGAATTAGAATGCCATATACAAGACTGGCAAAACACTAATGTTAGACTGTAAAAAGTGCAAGTCTAGGGCCGGGCACCGTAGCTCACGCCTGTAATCCTAGCACTCTGGGAGGCCGAGGTGGGTGAATTGCCTAAGCTTATGTTTGAGACCAGCCTGAGTAAGAGCAAGACCCCTGTCTCTAAAAATAGCCACGTATTGTGTCATGTGCCTATAGTCCCAGCTACTCGGGAGGCTGAGGCAAAAGAATCACTTGAGCCCAAGAGTTTGAGGTTGCTGTGAGCTGTGATGCCACAGCACTCTACCCCATGGCATTCTACCAAGGGCAACAAACTGAGACTCCTGTCTCAAAAAAATAATAATAGGGCTCAGCGCCTGTGGCTCAAGTGGCTAAGGCGCCAGCCACATACACTTGAGCTGGCGGGTTCGAATCCAGCCCGGGGCCTACCAAACAACAATGACGGCTGCAACCAAAAAATAGCCAGGCGTTGTGTGGTGGGCACCTGTAGTCCCAGCTACTTGGGAGGCAGAGCCAGGAGAATCGCTTGAGCCCAAGAGGTGGAGGTTGCTGTGAGCTATGATGCCACAGCATTCTACCCAGGGTGACAGTTTGAGGCTCTGTCTCAAAATAATAATAATAATAATAGGCTCGGCACCTGTAGGTCAGTTGTTAGAGTGCCAGCCATGTACACAGAGGCTGACGGGTTTGGACCTGGCCCAGGCCTGCTAAACAACAATGACAGCAACAACAAAAAAATAGCCTGGTGTTGTGGTGGGCACCTGTAGTCCTGGCTACTTGGGAGGCTGAGGCAAGAGAATCGCGTAAGCGCAGGAGTTAGAGGTTGCTGTGATGCCAGGGTACTCTACTGAGGGCAACATATTGAGACGTTGTATAAAAAAAATAATAATAACGATAATAAAAAGTGAAAGTCTAAACCACCAGCTTATACTTCTCTTTCGAAAATCACACGGTTGTCTTTTTTTTTCTTTAGATTAGTTTAAACCTTTTCCCCTAAGAATCACTGAGTGCCTATTGTTTAATTAAAAGTGAAGATGCTAAATATTTTTTTTTTGAGCCACCTCGCCTGGCCAGATGCTAAATATTTTGTTGTGTGTTCTTTTAGTCATGATTCCCAGATCCTGTACCCCAGTTCTTCCTTATCATGTGGTATGTATGTCTGGATGTCTATTGTAGGTGGCCACAAACAGCCGAGTTTACTTATTTGACATTTTCCTTCTGGGAAGTCGTGCTTTCAACAATGGACTTCAGATGATATTAGAAGACAAGAGAATTTTGAAGGTAAGTGTGTAAGCTGATTCCTCCCTAGTAAGATTATCAGCCAGTTTCTAATTACTCTGTCTCCTTCTGATTCCTTAGGTTATTCATGATTGTCGTTGGCTTTCTGATTGCCTCTCTCATCAGTACGGAATTTTGCTGAATAATGTCTTCGACACACAGGTACATGAATCAAGACACTGGATTTAAACAGTATACATAGCTCCTGTAGAATATAGGCCTTATCTGATGAGTGATTGAAAGTCTTTTTTTTAGATGCCCCATTCCTGCCCACTTTTTCTGTAAGATATTTTTACAATATGTAAGAACATTGATGTACTGTAAAAGCAAAGTTAATTAAAATTATTTAGGAATATGTTTTCCTCATTCTACTCCAGAATTTATCAAATAAGAAGCAAGATCTATACTTCACAGCTTTCGGAAACTTGAGCAATTTGAGGGTCATTCAGAAGTCTGACATGGGAGATTTAGTGTTAAGACAAATAATCACATCTCTGCATTTACCATATATAACTGAATTAAAGCAAGTTAGAATCTAGCTGAAGGGTACAGGTTGTCCTGGATATGTCCAAAACCCTACTCTGGCCCCCAAAAACCTGAAGAGTTGTGATTTATCTCTCATCTGAGGTACTTTAGAGAAATGAGAAATTGCTAGACTCTAGTAGCTGATCTGGATTTCCTATTTGGCTATGAGACCAATAAAACTACTAGTTCTCCTTATGTTTTTTAGGTCCTTCTAGCTTTATACCAAAGGAAGGGATATTTGAGTAGCATGGCATCATAGCTCACAGCAACCTCAAACCCTTGGACTTAAGTGATCTTCTTGCCTCAGCCTCTGAATACCTGGGACTACACCCAGCTAGTTTTTCTATTTTTAGTAGAGACAGGGTCTCACTCTTGCTCAGGCTGGTGTTGAACTCCTGAGCTTAAGCAATCCACCTGCCTTGGCCTCTGAAAATGCTAGGATTATAGGCGTGAGCCACCACACCTGGAGAAAGGATATCTCGAATATATAGCCTAGAGTCTTTAGAGGGAATTAAGTAAACAAATTAGACAGTTATTTTTGAGCAGCAGTTCCTAAAGTTCAATGTTGTGTTATTACGTATGGTTCTCTTTTGCTCTTTGTTTATCTATTCGTAATAGCCTTTGTGACCTTTCTCTTGTTTACATGTTCCTTTGTGCCTTCTTTCAGGATCATTTGCCATATAGAGATTGCTTCTATGCTTACTTTTCCCTTGAGCCCAGTAGGCTTCCTGAATAGATCTTACATGTATTGTGTAGGACTTTGGCACATCTTTTCCATGTTTATCTTTTCAGATTTCCATAGTCTAAAAAACAAGAAATCAGAATTTCACTAATTTGTTTTTCTTTAACGTAGCACGTGAGCATCCTATTACTGTTGTAACTATTCACCACAAGTTTAGTGGCCTAAAACTTACTGTTATGGAGGTCAGAAGTCTCAAACCACTTTCACTGGGCTAGAGTCAAGGGGTCAGCAGAGTTGGTGTCTTCTGAATGCTTTGAAGAAAGAGATCATTTCCTTAGTTTTTTCAACTAGTCACTCATATTCCTTTGTTTGTGGTCTCTTCCTCCATTTTCAAAGTGCATCACTCTCATTTCTGCTTCTATCATCATGTCACTTTTTCCTCTGACTATAGTCAAATCTACCTCTGCCTCCCTCTTAAAAGAACACTTGTGGTTACATTTAGGGCCTACCTAGATAAGTCAGGATAATCAGCTTATCTCAAGATCCTTAACTTAGTCACAGCTATAGAGTCCCTTTTGCCATATAAGATAACATTCATAGGTCCCAGGGATTAGGATATCTTTGGGGGCCACTATTTAGCCTACCACACACAAATTAATAATTCCTGCAATTCTTTTCTCTCTCCTTTTTTTGAGACATTGTCTCACTCTTATTGCCCTGGGTAAAGTGTCATGGTGTTAGAGCTCAAACCCTTGGCCTAAAGTGATCCTCCTACCTCAACCTCCGGAATAGCTGGGATTACAGGCACCTGCCACAATACCTGGCTAGTTTTTTCTTTTTTTTTTTTTTTTTTGTAGAGACAAAGTCTCACTGTACCGCCCTCGGGTAGAGTGCCATGGCGTCACACGGCTCACAGCAACCTCTAACTCTTTTTTTTTTTTTTTTTTTTTGTAGAGACAGAGTTTCACTTTATTGCCCTCGGTAGAGTGCCGTGGCATCACACAGCTCACAGCAACCTCCAACTCCTGGACTTAGGCGATTCTCCTGCATCAGCCTCCCGAGTAGCTGGGACTACAGGCGCCCGCCACAACGCCCGGCTATTTTTTTGTTGCAGTTTGGCCAGGGCTGGGTTTGAACCCACCACCTTCGGCATATGGGGCCAGCGCCCTGCTCACTGAGCCATAGGCACCGCCCCTCTTTTTTTTTTTTTTTTTGTAGAGACAGAGTCTCACTTTCTGGCCCTCGGTAGAGTGCCGTGGCCTCACACGGCTCACAGCAACCTCCAACTCCTGGGCTTAAGGGATTCTCTTGCCTCAGCCTCCCTAGTAGCTGGGACTACAGGCAAACCTCTAACTCTTGGGCTTACGCAATTCTCTTGCCTCAGCCTCCCGAGCAGCTGGGACTATAGGCGCCCGCCACAACACCTGGCTATTTTTTTGTTGCAGTTTGGCCAGGGCTGGGTTTGAACCCGCCACCCTTGGCATATGGGGCCGGCGCCCTACTCACTGAGCCACAGGCGCCGCACAGTTTTTTCTTTTTTAAATTTTATTTATTTATTTTTGCAGTTTTTGGCCGGGGCTGGGGTTGAACACACCACCTCTGGTATATGGGGCCGAAGCCCTACTCCTTTGAGCCACAGGCACCGCCCAGTTTTTTCTTTTTTTAGTAGAAACAGAGTCTTGCTTTTGCTCAGACTGGTCTCCATCTCCTGAGCTGAAGTAATCCACCCGACACAGCCTCTCAGAGTGCTAGGATTACAGGTGTGAGCCACTGCTTCCAGCCATGCAATTCTTAATTTTTCTAGCTTTCTTTACCAAAATTTTATCAGAATTGCTAACAAGTATTAAAAATAATGCTTGAATTTTATTTTCCTTCCCTATTAGCCAAAAGCACCAAAGAATAATAAATAATCATTTATTATTTTTCTTTTATTTATTTTTCTTTTTTTTTTTTTTTGAGACAGAGTCTCACTATTTTTCCCTCAGTAGTGTGCTGTGGCATCACAGCTCACAGCAACCTCTTAACTCTTGGGCTCAAGCGATTCTCTTGCCTCAGCCTCCCAAGTAGCTAGGACTATAGACACCCACCACAACACCCGGCTATTTTGTTTGTTTTGTAGAGACAGAGTCTCACTTTATTGCCCTCGGTAGAGTGCTGTGACATCACAGCTCACAGCAACCTCCAACTCCTGGGCTTTGGGCGATTCTCTTGCCTCAGCCTCCCGAGTAGCTGGGACTACAGGCACCTGCCACAATGCCCGGCCATTTTTTTGTTGCAGTGTGGCCGGGGTGGGGTTCAAACCTGCCACCCTCAGTATATGGGGCCGGTGCCACAGGCGCCACCCAGTTTTTTGGTTGAAGTTGCCATTGTTGATTTTAGCTGGCCTTGGCTGGGTTCGAACCCACCACCCTCAGTGTACGTGGCTGGCACCCTACCCACTGAGCTATGGGCGCCACCTATTTATTTATTCTTTTTGAGATAGAGTCTCAAGCTGTTGCCCTGGGTAGAGTGTCATGGCATCATCATACCTCACAGCAACCTCCAACTTTCGGGCTCAAGCGATCCTCATGCCTCAGTTTTTCTACTTTTAGTAGAGATCGGGTTTCACTTTTGCTCAGGCTGGTCTTAAACTCGTGAGCTCAAGCAATCCACCCACTTTGGCCTCCTAGAGTACTAGGATTACAGGCATGAGCCACTGAGCCCAGCCATAAATAGTCATTTAAACAAGCAAATAAAAGAAGTAGAAAAGAAAGTAGACAAGGACATACTAAAGTCGAGTTATCTGCTGAGCACCCATAGCTCAGTGGTTAGGGTGCTGGCCATATGTTCCAGGATTGGTGGGTTAGAACCCGGCTTGGACCTGCTAAACAACAACAAAAAATAGCCGGGTGGTGTGGCAGGCGCCTGTAGTCCCAGCTACTATGGAGGCTGAAGCTAGAGAATTGCTTGAGCCCATGAGTTTGAGGTTACTGTGAGCTATGACACCATGGTACTCTACCAAGAGTGACAAAGTAAGACTCTGTCTAAATAAATAAATAAAGTCTAGTTATCATTTTTCTTTTTTCTTTTTAAATTTTTCAGAATAAGTTGACTGAACAACTTTAAATTTCCTGCTGGCATTGTTTATCATGTGGGTCCTTGGGAAAATGATATACAAAGACTTTTCTCTAAATATATGTGTGCCGTGAGATAGATTTCTGTATACATCTACTGTGATCCATTTGTCTTCTTTTATACCACAGGTAGCAGATGTCCTTCAATTTTCTATGGAAACAGGGGGCTTTCTTCCGAACTGCATCAGTACGTTGCAAGAGAGTTTAGTCAGACACCTTAAAGTAGCCCCTAAGTGTCTCTCCTTTCTAGAAGAGAGACAAAAACTAATTCAGGTGAGTATTAAAGGATGTCCTAGGCTTGGCACCTGTGGCTCGAGACGCCAGCCATGTACACCTGAGCTGGTGGGTTTGAATCCAGCCCTGGCCTGCCAAACAACAATGACGGCTGCAGCCAAAAAATAGCCGGGCGTTGTGGTGGGCACCTGTGGTCCCAGCTACTTGGGAGGCAGAGGCAGGAGAATTGCTTGAGCCCAGAAATTTGAGGTTGCTGTGAGCTGTGATGCCACGGCATTCTATCCATGGTGACAGCTTGAGGCTCTGTGTCAAAAAAATAAAGGATGTCCTATATGACATTAAATTTTTCAGATATTTTCTGAGCCTATTATATAATGACAGCTGCCATATTCATACATAATTATATGAACATTGCCCCAAATTTAGTTATGCCAAATGAGAACAATTTGTGGTCTCAAATGGATAAAAGCTAGGATCCAGATTTTTTGGTTGTCAATTAAGAAGAGTAAAATGGATCACACCTATAATCCTAGCACTTTGGGAGGCCAAGGCAGGAGGGTCACTAGAGGCCAGGAGTTCAAGACAAGCTTGAACAACATAATGAGATCCTGTCTCTACAAAAAAATAGAAATATTACCTGGATATGGTGCTGTATGCCAGCCACCAGGGAGCCTGAAGCAGGAGGATCCATTGAACTTAAGAGTTTCAAGTTGCTATGAGCTATGGTGACACCACTTTAGCCCAGGCAACAGAGTGAGACTCTGTCTCAAAAAAAAAAAAAAAAAAAAAGGCAGAAAGGAAAAGGAAAGAAAAAAAGGTACTCTGGAATAAAGTTATTATTATAATTACTATTATTTTGAGACAGAGTCTCAAGCTGTCACCCTCAGTAGAGTGCGGTGGCATCACAGCTCACAGCAACCTCAAATTCTTGGGCATAAGTGATTCTCTTGCCTCAGCCTCCCAAGCAGCTGGGACTATAGGCACCCACCACAATGCCCAGCTATTTTTTTGTTGCAATTGTTATTATTGCTTTAGCTGGCTCGGGCCGTGTTTGAACCCACCTACCTTGGTTTATGTGGCTGGTGCCCTACCCACTGAGCTATGGGCGCCGCCTGGAATAAATTATTAAGTTAAGACCAGGGGGGAATTTTTGTGGGAATTTGGATTAAGGCAGTGGAACCAAAATCATCTTATTTATTCCTACAAAAAAATACTAGCTCCTTATATCCTTGCATGCAAACTTAGGTCATGACTGTATCGACTACATTTTGTTAATGTAATCAAGTCTATTGCCCCCAGCTTTGAATGAGAAGTTCTGGATGACTAACCTTCCTCTCCTTTTCCCCCTCTCTTTTTCTGTTACATACACACTGGGTTTTTTTTTTGTTTTTTTGAAACAGAGCCTCAAGCTGTCGCCCTGGGTAGAGTGCTGTGGCATCACAGCTCACAGCAAACTCCAACTCCTGGGCTCAAGTGATTCTCCTGCTCCCAAGTAACTGGTATTACAGGCACCCGCCACAACACCCGGCCATTTTTTTGGTTGTAGCTGTCATTGTTATTTGGCAGGCCTGGGCTGGATTTGAACCTGCCAGCTCTGGTGTATGTGGCTGGCACCTTGGCCGCTTGAGCTACAGGCTCCGAGACCATACACACTGTTAATGTAGGGTTGCGTGTATGCATTCACAAAGCTATCAGTAGTATGAAAACAGAAGGTAATAATAGAAGATGTCAGTATTTTAAATTAAGGAACACTTGAACCATTCTTTTCTTTAATATTCAGAGAAAATTATTGTCTTGTCTCTAGGAAAATCCAGAACTGTGGTTCACACGACCTCTTTCACCCTCTTTGCTAAAAATGTTGGCCCTGGAAGCTACCTATCTGCTCCCCCTTCGCTTGGTACTTCTGGATGAAATGATGTCTGACCTAACCACCCTGGTGGATGGGTACCTAAACACTTACAGAGAGGGCTCTGCAGATCGGCTTGGAGGTACAGAGGTAGGTGTCCTTAGCACTTCCTTTCTGCCTTAGTCCTCATGGAGGGTAGACACAGAGATACCCTCTCTTCAGAGCTCCAGAAACTTTTGTGGGGCAGACTTGATGATAAATGTTTCTGAAGGGGCTACAGTTTGGACTTGATCCATACCCTTGAATGCCTTTTTACAATATTAAGTTATGTTTCCAAGAAACATTTCTGTCAAAGAATGGGTAAATTTAATATTTCATTGGCTATTTAATGCAGCCAGAATAACATAAGAAAGCTATAGACTAGGAGTTGACAAACTGTTTTCCACTGGCCAGATCTGACCCATGGCCTATATTTGTATAGCTCATGAGCTAAGAACAGTTTTACAGTTTGCACATTCATTTTTTTCAGACATAGTCTCACTTTGTTGCCCTCTGTAGAGTACAATGATATCATAGCTCACAGCAACCTCAAACTCTTGGGCTTAAGTGATCTGATCCTCTTGTCTCAGCCTGCCGAGTAGCTGGGACTACATGCTCCTGCCATAATGCCAAGCTACCCTGTTTCCCCGAAAATAAGACAGTGTCTTATTTTAGTGTGCTCCCAAAGATGCGCTAGGTCTTATTTTCAGGGGACTTCTTATCTTTCCTGTAAGTAGGTCTTATTTTCAGAGGATGTCTTATTATCGGGGAAACAGGGTATTTTTAGAGATGTGGTCTTGCTATAGCTCAGGCTGGTTCGACTCCTGAACTCAGGCAATCCATCTGCCTGGGCCACCCAGAACACTAGGATTACAGGTGTGAGACACCACATCTGGCCCGGTTTTCACATTTTCAAATGATTGGGGAGAAAAAGGAGAAGATAAAAAAGAAGGGTAGTGTTGTTGCTCAAACCTATAATCCCAGCACTTTGGGAGGCTGAGGTGGGAAAATAACTTGAGGCCAGGAATTCTGGATCAGCCTGGGCAACATAGTGGGAAACTTCTCCCTTCCTAATCTATTTAAAAAAAAAACAATTAGCTGGGTGAGATGGTATGTGTCTGAATTTCTAGCTACTTAGGAGGCTGAAGCAGGAGGATTGCTTGAGCCCAGGAGTTTGAGGTTACAGTGAGTTATGATTGTGTCACTGTACTCTAGCTTGGGTGATAGAAAAGAAGAAAAAAAGAAGAAAAAGGCTAGGTGCGGTTGGCTCATGCCTGTAATCCTAGCACTTTGGGAGGCTGAGGCAGGTGGATTTAGTGTACTTGGGAAGATGTGCACAGTTATATGCAAATACTACATCATTTTATATAAGGGACTTGAGCATCCCTGGATTTTGTTACTAGGGTTCTGGGGCCACTTTCCCACAGGTACCAAGAAATAACTTGTGTATCTTTTATTATGTTAGAAAATTACCCATCTATTTTCCAGCTTTAATCAGTAATGCATGTAGAATACACTTTTTTTTTTTTGAGACAGAGTCTCAAATTGTTGCCCTTGGTAGAGTGCTCTGGTATCACAGCTCACAGCAACCTCAAACTCTTGGGCTTAAGCGATTCTCTTGCCTCAGCCTCCCAAGTAGCTGGGATTACAAGTGCCCATGACAACGTCTGGCTATTTTTTTTTATTATTGTCATTGTTCAAAACCTGGCCGGGACTGAACCCTCCCCTGATGTATATGGTCGGCACCTTAACTACTGAGCTACGGGAGCCAAGCCTAGAATACAATTTTTTTTTTTTTTTTTTTTGTAGAGACAGAGTCTCACTTTACTACCTTGGGTAGAGTGCCATGATGTCACAGGACTCACAGCAACCTCTAGCTCTTGGGCTTCCGCGATTCTCCTGCCTCAGCCTCCCGAGCAGCTGGGACTACAGGCGCCCACCACAACGCCCGGCTATTTTTTGGTTGCAGTTCAGCCAGGGCTGGGTTTGAACCCGCCACCCTCGGTATATGGGGATGGCGCCCTACTCACTGAGCCACAGGCACCACCTAGAATACAATTTTTTAAAGTTCAATATTGGCTGGGCACAGTGGCTCATGTCTGTAATCCTAGCACTCTGAGAAGCCAACTCAGGTAGACTGTTTGAGCTGAAGAGTTGAAAACCAGCCTAAGCAAGTGCGAGACTCCATCTCTCTGGAAAAACTATCCAGGCATTGTGGTAGTTGCCTGTAGTCTGGGCTGGTCAGGAGGCTGAAGCAAGGAGATTGCTTGAGCCTAAGAGGTTGAGATTGCTGTGAGCTATGATGCCAGAGCACTCTACCCGGGTGACAAAAAAATGAGACTGTGTCTCAAAAAAAAAAAAAAAAGAAAAGAATGAAGAAAACAAATGTGTAATATATAGATGAATGAAGCCTTCTTCTTCTTCTTTTTTTTTTTTTTTAATTTAAGGAGATGGGCTCTTACTCTGTTGCCTAGTATGGAGTGCAGTGGTTTTCTTATGGCTCCCTGGAGCCTTGAACACCTGGGTTTAAACGATCCGCCTGCCTCAGCCTCCTGTGCAGCAAGGAGCTGCGACTATGAGCATATACCATCGTATCTGGCTATTTTTTATTTATTTATTTATTTTTGACAACAGAGTATCACTTTGTCACCTTTGGTAGAGTGCTATGGCATCATAGTTCACAGCAATCTCAGATTTCTGGGCTCAAGCGATTCTCTTGCCTCAGCCTCCCAAGTAGCTGGGACCACAGGTGCCTGCCACAACATCCTGCTATTTTTTTTTTTTTTTTTTTTTTTTTTAGAGGCAGGGTCTCTCTCTCTAGCTCAGGCTGGTCTCAAACTTGTGAGCTCAGGCCATCAGCCCACCCCAGCCTCCCAGGGTGCTGGGATTATAGGCATGAGCCATCAGGCCCTGCCCTGGCTATTTTTTAAAACCTTTTAAAAAAATTTTTTTTTAAATTTCAGATTAATGAGGGTACAAACGATTAGGTTACAATGTTTGCATTTGTTAGGTAAAGTCCCTGCACTCAGGTGTGCCATATACATTGTGCCCATTAGGTGGGGGCCCACCAATCTCCCTCCCCTTCCTTCCAACTTGAATTGAATTGAGTTTTTCTCTTATGTGGGCATGTATTTGTTCATCAACTGGCTTCATATTAGTATTGAGTACATTGGATACCTGTTTTTCCATTCTTGTGATAATCTACTAAGAATGTGTTTCAACTCTATCCAGGTTAACACAAAAGATGTAAAGTCTCCATCTTTTTTTTTTTGTAGAGACAGAGTCTCACTTTATCACCCTCTATAGAGTGCTGTGGCATCACACTGCTCACAGCAACCTCCAACCCCTGGGCTTAGGCGATTCTCTTGCCTCAGCCTCCTGAGTAGCTGGGACTACAGGCGTCTGCCACAATACCAGGCTATTTTTTTTTTTTTTTTTGGTGTTGCAGTTTGGGCGGGTCCGGGTTTGAACCTGCCACCCTGGGTATATGGGGCCAGCACCCTACTCACTGAGCCACAGGCGCCACCCAAGTCTCCATCTTTTTTTAAGGCTGGATAGTATTTCATGATATATGTGTGTGTGTATTACATCACAGTTTTTAAAACTTCTTTGAGAGACGAGGTCTTGCTATGTTGCCCTGGCTAGTTGAGAGCTCAAACTATAGCTATCCTTTGCCATAACCTCCTGAGCTACTGGGATTACATGTATTTGCCACTGTACCTAGTGAAGAAAACTTTTTAATATTACTGAATGGCATTAATGAAGACCTAAATAAATAAATGGGACAGTAAGTAATTTTAGTTATCAATTATTCTAGAATTTTACTTTGAATTTTATTCTATTCTTTTTTTTGAGACAGAGTCTCAAGCTATTGCCCTTGGTAGAGGGCTGTGGCTTCACAGCTCACAGCAACCTCAAATCTTGGGTTTAAGCAATTCTCTTGCCTCAGCCTCCCAAGTAGCTAGGACTACAGGCACCTGCCACAATCCCTGGCTACTTTTTTGTTGTAGTTCTCATTGTTGTTTGGCAGGCAGGGGCCAGGTTTGGCAGGTATGTGGCCAGCACCCTAGCCGCTGAGCTGCAGGGTCTGAGCTGAATTTTATTCTATTCTAATAAAAATATTAACACATGGATTATTTTGGCAGACTGTGATTATAGAGATTTCTAGAGGTAAATTAACATACAGGAATAGTCAGAAATTTTGGAAAAAGAAGTAATATATTAAAGGAAAACTAGTCATCAGTTATTAAGACATATGACTAAGGCGGCGCCTGTGGCTCAGTGAGTAGGGCGCCGGCCCCATATGCCGAGGGTGGTGGGTTCAAACCCAGCCCCGGCCAAACTGCAACAACAACAACAAAAAAATAGCCGGGCGTTGTGGCGGGCGCCTGTAGTCCCAGCTGCTCGGGAGGCTGAGGCAAGAGAATCGCCTAAGCCCAAGAGTTAGAGGTTGCTGTGAGCCGTGTGACGCCAGGGCACTCTACCCGAGGGCAGTACAGTGAGACTCTGTCTCTACAAAAAAAAAAAAAAGACATATGACTAAATAAAACATTTTGCAGTTGGTACACAAACAGGCAGGCCACAGAACAGAGTTGAGAGCCCCAAAATAGACTCAATATGTATTTGCCAATATGGTTGTGAAATAGGGAACATTTCCAATTGACAGGAAAAGTTAATTATTCAGTAAATGTTCTCAGGCAACAATAACCATTGGGGAGGAGAATCAGAGTTGGATTACTATCTCTTCTATTACACCAGATTCCATGTTTTGTTTAGTTTTGTTTTTGAGACAGAGCTTCAAGCTGTTGCCTTGGGTAGAGTACTGTGGCATCACAGCTCACAGTAACCTCCAACTCCTGGGCTCAAGCGATTCTCCTGCCTCCACCTTCTAAGTAGCTGGGACTATAGGTGCTCGCCACAACCCCTGGCTATTTTTGTTGTTATTGTGTTGCAGCTGTCATTGTTATTTGGCGGGCCCGGGCTGGATTCAAACCCGCCAGCTCAGGCGTATGTGGCTGGCGCCTTAGCCGAGCCAGCAAATTCCATGTTAATCCATGGAATTATAAAATTATTAGACAAAAGCAGAACATTAACAAATCTCACAATAGGGAAAGCTTTTCTGTATAATACAAATATATTCAGGCTCAGCGCCTGTAGCTCAGCAGCTAGGGTATCAGCCACATACATGGGAGCTGGTGAGTTCAAATCTGGTCCCGGCCTGCCAAACAACAATGAAAATTGTAATAAAAAATAGCCAGGCGTTGTGGCGGGTGTCTGTAGTCCCAGCTACTTGGGAGGCTGAGTCAAGAGTTTGAAGTTGCTCTTAACTTTTCACTTAAGCCCAAGCGTTTGAGGTTGCTGTGAGCTGTGATGCCAAGGCACTCTACCGAGGGTGACATAGTGAGACTCTGTCTCAAAAACAAAAATATATTCAGAGGCAGGACGGGGCTCAGTGGCTCATACCTATAGTCCTAGCACTCTGGGAGACTAAGGCAGGTGGATTGCTTGATCTCAGGAGTTCTAGACTAACCTGAGCAAGAGTGAGACCCTGTCTCTACTAAAAATAGAATAGCCAGGCATTGTGCCAGGTGCCTGTAGTCTAAGCTATTCAGGAGGCTGAGCTATTCAAGACCATCACTTGAGCCCAGTAGTTTCAGGGTGCTGTAAGCAGTGATGCCGTGGCAATCTACCCAGGGCGATAGAGTGAGACTGTATCTCAAAAAAAAAAAAGATTGATTGCTTTTTCAAAATACTTAAATTACTCAAAAAATATATAGTTACTATTATTGTGTGTTTAAATTTACTTGAGTTAAAAAAAAATTTACTACTATAGTTGGAGACACTAGAGGGTGCTATAAGAGCACATTTGTGACCCTCAATTGCCAGTTACTATTGATTTGAAGTAACATATCCGCAAGTTTAGTTATAATAAACTCATGCTTATTTTATTTTCTTAGCCTACATGTATGGAGCTGCCAGAGGAACTGCTTCAACTCAAGGACTTTCAGAAACAGCGCAGAGAGAGAGCTGTAAACGAATATAGGGTGAATACACAGGGACTCTTAATAAGGACAGTAGTACATCCAAAGAAATTAGTGACAGAAACAGCAGGAAAAGAAGGAAAAGTCAGAGGTTTCTTATTTTGTAAAAATTCTAGGACAGATAAATCTCCAAGTTTTACATCTCATGAATATCTTGAGGATATGAATTTTCTGAAAGAAGGATATAAGAGTAAACAAACTGCAGAACTTCAACATCTACTTCCCAGAACCGGAGGGGAAGCCAGTGAGGATTCCAGCAACAAATTCATTTGCCTGGAATCAAAGGGGTCAGAGGACCAGAAAATAACTCAAAAAGAAAATTTCACAATACCCCAACCTGAGTTGCAGGCAAGTTTATCTTTGAAAGAGGAGATAGAACAGTTATTAATGGTGGAAAACAAGGAAGATTTAAAATGTTCAAAACAGGATGTTTCAGTGTCTCCTTCTGTTGTTCAGGAAACCACAGTATTTCCAAGTGATGCCTTTCATCCTTTAAGAAGAACTGTGCTTTCCACACTTCCTCCCTGTCCAGCCTTGGAGAAGACTGATCCCTGGATAAAGCCTTCTCTAAATGAGGCTTAGTGATTTGCAGTTTGTTCTTAAGGCTACAAAGGTAGCCCGTTTCCCCTGCCATCAGGACCTTCCACAGTACTTAAGTTTCTCACGTTGTAAATTTAGTAATGCATCAGTCACAGGCTTCGGGGAAGTTTATATCTCCTTGCTTACTCCTGCATTCCTGGTATTTGGATTAGAGTGGGAATGAATAAATTAAACGGAAGAAGTAAAATTTCTGATTATGCTATGGTGCAGAAATGTTCCCAGTGGCCAGAGTAAATTATTTCTTATAATTTGGGCTTAGAGGATTTGAAGAAAGGAACAATCTTGGGTTTAGTATCAGGAAGAATCCATAATTTCAAAATTTGGGTTTTTCTTTTTCTTTTATTTTGGCTTTTAGATTGGTTTAAAAGGACTTGATAAAACTATTAGTCATAAGTTTTTTAAAAAGTTTTACCTGGCTCGGCGCCCATACCGCAGTGGTTATGGCACCAGCCACATGCACTGAGGCTGGCAGTTCAAACCCAGCCCGGGCCAGCTAAACAACAATGACAACTGCAACAAAAAAATAGCTGGGCATTGTGACAGGTAACTGTAGTCCCAGCTACTTGGGAGGCTGAGGCAAGAGAATGGCTTAAGCCCAAGAGTTTGAGGTTGCTATGAGCTGTCACTCCACAGCACTCTCCTGAGGATGACATAGTGAAATTCTGTCTCAAAAGAAAAAAAAAAAGTTGGTACCTGACAACTTTCCCCCATTTTTAAAATTGCTCTTCTGTTTTAGAATAAGATTTTTTCAATTTAAAATATTAGATTTATGTTTGAATTTTGAATGTTCTGTGTCATGTCATAGACATAATAATTGCAGAAATCAATATCTTTAGTTTTTGTTGACACCTTAGTTTTAATTTCTTTTTATTTCATTTAATTTTATAAGGTTTGTCCATATTCCTAACAAAGCAGGGACCCTGAGCTTTTTATTATATCTATTATATAAACTTGAATTTTGACTCTATTCTCTTTGTTCTGAGTCTATCTGTATATTTCTTACAGTGAAAGATAGCTTGTACTGATTTTTTTTATGTTGAGTACTTTTAAGTACTGATATTATTTTGTGTAAAATGATTAATAAACCTGTTTTGGCATCAGGTTATCTCTCACTTTTCTTAATCTGATAAGAATAAGAAGAAATGTCTGGATTTCTAGGTTTAGAGTCCAGTTTATAAATCTGTAATTTTACTCTGTTACAGGACTTTAACTTTCTGTTAGCTTGTACACTGACAGTCCAAGAGCCAGAACATTCTTGTCTCTACCAGTTGATTCTATTATTAGTGCTCTTGAAAGAATTTCTGCGCTGTTACAAACTCCAGAGCCCAGATCTAGTCTGAGTTTAAGACACTTGCAGGTCCAAGAGTGGTTGGCTCAGCCTTGCAGTTTTCTTGTCTCACTTTACCCTTAGTTTAGAAAGTGACTTGGGCCCAACATGGTTACCGGTTCATCTCAGGTATATGCATCTTCAGGCTGAGTCCAGAATGTGGCTAATCTAAGTATACTCTGGAAATTTCGTGAATTCCTAGAATTGATTTAGCTTCTTGTGGTAGTATTAAGTGACCATTTATGATGCATATACATGCCTCTGTAAGTTGACCACTCAAAGGACTGAAACAAACCAATCAATATAGAGAGGTGGTCAACATAAGGAACTAGGCCTACTGTACTGATGATACATACATATGGTGTATGTCTGGTCTATGAAAATTAGGTCCACTTAAGGAGTGTTCAGTGTACAGAGATGGTCAACTGTGGAAGTTAGTATTGCTATGAAGTGTAATGTAGTAATCTTCATATTAAATAAAGAATTTTTCTTTTATTATATAAGTTTCTGACTATACTTAAAAAGAAAAACAAGGCCAGGTACAGTGGTTTCCATGTATAATCCCAGCAATTTTGGACACTGAGGCGGAAGATCCTTGAAACCCAGGAGTTTAAAGCTGCAGTGAACTATAATTGGGCCACTGCACTCTAGCCTGGGTGACAGAGTAAGACCCTATCTCTAAGAATTAAAAATAAATAAATAAAAACTGTTTGGGGCAGCACCCGTAGCTCAGTGGGTAGGGCGCCGGCCACATACACCAAGGCTGGCGGGTTTGAACCTGGCCTGGGCCTGCTAAATAACAATGACAACTGCAACAACAAAAAAATAGCTGAGCATTGTGACAGGTGCCCGTAGTCCCAGCTACTTGGGAAGCTGAGGCAAGAGAATGGCTTAAGTCCAAGAGTTTGAGGTTGCTGTGAGCTGTGATGCTGAGGGTGACAGAGTGAGACTGTGTCTCAAAAACAAAAAAAAACGGGGGCCTTTGCTGTATTGTTCAGTGTGGTAGGCATAAGCCATATGTAGCTATTTAATTTCAAATTAAGTTTATTAAAGTGAAATAAATTTAAAATGCCATTCCTTAGCTGCTTCGCTTGACTAGCCTAAAAAAAATCCCATTTCTCATTTGTACCTCCCACATTTCCAGTACTCAAAAATCCTATCTGGCAAGTGGCTACCCTATTGAACAGCCCAGATTTAGAACATTGCCATCATTTTAGAATGTTCCGTTGGATAATGTGTTTGAGAAGTGCTTTGACTCTCCAAACTAAACGAGCCTTTTGGGTTTCATCACAGTATTCTCTCAGTGAAACATATACAAGAAACTGAATTTTTTTTTTCACTTCTCCATTCTAGCCTGAAGTGCCTACCTAAATTCTACTCATGTGTGGTTAGAACCTGCCATCAAGTTCTGTTCTTTGCTAGAGTGAAAAAAAAATATCCCTAGATTATTCAAGCCCTATTGGTAGTGTCCTGTGCCATTACTCAGATTTTTTTGTCTAACTAAATCTTACTGAGAATTTTGGGAAATCCTGGGTTTTTCTATCAACCCATTGTTGACTTTTTTACTTTGTATTTTCCTAGTTTGAGAGGTCATAAACAAAACTTCCTGATTTCCCAAACTCTTTGGAGTCCTGCTGTAGTCTACCACTAATTTCCTGCATCTCAGCTGACTTTTCTGTACACAAGCTACAACTAGAGACTCGCAAGTTATCTGACCGTTTAGTGTTGGAATTAGGAAGCAAGGTTAAATGACGTCCCTGAACAAAAATGCAGCACTGCGAATAGAATCAATGTTTCTTGGCTCCTTAGTCTTTCGGAGTCCTTTCAATGATAGAATGGGAGATCCTTGCAGCAGTTTTGCCTCCTATTTGTGGGCTTGACAAATTATGATATGGTAGAATTTAATGCCTTGTAGGCCTTTTGTCATCTTGATATAAGACAAATCCCAGCAGCAAGCAGAGCTGAGGCCCAGGGTAAACTAGGGGGTCTGATGCAACTGATCCCTGTGAGTCAGCCAGGTACACTTGTGAAAAAGGTATTTATTATAAAACTAACACGAATAATTACAGAAAATTTAGAAAATAAGGGCGGCGCCTGTGGCTCAGTCGGTAAGGCGCCGGCCCCATATACCAAGGGTGGCGGGTTCAAACCCGGCCCCGGCCAAACTGCAACCAAAAAATAGCCGGGCGTTGTGGCGGGCGCCTGTAGTCCCAGCTACTCGGGAGGCTGAGGCAAGAGAATCACTTAAGCCCAGGAGTTGGAGGTTGCTGTGAGCTGTGTGAGGCCACAGCACTCTACAGAGGGCCATAAAGTGAGACTCTGTCTCTATAAAAAAAAAAAAAAAAGAAAATTTAGAAAATAAAAGAAGAAATGCTCAACTAGTATCCTACTTTATACAATTCTTTGTGGCATTTTGACATTTTTCTTTTTCTTTTTTTTGTTTTGTTTTGGTTTTGTTTAGCAGACCCAGGCCAGGTTGAGCATTGTGGTACTAGCATCCCTGGTACACGGGACTAGCGCTCTAACCATTGAGCAATGGGCACCCAGCCAACATTTTTCTTTCTATTCTCTCCCACCATATACAGAGACACTTGAAACATAATTACAACTAGACTGCAAATACATTTATTGTGTTGTGATATGTATTTTTCTATTTTCTATCCTAACAGCCAATATTTTCAATAAATATGTCACTTTAAAATATTATTGAATAGGGTCAAGGGAGGGGAAGGGAGGGGGGAGGTTAAGGTGGAGGGAGGGTAATGGGTGGGGCCACACCTACAGTGCATCTTAGAATGGGTACAGGAGAAACTTACTAAAGGCAGAATACAAATGTCTACATAAAATAACTAAGAAAATGCCATGAAGGCTACGTTGAAAAGTTTGATGAGAATATTTCAGATTGTATATGAAACCAGCATGCACATTGTACCCCTTGATTGCACTAATGTACACAGCTATGATTTAAGAATAAAAAATAAATAAAATATTATTGAATAGAATTTGGAAAATACAGGAAAATAGGAAAAATATACTCTTATTTCTCTAACCCAAGGGAAAATGCAGGTAACATTTTTTAAAATTCAAGTCTCTATAAGTAGGATTTTTTAATACTATATAGTTGTAATCAAATGTATCTGCATATCTCAATAGTTACAAAAAACAACTTAAAACTGTGCATTTATGGGCGGCCCCATATACTGAGGGTGGTGGGTTCAAACCCAGCCCCGGCCAAATTGCAACAAAAAAATAGCCGGGCGTTGTGGCGGGCGCCTGTAGTCCCAGCTACTGGGAGGCTGAGGCAAGAGAATCGCCTAAACCCAGGAGTTGGAGGTTGCTGTGAACTGTGATGCCATGGCACTCTACTGAGGGTGATAAAGTGAAACTCTGTCTCTAAAAAAAAAAAAAAAAACTGCATTTATTTATTATTAAAACACCCCAGCAAACTAGGATTAGCAGGAAAATATGTCCTAAATTTTAAAAAGCCTTTCTTTTTCTTTTTTGGGTAGAGTGCTGTGGCATCACAGCTCACAGCAGCCTCAAACTCTTGGGCTTAAGCAATTCTCTTGCCTCAGCCTCCCAAGTAGATGGGACTATAGGCACCCGCCACAACGCCCAGCTATTTGGCTGGGGCCGGGTTCAAACCTGCCACCCTTGGTATATGTGGCTGGCGCCCTGCTGACTGAGCTATGGGCACCACCATAAAAAGCCTTTCTTAAAAACCTGCTGCTAAGCTAGGTGTGGCAGGTACCTGTACTCCCAGCCACTCACAAGGTTGAGGCAGGAGGATCACTTGAGTTCAAGAGTTTGAGGTTGCTGTGAGCTATGATGGTGCCTGTGAATAGTCATGGCACTCTGACCTGGGCTAGACAGCAAGATCCCATCTTAAAAAATACAGCCTAGGCCAGGCTCTGTGGCTCAAGCCTGTAATCCTAGCACTCTGGGAAGCTGAGGTCGGTAGATCACCTGAGCTTAGGAGTTCGAGACCAGCTTTAGCAAAATCGAGATCCAATCTCCAAAAACAGCTAGGCTTTGTGTTGGGCACTTATAGTCCCAGCTACCGGGGAAGCTGAGGCAAGAGGATTGCTCAAGCCCAATAGTTTGAGGTTGCTGTGAGCTATGATGCCCTAGCACTCTACTGAGGACAACTAAATGAGACTCTGTCTCAAAAAACACACACACACACACACACACACACACACACATAGGCCAGGTGTGGTGGCTCACGCCTAGCACTCTGGGAGGCTGAGGCAGGAGGATTGCTTAAATTCATGAGTTTGAGACCAGCCTGAGCAAAAGCGAGACCCCTATCTCTACTAAAAACAGAAAAACTGAGGCAAGAGGATTGCTTGAGCCCAAGTTGGAGGTTGCATGAACTATGACACCACAGCACTGTACTTAGGGCGACAGCTTGAGACTGTCTCAAAAAAAAAAAAAAAAACCACACATACACACGTTAAAATTACCACATGATCTAGTATTTCCACTTCTTGGTATATACCTAAACTTATTGGAAGCAGGGTCTTTTTTTTTTGAGATAGAATCTCCCTTTGTTGCCCTTGGTAGAAGGCCATGGCATCACAGCTCAAAGCAACCATAAACTCTTGGGCTCAAGCAATCCTTTTGCCTCAGTTTTTCCGTGCCATTTTTGGTAGAGATGGAGTCTCACTCTTGCTCAGACTGGTCTCGAATTCGTGAGCTCAAGCAATCCATTCACCTTGACTTCCCATAGTGCTAGTATTATAGGCATGAATCACAGTGCTAGCATTATTTTATTTTATTTTTTTTGAGACTCCCTGGGTAGAGGAGTACCATGGCATCATAGCAACCTCAAACTCTTGGGCTCAAGTAATCCTATCTCAGCCTCCTCAGTAGCTGGGACTATAGGTGCCCACCTCAACGTCCAGCTGGTTTTTCTACTTTTTTTTTGAGACAGAGTCTCACTTTGTCACCTTAAGTGATTCTCTTGCCTCAGCCTCTCAAGTAGCTAGGATGACAGGGGCCTGCCACAACGCCCAGCTATTTTTTAGAGACAGGGTCTCACTCTGGCTCAAACCTGTGAGCTCAGGCAATCCACCTGCCCCACCTCCCAAGTACTGAGATTACAGGCGTGAGCTATGGCGCTGGCTTCTACTTTTTAATAAAGATTGGGTTTCACTGTTGGTTCGGCTGGCCTTGTGCTCCTGAGCTCTAGCAATCCACTCACCCCAGCCTCTCAAAATGCTAAAATTACAGGCATGAGCCACTACACCCAGCTTGGAAGCACGGTCTTAAAGAAATATTGTATATCTCTGTTCATAGCAGCATTATTCATAATGGCCCAAGTGTTGATCAGTGGATGAAGGGATAAGTCAAATGTAGTATACACAGAAATGGAATATTACTCTGCCTTAAAAAGGAAGGAAATTCTGCCACATGCTACAATATGGGTGAATTTTGAGAACATATGCTAAGTGAAATAAGCCAGTCCAAAATGGCAAATACTATATGATCTCATTAATATGATCTCACCCTTAGTGTGATCAAACTCATCTAGGTAGAAAGTAGAATGGTGGTTGTCATGGGCCAGGCTTGGGGAGAATAGGGTGTTATAGGGTAATATAGAGTTTTTGTTTTGCAAGATGAGAAGAGTTCTAGAGATGGATGATGTAATGGTTGTGCAACAAAATGAATGTACTTAATATCACTAAACTGTACACTTTAAAATGGATAAGATGGTGAATTTTATATTCATTTTACCACAATAAAAAAATTGGGAAAAAACTATTACTAACATCACATTTATAATATAGTGCTGAATATCTTTCCAATAAGATTGAGATTAATAAAAGAATATCTCTACAAAAAAAAAAAAAAGGGCAGCACCTTTGGCTCAGTGGGTAATGTGGTGGCCCCATATACCGAGGCTGGTGGGTTCGAACCTGGCCCTGGCCAAACTGCAACAAAAAATAGCTGGGCGTTGTGGCGGGTGCCTGTGGTCCTAGCTACTCAGGAGACTGAGACAAGAGAATTGCGTAAGCCCATGAGTTGGAGGTCGCTGTGAGCTGTGTGACACCATGGCGATAAAGTGAGACTATGTCTCTGCAAAAAAAAACGCTACTCTCTTGCCTCAGCCTCCCAAGTAGCTGGGACAATAGGTGCCAGCCACAACGCCTAGCTATATATTTTTGTTATTGTTGCAGTTGTCAGTGTTGTTTTAGCTGGCCCAGACCAGGTTTGTACCTGCCAGCCTCAGTGTATGTGGCCGGCATCCTACTCACTGAGCTATGGGCGCTGCCCTTTTTATTTTAGAGAGAGTCTCATTGGAGACTCGGTAGTGTCGTAGCATTACAGCTCACAGCAACCTCTAACCCTTGGGCTTAAGTGATTCTCTTGCCTCAGCCTCCCAAGTAGCTGGGACCACAGGTGCCCACCACAATGCCCGGTATTTTTGTTGTTGTTGTTGCAGTTGTCATTGTTGTTAAGCAGGCCTGGGCCAGGTTGGAACCCGCCTGCCTCAGTGTATGTGGCTGGCGCCCTAACAACTGAGCTATGGCACCAAACCATTTGGCCACTTTTAATACTTTTTTTTTTTCCTCTTTATCCCCAATGAACCAGAAGGTAAACTGGTAAATGTGGGACAGCTGAAAAGAATTTAATTTCTAGGTAAACCGGAGAGCCAGTAACTTAAGCCTGGCATTACTGATCTCTCTACATTGCAACAGTAACCTCTCTGGTTAGGATGAGACACTTCTACATTCCTAAGATCTCAAATTCCCCAAATGCATTGTTGTTTATAACTTGAAAGCCACCCAATGGATAAACCCTGAGTATTTTAAATAAGAGTTTTGTAATGGAAACAAATTCTAATGAAACATTCCTTAGGAAGAGCCAAAATGGCAAATTCCAGGAATGAAGGAAATAAGGAGAAAAAGCTCTCTTCTTTATTGTGTAACTTGTTGGGATGTCATCTAGAGTTTGCTTTTTATGATGCCATTGAAATAAAATCTTGATGTTAGAAAAATGGAAACTCTTTCTCAACCCTTCTTTCAGAAGTGAGCACACCCCTGTCCTTTTTTAACCTCAGTCCTATTCCCCCAAACCAGCCACTTTTATTTTTTATTTTGGTTTTTCTTGAGACAGAGTCTCACTTTGTCACCCTCAGTAGAGTGCGGTGGCATTTTAGCTCACAGAAACCTCAAACTCTTGGGTTCAAGTAATCCTCTTGCCTCAGGTAGCTGGGACTACAGGTACCCTATAAAGCAAAAGTAATCAAGACTGTTGTGGCCGGGCACGGTGGCTCACGCCTGTAATCCTAGCACACTGGGAGGCCAAGGCAGGTGAATTGCCTGAGCTCATGAGTTTGAGACCAGTCTGAGCCAGAGCGAGACCCCATCTCTAAAAATTAGCCTGGTGTTGTGGTGGGCACCTGTATTCCCAGCTACTCGGGAGGCTTAGGCAAGAGGATCACTTGAGTGAAGGAATTTGAGGTTGCTGTGTGCTATGATGCCATGGCATTCTACCCAGGGTGACAAAGTGAGACTCTCTCTTGAAAAATAAATAAATAAAATAAATAAATAAATAAAAATTAAAAAGAACAGAACCCTGAGCCATGGCAGTAAAGCTGCTGTACTACAGTGTCTGTTGGAGGAGTCTTTATTTATTCTATGCATTCATTAGCACACATTTTGAAATGCTTTTGGGGGGCAGACACTGGACTGCATTGGAGAAAAAGAGTTCCTACTCTCAAAGAACTTAAAGTCTAGTGGGAGGCGTGTACAAAAAATTATAATTTTTATGATTATGTTCATAAAAATGATTATGTTCAAAGAATACTCGTGCATTGACAGGATATAGGGGAAAACAGAGTAGCCTTGAGTAGGAGATTGTACTTGCCCTGGAAGTGTGATGTGTGCCAGGGGCTTGATAAGAGGTTAGGGAAGGGTGCTCCTTGAGTAGAACTAGAAGGAGTTGGCATACCCTAATTGGGAAACAGAAAAGGTCCTTGTATCTGTGATAGTTTATTGGTTATAAGCAAAACAATTGACTTGGATAAGATAAACAAGAAAGGAATTTATTGGAAAAATGTGTGGCTTACAGAATTTTCAGGAAAGCCTAGCGAATTAGGCTTGGAAAAAAGATGGAGGGCTACTGCAGAACTCTAGGTAGCAGGAACAACTCTATCATCCAAAGGAGTGAGTGCCAATATATATTTTTTCCATTCCTGCATAATTCGACACAGGATTTAAGATCCTGACGCAAAGAACTGGTCTTACAGCATGTACCCACCTGTCCAGGGTGCCTTGATTTATTGTCCTATCAACACTGGTCACAGTGAGGGAAAAGAAATTTCCCCAAAGGAATCTAAGTGAAATGCCAAAGAAAGAGGGAACTGAAGATCTACTTTGTTGAGGAGTTGTGTTTTATCCTAACTAAAGGAAACCGTTAAGAATTATGACCAAGGACCTGAGATGATAAGAGATGTAGATTATAGATCATCCTGGTTTCAGCTGGAGGATGGATTGAAAAGGAGGATAATTTTTTTAGAGAGTGTCACTTTATCGCCCTCAGTAGAGTACTTTGGTGTCACAGCTCACAGCAACCTCCAACTCCTGGACTTAGGTGATTCTCTTCTCTCAGCCTCCTCAGTTGCTGGGACTATAGGCGCCCACCACAACACCCAGCTATTTTTTGTTGTTGTTGCAGTTTGGCCAGGGCCAGGTTCAAACCCGCCATCCTTGGTATATGGGGCTGGCGCCCTACCCACTGAGCCACAGGCCCCACCTGATTTTTTTTTTTGAGACAGAGTTTCACTTTGTTGCCCTTGGAAGAATGCCATGGCATCATAGCTCACAGCAACCTCAAACTCTTGGGCTCAAGTGATCCTCTTTCCTCAGTTTTTCATTTTTTAGTAGAGATAAGGTCTCGCTCTTGCTCAGGCTGGTCTTGTACCTTTGAGCTCAAGTGATCCACCTGCCTCAGCCTCCCAAAGTGCTAGGATTACAGGTGTGAGCCACTGCAACCAGCTCTAATACAAGATACTTTTGTAACAAAAATACTGTACTCCCTTAACATTTTGAAATTTTAAGATGGTGCCTGTGGTTCAGTGGGTAGGGTGCCGGCCCCATATACCCAGGGTGATGGGTTTGAATCTGGCCCTGGCCAAACTGCAACAATAAAAAAAAATTTTTTTTTTTGAAATTTTAAAACTTGAGGGAAAAGCTGGTATTGATACAAGTGAGAAATGATGACCGCTTGAATTTGGGGAGGGATACAGAGGAATACAGAAGTTGGTAATATGGAGACAACCACACAAATATGGATGATATTTAAGAAGTAGAACAAACCAAATGACCAGTTGAATATGGGTGGTAGAGGAGAGAGAGAAGTCTCAGTTGATTCCCAAACATCTGACTTAAGCATGTTAGGAATTTGGTGCCATTTACAGAAAGAATACATTGAGAAGATGTTTGAGGAATTGATTTAAAAAGAAGTGGAATTTTACATGTTTCACATTTAGATTGCATTTGGAATCTCTAAATGGATATGTCTAATAGGCAGTTGGGTATACAGGGATGCAGAAAAGCAAAAAACTCTGAGCTAGAAAGACTAGCAGATGTAAATGGCCCTTGAAGTCTTGGACATATATAATATTTTTCAGGGTTTGAGTATAGAGTGTAAGAGAGAAGGAATGAGAAAAATCACATTCTAAAAGCAGGGTAAATGGACAGGAGTGGTGATCACATCTGTAATCCTAGCCCTCTAGAAGGCTGAGGCAGATGGATTGCTTGAGCTCAGGAGTTTGATTCCACGGCACTCTACTGGGGGTGACAAAGTGAGACTCTGTCTCAAAAATAAATGAATAAATAATAAATAAAAACAGGGTAAAGAGGAACACACAGAGAACAGGAAGGAAAAGACAAATTAGAAGAAAATCATGGTAGTATCATGTAAACCAAACAATAACTCACTTATGGTTTGATGAACATTCATTGTGAATGTGTCAACCACAAATTATTTTTAACAGCTTTAATAAAGAAAATATAATTGATATAGCATACAAGTCATCCGTGTAAAGTGTACACATGTACAATACAATTTTTTTCTTTTTTTGCAGTTTTTGGCTGAGGCTGGGTTTGAACTCACCACCTCTGGTATATGAGACCGGCGCTCTACTCCTTTGAGCCACAGGCACCGCCCTACAATACAAGTTTTTAGTATGTTCACAAGTTGTGTAACCTTTACTGCAATCTAATTCTAGGACATTTTTGTTTCCACTAAAAGGAAGACCATACTCATTAGCAGTAACTCCTCATCTCTCCTTCACCCCTCAACAGAATTAAGCAACTGCCCATCCAGAATCATACACCTCGTGGTATTTTGTGGCTGGCTCCATTCACTTAGCATGTCAAGAGTCATTCATGTTGTAGCATGTATCAGCATGTTCCTTTGTTTGTTTAAGACAAGGTTTCACTCTGTTGCCCATGCTGGAAGCAGTGGCACAATCACAGCTCACTGTCGCCTCAAATTCCTGAGCTCAAGTGTTTCTCCAACCTCAGCCTCCCAAATAGCTGGGACTACAGATGCTTATCACCATGCCTGGCTAAATTTTTAATTTATTTTTATTTTTTCTTTCTTTCCCTTTTTTCTTTCTTTTTCTTTTTCTTTTTTGAGACAGAGTCTCATTTTCTTGCCCCCAGTAGAGTGCCGTGTTGTCATAGTTCACAGAACCTCAAACTCGCTTAACCGATCCTCCTGCCTCAACCTCCCAAGTAGCTAGAACTATAACCACAACACCTGGATGATTTTACTGTTTTTAGTAGAGACTGGGTCTCCCTCTTGCTCAGGCTGGTCTCCAACTCCTGAGCTCAAGCAATCCACCCCTGTTGACCTCCCAGAGTGCTAGGGTTACAGGCATGAGCCACTGTTTTTCAAAGTGGCTGCACCATTAACCATACATTATTCTAAACATTTCTCTAGGAATATTTGGATGTATAATTACATTGAAGAGCTATATAGTTTATAACTTAGTATAATAAAATGAACACTCTTGAAGCAAACACCTAGGTCATACAAACAAACTTTACTGGTTATCCTAGAAGATCCTCCAGATGCCTCAACTCAAGCACAGCCCCAGCTTCTGTCCAAAAGCAGCACCGTCATGATAATAATATTATATCTGTATATCTTCTACATCAAAAATTCAGGTTCTGGGCCAGGCACGGGCTCATGTCTGTAATCGCAGCACTTTGAGAGGCTAAGGCACCAAGAAAACTTGAGGCCAACCTAGGCAAAACCCTATTTCTAAAAAAAGAATTAAAATTAGCTGGGAGCGATGAAGCACAACTATAGTCCAGGTACTCAGAAGGCTGAGATGTTCCCACTTGAGCCCAGGAGTTCAAGGTTACCGTGAGCTGTGATCAAGCTCCTGCACCCCAACCTGGGTGACAGAGCGAGATGCAGTCTCTACAAATGAATAAATGAGCAAATAAATAAAATAATTTAGATTCTTAAGGACCTCAGTGATGTTAGATTACATCCTGTAACATTTGCTTTGTCCACTTTGCACATGTAGATGTTTCATAATGATAATACTAGTACTACCACCACCAGATTATGTTTACTGAAAGCAAAGAAAGTTTTTCTGCATATCTTATTCTCATTCTTCCTACATTTAAAAATAACTATTATATTTAAATTGTCACATCATGTAGCTATTATATAATATGATATCTCTTTTTTCAACCTTTATGTAGTTTTTTTTGAGACAGAACATCAAGGTGTTGCCCTTGGTGTGACATCTTAGAGTGCTATGGAATCATAGCTCACAGCAACCTCCAACTTAGGCTCAGGCGATCCTCTTGCCAAAGTTTCTTTTACTTTTTGCAGTTTTTGGCCAAGGCTGGGTTTGAACCTGCCACCTCCAGTATAAGGGGCCCACACCCTACTCCTTGAGCCACAGGCGCCGCCCCTTTTTTTTTTGTAGAGACAGAGTCTCACTGTACCGCCCTCGGGTAGAGTGCCGTGGCGTCACACGACTCACAGCAACCTCCAGCTCTTGGGCTTACGCAATTCTCTTGCCTCAGCCTCCAGAGCAGCTGGGACTACAGGCGCCCACCACAACGCCCGGCTATTTTTTTGTTGCAGTTTGGCCGGGGCCGGGTTTGAACCCGCCACCCTTGGCATATGGGGCCGGCGCCCTACTCACTGAGCCACAGGCGCCACCCTTTTTTCTTTCCTTTTTTATTAAAAAAAAAAGGAGAGACTTTTTTTATGAAAAAAGTCTGAAATGGCCATTCTGATAGCCTGGGATACACTATTCCAGCCACAAGCCCAGGAACATGTTTCCTGTTACTCCATTTTCTTCTGACACAAAATATTGCTATTTGCATCTAATAGTATTCACTTAATTTTACTGCTGACTTTATTTCACACAGTATTCTTATCTAGATAAACACAGGATTCTTTTTCTTTTCTTTCAAGCCAAATAAATTTACTAGATTATTTTTGTTGGTGGTCATTTAGTATCACCATTTTCAGAAATACAATATGATTTTTTATTTTATTTTACTTATTCTTATTTTTTTAAATAAAAAAAATTTGTCACCCTTGGTGACAAATTTAGCACTCTAGTGCTATTGTATCACAGCTCACAGCAACCTCAAACTCTTGGGCTCAAGCCTCCCTAGGAGCTGGGACTACAGGTGCCTGCCACAGTGCCAGGCTATTTTGCTTTTTCTTTCTCTTTTGGTTTAGCAGGCCCAGGCCAGGTTCGAACCCATCAGCCCCAGAGCATGTAGCCAGCACCCTAGCCACTGAGCTTCAGGCACCCAGCCTACAATATGATTTTTTTTTGAGACAGAGCCTCAAGCTGTCACCCTGGGTAGAGTGCTGTGGCATCACAGCTCACAGCAACCTCCAACTCCTGGGCTCAAGCGATTCTCCTGTCTCCGCCTCCCAAGTAGCTGGGACTACAGGCTCCTGCCACAACGCCCAGCTATTTTTTGGTTGCAGCTGTCATTGTTGTTTGGTGGCCCTGGGCTCTATTCGAACACACCATTTCAGGTGTATGTGTTAGCTGCTTGAGCCACAGCCACAATATGATTTTTTAATATCCTTTAAAAAAAAAAAAAAAAAAAGAGATGGGTTTTCACTATGTTACCCAAGCTGGACTCAAACTCCTGGGCCCAATCAATTCTGTCTCAGCCTCCTGAACAGCCGGGACTACAGGTGTGGGCCACTGTGCCAGACTTGTATAGGTTTTTGTTTTTGGCCGGGACTAGGTTTGAACCTGCCACCTCCAGCATATGGGGCCAGCACCCTACTCCTTTGAGCCACAGCTGCTGCCCACTCGTATAGGTTTTAAACTTGTTTTTATATTATTATTTTTTTTTTTGTAGAGACAGAGTCTCACTTTATGGCCCTCAGTAGAGTGCCGTGGCCTCACACAGCTCACAGCAACCTCTGATTCCTGGGCTTAAGCGATTCTCTTGCCTCAGCCTCCCGAGTAGCTGGGACTACAGGCGCCTGCCACAACGCCCGGCTATTTTTTGGTTGCAGTTTGCGGGTTTGAACCCGCCACCCTCGGTATATGGGGCTGGCGCCTTACCGACTGAGCCACAGGCGCCGCCCTAAACTTGTTTTTAAATTCTAGGAAACTTGGCTGGCTACGGCGGCTTATGCCTGTAATCCCAGCACTCTGGGAGGCCATGCAGGTGGATTGCCTGAGCTCAGGAGTTTGAGACTAGCCTGAGCAACAGCAAGACCCGTCCCTCCGCCCCCCCCACCCCCACTCCCATCTCCAAAAATAGCCAGGTGCTGTGGCGGGCTCCTATAGTCCCAGCTACTAGGGAGACTGAGGCAAGACCCAAGAGTTTGAGCTTGCTGTGAACCATGATGCCACAGCACTTTGCCCAGGCACAGAGTGATCTCAAAAAACAAAAAAAACAACAATTTTTACAGAACCATGGGCTCTATAATCACCACTTTCTGCTTATTTGAACATACTTTCTAATTTTCAGTTGAATTTGTTTTCCTGAATTTCCCATCTATTGAGTCTCCTATGTGCCATGGAGTATAAATTCATTCCCTCTCCCAAGAGATAGCCCTTTGATGGAGATAAAAATGTCATGACTTCTCTGAATCTCCTTTTCTTCCTAGTCAGACCATTTTTGGTCCTTACCCTGTTCTCCTACATCTGCTGTTTTTCAGATGGATTTGTTCAATGGAAAGCACTGGCGGAATGTAAGAAGCCAGGATGTTGCACTCCCTCATTCTGCCCTGCATAGTATCTCTAGCATTGGTTGCATCTCCTCCATGGCTCCATTACCAGCCTGCCAGGGTGGTTCTGGCTCCCAGGCCCAGTAATGTCACTTATTTTTTTTTGTTCCTCAGCCACGATCAACTGTTGGCTGCTCATCTTCTCCAGTAGCTGTGCAATTTATTTTATGCATTAAATTTCCTCTGTTTCAAATACTATCTATTTCCCTGGTTAGAGGCTACCTAAGTTTTTTTTTGAAGATAAATGCCCTAAAAGGGCATAAGGAGTGCTTATCACAATTGTCTTTCTCCCAGGGACAGGAAATTATTATGAATTTGTGTTTTCTTATTTGTGCCCTGCCACCCATGTAATTCCTGCAGGAATAAAAGAAACCCTATTTCCAGAGGTGCTTGTAATTAGATGAAGGAAACTTCCAATAATGATGTTTTAGAAAATGGTATATTAGTGAGTCGTAAGCACTGGAAAGAAAGTTTTGTTGGAGTGATATACTGTAAATGCGATTAGAAGAAACATGACAACCAAGGAAAAATTAGGGATCAGGCAGAAATTAGGTATCAGATTTCGGTCAGGCAGATGAACAAAAAGCTGACTGTATATTGAAAATCTCCCTTTAGTAAGAAAAAAAATAGGTCCAGTCACTATGATGAAATGCAAATACCAGTAATATTGGATGACTTATTGCTAATGTTTCAAAACAAACGGGGAAATCAAAATATCATTCATCAGTAGTGTTCCTCATATGACATAGGTTAAATATTCTATTTTATATTTTTATAAAATCTCAACAATGTGTCATTGTTACTTTCATACATCTGTGTGTGCCCTGCAGGCACTAAACAAATACTAGGAGTTCGGGAAGATTAAGGAATGAATACATGAATTTCAAGAAATGTTTCTGGGGCTCAGCACCCTTTGCTCAGTGGTTAGGGTGCCGGCCTGCTAAACAACAATGATAATTACAACAAAAAATTAACCAGGCGTTGTGGTGGGTGCCTGTAGTCCCAGCTACTTTGGAGGCTAAGGGAAGAGAATTGCTTAAGCCCAAGAGTTTGAGGTTGCTGTGAGCTGTGACACCATGGCACTTTACTAAGGGTAACAGTGAGATTCTGTCTCAAAAAAACCAAAAAATATTTCTGGAAATCACCATACTGCAACTATGATCTCAGCATTAAATAAAATAATGGAATAAATGTTTAAAAAGAAAAAATGTGTCAGCCTTTAAAGGATGAAGGAATTCTGACTAATCAACAGCAGTGATGAATTGTAAATAATGGACCTTGCCAGATTGGTATAAGTGGTTTTCTGGGGGGTTTTTGGGTTAAGAATTCCAGGAACAAGAGCAGGAGAGAAGTGTTAAATAGTCTATATTGGGCTGTCAGTAAAGCATTTTGATATAGTATCTTGTGAAATCTCAATTATGAAACCAATTCATTGTGATTTCCAGGTGAGAGTGATAACTGGAAACTTTCAAGGAAGACTTATAGGAACAAGTGAGCAATGCCTGGGAATTTTTTTTTTAACTTTTTTTTTTTTTCTTTTTCTGAGACAGATTCTTACTCTGTCACCCTGGGTAGAGTGGTAGAGTGCTGTGGCATCATAGCTCACAGCAACCTCAAATGATCCTCCTGCCTCAACCTCTGAAGTAGCTGGGACTATAGGCACTCTCCACCACACTAGGCTAGTTTTTCTATTTTTAGTAGAGATGGGGTCTTGCTCTTGCTCAGGCTCGCCTTGAACTCCTGAGCTCAAATGATCCTCTTGCCTAAGCCTTCCAGAGTGTTAGGATTACAGATGCGAGCCACTGCACCAGGCTAGCAACTTTTTTTCATTATGAAATATACACAGAATGGCTCGGCACCTGTGGCTCCAGCGGTTGAGGCGCCAGCCACATACACCTGAGCTGGTAGATTCGAATCCAGCCTGGGACCGCCAAACAACAATGACAGCTGCAACCAAAAAATAGCCAGGCGTTGAGGCAGGCGCCTGTAGTCCCAGCTACTTGGGAGGCTGAGGCAGGAGAATAGCTTGAGCCCAGGAGTTGAAGGTTGCTGTGAGCTGTAATGCCGCAGCACTCTACCCAGGACAACAGCTTGAGCATCTGTCTCAAAAAAAAACAAAAGAAAAAGAAATATACACAAAAGTTAATAAAATGAAAACTTACTATTTACAGAAAAATCAAAAGTGAACATCCAGTTCAAGAATTAGAATATTGCACTACTACAGAATCTCACTTTGTATTCTGTTCCGTTAGAACTCCCTCCCACCTCACCACTCCTGGAGATAACCATTATTCTGATCTTTTTTCTTTTTTTTTTTGAGACAGAGTCTTACTTTCGGTAGAGTGCTATGGCATCACAGCCCACAGCAACCTCCAGCTCTTGGGCTTAGGTGATTCTCTTATCTCAGCCTTCCAAGTAGAGTAGCTGGGACTATAGGCGCCCACTACAACGCCCAGCTATTTTTTTTTTTTGTAGAGACAGAGTCTCACTGTACCGCCCTCGGTAGAGTGCCGTGGCGTCACACGACTCACAGCAACCTCTAACTCTTGGGCTTACACGATTCTCTTGTCTCAGCCTCCCGAGCAGCTGGGACTACAGGCGTGCGCCACAATGCCCGGCTATTTTTCTGTTGCAGTTTGGCCGGGGCTGGGTCCGAACCCGCCACCCTCAGCATATGGGGCCGGCGCCCTACTCACTGAGCCACAGGCGCCGCCCTGATTTATTTATTTATTTATTTATTTATTTTTTAGAGACAGAGTCTCACTTTACAGCCCTCAGTAGGGTGCTGTGACATCACAGCTCACAGCAACCTCCAACTCCTGGGCTTAAGTGATTCTCTTGCCTCAGCCTCCTGAGTAGCTGGGACTACAGGCACCCGCCACAATACCCAAAACAAAACAAAAAGGCTTGGCGCTGGTAGCACAGTGGTTACAGTGCCAGCCACATATACTGAGACTGTTGGGTTCAAACCTAGCCTGGGCCACCTAAACAACAATGACAACTACAACAAAAAATAGCCAGGTGTTGTGGTGGGCGCCTGTAGCCCCAGGTACTTGGGAGGCTGAGGCAAGATAATTGCTTGAGCCCAGGAGTTTGAGGTTGCTGTGAGCTGTGATATTTCAGTACTCTACTGAGGGTGACATAGTGAGACTCTATCTCGAAAACAAACAAACAAACAAAACGCTCAGATTGGATTAAGGCCCACACTAACATTGTCACTTTAATGTACTTGCCTCTTTCAAGATTGTATATCCAAACACAAATTTTGCAAAGAGAGATTCAACATAAGAATTTTTATGAGACATAGTTCATTCCATATCAGTTGAATAATTTATTTTCAAATGTATAACTCTGGCTTTTAACTAAGTGTTTTAAAAGTTATACATTTATAGGCCACACCTGGGCCTATAAATGTATACAGGGATGGCTCACACCTGTAATCCCAGAACTCTGGGAGGCCAAGGCAGGTGGATTGCCTGAGCTCAGCAGTTTGAGACCAGCTTGAATAAGAGCAAGACCCCATCTTTAAAAATAGCTGGGCATTGTGGCAGGTACCTATAGTCCTAGCTACTTGGGAGGATGAGGCAAGAGGATCACTGAGCCCAAGAGTTAGTTTGAGGTTGCTGTTAGCTATGACATCATGGTACTCTACTGAGGGCAACAAAGTGAGACTCTGTCTCAAAAAAAAAAGTTATACATTTCTTCAGGATTGCAACTGTGACCCTACTTTTGTTCTTCATGGATCTCATGACTGATTGGTACTGGAACCTCGTTATTTTAAACTTTCATTATCTTTGCATTATTTAGTTTTGTTTGGACTACCTGGTTCTTGTTGATTTTCACTTTGATTTTAATTTTATTGACACCAGAACCTATTGATTTTCACTTTGATTTTAAATTTATTGACACCAGAACCTATGGCCTATTTTTTATACGTATATACATGATTTTAAATTAGCTGAAATTTTCCCAGTAGCCATTTGCAGTCATAGATGATTGATGTCATGAGCTTACTGAAGTGAAATATAAAGTCTCTACATTTTCATTAAAGCTTCAAAAAAAAAAAAAGTACAAGAACAGAAATATACAATATCTGCTTCATCCAGACCCTCTAAATCAGAATCTGCATTTTAACAAGATTATATGATCCAAATGTACATAAATTTTAGAATCACTACTTTAGATATTATTACCACCACCTATTGTGAGAAAAAAGGCAGAATTTTAGCCAGGGACTTCCTGAGAACTTTTCTAAACCTTTAGCACTGCTAACAATTGTATTGTGCTTACTAGGATATCACCAATGTAATACCCACAGGATTCAGCCAACCTACCTGAGCAATTACCTGGGTGGCGAAGTAGAAAGAGTAGACTTTGGACTAGGCAGACTTCTACTTATCCCTTTGAACGTTATCTGTAAAATGATATAATAGGCCAGGCATGGTGGCCCATGCCTATAATTGTAGCACTCTGGAGGCCAAGGCAAGTGGATTGCTTGAGCTCACAAGTTCAAGACCAACCTGAGGAAGAGTGAGGAGGCCCTGTCTCTACTAATAATAGAAAAATTGAGGCAAGAGGATCTCAAGAGTTGGAAGTTGGGCGGCGCCTGTGGCTCAGTGAGTAGGGCGCCGGCCCCATATGCCGAGGGTGGCGGGTTCGGACCCAGCCCCGGCCAAACTGCAACAACAACAACAACAACAACAACAAAAAAAAAAAAAAAAATAGCCGGGCGTTGTGGCGGGCGCCTGTAGTCCCAGCTGCTCGGGAGGCTGAGGCAAGAGAATCGCGTAAGCCCAGGAGTTGGAGGTTGCTGTGAGCCGTGTGACGCCACGGCACTCTACCCGAGGGCGGTACAGTGAGACTCTGTCTCTACAAAAAAAAAAAAAAAGAGTTGGAAGTTGCTGTGAGCTATGATGATGCCATGGCACTCTACCCAGGGCAACAGCTTGAGACTGTCTCAAAAAAAAAAAAGATATAAATAGTGTAAAGTACTTTGCACAGTGCATGGCATAGAATAGATGCAAAGGAAATGTTAGTTACTTGTCCTTCCCACAGGTTTATAGTTTTTGTACTATAAACTATTTTGATGATTTCAGAAAGACCCAGACATTACAATAACAGACCCCCACTTTAAAAGATTTTATAGTGTGGGCCCGATGAAGGAGCTCACGCCTGTAATCCCTGCACTCTGGGAAGCAGAGGTGGGTGGATTGCTCGAGTTCAGGAGTTTGAGACCAGCCTCAGCAAAAGCAAGACCCTGTCTCTACTAAATATAGAAAAACTGAGGCAAGAGGATCGTTTGAGCTCAAGAGTTGGAGGTTGCTGTGAGCTCTGATGCCTTAGCACTCTACCCAGGGTGAGAGCTTGAGACTTGATCTGATAAAAAAAAGAATACATAGATTTTATAGTGTGAAACTAAAGCGAACACTTGAAGATTGTAAATCTGTGGTTGTTAGATATTGCTCATTTTTGTTTTTGTTTTTTTGAGACAGAGTCTCAAGCTGTCGCCCTGGGTAGGGTGCCGTTGGTGTCACAACTCACAGCAACCTTAAACTCTTGAGCTCGAGCAATTCTCTTGCCTCAGCCTCCCAAGTAGCAGGGATGACAGTCACCCACCACAACACCTGCCGATTTTTTGGTTGTAGTTGTCATTGTTGTTTGGCAGGCCGGGCTGGCTTTGAACCTACCAGCTCTGGTGTATGTGGCTGGCACCCTAACCACTGAGCTTAGGCACTGAGCCTTTTTTTTTTTTAGACCGAGTTTTACTTTGTCACTCTTAGTAGAGTACCGTGGCATCCATCATAGCTCACAGCAACCTCCCACTTGGGCTCAAGTGATCCTCTTGCCTTCCTTTTCCTATTTTTAGTAGAGACAAAGTTTCGCCCTTGTTCAACCTGGTCTTGAACTCGTGAGCTGAAGCAATCCGCCTGCCTCGGCCTCCCAGAGTGCTAAGATTACAGCCATGAGCCACCGTGCCTAATCAGTTCATTTTCATAAATTATTTCTCTTTTCAATATCTGTATTATTATCTTAGTTCAAGCATTTACCTTTTTTTTTGCCTGTATTACTGCATCAATATTCTGAATTTGTCACAAAAACCACATATTAGAGGATTCCATTTACATGAAATGTCCAAAATAGGTAAATCTATAAAGACAGAAAATAGAATGATGATATCCAAGGGTTTGGGGAAGGAGAGTTCCAGAGGAAAATGAGGGAGTTTTTCAGGCTGGTAATCCTGAAAAATGGGTACATGGTCTCTTTTGGGGGACTGAAAATCACTGACTTGGGTACTTTAACAGAATGACTTTTTTTTGTTTGTTTTGTTTTGTTTTTTATTTTTTTTGGTTGCAGTTTTTGGCCGGGGTTGGGTTTGAACCTACCACCTTCGGCATATGGGGCTGGCGCCCTACTCGTTGAGCCATAGGTGCCACCCAGAATGACTTTTTTTTAATTAATTAATTTATTTTTATTGTTACATCATAGCTGTGTACATTAGTGCAATCAAGGGGTACAATGTGCTGGTTTCACATCTCAAATTTTAAAGAAGGTCAAACAACAGAGTAAGATGGAACAGCCTTAGTTGAAACTAGTAATACCATTTGGAGATCAATTTAGCAATAGTAAAAGTGACAGAAAGACATTTGAAATCTTTGATTTTGTAATTTCATTTTTAAAAATCAATTCTAAGAAATCAAACTGAAAAGCAGACACAGATATTCACCACAGCATTATTTTTAGTTGTGGAAAAAATGGCAATAATCTAGGCTTTATGAGAATAGTTAAGTAAATTATGTTAAATACTTTGAAGAATTTTACTTTATTTTATTTTATTTATTTTTTGTTCCAAAGTCTCAAAAAATAAACAACTAATATTTATAAATAAAAATAGATAATTTAAAAAAACAGATCATGCCAGATCTTATAGACAATAGAAAAAGAATACTTCAAAATCATTCTACTTCAACTGGATATACCTGATACTAAAATTGGAAAATATAAATTATTATAAAGAGAAATTACAAACATATTTTACTTATAAATGAGGGTGCAATATCCTAAACAACATATTAACAAGTTCAATTAAAAATTATTGTTCAAATAATGTATCTTGGTCAAAATTAAATCCAATTTATGTGAGAATTAGTCTTTTCTTTTTCTTTTCTGTTTTTTTTTTTTTTTTTATAGAGACAAAGTCTCACTTTATGGCCCTCGGTAGAGTGCCATGGCATCACACAGCTCACAGCAACCTCCAACTCCTGGGCTTAAGCAATTCTCTTGCCTCAGCCTCCCGAGTAGCTGGTACTACAGGAGCCTGCCACAATGCCCAGCTATTTTTTGGTTGCAGTTCAGCCGGGGCTGGGTTTGAATCCGCCACCCTTGGTATATGGGGCCGGCGCCCTACTAACTGAGCCACAGGTGCCGCCCTTTCTTTTCTGTTTTTTTTTTTTTTTTTTTTTTTCAGTTTTCGGCCAGGGCTGGGTTTGAACCTGCCACCTCAGGTATATAGGGCCAGCACCCTACTCCTTTGAACCACAGGCGCCACCCTCTTTTTCTTTTTTTTCCCCATCCCCTCCCTCCTTCTCTCTCTGTCTGCTCTCCCCTTCCCTCACCCCCACCATGTCATTAATTGTCATTAATTGTCCTCATATAAAAGTTGAATACATAAGATTCATACTTCTCCATTCCTGTGATGCTTCACTAAGGATAATGTGTTCCACCTCCATCCAGGTTAATACAAATGCTGCGAAATCTCCATTTTTTTTTAAAGTCTGAATAGTATTCCATGGTAAACATATACCACAGCTTGCCAATCCATTCCTGGGTTGAGGGGCGTTTAGGCTGTTTCCACATTTTAGCGATTGTAAATTGAGCTGCGATAAACAGTCTAGTACAAGTGTCATTATAATAAAAGTTTTTTTTTCCTTCTGGATAGATGCCCATTAATGGGATTGCAGGATCAAACAGGAGGTCTAGGTTGAGTTCTTTGAGGTTTCTCCATACTTCCTTCCGAAAAGGTTGTATTAGTT
Source organism: Nycticebus coucang (assembly GCF_027406575.1). Taxonomy (NCBI): domain Eukaryota; kingdom Metazoa; phylum Chordata; class Mammalia; order Primates; family Lorisidae; genus Nycticebus; species Nycticebus coucang. The sequence continues at coordinate 43,162,622 of NC_069785.1, read as the reverse complement.
TGCAGTCCCACCAGCAGTGTAAAGGTGTTCCTTTCTCTCCACATCTGCACCAGCATCTGCAGTTTTGAGATTTTGTGATATGGGCCATACACCCTGGGGTTAGATGATATCTTAGGGTGGTTTTAATTTGCATTTCTTTAATAATTAGGGATGATGAGCATTTTTTCATATGTTTGCTAGCCATTTGTCTGTCTTCTTTGGAGAAAGTTCTGTCCATCTCTGGTCCCCATTGATGTATGGGATTGTTGGCTTTTTTTCATGTGGATTAATTTAAGTTCTCTATAGATCCTAGTTATTAAGCTTTTGTCTGATTCAAAATATGCAAATATCCTTTCCCATTGGGTAGATTGTCTATTACTTTAATTGTTTTCTCCTTAGCTGTACAGAAGCTTTTCAGGTATTTTTTTTTTCTTTTTTTTGAGACAGAGCCTCAAGCTGTTGCCCTGGGTAGAGTGCCAAGGCATCACAGCTCACAGCAACCTCCAACTCCTGGGCTCAAGTGATTCTCTTGCCTCAGCCTCCCAAGTAGCTGGGACCACAGGCACCCGCCACAACACCTGGCCATTTTTTGGTTGTAGTTATCATGTTGTTTGGCAGGCCCAGGCTGGATTTGAACCTGCCAGCTCTGGTGTATGTGGCTGGCGCTTTAGCCACTTGAACTACAGGCACCAAGCCAAGCTTTTCAGTTTAATTAAATCCTATTTGTTTATTTTTGTTATTGTTGCAATTGCCAGGCAGTCTTCTTCATGAAGTCTTTCCCCAGGCCCATGTCTTCCAGTGTTTTTCCTATGCTTTCTTTGAGGATTTTTATCATTTCATGCCTTAAATTTAAGTCCTTTATCCATCTTGAATCAATTGTTGTGAGTGCAGAAAGCTGCAGGTCCAGTTTCAGTCTTTTACATGTGGATATCCAGTTCTCCCAGCACCATTTATTGAATAGGGAGTCTTTCCCCCAGTGGATGTTCTTGTTTGGTTTATAGAAGATTAGGTGGTTGTAAGTTGTTGGTTTCATTTCCTGGTTTTCTATTCGATTTCAAATGTGGACGTCTCTATTTTTGTGCCAGTACCATGCTGTCTTGATCACTATGGCCTTGTAATACAGCCTAAAGTCTGGTATGGTGATGCCCCCAGCTTTATTTTTATTACTTAGAAATGTCTTAACTATGTGGAGTTTTTCTGGTTCCATACGAAACACAGAATCATTTTTTCCAAGTCTTGAAAATAGGATTTTTTTTTTTTTTTTTTGCAGTTTTTGGCCGGGGCTGGGTTTGAATCCACCATCTTGGGTATATAGGGCCAGCACCCTACTCCTTGAGCCACAGGTGCTGCCCAGATGTTGGTATTTTAATAGGGATGGTGTTGAATCGGTAGATTGCTCTGGAAAGTATAGGCATTTTAACAATGTTGATTCTTCCCAGCCATAAGCATGGTAGGTTCTTCCATTTGTTAAAGTCCTCTGCTATTTCCTTTCTTAGGGTTTCATAATTTTCTTTATAGAGGTCCTTCACCTCTTTTGTTAGGTATATTCCTGGGTATTTCATTTTTTTTGAAGCTATGGTGAAGGGAGTTGTGTCCTTAATTAGCCTCTCATCTTGGCTGTTTTGGCGTATACAAAGGCTACTGACTTATGGACATTGATTTTATATCCTGAGACATTACTGTATTTTTTGATGACTTCTAGGAGTCTTGCGGTTGAGTCTTTGGGATTCTCTAAGTATAAGATCATATCGTCAGCAAAGAGGGAGAGTTTGACTTCCTCTCCTCCCATTTGGATGCCCTTTATTTTCTTGTCTTGCTTAATTGTATTGGCAATAACTTCCAACACTATGTTGAATAGTAATGGCGACAGAGAACAACCTTGTCTGATTCCAGTTCTAAATGGAAAAGCTTTCAATTTAACTCCATTCAGTAAAATATTAGCTGTGGGTTTGTCATAGATAGCTTCGATCAGTTTAAGAAATGTGCCACCTATGCTTAAACTCTTGAGTGTTCTAATTAGAAAAGGATGCTGTGCCTGTGGCTCAGTCGGTACAGCGCCAGCCCCATATACCGAGGGTGGCGGGTTCAAACCTGGCCCCGGCCAAACTGCAACCAGAAAAGGATGCTGGATTTTATCAAATGCTTTTTCTGCATTTATTGAGAGGATCATATGGGCTTTGTTTTTGCTTCTGTTGATATGGTGAATAATGTGTATAGATTTATATATATTAAACCAGGCTTGCATCCCTGGGATGAAACCTACTTGATCATGATGTAGAACTTTTTTGATGATTAGCTGTAATTATTGGCTAGGATTTTATTGAGAATTTTTGCATCTGTATTCATTAGTGAAACTGGTCTGAAATTCTCCTTTTTAGTTGGGTCTTTTTCTGGTTTTGGTATTGGGGTGATGTTAGCTTCATAGAACATGTTGGGGGAGATTCCTTCCTCCTCAATTTTTTGGAATAATTTCTACAATTATTTTATTTATTTTAGACAGGGCCTCACTTGGTCACCCTGGTAGTGCTGTGGTGTCATAGCTCATAGCAACCTCAAACTCCTGGGTTCAGGTGATTCTCATGCCTCAGCCTCCCAGTAGCAGAGACTATAGGTGCCTACTATATCTGGCTAGTTTTTCTATTTTGCTTTAGCCTCCCCAGTACCTGGGACTACAGGCACCTGCCAGCATGGCTGGCTAGTTTTTCTTTTTTTCTTCTTTTTTTTTTTTTGTAGTTTTTGGCTGGGGCTGGGTTTGAACCTGCCACCTCTGGCATATGGGGCCGGCGCCCTACTCCGTTGAACCACAAGCGCCACACAAGTTTTTCTATTTTTAATAGAGGCATGGTCTCACTATTTGCTCAGGCTGGTCTCAAACTCCTGAGCTCAAGTGATCCACCCACCTTTGCCTACCAGAGTGCTAGGATTACAAGTGTGAGTCACTGTGCCTGGCCTAGTTCTCCATTTTACTACATTCCGAGAAAGAATTCTTAGTCATTGTAGGGTATGTTTCAGAGAGCCCTTAGGATTGTGATTATAATTATTGTTATATATTAACAATATATTGTTATATTTTACAATTTGGACAATATTTATCTATAATGGCTGATTTGCTGAAGTTTTTCAGGTTGGTAATTCTAATTCATCTGGGTTCATAGAAATGAGATAGTTTCTTTTTCTCTCTTTTTTTTTTTTTTTTTTTTGTAGAGACAGAGTCTCATTGTACCGCCCTCGGGTAGAGTGCTGTGGCGTCACACGGCTCACAGCAACCTCTAACTCTTGGGCTTACGCGATTCTCTCGCCTCAGCCTCCCGAGCAGCTGGGACTACAGGCGCCCGCCACAACGCCCAGCTGTTTTTTTGTTGCAGTTTGGCCGGGGCTGGGTTTGAACCCGCCACCCTCAGCATATGGGGCCGGCACCCTACTCACTGAGCCACAGGCGCCGCCCTCTTTTTTTTTTTTGTAGAGACAGAGTCTCACTGTACCGCCCTCGGGTAGAGTGCCGTGGCGTCACACGGCTCACAGCAACCTCTAACTCTTGGGCTTACGCGATTCTCTTGCCTCAGCCTCCCGAGCAGCTGGCACTACAGGCGCGCGCCATAACGCCTGGCTATTTTTCTGTTGCAGTTTGGCCGGGGCCGGGTCTGAACCCGCCATCCTCGGCATATGGGGCCGGCGCCCTACTCACTGAGCCACAGGCGCCGCCCTTCTCTTTTTTTTTTTGAGACAGCGTCTCAGTATGTCACCTTGGTAGAGTGCCATACGTCACAGCTCACAGTAACCTCAAACTCTTGGGCTTAAGTGATTCTCTTGCGTCAGCCTCCCAAGTAGCTGGGATGAGATAGTTTCTTCAATGAGAATGACAATCTCATAAATTTTCTAAAGTGATTTCTCTGTGGAAGAGAGTGGATTGTTTCACTCTGGCTCAGGCATGTCTTAAACCTGTGAGCTCAGGCAATCCACCAGCCTTGGCCTTCCAGAGTGCTAGCATTACAGGAGTAAACCAATGCCACTGGCCCTAGTTTTTTCCTTTCTTTTTTTTTTGAGACAGAGTCTCACTTTACCTTGGTAAAGGCATCATAGCTTTTACCTCGGTAAAGGCATCATAGCTCATAGCAACCTCCGACTCTTGGGCTCAAGAGATATTCTTGCCTCAGCCTCCCTCGTAGCTGGGCTACAGGCACCCACCACAATGCCTGGCTATTTTCTTTTCTTTTGTTTAGCCAGCCCAGGCCTGTTCGAACCCACTAGACCTGGAGCATGTGGCCGGCACCCTAACCAGTGAGCTATGGGAACCCAACCAAATTTCTATTTTTCGTAAAAATAAGGTCTTGTTCTTACTCAGGCTGGTCTTGAAATTCTGAGCTCAGGCAATCCACCCGTCTCGGCCTCCCAGAGTGCTAGGATTATAGGCATGAGCCATTGTACCCAGCGATGTGTTTGTATTTCTCACTAAGGTATACTTCTTAAGGGCAGAGCCAAGTTTTACTTAACTTTGCAGCCCTCATGGTATGTAGTCAATATTCAACACACATATATATAATATGTATATTATATACATAATTATTATTATTTTTTTTGAGACAGAGCCTCAAGATATCACCGTATGTAGAGTGCTGTGGCATCACAGCTCATAGCAACTTCCAACTCCTGGGCTTAAGCGATTCTCTTGCCTCAGCCTCCCAGGTAGCTGGCACTACAGGCGCCCGCCACAATGCCCAGCTATTTTTTGTTGTAGTTGTCGTTGTTTGGTAGGCCCAGGCCAGATTTGGTTCCCTTGGCAGTATATGGGGCCGGCACCCTACTCATTGAGCCACAGGCGCCACCCCACAGTAGAATTCTTGTCATTCTCTCTTGTCTGGCATCATCACAAGGAATACTTTCCATGTGTTGACATTTGGTCAATCTGAAAATATTGACCCCCTTTTTTTTTTTTTTGAGACAGGATCTTACACTGTCACCAAGGCTAGAGTATATTGGCATGATCATAGCTCACTATAACCTCAAATTTTTGGGCTAAAGCAATCCTCCTGCCTCAGAGTAGCTAAGACTATATATAGGCTGACCCCTGAAATTTAAGAATTGTTCCCTTGGCATCTCAGTGTGATTGCTTGCCAAATCCCCTCTCTGATGCTATTCCATTCTATTTCCACTCTAACCAGCTGGCCATCCTGTACAACCTGCTGACCATTATTTCATTCATTCCTTATTTCTTCATCAAATATATTGAACATTGGCTTGGCGCTTGTAGCTGAAGCTGCTAAGGTGCCAGCCACATACACCAATGGGTTCAAACCCACCCCGGGCCCGCCAAACAACAATGACAACAACAACCAAAAAGTAGCTGGGCGTTGTGGTGGGCACCTGCGGTCCCAGCTACTTGGGAGGCAGAGGCAGGAGAATCGCTTGCACCTAGGAGTTGGAGATTGCTGTGAGCTATCATGCCACGGCACTCTACCCAGAGTGACAGCTTGAGGCTCTGTCTAAAAAAAAAATTTCTTTTTTTATAGTTTAGGGACTTTACCTAATAAATGCAAACATTATAACCTCAAATAATTTTTTGTTTTATATATGTTTATATCCTTATATTAATCTGAAAAAGAAGAAAAAAAAATTTTTTTTTGAGACAGAGTCTCACTTGGTCACCCTTGGTACAGTGCCATGGCATCTTAGCTAAAAGCAACCTCACGGGTTCAAGTGATTCTCTTGCCTCAGCCTCCTATGTAGCTGGGACTACAGGTGCCTGCCACAGCACCCGGTTATTTTTTAGAGATGGGGTCTCACTCTTGCTCAGGTTGGTCTCAAACTCGTGAGCTCAGGCAATCCAACCACCTCAGGCTCCCAAGTGCTGGGATTATAGGTGTGAGCCACCGTGCCCAGCAAAAGGAAAAAAAATTTATAGTTTTGAATCTTGCATTTAAGTCTGTGATCTACCAGAGTTAATTATTTTTCCAATTTTATTTTTTTTGAGACAGAGTCTCACATTGTTGCTCTCGGTAGAGTACGGTGGCATAATAGCTCATAGCAACCTCAAACTCTTGGGCTCAAACCATTCTTTTGCCCTAGCCTCCCAAGTAGCTGGGACTACAAACACCCACCACACTGCCCGGCTAGTTTTTCTATCTTTAGTAGAAATGGGGTCTCGCTCTTGCTAGGGATGGTCTCAGACTCCTGAGCTCAAGCAATCCACCCATTGTGACCTCCTGGAGCGCTAGGATTACAGGCATGAGCCATCTCACCTGGCCAGAGTTAATTTTTAATATGATGTGAGACTTAGATCAAGGTTCATTTTTCTACCTATAAATGTCCAATTATTACAGCACATTACTTTTCCTCCATTGATTTGATTTTGCAATTCATTTGTGACCTGTATTAGGCAATAGTTGCCTAGATATCATACCAAAGGCACAAGCAACAAAGGAGAAATAAATAAATACATTGGATTTAATAAAAATTTAAAACTTCTGTACTTCAAAGGACACCATCAAGAAAGTAAAAACCCATGGTTTGGTGCCCGTAGCACAGTGGTTACAGTGCCGGCCATATACACCGAGACTGTTGGGTTCAAACCTGGCCCAGGCCAGCTCACCAACAATGACAACTGCAACAAAAAATAGCTGGGTGTTGTGGCAGGTGCCTGTAGTCCCAGCTACCTGGGAGGCTGAGGCAAGGGTATCCCTTAAGCCCAGGAGTTTGAGGTTGCTGTGAGCTGTGACATCACGACACTCTACTGAGGGTGACATAGTGAGACTCTGTCAAGAAAGAAAGAAAGAGAGAGAGAGAAAGGGAGAAAGAAAGAAAAAAGAAAGAAAGAAAACAATGTATACTAGTATATATACTATGGAGTGCTACTCTGCCATCAAAAATAAATGAAATAATGTCTGTTGCAGTCACTGCCATCAAAAATAAATGAAATAATGTCTTTTGCAGTCACTTGAGTAGAACTAGAGACTGTTATCCTAAGTGAAGTATTGCAGGAATGTAAAATAAAGACTACTTGTAATCCCTAATAACTGGGAGCTATTGGAAGATGTAAAAGGTCATTGGAAATCAAGAAGAGGGAAATGAGAAGGGAAGAGACAAAAAAGGACTTACGAGGTACAATGAACAACATTTGAGTAATGGGCACACTAAAAGCCCCAACTTAAGCCCTGTGTAAAAGGTAGCCAAATGACAAAAACATTTGCACTCCCTTAATGTTTTGAAATTTAAAAAGTGCTCTTACAACTGAAATGACAAAAATACAAATAACTCAATTTTTAAAATGAGAAAAAGATTTTAATAGTTCTCAATAAACACATGAAAAGGGAAGAGATTCAGCCATTGTTAACCTAAGGGAAATGCAAATCAAACCCACAGGGAGATACCCACTAAGAGAGCTATGATAAAAAACACATAATAACCAGTGTTGCTGAGGATGTCAGGAAATTGGAACTGTTGGCCGGGTGTGGTGGCTCATGCCTGTAATCCTAGCATTCTGGGAGGCCAAGGAGGGTGGATTGCTTAAGTTCAGGAGTTGGAGACCAGCCTGAGTAACAGTGAGACACCATCTCTAAAAAAAAAAAACAAAAAAACAAAGAAATAGCTAGGCATTGTGTTGGGTGCCTGTAGTCCCATCTACCTGGGAGGCTGAGGCAATAGAATCACTTGGGCCCAAGAGTTTGAGGTTGCTGTGAGCAATGGTACTCTACCAAGGGTTGCTGTGACACCACAGCACTCTACCATGGGAGAGACTATTTAAAAAAATTATATATATATATGGGCTCAGTACCTGTAGCACAGTGGTTACTGCACCAGCCACATATCCTAAGGGTGGCAGGCAGGTTTGAACCTGGCCCGGGCCAGCTAAAAAACAATGTCAACTGCAATAAAAAATAGCTGGGCATTGTAGTGGGTGCCTGTAGTTCCAGCTACTTGGGAGGCTGAGGCAAGAGAATCACTTGAGCCAAAGAGTTTGAAGTTGCTGTGAGCTATGATACTACGGCACTCTACTGAAGGTGACAATGTGAGATTCTGTCTCAGAAAACAAAACAAAACAAAACAAAAAACCAAAGGTGCTATACTAGATGTATACTAAAAGTATAATCTTTGTGGAATATGAAGTTCATGTATATGGAGGGCTAAGTTTTGCATGGGTACTCCAGAGCCTACTGTGGGATTTGAGTATGCTTAGTGGGTAGGGTGCCAGCTATATACACCCAGGGTGGTGGGTTTGAACCCAGCCCAGGCCAGCTAAAAACAACAATAGCAACTGCAACAACAACAACAAAATAGCTGGGCATTGTGGCGGGCGCCTGTAGTCCCAGCTACTTGGGAGGCTGAGGCAAGAGATTCGCTTAAGCCCAAGAGTTGGAGGTTGCTGTGAGCTGTGATGCTGCAGCACTCTACCGAGGGTGACAAAGTGAGACGCTGTCTCAAAAACAAAACAAACAAAAAAAAGAGAAAGAAGGGCGGCGCCTGTGGCTCAGTCGGTAGGGCGCCGGCCCCATATACCAAGGGTGGCGGGTTCAAACCCGGCCCCGGCCAAACTGCAACCAAAAAAAAAAATAGCCGGGCGTTGTGGAGGGCGCCTGTAGTCCCAGCTACTCGGGAGGCTGAGGCAAGAGAATCGCTTAAGCCCAGGAGTTGGAGGTTGCTGTGAGCTGTGTGATGCCACGGCACTCTACCGAGGGCCATAAAGTGAGACTCTGTCTCTACAAAAAAAAAGAGAAAGAAATAATCCTATTAATACAAGCAGCAAGAGAAAAGTTTTAAGTCATATATAAGTTAATCTCCAGTAGGCTAGCAGTAGATTTTATAGGCCACGGCTGGGTGTGGTGGCTCATGCCTGTAATTCTAGCACTCTGGGAGGTTGAGGCAAGGGATCCCCTGAGCAAGAGAGAAACCCCATCTCTAAAAATACCCAGGCATTGTGGTGGGCACTTATAGTCCCAGCTACTTGGGAGGCTGAGGCAAGAGAATCACTTAAGCCCAGGAGTTTGAGCTTGCTGTGAGCTATGACACCATGGCTCTCTACCAGGATGACAAAGTCAGACTCTGTCTCAAAAAAAAAAAAAAAAAAAGAAAGGGCGGCACGCCTGTGGCTCAGTCGGTAAGGTGCCAGCCCCATATACCGAGGGTGGCGGGTTCAAACCCGGCCCCGACTGAACTGCAAACCAAAAAATAGCTGGGCGTTGTGGTGGGCGCCTGTAGTTGGAGGTTGCTGTGCCTCAAGCGATTCTCTTGCCTCCAGCTACTCGGCAGGCGGAGGCAAGAGAATCGCTTCAGCCCAGGAGTTGGAGGTTGCTGTGAGCTGTGTGATGCCATGGCACTCTACCAAAGGTGATAAAGTGAGACTCTGTCTCTACAAAAAAAAAAAAAAAAAAATCCTAAAATTTGTATGGAATCACAGAAGACCCTGAGTAGACAAAGCAATTCTGAACAAAAGGATCAGAGCTGGAGGCATCATACTACCAGACTTTAAAATACACTATAGGCTGGGTGGTGCAGTGGCTCACACCTATTATCCTAGTGCTTTGGGAGGCCAAGAGTGAGACTCTTGTCTACTAAAAATAGAAAAATTACCTAGGCATTCTGGTGGGTGCCAGTAGTCCCAGTTATTTGGGAGGCTGAGGCAGGAGGATCACTTGAACTCAGGAGTTTAAGGTTACTATGAGTTACATTGACTCTATGACACTCTAGCCTAGGCAACAGAGCAAGACTGTCTCAAAACAAACAAACAAACAAACAAACAAACAAACAAACTAATCTCACCCACAAAATATGCTACAAAGCTGGTTAGATGTGGTGGCTCATGCTGAGTGAGTGTGGGAGGATTGTTGAATGAAGGAAGTCAAGATTAGTCAGGGCAACATAGTGAAACTGTATCTCTACCAATAACAAAACAAAACAAAACCGGAGATGTGCCTGGAGGTGCACACTTGTAGTCCTAGTTACTTAGGAGGCCAAGGTAGGTGGATTGCTTGAGCTTGCAATTGGAGCTCAAGTCTGAGCAAGAGTGAGATTTTCTCTCTACTAAAAATAGAAAAACTAGTTGGTTGCCGGGCACCCATTGCTCAGTGGTTAGGGTGCTGGCCACGTGCTCCAGGGCTGGTGGATTTGAATCCGGTCCCGGCCTGCTAAACAAACAAACAAACAACAACAACAACAACAACAAAAAATAGCCAGGCGTTGTGGCGGGTGCCTGTAATCCCAGCTACTAGGGAGGCTGAGGCAAGAGAATTGCTTGAGCCCAAGAGTCTGAGGTTGCTGTGAGCTAGGATGCCACAGTACTGTGCTGAGGGGGACGAAGTGAGACTCTGTCTCAATAAAAAAGAAAAAAAAGAAAGAAAGAAAAGAAAAACTAGCTGCTAATTATGGTGCATGCCTACTCAAGAGGCTGGGGCAAGAGTTTGAGGTGGCTGTGAGCTATGATGGCATGTGCTGCCCAGGGCAGCAGAGTCTGTCTCGGACTCCTCTCCCCAAACTGTACTCTTTTTATTATAGGAGTCCTTTATAAACTATAGATACAGCTTCTTTGTCAGATATATATGTATTACTAATACATATTCTCAGATTGAAAGATTATTATTATGTATCAATTCTCCCTTAAGACATCCATAGATTCAACACATTTCCAATCAAAATCCCATAAGGATTTCTGAAGAAATTGACAAGTTGAATCTAAAATTTATATGGACCAGCCTGAGCAAGAGCTCACACTTGTAATCCTAGAACTCTGGGAGGCTGAGGTGGGTGGATTGCCTGAGCCTGGCAGTTTGAAACCAGCCTAAGCAATAGTGAGACTTCGTCTCTATGCCGGGCTGCTGGCACGCTTGTAATCCTAGCACTCTGGGAGGCCAAGGTGGGTGGATCTTCTGAGCTCAGAAGTTGGGAGACCAGCCTGAGCAAGAGTGAGACCCCCTCTCTACTAAAAATAGAAAAAATAGCCAGGTGTTGTGGCTCACACCTATAGTCCCAGCTACTGAGGAGGCTGAGAATAGAGGACTGCTCAAGCCTAAGAGTTTGAGGTTGCTGTGAGCAAGATGCCAAGGTGCTCAACCGTAGGGTGAATGAGTATGATTCTGTCTCAAAAAATAAAAATAAAATCTTTGTTTATAAAAAATTTTATTTATTTTATTATCATTATTTTTTAGACAGAGAGTCTCACTTGTCATCCTAAGTAGAGTGCTCGGCATCAGAGCTCAAAGCAGCCTCAAATTCTTGGGCTCAAGGGATCCTCTTACCTTAGTCTCCCAAGTAGCTGGGGCTATAGGTGCCCATTATGCCCAGATGTTTTTAGAGATTGTGTCTTGCTCTTACTCAGGCTGGTCCTGAATGCCTCAGCTTAGGCAATCCACCTGCCTCAGCCTCCCAGAGTGCTAGGCATGACCCGCCTGGCATAGTCTTCTAAATTTTATTTATTTATTTATTTATTTTTAGTCTTCTAAATTTTTTAAATAAATAAAATAAAATAATCTGTGTGGCCAGGCGCGATGGCTCATGCCTGTAATCGCAGCACAATGGGAGGCTGATTGCCTGAGCTCACAGGTTTGAGACCAGGCTGAACCACAGTGAGACCCTGACTCTAAAAATAGTTGGGTGTTGTGGCAGTGTCTTAGTCCTAGCTACTTGGGAGGCTGAGGCAAGTGAATTGCTTGAGCTGAAGAGTTGGAAGTTGGTGTGAGCTATGACTCCATGGTGTCTACCGAGGGTGACAAAGTGAGACTCTGTCTCAAATAAATAAATAAATAAATAAATAAGAAATAAAATTTTTTCTGTTTCAGAGGACCCTATTAAGATAGTGAAAAGAGTTGGGTGGTGCCTGTGGCTCAGTGGGTAGGGCTCTGGCCCCATATACCCAGGGTGGTGGGTTCAAACCCGGCCCCAGCCAAACTGCAACGAAAAAATAGCTGGGTGTTGTGACGGATGCCTATAGTCCCAGCTACTCAGGAGGGTGAGGCAAGAGAATCGTTTAAGTCCAAGAGTTTGAAGTTGCTGTGAGCTGTGATGTTACAGCACTCTACCGAGGGCAAGATAGTGAGACTCTGTCTCAAAAAAAAAAAAAAAAAAGATAATGAAAAGACAACTCATGGAAGGAGAAATTATTTGCTAATCATATAACAGAAAAGGGACTTGTATATTGAAAATATAAAGAATTATTATAATTTAGTAGTAAAAAGAAGAATAACCCATTTTAAATATGGGCACAAGATCTGAACAGACATTTCCTTTCCTTCCTTTTCCTTGTCTCCCCCATCCACTTCTCTCTCTCCTTCATTCCTTCCTTTGTTCCCTTTTTCCCCTCTTTCTTTCATTCAAAATGGGGTCTTACTATCTTGCCAGGCAGGTCTCAAACTCTTGGGCTCAAGCCATCCTCTCATCTCATGAACCAATATATATATATATATATATATATATATATTTTTGCAGTTTTTTTTCTTGGACGGGGCTGGGTTTGAACCCTCCACCTCCAGCGTATGGGGCCGGCGCCCTACCCCTTTGAGCCATAGGCGCCACCCATGAACCAATATTTCTTTAAGGAAAATATACAGATGTCCAAGAGGCACACAAAAAGATGCTTGATATCATTAATCATTAGGGAAATGCAAATCAAAACCATAATTAGACACTGTTTCCCACCCAATAAGGGGGCTAGAATCAAAATTCAGGTAATACCAAGTGTTGATGAAGATGTAGAGAAATCGGAACCCAGGTCAACTTTTGGTAGGAATGTAAAATGGTATAGCACTTTTGAAAACAGTCTAGCAGTTCCTCAAATGATTAAATATTGACTTACCATATGACCCAGCACATCTACCCAGGAGAAGTGAAAACATATGCCCATACAAAAACTTCTACACAAATGTTCATAGTTGCATTATTCTTAGGTGAAAAAGTAGAAATAATCCAAATATTCATCAAATGGTAATGGATAACAAAAACAGTATGTCCATATAATGGAGTATTAGTCATGAAAGGGAATGAACTACTATTTTAGACACAACACAGATGAACCTTGAAAATATTACACTTTCCAGATGCCTCCATGGGCATGAGAAGAAAATAGTACAGAGAGTGAAAGAAACCAAACACAAAAAGACTATATGTTATATTATATGATTTACATGTCCAGAGTATGTGAAGCTATATAGATATAAAGTAAATTAGTGGTCACTTAGGGCTGGAGCAGATGGAGATAGGGAGTACTAGTGAACATTAGTGTAGTAAAAGAATACAGAACTGGGCATTTGAGACCTGGGTATGAGGTCCTGCTCTAGCACTTAACTATTTGTGCAACCTCCCTCAAGTTACTTGTTGCTGGCGGCACCTGTGAGTAGGGTGCTGGCCCCATATACCGAGGGTGGCGGGTTCAAACACAGCCCCAGCCAAACTGCCACAAAAAAATAGCCGGGCATTGTGGTGGGTACCTGTAGTCCCAGGTACTCGGGAGGCTGAGGCAAGAGAATCGCCTAAACCCAAGAGCTGGAGGTTGCTGTGAACTGTGACGCCATGGCACTCTACCAAGGGCAACAAAGTGAGACTCATCTCAAAAAAAAAGTTACTTGTTGCTTAATCATGTTAAGCCTCAGTTCCCTCTTCTAAAAAAATATGGTGTTTTTGTGAACATTAAATATGTATTGTCCCTATAACACTACCTAGCACAGTGTAGGTGAACATCTGTATGATGAACATCTTTATGATCATACAGATGTTCATAAAGCATTAGATATGTTTGTGTTTTCAAAACAGCATTTACAAACATGTACTAATTAAAAGAAAAAACATCTGAGATGGCTTGGTGCCCATAGCACAGTGGTTATGACGCCGGCCACATACACTGAGACTGGCGGGTTTGAACCTGGCCTGGGCCAGCTAAACAACAATGACAACTGCAACAAAAAAATAGTTGGGCATTGAGGCAGGTGCCTGTAGTCCCAGCTTCTTGGGAGGTTGAGGCAATTGAATCTCTTAAGCCCAAGAGTTTGAGGTTGCTGTGAGCTGTGATATCACAGCACTCTACCGAGGGTAGCATAGTGAGACTCTGTCTCAAAAAAAAAAAAATCTGAGACAAACTGAAATAAATGAAAACAATCTTTTATTGTAATAATTGTACACTGAAATATCTGCAGAAGTTTAGAAAAAATAGTGTCAGTGATAAACCCAAATAACTGCTAGTGATAGGGACTCACGTGAGCGGGAAAGCCTATGCCATGTCTAAAGGGAGAAACTATGGTTCACTTCCACTTAGCTATTGGACTAGTATTGCTACATCTTCCTAGTTTTCAAAAGAAGAAACACTATGCCAAACAAAACCACACATCTGAAGATCAGTTTTGGCCAAACCACCAGTTTCTGGCCCTTGCTTTAATTCTTAAAATGTGCTCGCTGTACATCCCAAGGAGAAAGCATTTTTTCTTTACCTCCCTGTTTTTCCCTGGAATATCAGAGAACAGTCAGGATGGTGGTTAACTTTTTTTTTTTTTTGCAGTTTTTTTGGCTAGGGCTGGGTTTGAACCCGCCACCTCCAGCATATGGGGCCGGCGCCCTACTCCTTTGAGCCACAGGCGCCGCCCGGTGGTTAACTATTTTAAGGAGCCAGTTGATCATAGTTTCATGTTATCATTGTTAATATTGTTTATTTATTTATTTATTCATAGAGTCTCACTATGTCGCCCTCGTAGAGTGCCATGGTGTCACAGCTCACAGCAACTTCTAACTCTTGGGCTTACGCGATTCTCTTGCCTCAGCCTCCTGGTAGCTGGGACTACAGGCACTTGCAACAATGCCCGACTACATCAGGAGCTCTTTCGGATTGGTTTCTGTGTGTTTATGCCATTTTTTTTTCTTTTTTTGAGTATTTTCTTATTTTCTGGCACCACAAGATATTTCAGTCTTATATTTTCTCTGTTTCAGCTGAAGAAATTATTTTCTGAGATTTTTCCTTGTAGTTTTCGTTGGAGAATTTTTCTTTTTTTTAAGGACACATTAAAATTTGCTTTAATACTTCTTTGGGGAAAAAAATCACACTTTTAATGAATGAACAAGAAACATTTTTACAGTGGCAGTATGCTATTATTTTTATCTACCATGCCGTGAATTCATAGGGAAGAGGTTCCAGTAGCTTAGGGAGGCACCTTGCCATTGAATGTGACAAAGTGTTTTGAATTCATGGAAAATAGGTTCCAGCACCTTGTATCACTGTTACATGGGGTCTATTGGTTATCCTGTGTGCTATGCTGTACACCTATTATGCCATGAGCTCATGGGGAATAAATAGATTCTTGTATCTAAAAACATGGGTCCACTGGTACTCCTATGTAATACTGTGTGCTATGTTACATGCTTATTATGCCGTGAATTCATAGGGAATGGGTTCCAGGAGCTCAGGTTCCTTTCCATTGGTTCTCACAAAGTGGGCTTCTTTGGGTGGCGCAGGCTGGCGCTTCAGTTGAACCCAGGTACCTTTCTCTTTGGCTTCCTTCTTTTTCTGATCATTTTCCTTCACATGTTTCAGGAAGCTATCTCAGCTCTTAGAGTGCTTAAATGCTCAATATGAACGTTAATTCTCTTGGCAAGCATCTTGCACTTAACTTGTTTACAATAATGCCAACAGCATGCTGGGTGACACTGTAGACTCTTCCAGTTTTGCCATGGTAACATTTGTGTGGCATGCCTTTTTGAATAGTACCCATTCCCTTGATGTCTACAATATCACCTTTCTTGTAGATTTGCATATATGTGGCCAAAGGAACAACTCTGTGTTTTCTAAAAGGCCTAGAGAACATGTATTGGTGCCTCTCCTCTTTCCCTTTGTGTTTGTCATTTGGTGAATTACTGGAAGATGGCATCTCTGGCCGAAAGGAAGTTTTTTCTTAAGTATTCTTTTTAAGAGACAAGAGTCTTACTTTATTGCTCTCAGTACGGTGCTGTGGGGTCACAGCTCACAGCAACCTCCAACTCCTAGGCTTAGGTGAGTCTCTTGCCTCAGCCTCCCAAGTAGGTGGGACTACAGGCACCCACCACAATGCCTGGCTATTTTTTGTTGTTGTTGTTGCAGTTTGGCCTCGGCTGGGTTTGAACCCACCACCCTCCGTATATAGGGCCAGCGCCCTACCCACTGAGCCACAGGTACCGCCCTTCACTGGAGAATATTGTTCAGACTCTTTTAACAGAGAGAATTAGGAAATATATGTATATTAATTCACACATACACACAGATCTACGGTTCTATATGTACTGTATATGTTCAAAAAAACATTTTGTTTATACTGCTACATCTATTTTCAATCCAACACCACAGTCATCATTTTAGTTTTCTTCTCTTTTTTTTTTTCAGAGACAGAGTAAAATATTACTTTGTCGCCCTTGGTAGAGTGCCTCGGCATCACAGCTCATGGCAAACTCCAGCTCTTGGGCTTAGGGATTCTCTTCCTCAGCCTCCAGAGCAGCTGGGACTACAGGCAACTGCCACAACGCCCGGCTATTTTTTTTGTTGCAGTTTGGCTGGGGCTGGGTTTGAACCCACCACCCTCAGTATATGGGGCTGGTGCCCTACTCACTGAGCCATAGGCGCAACCCATTGATTTTAGTTTTCTATTTTTTTCTCTAACAAAGAGAATCCAACACATTATCTACACTATATTTACTTATTCTTTTCAATTCTAGTATATATATAGCTTCAAATTGCTAACCCATATCCCTGTAAAAATCTTAACATGGATCATGGCATTTACACAATGGTCACTTGGTTTTATCCTTAAGTATCCAGTCAAAATACTGGTTTTTTGTTACTTAGGTGAGTTCTTTTCTTCCTCACCCCCTGTAGAGTTTACTCATATAGAGTTTTACTCTAATATAGCTAAATTTGTTTATTAGTTTTTACATTCAGTTTTGGGTCTCCCCTTACTCTTACACATTTTGGTTTTGGTTTATTACTTTACGATCTGAATAAGTTGACATATAAAGTTTTTTCAAATTGATGGTTAAATAATATTCTGTATGCTTTCTTTACTTTTCAACGTATTTTAAACAATACCTTAGCCCAGTGACATCAGTGCCAGAAGTCTGACATGGATTCTATTCTATTCTGTTCTATTGATTTATAATATAATAATTTTACGTTTCTTAAATTTTTGTACTATAGCAGAGAAAAATGTATGCTGTTTTAAGCCACTAAGTTGTGGCTGTTAACAAAACAATAGCAAACTAATAAGAGAAAACCTACATTATTATTTTTTTTTTTTGAGTCTCATTTTGTCACCCCCGGTAGAGTGCCGTAGCATCACAACTCACAGTAACCTCCAACTCTTTGGCTTAAGTGATTCTCTTGCCTCAGCCTCCTGAGTAGCTGGGACCACAGGCGCCTGCCACAACACATGGCTTTTTTTGTCCTTGCAGTTGTCATTGCTGCTTTAGCTGACCGGGGCCAGGTTCAAACCTGCCACCTTTGGTATATGGGGCTGATGTCCTACCCACTGAGCCACAGGTGCCACCTCAGAAAACCTAAATTTGAACTTTAAAGGGCTCTACAACTTGGCCTTGCTAACCTACTGATTATTCTCTTCTTATTCCTTTCCTTTTGGTTTATGCTGCAGACAGACAGAACAGCTGGTTGTTACTCAAATGTTTCTCTAATTGGGTTTTGCTGTTTATTTTGGGGGTACCTGAGCGGTATATGAAATATTACTATGGTTTAAGAATCAGCCCTATACAAAAAGATTTACCATTCCCTCCTCAATCCTGCTAGAAAATTCCTATTCCTTTCCTCCCTCCCACACTCCCAAGAAATTAAATCATGTTAATTTCTGTTTAATTTTTCTTGAATTTCTTTAACACAAATGAGCAGATGTTTGTGTTTTCTTATATTCCTCTTTTTCTTTCGGAGTAGAACAATTGTCCCGCGTATTTGAGGGGAATGGTTCCAGGACCCCAGAGGATACCAAAATCTAAGGATGCTCAAGGACCTTATATACATGTAGTATTTGCAAGTAAACTACATACCCTTCCATGTACCTCAAATAATCTGTAATTACTAATAATACCTAATTCAATATAAATTCTATGTAAATATTGTTATATTGTTTTTTTGAGACAGAACCTCAAGCTGTCACCCTGGGTAGAGTGCTGTGGCATCACAGTTCGCAGCAACCTCCAGCTCCTGGGCTCAAGGGATTATCCTGGCTCCGCCTCCCAACTAGCTGGGACTACAGGCGCCCACCACAACGCCCTACTGTCATTGTTGGTTGCAGCTGTCATTGTTGTTTGGCCGGCCTGGGCTGAATTTGAACCCGCCAGCTCAGGTGTATGTGGCTGGTGCCTTAGCCGCTTGAGCCACAGGCGACGAGCCTGTTACACTGTATTTTAAAATTTTTATTATTTTTCATTTGAGTATTTTTGATTCGATGTTCGTTGAATCCAGGGATGCAGAGCTCACGGAGCCCAGCGATAGGAAGGGCCACACTTTTTGATCTTATAGTACTAGAGACTACCTGATGACTTTAAACCAGTGGTTTTCTACTTAAACGCTAAGGGCTAGGTCGAAATGTATTAAAGCAGGTGACGTGAGGGAACTGAAATGGCATACTTAACTTTTAGGAAGTTCTAATCCTCATTTATAGCTAGGTTCTACACTAGGTTTATTTCTCACCTCAGATCCTGGTAGTCGGGTTGAATTAACAAATGTGGGTAGCAGGGGATTGAAACTTTAAAGTTAGCACAGATAAAATCAATTGTTCCCCTTTCAGAGGCTCACAGTGAGGACGTGACAACAGATCTGCGTGTTTCCAAATCCTTGAATCCTAAAACCTTCACGTGTACACCTCATCTAACTATGCCGTCTTAGCTAACCTATCGCTTTCTAGGTCCCAGAGTCTAAACGGGAGCCCCAAACTACCACACGGAAGTGACACTAAACACCAAGCACTTCCCCGGTAATCCGCAGCCCCACCTAGAGAGCCCCAAAACTGAGGATAAAATAACAGTTTCGAGCCGGTCTTTCCTCTCAAGCGATCTTATCAGGGTTGGGTAGCACCTTTCTACCTCCAGCCAGTGGCGACCAAGGTTCCCAGGAACCCTAGCGGTTTCGATTGACGTTACTTCCGGGAAAAGTAACCTTCCTTCGGCAGTTGCAAGCCAGAATTCTCGCGACATTTATCACCGCGAGATCTGCTGGCTCACTCTAGCAGTGACATCCACCTCCTCCTCCCTACCGCCTTTCGGCAATCTTAGCCAGTCCCAGCCTCGACCAATCTGCACTCAGATGGCATGGATCAGAGTCTCCCCCCGAACCCCGGTCCGCCCGGGGTGTCAGGCAACACCGGTGGGATGCGAGTTGCACGAGGCCGACGGCAGCGGCACTACGGGCAGCCACAGGCCGGCAACGAGCAGTGAGTGTGGGCGGGGCGGGGGTAAGCCAGCCGAGTAGCTGCTCGATTGTTCTGGCCTGGCTATGGCGCCTCTCCTCCCCCCCGCCATGGCTCCCCGTGTCCCTGCTCCGCTCCTCTCAGTGAGTGAAAGTGGCCGCCGCCGCCGCCGGCCCAGCGCCCGCAGCCGCCTCAGCGCCGCCGCCATCTTGGGGTCCCAGGAGCCGCCGAGGGAGCGAGCTAGGAGCGTCCACATCCAACGCAGTCACCGTCCCACGGCCTCAGAGAGCGAACCGCGGCTCCACAGTCGGCGGGGCGACCCCCCCCTCCGGACCCCGCCCGCACCCCGCCCCCCCTCCGCCGCCGTCGCGGCGGCGGGGCCCGGCGGCCCGAGGTGAGGCAACTAGACGTGGGCGGGCGAACGGAGGGGGGGGTCATGTAGGCCCTGTTGCGCCCCTCTGTACGGGCGACGACTGGGCCGCGTCTTAAAGGGGCCGTCGCCCCCGGCCCTCAGATTTGTTGGGGTTAGTATGGAGGATGGGTGTGGACACTCCCTGCCTGGTTGAGACCTTAGGGATCTGGGCGGTCTCCTTCCCCTTTTATACCTTTGGAGATCCGGGGTCACGGCGGTGACCTTAGCTATCTGGGAAAGCCCGTGGGGCGCCCACACGTGGGGTGTGTGTTAGACCAGGTGCACGTGGGACCCTGTGGGGCGGTGTCGGTCTAACACGTGTGTGGGTTTGGGGATGGGGAGGGGCAGGGCGGGGGCTGGTTGGGCTAGAGTGGGAACCTGGTGAGGGTTATACCTGTCATTTTAAACGAGATTTAAAGGCTTTTGAGTGCCAATTTGTGGGGACCAAGTTGGGATACGGTTGAATGGTGCACTCTGCTTATTAATGTTGGGTGGGGGGAGACTAACACGTGCAAAGACTTAAAGAATGTGTAGGTGACACCTCTTGTGGTTTTTTAGGCTTTTCTGGGACGTCCAGGCAAGTGTCATCCTATTTTGACATTCCTTCTTGAGCTTGCTGATTAAAAGTACTACTTCCGTAATCACTGAGGATGGAAGCCCCCTACAGTTTAGGAGTGATAGAGCCTAAGGAGGCACTTAACTATTCTAGTTAACAGCCAACTGTGCCTGGAATTGTTTGATTCACGTACTGTCTTTTAGTTTCCTGTTCTTGTTAGGAATGGGGGAGGGAATTTAGAGGTTGACCTTGTTAACATCACAGGTTAGTTTTCCAGTCAGTGACTTTCATGATTTCCTTTCCCACCAAAATTTTAATGGTGGGTTTTCAGTGGCACCTTTTTTAAAAAAGATACATTTCAGTAAGAGCTTTATTAAGATATGATTCACATACCAAAAAATTTAACCTCTTAAAGTGTGTAATTCAGTGATTTTTTTTTAGTGTATTTGTTGAATTGTACAGTTACTAATTCACTATTTAATTCGTCACCCCGAAAAGAAATTCTAGAAGTCACTTAGTAGTCATTCCTCATTCCATCTCTCCCCAGTTCCTGGCAACCACTAACCTATTTTCTATTTTGGTAAATTTGACTATTCTAAACATTTCCGTTTATATACACAGAATCATACAACGTGTGTCCTATGTCTGGCTTCTTTCAGTATGTTTTCAAGGGTCATCTGTATTGCAGCATGTATTAGGACTTTATTCCTTTTTACTGTCAAATAATATTCCATTCTGGTTGTATTTTATGCTTGAAATCTCTAAGCTCCTCTATCTAGAAAACCAAAATTTAGGCTCAGCACCTGTAGCTCAGCAGCTAGGGCACCAGCTACATGCACCAGAGCTGGGAATTTGAATCTAGCCCGGGCTTGCCAAACAACAGTGACAACTACAACCAAAAAGCAGCCGGGAATTGTAGCTGGCTCCTGTAGTCCCAGCTACTTGGGAGGCTGAGGCAAGAGAATTGTTTAAGCCCAAGAGTTGGAGGTTGCTGTGAGCTGTGACGGCATTCTACTGAGGGCGACATAGTGAGACTCTCTCAAAAAACAAAATTTAGAATTATTATTATATATGGTAAAACTTGCAAATCTTCTAGATTTTAAAATGAATTTTATTTTTTTGTCTCACTATGTTGCCCTAGGTGTATAGTGCTATGGCGTCATAGCTCACAGCAACCTCAAACTCCTGGGCTTAAGCAAGTCTCTTGCCTCAGCCTTCCAAGTAGCTGGGACCACAGGCGCCTGCCACAACGCCCAACTGTTTTTTTGTTGCAATTGTCATTATTGATTTTAACTGGGCTGGGCTGGGCTGGGTTCGAACCCACCAGCCTAGGTGTATGTGGCTGGTGCCCTATCTACTGAGCTACAGGTGCCACCCATGAATTTTGTTTTTAAGGCATTAATTTCCATTGTCTTAGTTTAACTTAGTTCTTCTGTATGTTTTGTTTCAGAAGAGTGCAAGTCAATTTTTTTTTTTTTTTGAGACAGTCTTACTCTATAATTCAGGCTAGAATGCCATGGTGTCAGACCTAGCTCCTGGGTTCAAGCAATCCTCCAGCCTTAGCTTCCTGAGTAGCTGGGACTATAGGCACCCACCACAATGCTCTGCTATTTTTTTTTCTATTTTAAGTAGAGATGGGGGTCTTACTCTTGCTTAGGCTAGTCTTCATGAACTCAAGCGATCCTGCCATCTTCATCTATCAGTCTTAGGATTTCAGGTGTGAGCCACAGCACCTGACCAAATTTTTTTTTTTTTTTTTTTTTTTTTTGAGACAGTCTCACTTTGTCACCTTTGGTAGAGTGCCGTGGCGTCACACCTCACAGCAACCTTCAGCTCTTGGGCTTAGGCGATTCTCTTGCCTCAACCTCCTGAGTAGCTGGGACTATAGGCGCCCTCCACAACTCCTGGCTATTTTTTTTGTTGCAGTTTGCAGTTTGACCAGGGCTGGGTTAGATTCCGCCACTCAGTGTATGGGGTTGGCGCCCTAGTCACTAAGCCACAGGTGCTGCCCTTTTTTTTTTTTTTTTAATGGGCTCTTGCTCTGTTGCTTGGGCTGGAGTGCAGTGGGATCATCACAGCTCATTACAACCTCAAATACCTAGGCTCAAGTGATCTTCTTGCCTCAGCCTCCCAAGTAGCTGGGACTAAAGGTACCTACAACAGTGCCTACAACTACACCAGGCTAGTTTTTCTAATTGTAGGGACAGGGGTCTCCTTTTGCTCAGGGTGGTTCTCCTAAGCTCAGCGATCCACCCGCCTCAGCCTCCCAGAGTGCTATGATTATAGGTGTGAGCCACCTTGCTGGGCTGAAAACCAAGATTATTATTGTTATTATTTTTAGAGACAGAGTCTCACTTTATCGCCTTTGGTAGAGTGCTGTGGAGTCACAGCTCATAGCAACCTCCATCTCCTGGGCTTAGGCGATTCTCTTGCCTCAGCCTCTCAAGTAGCTGGGACTACAGGCGCCCACCAGAACACCCGGTTATTTTTTGTTACAGTTTGGCTGGGGCTGGGTTTGAACCTGCCACCCTCAGTATATGGAGCTGGTACCCTACCCACTGAGCCACAGGTGCTGCCCGAAAACCAAGATTATTAATAAGATTCTTTATGTGCTTTAAGTGAGAAATGCAGTTACAGAAGCGTTAGATTCACTTGTTAGTCATGAAATGGTAGATTTACTTTAGTTTGACAAGTTGGTCACAAAGTGCATAAGGGAAGTTGCCTTATGTGTTTGGCCAGAAGTAGATCAGGAATAGTAAAATCATTCTAAAATGAGAGACAAAAAAAGCATTGTGACTAAATCCTATCCACTTTTTTTTACTGACCAGAGCAAAATTGTGTGACATTCCTTTTGGGGGGGCGGGGGCGGGCGCTAGAGTGCAGCCGCAAGATCTTAGTTCACTATAGACTCAAACTGCTGGGCTCAAGCATTTTTCCTGCCTCAATCTCTTGAATATCTGGTGCTACAGGCATGTGACATCATGCCCAGCTAATTTTTTTCTATTTTTTAAACTCAGGCTAGTCTCAAACTCCTGGCCTTAAGCAGTCTTCCCACCTCACACTCTCAGAGTGCTAGAATTACAGGCTTGAGTTACCTTGCCAGGCCAACATGGCCTTTATATAAACCTTTACCACCAAGGATTGGTATCTCCTGTGATGTCTCTAGAGCAAGGTTCTTATTTTTTTATGTGCCTTGGACCCTCAGGCAGTCTAGCGAAGGCTATAAACACCTTAGAATATGAGTTTTATTTATTTTTTATTTTGAGACAAGAGTCTTACTTTATTTCCTTGGGTAGAGTGCTGTGACATCATAGCTCATAGCAACTTCAAATTCTCTGGGTTTCAGCAGTCTTCTTGCTTCAGCCCACCCAGTAGCTGAGACCACAGGCATGTACCACAACCCCCAGCTAGTTATTATATTTTTAGTAGGGTCTGGAATCTCACTCTTGCTCAGGCATCGAACTCCTGAACTCAAGTAGTCTACCTTCCGACAGTGCTAGGATTACAACTGTGGCCACCACACCAGGCCAGAATATGACTTTTTTTTTTGAGTCAGAGTTTTGTCACCGTTGGTAGAGTGCAGTGGCATCATAGCTCACAGCAATCTCAAACTCTTGGGCTCAAGTGACCCTCTTGCCTTAGCCTTCCAAGTAACTGGGACTACAGGCACCTGTCACAAAGCCTGGCTTTTTTTTTTTTTTTTAGAGACGTAGTATTGCTCTTGCTCAGGCTGGTCTTGAATTCCTGAGCTCAGGCAATCCATCCTCCTTAGCCTCCCAGAGTGCTAGGATTAGAGGCGTGAGCCACCATGGCCGAATAGATAGAATATGACTTTTAAATGTATAAAATATAGTTCTTATATTTAAAAACAATTTGTGATATAAGAAATTTGCTTATTATTGAATTAAGTAACTAGTGATTGTCTTGTTAATACTGCTGTGTTTGCTGCCTACATTCATAATTGAAGGAAATGCTAATTTCAGTTATAAGTTAGTGTAAATTTTTTTTTTTTTAATCTAAGTTCATAGACCTTAGTTAAAGAACACCTGCCCTAAGCTAAGGGGTCCTGACCACATAGCTGAGTTATTACATATGGGGCAAACCAGTGAGCTCTGTACAAGAAGAAGGATTATTGATTTCTCAATTCTTGTTCACGAGAACATGAACATGATGACTTCTTAAAGGAAAAGACTTTAATAGTATAAGGAGAAACCTGGTAGTATAGGAAATAGACTTTGGTTTTGGACTTAAAAAGACTTGGGTGTGAGTTCTACCTACTGGGGATCATAATTTCTGCTTCTGTGATTAAATGATATGTTAACAAAAACACTCAACATACTGGGCATGGTGGCTCACGCACATAATCCTAGCACTCTGGCTGAGGCAGGTGGATTGCCTGAGCTCATAGGTTCGAGACCAGTCTGAGCCAGAGCAAGACCTCAGCTCTAAAAATAGCCAACCTTGGCCCCTGTAGCTCAGAAATTAGGGCACCGGCCATATACACTGGGGCTGGTAGGTTCAAACCCAGCCCGGCCTGCCAAACAATAGTGACAAGTACAACAAAAAAATATCCGGGCCTTGTGGCAGGCACCTGTAGTCATAGCTACTTGGGAGGCTGAGGCAAGAGAATCACTTGAACCCAAGAGTTTGAGGTTGCTATGAGCTATGATGCCATGGCACTACTGAGGGGGAGAAAGTGAGACACTGTCTCAAAAACAAAACAAAACAAACCCCAAAACTCTCAACACATCAGTGAATGTTAGTGTATTTTCTTCTTTGAAGAAATAAATATAGCAAAGACTGGCATACATTTAGTTTCAGTTTGGAAGAAGAGAAATAATTTATGTAATTGGAAGGAACAACATATATGTAGATGGATTTTTCTCAGGGTAGTCAACTACAGAATATACCTTTGGGGAATGCTATTGACAGTATTTTTGTTTCTTGTAAAAGAATAAGTGAGGTGCCTATGGATTTGCATGCAACAGTTAACTCTTCTGGTAAGAAGTTTTTAGCTACCTGATATATTTAAAGTGTGAGTAAATCTTTCATATCTGTGCACGAATGGAAAAATGGCTAGTGAACATCAGTGTGGTAAAATGAATGGTAGGCCATATGATCATTTTATGCCTGAAAATGTTGCCTAAATATATTGTTAAAAGGGCCAATTATTAGTTATTCTCAGCCAGGCGAGGTGGCTCACGCCTGTAATCCTAGCACTCTGAGAGGCTGAGGCGGGTGGATTACCTCAGCTCATGGGTTCAATACCAGCCTGAGCAAGAGAGAGACCTCGTCTCTAAAAAATAGCCAGGTGTTGTGACCACCGCCTGTAGTCCCAGCTACTCGGGAGACTGAGGCAAGAGAATCTCTTGAGCCCAAGAATTTGAGGTTGCTGTGAGCTGTGATGCCATGGCACTCTATTGAGAATGACAAAGTGAGACTCTGTCTCAAAAAAAAAAATAAATAAATAAAAGTGCACTTCATTATCTTGGTAAGAAACCTCTATATATCCACTGTTACATTATTGAATGGAGATTCCAATTACTTACCTCAATAAGAAAGAAAAAAATTGGGCAATAGTGAAGTTTCCAGAAAGCGGCAGTAAAAATGATAAAGGCACTAGTCAGGCTTTCATATGAAGATAAAAAGAGCTGAGTGTAGTGGCTCTTGCCTGTGGTCCCAGTTATTTGGGAAGCTGAAGCACGAAAATGGCTTGAGCCTAGGAGTTGGAGATTACAGTGAAGTATGATAAGGTGGACTGTGATTAGGTGGCTACTGCACTCCAGCCTGGGTGACAGAGTTGAGACCATGTCTCTTAAAGAAATTTGACCCTGGCTCGGCGCCTGTGGCTCAAGCAGCTAAGGTACCAGCCACATACAGCTGAGCTGGCAGGTTCAAATCCATCCTGGGCCCACCAAACAACAATGATGGCTGCAACCAAAAAAATAGCCGGGTGTTGTGGTGGGCGCCTGTAGTCCCAGCTACTTGGGAGGTGGAGGCAGGAGAATCGCTTGAGCCCAGGAGTTGCTGTGAGCTGTGATGCCACAGCACTCTACCCAGGGTGACAGCTTGAAGCTCTATCTCAAAAAAAAAAAAATTGACCCCAGAATGAGATAGATTGTGAATTGTACTGAGTTGGGAAAGAAGCGTGAATAATAATCCCAGAAAATTAGAACTAGCTTGAAAGATGAATATTGTTTGACAGAGCCTGAATAATGAAGGCTTCATTTTCAAAGCTTCTTAGTGCAGACGGTGGTTCAGGCTCAATAACAGACGAGACAGAATTCAACAGTTATAAAACCAGAGACTTGAGCTTTTGAGATCCAACCCTCTTTCAGTGGCTAGTATACCTTTTTTTTAAAAAAACAGAATTTTACTGTTGCCCAGGGTAAGATTGCTCACAGCAATCTCAAATTCCAGGATTTAGGTGATCCTTCTGCTTCAGGCTCCCAAATATTAGGGACTATAGGTTACATTATTGAATGGAGATTCCACAACACCTGCCACAATGCCTGACTAATTTTTTATTTATTAATAATTTATAAATTTTATTTATGAAAATAAAATTATAAGTGGGAACCACCACCGTTCCTGGCCTGGTAAACTATTTATTGATACTTGTACCTAGTGGTTTGTGAAACTCCTTATTTCTTTCATTTATGTACTTAGTAAATAAAGTTTATTGAACACCTAGTGCATGCTTTTTTTCTTTTCTTTTTGTTTAAGAGACAGAGTCTCACTTTGTTGCCCTTGGTAGATTGCTGTGGTGTCACAGCTCACAGCAACCTCCAGCTCTTGGGCTTAGGTGATTCTCTTGCCTCCGTCTCCAGAGTAGCTGGGACTATACGTGCCTGCCATAATGCCCGGCTATGGTTTTTGTTTTTTTTTTGTAGAGACAGAGTCTCACTTTGTCACCCTTGGTAGAGTGCTATAGCATCACAGCTCATGGCAACCTTCAACTCCTGGGCTTAGGCAATTCTCTTGCCTCAGCCTCCGGAGTAACTGGGACTACAGGCACCCACCACAACACCCAGCTATTTTTTTGTTGCAGTTTCGCTAGGGCTGGGTTTGAGCCTGCCACCCTCGGTATATGGGGCCGGTGCCCTTTCCCCTGAGCCACAGGCACCACCCCTGGCTATATTTTTGTTGCAGTTTGGCTGGGGTCAGGTTCGAACCCACCACCCTCAGTATGTGGGGCTGGCGCCCTACTCACTAAACCACAGGTGCTGCCCTGCTTGCTTTTTTTTTTTTTTTTAATATTAGGTCTCCCTCTATTGGCCAGGCTTTGTGCAGTGATGTGATTACAGCTCCCTGCAACCTTCTGGATTTAAGTGATCCTCCTGCTTCAGCCTCCCAGGTAACTAGGATTTTCACTTAGTCAGGGATGCCCCACCATGTTTGACTTAATTTTTTGTAGAGTTGAGGTCACATACTAGTCCTGGATTCTAGTAATCCTCCTGCCTTAGCCTTCCAAAGTTCTAGGGTACAGATGTGAGCCACTATTGCCTTGGTCAAAGAATGCCTTTTGGTCCTTCCATAAACTGATAAACTATTTTTTTGAACATCTGCCATTCAAGAGTCTGTAGGGCATACATGAATCAATCTAGTTATCTTGTGTAGAGAGTTCACATTGGCACTACAAAGGTAAACACAAAATTAGCCGTACTCTTAAGTGCCATAGAAAAGTATTAACCTAAACGGTTCTCTCTTTCTCCTTTTTATTTTTTTTTGAGACAGTCTCACTTTGTCTCTCCCTGTAGAGTGTTGTAGCGTCATAGCTCACAACAACCTCTAACTCTCAGGCTCAAGCAGTTCTCTTGTCTAAGCCTTCTGAGTAGCTGGGAGTATAGGTGCCTGCCACAACACCCGGCTGTTTTTAGAGATGGAGTCTCACTGTAACTCAGTCTGGTCTCGAACTTGTGAGCGCTGACGATCCGCCCACCTCAGCCTCTCAAAGTGCTAGGATTACAGGCATGAGCCACCTTGCCTGGCCTCTAAATGTTTCTCTTGAGGTGCAGATAGCAATTATTTGTACTTGGTTTTTTGTTTGTTTCTGAGATAGTCTTACTCTGTCCCTCTGGGTGGAGTGCATCATAGCTTACAGCAACCTCATTCTGAGTGAAGTGCTTAGCACCATTACTGACAAATAGTGTTTAGTAAATACTATATAATTATCTAATTTACCCCCCTATTTTATTTTATTATTTTATTTTGGACAGTCTTACTCTGTCAGCTTGGTAGCATGCTGTGGTATCATAGCTCATAGCTTCTTCAAACTCTTGAGCTCAAGTAATCCTCTTGCCTCAGCCTCTGAGGGTAGCTGAGATTATAGACACCTGCCACAATGGCTAGCTATTTTTAGAGATAGGCTCTCACTGTTGCTCAGGTTGGTCTTGAACTCCTGAGCTCAAGCAGTCTACCCTCCTCAGCCTTCCAGAGTGTTAGGATTGTATGTGTGAAGGTTGGTCACATGGTTTACACCTGTAATCCTACCTCTCTGGGAGGCTGAAGTGGGTGGATTGTCTGGATTCAGGAGTTTGAGACCAGCCTGAGCTAGAGTGAGACCTTGTCTCTAAAAATAGCCGGGCATTATGGAGGGTGCCTGTAGTTCTAGCTACCTGGGAGGCTGAGGCAAGAGAGATTCCTTAAACCCAGGAGTATGAGGTTGCTGTGAACTGTAATGCCATGGCACTCTACAAAGGGCAATAAAGTGAGACTCCATCTCTAAATACATAAATACATACATACATAAATAGATAGGATTACAGGCATGAGCTACCACACCCAACTAAACTCACACCTCTTGATGTTATTTCCATCAATGGTTGTAGCACCATTTAATTTAGTTAAAATTACTGGTTGGTGAAAGTGTTCTATTTGATACTATAATGTTGGATACATTGGTTAAAACCCAGAACCTATATAGAATGTTACAGTATAAAAAGTAACTCAAAAATTGTCTGTCCTACAGAGTGCAGTGGTGTCATCATACCTCACTGTGACCTGAAACTCCTGGGCTCAGGCAATCCTTTTGTCTCAGCCTCCCAAATAGCTGGAACTATGGGTGCAGATGACCATGCTTAGCTAATTTTTGTTTTCTAGTTTTTGTAGACATATGGTTTTGGTGTATAGCTCATGGTGGTCTTGAACTCCTGGTCCTCACACCTTCACTTTCTGAAGTGCTAGAATTATAGGCTACCTGACCTGGTCAAGAGTAAACTTTTAATGGGTGCGTATTTAAAAAATCATTTAAGAGGCCAAAGGATTTTAGTAACAAATGCAGACTGTGAAGGGAAAATATAGCTATCACAAATGTGTGAAACAATCTTACCCTAAGGGTGGACGGGAGGAAGATGTTGACTTAAGTAATCTTGGAAATGACAGGAATCTATGAGACAGAAGAACTGCACATTAGCACTTTACACTGATAAAGTTGTATCCTTTAGGGCAATGGTTCTCAACCTTTCTAGTACCACAGCCTTTTAATATAGTTCCTGTGAGTCAAGATCCACAGGTTGAGAACCGCAGCTTTAGGGGTATAGGTTAACAATTCTGATACTGATATACATTTATACTGCAATTGAACTATTAAGTAAGTGGATGGTAGGAGATAGATAGATAGAACGTGTTACATGTAGTCTTCTCACTGTTGGAATGAGAATTTACAGATAAGCAAGGGCAGGAGGCTGGAATGATTCATGTAATACATTGGAGTTCGAGATAACAGTAAGAACCCATGTTTACACGTAGAGATATTTGTGGAGATATATATATATATATGTTCTTGGCTTAATATACACGTACATTTCCATATTCTGTAAGCTTATAAAATTAAAAGCAACAAGGAGCACACCTAGTGTCTAGATCCTAATTTCTTTTTTTTTTTTTTAATTTTTTTATTAAATCATAACTGTATATAATGATATGATTAGATCCTAATTTCTAAACTAATACTATTCTCCAATAAAAGGAGCTAGGGCTCCTTGGAGAAGTGGCTGATACTAGGATTGGCAAGAAAGGTAAGCATTATATGTGATGTAGCACCCTGTATTAATGGTGCTGCATCAAAGGAGCATGGGAACCCACTGAAGGAGCTCCCAAGTGGCCAAAGCTAGAACAATTTTGAGTCGTGAAATAAAGTAGTATTGGATTATAATCTTTAGTATAAAACAAACATATGAGTCTATATTGACTGAATAAAGTACTGCTTGAAATACTCCAGTGGCCTGGTTTTATGATATGGGAGCCTCTGGTCACTGGAGGTAGTTCAGACGATGTTGGGCTAGTCTTGTGGGGCTTTGGAGTCTCGGATTTTTTTTTTTTTTTTTTTAGAGACAGAGTCACTCTTGGTAGAGTCCCGTGGCATAACAGCTCGCAGCAACCTCCAGCTCTTGGGCTTAGGTGATTCTCTTGCCTCAGCCTCCCAAGTAGCTGAGACTACAGGCACCCGCCACAACACCTGGCAATTTTTTGTTGCAGTTTGGCCGGGGCCAGGTTCGAACCTGCCACCCTTGGTATATGGGATGGCGCCCTACTCACTGAGCCTTAGGCAGTGCTTGGGTCTTTTTTTTTGTTGTTGTTGTTGTTTGTTTTGTTTTGTTTTGCCCAGGCTAGAGTACCATGGCATCAGCCTAGCTCAAAGTAACTTCAAACTCTTGGGTTAAAAAGATCCTGCCTCAGCCTCCCTCTTGGGGAGCCGGGACTAATGCCCTGCCACAATGCCCAGCTAATCTTTCTATTTTTAGTAGAGACAGTCTCACTCTTACTCAGGCTGGTCTTGAATTCCTGAGGTCAAGCAATCCTCCCATCTCCGTCTCCCAGAGTGCTAGGATGACAGGTATGAGCTACCATGTCCTGCTTAAAGTCAGGCTTATTGGATTCCAATCTTGGCCCACTCTGGCTGTGTACCTTGGGCAAGTTGTTGAAGCTCAGTTTCTTTATCTTTGAAAGGGTGGTTATAATAGTATGTATCTCACATAGGGTTTAAATGAGCTTATACATATATAAAATGTACATGTATGTAAAGTGTTTAGCAGATAGCTCTCAATTTAACGTGTTACATGTAGCCTCCTTATTATGGTAGTATTTGATAAAATCAAAGACTTGGTACCCCTTGGAATTTTTTTTTGAGACAGAGTCTCACTTTGTTGCCTTTAGTGGAGTGCTGTGGTGTCATAGCTCACAGCAACCTCAAATTCTTGGGCTCAAGCGATTCTCTTGCCTCCTCCTCCCAAGAGCTAGGGCTACAGGTGCATACCACAATGCCAGACTATTTTTAGAGATGAGGTCTTGCTCTGGCTCAGGCTGATCTCCTACCTGTGAGCTCAGGCAATCTGCCCGCCTCGGCCTCCCAAGTGCTGGGATTACAGGCATGAACTCTTCAAAAACTTCTTAACCATAATTTTTTTGCAGAATTACTGAAAGATACACACATGCATATCTTTTTATTCAATCCAGACATCCCTGTAGTAACTTTTCTGACACATTTTCCTTAAAACCCACACAGTCAGAAGGATCCAGAAGCCCCAGTTTCATGGTCTGTGTTCCTGCTAAAAATCAAGTGAGATTTATTTATTTATTTTTGAGACAGAGTCTCACTGTCACCCTCGGTAGAGTGCCGTGATGTTGTGATGTTATAGCTTACAGCAACCTCAAACTCTTGGCCTTAATCGATTCTTTTGCCTCAGCCTCCCAGGTAGCTGGGACTACAAGTGCCCGCCACAGTGCCTGGCTATTTTTTTTTTTTTTTTATCTTTTGCAGTTTTTTGGCTGGGGCCGGGTTTGAACTTGCCATCTCTGGTATATGGGGCCAGCACCTACTCCTTGAGCTACAGGTGCCGCCCATGGCTTTTTTTTTTTTGGCCGGGGCTGGGTTTGAACCTGCCACCTCCCTGTGTATGGGACCGGCACCCTACTCCTTTGAGCCACAGGCACTGCCCAACCATGGCTATTTTTTATTTTAGTTGTCATTGTTTAGCTGGCCCAGGCCTCGTTTGAACCCACCAGCCTTGGTGTATGTGGCTGGGACTATAACCACTGTGCTATGGGCGCAGAGCCTATTTATTTATTTTTGAGACAGAGTCTCACTTACTTATAATTGGTAGAGTGCCCTTGTGTTATAGCTCACAGCAATATCAAATTCTTGGGTTCGAGGTTCTCTTGCCTTACCCTCCCCAGTAGCTGGGACTGTAGGTGCCCACCATAGTGCCCAGCTAGTTTTTTTTTTTTTTTTTTTTTTTTGAGACAGAACCTCACTTTGTCAACCTTGATAGAGTACCATGATGTTGTAGCTCACAGCAACCTCAAATTCTTGGGCTCAAGTAATTCTCTTGCTCAGACTCCTGAGTAGCTGGGACTGTAGCTGCCTGCCACAGCACCCAGTATTTTTTTCTATTTTTAGTAGAGGTGGGGTCTCGTTCTTACTTAAGCTGGTATCAAACTCCTGAGCTGAGGTGATCCACCTACCTTGGCCTCCCAGAGTGCTAGGATTACAGGCATGAGCTACCATGCCCAGCCTTGTTACAATTTTTAGCTTGTTTATTGGGATATAATTTACAGTTCCAAAATCACCTATCAAATGTGTATATGGCTTTAGTATATTTATTCACTGGTTTTACTGTATTCATGGAGTTGCAACTCTCAACCACCGTTTAAGTTTATTTTATTTATTTTTTTTTTGTAGAGACAGAGTCTCACTTTATAGCCCTCGGTAGAGTGCCATGGCCTCACACAGCTCACAGCAACCTCCAACTCCTGGGCTTAAGGCGATTCTCTTGCCTCAGCCTCCCGAGCAGCTGGGACTACAGGCGCCCGCCACAACGCCCGGCTATTTTTTGGTTGCAGTTTGGCCGGGGCCGGGTTTGAACCCGCCACCCTCGGCATATGGGGCTGGCGCCTTACCGACTGAGGCATAGGCGCCGCCCAGTTTATTTATTTTTTTTATTATTATTTTTTAATTGTTGCAGTTTGGCCGGTGTTGGGTTTGAACTCACCACCCTCAGTATATGGGGCCAGCACCCTACTCACTGAGCCACAGGAACCACCTACCGTTTAAGTTTAGAACTTTTTTTGTTGTTTTTTATTTAGTAGGTGAACTTTTTTTTTTCTTTTTGAGACATAGTCTCAAGTGTCTTCCTGGGTGAAGAGTGCCATTGTGTCTTCGCTCATAGCAACCTCCAACTCAGGCTTAGTGATTCTCTTGCCTCAGTTTTTCTATTTGTAGTAGAGATGAGGTCTTGTTTTTTTGCCCAGGCTGGTCTTGAACTTGTGAGTTCAGGCAATCCACCTGCCTTGGCCTCCTAGAGTGCTAGGATTATAGGCGTGAGCCACCACACTGGACCTGAGCTATTAAATACTCCTCCATGAATTTTGACTGCTATTGTCAACAGCAATGAGTGCAGTCCTTCTGTGGAAAGAAAAACCAACCATATTTAATATATAGTATTCCTCCCCCCAACCCCCCTCATCCTTCTCTTCCTTCATTGTGGTTTTGATTTGCGATTTCTTTTTTTTTTTTTTTTTTGTCGTTGTTGCATGTAGTAAGGGTGAGAATATTGTTTTGGAGAATAATTGCAGTTACATATACATATCACAGTAATATAACCTGTTTATACTTGTGATATAAAATGCATTTCTTACAATATGCTGTATTTTTTTTTTTTTTGAGAAAGAGTCTCACTCTTGTCATTGCTATTTACCTGGCCTGGGTCAGGTTCGAACCTGCCACCCTCGGTGTATGTGGCTGGTGCTGTAACCACTGTGCTACGGGCGCCGCCCAATATGCTGTATTTTTAAAAGTTTGAAAACACTGCATGATAGGCACCTTTACATATATCTCCCTTGAGAGGAAGTATTGATATCTTCATTTACACATGAACAAAGGGCTTTTGCCTGTAGCTTATTGGGTAGGGCACTAGCCACGTATACCGAGGCTGGCAGGTTCAAACCTGGCCAGGGCCAGCTAAAAACAACAATGAGAACTGCAACAAAAAAGTAGCCGGGCATTGTGGTGGGCGCCTGTAGTCTCAGCTACTAGGCAGGCTGAGGCAAGAGAATTGTTTAAGCCCAAGAGTTGGAGGTTGCTGTGAGCTGTGATGCCATAGCACTCTACCCAAGGCGACAGCTTGAGACTCTGTCTCAAAAAAAAAAAAAAAAAAAGTACAGATGAACAAAGAAGATATGTGGCCAAGGATACACAAGCGAGGTCTAGAAATAAGGCCTTAAAAATCTACTATAGGCTGGACACGTAATCCCATGGCTCATGCCTGTAATCGCAGGACTCAGGGAGACTGAGACAGGTGGATTGCCTGAGTTCAGGAGTTTGAGACCAGCCTGAGCAAGATTGAGATCCTGTGTCTAAAAAAGAAAATAGCCGAGCATTGCGGGGGTGGGGTGGGGGGTGCGCCTGTAGTCCTAGCTACTCAGGAGGCTGAGGCAAGAGGAGCACTTGAGCCCAGGAGTTTGAGGTTGCCGTGAGCTAGGAGGCCATGGCACTCTACCTGGGGAAGAAAGTGAGACTCTGTCACAAAAAAAAAAAAAAGGACTGAGCTCGGAGGCTCAGGCCTGTAATCCCAGTACTTGGGAGGCCAAGGTGAGTGGATTGCCTGAGTTCACAGTTTTGAGACCAGCTTGAGCCAGAGTGAGACCTCATCTCTAAAAATAGCCGGGCATTGTGGTGGTCGCCTGTAGTCTGAGCTACTTGGGAGGCTGAGGCAAGAGAATCTCTTATGCCCAGGAGTTTGAGTTTGCTGTGAATTGGAACACCACAGCACTGTACCAAAGGTGACAAACTGAGACTCTGTCTGAAACAAAACAAAACAAAAAAACTACTACAAGTTCATAAGTTTAAGAATCACCTGGGAGCACCTTTTAGATGATGATTCCCAGTCTCTCTGCAGAGATTCTGGTGGGGTGAAGGAGGTAGTTGAGAATATGTATTTTTAATATGCACCTTCTGGTGATCTGTATGCTGGCAATCTTGCCTGTCACACTGTGCTTATTGCTTTGGAGCAGTGGTCCCTCAAGAGGTGTAGGCCTGACCCACGGTGGGGCTGGAAGAAAGCATTTGAACATCAATATGTTCATGTAGTTTTAAATGTGTATGTGTTTCATAATCTATGTACTGTATAATTGTACATGTGTATAATTTACAAACACCTGTGTGAGTAAACAATGTGTGTCTGGTTTTGTATACACCTGGCCTTATACAAATGCACATTTGGGCACACAGTATAAACACAATTAAGAGCATATGATGGGGGTGTTAGCATTCTTCACTGGGAAGCAAAGCAATGAGAAAAGGAAGATTGCTGGTTTGAGCCATAGGCATCACGGTGTGAATCTTGTTTTCAGAGAGATGATTGGTTTTTGTTCAGGTTGTTTATTTGAAGAGGTCGTGGACAGTTCTAGACCTTCTGTTGTATGATCCTTTATTTAGCCAAACAGGATCAAGATGGCTGTTCCATCATTTGTCAAGAGGAGGTCCAAATTGCAATCCTTCATCCTGAGAAAGTGGATCCAGCAACTTGACTCCAGGGTTCCATTGTCAAATTTCTTTGAACTCAGTACATGAAGGAGGAAGTGAGCACCACAAGCCTTTGGAAGCCAGTGTTTGGAAGAAGTTGAGAGGGTCAAGAAACTTTGCAGATATGTTTCACAACTTGTATTTCCTCTAGTCCCAGCTACTCAGGAGACTCAGGCAGCAGGAGCACTTGAGCCCAGGAGTTTGAGGTTGCAGCAAGCTATAATGATGCTACTGCACTCTAGGCAGGACAACAGAGCAAGACCCATTCAGAAGGACATGGCTGGGCGGTGCCTGTGGTTCAAAGGAGTAGGGTGCCGGCCCCATATACCAGAGGTGGCAGGTTTATACCCAGCCCCAGCCAAAAACTGTAAAAAAAGACAGAAGGACATGGCTGAGAAGGTGAAAAATGTCAGACAAAGGCCACCAGGGTTTAAAATGACTAGTGATTTACAATTTCTTTTTATTTATTTATTTATTTATTTGCAGTTTTTGGCTGGGGCTGGGTTTGAACCCACCACCTCTGGCATATGGGGCCAGCGCCGTACTCCGTTGAGCCACAGGCGTTTCTCCAATTTCTTTCTTTTTTTATTTGAGACAGAGTCTCATTATGTTGCCCTCGGTAGAGTGCTATGGCATCACAGCTCACAGCAACCTCAAACTCTTGGGCTTAAGCGATTCTCTTGCCTCAGCCTCCCTAGCAGCTGGGACCACAGGCTGCCTGCCACAGTTCCCGACCACCTTTTTGTTGCAGTTGTCATTGTTTGGCAGGCCCTGGCTGGATTCAAACTGGCCAGCTCTAGTGTATGTGGCTGGCGCTCTAGCCGCTGGAACTACAGGCTCCGAGCCAGTGATTTGCAATTTCTTTTTTTTTTGTAGAGACAGAGTCTCACTTTATTGCCGGTAGAGTGCCGTGGCGTCACACAGCTCACAGCAACCTCCAGCTCTTGGGCTTACGTGATTCTCTTGCCTCAGCCTCCCAAGCAGCTGGAACTACAGGCGCCCGCCACAACGCCCGGCTATTTTTTTTTTTTTGTAGAGACAGAGTTTCACTTTATTGCCCTCCGGTAGAGTGCCGTGGCGTCACACAGCTCACAGCAACCTCCAACTCCTGGGCTTAGGCGATTCTCCTGCCTCAGCCTCCCAAGTAGCTGGGACCACAGGCGCCCGCCACAACGCCCGGCTATTTTTTTGTTGCAGTTTGGCCGGGGCCGGGTTTGAACCCGCCACCCTCGGCATATGGGGCCGGCGCCCTACTCACTGAGCCACAGGCGCCGCCCAACGCCCGGCTATTTTTTTGTTGCAGTTTGGCCGGGGCTGGGTTTGAACCCACCACCCTTGGTATATGGGGCCGGCATCCTACTCACTGAGCCACAGGCGCCGCCCGATTTGCAATTTCTTTTTTTTTTTTTTTTGTAGAGACAGAGTCTCACTGTACCGCCCTCGGGTAGAGTGCCGTGGCGTCACATGGCTCACAGCAACCTCTAACTCCTGGGCTTCCGCGATTCTCTTGCCTCAGCCTCCCTAGTAGCTGGGACTACAGGCACCCGCCACAACGCCCGGCTATTTTGTTTTGTTGTTGCAGTTTGACCGGGGCTGGGTTTGAACCCGCCACCCTCGGCATGTGGGGCCGGCGCCCTACTCGCTGAGCCACAGGCGCCGCCCGATTTGCAATTTCTTGATGGCTATAAATATTAAAGCATGATTAGCCATTGGTATATCTTTTTTTTTTTTGAAGACAGAATCTAACTCAGTTGCTCTGGGGTTGAGTGCCAGGGCGTCATTGCTCAAAGTAACCTCAAACTCTTGGGCTCAAGTGATTTTCTTGCCTCAGCCTCCCAAGTAGCTGGGACTACAGGTGCCTACCACAGCAGGGTCACACTCTTGCTCAGGCTGATCTTGAACTCCTGAGCTCAAGCAATCTGCCCACCTGGGCTTGCCAGAGTGCTAGGATTACAGGCATGAGCCACCGCATCTGGCCAATTGGTATATCTTTTTTGAGACAGTCTCACTCTATCACCCAGACTATAGTGCCATGGGGTTAGCCTAGCTCTCAGCAATCTCAAACTCCTGGGTTCAAGTGATCTTCTTGCCTTAGCCTCCCAAGTAGCTAGGACTACAGGTGTGAGCAACTGGGCCTGACCTCTCATTTTTTTAAAATTAAAAAAATAAAAAATAAACCAGACTCAAAAACTGTTAGAGTAGGCTGCAATTTGAACAGTATTGCTTAGCTCATTTCCATCCAATGATAGGGTGACTTTCTCTCCAAGTAGATGCAGTTATTAGACTCTCTGTTTGAAGGTAGATATAAATCCTATCAGGTAAGAATTGGTGATTTGGGTGCTGGGCATTGTGGTGGGTGCCCATAGGCCCATAGTCCCAGCTACTCAGGAAGCTCAGGCAGGAAGATAGTTTGAACCCTTGCTGTGAGCTAGGCTAATGCCATTGTACTTTAACCTGGGGTGACAGAGAGGAACTCTGTCTAAAAAAGAGAAAGAAAATTGGTGATTTGGGATCCTTGTCTCACCATACACAAAAATCATCTCAAAATGGGTGAAAAACTTAAATGTGAGGTTTGAAACCATAAAACTGCCAGAAGAAAACAGGGGAAACATTAAGGACATTGTTCTAGGCAGAGATTTTATTGGTAAGATGGGCAAAAAACCAAAAAATAGACAAATGTTACACAACTAAAAATAGACTATGTTAAACAAGTCCTGTGCACAGCAAATGAGAAATAGTCAACAGGGTGAATAAACAACCTTTTGAATGGGAGAAAATGTTTGTAAACCATTCTCCTCATATGGGATGGATAGGAACTCAAATAATTCAACAGCAAACCCCCCCAAATCTAATTAAAAATGTACAAATGCTTTGAATAGACATTTCTCAAAAGAATACAAATGACCAAAAAGTATGTGAAAGTATGTTCAGCGTCATTAATCATCAGGGAAATGAAAATTAAAACCACAGTTTGTATCATTTTACCCCAATTAGAATGACTATCATCAAAAAATCAAAAAGTAACAAATGCAGGCAGGCTTATTGAGCATTTTTGTACTTTGTTGGTAGGAATCTAAAAGTACCTCAACACATGAATGGATAAAGAAAATAGTGTATGTACACAATGGAATACTATTCAGACATAAAAAATAAATCCTGTCATTTACAGCAACACTGTTAGGTTGGAGGACATTATGTTAAATGAAATAAGTCAGGTTCAGAAAGGTGCCGGTATACTGCTTGTGCTCATTCATATTTTTGAGCTAAACATTGAGCTTAGAGAGTGGAATTGTGGTTATTAGATTTGGGTCTGGGAGGAAAGGAAGGTAGGGAAAGATTGGTTAAATTATTAAATGGAAGGAGGAATACTTCAATAACTTCCGTCAGTTCTGTAACACTGCAGATAAATATAGTTAAGAGTGATTAGTTTATATTTTCAGAAAGTCAGAAGAGAAGAGTTTGAATGTTCACAACATAAATGACAAATGCTTGGGGTGATGGATAGGCTAATGATCCGAATCTGATTATTACACATACTCATGTATTGAAATATCATACTCTGTTTCATAAATATGTACAATTATATGTCAGCTAAAAAGGCAAAAAGAATTGGTGGTTGGTTGTAGGTACACTTCAAGTTCTCATTTGTCCAATATTTAATAGCTTCTCTGGGATACAGTGTTTTTTTTTTTTTAATTTTATTTCATTTTATTTTTTTAAAATGGGGCATTGGCTATGTTGCCCAGGTTCTTTTTTTTTTGTGATTTTTGGCCAGGGCTGGGTTTGAACCCGCTACCTCCGGCATATGGGACTGGTGCCCTACTCCTTGAGCCACAGGCGCCGCCCTTACCCAGGTTCTTAAACTTCTTAGCTCAGGGAATCCTCCTAGCACAGCCTTCTGAGTATGAAAGACAGTTTTTATGGAAGATTTCCAGAAGGATAGTTAATTCTTGCTTTCTCTTGTTCTTGTTCGCAAGGGTTGTTGTGAATGACTGGACACATTCTGCTACTTGACTTT
The DNA here is from genome assembly GCF_027406575.1 of Nycticebus coucang. Taxonomy (NCBI): domain Eukaryota; kingdom Metazoa; phylum Chordata; class Mammalia; order Primates; family Lorisidae; genus Nycticebus; species Nycticebus coucang. Next base: position 43,122,794 of record NC_069785.1, on the reverse strand, counting down.
TGTATCTTTAGTTTGATTTATGTAACTTATTTCCAAATCATGTATCCATGGGGCCAGGCGAAGTGGCACACACCTCTAATCTTTGCACTTTGGGAGTCTGAGGTAGGTGAATTGCTTGAGCTCAGGAGCTGGAGACCAGCCAGAGCAAGAGTGAGATCCTGTCTCTAAAAATAGCCCGGCGTGTGTTGGGTATCTGTAGTCCCAGCTACTGGGGAGACTGAGGCAGGAGGATCACTTGAGCCCAAGAGTTTGAGGTTGCTGTGAGCTGTGATGCTATAGCACTCTACCAAGGGTAACAAAGTGAAACTCTGTCTCAAAAATAGAAAAAGAAAAAATCATGTGTCCAGATGGAGCCAGAGGCCTGTGGTCCTTAGCTACAAATTATCTTTATATAGAATGTAACATTAGAAGTAGAGTTTTTTTTTTTTTAAGAGACGGTCTCACTTTGTTGCCTTCGGTAGAGTGCTGTGATGTCACAGCTCACAATAACCTCCAGCTCTTGGGCTTAGGCGATTCTCTTGCCTCAGTTTCCTGAGTAGCTGGGACTACAGGCACTTGCCACAATGCCCGGCTATTTTTTTGTTGCAGTTTGGCCGGGGCCGGGTTTGAACCCGCCACCCTCTCCGTATATGTGGCCGGCATCCTACTCAGTGAGCCACAGGTGCCGGCCTGGAACTAGAATTTTATAGCCTTGACGTTTAAGACTGTGGTAAAAATTAAGTTAAGGTAGTCATTTGTAAAATATCTGAAGCAATTAGATTCATGAGATATGAATTCCTTCTCCAAATAGCTTATAGTTTATTTATTTATTTTTTGAGACAGAGTCTTACTTGGTTATCCTTGTTTAGATTACCCAGGTGTCCTAGCTCATAGCTGGGACTATAGGCATCTGCCACAATGCCCAGCTGTTTTTAGAGACGGGATCTCGTTCCAGCTCAGGCTGGTCTCGAACTCCTGAGCTCGGGCAATCCACCTGCCTGGACCCCCCAGAGTTCTGGGATTACAGGAGTTAGCCACTGCACCCAGCCTGAGTTGTAATTTTCAATAAAAATTTTTGTTGATGGGTAACGCCTGTGGCTCAAAGGAGTAGAATGCCGGCCCCACATGTTGGAGACGGCGGATTCAAATCCAGCCCTGGCTAAAAACTGCAAAAAAGGGCGGCACCTGTGGCTCAAGGAGTAGGGTGCCGGTCCCATATGCCGGAGGTGGTGAGTTCAAACCCAGCCCCGGCCAAAAGCCAAAAAAAAAAAAAAAAAAAAAACTGCAAAAAAGAATTTTTTGTTGTTGTTGATAAGACAGACTTCTTTCTGTTTCACTATTTTGTCCTGATGATATAATCCTTCATACATAGAATTGGCAGCATGTTTTTACATATAAATGCACTTTTCAAATTCTAGTCTTTGAAAACTTGCAGAAATTTACTACAAATAAAGCAGAAAACTATACTATTTTTGGCTTGACAAAAAAATAGTTATTTGTCCATTTTTTATTGAATAATCTTCATTCATAGATTTTCTTTTTTTGGATTTTTTTTTGAGATGTTGTAGAAGTCATGTTGGAATTAAAAAATAAAAATAGATAAATGACTATATTTACTTTTTTTTTTTTTTGACTATATTTACTTTTATGAAAATTAATTGACCAGAAGATAGAAGTAGGGTTTGTGCCATTCCACATTGTTGGCTCCTGATGCTGGGCAATGTGTGTGGTGTTCCTGAGGTATGGAAGTACCTTTAGTAATCAAATGAAAATGCTTACCTGGGGCGGCCTCTGTGGCTCAAGAAGTAGGGTGCTGGCCCCATATGCTGGAGGTGGCGGGTTCAAGCCTGGCCCTGGCCAAAAACTGAAAGAAAAAAAAGAAAAGAAAAGAAAATGCTTACATGAGGGCTGGGCAAGGTGCCTAACACCTGTAATCCTAGCCCTAGGAAGGGCAAGGTGGGAGGATTGCCTGAACTCACAGATTGGAGACCACCCTGAGCCAGAGCAAGACCTCGTCTCTAAAAATAGACAGGCATTGTGGTGGGTGCTGTAATCCTAGTGACTTGGGAGGCTGAGGCAAAGAGAATCACTTGAGCCCAAGAGTTTGAGGTTGCTGTGAGCTATGATGCTACGACACTCTACCAAGAGCAACAAAGTGAGACTCTCTTGGTCTCAAAAAACCCCACAAAGGGTGGCACCTGTGGCTCAGTGATTAGGGCGCCAGCCCCATATACCAAGAGTGGCAAGTTTGAACCCGGTTCAAAGTTGAACACTATGACACAATGTCATCTACAAAGTTTACACTGGAGAACCATGCGATCAATTTCCACCAAAAATCTCACAAAAAAATATCATTAATATTTTCAGTAAATCTATAATGTTAGAGTGAACTGCATTTTTTTTTTTATTTTTATTTATTTTTTTTTTGTAGAGACAGAGTCTCACCTTATGGCCCTCGGCAGAGTGCCGTGGCCTCACACAGCTCACAGCAACCTCCAACTCCTGGGCTTAAGCGATTCTCTTGCCTCAGCCTCCCGAGTAGCTGGGACTACAGGCGCCCGCCACAACGCCCGGCTATGTTTTGGTTGCAGTTTGGCCAGGGCCGGGTTTGAACTCGCCACCCTCGGTATATGGGGCCGGCACCCCACCGACTGAGCCACGGGCGCCGCCCGAGTGAACTGCATTTTAATCATACTGGGCTGCAAGTTGGACACTCTTGATCTATGATTTTAAAAACCGATATTATGCCCTAATTGTCATATATTGGGGAAACAAAGTAGCTCATCTTAACACAATTCGTACTTTTAAAATATGTATGTATGAGCTTAACCCACAATAGATGATTGAAGAAGTAGTCATATCCTTTGTACAAGTATGTGGAATCACCTTGACTGAAGAGTTACAAATATAGGTTGATAAAGTCTGTTTGTATTGACTCATATACCACAAAAATAAGAGAGGAAAACAGTGAGCTATGGTTGAATTAAAGAGAAGGGAGAGATTTGCTCCTCAAACTCCTCCAAGGTAAAAGAGAGGGAAATGAATTTATAATTTTGAGGAAGAAGGAAAAGGTTCGAGGTAATTTTTACAGAGAGTGAGAAACAGTTGATAAAAGAGGGGTAAAAGTGTAATCTCAGTACTTTGGGAGGCTCAGGCTGTAAGATCACTTGAGGCCAGGAGTTCAAGACCCACATCTCTACAAAAAATTAGTTGTGTGCTGTGGTGTGCATCTTCATTCTTAGCAATTTGTGAGGCTGAGGCAGGAGGATCACTTGGTCCTAGGAGTTGGAGGCTGCAGTGAGCTGTGATCATGCTACTGTACTCCCTCCTAGGAGACAGTGAGACCTTGCCCCCCTAAAACAAAGTGAGTAAAAAAAAAAAAAAGTTGGTAAAAGGGCTATTAAGAAATGTAAGGTGCTCTACTGAAGATGGATAATAACACCATCAGGTATGTGGCCCTGCAGTTTTCTTTCTTTCTTTCTTTTTTTTTTTCTCCCTGAGTCTCAAGCTGTCACCCTGGGTAGAGTGGCGTGGCATCACAGCTCACAGTAACCTCCAACTCTTGAGATCAAGTGATCCTCTTGCCTCAGTTTCTCTATTTTTAGTAGAGATGGGGTCTTGCTTTTGCTTAGGCTGTTCTCCAACTCGTGAGCTCAGGCAATCCACTGGCCTTGGGCTCCCAGACTGCTGGAATTACAGACATGAGCCACCACGCCTGGCCTGACCTGCAGTTTTCTTGTAGACAGTGAAAGATATAGGACATGAAAGTATAGTTTAATTAGAGTAACAGCTTATAACATGCTATGCAAGGCATCTAGGTTGACTAGGGTTTTTAAATGTGATTAAAAAATAATTGTGGAGAGAGTGGGTTGTCTGGAATAGGAAGAGGAACCTTTTGTATTGTCAGCAACCAAAGTGAGAAATAAATGGGGGTGATGTTGAGAAAGGCAAGACAAATTTTCGCCAGAAGTGTGCCCAGTGCCACACGGTAGGAAAAGGAGACAAGCATAAGACTGGGCCAAACCTCATGTTCTCTGTGGGTGGAAGACAGGTCAAGCCACTGGATTCTCTTACACAGATGCCAGTAAGAACAAAGGTATCATCTGAGGAGAGGATATACTGATGGAGAATTTAGAAAATCCCAAGAAGTACATCCCTGTAACAAAAATGGTCTTCACCAGCATTAAGATGGCAGGAGGAGCAGACTTGATAACTTATTTCAAAAAAGCTACTAATGAATGATATAATAATTGGCCACTGCTTGAAATTTATTGCAAAACAAATAATTCATGACTTTTTTTTTTTTTTTGGTAGAGACAGAGTCTCAGTTTATCACCCTTGGTAGAGTGCTGTGGTGTCACACAGCTCACAGCAACTCCAACTCCTGGGCTTAGGCGATTCTCTTGCTTCAGCCTCCCAAGCAGCTGGGACTACAGGCGCTCGCCACAAAGCCTAGCTATTTTTTTTTGTTGCGGTTTGGCCAGGGCCAGGTTTGAACCTGCCACCCTTCGCATATGGGGCCAGCGCCCCACCCACTGAGCCACAGGCGCCGCCCATATTTCATGACTTTTTAAATGTGTAGCATAATGCAATTGGTTTTGTACACAAGAACTCAGATCATGAATGAGTGACAGATGTTTTTGTTAGATAGTCCTGATTTAACACTGATTTGTGGTTAAATGAATATTTTGAATTTTGATAGTAATTGCAGGTCAGTAAATGGTGTCACTGTTCTCTAAAAATACGATTAGGTTTGGGCGGCGCCTGTGGCTCAGTGAATAGGGCGCCAGCCCCATATGCCGAGGGTGGCGGGTTCAAACCCAGCCCCGGCCAAACTGCAACCAAAAAATAGCCGGGCGTTGTGGCGGGCGCCTGTAGTCCCAGCTGCTCGGGAGGCTGAGGCAAGAGAATCGCGTAAGCCCAAGAGTTAAGAGGTTGCTGTGAGCAGTGTGACGCCACGGCACTCTACCCGAGAGCGGTACAGTGAGACTCTGTCTCTACAAAAAAAAACCCAAAAAACAAAATACGATTAGGTTTAATTACGAATGTTCAGCTTTTCACAAAGATGGTGAATTGCCATCTTAAAACCTATTCAAGGTGGATTTCATATATATAAAACATATTCCCACTAAGTATCAAATGATCCTTTATTAAAATATTTTCTTCTTTAGTTTTTAACTAGCTGGGCGTTCTGCTGTACCACTGTTGATGTCATCTATGATGCCATGAGGGTGGTGACCATCAACATTGCAGCCCACAGACTGGGCAGTCCTCAGGATCTCTAATGGTTTCAGAGAGTTCACTGTCTAAAGATTAGTGCTGCCTCTGTCTGACAATGTTGACAATCTCATCAAAAGTGATTATTTCCATTGTTTTTTTCTGTTTCTTCCTGTCTCTCAGTGGTTTCTTGAGGGCTTTTATGATCAGGGCAGAGACAGAAGGAACCACTTCTCTATCTGGGCCTGTCTGTTCTGGATAGTTACTTTCACTGTAATCCTCAGGCCCTTCCTGTCTCCAGTTGCCTGGGTGATGTCATCACCAACCTTTTTAGAGTCAAACCCAGGAAGCCAGTCTTGGGGGCCAGGGCACATGTGGCACTGACTTTGCCACTGGTGCACCTCAGGTACAACACAACTTTGATCTTGTTGGGGTCGAACTTAGTATGGCGGAGCCAACTAGTGTAGGATGAACCCAGATGCAGGATGACCAGAGAAAGTTGGTCTTTGGCTTCCCTCCAAGCCAAAAGCTATATTTATATTTAAATACTAGGGAAATTCCTTCACTATCTCAGACTCACTGGTATTTTAATTTGTGTTCTTTAGCCTGTTAAATGTGAAGGCTGGAGACAAGGTAGAAATGTTTACTTTCTATTGTTGGTCTTCACTATGCCAGTCTAATTCCCGTGTCCCCTATATGATGCCTTTTATTTATTGAAAGGCATTTTAGTGTGGTTTACAGGTAATATAAAATAAAGAATATTGAACACTGCTCACAGTTCATACACAATCTGGAAGTTTAAGTACTTTTAAATGTCAATGTGGGTTGGGCAAGGTAGCTCAAATGCCTGTAATCTGAGCACTGGGGAGGCCAAGACAGGTGGATTGCTTGAATTCAGGAGTTTGAGACCATCCAGAGCAACGGTGAAACACCATCTCTACTAAAAATAGAAAAATCAGCCAGGTGTTGTGGTGGGCCCCTGTCATCCTAGCTACTTGGGAGGCTGAGGCAAGAGGATTGCTTAAGCCCAGGGGTTTGAGGTTACTGTGAGCTATGAGGCAACAGTGTTGGACTCTGAATTTAAAAAAAAAAAAGTCGATTTGACAAGAAATAGCAAATTAATCTTTTGAAGAGGTTACTAAGTCAGACTAAGTTACAATTTAGGATCATTTTATACAGTTCTTCAAAAACAAAATTGTAGAACTTACCAACTTATTAGAAGGATTAAAGGAGATATACACAAATTTTAAAATTATGTGCGATATAATTTTAGATAATTAAAAACAAACTCACAGGCTTGGCTCCTGTAGTTCAAGCGGCTAAGACTCCAGCCACATACACCTGAAGTGGCAGGTTCAAATCCAGCCCAGGCCCACCAAACAACAATGACAGCTGCAACCAAAAAATAGCCAGGTGTTGGGCGGCGCCTGTGGCTCAGTTGGTAAGGCGCCGGCCCCATATACCGAGGGTGGCGGGTTCAAACCCGGCCCCGGCTGAACTGAAACCAAAAAATAGCCGGGCGTTGTGGTGGGCGCCTGTAGTCCCAGCTACTTGGGAGGCTGAGGCAAGAGAATCGCTGAAGCCCAGGAGTTGGAGGTTGCTGTGAGCTGTGTGATGCCATGGCACTCTACCGAGGGCTATAAAGTGAGACTCTGTCTCTACAAAAAAAAAAATAGCCAGGTGTTGTGGCGGGTGCCTGTAGTCCCAGCTACTTGGGAGGCAGAGGCAGGAGAATCACTTGAGCCCAGGAGTTGGAGGTTGCTGTGAACTGTGATGCCACTGCACTCTACCCAGAGCGATAGCTTGAGGCTCTGTCTTAAAAAAAGAAAAAAGAAAAAACAAACTCACAGATTATGAAAAAAATGGATGGTGGTAATGGTTGCATAACAGTGTGAATACACTTAACGCCTTTGAGCCGTACACTTAAAAATTATTAAAATGCTAAAATTTATGGTATTTTACCACAATACAGAAAATAATCAAACACTTAAAATATTAATTGGCTCTCCATATATCATCATAAGACTTCTTGTGGGGGTATGTTAAGAACTTCATGACTGTAGCACCTTTTCCTTGTAGTCTCTTGGACATAAGGGAATGCATCATAACTGCCATTTCAGCCATCAGTGGTAATATGCTACAAAGATGATTCTGGAATGAATCAAACTACAGGATTGATGTGTAGTAGGTGTCATAACGAGGCATATATTGAGCATTGTAGAATTGCACAGATAACTATGATCTTTTCTCAACACATTGCTTTTAATTTCATGTTTACATGCAGCTTCTTAACTGAGGAATGAATTTTGAAAGCATTGCGTTATTTTGGATCACCCAGTATTTTTTTTTCTTTTTTTATTTAGAGGTAGACTAAACTTTATCGCCCTCGGTAGAGCGCTGTGCTGTCACAGCTCACAGCAACCTCCAACTCTAGCCTCAGCCTCCCAAGTAGCTGGGACTACAGGCACCCGGTATATCGCCTGGCTATTTTTTGTTGCAGTTTGGCTAGGGCTGGGTTTGAACCCACCACCCTCAATATATGGGGCCGGCACCCTACTCACAGAGCTGCAGGCGCCGCCCTGAATCACCCAGTATTACTTTTTAGTCATACCTACTTTATTATGATCATTTTTGTTTGTTTGTTTGTTTTTGAGACAGAGTCTTAACTTTGTTGCTCTTGGTAGAGTGCCATGTTGTCACAACTCACAGCAACCTCAAACTCTTGGGCTTAAGCGATTCTCTCTTTTTTTTTTTTGCAGTTTTGGGCCGGGGCTGGGTTTGAACCTGCTACCTCTGGCATATGGGGCCAGTGCCTTACCCCTTTGAGCCACAGGCGCCACCCTTAAGCGATTCTCTTGCCTCAGCCTCCCAAGTAACTGGGACTACAGGCGACCACCATAATGCCCAGTTATTTTTTGGTTGTAGTTGTCGTTGTTTGGCAGGCTCAGCTGGGTTCAAACCCGCCAGCTGTGGTGTGTGTAGCTGGCATCCTAGTTGCTGAGCTATAAGCTCCAAGCCATCATTTTTGTTTTTATTTGTTTTTTTGAGACAGAGTTTCATGTTGTCACCTTCAGTAGAGCGCTATCACATCATAGCTCACAGCACCTTCCAACTCCTGGGCTCAAGATATCCTCTTGCCTCAGTTTTTCTGTTTGTAGTAGAGATGGTGGTTTCCCTCTTCCTCAGCCTGGTATCGAACTCGGGAGCTCAAGCAATCTACCTACCTCCGCCTCCCAGAGTGTTAGGATTACAGGCGTGAGCCACCGAGCCCAGCCTACAGATTTCTTTTTCTGGAAATTTCACGTAAGTGGAATCATACAAGACGTGGGTTTTAGTGTCTGGCTTCTTTTACTTAGCATGATGTTCTGAGGTTCATTCATGTACCTATATCAACAATAAGTTCCTTTTTATTGCTGGATAGTATTCATTTGTCTGGATGTACCACATTTTGCTTATCCATTCACTAGGTGATGGATATTTGGATTGTTTCACTTTTGGAGTATTATGAAAAATGCTATGAACATTCGTATAAAAAGGCTTTGGATAGATCTATGGATGTATTTTTATTTCTGTCAAGTAGATATCTAAGAGTGGACGTGCTAGGCTATATGGTAAATTTATATTGAGCTTTTAAGGAACTGCCGAACCTTGTCAAAATGACTATTTTTTATATTTTTGCCAGCAAAGTATGAGGGTTTCAGTTTGTCCACAACTCTCTAAGAATTGTTATTGTCTTTTTTATTACAGCCTTTCTAGTGGGTTGAGTAGTATGTTGCTGTAATTGTAATTTTTAAAAATTTTATTTATGTATGTTTAGAGACAAATTCTCACTGTCTTACTTGGGATAGGGTTCAGTTGCCTGAACATAGCTCATTGTAACTTCAAACTCCTGGGATACTCCCATCTCAGCCTCCCACGTAGCTAGGATTATTGGTGCACCTCTAGCCTAGCAAATTAAAAAATATTTTTTAGAGCTGGAGTCTCCCTATGTTGCTGAGTCTGGTCTCTAGCTTCTAACCTCAAGTAATTCTCCCACCTTAGCCTCCCAAAGTAGTAAGATTATTGGCGTGAACTACTGTGTGGGGCTCAATCGTGTATCTTTGGCAAAATATTTGCCCATTTTTAAATTAGGTTATTAGTCTTACTGATTTGTATGTGTTGTTTATGTACACTGAAAACTGTAATAAAAAAGATTTGTTTAGATATTGTTAATATAAGACTTTTGTCAAAAAGATAACTGTTTGATATCTTTTAGTCTTTGGCTTGTCTTCATTTGGTTTTTTTCTTTTGAGACAGAATTTCACTCTGTAGCCCCAGGTTAGAGTACCCTGGCAGCTAGCTCACAGCAACCCAAAACTCCTGGGCTCAAGCTATCCTCTGGTTTCAGCCTCCCAAGTAGCTGGGACTACAGGTGCCTGCCACAGCACCCAACTATTTTTTAGAGATGGGGGTCTGGCTTTTTCTCAGATCTTTAACTCCTAGGTTCCAAGAATACACCTGCCTCGGCCTCCCAGAGTGCTAGGATTACAGGTGTGAGCCACTGCACCTGGCCTCAAGTCATCCTCTTTCCTCAACCTCCACAGTAGCTGGGACACCAATGCCCAGTAATTTCTTTTTTCTATTTTTAGTAGAGATAGGGTCTCTCTGTTGCTCAGGGTGGTCTCTAACTCCTGAGCTCAAGCAGTCCACCCATCTCAGCCTCTCAGAGGGTAGTATTACAGTCCTGAGCCACCTCGCCCAACCTGTCTAGATTTTCTTTTTTAGTGAGACTCTGTCTCACTTTGTCACCCTCTGTCTCACTTTGTCACCCTCATTAGGGTGCTGTGGCATCACAACCTCCAGCTCTTGGGCTTAGGCAATTCTCTTGGCTCACCCTCCGGAGTAGCTGGGACTGCAGGCTCCCGCCACAATGCCCGGCAATTTTTTTGTTGCAGTTTGGCCAGGGTGGGTTCAAACCTGCAACCCTCCATATATGGGGCTGGCGCCCTACTCACTGAACCACAGGCGTCATCCCTGTCTAGATTTTATTTCTTTCTTTCTTACTTTCTTTTTTTTTTTTTAACATTTAATGGTTTTATTTTTTGTTTGTTTTTTTTTTTTTTTGCAGTTTGGCCTGGGCTGGGTTTGAACCCACCACCCTTGGTATATGGGGTGGTACCCTACCCACTGAGCCACAAGCGCTGCCCCTGTCTAGATTTTGTTAATGGTATCTTTTGAGATGTAAAAAATTTAAATTTCGTTATTCTAATTTATCACTTTTCTTTAAAACATGGGTTATGCTTTTTATGTCATATCTAGAACTTTTTGCCTAACAAAACTCAATCTTGAAGATTTTTGCCTGGTTTTTCTAGAAGTTTTGTTGTTTTAGGCTTTTACACGTAAGTCTCTATTTTGTGTTAATTGTTGTGCGTGGTGTTAGGTGAGGGTTTAAATTCATTTATTTTGTCTATGGTTATCCAGTTGTCCCAGCACAATTTGTTAAAAAGGCTATCGAAAAAAAAAAGGCTGTCAATTGTTTTGATACTTTTGTTGGAAATTGATTAACTATAAATGCAAGTCTTTATTTCAGAATTCTCAGCACAGCTGTTTCGTTTAGTCCGTATGGCTTTCCTTATGCCAGTTTCACACTGTCCTTATTAGTATAGATATGTAATGTTTTCATATCAGTAAATATAAGCCGTGTAACTCTGTTCCTTTTAAAAATTCTAGCTATTCTGAGTCCCTTGTGCTTTTGTATAAATTTAAGGATCAGCTTTTCAATGTCCATATAAAAAGAAAAAAAGCCCTCTAGGATCTTGGTAAGGATTATATTAATTTGTACATAAGTTGGGAAAGAATTTTTAACATTCTCTTTAAGTAGATTGTTATGAAACTTTACAAAAGTTATAAGAGAAGTCATTAACACAGAGATGTGCTATGATTGACTTTAAAGCTTATTAGTTTGTTGAATTATGAGTTTTTAAAAAATAATTTATGGCTTATTGAGTATTCACTGTATCTGGTTAGATGGTGAGTTTATTGTTATAAGTTATCTAATTATTTAATTCTGACTTAATCCTTTAAGTCTGAAGATCACTTGCGGTATAGATTTGGATAGTTGTTCATAATTGTGAGTTAATGTTAATTGTAAGGGGAAAAGGAAGTGGATATACATTTTAAGGTACTCTTTCGAATAAAGTATATGAATTTTCATTGTGATATATGGCAGTATTTCTTTATTCTGATGTTCTTCTCATCCTTTTAACTTCTGCCTTTGTGTTATGAGGCAGTGCCTAACAAGGACTTTATTGTGATCTTTCTATAGAGATCTCTCTTTTCAATGTCTTGTGTTCTAGAAGATCTGATTTCTCTTCATATTGAGAACAAGCAGGCAAGAGTAAAGGAGAATGTATTCTCCTGTAGTATTTCATCTTTCACTACTTATTTCCATTCTGCAGCCGTGCAATCGGAGGCCTTTGTGCATGAAGACAGGTTTGTTCTATGGCCTCGGAGTTGGGTGCCGGGGACGATGGCGGCTGCACTGAGCTGGCAAAGCCCCTCTATCTTCAGTACTTGGAGAGGGCCCTCCGATTGGACCATTTTTTGCGACAAACATCAGCCATCTTCAACAGGAATATTTCTAGGTGTGTTATTCTGTCTTTGTAATATAATGTTTTACCACATTTCTGATTTCCATCATCCCTATAGGTTTTGGGAGTAAATCATTTTATGATTTTTATGTTTATTCTTTTCCTTCTTTCAAATAAAATGTACCTGTTATTCAAAGGATCATTTTCTTCTATAAATTGTCCAGTTCTACTAATCTTTAATTATATTTTGCTGGGTCAGCTATGATTTGTGGACTTATCATTCTTTAACTTATAGTGATGATAGTGAAGATGGACTGGATGATAATAATCCCTTATTGCCCCAGTCTGGGGATCCCTTAATACAAGTTAAAGAAGAACCTCCAAATTCATTGCTTGGTGAAACTTCTGGAGCAGGCAATGCGGGAATGTTAAACACATATTCACTGAATGGAGTTCTACAGTCAGGTCAGTGTCGTGTGAGATTCCTATTTGAACTGTCCGTTATCTTGGAGGAGTCATCTTTTCATTTTTTTATTCTTTATGTTTCTTTATGTAGAATCAAAATCTGACAAGGGGAATTTATATAACTTCTCTAAGTTGAAGAAAAGCAGAAAGTGGCTAAAGGTAAGGGATAATGCAGAATGTTTATAATTTAAATAATTTACTACTATATATATATATATTTTTTTTTTTTGTAGTTTTTGACTGGGGCCAGGTTTGAACTCGCCACCTCTGGTATATGGGGCCAGCGCCCTACTCCTTTGAGCCACAGGCACCACCCAATTTACTAAAATTCTTTTTTTTTTTTTTGGCCGGGGCTGGGTTTGAACCCACCACCTCCGGCATATGGGACCGGAGCCCTACTCCTTGAACCACAGGCGCCGCCCTACTAAAATTCTTAATAGATAGGAAAGCTACCACTCATTTTGGCAGATTGACGTATGTTTTTCCAGATCTTAGTCTTTTTTATTATTTTTTTCCGGAGACAGAGTCTCAAGCTGTCGCCCTTGGTAGAGTGGTATAGCATCACAGCTCACAGCAACCTCCAACTCTTGGGCTTAAGCAATTCTCTTTCTTTTTTTTTTTTTTTTGTGAGACAGAGCCTCAAGCTGTCACCCTGGGTAGAGTGCTGTGGCATCACAGCTCACAGCAACCTCCAACTCCTGGGCTCAAGCGATTCTCCTGCCTCTGCCTCCCAAGTAGCTGGGACTCCAGGCGCCTGCCACAATGCCCGGCTATATTTTGGTTGCAGCCATCATTGTTGTTTGGCAGGCCAGGCTGGATTTGAACCCGCCAGCTCAGGTGTATGTGGCTGGCGCCTTAGTAGCCTGAGCCGCAGGCGCTGAGCCTTAAGCAATTCTCTTAAGCCTCCCAAGTATCTGGGACTACAGGCACTCACCACAGTGCCTGTCTACTTTTTTGTTGCGGTTGTCATTGTTATTTAGCTGGCCCAGGCCTGGTTCAAACCTACCAGCTTCAGTGTATGTGGCTGGCGCCATAACCACTGTGCTACAGGCGCCAAGTCAGATATTAGTCTTTTATACTGGATATGTTTTTATGAAGAGATTATAGAAAAAAATCTGGATGATTCAGTGAGGTTAATTTGGCATACATTTATTAAGTATAAGTTGAATGTTCCCTATCTAAAATGCCTGGGACCAGAAGTGTTTTAGATTTTTTTTTTGTGGGGGGGAATATTTGTAATAGATATCTTGGAGATGGGACCCAAGTCTATAAATGTGAGCATCATTTATGTTTCGTTTACACCTTAACCACATAGTCTTAAGGTAATTTTCTTTTTACTTTGGGGACACTAAATACTCTGTGTTGTGTACTAGTGTTTCAACTCTGACCTCCCATGTATCACATGAGGTCAGATGAAGAATTTTCTACCTATGGCATCATGTTGGTAAAAAGTTTCAGATTTTGAGGCATTTCTAAATTGCAGAATAGGGATGCTCAACCTGTTATAGAGCACCATGGGAAAGGAATTAAAAAAATCAATCCTCACCCTCATGGGCTCATATTATAATCTGAAATATTAATCTGTCTTTCAATTTTGGTTGAGCGCATCCATGTGCCAAGTACATGTATGATGTACGTGGGCAAGTATCTTACTGTGTGGAGTTTACATTCTAAAGGAAAGAGGCAGTCTGTAAGACTGTAAACAAATAAATATAGCTTCTTTAAAGAGGTAACGTTTGAACTGATTTCCAAATGGTCAGAGAGAACCACGTTAATGTCTAAGAGTATTTTCATCAGCAGGAACAACTGTCCTGTCGTAAGAAGCAACTCACTATGTTTGGGGGGGAAAAGAAGGCCATATGGCTAGAGCAGTGAAAGAGGAGGATGGTTACAGATGAGGTTACAGTGTATGATCACATAGGACCTTGTACACTATGTCGAGGAATTTATATTTTACTCTAATTGTATAGTTGTAAGCCACTGAAATGTTTATAAGTGGAGGAGTGGAATAATTTCACTTACACTCTAGGAGAGTACTATCATTGGCCAAACTGAATTAAAGGTATTATTTCTTCTGTTGAAACTAATTATTTCTTTATTTTATGCTTTTCCTGTGGAGAGTGCAAAGCAATTAAAAAATCTTTAATTATTATCACGTAGGCCTTTTTTTTTTTTGTAGAGACAGAGTCTCACTTTATGGCCCTTGGTAGAGTGCCGTGGCCTCACACAGCTCACAGCAACCTCCAAGTCCTGGGCTTAAGCGATTCTCTTGCCTCAGCCTCCCGAGTACCTGGGACTACAGGCACCCGCCACAATGCCCGGCTATTTTTTGGTTGCAGTTTGGCCGGGGCCGGGTTTGAACCCGCCACCCTCGGCATATGGGGCCGGCGCCCCACCGACTGAGCCACAGGTGCCACCCATCACGTAGGCCTTTTAAAAGGTTCATGTGTAGAAAGGTCTGATTGTTCCATATCACTAAGACTTTAGAGCTGTTGGGTATGCAGAAATTGTTACGTTTACCTATCTTTTTTTTTTTTTTAAGACAGAATCTCACTATGTTGACCTGGGTAGAGAGTGCCATGTCGTCACAGCTCATAGCCATCTCAAACTCCTGGGCTTAAGCGATTCTCTTGCCTCAGCCTCCCAGGCAGCTGGGAATACAGGCACTTGCCACAACGCCCAACTTTTTTTGTTGTTGTTGCAGTTGTCATTGTTGTTTAGCTGGCCTGGGCCAAGTTCGAATCCACCAGTCTTGGCATATGTGGCTGGCGCTGTAACCATTGTGCAATGGGTGCCGAACCATGTTTACCTATCTTATTTTGAAAAATTGAACTATAATTTACTTGGTATAAAATTTACCTTTTCGGGTAGTGCCTGTGGCTCAGTGAGTAGGGTGCCGGCCCCATATACCGAGGGTGGTGGATTCAAAGCCGGCCCTGGCCAAACCACAACAAAAAATAGTTGGGCATTGTGGCAGGTGCCTGTGGTCCCAGCTACTTGGGAGGCTGAGGCAAGAGAATCACCTAAGCCCAGGAGTTGGAGGTTGCTGTGAGCTGTGATGCCACGGCACTCTACCAAGGGCGACAAAGTGAGACTCTGTCTCTAAAAAAAAAAAATTAAAAAAAATTTACCTTTTCATGGTAAAAATTAGTAATTTTCAAATATATTCACAAAGTCATACAGCGTTTACCACAATCTAATTTTAGAACCTTTTTTCTTGGATGAGGAGAGCACAGTCTTGCTGTGTTGCCCAGTCCTGCATCAGTCTAACTCACAAAATCCTAAAGCTCATGAGCTCAAGTGATCCTCAGTGCCCAAAATAATGCCCAATTGATTTTTTCAATTTTTACTAGAGATCGTGTCTCACTCTTACTCAAGCTGGTTTCAAACTCTTGAGCTCAAATGATCCTCCGGCCTTGGCCTCCCAGAGTGCTAGGATGGATGATAGGTTAACACCCTAAAATGGATCCCATGCCCGTTAGCTGTCACTTCTCATTCTCTGCTTTCCTCAGCCATTGACAACCACTGATCTTTTTGTTTTGATTCATGTGCCTACATTGGACATTTCATAACAAATTAAATCATATAATGTATATGGTCTTTTGTGACTGGCTTCTTTTCCTAAGCAAAATGTTTTCAAGATTCTTCATGCTATAGCCCCTGTTAATGCTTTGTTTTCTTTTTATGGCTGAGTAATATCCTATATGAATATACTGTATTTTGTTTATTCATTCATCAATTACTGGATATTTGGCTTGTTTCTCGTTTTTTAGACTTCATACTTGGCTTTCTATATTCCTTCATATTCTGTTGGTAGTTTTCTTATTTTGTTTCGATTATTTTACCTTAGTTAGAATATCTCTTTTTTTTTTTTTTTGAGAGGTAGAGTCTCACTTTGTTGCCCTCGGTAGAGTGCTGTGGCATCACAGCTCACAGTAACTTCCAGCTCTTGGGCTTAGGCCATTGTCTTGCTTTAGCCTCCCTAGTAGCTGGGACTACAGGTGCCCGCCACAACGCCTGGCTATTTTTTGTTGCAGTTTGGCTGGGGCCAGGTTTGAACCCTCCACTCTCAGTATATGGGGCCAGTGCCCTACTCACTGAGCCACATGCGCCGCCATAGTTAGAATATCTTAGAACAATTAAGCCTTTTTTGCTGATTATACCATCTCCCATGCTTTATTGCACTTTAATTTGTGCTCACTAGGTTTAATTAATATCTTTAAATTTTCAGTTGAATTGATAAAAGTGTATACTGTAAGGGAAATTGCAATGACTATTCTCTAGCTATGTTTGTTGTTTTGGGGGGATCTTGAAAAAAAATGCTTGGATTATAAATGTACTTGTTTCCCAACAAAAGTTACAAGTGGATTTTTGACCTTTTTCAGAGCATTCTGCTAAGTGATGAGTCTAGTGAGGCAGATTCTCAGAGTGAAGAGGATGATAATGATGATGATGATGAAGAACTCAATCTTAGCAGAGAAGAACTTCACAACATGCTTCGACTACACAAATACAAGAAACTTCACCAAAATAAGTATAGTAAAGACAAGGAGGTGAGAGTTTCAGGAGAAATAGACCTTCACACTGGGTATTTACCCTCTGGTTTATAGTAATTAAAATGTACCTTTTTTTTTTTTTACAGTTTCTGGCCGGGGCTGGGTTTGAACCCGCCACCTCCGGCATATGGGGCTGGTGCCCTACCCCTTGAGCCACAGGTGCCACCCTTAAAATATGTCATTTTAACTTTATATTTAATTAGTGCTGGTTGTTAATAGCTTTATTGAGATATAATCCACATATATGGATTTCATACATAGAAATAGATATAATTCATCTCAAAGCGTGCAGTTCACTGATTTTTAGTATAGTCATAGAGGTATATAGCTATCATCAATGTCTAATTCCAGAACACATCACCCTATAAAGAAACCATCCATGCTCCTTAGCTGGTGCCATAACTTAGCACTAGGTAACTAACCTCTGTTTCTATAAACGTACATATTTTAGACATTTTATACAAATGGAATTGTACAACATGTGATTCTTTTTTTTTTTAGAGACCGAATCTCAGTATGTCACCCTTGCTAGAGTGCTGTGGCATCACAGCTCATAGCAACCTCAAAGTCTTGGGCGTAAGCCAGTGGTTGTCAACCTTCGAAATGCCGCAGCCCTTTGATACAGTTCCTGTGGGTTGTGACCCACAGGTTGAGAACTGCTGGCTTCAGCAATTCTTTTGCCTCAGCCTCCCAAGTAGCTGGGACTACAGGCGCAACTCCCATCCATTTTTTTTTTATTTTTGTTAAGGTTTCACAGGTCCTGGCTGGTTTCGAACCCACCAACCCTGGAGCGTGTGGCTGGTGCCCTAACCACTGGCCTACGGGTGTTGAGCCTCATCTCTTGAGCTCAGGCAATACACCCTTCTGGGCCTCATACAGTGCTGGTCTAGTGGTTGCTTATTGATACAATTTCTCTTTTAGAGTGTTCATATCTTGGAAAAACTCCCTTTCTTCATACAATAACCTTAAAACAATGATAGTTTTTTTTTTTTTGTAGAGACAGAGTCTCACTGTACCGCCCTCGGGTAGAGTGCCGTGGCGTCACAAGGCTCACAGCAACCTCTAACTCTTGGGCTTACGCGATTCTCTTGCCTCAGCCTCCCGAGCAGCTGGGACTACAGGCGCCCGCCACAACGCCCGGCTATTTTTTGGTTGCAGTTTGGCTGGGGCTGGGTTTGAACCCGCCACCCTCGGCATATGGGGCCGGCGCCCTACTCACTGAGCCACAGGCGCCGCCCAAAACAATGATGGTTTTAAGTAACAGAGAACACTGTCACCAAAGCCTTCTGAATTTTTTTTAGTAGAGTTGCACATTTTGTATAATGAACAACAACATGTTTGAAGAACTAATAATTTTCTACCAATTACTTTAGGTACTGAATTAGTTCAGATGGCTTGGAATAATATGCTGAAGCTTACAAACTGATAGAAATGATAAGCAGAATATCTGACCAATTTGATTGAGACAGAGTTCCTTCTTAAAGTTCAGTGCTAAGGCACATGGCTCTACAAATATTTACTTGCTATTTATTTATTGAGACAGAGTCTCAAGCTGTTACCCTGGGTAGAATGCTATGGCATCACTGCTTACAGCAACCTCAAACTCTTGGGCTTAAGCAGTCCTCTTGCCTCAGCCTCCCAAGTAGCTGGGACTATGAGTGCCTGCCACAATGCCCAGCTATTTTTTGGTTATAGTTGTCATTGTTGTTTGGCGGGCCCGGACTAGATTCGAACCTGCCAGCTCTGGTGTATGTGGCTGGCGCCTTAGCTGCTTGAGCTACAGGCGCTGAGCCTATTTTTATTTTTCATTTTTTGAGACAGAGTCTTACTATGTTGCCTTCGGTAGAATGCAGTGGCTTTACAGCTTACAATAACCTCAAACTCTAAGGCTTAAGCAATTCTCTTGCCTCCCAAGTAGCTGGAACTATAGGTGCCTGCCACAACGCCTGGCTATTTTTTGGTTGTAGTTGTCATTAGTGTTTGGCAGGCCTGGACTGGATTTGAACCCACCAGCTCTGGTATATGTGGCTGGCGCCCTAGCCGCTGAGCTACAGGTGACAAGCCCCTAATTTTTATTATTTTTATTTTTTTTGAGACAGAGTCTCAAGCTGTCGCCCTGGGTAGGTTGCTGTCATAGCTCTCAGCTACCTCCAACTCTTGGGCTTAAGTGATTCTTTTGACTCAGCCTCCCAAGTAGCTGGGACTACAGGAGCCTGCCATAGCACCTGGCTATTTTTAGAAGCAGGATCTTGCTCTTGCTCAGGCTGGTCTCAAACCCGTGAGCTCATGTAGTCTACCCATGTTGGTCTCCCAGAGTGCTAGGAATACAGGCATGAGCCACTGCACCCAGGCTTTGCTTGCTTTTTAAATTGAAGTAAAACATTGTAGCAGCCCATATAGCATATGGCAAGGAGGAGTGAAGAGTTATAAAAACACCTATATAGCTAGGTAATACAACACCTTGGTGATTATAGGGCATGGGGAGAGATTTTGCTTTCCTAACAAACATGAGAGCTTGCGGGAGGAGAGCATCACTGATTAGCAGTCTCTACACCTGTGTTAAGAGCCATAGGGTGTGTCTATAAGAAGCTGGAGGAGAAGGCAGTCGGGAGCGCGCATTCTATCACAGACCCGCTCATTCTGTCACTTCTCCTGCCTGCAGAGCGCCTGCACCGTGTCTCTCTTCCAAAGACTACTAAGATGTATTCTTCTACTAAGACTTCTCTGCTCCCTTAAATACTATCTTTCTCTCTCTCTCTCTCTCTCTCTTCCTTCTTCTAAAGCAAATAGCCCTCAGGCATGTAAGAACAATTGTTCCCGAGCAAGGTAGCCTAGTGGTCTGCGTCTGGAACCTAGATGGGTAGGGGGCTGGAGACCTGGCCAGTCCCAGGCCCCAGGCCCTGACAAGTGGCGACCACAAAGGGACCTGACAAACATACATAGAGGAGAGAGTTCACAGACATTAAGTGTTCAACTTGATGAATGTTCATTTAATTTTTACCTTTGACAGAGGACTTAGTAACAATTCTCCTTGTTATTCTTTCATCCTAGTTTCATTCCTTTGGACAACTCATTTGGTTATAACCCAGGAAAGAAATTCAACAGTGGACTACCTAATTTATATTTATAGTTACATATTAGTAATAAGTGAGACTATTAATGAGAGAATGGGGTTAATTTAAAGTTAATTTTAAAAAATAAAATGAAGTGCTAGAATGGATTTGCCACTTTCTGAATGAAAACAATTAGATCATTCATGTTATTTAGCACTATCCATAATAATAGCAGGTTCTCTTAGTGGAGTGGTTCTCAACCTTCCTAATGCTGCGGCCCTTTAACACAGTTCCTGTGGGTCGCGACCCACAGGTTGAGAAGCGATATCTTGGTGGGACATGAAAAGCATGAATCTTGGAAGAATCAAGAATTGGAATGACTGGTGACTATTGAAAGTCAGAATAGCATGCATAGTGGCTTTAGTAAATCTGAAGACTTATTGGTAATAGAAATGTGGGTTATTTCTTGTTGATGAATTTTCAAGAGGAGACCTTTCTATAAAGAATTAATTCTATCTCAAATATATGTCATTTGTAAGTAAATATCCTGGTAGAAATTCAGAAGCATGAGGAGTTTTCCTTTTCTAGTAACTTTTTTTTTTTTTTTTTTTTGAGATAAGAGTCTCACTATGTCACCCTTGGTAGACGGCCTTGGCGTCACAGCTCACAGCAACCTCCAACTCTTGGCCTTAAGCGATTCTCTTGCCTCAGCCTCCCAAATAGATGGGACTACAGCCTCCTGCCACAATGCCTGGTTTTTTTTTTTTTGTTTGTAGTTGTCATTGTTGTTTGGTAGGCCCTGGCTGGATTCAAACCCGCTAGCTCCAGTGTATGTGACTGGCACTCTAGCTATTGAGCTACAGGCACTGAGCCAAGCCCTGCTATTTTTTGGTTGCAGTTGTCATTGTTGTTCACCGGGCTCGGGCTGGGCTCAAACCTGCCAGCCTTGGTGTATGTGGCCGGCACCCTACTCACTGAGCTACGGACACCAAGCCTATTTCTAGTAACTTTTGCTATGCATAGCAGTTTGGTTTTTAAATTAACAAAATTATTTCCTTTAATGAACTAAATCCTTCCCTATGGGAAGAATGCTGTGTTTAGGAGCAATGATTTCTTCTGGCTCAGCTTTCTGTAGTAAAGATGATTTGTGGGCTGTGCTATAAAACACAGACCCATCATGGTCTTTGCTTCAGTTGCAGCAGTATCAGTACTACAGTGCAGGCCTACTTTCCACATATGATCCTTTCTATGAGCAACAGCGGCACCTACTTGGACCCAAAAAAAAGAAATTCAAGGAAGAAAAGAAACTTAAAGGTGAGCATGTTGATCTACCTTACATATTTATTCATTCTTATTTTCAGAATTATGTGTGGCTTGGTAATGCCTATGAACTTAAATATAATCCATATGGTAGAAATTTGCTTTATCTGTAAAACTCTAGTCTCCCCTTCTATTTAGTAGTAAGTATAGTAGTTGTCCCTGGTATGCACGTGGAATTGTTTCAATCTCATACCTCCTGGCAATTAACAAAATCCAGGGATGCTCAAGTTCCTCATATTAAATGGTGTAGCATTTGTTTACAACCTGCGCACGTCCTCCCATAAATCTAGATGGGAAGTGAGATGTCTAGATTACTTAAAATATCTAAAACAGTATAAATGCTATATAAATAGTTATACTATATTGTTGAGGGAATAATAACAAAAAGTCTGTGCATTCATTCCCCAAAAAATATTTCTTATCCTTTGTTATTTAAATCCATGGATACAGAGCCCATGGATATGGAGGACTGACTGTGTTACTAACCTCATTTTATATCTGAGTTATGGTCTTTTCTAGAATTGGAAAGAGTTAAGAGTTACAGATTCCTAGCTAAAGGTTTCAGCAAATTTTATTGCTGTTTTCTTTTTCTTTTTTTTTAATATTCCAGTTTTATTTATTCGTTAAACATTCATACATAGTATTTTATTTATTTATTTATTTATTTATTTATTTATTTATTTTTGAAGTTTTTGGCTAGGGCCGGGTTTGAACCCACCACCTCTGGTATATGGGGCTGGCGCCCTACTCCTTTGAGCTACACGTGCCGCCCCTATTGCTGTTTTCTTATACATGCTCTGCAAATGTTGAAAGTATTCTGAGATGGGAGGAAATTGGTTATACATAGGAACATATAAAGAGTAACTTGAAGTGTTAAGAATAAGTTATAATTGCTGCTGAGGTGATTTAAAATAGATCACCTCTCGATCTTTGCATGTTTGCCAGGAAATGTCCTTTCCTCTCTTGCTGAATTCGAAGCAGCTGGAAATCAGGAAGAAAACAGGATGGGAAAATTTTAAGCTATTTAATGCAGATTTTATTTCCCTGAATGTATGTATGTACTCTACTCAGAAAGGCACTTTTTGGGGGTCTTCTTCACTTTTTCCCACTTGCTTATCTCTAAGCTTTCTAATCCTCCATAACCCCCCATTAGGTTTTTATTCGATGTATGACTTTTCTCTTGCAAGTCTTTTTTTTTTCTTTTCTATTTTTTTTTTTGTCCTTGAGATACAGTCTCACTTTGTTGCCCTTGGGTAGAGTGCCATGGTGTCATAGCTCACAGCAATGTCAAACTCATGGGGTCTAGTGATTTTCTTGCCTCAGCCTCCCAAGTAGCTGGGATTATAGGCACCTGCCACAACACCCGGCTCTGTTTAGAGACGAGGTCTTGCACTGACTCAGGTTGGTCTCCAACCTGTGAGCTCAGAATCCACCTGCCTTGGCCTCCCAGAGTGCTAGGATTACAGGTGTTAGCCACTGTGCCTGGCCACTGCAAGTCTTAATGTTTTAAGGTTTTTTAACTGCCTTATATTGCGACAATGTTGAAATAAATTTTCTTCTTTGTGATATTTTACACATAACCTTTTAAACAGGATTTTTGCTTTTTATAGTATAAATTGGTTGATTTAAAAGACTTACAAAAGGGCAGCGCCTGTGGCTCAGTCAGTAAGGCGCTGGCCCCATATACCGAGGGTGGCGGGTTCAAACCCGGCCCCGCTGAATTGCAACCAAAAAAAATAGCCGGGCGTTGTGGCGGGCGCCTGTAGTCCCAGCTACTTGGAAGGCTGAGGCAAGAGAATCACTTAAGCCCAGGAGTTGGAGGTTGCTGTGAGCTGTGATGCCACGGCACACTACCCAGGGCCATAAAGTGAGACTCTGTCTCTACAGGAAAAAAATAAATAAATAAATAAAAGACTTACAAAAACACAGTAAGGTAGAGATTATTTTTAGAATTATTAGTGCTCTGTTAAAGACCAGGTAGAATTAGAAAGTTAGAGATAGTATTGAGTGGGAGAACACCTGACTAGCTCTAAGGCTTTAGATACAGTGCAGTTGATTACATGTTAATCTTGTAACTGTTACTTGAGCCCATGGTACTTCATAAACCTCCTATCCTACTGTCAAATTCAAAAGAAATTTGGTTCTCGGGCTGCGCCTGTGGCTCAAGGAGTAGGGCACCGGTCCCATATGCCAGAGGTGGCGGGTTCAAACCCAGCCCTGGCCAAAAAAAAAAAAAAAAAGAATATAGAAATTTGGTTCTCAGGTTTTATTCTATATTTTTCTTTCATATAAACAGAGGAAGTTCTTTTTCAGATTTGTGGCATCTTTTTGGAATATTCATGAGTCTGAATAGATAAAGGGATAAACATTGCCAGTCTCAGGTGGAATAAGGAAAGGAACTTGAATTTTCTGAAAATGGTAAAGTTGCTTTGTGATTGTCTCATATAGAAGGGAAGAAATACAACCTTGTTAGCATCTATTTCCTTTGCAGCCAAGTTGAAAAAAGTGAAAAAAAAAAGAAGAAGAGATGAAGAACTTTCCTCTGAAGAATCCCCTCGTCGCCATCACCACCAGACCAAAGTCTTTGCCAAGTTTTCTCATGATGCACCTCCCCCTGGCGCCAAGAAAAAGCACTTATCCATTGAGCAGCTTAATGCTCGTCGTAGGAAAGTATGGCTCAGCATTGTGAAAAAGGAGCTCCCAAAGGTAAATTTGAATGACTTCAGTGGAGGGGGATATGGGTAATATTTTTCTTTCTTATCCTCAAAGAAGAACTATGACAGCTGGATAAGTATACAAATAGGAAACTATACAAAAAGGAAACTAATCTGTTGAAATTAAGAGATTTCTGAGCTGTATTCTCTTTTATTAACTATTTTTTCTAGAATTTGGTTAGAATTCACAACAGTTACTATCTGCTGCTTCTTGGTCAGAAAAAGGGAGAGAAACCTCTTAGAGGAAGGAATGTAGTTTTCTTAAATATAGGAATATTTATTTGACAGCAAATAGATAAGTGATAATAGAGAAAACTGAAGTAAAAAGGAAATGATTTATTTCTTACAAAATTTACAAACACTTGGAAGTTGCTGCATAATCATAGGCACTAGAAGTAAATGTGAATTTTGTTTTGTTTTTTCTGTTTTTTGGGGGGTGGGGGACAGCGTCTCATTCTGTCGCCCTGGGTAGAATACTGTGGCATCATCATAGCTCACAGCAAACTCAAAACTCTCTCAAGTGATCCTTCTACCTAATTCATCCAAGTAGTTGAGACTACAGATGCCCAACAAAACACCTGGCTAATTTTTCTATTTTTAGGAGTGATGGGGTCTTGATCTTGCTTAGTCTGGTCTCGAACTTCTGAGCTCAAGCAATCCACCTGACTGAGGCTCCAGGGTGGTAGGATTATAGATGTGAGCCACTGAGCCCAGCCATTGTGAATGATTTTTTTATTTTTATTTTTATTTTTTTTTGGAGATAGAGTCTCACTATGTTGCCCTCGGTAGAGTGCCATGGCTTCACAGCTCACAGCAACCTCCAGCTCTTGGGCTTAAGCCATTCTCTTGCCTCAACCTCCCAAGTAGCTGGGACTGCAGGTGTCCACCACAACGCCCAGCTATTTTTTATTGCAGTTTGGCCTGGGCTGGGTTTGAACCCACCACCCTCGGTATATGGGGCCGGCACCCTACTCACTGAGCCACAGGCGTCACCACTGAACAGGATATTTTATTGAGAATTGGATATTTTATTATTATGATATTCTATCATTTGAGACAAGCTGATACTAAAGTCCATATGATTAAATCAGTAGGCAAGAGTAGGTTGGGAAGAATTGAAAAAGTCTCACCAAACATTAAAACATACTACAGGTTGTGTAGAATGGCTTACACCTGTATTCCCAACACTTTGAGAGGCTAAGTTGAGAGGATCTCTTGAGCCTAGGGGTGCAAGGTTATACTGTAAGCTGTAATTACTACTGCACTTCAGCTTGAGTGAGACCTTATCTTAAAAAATAAACAACCAAAAAACTCCATCTACAATTAAAACAATGTAGTACTGGCACACAAATTGGCAAATTAGACTAGTAGAATAAATCAGTGGAGTGGTGCTGGGAAAACTGAGTAGCATTTTAGAAAAACATTCTTTGTAATGTTTTTTGGAAAAAGAAAATTAGATCTGTATCTCACACTTATACTCCAAATGGTTTAGGGATCTCAACGTAAACAAAAAATGAAACCATATGAACACTAGAAGAAAAAGTGATTGCCTTTCCATACAACCTTTGTGTAGAAAAAGAGTTTCTAAGTATCATTCAGTGTCTAGCAGAAATAAAAGAAAATACTAATAACTGAATATATAAAATAAAATTTTGCATGATATAAAACAAAATCAAAAGACAACGTATAAAGTAGGAGAAATTATACACATCATATGCCACAGTAAAATGGCTAATAGCTAAATACAGGCGTCCTCAAACTTTAAACAGGGGGCCAATTCACTGTACCTCAGACCGGTGGAGGGCCAGACTATAGTTTTAAAAAAAAAAAAGTATGAACAAATTCCTATGCACACTGCACATACCTTATTTTGAAGTAAAAAATAAAACGGGAACAAATACAATTCACACCGCTTCATGTGGCCCGTGGGCAGGCCACAGGCAGTTTGAGGACGCCTGATCTAATATGTAAAGAACCCTTTAAAATTGAGGGGAAAAGGATACTCAGTAGGCAAATGAAAAAAGGCAAGAATAGACAATTCACAATATAAGTTATAAAAATGGCCCTCAAACATATGAAAAAGGTTCAGAGTCTGGCACAAATTTAACAATATGGGAACATGTTCTGTTAATGAAGCTGCGGGAAACAGGCATTGCTACTTGGAAAGTTGAGAATACCTTCTCACAAACTACATTGTACTTATTAGCTTTCAACTCAACACGCCTGATTCTATGAATCTACCCTGAAATAAACTTCTAGCAGTATAAAAATCCATGTACCTAAGGTTATCCATTGTAGCATTATTTATAATTGCAAAAGAAGGGAAACAACCTACATGCCCATGCATGTGGATAGTACTTGCATTAAACTGTGTTGGAAATATGCATTAGAGTTTTATACAGCTGTTAAAAAAGAAGAAATTCTCTTTTTTAGAAGTTTTTTAGGATACACTGTTAAGTGAAAAAAAGCAAAGCATAAATGAAGATTTACAATATGTTACCCTTCATGTAAGAAAAAAAGCAGGTAAGAAAATACATAAAATATCTGGTTATTCATGCAAAGTAAATTTAAGAAGATTAAACTAAAAATTAAAGTGATTGGAAAGGGATAAAAAAAGATTGGGAACAATGGGAACAATGTAGCTAGAATGAGAATGGAGTATACTCTAAGGTATGTTTGGGAGCAGCCAGGCCATCACAATAAAGTGAGTCACACATACTTTTTTGGTTTCCTAGTGCATATTAAAGGTCTGTTTATGGGCAGTGCCTGTGGCTCAGTGAGTAGGGCACCATATACCAAGGGTGGTGAGTTCAAACCTGGCCCCAGCCAAACTGTAGCAAAAAACCAGCCTGGTGTTGTGACGGACTCCTGTAGTCTCAGCTACTCAGGAGGCTGAGGCAAGAGAATTGCCTAAGCCCAGGAAGAGGTTGCTGTGAGCTGTGACACCACTCTACAGAGGGCGACAAAGTGAGACTCTGTCCCTTATTGTAATGTAGTCTGTTAAGTGTGCAGAAACATTATGTGTACATAAACAATATGTATACTTTAATTAAAAAATACCTTATTGCTGGCTCAGTGCCTGTATCACAATGGTTATGGTGTTAGCCATATGCACTGAGGCTGGCGGGTTCAAACCTAGCCCGGGGCCTGCTAAACACAAACGAAAAAGGGTTCCTGGGCATTGTAGCGGGTGC
This sequence comes from Nycticebus coucang, assembly GCF_027406575.1. NCBI lineage: Eukaryota > Metazoa > Chordata > Mammalia > Primates > Lorisidae > Nycticebus > Nycticebus coucang. The sequence goes on along the minus strand of NC_069785.1, from coordinate 43,095,727 downwards.
CTGTAGTCCCAGCTACTTGGGAGACTGAGGCAAGATAATCGCTTACACCCAATAGTTTGAGGTTGCTGCAAGCTTTCACGCCATGGCACTCTACTGAGGGCAATGTAGTGAGACTCTGTCCTCCCCACCCCCCAACAAAAATATCTTACTGCTAACAATTTTGACATAGATACACTAAGTGAGCACATGCTGTTGGAAAATAGACTTGCCTGATGCAAGGTTGGTATAGTCTTAACATTGTAAAAATTGCATATCAGCCAGGTACAGTAGCTCATGCCTATAATCCTAACACTTTGGCCGGCTGTGGTGCAGGATCACTTTGAGGACAGCCTGAACAACATAGTAAGATCTTTTTCCCACAAAATTTAGAAAAATTAGCTATGTGTGCTAGTGTGTACTTGTAGTCCCAGCTATGTGGGGAGGCTGAGCAAATTTAGAAAAATTAGCTATGTATGCTAGTGTGTACTTATAGTCCCAGCTATGTGGGGAGGCTGAGCCCTCAGAAACCATGAAGATACCTTTGCCTAGATCTTAATTTCTAAAGACATTTTATTCACCAATGAAGGGAACCAGGTTTCCCTGGATAAATGTATTGTTCCAGAAATGTACAGGAAAGATACAAAATAACCTTGAAACATCTTGTGGTGCCAGAAAGTAAGGAAGTGTTCAAATAAAGATACGGGATTGTCTGCTGGGTCCCTGTATTTCAATTGTTAGAGCGCCGGCCCCGTGCACTGGGGGTGGTGGGTTGAAACCCAACCTGGGCCTGGTAACCAACAGCAACAAAAAGGCTGGGTGCTTGTAATCCTAGCACTCTGGAAGGCTGAGGCAGATGGACTGCCTGAGCTCACAGGTTCAAGACCAGCCTGAGTCAGAGCGAGACCTGTCCTAAAAAATGCCTCAGCCTCCCAGGTAGCTGGGACTACAGGCATTGTGGTGGGTGCCTGTAGTCCCAGCTACTTGGGAGGCTGAGGCAAGAGAATCGCTTAAGCCCAAGAGTTGGAGGTTGCTGTGATCTGTGACGCCATGGCACTCAACTGAGGGCGACATAGTGAGACTCTTGTCTCAATAAAAAAACAATTAAAAAAAAAAAAAAAAGGAGTTCCTAATGGCCAAAGGTAGAATAAGTTGAGCAATTACAAAGTAATGAATACTGTTATAAATAAATAATTGAATAAGTACATAGATGAGGTAGAAGGTACATTCTTTTTTACAGTATTATTCCAATTAATAAGTATAGAAGAAAAACAGGAAATAGAGATTATCACCAGACAAATACTAAGTAATAATTGTTGGAAACCAGATCCATTGATGAATGCTGAAGTTACAGGGCAGAAGTGAGACGAGAATCTTGTTTTGCATAGATTCAAAATATTTACTCCAGCATATGATTAGCACAAGGGAACAGATGACAGTGATAGTGACGAAAACTGACAGCACTTCAACCAAGTGTTTAAAGTAAGCATCACTGGGCAGCACCTGTGGCTCAGTGGGTAGGGCGCCAGCCCCAGATACCGAGGGTGGCGGGTTCAAACCCAGCCCTAGACAAATTGCAACAACAACAAAAAAAAATAGCCAGGCATTGTGGCGGGCACCTGTAGTCCCAGCTACTTGGGAGGCTGAGAAAAGAGAATCACCTAAGCCCAGGAGTTGGAGGTTGCTATGAGCTATGACGCCATGGCACTCTACTGAGGGTGATAAAGTAAGACTCTGTCTCTATAAAAAAAAAAATAGTAATAATAAATCAAGTAAGCATCACTGATATAAATTTTCAAGTCGTGGGCGGCGCCTGTGGCTCAGTCAGTAAGGCGCCGGCCCCATATACCGAGGGTGGCGAGTTCAAACCCGGCCCCAGCCAAACTGCAACCAAAAAATAGCCGGGTGTTGTGGCGGGCGCCTGTAGTCCCAGCTACTCGGGAGGCTGAGGCAAGAGAATCGCTTAAGCCCAGGAGTTGGAGGTTGCTGTGAGCTGTGTGACGCCACGGCACTCTACCGAGGGCCATAAAGTGAGACTCTGTCTCTACAAAAAAACAAACAAACAAACAAATTTTCAAGTCATGAAATCTTTAATGTGATGCACTAAGAATGTGTCATTTCTGTGTTACTCTTACCCAAAAATGCATAACCTTATTCCATCATGAGAAAACACTAGAAAAATCTCCAGTTGGGGATCCTTCTACAGAATAATTAATTAGTATTCTTCGAAAGTGTTAAGGACATGAAAGAGGAAGATGAGGTTAATATTATAGACCTGAAGAGAGGAAAGAGAAAACCAGGCAAACACAATGTGAGATTCTACATAAGATTCTGGAACAGTAAAAGAATATAAGTGGAGGGGCGGTGCCTGTGGCTCAGTGGGCAGGGCGCCGGCCCCATATACCAAGGGTGGCGGGTTCAAACTTGGCCCCAGCCAAACTGCAACAAAAAAAATAGCTGGGCGTTGTGGCGGGCGCCTGTAGTCCCAGCTACTCGGGAGGCTGAGGCAAGGGAATTGCCTAATCCCCAGAGTTGGAGATTGCTGTGAGCTGTGTGACGCCATGACAGTCTATCATGGGCAGTAAAGTGAAACTCTGTCTGTACAAAAATAAAAGATAAATTAAAAAAAATATAAGTGGCAAAATTGTTGACATTTAGTTAGTAGACCTGTAGTTAATATTTTACCACTGTTAATTTCATTTTCCTAATAAATATACCACGGTTATAATATACTTTCAATAAGATATTGAAAGTAGGGAAGCAAGGGAAGAGATTTATAAGAACTCTGTACTATTTTTGCAACTTTTCTGTAAGTCTACAATTAGTTTAAGCCTGGCACAGTGGTCAGCACCTGTAATCTCAGCTATTTAGGAAGCTGAGGCAGGAGGATCACTGGAGCCGAAGAGTATGAATACAGACTGGGCAACATAGCAAGTTCTTGGCTCTTAAAAAAAATTAAAAGTAAAAAAATTCTAGGTGGCGCCTGAAAGCTCAGTGGGTAGGACGCCAGCCCCATATACCTAGGGTGGCGGGTTCAAACTCAGCCCTGGCCAAATTGCGACAAAAAAATAGCTGGGCGTTGTGGTGGGCGCCTGTAGTCCCAGCTACTCCGGAGGCTGAGGCAAGAGAATCGCCTAAGCCCAGGAGTTGGAGGTTGCTGTGAGCTGTGATGCCACGGCACTCTACTGAGGGCAAGAAAGTGAGACTCTGTCTCTACACACACAAAATAAAATTCTAAATATATGGCAAGATTATGCCTTTTATTCTTTACTCATATTTAGCAAATGGTTACCTCATTAACTTTTTTTTTTTTAAACAGTCTAGCTCCATCACCCAGCAAGAGTGCAGTGATGTCATCAGATCTCACTGCAACCTCGAAGTTCTCGGCTCAAGCCATCCTCCTATCTCAGTCTGTCTCCTGAATAGCTGGGACTACAGGTGTATGCTACCACGCCTGGCTTGTTTTTCTGGGTTTTTTTTTATAGAGATATGATCTTGCTCTTCTCAGGCTGGTCTTGAATTTGCAAACTCAAGAGATCTTCCCACTTTAGCCTCCCAGAACACTAGGATTACAAATCTTGAGCCTTGGCAGCTGGTGTTAGCTTAAAAACCCAAACCATTTTTAATGTTTCCTTAGTAGCTTTATGTATGATGCTAAAGCAGTACATCTGATTGACTTTTATCTTATATATATACTTGGCTTCATATTTTCTCTTTTTATATTTTCACATTTTATTTTCCCACCTTCTAGGAATTAAATAAAAGATAATTGTCCGTCTATATAATGTTATTTATAAAATTAATCCTAAATATTATTTTTTAATATTTTAGGCCAACAAGCAGAAAGCTTCAGCTCGTAACCTGTTTCTCACCAATAGTCGAAAGGTAAAATTGTAGTTTTAAATTTCATGTTTTGCTGGAATATCTATTCTTTATGAAATGATCAATTTGAATTCCTTCCCTTAGAGCAATGGTTCTCAACCTTCCTAATGTCACGGCCCTTTAATACAGTTCCTGTGGTTTGCGACTGGGTTGAGAACCGCTGCCTTACAGGGAAGTAACACAACTTCCTTTGTGTTTTGAAGATCAGGTAAAGTTACTAGTTATATTTCCCTAGGGTAGTCATTCAACTTCTTTGTTTTCTCATTTATAAAATGGGAATTACAAATAATACCAACTTTCTGGGGGTTTTGTGAAGATTAAGTTAGTTTAACACATGTTGAAATGGTCTGAAAGATTTAATAAATGGTAATAGCTCTTATATGTGTGACAAAACTTTATAACTTTGTAGCACATCTTACGTCCTTCTTAGTCATTATATTTTGTTTTTTTGTTTAAGGTGATAGATGTAGATAGATTTCTTATCCTTGCTATTATTGCAGATTCTGTGTTATATTACTATACAGGGACATTTATCAAGTTGGGGGAGAATAAGATGTGGCCAGAGGATTACTACTTGTACTGAACAGTTTGAAGAATGATGTTGTTTAGGGTCCAGAGAGAACCATCCTCTGGTGTTGTGTCCTTCCTGTTGTGATGATAGTGTTGTTTGCAGCTTGCCCATCAGTGCATGAAGGAGGTGCGTCGAGCTGCCTTGCAGGCCCAAAAAAACTGTAAGGAGACCTTGCCTCGTGCCCGCCGCCTCACCAAGGAGATGCTTCTGTACTGGAAGAAATATGAGAAAGTGGAGAAGGAGCACCGCAAACGTGCAGAGAAGGAAGCTTTAGAACAGCGAAAATTGGATGAGGAGATGCGGGAGGTAGGGCAAAAGGATAAAATTTTGAAAACTCTCATTACTATAACCATATCAAGGGATTAGTTTGCAATCTTGAAAATCATACATCTAGGCTCAACACCTGTAGCACAATGGTTATGGCACCAGCCACATACGCTGAGGCTGGTAGGTTCGAACCCAGCCCCGGGCCAGCTAAACAACAAGATAGCTGCAACAAAACATAGCTGGGCATTGTGGTAGGTGCCTGTATTCCCAGCTACTTGGGAGGCTGAAGCAGGAGAATCACTTAAACCCAAGCGTTTGAGGTTGCTGTGAGCTGTGATGCCATTGTACTCTACCCAGAGCAACATACTGAGACTCTGTCTCAAGAAAAGAAAAAAAAAGAAATTATACATGTAATCAAGAAACTGTCAAAACATTTTTAGACTTGAAGGTAGTGATTTTAGTGTAGTGAACTAATTCTATTTCTTTTTCATTAAGACCCTCCCACTGAGATTTGCCTGTTTTCTTCTATGCTATCTTTCTCTATTCTCTGCACAAAAATGAATTGCAAAAGAAACAGAAGGCATCTTGTAGTTCTAATTGGCTTGCTTCCAAATGCTGGCTGTAGTTTTGATTTGGTGGGCGGTAAGAACTAGATCCCAAATTCAGGGACAGTGTACAATTAGACTGATTTTTATGAGGCCCACCCTCCACCTATTTTACTGTTTTAACTTGCAGCCATTACTATTATTAAACGTGATGTGAGCTGATCTAGATTGTGTATATTGTTGAGGGAAGCAAGAGGAGAAAATAAGAAGACAAAGTTATTATGTTACCATTTGAGATGAATGGAAGGAAAGTGAAGGTTTATAGAAAGAAGGGAATCAGTGGATTGCAATGTTTTCTTTCAGATATAGTGAAAGAGAGTGGCGTGGCCAGGCGTGGTGGCTCATGCCTGTAATCCTGGCACTCTGGGAGGCCAAGGCAGGGGGATTGCCTGAGCTCATAGGTTCAAGACCTGTCTGAAACAGAGCGAGACTCTGTTTCGAAAAATAGCCAGGCATTGTGGTGGGCACCTGTAGTCTCAGCTACTTGGGAGGCTGAGGCAAGAGAATCATTTGAGCCCAGGACTCTGAGGTTGCTGTAACTATGACGCCACGGCCCTCTACCAAAGGCAACAAAATGAGACTCTGTCTTCAAAAAAAAAAAGGAAAGAAAAAGAAAATTAAGCGGAGTGTTGGAGCATCTTCTGAGCTCTTGATCTTCCCTTCTTTATCATGGATTTTGGAGAAATATGGATTTTGCTCAGTTCTCTTAAGTCCCTTGAGTAACTTGTATTTTTGCACATAAGATAATTATATTTTTGAGTTAGTATAAACATTTGATGCTGTTGGGAATAATGTAAGTCACTGAGGTCATTCTCACTGAAGCATTTGAGACGTAGCCAGAAATCTTGACGTTTTCTAAGTGGCTTATGTTATAATCTATATTTGTGAGATCTAGATTCCCTCAGTTATGTTGATAGCTAGCTGATAAGAATTTTATCTGTGGTTATGCTTGCTTATATGTCTCTCTTTTAAAGTTTTGAAATAAAATTACGCTGTATTTTTATTTTTCTCTTAGTTTATATTCATTTCTCTTAATTTATATTCATTGAAACATGAACAGGTGGTAATTAACTACTTTGGGGTAAAAGCAAATGTAACTTTTTTTTTTTTTTTTGAGACAGAATCTCACTTTGTTGCCACAGTACTCGTGATAGCTCACAGCAACCTCAAAGTCTTAGGTTCAAGCAATCCTCTTGAATCAGCCTCCTGAGTAGCTGAGACTATAGGCGCCTGTCACAATGCCTAGCTAATTTTAATTTTTTTTTGCAGTTTTTGGCCAAGGCTGGGTTTGAACCCGCCATCTCCGGTATTTGGGCTGGTGCCCTCCTCTTTTGAGCCACAGGCACTGCCCACTAATTTTTCTATTTTTAGAAGAGACAAGGGTCTCATTTGTGCTCAACTTGAACTGCTGAGTTCAAGCAATCCACTCACCTCAGCCTGCCAGAATGATAGGATTACAGGCATGAGCACCATGCTTGGCCTCTTTTTCTTAATTGTTTTATTTTAGAAAGTTTTTCTTGATAGCTCTTTATTTTTGAAAAATGAACATCCATTAAGAGAAAAACTTTTTGACATATCACATTATATATTTAAAGAAAGAAAAAGAAGGCTGGTTGTGGTGGCTCACTCCTATAATCCTGATAGTCTGGGAGGCTGATGTGGAAGGATGGCTTTACGACCAAGAGCAGTGTCTCCACTCTTTATGATCAAGAGCGGAGACACCATCTCTACTAATAATAGAAAAAATTAACTGGGCATGGTGGTATGTGCTTGTAGTCCAGCTGCTTGGAAGACTAAGGGAGGAAGATCCCTTAAGCCCAGGAGTTTAAAGCTACAGTGAGCTGTGATCACACTACTGCACTCTAGCCTGGACTATAGAGCAAGACGTTATCTCAAAAAAAAAAAAAGAAAAGAAAGAAAGAAAGAGAAAAATTTTGGGTATTCTGCCATTCTCTCTCAGATTTTCTTCTAATCTGAATCTGAGTCAAGTCTATAAATCCTTTAAGAGAAAGGATAATTTTATATAGCATACTGGTTTGTAAAGTATACTTTAGGACTTTAGCTCTTTCTTTGTTGTGTTCCTTATTTTATTGTTTTTCTTGTGGGGAGGTAGCTCCAGGATAAACCAAATATACTTTGTATGAATTTTATTCTAAAATAGAATTCAAAACAATTCTTTAATTTGGTATTTATAGTACATGCTATATTTCATATAATTTGGTCTTTTGGATTATTGTTTATTCATTTTATTGTTTAACTTAAGAATGATTGTATTTTTTGACAGAACGATCATTTTTCTTTTCTTTCTTTCTTTTTTTTTTTTTAAAGACAGTCTCACGGTTAGGTGCAATGGCTCACACCTGTAATCCTAGCACTCTGGAAGGCTGAGGTGGGCAGATCACTTGAGCTCATGAGTTTAAGACCACCCTGAGCAAAAGCGAGTCGACATTGTCTCCCCTAAAAATAGAAAAATTGGGCGGCGCCTGTGACTCAAAGGAGTAGGGCACTGGCCCCATATACCAGAGGTGGTGGGTTCAAACCCAGCCCTAGCCAAAGAAGAAAAAACTGCGATAATAATAATAATAATAAAAATAGAAAAGCTGAGGCAAGAGGATCGCTTCAGCTCATGAGTTTGAGACCAGCCTGAGCAAAAGCTTGTCTCTACTAAAAATAGGAAAACTGAGGCAAGAGAATCGCTGAAGCCTGAGAGTTGGAGGTTGCTATGAGCTATGACGCCATGGCACTGTACTTAGGGTGACAGCTTAAGACTGTCTCAGGGCAGTGCTTGTGGCTCAGTGAGTAGGGCGCCGGCCCCATATACTGAGGGTGGCGGGTTCAAACCTGGCCCCAGCCAAACTGCAACAAAAAATAGCTGGGCATTGTGGCGGGTGCCTGTAGTCCCAGCTACTTGGGAGGCTGAGACAAGAGAATCACCTAAACCCAAGAGCTGGAGGTTGCTGTGAGCTGTAATGCCATGGCACTCTACCATGGATAATAAAGTGAGACTCTGTCTCAAAAAAAAAAAGACAGTCTCACTCTGTTGCCCCGGATAGAATGCCGTGGTATCATAGCTACAGCAATTTCAAACTCTTGGGCTCAAGAGTTCTGCTTGCCTCAACCTCCCAAGTAGCAGGGCCTATAAGCACCCAATACAACATTTGGATAGTTGTTTTTTTCTTTTTTTTAATAGAGATGAGACCTTGCTCTCTTGCTCTTGCTCAGGCTAGTATTGAACTCCTGAGCTCAAGAAACTCACCCACCTTGGCCTCCCAAAGTGCTAGGATTATAGGCATGAACCACTATGCCCTGCCTGATTATTTTTCTTATATGATTATTTCAGAGGCACTTTATATTTAGCTTTTTCACAATGTCTGCACGTGTGTGTGCGTGTATGTCTAATCAGTCTTTAATTCATGTTTTATAGTTGTTATAATCAAAACAGATGGCCTGTACATTGTTTTGGGGAATATTTTCTTTCTTTGGCCTCTTAATCTCATATATTGTACTGACTTTCGGAGTAATGTATATAGGTTTTGTCACTTATTATGACTTTCAGTATAGTAAAGGAGAGGGTTTTTTTGTTTGTTTGTTTTTTTGAGACAGAGCCTCACTATGTCACCCTTGGTAGAGTGCTATGGTGTCATAGCCCACAGCAACCTCCAACTCTTGGGTTTAAGTAGTTCTCCTGCCTCCGCCTCCCAAGTAGCTGGGACTACGGGTGCCCGCCATAACGCCTAGCTATTTTTTTGTTGCAGTTGTCATCTTTCAGCTGGCCCAGGCTGGGTTCTAACCTGCCAGCCTCCGTGTATGTGGCTGGTGCCCTACTCACTGAGCTACATTTGCTGCCCTAAAGAGTTTTTTAACATGTTTTCTTTTTTTTTGTAGAGACAGAGTTTCACTTTATCGCCCATGGTAGAGTGCTGTGGCGTCACAGCTCACAGCAACCTCCAACTCCTGGGCTTAGGCAGTTCCCTTGCCTCAGCTTCCCGAGTAGCTGGGACTACAGGCGCCCATCACAACACCTGGCTATTTACGTGCTTACATTTTTAAGAACAATATGATCATACACATGTATCTGTCACCAAGATTATAAAACAGAATATGTTGTTTGAATTTTTTTGTTTGTTTGTTGTTTTTTTGATGTTGTTTGAATTTAGTTGATGTCTCAGTGCTTCACTATAAAATTAATATAGAGAAGAAGTAATAGAGAACAGAGTCATAATATAAAAGTGTTCACAATGCAGGGTATTATTACACTATGAATGAAGTTATTGTTTTTAGAGCCACTGACTTTACTAACATAAAAATATTCATTTGCAATTTTTACCTTTTAAATCCTTTTTAAAAATAAAGGATTTGTAAAGGAATTATATATATATAAGTGTGGTGAATTCTGTTGATTTCTTGAATATAATTGATGGTTTGAATCTATTTTTGCTTTCAAATTCTTCTCCCTTTAGGCGAAGCGGCAACAGCGAAAACTCAACTTCTTAATCACCCAGACAGAATTGTATGCGCATTTCATGAGTCGTAAACGAGACATAGGTCATGATGGTATCCAGGAAGAAATCTTAAGGAAACTGGAAGACAGTTCTGCTCAGAGACAAATTGACATTGGTGGAGGAGTGGTAGTTAACATCACACAGGAGGATTATGGTGAGTCTTTATTTAGGAGTTAGAGAAAGTGAGTATACCTATTTTTCATATCTAAGGTTATATATATAAATATATATTATTAATTTTGTTTTTTCTTGTTTCATTGGTAATATCTGTCAGAAAAGGGGGAGTTACTGTATTTGAGTAAGGAAAGTGTGTGTTTCTATAAAAGAAGCCTATAAAGGCCTGGCGAGGTGGCTCACGCTTGTAATCCTAGCACTCTGGGAGGCCAAGGCGGATGGATCACCTGACCTCAGGAGTTTGAAACCAGCCTGAGCTAGAGTGAGACCCCATCTCTAAAAATAGCCGGGTGTTGTGGCAGACACCTGTAGTCCCAGTTACTCAGGAGGCTGAGGCAAGGATTGCTTGAGCCCAGGAGTTTGAGGTTGCTGTGAGCTATGACTTTTAGCTCCTTATCTGTAAGAATTTAGCCTTTCTCAGGCTGGGCTCCGTGGCTCATGCCTGTAATCCCAGCACTCTGGGAGGCCAAGGAGGGTGGATTGCCTGAGATCACAGGTTAAGACCAGCCTGAGCCTGAGCCAGAGTAAAATCTCGTCTCTTAAAACAGCTGGGCGTTGTGGCAGGCGCCTGTAGTCCCAGATACTCAGGAGGCTGAGGCAAGAGAATCACTTGAGCTCAAGAGTTTGAGGTTGCTGTGAGCTGTGATACCGTGGTACCAAGGGAGACTAAGTGGGACTCTGTCTCAAAAAAATTTTTAAAAAAGAATTTAGTTTTTCTCTTCCTTAGCCCTCAGTGAACTTAGGGATAAGAAGGACGAGGGAATTAGCAATCCACATGTTATGTAAATTGCATCTTTGAAGGAGATTAATTGATGAGGTGTGATAATCTACAATTTTCCTTTTCAGATAGTAACCACTTCAAAGCCCAGGCCCTGAAGAATGCTGAAAATGCTTACCATATTCACCAAGCTCGGGTAAGTCTTAATAATGAAAAGATAGTGTGTAACTGCCCTGGAAATACTCCATAATCCTTTACTTAGGTGTCTTAGTCCTAGTCACATTTTCAATTAAAAACACTGCCCAACTTTTGTATGTATGTAGAGTCCTGGGGGCTGCATCTCTGTTTCCTTTAAAATAGCAGAAATACTTGAGGAAAGGCAGAAAACTCACCTTCACTTGTCTATAAGCTTTAGGAATATGTTGATTTGAAGTTAGAATAATTTGTGTGATTTTTTTTCTTCTTGAGTGAAAAAGATCATATATATTCTTAGCTTATTAAAAGAGACATAACATGCTTTGAAAAAGCTGCTAAGTAATTAGTTTCTTCACATTAGTGATAACTTGGTCTCTGTTATTCATAATATAGTGATGTTTAATAAAATAGGGACGAAATTTCAGTTAAGTTAAAATGAGTAAAGAAACGCAATTTTCGGCTCGGCTTCTATAGCTCAAGCAGCTAGGGTGCCAGCCACATACACCGGCACTGGTGGGTTCGAATCCAGCCCAGGCTTGCCAAACAACAGTGACAACTACAACTTAAAAAAAATAGCTGGGCATTGTGGCAGACGCTGGTAGTCCCAGCTACTTGGGAGGCTGAGGCCAGAGAATCACTTAAGCCCAAGAGTTTGAGGTTGCTGTGAGCTGTGATGCCATGGCACTCTACCCAGGGCGACAGCTTGAGACTGTGTCAAAAAAAAGAAAAAGAAAGAAATGCAGTTTTCTACATAGGAGACTATTTAACTTTGACAGGGTCCAAGTCACCCACCTCTAACCAAACACATTATGTATAAAATCTTTAACAAATTCCTCGAATCAAATATTGTTGTAATATGGCTTACTGGATGACTATCAAAAACATTGTAGTCCTAATATTATTGTTATATTAATTAAATAATTAGTAATGTGTTTTATATATTATATCATATTGCATTATATAATCAGCTTATTTTTTCAGAAATGTTATTTTAGTTGTTTTTCTTAGCATAGGATAGATAGATTTGTTGTTATTGTGAATTTTATTTGCATTTAATATTTTTTCATCTTATGCTTTTCTTTGGATTTTAAAAATTTTCCAGACAAGGTCATTTGATGAGGATGCAAAAGAAAGTCGAGCAGCTGCCCTTCGTGCCGCAAACAAGTCTGGCTCTGGGTTTGGGGAGAGTTATAGCCTGGCAAACCCATCTATCCGGGCTGGTGAGGATATTCCGCAGCCCACAATTTTTAATGGCAAATTGAAAGGTTATCAGCTGAAAGGCATGAATTGGTTGGCCAATCTCTATGAACAGGTGAATTTTAGCTTTCTGACTTTTGCTACCTTATAACTCCATTTATTATCTGTTTTTCTTAAGTCAGTTCAAAGTAATGGTAAAATGAGTGCAATATTAATAATGTTTTTAGACTTTATCCCTTTAAAGGGCTTTATCTCTTTCTCTTTTTTTTTTGAGACAGAGCCTTAGTTTGTCACCTTCAGTAGAATGCTGTGGCGTCATAGTTCACAACAACTTCAGACTCCTGGCCTCAAGCGATTCTCTGGCCTCAGCCTCCCATTTAGCTGAGATTATAGGTGCCCCACCACAAGGCCCGACTATTTTTAGAGGCTAATTTGACTGGCTCAGGCTTGTCTCAAAGTCTGAGTTCAGGCAATCCATCTGCCTCAGCCTCTCAGAGTGCTAGGATTACAGGCATAAGCCACCATGCCCGCCTTATCTTTTTTTTTTTTTTTAAACAGAGTCTCCCTCTGTTTCCCAAGGTGAAGGGCAATGACATCATCATGCTTACTACAATCTCAAACTCCTGGGCTCAAGCAATCCTCCTACCTCATGCTCCCAATTAGCTCTGACTATAGGCTCGCACCAGCATACCTGGCTGATTCTTAAGTTTTTTATAGAAATAAGGTTTTGCTATGTTGCCCAGGCCGGTCTAGAATTCCTGGCCTTAAGCAATCTTCCTCCCTCAGCCTCCCAAAGTGCTGGCATTTACATGTATGAGCCACTGTACCTAGCTTCTAATCACACTGTTTGAATGAATTATATATTATCCTATATAATACTTTTTGGTAGTAGGTTGAACCATGTGTGATGAAATGTGTGAGGTGTCGAGCATGTATTTTATTTTCCAGGGTATTAATGGCATTCTTGCGGATGAAATGGGCCTTGGTAAAACTGTACAGAGCATTGCCCTCTTGGCTCATCTGGCTGAGGTAAGAGACGGAGTTTTTTCTGTCTTTCCCTTACCAGAATTTAGAGTCATTTTCTATTGAGTTAGCTACTTACAAAGTAGTATGCTACCTATGCTCTGTAGCATACCAAGAGAGTCAGACTTGTTCCTTGCCTTCAAGGTTTTTCCAAGGGAATAGTATAGTATAACTTCTTGGTTTTTAAGAAGGCTAGGTCAATTTTGAGCATCTGTGGTTCAATTCACTCCTTCCTACTCCATGTTGATTACTACTAGTATAGTTGCCAGGACACTTTAATTAGAAGCCTTGATTCATACCTCATCTCTGCCCTTACTTGCATTGTAAACTTGGGCAGTTCACTTACTCTCTTTTCCAGTCACTTCACTTTAACTCTCTGAGGCTTAGTTTCCTCTTTTGGAAAGTGAATATGCTATATTTATGGTAGTGTTGTGAGAAATAAGAAAATTAAAACACTAAAAAATGCAAAAGCTGTATATGTACCAATTAAATAATTGTAAAATTGTTATGATAATCTAGTATAGGAATAAGCAATACATACAAGTCAGTGTGTCATACATAAATGCTTTGTGAATGATATAAATTAGGACCTCTAAGAGGCCAGAAAAAGAAACAATTGCTTGAGATTTTTTTCTCAAGCTGTGTCCTTGCTTATGTTGTTGTTATTAATGTAGGATATTATTTACTGTGCAGATTTGAGAACTAGGCATCATTTCTCTTGTTATAAATTTCCTTTTCTTAAACTGCTCTTCTCAGTAATTATAATTTTGAATTAAATATCTCCATTCTACAGTTGACTGACCCAGTTTTTCTGTTGTAGAGAGAGAACATTTGGGGACCTTTCTTAGTAATTTCACCTGCTTCTACGCTTAACAATTGGCACCAGGAGTTTACAAGATTTGTTCCTAAATTTAAGGTAAAAACCAATCCAACGCCCCCCCCCCAAAAAAAATCTGTTGCTGCTTAAAATAAAGTTTTTGACTCTTTCTTCACTGTTTTACTATTTACTCATGAGCATTTTACCTTTATCCCCTTGTTTATAAATACCTTGCATTTGTTCACTATAAGAGTTGTTGATGGGAGCAGTAGAGATAATATTTTACATTTAGCAATGTGTATTGGCACTTGTGGTCAAACTGTCATAGTATAAAATTTCTACCTGGTTTGGTTTAACATAGATTTTGACAAATCGTATCATCGGGACATATATAGTATAACTTAACAATGTTGCTTCTTTCCATTAAATCTGCTCATAAATTATTTATATTCTTTACTCTGATGCCTGATCTTTGGTCTTAGTCCTGCTTTTAGTGTTTAAAACAGATAATGTGAAAGTTGCTTTAACTAATTTGAGGAAAAGAATTGAAGTTGAGGTAGGACATGATCAGCAGAGAATTATGTTTACCTCATGTTGGACAAGACTTAAACATGAGGTAAACAAGATTTAAACAGGAATTTAAAGAGATGAAAGTTACAGAAATTTGAAGGGATGTAAAATAAGAGTGGGTAGGAGTTTTCGTGTTGTTTGCAACTTAAAAGATTAGAAAATAAGTTAATTATTTGTTCTGTCCCTGAAGAAATATAATGATAATAAAGTTACAGGGTCAGGAGGATTTTATAAAATGTTAAGCAGTGGTAGGCGGACCGCAGTGGCTCACCCTGTAATCCCAGCACTCTGGGAGGTCGAGGCAGGTAGATCACTCGAGCTCACGAGTTGGAGACCAGCCCGAGCAAGAGCGAGACCCTATCTCTAAAAAACTAGCTGGATGTTGTGATGGGTGCTTATAGTCCCCAGCTACTTGGGAGGCTGAGGTAAGAGGATTGCTTGAGCCCAAGAGTTTGAGGTTGCTGTGAGCTATGATGTCACAGCTCTCAACCAAGGGTGACAAAGTGAGACTCTTGTTTCAAAACAAAATTTAGTGACATGATCTCTCTGATTTGGGGTCTCTGTAAAAGTTTGATGTAGCTTAAAGGGCCTGAGATAGGATGGAGATGAGAGGCAGTTATTTTTCTGGCTTATGTTTTTTGTTGTTATTGTTTGTTTGTTTGTTTTGAGAGAGGAGGCAGCCTCAAGTTGTCACCCTGGGTAGAATGCCATCGCGTCACAGCTCACAACAACCTCCAATTCCTGGGTTTAAGTGATTCTCTGGTCTCAGCCTCCCCAAGTAGCTGGGACTACAGGTGCCTACCACAGCACCTGGCTATTTTTTGGTTGCAGCCGTCATTGTTGTTTGGCGGGCCCAGGCTGGATTCAAACCCACAGCTTAGGTGTATGTGGCTGGTGCCTTAGCCACTTGAGCCACAGGCACCAAGCCCTTTGATTTTTTTTATTACTTGATTTTTAAAATATTTTTTCTGGTGATAAAATGTATATAACATAAAATTTACCATTTTAACTGTTTAAAGTGTGCAACATATTACCATTAATTAAATTCACAATGTTGTGCAACCATCACTCCTATCTAGTTCCAGAAGTCTTTCATTACCCTAATGGAAACCCCCTGCCTGTTAAACAAATCACTCCCTATTCCCCTCTGCCTACAGCCTCTGGCAACCACAAATCTGCTTTTTGGCAATTGGATTTGTTTATTCTGGATAATTCATATAGATGGAGTAATGCAATGTATGACTTTTATGACTGACTTTTTTAACTTACCATAAAGATTTTGAGGTTTATCCATGTTGTAACATGTATCAGTGCTTTATTCCTTTTTATAGCTGGATGATATTTCATTGTGTATACATACGTGTATCACAGTTTTCTTTTTTTTTTTTGTAGAGACAGAGTCTCACTGTACCACCCTCGGGTAGAGTGCCGTGGCGTCACACGGCTCACAGCAACCTCTAACTCTTGGGCTTATGTGATTCTCTTGCCTCAGCCTCCCAAGCAGCTGGGACTACAGGCGCCCACCATAACACCCGGCTATTTTTTTGTTGCAGTTTGGCCAGGGCTGGGTTTGAACCCACCACCCTTGGCATATGGGGCCGGCGCCTTACTCACTGAGCCACAGGCGCCATCCGTATCACAGTTTTCTTATCCATTCCTCTGTTGATGGGTATTTGGGTTGTTTGCAGCTTTTGGCTGTTGTGAATAGCATTGCTATGGACATTCATGTGCATACCTTTGAGTGGAACAGCTTATTCATATGGTAATTCTTCTTACTGAGGAAATATTATTATTTTTTTTTGAGACAGAGTCTCACTATGTCACCCTTGGTAGAGTGCTATGGAATCACAGCTCACAACCTCCAACTCTTGGGCTTAAGCAATTCTCTTGCCTCAGCCTCCCAAGTAGCTGGGACTACAGGTGCCCACCACAACACCCAGCTATTTTTTGGTTGTAGTTATCGTTGTTTAGCAGGCCTGGCTGGGTTCGAACCTGAGAGTTCCGGTGTATGTGGCTGGTGCCCTAGGCCCTGAGTTACAGGTGCCAAGCCCATTTTTAAATTATTGATTAAAAAATAATAATATTTCTTAAGATGTGACACATGAAGTTAAAATACGTATGTGTTAGAACACAGCTACACTTTTGTTTCTGTATCATTTATGGCTCATTTTCACTAAATAACAGAGTTGAATCATGATGGACTACAAAGCCTAGAATATTTACAGATTATGTTTGCTGACTGCTGCTGTAGTTGATTCTTTGTTTCTATTGCCATTGCTCTTTTAGGTTGTCAGAAATATGTTCACTTCCCTATAGAACATAGATGTGAACTCTGCTCAGGTGCATAGTTAGATGATATTCAAAAGATACTTACAGCTATGAATGTAACACTTGAAAGTTCGTTGTATTTGTCAGGTCCCTGAATCTTTAGGGTCATGATATCAGTAGTGCCTCTAACTTCCTCTTTGTTTCTTTTGACTTCCTTCTTTTTCCATGAAATGTAATTTGTTTTTTTGTTTTTTTTTCTGAGACAGAGTCTCACCACACCACCCATCACCCTCAGTAGAGTGCTTGGTATCACAGCTCATAGCAACCTCCAGCTCTTAGGCTTATGCGATTCTCTTGCCTCAGCCTCCCAAGTAGCTGGGACTACAGGCGCCTGCCACAATGCCTGGCTATTTGTTGTTGTTTGTCCTTGTTGTTGCAAATGTCATTTTTGTTTAGCTGGCCCAGGCTGGGTTTGAACCCACCAGCCTGGGTGTATGTGGCAGGCACCCTACCCACTGAGCTATGGGCACCACCCCCAATTTTTCTTTCTGAAATCGGTTATTATATATATATGTTTTCTATATCATTTTTTTCTCTATTATTCTTTTCCACTTTCTTTCTCTTCCATTTCTTTTTTTGTAGAGACAGAGTCTCACTGTACTGCCCTCAGGCAGAGCACAGTGGCGTCACACGGCTCACAGCAATCTCTAACTCTTGGGCTTAAGCGATTCTCTTGCCTCAGCCTCCCGAGCAGCTGGGACTACAGGCGCCCACCACAATGCCCAGCTATTTTTTTGTTGTAGTTTGGCCGGGGCTGGGTTTGAACCTGCCACCCTCGGCATATGGGGCCGGCACCCTACTCACTGAGCCACAGGCACTGCCCTCATTCTCTTCCATTTCTAATGCCTTGAAATGGAGTTTAGGGTATTATTGATTTTCAGCTTTTTTTTTTTTTTTTTTTTTGTGGTTTTTGGCCGGGGCTGGGTTTGAACCCGCCACCTCTGGCATATGGGACCGGCGCCCTACTCCTTGAGCCACAGGCACCGCCCGATTTTCAGCTTTTGAAAAATATGCATTTAAAATATGTACATTTCTAAGCATCTTGTTAGCTATCAGTTTAAAATATTTTTCAGTATAAAATAATCTCTAACTTTCATTGCAAGTTCTTCTTTGATTGATGGTTTATTTAAAAGTACAGTTCTTAATTTTGAAATGACACAGGTTTTTTTGTTTGTTTTTTGAGACAGAGTCTCACTTTCTTCCCCTGGGTAGAGTGCTGTAGTGTCATAGCTCACAGCAACCTCAAACTCTTGGGCTCAAGTGATCCTCTTGCCTCAGCCTCCCTACTAGCTGGAACTACAAGTGCCCACCACAATGAATGGCTAGTTTTTTTATTTTTAGTAGATACGGGGAAGGGGGAGGGTCTGACTCTTCTTACTTAGGCTGGTCTTCAACTCCTGAGCTCAAGCAATCCACTCACCTTGGCCTCCCAGAGTGCTAGGATTACAGGCATGAGCCAACGTGCCCAGCCACAACAGAGAATTTTTTAGATGCCTTGTTTATTTTTAATTTATAGCTTAAATCCATTCTAAGAAGATAATATGGTTTTTGTGATTTTAATGCTTTGAAGTTTGTTGAATTTTGCTTTTATGGCATAGCATATGGTAAGTTTTTTCTTATCTTTTTTCTTTTCTTTTCTTTCTTTTTTTTATTTTGAGACAAACTCTCACTTTGTTGCCCTTGGTAGAGTGCCATGGAGTAACAGCTCATAGCAACCTCAGACTCCTGGTCTCAAGTGATTCTCTTGCCTCAGCCTCCCAAGTAGCTAGGGACTATAGGTGCCCACCACAATGCCCGGGTAGTTATTTAGAGATGGGATTTTCGCTCTTGCTCAGGCTGGTCTTGAACTCGTGAGCTCAAGCGATCTACCTGCCTCGACCTCCCAGAGTGCTGGGATTACAGATGTGAACCACTGTGCCTGGCCTGGCCTATTTTTTTTAGAGATAGGTGTCTCACTCTTGCTCAGGCTGGTCTGGAATCTGTGAGCTTAAGCAGTCCACTCCCTCGGCTTCCCAGAGTGCTAGGATTACAGGTGTGAGCTATTGCTCCTGGCCTCATGTGGTTAATTTTTATATGTTCTCTATGTGTTTAAAAAGTGTAGCTCTTCTGGAGGGCGCCTGTGGCTCGGTGAGTAGGGCGCCGGCCCCATGTGCCGAGGGTGGCGGGTTCAAACCCAGCCCCGGCCAAACTGCAACGAAAAAATGGCTGGGCGTTGTGGCGGGCGCCTGTAGTCCCAGCTGCTCGGGAGGCTGAGCCAAGAGAATCGCCTAAGCCCAGGAGCTGGAGGTTGCTGTGAGCTGTGTGATGCCACAGCACTCTACCGAGGGCCATAAGGTGAGACTCTGTCTCTACAAAAAAAAAAAAAAAAGTGTAGCTCTTCTGTAGTTGTTTTGGACATTACATATATGCTGATTAGGCCAAGTTTGTTAATTTGTTCACATCTTCTGTGTCTTTATTGATTTTTTTTTTTTTTTGGTCTGTTTTATCACTGAGATAGGCATGTTAAAATTTACCACGATTAAAGATTTGTCCATTTCTCTTTCTCTCTTTTTTTTCACTTTTGCTTTATGTGTTTCGAGGCTGTAAGATTTATAGAGATTTATAATTTATCTTCATGGTGAACTGAACCTTTTATTATCGTGAAATTCCCTTTCTAAAGACTTTTTGACTTAAAATACTTTTTTCTGATAGTATGTAGTTTTATTTCAGTTAATTTTTATGTGGTGTGTTTTTCTTTGCATAATTTTCTATCATTACTTGTGAAGTATATTTTATGTCTTTTTTTTTTTTTTTGAGATGGCATCTTGCTGTGTTGCCCAGGCTTGGGTGCAGTGGCATCATCATAGCTCACTGTAGCTTTAATCTCCTGGTCTCACCATGCCTGGCTAATATCTTTATTTTTGGAGAAATGGGGTCTCTTGCTCTGTTGCTCAGGCTTGTCTCACTACTGGGCTCAAACATTCCTACCACTTCAGCCTCCCAAAGTGCTATAATTCTAGGTATGAGTCTGTGTAAATCTGCTGTCTTGTTGTTTTATGCTTGTTTCACCTCTTCAATTTTTCTTTCTCTTTAATTTATTTAATTAATACGAGGGTATATACCGTTAGGTTACATTGTTTGCATCTGAGTTGTAGTTGAGTCCTTTGCCCAGGAGGTGTGCCATATACTCCTACATTTTACCTGTTAAATGGGAACTTACCAAACCCCCTCCCCCTTCTTGAATTTAATTATTTTTTTCTCCAGTATGTGCTTGTAGTTGTTAATCTACTAGTTTCCATTTAGTATTAAGTACGTGGAATACTTGCTTTTTCATTCTTGAGATACTTTACTAAGGAGAGTGTTCTCCAAATCTATCCAGGTATATACAAAAGATGCAAAGTCTCTTAGCCGGGCGTTGTGGCAGGTGCCTGTAGTCCCAGCTACTTGGGAGGCTGAGGCAAGAGAATCGCTTAAGCCCAGGAGTTGGAGGTTGCTGTGAGCTGTGTGATGCCATGGCACTCTACCGAGGGCCATAAAGTGAGACTCTGTCTCTACAAAAAAAAAAAAAAAAAAAAGATGCAAAGTCTCTATCTTTTTATGGCTGAATGGTATTCCATGGTATACATATACCACAGTTTATTAATCCTTTCATGGGTTGATGGGCACTTGGGTTGTTTCCATATCTTGTGATCACAAATCGAGCTGCTATAAACATTTAAGTACAAATGTCCTTATGATTAAGTGACTTTTTTTCCTTCCTTTTTTTCCATACCTAGTAATGGGATTACAGGATCAAATGGAAGGTCAACTTTTAGCTCTTTGAGGAGTCTCCATACTTCTTTTTTTTTGCAGTTTTTGCTGGGGCCAGGCTTGAACCCCCACCCCCAACCCCTATATATGGGGCTGGTGCCCTACTCCTTGAGCCACAGGCACTGCCCGAGGATTCTCCATACTTCTTTCTTAAAAGGCTGTATTAGTTTGCAACCCCACCTTCAATTTTTCTTCTTTCTTTATGTCCTTTTGGATTGATTCAATTTTATTACTTTCCCTCCTTGTCAGTTCTGTTAGTCTGTATTATGCTGCTATAACAGAATACCTTATAGATTGCATAATTTATAAAGAAGGTAGATTTATTTTGTATCGTTCCAGAGACTAGAAGGCCAAGGTTTAGGGGCTATCATTTCGTGACAGCCTTCTTGCTACATCATGCCATGTGAAAATGTATGGAAGTGCAATAGAGTACAAGGATAGGTAGATTGGTGCATTTGTGGTGTGGGAGGTAAGTGGCCAAGCTCATCCTTTAATTTATCTGTTTGTTTGTTTGTTTATTTATTTATTTTTTGAGAAAGAGTCTCATTCTGTCACCCTGGATAAAGTGCCAGTGGCATCATCATAGCTTACAGCAACTTCAAACTCCTGGTCTTAAGCCAGCCTTTTGCTTCAGTCTCCTGGCTATTTTTTTTCTTGTAGTTGTCATTGTAGTTTTAGCAGGGGCAGTGTTTGAACCCTCCTGCCTTGGTGTGTGTGGCCAGCACCCTAACCACTTAACTATGGGTGCCGAGCCAAAAAGTTGAATTTTTAAAAGTCTGTATTTTTCCTGTGGCACAAATACTTTAATATCCTCATAATCTAGTCAAGAATTGAGATGATTTGGAGCTGGGGTTTAGTACCAATTAAGGCAGGTCTGTGTATGGTTTACCTTTACTACTTGTGTATGGGATTTGAGTTATACCTTAAAGCCAGGGATATGGCTGGATACCACAGTTGTACTCCTTGAACTATAGTTTTTGTTCTGTGTATCTGTGTCCCTTAAGGAATACTCTTCTCAGTTTCCTATCCTCGAAAGTATTGGAATGGATCAGCACCATCATGGGAAAGTATTGTCTCTTTTGGCTTCCTTTTTTTTCTGGTTCTTACCTCCAGAACCTGCTTTCTTTTTTCTTTCTTTTCTTGTTTTGTCTCACTTTGTCACCCCTGGTAGAATGCCGTAGCGTCACAGCTCACAGCAACCTCCAGCTCTTGGGCTTAGGCGATTCTCTTGCCTCAGCCTCCTGAGTAGCTGCGACTACAGGCTAAAAGAAAAAAGAAAAAAAACAACGCCCAGCTATTTTTTGTTGTTTTGGCCAGGGCTGGGTTCAAACCCACCACCTTCAGTATATGGGGCCAGTGATCTACTCACTGAGCCACAGGTGCCACCCTTTCTACTGCTTTCTAACAAATGTATTATATTTATCTTTTTACTTGGTCTATAGGAGATTAAACCATCTAGTTTACCGCTCACAGAAGAGGAACTCCTATACTTTATTTGCTTCTTTTTCAGTCATTCTAAATAACTAACTTCTTTGAGATGATGCCCTTAAGATTGTCAATAGAAAGTAATGTATATGTTGGCCCTTTTTCCAGGTGCTACCATATTGGGGAAACCCTCATGATAGAAAAGTCATCAGGAGATTTTGGAGTCAGGTAACTTTCTGCTTACTACAAACATACATTACATGCAGTCATTATTTTTCCAGTTGATTTGAATGCTTTCTATGGACAAAATCTTATGTATTATATAGAGGGTGCCAAAAAATATATACACATTTTAAGCAAGGAGAAAACTGTATTGAAATTGCAATACTCAGGGTGGTGCCTGTGGCTCAAGGAGTAGGGCGCCAGTCTCATATGCCAGAGGTGGCAGGTTCAAACCTAGCCCCGGCCAAAAAAAAAAAAAAAAGAAGAAATTGCAATACTCAATATATACCCATAATAAAAGATAAATACAAATCACTTTGAGCACCTCTTATAATTGCAGAAATCAATTGCAGGGTGACTTGAGTATTATAAATTTTATGCAGTTTTTTACTTTCTTAAAATGTGTGTACTCATTTTTGGCACCCTCTGTATTTCTGAATACTGAGCAAGTATCTGTTTTTCTGATAAAATACTTTTCCTGTTATAGGCAATCAGCTGGACTTAAAGTCCAAGATTAAGTAAGAATTTTTTAATAAGCTTTTAGCGTAGATCGTGATAAAGGTGAGTGCTTTAAAAACAATTTTGGTTCACTTTATTGCTTATCTCCCTATCACATTGGAGAAGCACATCTTCAGGACTGTCTTAAATATCTTGGTCCTAGAGTATAGTCCATAACTTTATAACCTTGTTATGAATTTTTAGGTATACTTTTTCCCCTTTCCTCTCTTATATTTACAGAAGACCCTCTACACTCAGGATGCCCCCTTCCATGTGGTTATCACCAGCTACCAGCTGGTGGTACAGGATGTAAAATATTTCCAGCGGGTAAAGTGGCAATACATGGTACTGGATGAGGCTCAGGCGCTCAAGAGTAGTTCCAGGTAATATGAGTAGTAGCAGCCAAACTCAGTGGATTGGGTTATTCCTATATATGAATGAATGAGGATCAAAGAACATGGATTGACATGTCTATGTATCTGCCTTGTAATTGACCAGAAGGCACAAATTCCCTTTTATATTTTTTCCTGGGATACACATATTAAAGCATAGATTACAATGATTTGTATCCATTGCTAGCACCCTATTCAGTAATTATGACTGTTTAACAAGTTGTTTTTCTTCAAGGTAAATTTCTATGAAGGAAGGGGTTTCTTTTTTTCTTTGTTTCTTTCTTTCTTTGAGAGATTATTTTAAACAGCAGTTCTAAATAGTAAGTAAAATGTTTCATTATGTGAATTGGTGGTTCTATTTTAATGTTGATTGTCTAGTTGCTGAATAGTTACTAGACCTCCAAGAATGCTTTTAAAACTGAGTATAAAGTGTTACTTAGTAGTCAGGTTTGGTATATTTTTATTATCACTTGGTGAGTCCATAGCACTTTCTTAGAGTTCTATTTTAAGTGGCTAAATGGTATTTTCCATGGAGTTTTTCATCCTCTGAAGTGGATTATTTCATATTACTTTTTTTTTTTTGAGACAGAGTCTCACTATGTCACTTTCTCGGTAGAGTGCTGTGACGTCACAGCTTATAGCAACTTCTAACTCTTGGGCTTAAGCGATTTTCTTGCCTTAGCCTCCCATGTAGCTGGGACTACAGGTGCCTGCCACAACGCCCGACTATTTTCTGTTGCAGTTCTCATTGTTGTTTAGCTGGCCCGGGCCAGGTTCAAACCCTCCAACCTTGTTGTATGTGGCTGGTGCCGTAACCACTATGCTACAGATGCCAAGACATATTACACTTTTTTGAAGGAGGATTCACCTGTGGCCAGGAGCGATGAAGACTAATTTTATTTATTTATTTATTTTTAGAGACAGAGTCTCACTTTGTTGCCCTCAGGAGAGTGCTGTGGTGTCACAGCTCACAGCAACCTCCAATTCCTGGGCTTGGGAGGCTGAGGCAGGAGAATCTCCTGAGTAGCTGGGACCACAGGTGCCCACCACAATGCCCAGCTATTTTTTGTTGCAGTTTGGCCTGGGCCAGGTTTGAACCCGCCACCCTCTGTATATGGGGCTGGCGCCCTACCCACTGAGCCCCCCGTGCCACCTGAAGACTAATTTTATATTTTCTTCTCATATCCCCTCTTCTTCCATTGCTCCCTCCTGTACTCACATCAGAAGTACACAGATTAACTTTAATTCTTTGTCCTCCCCATAAGTAACTTCTAATTAAATAAACAAAATGTACCAAAGATAATAGAAGAGTTTCTAAAGCTAGAAATGATTTTACTCTGCCAGTTTGAGGACTGTGTTTTGCCTAAGCCTTAATTCTGTGTTTTTGGTATAGAAGAGTCAGTTCCCTTCACATTTCCTATTCTTAGCATTGTTAAATAATCTTTTCAATTGTATATATGATGGAATAGTAGTTTGCAAGTATTACTTTTTTGGAAAATACTTTTAGAAATATGGGGTCTCAGTAGGGTAAACAAAGGAAAATTTACAGCTAACATGCAATTTATAACTTATTTTATTAAACAGTGTTCGTTGGAAGATCCTTTTACAGTTCCAGTGTCGGAATCGGCTTTTGCTAACTGGGACCCCCATTCAGAACACCATGGCAGAGGTAGGCACTTAGTTTAGGTCTTAGGTTTATGTGTTCATAAAACAGAATGGTTCCAGCACAGCATAGAATTCTCTACCCATGACCCCATGGAGTGCTGCTGCTCTATACAAATTAAATTATAGTTCCCACATAAAAGGAAGAATTTGACCATAGTTTGCTCTAAGTCATGTTTTAGGCATCATTCATATTTTCTAATTCTCTGGCATAAAGCTAATGAATTATTTTATTCCTTTGTGTAATAACTAGTGACCTCTTTACGAAATGTTTTCCATCTAATTAAGAGATGTTTTTATTCTGGAGCTGAAAAGTAATACTCTTTAACAGTGAAAGAAGTTAATTAATTTATTTATTTACATAGTTTCATTTTGTTGCCCTCGGTAGAGTGCTGTGGCCTTATAGCTCACAGCAACCTCAAATTCTTGGGCTTAAGTCATTCTCTTGCCTCAGCCTCCCAAGTAGCTGGAACTACAGGCATCTGCTATAATGCCCTGCTATTTTTAGAGATGGGGGTCTGGCTCTTGTTCAGACTGGTCTCAAACCCATGAGCTCAGGCAATCTACCCACCTCTGCCTTCCAGAGTACTAGGATTATAGGTGTGAGCCACTGCCTAGCCAAAAATTTTTTTTCCTTTTTTTTTTGGTTTCACATAAGTCTACCAGACAAAATATTTTCTTTAAGAAAGATAATTGATCATCTTTCTAAAATAAGGATCAGAACACTTTCTGTAAAACTCTAGATAATTTAGACTTTAGAGGCCATATAGTCACTATTGCAACTACTCACCTTTGCCTATGTAATATGAAAGATACATAAATAGGCATAGCTGGGTTTTAATAAAACTTTATTTACAAAAATATCACAGATCAGACTTGACCCCATAAGCCATAATTTTCTGACCTCTGTCGTAGGGTTATTAGTAAATAACAACTCAGACTATATTCAGTTGTGGAGCATATTTTTGTTTATTTATTTATTTATTTATAAATTTTTGAGACAGAGTCAAGCTGTCACCCTTGGTAGAGTGCTGTGGCGTCAGTGCTCACAGCTCACAGCAACCTGAAACTCTTGGGCTTAAGCAATTCTTTTGCCTCAGCCTCTGAAGTAACTGGGACTACAATGGCCCGCCACAATGCCTGGCTATTTGTTGTTGTTGTTGTTATTGTTGTTGCAGTTGTCATTGTTGTTTTAGCTTGTCTGGCCACCCGCCAGCTTTGGTATATGTGACCGGAGCCCTACACACTGACTTACATGTGCTGCCCAATATTTTTTATTTTTTTTTTGAGACAGAGTCTCACTATGTCACCTTTGGTAGAATGCTGTGGCGTCATAGCTCATAGCAACCTCAAACTCCTAGGCTTAAGCAATTCTCTTGCCTCAGCCTCCCAAGTAGCTGGGACTACAGGCTGTCCACCACAACGCCTGGCTATTTTTAGTGAGATCTCACTCTGGCTCAGGCTGGTCTCAAACTGCTGAGCTTAGGCAATCCATCTGCCTTAAACTTCCAAGTGCTGGGATTCAGGTGTGAGCCACTGTGCCCAGCTGGAACGTATTTTTAAAATAAGATCTTTAAAACTATCCCATTGTAAAATTTGAACAGGACTTATACTTTCAAATGTTCAGTTTGAAATTAATTAAAGAATAATCACAACATCTAGTAGAATTAAAGTTGGTTGATGAGATGTGCTTGCACTTCTTCACTTTCTCTTTCACACTTAAACTTGTGTCAGACAAATACACAGGCACCTTCAACTTTCTCTCACTTTTTCTCTTCTAATATATCGTTACAAATTCATTTTACTGCCCTGTAGCTATTTCAGTGTTTGTTTTTGTGTTGTTTTTTTCCAGCTCTGGGCTCTGCTACATTTCATTATGCCAACATTATTTGATTCACATGAGGAATTTAACGAATGGTTTTCCAAGGACATTGAGAGCCATGCTGAAAACAAGTCTGCTATTGATGAGAGTGAGTACTATTATGAGCTTTCTTGCTTGCTATCTATCTCTCCATGTAGGCAATCACATAACTGTGTATTTTCTTTTTTTTACACTCGGCGCTATACTAATGAGGAATAATTGTGTATTTTCTTCTATGTGAAAAATTTTTCTTACAGTACACATAGAAGAATCAAGGTACAAAAAGTTTTTTCTCTCATATAATAATAATTATTAATGATAATATTATTTAATAATTATAATAATTTTTTGAGAAAGAGTCTCACTCAGTTGCCCTGCAGTTAACTGCCATGGCATCATAGCTCACAGCAACCTCAAACTCTTGGGCTCAAGTGATTCTCTGGTGTCAGCCTCCTGAGTAGCTGGAACTATAGGTGCCTGCCACAACACCCAGCTATTTTTAGATGCCGGGTCTCACTCTTGCTGAGGCTGGTCTCAAACCCGTGAGCTTAGGCATTCTGCCTGCCTAGGCCTCCCAGAGTGCTGGGATTACAGGTGTGAGCCACCATGCCTGGCTGTCATATAATAATGTTCTTTGTATATATTTAATAGTTAGAACAAGGACTAATATAGGTGTTGGCTACTATCAACACCTGCACTGAGCAGGCATAATTTATAAAGTACTACATTTTGGTTTGCAGGCTCTCCATTATCTACCTTGATCTTGAAAATATCATATTAGAATTATATTATTTGTGTAATGGGTCAAGGTCTTTTTTTCTATCATAAAACTGAAACATATTGGAAGGGTTATTTTTGTTGACTTTTTTTTTTTTTTTTCCAGTTTCTGGCTGGGGCTGGGTTTGAACCTGCCACCTCCAGTATATGGGGCTGGCACCCTACTCCTTTGAGCCACAAGCTCCACCCTTGATTTTTTTTTTTTTTCTTAAACATATAGTAAGATTTGTTAGGCAGTGCCTGCAGCTCCTTGGGTAGGGTGTAAGCCACGTACACCAGAGCTGGTGGGTTCAAACCTGCTAAAACAACAATGACAACTGCAACAAAAAAAATAGCCGGGCATTGTGGTGGGCGCCTGTAGTCCCAGCTACTTGGGAGGCTGAGGCAAGAGAATCGCTTAAGCCCCGGAGTCTGAGGTTGCTGTGAGCTGTGAGGCCATGGCACTCTACCCGGGCAACAGGTTGAGACTCTTATCTCAAAAAAAAAAAAAAAGATTTAATTGTATTGTGAACATCCTTATCCTTGTTTATCAATACTTTTTGCTATATTGAATTATATCTGCCTGCTTTTGAGTGTATTCTGGGTGTTTATTACATACATATGAGGTGAGATCTAGCTATTAGAAAAACCCTTAAGTGATTGTACACTGCAAGCTAATTTGCTAATATTTTTTGAAAGATAATCTTTAGGGAACACTAAGAGCTCCTTAATGTATATGAGGTTTTTCTTTTCTCTTTTTTGAGACAGTGTTTCACTCTGTTACGGAGGTTAGAATACTGTGGCATCAACCTAGCTTTTTTTAATTAAAAAAAAAATTTTTTTTTTTTTTTTTGAGACAGAGTCTCACCTTGTCACCCCTGGTCGAGTGCCATGGCGATAGCTCATAGCAACCTCAGATTCTTGGGCTCAAGCGATTCTCTTGCCTCAGCCTCCCAAGTAGCTGGGATTATAGCGCCTGCCACAATGCCCAGCTATTTTTAGAGACCAGATCTCGCTCAGGCTGGTCTCAAACTTGTGAGCTCAGGCAGTCCACCTGCCTTGGCCTTTCAGAGTGCTAGGATTACAAGCGTGAGGCACTGCACCCGGCCTGTGTCAACCTCGCTTACGGCAACCTCTACCTCCTGGGTTTAAGCAATCCTCTTGCCTCAGCCTCCCAAGTAGCTGGGGCAATAGGGGCCCACCACAATGCTCAGTTAATTTTTTAGTAGAGATAGGGTCTTGCTATTGCTCAAGCTGGTCTAGAACTCTCGAGCTGAAGTTGTCATCCTGCCTTAGCCTCCTTAAGTGCTAGGATTACAAGGATGAGCCACTGCACCTGGCTCTAAAAGTGAATTTTAGTGAAAATAGAGCCTAATGCATTTAATCAATTTACAATAGCAAGATGTTATAGAAAATGAAAATTCATTGATTTTCTACTTGAGCAAAATATTCCATTTTACTTTCAGAGAATCATTGAGCGAAAAGGTGGTTAAAGGCATTAGTGAAAGATGAGTATAGTATTTGTTTTGATTGTATTAAATCAATATAATATATTATGTGGGGGGCCTTCTGACATTTCAGATCAGCTCTCTCGGTTACACATGATCTTAAAGCCATTTATGCTGAGAAGAATCAAGAAAGATGTGGAAAATGAATTGTCTGACAAGGTAAGAAAAGAAGACTTCATCAGTTTAAGCCTCATTTGGCATCAACTTAGGGTTCCTGGGTTTGGGACACTTTTTTCTTGACACTTTTTTTCTGTGCCATGGCAACAGCCTAATTCACAGCAACCTCAGATTCCTAGATTCGAGCAATCCTCCTGCCTCCACTGCCCAAGTAGCTGGGACTCAAAGCACCCACCACAATGCCCTTGTAATTTTTGTGTTTTTAGTAGAGAGGGGGTCTTACTCTTGCTCATGCTGATCTAGTTTCCCTGAGTTCAAAAATCTATGTAATTTTTGTGTTTTTAGTAGAGAGGGGGTCTTACTCTTGCTCATGCTGATCTAGTTTTCCTGAGCTCAAAATCTAGGATGTAAGGGCGGCGCCTGTGGCTCAGTGAGTAGAGCGCCGGCCCCATATGCTGAGGGTGCCGGGTTCAAACCCAGCCCTGGCCAAACTGCAACAAAAAAATAGCCGGACGTTATGGCGGGCGCCCGTAGTCCCAGCTGCTCAGGAGGCTGAGGCAAGAGAATGGCATAAGCCCAAGAGTTAGAGGTTGCTGTGAGCCGTGTGACGTCTTGGCACTCTACCCAAGGGCGGTACAGTGAGACTCTGTCTCTACAAAAAAAAGATAAATAAATAAATAAATCTAGGATGTAAGATACTCCTGCCTTGGCTTCCTAGAGTGCTGAGTTTACAGGCTTGAGCCATTACACCCGGCCTGGGAAACTTCTTGGTATATGTTTAGTTGAAGATTAATTAGAATGTTCAAGGAAAGACTTTTTTTTTTTTTTTTGAGACAGTCTCAGGCTGTCACCCTGGGTAGAGTGCTGTGGCATCATAGCTCACAGCAACCTCCAACTCAAGTGATCCTCTTGCCTCAGTTTTTTTCTATTTTTAATAGAGACAGGGTCTTGCTTTTGCTCAGCCTGGTCTCAAACTTGTGAGCTCAAGCAATCTCCCCACCTTAGCCTCCCAGAGTGCTAGGATTATAGGCTTGAGCCACCGCACCCAGTTTGAGCAAAGACTTTTAATCTTGAGTGGATTAAAGAAGACTTGAAATGAGGCAAGTAATCAAAGAAAATATCTTCCCTCTGTCCTTTTTTTAATACTTTTTTAAAATAGTTTTTTAATGGGAGAATTTTAAACATTGCAAAAGCAAAAAGAATAATAGTGTAATGAACTCCTTTGTACTCATTATACAGTGTCAACAATGATCAAATCATGGCTATCCTTACTTCTGTGGATTATTCGAAAGCAAATCCCAAATATATTTTATTTGATTTATAAATACTTTCGTATGTATTTCTAAAACGTTTGGTCTTTTTAAAAACTGACCACTTGCCACTATCATCCCTACTAAAAAAGTTCCATGATAGTGTTATGCATCTGGTCAGTGCTCAGATATGCCTGTTCTTCTTTGTGCATTTTTTATGTGTCTCTTTCTGTCTCTTAAAGAACTCGTTTTTTAATTCAAGATACAGGCAGGGGCTAGGGCGCCGTCCACATACACCGGGTCTGGCAGGTTTAAACCTGGCCTGGGCCTGCCAAACAGCAATGACGACTACAACAACAGCAAAAAGAAATAGCCAGGTATTGTGGACGGCAACTGTAGTCCCAGCTACTTGGGAGGCTGAGGCAAGAGAATCACTTCAGCCCAAGAGTTTGAGGTTGCTATGAGCTGTGACACCAGGGCATTCTACCCAGGGTGACAGCTTGAGACTCTCAAAAAAAAAAAGATATAGGCACAGTCCATACATAGCTTTTGGGTGATAGTCTTATACATCTTTCAGTCCTTTCATTCTTGTTTTCCCCTTACAATTCTTTGTTGAAGAAACAAGAGGGGTTTTGGCCTGTAGAGTATCTCGCATGCTAGATTTTGCTAAATGCATTATTATGCAATATGTTTCTCTCTCATATATTTGTGCAAACTGAGAGATATAGGAGTGTAATGTGCTTTGGTTTGTGGCATTTTTTTAAAATATGAAGCCAATAATTTTTTATTGGCTCGTAAATAATTTTATGGGAAAGAGTTCTTGCCAGAAAATTCTTTAATCCTGTATTATTTCCTGTAAGTCCTTTTCCTGTTCTTCTTTCTTTTTCTCCTGGTTTCCAGTTGTTTGGGGTGGGGAGAGTTGTTCCATCTTCCATAGATTGCTCTTTTTCCTTATGATTCTAATCTCTGCCTAAATATATCTTTCCAGGATTTGGTTTTTTTGTTTGTTTGTTCGTTTGTTTTTTGAGACAGAGTCTCACTGTTGCCCTGGGTAGTGTGCCATGGTATCATAGCTGACAGCAACCTCAATCTCTTGAGCTTAAGCAGCCTCAGCCTCCTGAGTAGCTGCGTCAACAGGCACCTGACACAAGGCCCAATTAGTTTTTCTATTTTTAGTAGAGATAGGGTCTCACTCTTGGTCAGGCTGGTCTTAAACTCCTGAGCTCAAGGGATTCACCTGCTTTGGCCTCCCAGAATGCTAAGATGACAGGTGTGGCCGGCCATTTTTCCAAGTTCTTGATAATATCTTGGTAATCTTCCAGATTTTCTTCTATCACAGCTGGAAAGGTGGATTATTTTGAGTTTAGTGACTCTGAAAGGTTGTGGTGGGGAAAATTACTAAGTCCGGCATCATATGTATACACTCTTCAAATACAGGAATAGAACCGTACCTACATTTGATTACTTTTACTAAAAATTTTGGCAACTATTTTATTAACTGGCTGATTTTACCTCAGAGAACTATAGTAGCAGTTTTGCAGATATGTCTGGTAAGAGGAAAACACTAAAAAAAAAAAAAGATGAATCCTTTAGACACTTATATCAGAAAGGGCTTATACCTGAATAGCATTCATAATTTTTGTTGTTTCATATTAAATCGGGATGTTATCAGACGATGTATTGTGTTTCTTAACCAATGTACTTTGTATACATTTCGTAACCATTATTTGATGTTTATAATCTGATTATAGTTAGGGAAGGCAATAAGGTAGAGGGGACATATGAGGTGGGTCTTGAATGATGAATTGGTATTTACTAGGAAAATATGGTGGGAACAGGGTGCTAGGCCCAACGTGGCATGAGCAAAGTTGAATAATGTAGCATGCTTTGGAAAACATTGTTGAGATTGTTGTGGCTATGGGTTATTGGAGGTGGTGAAGGTAGTAATGAAAGTGAGATAATGGGGTGGGGTCAGAATGTCAAGGCCTTTTCTGTCTAGGTGAGAAGTTTCCGTATTTTAGTATAAGTAAAAATGCACTGTGAAGGGTTTTTAGCAGTTGAATTACTTTATAAGATTTATATGGGATGTATATTAGAACCAGGAGAGACTGGAAGCATGAAGATCGAAAATATATATATTTTTTTTATTTAACTCGTATCTGCTTAGTTTTTTATTTAGTTAAGTATAAAGGCCCAGTTAATCAACTTATTAGGTTGGTCAAAGCAAGGCACTTGAACTAAATAACAAGATTTAAAAAGCAGTTGGTTTTTTAATGGTTCTCTGGTAATCATACACACATATACACACAAATTTGTAGAGTACTCTGGATATAGGTATTTCCCCCATAATCTCGTATAATGCACTATTCACAATCTGCAGTATTTTGAAAACTATATAAACTGGACATAGCCAAATCAGAGATATCTGATAAACTCTTGTAAAGTATTTGGGAACATTAGCTATATTCCTAAAAAGATTAATCTGAAACTATAAAAAAGGAAAATTCATATAAAAGCACAACAGATTTAAACAGACATTTTGGGGGAAAGAAAAATCAAATTGTAACTCAATTGTCCATTTTTTAAAAAATATGACTAAGAAAAAAGTTACAAACAGTAATGTTTACTTTTTTTTTCGAGTATTCAGAAGTAATGTTTACTTAAAAAAAAAAAACTGGGTGAATTTGTCGGGGAAGAAAGCTATACAGTATTATTGCACTCCATGAATGTGCAGAATTCCAAAATGCGCCAGCACTGGAAAACTCTTGCGTTGAGGTTTTCCAAAAGGTACAATGAGCCTGCCAAGAAAGCATCTGGTCTGTACTAACAGCTTGCTGTCTTCAGTACAGGCCTTCATACTGTCAGTTACGCTGCTCTTGCAAAAATCCCTTAATGTAATAGAGTTTTCAGTGCTGATGGGTGGGGCTGTGATCGATGATGCGGGATTGAATCCATATGCACATTGAGCTTCATCTCATTTTCAAGAATTTGAACAAGTTGTTGCATGGAGGGAGATGACCATATTCCAACTTAGACCATACAGGTACATCGTTTAAAGTTATCTCAAATGCACCTGTTGTCATACACTGGTTCTCAATCGTGTTGCTCAAGAAGAAAACCATGATACATGCATAGACTTTATTTTCTTGGCCCCACTGCCAGATACTAGGAGCTTGCATGCCAAAGAAAGCAAAAGGATCCTTGCCAACAATTATTAAGCCTATTAATACTAATATGAAGATTGATAGGAAAGATGCTATGTGTCTATATATTGGTCGAGGGAGGTAATTCTTACCTTCAGTGTGGATGCCTGGGTATCACTGGCTGACAACGCACATGTACTCCTCAAACACCCTCCACAACCTCAGGAAACACAAATCTGGAACTTGAGCAGCTGCCCTGTGGTGTACTGCATCTTTAATCTCTTGCTGGGCACGCCGCCTATGTTGGCTGAGGCCTCGCTCCAGACCACCACCCATGCTGCCACCAGGAGAAGCAGCAGAAGCCTCATCTTAAATGAGACAGCCACTTCAGCCACCCTCAAATCGAGACTGCAAAGAAGAAAAATATTAGCAGAAAAATATTAGCAAAAATATTAGGAGAAAAATATTAGCAGCCTAGGCTATATCAGATGAGGGCCTAATAGTAGGGAAATAAGAACAGTTAAAACAGTGATTCCTAATAAATTTCAGGGTGAATTGATGGATTTAGGAAATGGTAGAGCATTAATGTGAGAGTGAGAGAGAAATCAGAACTGAAGGAAATTAGTCTTTGGGCAACTGAATGAATGATAAAGCTGTAATATTAACTAATTTAGTGAATTATAGCAAAGACAATTTTTTTCCTGATATGTCACATGAGAAATTGCTGCAGAGTAAGTGCTTCTTTCATAGTAGTGAAAACATGAATTGGGAGATGTTTGGGAATATATTTTTGCAAGTGACTGTATGAGTCATATAGTTGGTGGTACTGGAAATGGAAGAGATTCCCCAGGGAGAGCATGTAGAACGAGACAAGAGAAGATGACTAAGTAAAGAATATCTTTTTCTGGGTAATTATCTGTATTGTTTACTCAGTGATGATCCGTTTTACATGTGTTTTCAACTATAAATGTTCTTACTGATTTTTAGATTGAGATTCTAATGTACTGCCAACTGACCAGCCGACAGAAGCTATTATATCAAGCACTAAAGAACAAAATTTCTATTGAGGATTTGTTGCAGTCTTCTATGGGCTCTACGCAACAAGCACAGAACACCACCAGCAGCCTCATGAATCTGGTCATGCAGTTCAGGAAGGTAAGAACTTAGATCAGTTGCCTTGAAGTTGTCTTCATTAACCCACTTCAAGAAAAAGGCTTTAGCCTTGATGCCAAATAAAAACTTAAAAAGAGGTCAAAATCGGAAAGTATACATTCTCAAATTAAACATTTGACATTTGGGATCCCTCATTGTTTCAGAGTGATGTGTGGATTTACTATTTCCTTTCCTCCTAGGTGTGTAATCACCCAGAGTTATTCGAACGGCAAGAAACTTGGTCTCCATTTCATATTTCCCTAAAGCCATACCAGATTTCAAAGTTTATCTACCGTCATGGACAGATCAGGGTCTTCAATCATTCACGAGACAGGTGTGCAAGGTGTAATATGTTTACCTCAAGTATTCTTGTAATTTGGGATTTTGTGGCTTAGTAGAGAGTATGAGTTCCCCAACAATGAGACATTTAAGCATAGGATTGATAATTATTGTTGAAGGATCTGTGGTAGGAATTTGAGCATCATTATGGCATAGATGACCTTAAAGACAGAGCTAATATAATACCACTTGCATTCACAAAATAAATGTGTGGTCCATTCTATGCCTCTGAATTAGGATGGGCCTGGCTTCTGGATATTTTAATGAGTTCCCAGAGGATTTCTGCTCACCAATGTTTGAAAACCATGGTTTGAGAAAACTCCTTCTATAGAGTTATAAAAATAATTATCAACAGTATCTAGCAACTAAAACTGAAACACATTTATTTTACTTTGTGAGTTCTCTGTGATAGTTCCAGGTTAATAATACTTAATTGGATAAGCTATAGTAGTTTTTATTTAATGACATATAGGATAACTTACTTTGCTAAAATTATGATCTTCTGAAATAAAGTAAGCCTACTTTGAAGTTGTATTATCTTCTCACATTTTCATTAAGTAATTGTACTTTTTGGTTTTTTGAGACAGAGGATATGTCACCCTCGGTAGAGAGCTGTGGTGTTACAGCTACCTTGAACTCTTGGGCTCAAGCTATTTTCTTGCCTTAGCCTCCCAAGTTGGGACTACAGGCACCCGCCATAGCGCCTAGCTATTTTTTGTTGTAGTTGTCATCATTGTTTAGCTGGCCTGGGCAGGGTTCGAACCCACCAGCCTTGGTGTAGGTGGCTGGTGCCATAACCACTGTGCTATGGGCACCGAGCCATAATTGTACTTTTTGATATTTATGATTTTTGTCTGGTAATATGGCATGAAACTTCTTAAAAGTAGAAACACTTTCAGAACTAAAAGATTCTCCTTAATTTGGAACCTCTGATCTGATTAACTTTTCATTATTTATATTTGGATTTGGATTTATTTTATTTATTTACTTTGCAGGTGGTTAAGGGTTCTTCTTTCTCCATTTGCACCAGACTATATCCAACAGTCTCTCTTTCACAGAAAAGGTAGGTGTTTTGATCTTTGGGAAGGAAAGTGTTCTTTGAGTAATTGATTCGTAACTACCCCGTTTCCCTGAAAATAAGACATCCTCTGAAAATAAGACCTACTTACAGGAAAGATGAGACGTCCCCTGAAAATAAGACCTAGCGCATCTTTGGGAGCATACCTTAAAATAAGACACTGTCTTATTTTTGGGGAAACAGGGTAGTAGTCATTTTTCCTGTATATGCTAGGCCTTCATTTATAAAGTATTGATAAGATTTAATTAAATAATTTAGTCACCTTTATGTGTATACACTCTAAGATGTGTGACTATAACAGGGAACAATGGAAAATGATTATATTGACCTTCCATCTTTATTTTATACTTGCCTTTTAAGAATTTCTTGCTAAAGTCAATGCTGGACTCTCTTTCTCTTTCCTTTTCTTTTCTTTTTTTTTGAGACTAAATCTCAAGCTGTCACCCTGGGTAGAGTGCCATGGCATCATAGCTCGCATCAACCGCCAACTCTTGGGCTAAAACGATCCTCTTCAGTTTTTCTATTTTTAGTAGAGATGGGGGTCTTGATTTTGCTCGGGCTGGTCTTGAAGTAATGAGCTCAAGATATCCGCCCACCTGGGCCTGCCAGAGTGCTAGGATTACAGGCGTAAGCCACTGTGCCTGGCCTCTTTTTTCTTTTTTTGAAACAGGTTCTCTCTTGTTCAACCTGGAGTGCAGTTGTATCATCATAACTCATTGCAACCTCAAACTCAAACAATCCTCCTGTCTCAGCCTCCTGAGTAGCTTGACTATAAGCACACATTCCTATGCCTGGCTAATTTTTTTCTATCTTTAGTAGAGACGGGAGTCTCACTCTTGCTCAGACTGGTCTCGAACTCCTGACCTTAAGCAATCCTGGCTTGGCTTCCCTCAGTGCTGGGATTATAGCCTGAACCACTATGCTGGGCCATGTCCTATCTTTTTCTTTTTCCTGGAATGATAAAAGAAAAAGCTCTTAGCAGGCCGGGCACAGTGGTTCACGCTTGTAATCCTAGCATTCTGGGAGGCCGAGGCAGGTGGATTGCCTGAGCTCACAGGTTTGAGACCAACTGGAGTGTGAGTGAGACTCCATTTCCAAAAAAATTGCCAAGCATTGTGGCAGGTGCCTATAGTCCCAGCTACTCAGGAGGCTGAGGCAAGAGAATCACTTGAGCCCAAGAGTTTGAGGTTGCTGTGAGCTATGACGCCATGGTACTCTACTGAGGGTGACAAGTAAGACTCCGTCTCAGAAAAAAAAAAAAGGCAGTTATCAAATGATCCAAAAATCCACTCTGGTCCCTTTGTCATATCTCACCAAATTGCCTCTTCTACCTCTGATTAAAGTACAAAGATATGGCACTCTGACTTCCATCAAAGTGGCTAGATCAGAACCTTTAGAATATCTTTTGATTGTTAAGTCAGAATTCAAGTTGTTCAGCAGGTTTTAGTTGAGTATTGTCTTTTGGGTGGCTATTGAGTTTTAAATTGTCCTTTGATATTCCAGGGATTAATGAAGAAAGCTGTTTCTCTTTCCTTCGCTTTATTGATGTATCTCCAGCAGAAATGGCAAACCTCATGCTTCAGGGACTTTTGGCCAGGTAAGAAGTTTGCTTATTGTTTGATAAGAGAACAATTGGAAATTAACTGGGACAAAGGTTAATACTGTGGAATATTTTATCATCTTACAGAACCTCTCATTCTTTTTCTATTGTTAAGAATTATGCTCAATCAAAAACAAAAAAAATCTATCCCGAAGAAAAAAATCACGCTATCATAAACAGATTTACACTAGATTGTTTATCGCAGCTCAGTTTATAATTGCCAAGATGTGGAAACAGCCTAAATTCCTATCATCCCAGGGATGGATTAACAAACTGTGGTATATGTATATCATGGAATACTGTTCAGCCATAAAAAGATGGAGACTTTACATCTTTTGTGTTAACCTGGATAGAGTTGAAATACATTCTCCTTAGTAAAGTATCACAAGAATAGAAAAGGAAATATCCGGTGTACTCAATACTAATGTGAAGCCAGTGGACAATCTAATATAAGCCCACATTAGAGAAAAAATTCAATTCAAATTTTGGGGAGAAGGAACAAGGGAGGAGGTAGATGAGAGGAAGGGAAGAGATTGGTGTACTCCCAGTTCATTGGCACAATGTAAGGATATGTGGCACACTTTTTGGGTGCAGGACACAACTACAAGAGAGACTACCCCAAAAATGCAAATACTGGGCTCAGTGCCCGTAGCTCAGTCAGTAGGGTGCCAGCCACATACACCAAGGCTGGCAGGTTCGAGCCCGCCTGGACCTGCTAAGCAACAATAACAACTACAACCAAAAAATAGCCAGGTGCTGTGGTGGGCACTTGTACTCCACCTTGGGAGGCTGAGGCAAGAGAATTGCTTGAGTCCAAGGGTTTGGGGTTGCTGTGAGCTATGAGGCCACGGCACTCTACCAAGGGCAACATAGTAAAACTCTGTCTCAAAAAAAATGTAAATACTGTAACTTAGTTGTTTGTACCTCACATTAACTTGAAATTAAAAAAATTTAA
This sequence comes from Nycticebus coucang, assembly GCF_027406575.1. NCBI lineage: Eukaryota > Metazoa > Chordata > Mammalia > Primates > Lorisidae > Nycticebus > Nycticebus coucang. The sequence goes on along the minus strand of NC_069785.1, from coordinate 43,057,155 downwards.
TTTCATGCTCAATTATGAATTAGAGCTGAGGAAAAAAGAATAACATTTGTTATTTATAAGGAACTTGTAATTTTCTTTTGATCTTTTAATAATAACATGACACTTCATGATATATGGCAATACTATTTAGTCTTTTCTTCCATGTACTACTAGAGCAGTTCTCAACCTGTGGGTTGCGACTCACAGGAATTGTATTAAAGGGCGGCGGCATTAGGAAGGTTGAGAACCACTGTACTAGAAGGTCTTCAGATCTTCTCATTCCTAGTTAATCTGTTATGCTTTACTTTCTTCCATAGGGCAAATGGTGGCTGGTGATTTCTTTTAGTTAGTGGTTGATGACAGCATAGCCTCCCTCAAATGTTCTAAGAAATGTAGTTCTATGTTCTTATTCTTTGGTGTAATGAATTTCATAGTAACAAACCAGTAGCCTGTAGCAGAGTGGTTACTACACCAGCCACATACACCGAGGCTGGCGGGTTCAAACCACACCAGCCACACACACCGAGGCCCAGGCCAGTTAAACAATAATGACAACTGCAATAAAAAATAGCTGGGTGTTGTGGTGGGCACCTGTAGTCCCAGCTACTTGGAAGGCTGAGGCAAGAGAATTGCTTAAGCCTAAGAGTTTGAGGTTGCTGCGAGCTGTGATGTCATAGCACTCTACTGAGGGCGACATAGTGAGACTCTATCTCAACAACAAAAAAAAAAAAGTCATGCCAACAATCTACAGAATAAAAGTATAAATCTGTTTTATCTTGAAAGTAAGAAAGACTGTTTCTAAAGTGATAAAGATTTACAAATCAGTTATATTAATGAAAGACAACCCTTGGATGGTTCCTCGCTGCTGTGAATGACCCTCAAACCTCCATGGAGCACTGAATAAGCATGTCTGCTATGGTTTGTTTCAGATGGTTAGCTCTTTTCCTGTCTCTGAAAGCCTCCTACAGGCTCCACCAGCTGCGCTCATGGGGAGAGCCAGAAAGGGAGAGCCAGCAGAGGTATCTGAAAAACAAGGATTTCCTTCTTGGAGTTAATTTTCCACTCTCCTTTCCCAACCTTTGCAGCTGCCCTTTGTTAAAGGTAAGCATTACTTGAGCATAAATTACTTTCTTCGTCCCCGCTTTCCTTTCCTTTAAATTAGTAAAAAGCATAACATAAATGAAGGCTTGACCAGAGCCAAAAATTCCCAGAAGAGTGGGTGCTGTGTATTGAGTTATAATTCAATGTACTTTTTGTACAATTTTAAGTGTATATATCTTTTTAAAATACAAAAATTTTTGTTGTTGTTGTTGTTGTTGTTGGGACAGAATCGCACCCTATTCCCTGAACAGAATGCAGTGGCATCATAGTTCACTGCAACCTTAGACTTGGGCGGTGGGCACCCCGCTGCCTCAGCTTCCCAAAGCCACTGGGATTACAGGCATAAAATACAAAATTTTTTTTTTTTTAAATCATTTACTACCCTACTGATTTTATTCAATTCTATAGTTTCAAATAAACTCCTATAATCCATGACTCTCAAGTGCTATTTCCAAATCCACTCTCTACCTTGAGCTCCAGACTTGTATATCTAATTGCCTATAACATATGCTTGAATATTTACTGGGTATCTCAAATGTACCACATTGAAAATTGAACTTGTGATTTTTCTCCCAAAACCTTGTTCCTCTGGTATTTCTCATTTCAGTAAATGTTAACCATTTATGTAATTGTTCAGACTAGAAACCCTGGGGTCATTCTACATTTCTTTCTCTTATACCCTAAATCCAACACATAAATAGTTCTATAAGCGCTATCTTCAAAGTAAATTATGAATCTAACCACTTGGCACCACCTCCATTGGACCACCTGAGTCAAAAAAATACAAACTTTTTTATGTAACTTTATTGTAAAGTACAATAATCTTGTACAGCTCTATAAATTTATTCATGTCTGTACACTTAAGTAACAAGCCCCTATATCAAGATATAGCACATTTCCAACACCTGGAAGTTTTCCTCATGTTCTTTCCCATTTAATGCCTCTAGTTCAGAACAGACCAACAGATAAAAGTAATCACTATTCTTCTACTTCTATCATTGTAGATTGTTTTTGCGTGTTTTATACTTTATATTAATGGAATTATCTTACATATTTTTTGTGTGTCTGGTTCTTTAACTAAATATTATGTTTATGAGTTTCAGCCATGTTGTTTTTAGCATTCTTTTTTATTGTTCTGAAGTGTTACATTGTCTGTATAAAACCACAGTTTATTAATCCATTTAGGTTGTTTCAAGTTCAGGGCTGTTACGAATAAAGCCGTTGTATACATTCTTATTTAAGTCTTTTGAGGAATATAAGTACTAATTTCTTTGGAGTTTATATCTAAGACTGAAATTGCTGTACCATCAGGTATAAATATGTTTTGATTTAGGAGCTGTTGCCAAAATGGTTTTACAAATTTACATTCTTACCAAAAATATGAGGTGTCCTATTGTTTCAACATCCTCTCCTAAACCTGAGATTATTAATCTTTTTTTATTTCCCCTGACTTCTTATGGAGAATCAATCCTTTTAATTTTAGCCATTTTTATGAATGTATAGTGGTATCTCATTTTGATTTTCTTATTTTCTTTTATTTTTGGAAAAATATTTATTGAGCACCTGTTATCAAGGGCTGGGAACAATAAGACACTAGGGCCTGCTCTTGAGGTAGCAGTATAGTGAGGAAGGTAAACCTAAACAAATCACTATGATTTTGCATTTTCATGAAAAGTAATGGTATGTGCACATTTTTCATATGATTGTTGGCCTTTGCAGAATAAGTAACACACAAAATAATGGGAAATGAAGTTATAGATGTACAGCCAGGTCATAGGGAGCCTCATTGGTATTGCTTGAATGTTTGGATTTTATTTTGAATGAAATAGGTACTACCAGAGAGTTTTGAGATAAAGAGTGACAATTAGTTTGCATGTTATATAGTTCTTCAACTAGATTAAAAGTTTAAATGCCAGGTCATTTTCTTTGTTGAATCCTTTAGAAAATTTTAAGGGTTTTTAGTAGGAAATGCAGGACATTCTTTGGCCAGATTCATTATTTGGCCCCTGTACCTGGAAGGCCCACATAATCTCCTTGTCTTCTATTTCACAGTTGGTTTGTCAAGTTTTGTTCTATACTATTTTGGACTTGGGAATAGGATCAGTAATGCAAAAGGAAAATAAAATGGGTTCCAATTTTGGAATAATGTGGACAGGTCATTTCCTCCTGGTAAAATATTTCTAGTGCTTCTGGAAACACTAATAATTTCTAATGAAGAGTTGCTCAACCTCCTATGGACTAATTCCTTCTGTCAATCCCTAATTTTGATAATTTGTTACTATAGCAATACATTTTTACTAGTTCTATTTTTCTTTTTATAGAGACAGAGTCTCACTTTATTGCCCTCGGTTGAGTGCTGGCGTCACACAGCTCACAGCAACCTCCAACTCCTTGGCTTAGGTGATTCTCTTGCCTCAGCCTTCCAAGTAGCTGGGACTACAGGCACCCGCCACAATGCCCGGCTATTTTTTGTTGCAGTTTGGTCGGGTCCAGGTTTGAACCCACCACCCTCGGTGTATGGGGCCAGCACCCTACCCCCTGAGCCACAGGCGCCACTCACTAGTTCTGTTTTTGGTACACAGAGCAACATTCTACCAAGGGTTTGATATGCCCTATTATGCCTTTTCTTCAGATAGAGTAGGATGCAGTAGACACCTCCATCTTAACTCCTGGAGATCGGCATCACTTATTTGTATTCTGTGTTTTCTGAAAATATAGTAATGTTAGAGCATCTGCTCATTGAGGTCCTTTTATCAATTAGAATTACCTGAGAATTTTAGATGTGGATAGTATTCTTTATGCAAGACTGGTAGTGAAATCTGAAAGTTTGCCTAATTAAAAGATTAACTTCCGGGCGGTGCCTGTGGCTCAGTGAGCAGGGCACCGGCCCCATATACCGAGAGTGACGGGTTCAAACCCAGCCCCGGCCAAACTGCAACAAAAAAATAGCCGGGCATTGTGGCAGGCACCTGTACTCCCAGCTACTTGGGAGACTGAGGCAGGAGAATTGCCTAAGCCCAGGAGTTGGAGGTTACTGTGAGCTGTGTGATGCCACGGCACTCTACCAAGGGCGATAAAGTGAAACTCTGTCTCTACAAAAAAAAAAAAAGATTAACTTCCATTTCCTTTTCCTCCCTCCCATCATTCATCGATCTAATTGTACATTTATTTTTGCTGTGTTGAGGCGTAGAGGCAACTTTTGTTGGCTAATGAGGAACACTAGAAAGATGATCAATAGAAACAGCAAGAGAAATTGCAAACGGGCTTAACTGTGGGTATTTGCTCCTATAGAAGTTATTTATACCTACATATTAACCTAAAACCTAGAAATTAAAGCAGTAAACACTTGATATCTCATGTTATTTCTATTGTTCGGGGACATGGAAACAGGTTAGCTAGGTGATTCTAACTGAGAATACCAGGGTAACAGTTAAACAGTTATCTTAAAGGTTGACTGGAGCCATAGGATGGGTTTCTGGTGTAGCTTGCTTAAATAAATGCCTGACAAGTTTGTGCTCACTCTTAGCTAGAGGTGGCTGTAACTTGTGTGGAACTCTCCACATTCCTACTTGAATGTCCTTACAGCTTGGCAGCTGACTTCCACTAGACTGAATGATTTGAGAGAAAACAAGGAAGAGCCACAGTGCCATGCTTTTTTAGGAACTAGTTTTGGAAGTCATTATATTAGGTACTTTATTATGAAGTTTATTTTAGATTCTCTGTTACGAGATTTTGCTTAGGCCATAGCTGGTTTCTGACTGTGGGACCATGTAAGTTCTTAAACTGGAAAGGATTTTGGAATCTCCCCTTGTTCTCTGTCCTCATGTCTCTTCACAGTTTATTAGCTACAGCAAATGTCATTTGGGAAAGATACTAAGTACAGTGTAATATCTGATTTTTATCTTCAATAGAGATTTTCTATTTATAAGCTCTAACTCCTTGTGCACATTTTTATTTCATTGCAAGCTGTGTTCTATTCTGTATTTTGCATTTTAATTTGCGAGATGGGATGTGGTTATATAACTTTAATTATTTGGAATCATATTCACAAGAGATGCAGTTTCTTAAGCTCTTTGTTTTGTTTTCTTTTGTGGTACTAGGAAGTTGCATAGTCTTGTTTTAATGTGCAAAGTGAACACAAATTATGTTTTATGGGGTTTCTTTTTTTTTTTTTTTTTTGAGATAGAGTCTCACTAGTTGCTCTTGGTAGATTATGCTTTGGCATCACAGCTCACAGCAACCTCGAACTCTTGGACTTATGCGATTCTCTTGCCTCAGCCTCCCAAGTTGCTGGGACTACAGCCACCCACCACAACACCCACCTGTTTTTTGTTTGTAGTTATCATTGTTGTTTGGTAGGCCCAGGCTGTATTTGAATCCACCAACTCCAGTGTATGTGGCCGGCAGCCCAGCCACTTGGCTACAGGCACGGAACCTGTTTTATGGTTTTAATGGAAGATGTGAATTGAACTCAGATTTCATGTTCCAGTTCAGGTTTGGGGTTATTCTTAGGCAAACAAACCAGAGAGAAGAGACAAGGGGAATGCAGAAATTGGTAGCAATATTACTATTCTTTCTTTTTGAAAATTCAAGTAACATTTCAGAATAAAAACTCGATTGAGTCACCAAATTAAGTTTGAATTAATTTTCCCAAATTCAGCTTTGTGCTCGTAAGGCAGAATATCCTTCATTCTGTTCTTTTCTGTGCCTTCATTTGTTTCATAAAGAGTAATACATACTGGCTCGGCACCTGTAGCTCAGCAGCTAGGGCACCAGCCACATACACTGGAGCTGGCGGATTCGAATCCAGCCCAGGCCTGCCAAAACAACACTGACAACTACAACCATGACTTTTAGGGATGTTTTAGACAAAGGTTAGGGTCTTTTTCTTTTTTTTTGAGACAGAATCTCAAGTTGTCGCCCTGGGTAGAGTGCCATGGTGTCATAGCTCACACCAACTTCCAACTCTTGGGCTCAAGCAATCCTCCTGCCTCAGTTTTTCTATTTTTCGAAGAGATGGGGTCTCACTTTTTACTCAGGCTGGTCTCAAACCCATGAGCTCAAGCCATCCAATCCACCTGCCTCGGCCTCCCAACTGTGCCCACAGGTTAGGGTCTTTAAAATAATTTCTTACTTGACACGAATGCTTTTCTGATATTTCATTTTATGTTTCTTGAACAAAAACCAGCATACTTAATTTTTATTGTACTATGTATTCCACCCTGCTTTGCTGTTAAGAGTTTCAGTTATAGACTTGGCGCCTGTAGCTCAAGCGGCTAAGGTGCCAGTGACATACACCAGAGCTAGCGAGTTCAAATCCAGCCCAGGCCTGCCAAACAACACTGACAACTACAACCAGAAAATAGCCAGGCATTGTGGCGAGTGCCTATAGTCCCAGCTACTTGGGAGGCTAAGGCAAGAGAATCACTTAAGTCCAGGAGTTGGAGGTTGCTGTGAGCTGTGATGCCACAGCACTCTACCCAGGGCGACACCTTGAGGCTCTGTCTCAAAAATAAAAGAATTTCAGTTATAGTATTAGCTCAAATGTTTTATAAATTCAGTCTCATATACCTTCTTCCCTATTGCGTACTGTGCCCAGAGTGCTTTCCTCTTTTACAGGGGATAAAGAATGTAAATCTCATGTATATGAATTTTTTTTAATCTTGTTTTGCTTAGAAAAAGACAAAACCCAGAACCTATAGGAAATACAACTTTTGGTCATCTTTCTTAGGACAGAACAGACTTTAGCCTATATGCAATTAAATGTTATATTAAAAAATGATGGTTGTAGGGCAGTGCCTGTGGCTCAGTAAATAGGGCACCAGCCCCATATACCGAGGGTGGTGGGTTCGAACCCAGCCCTGGACAAGCTGCAACAAAAAAATATCCAGGCATTATGGCAGGCACCTGTAGCCCGAGCTGGAGGTTGCTGTGAGCTGTGACGCTACAGCACTCTACTGAGGGCAACAAAGTGATACTCTGTCTCTAAAAAAAACAAAAAAAATGATGGTTGGGCCATGGGCCAGGTACAGTGGCTCACCCCTGTAATCCTGGTACCCTGGTAATCTGAGACAGGAAGATCACTTGAAGTTAGAAATTGGAGATCAGCCTGAGCAAGAGCAAGACCCGTCTCTACAAAATATAGAAAAATTAGCTGCTGTTGGGATGATGCCTGTAATCCTAGCTACTTTAGAAGGCTGAGACAGGAGGAACCCTTTAGCCCAGAACTTTTAGGTTATAGTGAGCTAAGATGATGCTACCATGCTCTAGCCCAGGCTCACAGAGCAAGACTCCATCTGGGACATGGGCGAGGAATGATGCTTGACTGAGCAGATTATTACAGTACCAGTATTTTTTTTTTTTTTAAGAGACAGAGTCTTATTTTGTCACCCTCGGTAGAGTGCCATGGCATCACAGCTTACAGCAACCTCCAGCTCCTGGTCTTAGGCGATTTTTTTTTCTCAGCCTCCCAAGTAGCTGGGACTTACAGGTGCCTGCTACAATGCCTGGCTATTTTTTTGTTGCAGTTTGGCCAGGGCCGGGTTTGAACCCATCACCCTTGGTGTATGGGGCTGGCACTCTACTCACTGAGCCACACGTGCCACCCTTTTTTTTTTTTTTTTGAGACAGAGCCTGAAGCTGTCACCCTGGTAGAGTACTGTGTCATCATAGCTCACAGCAACAACCTCCAACTCTTAGACTCAACTGATCCTCTTGCCTCAGTTTTTTCTATTTTTTTTTTTTTTTTTTAGTAGAGATAGGGGTCTCACTTTTGCTCAGGCTGGTCTCAAACTCATGAACTCAAGCTGACCATCCACCTTGGCCTCCCAGAGTGCTAGGATTACAGGTGTGAGCCACCACTCCTGGCAATACCAGTATAATTCTATCCCCTATCTCAGTCTCAGTGAAACTGTTACAATAATATCCTACTTAGACATAGTACATGTTAAAATCTTTGTATAATCTTGCACAAAAATAGAGATACAGATCTATGGAATAGTATAGAGAATCTAGAGATGAACCTAGCCACATGTCATTATTTAATCTTTGATAAGCTTAACAAAAACATGTAATGTGAAAAAGCATCCTTATATAACAAATGGTGCGGGTAGAACTGGTTATCCACATGCAGAAGAGTGAACTGGACCTGCCCGTCTCACCATTGACAAAAATTGATTGTCATTGGATAAAAGAATTAAATTTAAGACACAAAACAATAAAAATTCTAGAAGAGAGTGTGGGGAAAACATTTGAAGATATTGGCCTGGGGAAAAACTTTTATGAGGAAAACCCCACTCTAGCAATTGTGATAATACCAAAAATAAATAACTAGGACTTGATCAAGCTAAAAAGCTTTTGCACAGTACCACAAACAAAGCAAATAGCCCTCAGAATGGGAGATTTTTGCATGTTATGAACCTGACAAAGGCCTGATAACTAGAATCTACAGAGAACTCAAACAATAAGAAAAGTGCAAACAGCCCTCTCTATAAGTAGGCAAGTGATTTGAACAGAAAATTCTGTGAGGATGATAGACAAATGGCCAGTAAAGTCATGACAAAATGCTCACCTTTAATCATCAGAGAAATGCAAATCAAAACCACTCTAAGGCAGGGTGGTGCCTGTGGCTCAGTGAGTAGGGTGCTGGCCCCGTATACCGAGGGTGGTGGGTTCGAACCTGGCCCCAGCCAAACTGCAACAACAACAAAAAATAATAGCCAGGTGGCACCTGTGCCTCAGTGGGCAGGGCGCCAGCCCCATATACCAAGGGTGGCAGGTTCAAACCCGGCCCTAGCTAAACTGCAAACAAAAATTAGCTGGGTGTTGTGGCAGGCGCCTGTAGTCCCAGCTACTCAGGAGGCTGAGACAAGAGAATCACCTAAGCCCAGGCATTGGAGGTTGCCGTGAGCTGTGACACTACGGCACTCTACCAAGGATGATAAAGTGAGACTATGTCCCTAAAAAAATAAAAATCAAAAAAATAGCTGGGCATTGTGGCAGGCACTTAAGGTCCCAGCTACTTGGGAGGCTGAGGCAAGAGAATTGCCTAAGCCCATGAGCTGGAGGTTGCTATGAGCTGTGATGCCATGGCACTCTACCAAGGGCAACAAAGTGAGACTCTGTCTCTAAAAAAAAAACAAACAAAAAAAAAACACTCAAAGGCTCGGCACTTGTAGCTCAAGTGGCTAAGGCACCAGCCACATACACCAGAGCTGGTGGGTTCAAATCCAGCCCAGGCCTGCCGAACAACAATGACAACTACAACCAAAGGAAAAAAAAAATAGCCGGGCATTGTGACAGGTGCCTGTAGTCCCAGCTTGGCAGACTAAGACAAGAGAATCTCTAAAGCCCAGGAAATGGAAGTTGCTATGAGCGATAATGCCACGGCACTCTACCCAGGGCAACAGCTTGAGGCTCTGTCTCAAAAAAAAACCACACACACACAAAACACTCTAATATATCACCTAACCCCAGCAAGGTTAGCCCATGTCACAGTGTCCCAGAACACTAGATGTTGGCGTGGATATGGAGAGAGGGGAACACATCTACACTGCTGGTGGGATTACAAAGTAATACAGCCCTTTTGGAGATAAGTATGGAGAATCCTCAAAGATCTAAATGTAGACCTTCGTTTGAGCCTGTAATCCCATTACTAGGTATCTACCCAGCAGAACATAATTCATTTTACCACAAAGACCTTTGCACTGGAATGTTAATTGTGGCTCAATTCATAATAGCCAAGTTGTCAAAGCAACCTAAGTGCCCATCAACCCATGAATGGATCAACAAACTGTGGTACATGTATACCATGGAACATTATGCAGCCATTAAAAAAGATGGAGACTTTACATCCTTTACATTTACCTGGATGGAATTGAAATATATTCTTCTTAGTAAAGTATCACAAGAATGGAAAGATAAATATTCAATGTACTCCGTACTAATATGAAATCAATATATAAGCAATTACATGTTCTTAAGAACAATAAAACACTATTATAGTCCAGTTCACGGGTAGAGGGGAGCAGGAGAGGGGAGGGAGGAGGACATAACGGCAGAAAGGAGGGCAGGAGGCATGATCCCACCTAATGTGCACATGGTGAGGGTATATAACAGACCTCCTGGGTGAGGGGCTCTTCTACAAATGGAACTTTACCCTGGTAGTGAGAACAGTGTAACCTAAATATTGTACCTTATATTAATTTGAATAAAGTTTTAAAAAAAATAAAATTTCAAAAAAAAATCTTTGTATAATCTGTAAGTCTAGTGAGTCAGATAGCTCACAGATATTTGGGACGTAACAGATTTTGCAATTTAATATATACAAAAGGTTCTAAACATAAAGAATGGTTTTGAAAAGAGAGGCATGTGTTTTAAGTTTCAAACACTGTTCTTCATTAAGTGCTTAGAGAGCTTTGGTTATTCAGGAAGAATCCCCCAAACAGGAATTTTTAAAAAAATTCTTCTATTGGTTCGCCGCCTATGGCTCAAGCAGCTAAGGCACCAGCCGGACCAGCCAAACAACAATGATGGCTGCAACCCAAAAACAGCCAGGTGTTGTGGCAGGCACCTGTAATCCCAGCTACTTGGGCTGCAGAAGCAGGAGAATTGCTTGAGCCCAGGAGTTGGAGGTTGCTGTGAGCTATGATGACATGGCACTCTACCCAGTGCCACAGCTTGAGGCTCAGTCTCAAAAAAAAAAGGGAAAAAAATTCTTCTACTAAATGTTAATTTTCAACTGTAGAGGCTCAGCGCCTGTGGCTCTAGCTCCTAAGGCGCCAGCCACATACACCTGAGCTGGCAGGTTCAAATCCAGCCCTGGCCCACCAAACAACAATGATGGCTGCAACCAAAAAATAGCCGGGCGTTGTGGTGGGCACCTGTAGTCCCAGCTACTTGGGAGGCAGAGGCAGGAGAATCGCTTGATCCTAGGAATTGGAGGTTGCTGTGAGCTGTAATGCCATAGCACTCTACCCAGGGTGACAGCTTGAGGCTCTGTCTCAAAAAATAAATAAATAAATTTTCAGCTGTAGAATCTATATCTACCATCATTTACTGAGATTGTGAGTGCTGCCAACACCCTTTGTGGTATACTTTGGGAAACTATTGTGGGTTTTTGTATTTTATTTTCTCCCTTTTTGTTTGGACACTTAACATATCTGTGCAAATAGAATCCATGTAGTCTATCACTTGATTTGTAAACCCTTTTACCCTTTCATTTAAAGTGAGACTCTTTCCTCTATATGTTAATTTTACATATTCTTTTTTTTTTTTTTTTTAGAGACAGAGTCTTACTTTGTCGCCCTCAGTAGAGTGCTGTGATGTCACAGTTCATAGCAACCTCCAGCTCTTGGGCTTAGGTGATTCTCTTGCCTCAGCCTCCCAAGTAGCTAGGACTACAAGCGCCCACTACAACACCCAGCTGTTTTTTGTTGCAGTTTGGCCGGGGCCGGGCCCAAACCAAGTCACATGCCCTATAATGTGGCATTCTGTTTGCTTTTTTCCAAAATGTTGTGTGGCCAAAATATACTAAAGAAGTAATGAATGACTTTCTTCCTATCTTTATCCCCCAAGCCTTCTATACATAATTTTGTTTAAGATGTTCCTTGTCTTCCATGCCAATAATTAATTTCTGTATCTAGCAATGTCTGGCAACGTGTAGCAGTTCATATTATTATAAAAAGCAGCACTGGGGCGGTGCCTGTGGCTCAAAAGAGTAGGGCACTGGCCCCATATACCAGAGGCGGTGGGTTCAAACACGGCCCCAGCAAAAAACTGGAAAAAAAAAAAAAAAGCATACAGAAGCAGCACTGGATAGTACAGTACTGAGGACCCAAGGTGGAACAATGTTAAGAGAAAATAATCTAAAAAAGAACATATTATATATTCCAGGGATAGTCAAGTTTCTTTAAAGCTAAAGCTATTATGCTAAGCATTTTGAACAGTAAGTTTTTTTTTTTAATCTGGAATTAAAAAGTGTAAATTGCCTTGGCTTAGTGACTTCTAATGAGAACAGCATCATAACTTAGCTTATAGAAGACAAGTGAATGTGTTCTACTTTGGAAATAGAAATATTCCTAGAGAGATGTTTTTCTAGGAAGGTATTATAAATAATATATTTTGTTAAAAGGACTTTCTAAGGTAAGTTGTCTCCCTTTCTTTGTTATAACAACTATGTTGAAGAGAAGATAATTGGAAGATATGTTCAATCTGTTATTTTCTACTTTTAAATTTTTGTAGGGTTTTTATTACTTATATTTTTGGACTAAAGAAACATTTCCGCTAAATTGTCTGGAGGTCAGCTACTGCTGCTACCTCAGCCAGCTATCCAAGTATGGGCTGAGTGGCAGGACCTCTGAACTGTAACTCTAGTTGGCTCAGACAAGCAGTTCACAGGACCTCTGAACTGTAACTCCGTAGTTGGCTCAGACAAGCAGAAGTTAGACTTGAGTCATCTTTTCTTTTACAACACCTACACTGGACAGGAAGGTCTACTTCTGATGCCAGAAATGCACATTTAGGAAACAACAAAAAAACTGGCTACATCTTTTCATCTCCATCTATACATTAGCAATAGGAGTTGGTGGGTGATAATCCTAGCTATTTGGTATCCAATTTTAGTAGAACATGGTGGCACCCAGCCAAATAATCTCTGTAATGATCCTCACACAAGGCATTCAGGTAATAACAGACATAGATTTGTAGAGAGATAGATGAAGTTCACTGCAGATGCTAGCCAAAATAAAGATGAGAACAAAGATGTTGTTGAAAAACTGCATTAGAAGATTAAAATTCTTTTCTGGGTAATGATAGGGACATCAACAGTATTAGCCAAAGTTGTAATACCCTGTTTCCCCGAAAATAAGACATCCTCCGAAAATAAGACCTACTTACAGGAAAGATAAGATGTCCCCTGAAAATAAAACCTAGCGCATCTTTGGGAGTACACCTTAAAATAAGACATTGTCTTATTTTGGGGGAAACAGGGTAGCTACATGGGGTCAGCATTATAATCAAATGGAAAGACTTCCATTCTGTGTGATTAGAAAGTACCAAAGATAGCCCAGCTAAGCTCCAAGGTAGCTAAAGTCTCTTCATTTTGTTCATGTCAGTTATTTATAAGATGCTAACTGGTCCATGGAAATATATAATGATGCATACATGTGTCCTGCTAGACAACTTGAGATTACTTCTCTCAAACTATGATTCTAAAGAACCCATTTGATTTAAGCTCTGTGTGAAACAGGCCTGTATGAGTAAAAGAGCAGGATATATATTAAAGAAGCCTTTAAGAGAAAAGATTTGGTACTGGCTTGGCACCTATAGCTCAGCACATAGGGCACCAGCCATATAAACTAGAGCTGGTGGGTTCAAACCCAGCCTAGGCCTGCCAAACAACAATGAAAACTACAACCAAAAAATAGCTGGGCATTGTGGCGGGTGCCTGTAGTCCCAGCTACTTGGGAGGCTGAGGCAAGAGAATCGCTTAAGTCCAAGAGTTGGGGGTTGCTGTGAGCTGTGACACCATGGCACTGTGCCAAGGGCGACATAATGAGACTCTCAAGAGGGAAAAAAAGAGGTTTGGTACTGAAATTGTAACAATGGCTGTTCTGACCATGCAGTTTGTATTCTTGGTCTTACAATAGTGTACAAATTAGATTGCCTTGTGTATTATCTTCACCCATATGGTTTTAGATTATCAACCTGTCTTATTGAGAAACCAGTAAGACAAATCAGTAATTAAAAATGTACATAAAAAAGAAAAAGAGGAGCAGGTCCACAAGGGACCCCTGAAGCTGAAAGGTGTTGCAGAGCTCGGTGTGACCAAGCGGAAGAAGAAAAGGAAGGACAAAGACAAGGTGAAACTTCTGTAAGCAATGGCAACGAACAAGAAGAATGAGGAGGAGAAGCTGCATGGCCTGGACAAGAGGACCCCGGCCCAGGTGGCCTTCTAGAAGATGCAGGAGAAGTGGCAAATGGAAAGAATCCTGAAGAAAGCATCTAAAACCCACAAGCAGAGAGTAGAGGACTTCAACAGAAAGCTGGATACACTCACAGAGCATTACGACATCCCCAAAGTCAGTTGGACAAAGTAGCCTCCTGGCCCTGGGTCTGAAGTGGCATCAAGAGCAAGAAGAAGGCCAATTTCAGGTTATGCTTGGTCCCTCTGATATTTTCTAGAAACATTGCTTTACACACGCCCTCGTGGTTTCTGCTGTGACAGTACTTTTGCAAGCTGTGTGACCTCATTTTGGAATTGATTAAAGTAAGACTGTCCTTTTACTCAACTTAGGTTTCTTGGTAACACATACAAGATAGACCTTTTTCGTTTGGATAGAAATTTTTGAAGGTTCATCTAGAGGTAAAAGTCATTTCTTTGGGCTCTGTAAAAATGATTTTACTCCCAAGTCATGGCTAACCTCTGAGGCCAGCCAGCTATCTTCACCTGAATGAGACAGACTCCAGAGGATAAGGAGATAATGCTAATGTGGCCTGCAGTATGCAGACCACTGCAAAACCCTGTGTGGGTTGCCCTGGGAAGCCACTCACAGCTTTGTGGCTTTCACACTGCCTCTTCAGCCACCTAGCCAGTGGGACAATGCAGCATGGGTAGCAGAACCACTACTTACGGCAAAGATGGGTTATTGCCATGACAGGCATTGCCAGTCAATCATAACATTCTTTGTAATGGAGCCCAGACACAGCCTGCCTCACAAACCTCAACCTAGACTGCAAGTAGCCTCTCGTATTCACTCAGAATTGGCATATCACATGGAGCCAAGTGTTGAGTCTGGGGCTGTCCTGTGTAAACTAGAATAAAGCAAAATCCAGTACTTTAAAAAAAAAAAAAGAAAAGAAAAAATGCACATCAAAAGGTAAAATGTATAGCATACTAAAGGAAGAACTTCTGTGTCTCCAATATAAAATACTGTGTCCCGGCCAGGTGTAAAGGCTCACACCTATAATCCTAGCACTCTGGGATTCTGAGGTGGGTGGATTGCTTGAGCTCCTGAGTTTGAAACCAGCCCAAGCAAGAGTGAGATCCAGGCTCTAAAAAGTAGCTGGGCATTGTGGCAGGCTGTAGTCCTAGCTACTCAGGAGGCTAAGGCAAGAGGATCACTCAACCCCAAGAGTTTGAAGTTGCTGTGAGCTGTGACATCACAGCACTCTACCAAGGGCAACATAGCGAGACTGTCTCAAAAAAAAAAAAAAGAAGAAGAAAAAGAAAACTTTAGAAGGAAATAGTGTTAGTCTGCATTGTTTATAACTCAAGATGTGAATTTGTATCCACAGTATAACAGATGAGCCAAATTTCCCTCCACATTTACAGAAAGTATTTTGTCTAATGAAGTTTTGCTCTGCCAATTTATGATTAACTCTATCTCATTCAGAAAAATAAATGACAGCTGCTTAAGATACATTAATAAAACCACAGTTTGATATTAACATGGGCATTGACTGTTACTATATGCTTGGTTCTGATTAGTGGTTCATTGTATATTAGAATTGTTAATATTCACTAGGAAGAAAATTGTTTAAGTTACATATTTAATATGTGGCAATTTTTCATTTTGCTTACATTAAACATTAATTGTCATCGTCACTAATTTGCATTTTTATTTTGTAGTCTCTTGTTTTCAGCAGCCACTGTAAAGCAGTGAGTGGCTACTCAGACCAGGTCGTCCATCAGCGGAGATCAGCTACCTCCTCGCTTCGTTGCTGTCTGCTCACTGAGCTGCCATCTTTTTTGTGTGTGGCCAGTCCACGAGTAAGTGCTACAGAAGGGAAGAGACAAAATAGATGAAACTAGAATAAATACACCAATTTTCAGGGGATTTATTTCTTAAACAGAACTATTTTGAGCTATTTGAACTTTAAGAAACATATCAATATTAGTATTCAAAACAGAGTAGAATTATTGATTTGAGAGTAGTTGTATGGGGAATAGCTTCTTCCTCTCATTTAGTCAGTGGCTCTCAACTATGATGAGAATAATCCATCTGGCAGATAGATTATCATCCACCTGCATTGAGGTTTTTGAGGAGTTTGATAGGAAGGGGCCATATTAATGAGGAGTGATTTGATCTGGCCTTAACTTATCACCTCAGTACAGTCTCTAAATAACAAAAAGAAACACAACACTCCAGCATCAGGAAACTTCTCAGTCTGGCGTTTTATCATTTTCCTAAGCAAACTTTGCATGGACTATAGTTTACAAGCCTATTCTATCTGAAAATAGACTATTGCCTATTATTCACCATTCAGCAGTTGTACTCTTATTTATAGACTGTGAGTATTTTCTCTTTCAGTTGTTATTTTGAGCAGCAGTCTGGATCTTTCCAAATACCCTGTTTATCAAAACAGAGTACTCCTACAATCACTAGCCACCATTAACATGTTGGAGTTGTTTATTTTGCTTACATATTCCAATTATTTCCCATCCTTGTTGATCAAAGCCAGGCAAAAGATGTTTTGTCGCATCCATGAAGAAGTATGTGAAGGCACAGTGGCAAAAAAAACATGGAGGGGAGTGGGAGAGGAAGGGAGTGGAGGGTCAAGGTGTGGCACACCTCTTAGGGGCAGGACACAATTATAAGAGGGAATTCACCTAACAAATGCAATCAGTGTAACCTGGATCTTTTATTTTATTATTATTATTTTTTTTTTTTTGGCTGGGGCTGAGTTTGAACCCGCCACCTCCGGCATATAGGGCTGGCACCCTACTCCTTTGAGCCACAGGCGCCACCCCCTGTAACCTGGATCTTTATACCTTCAATGAATCCCCAACAACTAAAAAAAAAGAATAAAGATGTGGGCATATCCTGTGGTCAGAGCAAATAATGAATTTCTGTCTTCCCAGCTTCTTGTTTCATTTTGCTCTAAGTGGAAGCTTTTAGAGGAAGCTCTGTTTTTATCTTGTTTCTCCTTATCTTATCCTTCTCTGTTTTTATCTTGTTTCTCCACTCATTATAGCAAGTCTACTGTTTCACTGTTTTAAAGAAGAAAGTGCCTTTTCAGAGTTTTTTGTAAATAATTTTCTATCGTTATTTTTTATCAGTTTGCATCCTTTATTATCAAAAGACAAAATCTGATAGGAGATACAAGGAAAGATGATGAATGGAAATGAAGTATTGACTCCTGTATGCCTAGCTTTCTTTCTGCAGGTCTAGTACTATCTGAATGTAATTCTCTTTTTTTATTTATTTGAGACAGAATCTCAAGCTGTTGCCCTGGATAGAGGGCCGTAACATCATACCTCACAGCAACCTCAAACTCTTGGGCTTAAGCAATTCTCTTGCCTCAGCCTCCCAAAAAGCTGGGACTACAGTCACCTGCCACAATTCCCGGCTATTTTTGGTTGTAGTTGTCATTGTTGTTTGGCAGGCCTGGGCTGGATTCGAACCGGCCAACTCCGGTGTATGTGACTGGCGCCCTAGCTGCTGAGCAGGTGCCAAGCCATGACCATAATTCTCTTACTGCCATTGACTTTGTTTAGTTTATATTAACTATCCAAAGGTATTTAGATTTTTGTATGTATCTTAGTATTCTAAAATATTCTTTGTCTTAGAAGCTTAACTTGATGCAGGAAATCACTTTTTCTAGGAAGCATCTGAAGCCAAGTTCTTCCATACAAAACAGCCTTCTGTCTTCATGGTTGCGTGGTTGGTTTTGTTCTCTTAGTCTCATTGGTGTATGCCAAGAGGCCTAATAAAAGGAAGTTAGATTTTTGAGAGCAATATACCTAGTCTTTTTCACTTCTCCTGTTCCCAGTGTTTTATAGAGTCAATAAAAGTAAGCTATCTTGGGCTATAATGGCATTTATTGACATAAAAAATTTTCACTTGAGGCTGGGCGTGGTGGCTCACGCCTGTAGTCCCAGCGCTGTGGGAGGCCGAGGCGGGTGGATTGCCTTGAGCTCAGAGGTTCATAACCCATATGAGCAGCAGTCAGCCAGAGTAAGACCCCGTCTCTACTAACAACATCAAAAACAGCCAGCACCGCAGGAGAAAGAAGAAAATCAACAAAAAAGGAGTACTTCAAACAAAGATGAACAAGCACACTGAAATTAAAAATAAAAATAAATTAAAAAAATTTTTTTCACTTGTTATCACTCAGATTTCCCCAGATCTCAAATGCCATCTACTTTCAAGAACAGCCCCCTGGCTCAGTGCCCATCGCTCTGTAGTTAGGGCATTGGCCCCATATACCAGGGCTGATGAGTTTGAACCTGGCCTGGACCTGCTAAACAACAATAACAACTACAAAAAACAAAAATTGCTGGGCGTTATGGCAGGCGCCTGTAGTCCTAGCTACTTGGGAGGCTGAGGCAAGAGAAGCTCTTAAGCCCAAGAGTTAGAGGTTGCTGTGAGCTGTGATGCAACAGCACTCTACTGAGGGCGACATAATAAGACTCTGTCTCAAAAAAAAAAAAGGAACAGCCCCACTCTGTCATACGTGCATACCCCAACTGTACTACTTTGGTATTGATTAGCCAGAAATCTAAGCTACCATCTTTGATGCTGCTCTTTTCCCAAAGAATGGTAAATGTTTTGAACTGTAATAGCTGTAAATGTGTGGTGGCAGGAAGGATTCCTAGAAAGCTTCTATTGCCTGAAAGCCTCCTCCCACCCCAACTCCCTTCTAACTCTTCCCCTCTCTTCATATATGTTCTTCAAGTTTCTTCTTACGGCATGTGTTAAACCTGAAAATGGGACTAATTACCCATTCATTATAAGGACTGAAGAAGAAACGTTTTAAACATGTCTCAATATTTTATACACATATACCCAGCTTTCACCAGAGTCCTGGGGATTAAGATCAGTAGTAAATAAGGCAACATTTCATGAGATTACCTTAATTATCTTATATGAATTTCTAACCCATCTGTGGTGGGGAGAAACTGATTTCTTTTGAACCCTTGATCATAGCCTTATGTTAACACAAATTCATTTCTTATGAATTTTTTATGGCACATGCTATAAAAACTTTAGGGTCGAGTGGCAGGTTCAAACCCAGCCCTGGCCAAACTGCAACAAAAAAATAGCCGGGCGTTGTGGCGGGCGCCTGTAGTCCCAGCTACTCGGGAGGCTGAGGCAAGAGAATCGCTTAAGCCCAGGAGTTGGAGGTTGCTGTGAGCTGTGTGAGGCCACGGCACTCTACCGAGGGTGATAAAGTGAGACTCTGTCTCTACAAAAAAAAGAAAAAAACTTCAGGGTCAATTTAGAAAGAACCTCCTTAGTGGCAGGAAAGAGTTGTTTTATCATTGGCTGAGAAAATAATTCTACAGAGTTAATAAACTAAGATCCTGGGAATTCATTTTATCAACATACTGCGGCGTTTAGAGCAGTTATGCTTTTTAGAGCTAGAGCAGGAAAATATATGTCCTCCAGAAGAACACACTGAATATTTGAGAAGACAACCCCTGAAGGTACTGTAGTTTCTGAGGTTAATGAAGCAAGAAGTGGGTTGCTCATGCGGGACTAGAGGGCGTATGCATTTCCAACTGTGGGGGGAAAAAAACAGTATGTCATGCTTCATCTCCCCCTGCTTTTTTTTTTTTTTTTTCGTTTTTGTTATATGTTTTATTTCTGTTTTAAATATCTTTATTATTTCGTATTAGAGGATTTTATAATTTTTTTTTTTTTTTGTGGTTTTTGGCTGGGGCTGGGTTCGAACCCTGCCACCTCCAGCATATGGGACAGGCGCCCTACTCCTTGAGCCACAGGTGCCACCCATAAATGTCTTTTTTTTTTTTTTTTTTGGTAGAGACAGAGTCTCACTTTATGGCCCTCGGTCAAGTGCCGTGGCCTCACACAGCTCACAGCAACCTCCAACTCCTGGGCTTAAGCAATTCTCTTACCTCAGCTTCCCGAGTAGCTGGGACTACAGGTGCCCACCACAATGCCCGGCTATTTTTTGGCTGCAGTTTGGCCGGGGCCGGGTTTGAACCCGCCACCCTCGGTATATGGGGCCGGCGCCCTACCAACTGAGCCACAGGCCCTCCCCCTGCTTCTAAAAGCAATTAGGAAAGCCACTTGGACTTAGCAGAATGGGTGGAGACTGTCTAGGATAGAGCTGACTTAGAAAACAGGATTTATTCTAAATAGAAGTGGACCTTTTTGCCCTCTTTTGGATCTCATGAGTACACTGCTTATGTATGTACAACATGGCATTCTGTGATTTTTACATATATCTTGATCCAAAATATATATATTTTTACATATATCTTGGCTTTTCCTGGCCAGAAAAGCTTATCAAAACATTAAAAAATATTTTACTAAGAACCATGTCTTACAAACCTCTCATTATTTAGCCCTGGACTGGGAAGGATGTTAGCAAAATAAAAATTGGAAAATAGGTGAAAGGTTTTTTTTTTTGTTTTTTTTTTTTGTAGAGACAGAGTCTCACTCTATGGCCCTCGGTAGAGTGCTGTGGCCTCACACAGCTCACAGCAACCTCCAACTCCTGGGCTCAAGCGATTCTCTTGCCTCAACCTCCAGAGTAGCTGGGACTACAGGTGCCCACCACAATGCCCGGCTATTTGTTTGTTGCCGGTTGGCCGGGGTTGGGTTTGAACCCGCTACCCTCCGTATATGAGGCTGGCGCCTTACCGACTGAGCCACAGGCACCGCCCAGGTGAAAGTTTTTTATAACTGGAAAAAGTTGTTTTGTTTACAAAACTATAAGAGTGCCTAGCAATGAGACCTAGGCAAAAAAAAAAAAAAGATGCTCTTTATGTCAGTGTTCTCCCTTTATTCCTTCATGTTGAGTTTCTAGTTTTTGACTTTTCATCTTGAGAATTTGGGGTCAAAGTCCTTATTAGTCTTTTCTCCCCTCACCACCACCCCAAATCAAAGCAGTTAAAGAGCATAAAATTGGCTCATATGAGTCTCCCATTAGAAAAGACTTAATGTGTGGGTGTGCCTGTGGTTCAGTGGGTAGGGTGCCAGCCACGTATACCGAGGGTGGCAGGTTCAAACCCAGCCCCTGCCAAACTGTGACAAAAAATTAGCCAGGTGTTCTGGCAGTCGTCTGTAGTTCCAGCTGCTCGGGAGGCTGAGTCAAGAGAATCACTTAAGCCCAGGTGTTGGAGGTTGCTGTGAGCTGTGACACTACTGCACTCTACTGAGGGCGATAAAGTGAGATTCTGTCTCTAAAAAAAAAAAAAAAAGAAAGAAAAGACTTAATGTGAGGCCGGAAGTGGTAGGTCACGCCTGTAATCCTAGCACTCTGGAAGGCTGAGACTTGTGGGAGGATTGCTTGACGTCAGGAGTTTTTGTTTTGCTTTTTTTTTTTTTTGAGACAGAGTCTCAGTATGTTGTACTGTGGTTTCACAGTTCACAGCAACCTCAAACTATTGGGCTCAAGCGATTCTCTTGCCTCAGCCTCCCACGTAGCTGGGACTACAGGTGCCCTCTACAACGCCTGGCTATTTTTTGGTTGTAGTTGTCCTTGTTGTTTGGCAGGCGCAGGCTGGTTTCGGACCTACCTAGCTCCAGTGTATGTGGCTGGTGCCATAGCCGCTGAGCCACAGGCGCTGAGCTGAGGCCAGGAGTTTGAGACCAGCCTGAGCAAGAGCAAGACCCCGTCTCTAAAAACTAACTGGACGTTATGGTGGGCTCCTGTAGTCCCAATTACTCAGGAGACTGATCTAAGAGGATCACTTGAGCTTAAGAGTTTGAGGTTGTTGTGAGCTATGATGCTACAACACTCTGTTCAAAAAAGAAAGAAAGAAAGAAAGAAAAGACAACATGCTTTATACTTCAAAATTATGCATGCTGTTTCAGTATATAAACCTGGTCATACTTCTATAATCCATACCACTACTTATTTAACTGTTTTTATAGAAGTATAGATGCTTTGGGGTTTTTTTGAGACAGTGTCTTACTATGTCACCCTCGGTAGAGTGCTGTGGCATCACAGCTTACAGCAACCTCAAACTTTTGGGCTTAAATAATTCTCTTGCCTCAGCCTCCCAAGTAATTGGGACTGCTAGCACAGGCCTGGTTTAAACCCACTGCCTCTGTGTATGTGCCTGGCGCCCTAACCATTGAGCTATGAGCACCAAGCCAATATAGCTGCTATTAATTCTGTGTATCTCGGGCACATTTCCTACAAAGGAAATGTCTACTCTGCCCCAGGTCCTACTGGGGTACTGCCAGTACAAGCCACAGCAAGAAAAGACCCAATTTTTATCTACCTGCATTGTCTTTCAGTATTTACTTTCCTGTGCTCAAGCATCAGTGGGAAAAATTAGTAAGCTGAAAGCAAAAAAACAAAGATGGTATGAGCTCCTCATACTATATGGAAAAACTGATTTCTGTGGTGAACACTGTGGGTTTTGAACTCCAGGCTCAGTTTGCTGCGACCCTCTGTAGTTTTCCATCTGGACCATAGATGGCACTGCTCCCAAGTAAACTCACTTCAGCTTCATGTGCAAGCCAGTATAGTTTATTTATTCTTTGGTTATTGGTAAATGATGCTCTTTCTTGTGACCTTGGTACCGTCTTGTACTGAGGGGAGGCACCTTCAGCCCCTTGGTCAGCTAGCTGGCTTTTCATATTCTAAGGCAGTGTTTTCCAGGCTTGGCTAAAGATATTGGGGTGCTTGTTAAAAATATACATCTATTGAGTCCTTCAGTCCTTCTGGATCAAGATTTGTACTTTTGATCTGCTTCAAAGGAGGCCCTTATGCGTATTAAAACTTGACAGCCTAGTGCCCTAAAGATTGGTTGACACAAAAATAGAAAAGTTAAAACATAGCAAGCTAGAGTTTCCTAGGTGCCTAACTTCCAAGCAATAAATGAACTTCATTGCTAAGTTGCAATGTTTTATGTTCTGATCTCTCATATCTCAGCTCTTGCTTCTTATACTCAGTTTCTCCTCAGCTCTTAAGTCTAGCTCTAGTGTACTCCTAAGCAATCTACTGCTGATACCTGATGAGTATCTCTTATCCAAAAATCCAAATTTCACACTGCCCCAATAAGCATTCCCTTTGAATGTCATGTAGGCACTAAAAATTTTGGAGCATTTTGGATTTTGGATGTTTGGATTAGGGATACTCAACTTGTTATGGGCTTTTAGCATTTTTATCAACCTAGACTTGGCAGATAATCATAGCCTCCACATTTTAACAAAAAGGTAGCCTTGTCTACCTCATCTTCCATTGGCTTCTTAATAGTTGATTTCACAGCCATTTGAATACATAGCTACTTAACTAGAGTGGGAATAGATCCAGGTAACTGAATTAAGAATGAAACCTATGCTTCTGAATTTGCAGGAGCCCCTTCTCCATAGGAAAGGCAGCATTTAGTGTTATTGGGTTGTACCTGTGTTGAGATAAGAATTTGTGCAAAGCCTCTGCCCTAACCAGGAAATAAATCTGCTACTCTTTGGCAGTTGCTTCCCTCTCATCTCCTACCCTCCCAACTCTACTTTTCCCAGCATACAGACTGCAAAGAAACTTTTCCTTATCTTCCATTAGTTTTGTCAGCACCTCGGTCAGAGAAGAGGAGAAAAAAGTCTTGATATATTTTGGAGTTTTGCCTCAAAAGCATTAAAGATAACTTCAAATACACCAGGGCAATACTCTTTAGTTCCTTAATGATATCTAACTAGCTCCAGCTCCCTTTCTGTCATTACTGTATGTGTGTGGCTGTAGAACTTAGCCAAGAATAATATTTACCAATGAAAGGAGGAGGCAGAGCAGTCAGATAATACAGTTTAATGCAGTTTTAAATTGAACGCAAACTTTATGGCCACTCTATATATGTGTATAGTAGAATTATTGCTGACCCAGTATCTTGATTTATCTGCAAACTTCAGCTCTCTTTGGATCTTTACTTTGTTTACAGGTTCATGTTAGAAGATGTTGACCTTTCTTTGGGAGAAGCTCACTGCATCAGCTGCCAGGGACAACTTAATTTGTCAGAACAAGATATTTGAAACCATTACCCTAAGAATTATCCATATTGGTCAAAGTTGAGGTGCCCAAAGGGCTTAGTATGTATGGACAGTATAAAAGAGCCATCTCATGTGAATGTTTCACTGCAGGTTACCGCAGTGCCATTGGACTCATATTGCAACGACCGAAGTGCAGAATACGAACGACGAGTTCTGAAGGAAGGAGGGAGTCTGGCAGCCAAGCAGTGTTTGTTGAATGGGGCCCCTGAATTGGCTGCAGACTGGCTAACTCGGCAATCCCAGTTCTTCCCAGAACCAGTTGGAGGACTATGGAGCATCAGGCCTCAGAATGGCTGGTCTTTCATCAGGATTCCAGGTAAGTTCTTTATTCTCTTGGAATGTGTTCCCGGTTTGTCAAGGGGAGAGCCAGGGAGATATTCCATGTGGCACTTTTAGATATTTGAAATTCAATGTTCTTGAGGTTTTTATTTTCTCTTTTACCCTTAGTAATTTATAGCTGAGAATACTAGTAATTTGTGACTTGAGTGGAGAGATAAATAAATACTTTTAGATTTGTGCTTATAGCTGAAAGGAATGCCACTTAAGAAAAAAAAAAAAGTAGAAATGAGCCATGGTAGGAAAGGCTCCAAGTCAAATGAGTACAGTTGTCTTGTGCCATTGCCAGTGAAATGAATGAGAATGTCATCATAGAAAGCCCAGTTTAAGTAGCATTAAGTGTCCAGCATGAAGTACTAGAGATCTGGATGATAACCAGAGGAAAAATAGTGTGTTTTGTGCCAGTATGCTAGAGAATTCCCAGACACCCTTGGGTCAAGGCCAAGAGTTGAAAGGAAACTAGGTTTTCATCTTTCCTTTAGTTTTCCTCTTTTCCTTTACTTTTAGGGAACCTGAACACAGAGGGTTCATAGGCTCATTTTGTTTTATTACATCTGCTGGCAAGCTGGAGTGGTAGCTTGAGGCTACAATGTTAGTTTTAGTTGTCCAAATTCTTTTTTTTTTTTTTGAGACAGAGTCTTACTTTGTTGCCCTCAGTAGAGTGTTATGGCGTCACCGCTTACAGCAACCTCAAACTCTTGGGCTTAAACGATTCTCTTGCCTCAACCTCCCAAGTAGCTGGGATGACAGGTGCCCACCACAATGCCCAGCTATTTTTAGAGCTCAGGCTGATCTCAAACCTGTGAGCTTAGGCAGTCCACCCACCTCAGCCTCTCGGAGTGCTAGGATTACAGGCGTGAACCACTGCATCTGGCCTTTGATTTCTTGATTGTATTCAGCTTATGGCCTATAATGGAAGTAAACTCAAAGTAAACATTCAAAAGAATACACCTGCTGGGCGGCATCTGTGGCTCAGTGAGTGGGGCACCAGCCCCATATACTGTGGGTGGCGGGTTCAAGCCCGGTCCCGGCCAAAATGCAACAAAAAAAATAGCAGGGTGTTGTGGCAGGCACCTGTGGTCCCAGCTGCTCGGGAGGCTGAGGCAAGAGAATCACCTAAGCCAAGGAGTTGGAGGTTGC
Source organism: Nycticebus coucang (assembly GCF_027406575.1). Classification (NCBI taxonomy): domain Eukaryota; kingdom Metazoa; phylum Chordata; class Mammalia; order Primates; family Lorisidae; genus Nycticebus; species Nycticebus coucang. The sequence goes on along the minus strand of NC_069785.1, from coordinate 43,031,635 downwards.
TGTGATCTGTGACGCCGATCTGTATTGCCTCTACCGAGGGCAATAAAGTAAAACTCTTGTCTCTACCAAAAAAAAATAGAATGCACCTGCTATTTTCTAAGAGATGATTGGATTCTGATTTTTAAGGTCTGGTTTTTCCATTTAGTGTTAACTTTGACAAGTGACAAGGGGTTTGTATCAGCCGTTAGGAGTTTCGGGAGTTCTTTAAACTGGAAGATGCCTTTTTGGGTATATGAAAACAGCATTGCATATGGACTTATAGCTGACTTAGAACACATGAAAGCTGTGGGTAAAGGTATATTGTTTGAAAATGAAAGGAAATTTAAGTGTAAAGCAAGCCTATATGAATCACAGAATCCTAGGCAGGAGCTGAGCACAGGAATTGAAAAAAGCAAGATAACACCTTATTTCTTCTTTATCCCTTCTTCATTCTGGCTCCTAAGTTCCCAGTATAGGAGTAGAACACTTATTGCTGGCGCTGTGGGAATCTCTTGTGGCTTTTCCTGTTCTTTGAAAGAAAAATGGACCTTGTTTAAATAGCAGGAAGTGTCTGAGTTCTTTTTGCATCGATAAAAAGCACCAGCCTCACTGGCTGTTTACTGTGAGAACCTACCAGCTCCTCACTGACCCCATTGTGCTCTGCAGACTAGCTTGGCCGGGAGGGGCAAGGGGCTCACTGGAACCTGTATATTATCTCTCCTTCCTCTATATTTTTACATTTGCTGAATCCCTGAGCATGATTCTTCATACTCTTTGAGAGACTCACCAAAATCTACTGGGTCTAGGGCCAGGCTCGGTGGCTCGCACCTGTAATCCTAGCACTCTAGGAGGCCTAGGTGGGTGGGTGGATTGCCTGATCTGACAGGTTCAAGACCAGCTTGAGCCAGAGCGAGACCTCATCTCTAAAAAATTAACCAGGTGTATAGCGGATTCCTGTAGTTCCAGTTACTTGGGAGGCTGAGGCAAGAGAATTGCCTAAGCCCAAGAGCATGAGTTTGCTGTGAGCTGTGATGCCACAGCACTATATTAAGGGAGACAAAGTGAGACTCTGTCTCAAAAAAAAAAAAATCTAGGTTTCACACGTTGATTACTTCTGTTTCACTAGAAAGAAGTACAGTCCCTTCAGAAGTCATATTTCCTTGGAAAGGAAGATATTATTTAATCTGTTGCTCTGATTTTAGTGCTATGGGCTGTATTTGTTATTGTTGTTGATGTTGCTGTTTTGTCTCTGAACAGTATCTAACACTGGACGCTACAAACCTGTATCTAAATGAAAGTACTATAAGAGCCTACTTTAGGATTATAGAAAAGGTTGTGAGACAGTAGGATAGGTTTATTCGTTTTAATGTTTTTTAAGCTCGGCTTGATACCCATAGCTCGGTGGTTAGGGCGCTGGCCACATACTCCGGAGCTGGTGGGTTCGAATCCGGCCAGATCTACTAAACAACGACAGCTACAAAAAAAAAAAAAATAGTGAGGCATTGTGGTGGGCGTCTGTAGTCCCAGCTACTTGGGAAGCTGAGAAAAGAGAATTGCTTAGGCCCAAGAGTTTGATTCCATGGCACTATGAGCTGTGATGCCATGGCACTCTACCCAGGGTGACATAGTGAGACTCTTGACTCAAAGTCTTTTTTTTTTGAGCTCCTGTTTCCAGACTCAAAGCTACTGAGTTTGATTTGGCAAGATCACAGCCCAATTCCTAGGGAATTGTGCTCCTTATAGCTCCACGCCCAGCTTAGCAATAGGTGGTGCTCTTGTCCAGTGCAACTTTGGTAACTCCTAAAAAATTGGGAAATGAATGCCAGGCCCAAAAGACACCAGTGTAGGCAAATAAAGAAGCCTCTTTTTTCTACATATCTCACTAAGGACAAATACCGAAGGATGATTGCCTGTGTCTAGCATGCTCACAAAAAAATCAGAAATATTGTTCTTTGTCTAAGTGTTTTAAGGCTTCTGCTGAAGTCTGTTTTTTCAGGGCAATCCAAACAAGTTCAGTCTATCCACTTCTACCTACACAATAACAAGCTGACAACAGGTACCACTTCTTGCTTCCTTTAGGCACATCAGAGTTTTGTCCTTATTAAGTATGAATGTCTTCACCTCTGAGCTTTTCTAATCTTTTTTTTTTGGTTTTTTTGGCCAGGGCTGGGTTTGAAACCGCCACCTCCGGCATATGGGACCGGCGCCCTACTCCTTGAGCCATAGGTGCCGCCCGAGCTTTTCTAATCTTAACATCAGCTCGTTCTGGCTCGACGCCTGTAGCACAATGGTTACAGCACCAGCCACATATACTGAAGTTGGCGAGATCAAACCTAGCCCTGGCCAGCTAAAACAATGATAACTGTAACAAAGAATAGCCGGACATTGTGGTGGGCGCCTGTAGCCCCAGCTACTTGGGAGGCTGAGGCAAGAGAATTGCCTAGGCCCAAGAGTTTGAGGTTGCTATGAGCTATGATGCCATGGCACTCTACCTAGGATGATGAGAATGACATAATGGGACTCTGTCTCATTAAAAAAAAAAAAAAAAATCAACTCATTCTGGTTAGCAAAGTAAAGCAGATGTGGGAAGCAAGAATTTGTGAAAATCATTGAATCATGACTTTGAAATGAATCAGAGCTTTTCAAAATTTGGATACAGCCAGATTTAGATATGCTTTTTTTTTTTTTTTTTTTTTTGAGACAGAGTCTCAGCTGTCACCTTGGTAGAGTGCCGTGGCATCACTGCTCACAGCAACCTCGAAGTCCTGGGCTTAAGCGATTCTCTTGCCTTAGTCTCCCAAGTAGCTGGGACTACAAGCACCTGCCACAACACCTGGCTATAGATATACTCTAATATTTATGCTGAGAACATATGTATATATGAATGGAGAGAGAAGATAAGCAGGCTGCAGAAATCTGATAAATTTAGCTTGTGCACTCTCATTCAATGACTGAAAAATATATGAGCTTTTTTTTATTTCTTCCTTGCTGTGCTTTTAATTAAAACAGACAAAAAATAAAACAGAAAGGAACATAATGTCTAAAGCTGATTGGGGGTCTGTGGGGAATGTTTAGGAGTTGTCAAAATCAAGAGACCCCAGGGGATCCAATTAATAGAGAAGGGTAATTGTGATAAGAGAAATGTTTAAAGTTGTTATGAAAGCTTTGCTGTCTGCTCAGACTTGGAATTTATATAGGCCTCCTTGTCTGGTGCCAGGGAAAGGGCTTAGCGGTCAATTCTGTCCCAGCTGCAGTTATTTAATTGTGTTGGTATGGAGACCAACAAAAAGAAGAGCATTTCAGTAATCTAAACAGGGCCAAATAGACTGAACAAAGGTGTATACCACAGTGTCAGGGATAGGGTAGTGGAGGGAAAAATATGGCCTGGCTGTGATCCGAAGGTGGGAAAAGGCAAGCTGTGATGCAGAGAAGTAAACAGCTAGGATCTGCAGCTTTGTAGCAGAAACAGAGTGGCTAATGTTTTGTGGTGGTACTGTCAGCACATCCGTTCTTGTTCAGTTTATACAATAATCGTGCACTTGGCAAATCGTGGTGAGAACAGAGAAATGACTGTTGAGAACTCTTCGATTGCTCTCAGTAGTCAGCCTCTGTAGTTCTGAAGGAAAGTTGTGAGTTCAAACCTAGAAATTAAGGAAGGACAGTATGTTTTCTATTTTACTTTTGGTTATTACTTATCTGAGTAATATCTCTATCCTTTCCCTCTCCCTTTTTGTGTCCCATGGCCAATTCCACAAATGCTCTTACCCAACCCCTTAAGTGCCTCATCTCTTCCCCTCTTAATGGCAGCAATTGTTAGAGCGTGTTTATGGACCAGTCTACAAACAGGAAACTCTCCTTCCTGAAATATCAGGGAAGTTGAATGATACTGAATGGGTAAGAAAATTTGTGAGTTAAGTGTTCTTTAAAGAAGATTTGTGGCTGAAATGGTTTTCTTATGGAAAGAGGAGGGAAAAAGCACAAGTTAGCAAGTGAAAGTGGCTTCATTGCAGAGAAACTCAAAGTCCATCTTTCTGAAAAGCTGAATAAGGCTTGATGTTTATACTGAATTACAGCTTGGTTAAATGATAGTTACCAGCCAACCTATTTGTGGTCCTCCAGGAGAGGGAGTTTGGGTTTTAAAAAAGTATAGGCAGGGCGGCGCCTGTGGCTCAGTGAGTAGGGCGCCAGCCCCATATGCTGAGGGTGGCGGGTTCAAACCCAGCCCCAGCCAAACTGCAACAAAAAAATAGCCGGATGTTGTGGCGGGCGCCTGTAGTCCCAGCTGCTCGGGAGGCTGAGGCAAGAGAATCACGTAAGCCCAAGAGTTAGAGGTTGCTGTGAGCCTTGTGATGCCACGGCACTCTACCCGAGGGCGGTACAGTGAGACTCTGTCTCTACAAAAAAAAAGTATAGGCAAGAAGGGAATCAAGGGGGTAGGTATGTTTATCTGCATTTCTTGGTGTTTAAGTGTCTCTAAAGGCAGGCAGAAGCAATCCTTGTTTCCATACATTCTCATGCTTTCAGGACCCAACACTTAAATCACAGAACTAGCAGATTTTGCAATGAAGTATGCGATGAAAAAATAACAAAGAGAAACAGATAGGATAAACAAAAAAAAAAAATAGAGCTAGGATAAATAAAGAAAAAATAGTCACATCTCTAGAAAGAGGAAAAAACATAGTAATTTAATTCCAGTGAGCACCTTGATTTTTTTTTTTTTTATAAATAAAAATAAGTCTGCATTCTGGTTTTAAAGGATGCGCTGTGTAAGCTATGTGTTTTTCGGCACTGATGTGTTGCTTATTAAATACTTTTGTACCATGAAAAAGAAAAAATAGATTTTTCAAGTCACTTACAGCAAGTAGGATATAGATATCCATGTATACCTGGTGCCCCCTGAGTAAGGATATGGACCAGGGGAGCTTTCAGATGTATTAGTAACAGATATCTCATGGGGAGCTGTCAATTGGGAGGGAATCTGCACCTCCCTCGTTTCACAATATTTCTTCCTTGATTACTTCTGGAGTCATGGTGTTTTCAGGATTTTGCATTCTTTCTCTAGAGTATTTTCCTGCTCTTGTGACAAGCATCTTGGTTGAAATTTGGATTACATATAGCTTTGTAGTGAGTGATTTTGTTGCTTCGATTAAATACCATTACTCCCTCCCCTTTTCTTCTCCCCAGGCAAGGAGAGCCTTATCACTGACAGTGGAAAGCTTTATGCCCTTGATGTTCTGCTGACTCGGCTCAAGTCTCAAGGGCATAGGGTCCTTATCTACTCCCAGATGACCAGGATGATAGACCTGCTGGAGGTAGGAGAAAGAACTTTGGAGACCTAGGATACCTTGACATTTAACTTGTAGAAATCACATGTTCCATGGCTAATGTCAGTGCTGCTTAATGAGAACCCCAAATTCCTCCTTTGATTTTGCCCTCTATAGAGGGAGCAGAAGTAGCTTCTGGCAGATGGAGAGTATGCAAAGGGCATCTGCAGCCTCCTTCCCTACTCCAATGAAATAGAATACCTTTCATGCCATTCTTTTTACTAGGGAAGATATTCCCTAATTTTAAAGTAGATCACAACCTAGAAATCTCTTGAAAAGTGCTCCGAAATTCTGTATGAAAAACTAGAGAGCATGGGCAGCGCCCGTAGCCGAGTGGTTATTGTGCCAGCCACATATACCAGGGTTGGCGGGTTCCAACCTGGCCAAGGCTTACAAAAACAACGACAACTGCAACAAAAAAAGTAGCCGGGCGTTTTGGCAGGCTCCTGTATTCCCACCTACTTGGGAGGCTGAGGCAAGAGAATTGCTTAAGCCCAAGAATTTGAGGTTGCTGTGAGCTGTGACGCCATGGCACTCTACTAGGGCAACAGCTTGAGACTCTGTCTCAAAAAAAAAAAAAACTAGAGAGCAGCTTTCAAACTGAATTAATACAGGGATTCTCAGCTGGACTAAATATTGCCAATTGCCAGGAAGCTTTAAAAAATATGGATGTTTGGTCCCGTCCCCAGAGATTCTTACATAATAAATTTGGAATGAGGCCTGATCATCAGGATATTTGAAAGTTCCTGCAGTGATTCTAATATTCAATCAAGGTTAACAGCCTCTGAGTTAGCGGTGAAAGATGTAGCTGTGTCTTAACTGCAAGGCAACTTTTAATTACTTCTATCTCAAGGTTCTATCTTACTTTCTTGTCTGAGTAGTGGCTTACTATTTGAGGGAGAAGAGATCATAGACCTAGAAACAGGAAAGTGAAAATGAGAACAAATAATCACAAACTGTCAGAGTAAATTGTTAGGCAAGAAAGATTGAGAAGCTAAAGCACGTGGGTATCAGGAGAATGTAAATATTCTCGTGTTTTTTTCTTTTTTTTAATATGTAAAGCTTCATATTCTAGCCTTCTACTCTAGGGAATAGTGATACGTAAGTAGGATTGGACCATAATCATCCCTATCTAGGAATAAAAGAATATGGACCATATTAGTACAGAAAGAATGAAGGCTAGCAACAGGGAAGATTTTTAGGCTCTGAATCTGATGGAAGGGTCCTTACAATAATTTGGCAGGCTGGGCGTGGTGTCTAGTGCCTGTAATCCTAGCATTCTGGGAGGCTGAGGCAGATAGATTGCCAGAGCTCAGGAGTTCAAGACTAGCCTGAGCAAGAGGGAGACCTTGTCTCTACTAATAATAGAAAAATTAGCCCAGCATTGTGGTGGGTGCCTGTCCAGATGTGGGAGGCTGAGGTAAGAGGATTGCTTGAGCCTAACAGTTTGAGGTTGCTGTGAGCTATGACACCATGACAGTCTATCCAGAATGACAGAGTGAAACAGTTTCTCCAAAAAAAATTAATTAAATAATCTGGCAACTTCTTTTAGCAAAAGATATAGCAAATGATATTTGAAGTCAATGTAATCACCAAGTCTTAGGTTTCATAGCCCCTTGATTACTATTGACAGGCCACACTCCTCTGGTTTGAATTAAAAATAGGTCACTTTTTTCTAAAGGGTGGAAATACTTATGAGTGGCTCCAAGTCACTACAAAAGGTGATTAAACCATTGTATTTGATGCAAGTATTGACTACATTAGAGGCCCTAATAATAGTTATCCAAAATAAAGGACTGCCTGCATCTCTAATGTTCTGTTCAAATCAAGTGATGCCAACAGCCAAAACAATGTAAGGCCCTTTTTAAATACAGTGCATTTGCATTCTCCTAAATAGTCAGGGAAAATACAGATGAAGTAATAATTTTTAGCTCTGATGAATTAATAGAAAAAAATATGCTATGAGCTAAATGTCAAGCGTATTTGTGAAGAAATATCCTTTTTGGTCCATTTTGGGAATGAGAGGCACTTCTTGATCTTTATGAATGACAGGTTACTGTTTTGCCTTATTGCTTAACTTAATGTAATGAAATAAAGCAGACAAAGCTTGGGTGTAAAAAAAAAACAAACAATATGCTAAGGATTTAGTAAGGGATGTGATGATCTTTCTTTTCCAAGGCTATAGAAGTATATTATAGAGTCCTAAAAGTTGATTTATATTAAAGGGAAATTCCAAGGAAATGTGGGTGAGCAACCAAAAAATAAGTTAACTCTGATAGGTAAAAGTGTGTGTGGTTGGATTAAGTTTGATGCAGCATTACATTTTAGGTCCTTCATTCTGTATATTACAAACTTCTAGGTACTCTAAAACAAGTAATTCAAAGTAAGATAATGAGTTCAGGGTGAGTGTTGTATGCCTACCCACCCAGATCATTTCCTATCTATCTGTCTAGGATCCAGCAGTTGTTTTGGAGGTGTGGATCTAGGAGGTAGGTTTTGCAAACAAGGCAATTAAAGAACCTCTCTAAATGTAGATGCATCTCCTGGTGGGGAATTCCAAATTAGGGGAAAGCATATTCAAAGCCTGAATTTCACAGCTGCTGACATTCTGTAGCCATATGTATCACATGCCTCTAAATGATGAAGCCAGAGAATGTTGCAACTATTACTATTAGTGTGTTTCAAAAAACTAACCCACCTACCCCACCACCACCACCCCACCCACCACCCCTGTTGCTTTTTTTTTTTTTTTCTTAGTTCAAGTTTCATTGTGTCATTCTGTGTCCTCAGGCTGTGATACATTGCCAGCTAGGCTCAAGTGATCCTCCTGCCTCAGCCCTCAGCCTTCCAAAGTAGCTTAGACTACAGGATGTGCCACCACACACTACTAATTTTTTTTAACTTTTTGTAGCAACAGGGTCTTGCCTTGTTGCCCAGGCTAGTCTAAATAGCTGGGCCTTGGGCGGCACCTGTGGCTCAGTGAGTAGGGCACCGGCCCCATATACCAAGGGTGGTGGGTTCCAACCCGACCCTGGCCAGACTGCAGCAAAAAAATAGCCAGGTGTTATGGTGGGCGCCTATAGTCCCAGCTACTCAGGAGGCTAAGGCAAGAGAATTGCCTAAACCCAGAAGCTGGAGGTTGCTGTGAGGGTGAGAGGGTGATAAAGTAAGACTCAGACTCTTAAAAAAAAAAAAAAAAATAGCTGGGCCTTGTGGTGGGTGCCTATAGTCCCAGTGACTTGGGAGGCCAAGGCAAGAGAATTACTTACGCCTAACAGGTGTTTTTTTGTTTTGTTTTGTTTTTTTAAGAGACAGAGTCTTACTTTATCTCCCTCAGTAGAGTGCCGTGGTGTCACAGCTCACAGAAACCTCCAACTCCTGGGCTTAGGCAATTCTGTTGCCTCAGCCTCCCAAGTAGCTGGGACTACAGGCACCTGCCACAACACCAGGCTATTTTTTTTCTTGCAGTTTGGCTGGGGCCGGGTTTGAACACGCCACCCTCAGTATATGGGGCTGGCATCCTACTCACTGAGCCACAGGTGCCACCCGTAAGCCTAGGAGTTTGAGGTTACTGTGAGCTGTGATGTCACAGCACTCTACCCAGTGTGACATAGTGAGACTGCGTCTCAGAAAAGAAAAGAAATTCACATTAGCAGCATTGAAGCTCTATTTTGTAGCTATAGAGTATGTCAACATCTCACTTTTATCCCATAGCTTTTCTTGGGTTTTTATTGTTATTCTGTGGATTAGCCCTGGGTAGATGTTTGTCTCTTTATTTCTGGGACTCAGCAGAACTGGAAAGTGGTAAAAATTAAATACTTTTGTATAGCCAGGTTTCTCTTCTGTGAGAAATACTAGTTCTAGATACTTAGTATTTGCCCACTGTTTTCCAAAATGATTGATAGCTTCCTTTTTCTCCTGGGTAAAAATCTGACTTTAATTTAAACTTCTTGTGTATATATTAGATCTTCTTCCAAGCAGAATTCTATGTTCAAGAAATGTTTTATACTTTTACCTGACATCCAACTAGTATTACTACTTAGGGAATAAAAAGGGGCGACTGCTCAATTTTCTAGGGCCAGGGACTTTTAGGTTGTCACAGGCAGAAGTCGAGGACATAAATATGCAAATATTACAGATTACTAAATGTCATGTTAGGGGTTTATTTTATATTTACTGAATCACCTCTAAAGTTTTGGCTGTTGGAGATATGCTGTGTGGAAACAGACAATAGCCGCTGTGCTGGTGGTGTCCAGCTGGCTAGCAGACAAAACTTTTTCTACCAGCAGTTTAACCATAACTGGATAGCCCCTCCATATTTTGGTAGTTGCACAGAGTTTTTAACTCACTGCAGATGACTTGTATTGTCTCTGGTCTTCTCTTTTGAGTTATATTCCTTTTGCATCAAGCAACTAAGTCTGTAGTTTAAGAAAATAAGCCATTCAGTATTTTCTATGGAATATAAAAGTACTTGGAAAGAGTCAGCCAACTTATGCTATATGTGTTGTGATTGTTAAGCACTGAAATCTAGACAAATCTTGAACTATACCTATGTACAAAAATAGTGCAACACAGAATTAATTAAATCCAGATGTTCCATAGCTAATGATGACATTTTAGACATCAGCTTATATAATTTGACAAATCTAAGTGCCATATCTTACTGGGTGAGGATTCATCCTGAACATTACATCATCTGTGAGTGAATTTCTCAGAATTCCCAAGTTACCTTTGAGCGCTGTGATTCTGAAAATTAACAGGAAGCTGTGTATTCTAAAACTGCCCCATGAGTTCTTTCACAATGGCTTCCTGCGCCCAGCTCAGTGGCTCAGTCTGGGGCCCCAGACAATGCCCAGAGTTCTCCACACTCCTGCTCAAGCTCTCCCCAAGGCAGTTCAACTGAGTGCCAAGTCCAAGAACAACGAAACAGTTCACAGAAACGGAATCTCACTTTACTGCCCTCGGTAGAGTGCCATGATATCGCAGGACTCACAGCAACCAACAGCTCTTGGGCTTCCACGATTCTCCTGCCTCAGCCTCCCGAGCAGCTGGGACTATAGGCGCCCACCACAATGCCTGGCTATTTTTTTGTTGCAGTTCGGCCGGGGCTGGGTTTGAACCCGTCACCCTCGGTATATGGGGCCGGTGCCCTACTCACTGAGCCACAGACACCATCTGCACTTAACTCATTCAGCATAAGATTGTTTAATGTCCATGCCTTTGTGTGAAGTTGAACGTTTTTGTTGGAGTTGAGTTTCACTTTTATCGCCTTATGGTCTGAGAAGATGCAAGATAAAATTTCAATTGTTTTGAAAAAATAAATAAAATTGCCCCATGGAATATAAAGCAAATTGGGGTCACCGTTAACTAGAGTTTGCATTAGGTCTTACAAACCATAGAATGAAATTTCTCATCTTATAACCATGCTATTTATAATCCTCTATATTATTTTTTCCCTCAAGCCACCATGAGCAAAGTATTATACCAGGCACATGCAAAACATACACACACACACACACAAATAACTGTCAAGTGAACCCTGATACTAGTACGAAAATGAAGTATGAACAGAGCTGAGGATAGCAAGAGGGATGTGTTTATTTTTAACTAAGTCACTTTTTTTTTTTTGAGACAGAGTCTCACTATGTCTTCCTCAGCAGAGTGCCATGGTGTCACAGCTCACAGCAACCTCTAACTCTTGGGCTCTAGGGATTGTCTTGCCTCAGCCTCCCAAGTAGCTGGACTACAGGCGCCCGCCACAACACCCGGCTATCTAGGTCACTCTTGAGGAAGAGATCACATAAATAATGACATCTAAACTTAAATAGAATTCTCTGCCATCATGGAGAAGAGAATTTGAGACCATGGAAGCCAAATAAAAAAGTCAAAGAGATGAGAAAGTATAAGATGTTTGGAGAGAGTAAGTAGTCCATTGTGATCAAATGGATATTGCATAGGTGGAAAGGGAATAAATAATACAAGTAGGTTGAAGGCAGATTATTATGGGATCATGATTGCCTTGTGTTTACAGTCTTGCTCAGAGGGCTCTATATTAGATGAAAGAAGTGTGGCTACTAACATACCTCAAATGTTGCCAGTGCTGCTCATCTGAGGACCATGCCTGAATACCTGAATAGCAAGGTTAAAAGGTACTGTCCTGCCTTCCTTCTATAGTGGTTGTGGTCAGCTGCTGATACAGGTTATGTGTTGGAATCATCTTTGAAGCTCCCCCCACCCCAGATATATCAAGGTATACTTGATAAATGAAAATGGTATACACACCAAGCGTGAGGTGTAATCCCAGCACTCTGAGAGGCTGAGGCAGAACAGATGGCCTGAGCTCAGGAGTTCAAGACCAGTCCGAAATAGAGCATGACCCCCATCTCTAAAAATAGCTGTGTTATGTTAGGTGCCTTTAGTCCCAGCTGCTTGGGACTACAGGTCCCAATTCTCTCTTTTGCTTGAGTCCAAGAGTTTGAGGTTCCTATGAGCTGTGATGTCATGGCACTCTACCTACGGTGATAAAGTGAGACTCTGGCTCAAAAAAAATGATACATAAGATAGATAATGTGGGCAGCGCCTATGGCTCAGTGAGTAGGGCACCCACCCCATATACCGAGGGTGGTGGGTTCGAACTTGGCCCCAGCAACAAAAATATAGCTGGGCGTTGTGGCAGGCGCCTGTAATCCCAGCTACTTGGGAGGCTGAGACAAGAGAATCACCTAAGTCCAAGAGCTGGAAGTTGCTATGAGCTGTGATAACACGGCACTCCACTGCAGGTGACAAAATGAGACTCTGTCTCTAAAAAAAAAAAACAAAAAAAGATAGACAATGTGTTAGAGACAGGTCTCCCTTCATCACCTACAGTGAGTACAGTAGCCCAATCACAGCTTACTATAGCCTTAAACTCCTAGGCTGAAGGGTCTTCCTGCCAAGACACCAGAATAGCTGGGACTATTGGTGCATGCCACGATACCTGGCTAATTTTCTTAATTTTTTTGTGGAGATGGGGGTCTCACACCTGTAATCCTAGCACTCTGGGAGGCCCATGTCTCAAGCAGTCCTCTTGCATTGACCTCCCAAAGTGCTTGGATTACAGAGATGCCACATGCAGCTTAATAATATTATTATTTTTTTATTTATATAGAGACAGTTTTACTTTGTTGCCCTTGGTAGAGTGCTGTGGTGTCACAGCTCACAGCAACCTCCAGCTCTTGGGCTTAGGTGATTTTCTTGCCTCAGCCTCCCAAGTAGCTGAGACTACAGGTGCCTGCCTCAACACCTGGCTATTTTTCTGTTGCAGTTTGGCCGGGGCCGGGTTTAAACCTGCCACCCTTGGTATATAGGGCTCAGCGTATAGCGCCCTACTCACTGAGCCACAGGCACTGTCAGCAGCTTAATATTATTAACCATAGTCACTGTGCTGTATGTTAGAGCTCTAGAACATTTTCATCTTGCATGGCTGAACCTCTTTGCCTTTAGAGGAGCATCTCTCCATTTCCTCCAGCCCCTAACAACCACCCTTCTATCCTCCAATTTTATGACTTTACACACATAAGTTAAATCAAACAGTATTTGCCTTCCTATGTTTGGTATATTTCACTCAGCATAATTTCCAAATTCATCAACATTGTTAGAAGTAGCAAGATTTCCTTCTTTCTTTTTTTTTTTGTAGACACAGAGTCTCACTTTACTGCCCTCAGCAGAGTGCCATGGCATCACACAGCTCACAGCAACCTCCAGCTCTTGGGCTTATGTGATTCTCTTGCCTCAGCCTCCTGAGCAGCTGGGACTACAGGCGCCCGCCACAACGCCCGGCTATTTTTTTGTTGCAGTTTGGCCGGGGCTGGGTTTGAACCCACCACCCTTGGCATATGGGGCCAGCGCCCTACTCACTGAGCCACAGGTGCCACCCGATTTCCTTCTTTCTAAGGTTAAATAATATTCCATTCCATTGTGTATATATATTACATTTGCTTTATCCCTTCATCTATCTCTTTTTTTTTTTTTTTTGAAGACAGAATCTTACTTTGTTGCCCTAAGTAGAGTGCTGGGGCATCACAACTCACAGCAACCTCCAACTCTTGCGCTTAGGCGAGTCTCTTGCCTTAGCCTCCCAAGTAGCTGGGACTATAGATGCCCGCCACAACACCCGGCTATTTTTTGTTTGCAGTTTGGCTGGGGCTGGGTTCAAACCTGCTACCCTTGGTATGTGGGGCTGGTGCCCTACTCACTGAGACACAGGCGCTGCCCTATCCCTTCATCTCTTAATGGGCACCTAGGTTGGTTTTGTATCTTCACTATTGTGAATACTACTGTAATGAACATAGGAATGCAAATGTCTCATGGAAATGCTGCTTTCTTTTCCTTTGAAGATATATATATATCCAAAAGTGAGATTACTGTATCATATGGAAGTTCCACTTTTTTTTTTTTTTTTTTTTTCTGGAGACAGAGTCTTACTTTCTTCCCCTCGGTAGAGTGGTGTGGCATCATAGCTCACAGCATCCTCAAACCTTTGGGCTTAAGCTATCCTCTTGCCTCAGCCTCCCAAATAGCTGGGACTACAGGCATCCACCACCATGCCCAGCTATTTTTTTAGAGACAGGGTGCAACTCTTGCTCAGGCCGGTCTCCAACTCATGAGGTCAAGCAGTCCACCCACCTCAGCGTCCAGAGTGCTGGGACCGCACCAGCCTCGTTTTTCTATATTTAATAGAGACAGGGTCTCCCTCTTGCTTAGGCTAGTCTCAAACTCCTGATCTCAAGTGAGCCACCATGTCCCGCTATCTTCAGTACTTTATTTTTTTTATTTTTTATTTTTTCTGAGACAGAGCCTCAAGCTGTCAACCTGGGTAGAGTGCTGTGGCATCACAGCTCACAGCAACCTCCAACTCCTAGACTCAAGCAATTCTCCTGCCTCCACCTCCCAAGTAGCTGGGACTACAGGCACCCGCCACAACACCCAGCTATTTTGGGGTTGCAGCCATCATTGTTGTTTGGCGGGCCAGGGCTGGATTCAAACCCACCAGCTCAGGTGTATGTGGCTGGCACTTTAACTGCTTGAGCCACAGGTGCCAAGTCTATCTTCAGTACTTTTTAAGGTAAAATATTATCTACTGAGGGCAGGCACAGTGGCTCGTGTCTATAATTCTAGCACTCTGGAAGGCTGAGGCAGGTGGATTACCTGAGCTCACAAGTTCAAGAACAGCCTAAGCAAAAGCATCTCTACTAAAAATAGAAAACTGAGGCAAGAGGATCACTTGGGCTAGGGTTGGAGGTTGGAGGTTGCTGTGAGCTATGACACCACGGCACTCTTCCCAGGGCGACAGCTTGAGGCCCTTTCTCAAAAGAAAAAAAAAGGGCTTGACGACTGTAGCTCAGCAGCTAGGTCGCCAGCCACATACACCAGAGCTGGTGGGTTCAAATCCAGCCCGGGCCTGCCAAACAACAGTGACAACTACAGCCAAAAAACAGCTGGGCATTGTGGCAGGCGCCTGTAGTCCCAGCTACTTGGGAGGCTGAGGCAAGAGAATTGCTTAAGCCCAAGAGTTGGAGGCTGCTGTGAGCTGTGATGCGACGGCACTCTACCCAGGGCGACATAGACTGTGTCTCAAAAAAAATTATCTACTGTAATTGTATAAGTCTCAAAACTTCCTAAATGTTAAAAGCCATAACTTTTATTTTATGTAAGTAGTATTAGAGTTTATTTGCTTCATACTTATTGACCCCACCAGAGTCATCTTGAGTACTTGGGTTCATTTTTGTTTAAGCAAAAGAAGGTACTGGGGTACTACATTATGACACCTCTAGAAGAAGACAAAAGTCTATATTTGAGTTCTGTCTTTGCTGCTTTAGATAGAACAAAAAAGAATTCCGCTTGCTTTGTGAGGCTCCAGGAAATTTAGTCATACCGAATATTTTGTGAGCCTTTCCTAAATACTAGAAATGGATTTGATGAGAGGACCTTCGTTTCTACAGAGTATCTAATGTAAGGAAGAACAGGGTGGGTAATGGATGGTCTTTCTGTGCCCATCAGCCCTCTTTAATCCACAGAAGTTACTGCAGACCATAGTAATGTCAGACTAATCATCCAGCAGTGATCTTTAGACATGGGAATGAGATGTTGTGAGATGAATAGGAATGATTGCATGACCTGTAAAAGAAATCTAACCTGGGCATAGTGATGTACACCTATTGGGGAGACAGAGATCTAGCTGTACAACTCAGTGAGTAGACATTTTCTAATTAAGTAGATCATAGCTGCTGACTTTGGAAACGTGAAGGAAGGCTTGGCACCCATAGCTCAGTGGTTAGGACGCCAGCCACGTACACGAGGACTGGCGGGTTCTAACTTGGCCCAGGCCTGCTAAACAACCATAACAACTACAACAAAAAAATAGCTGGGTGTTGTGGCGGGCACCTGTAATCCCAGCTACTTGGGA
This sequence comes from Nycticebus coucang, assembly GCF_027406575.1. Taxonomy (NCBI): domain Eukaryota; kingdom Metazoa; phylum Chordata; class Mammalia; order Primates; family Lorisidae; genus Nycticebus; species Nycticebus coucang. Next base: position 43,015,888 of record NC_069785.1, on the reverse strand, counting down.
GGCTGAGGTAAGAGAATATCTTAAGCCCAAGAATTCAAGGTTGCTGTGAGCTGTGATACCATGGCACTTTACCAAGGGTGACAGCTTGAGACTTTGTCTCAAAAAAAAAAATAAGAAGAAAAAGAAGAAATACTCTTAAGATAAATTTTACAATGGTTGGGTGTGGTGGCTCACACTTGTAATCCAGCACTTTGGGAAAGTGAGGTCAGATGATACTTGAGCTTAAGAGTTTGAGACCAGCCTGATCAAGAGCAAGACCTTGTCTCTACAAAAAAAATAGAAGAGGCGGCGCCTGTGACTCAGTGAGTAGGGCGCCGGCCCCATATGCCAAGAATGGCGGGTTCAAACCCAGCCCCGGACAAACTGCAACAAAAAAATAGCCGGGTGCTATGGCGGGCACCTGTAGTCCCAGCTACTCGGGAGGCTGAGGCAAGAGAATCGCTTAAGCCCAGGAGCTGGAGGTTGCTGTGAGCTGTGTGATGCCACGGCACTCTACCAAGGGCCATAAAGTGAGACTCTGTCTCTAAAAAAAAAAAACAATAGAAGAATTAGCTGTGGTAATGCACACCTATACTCCCAGCTACTCAAAGGCAGTGGCATTAGGATTGTTTGAGCCAAGAGATTGAGGTTATAGTCAGCTACGATGATGCCACTGCACAATATCTTGAAAGTGCTGTTAGTACCATCATAGCATTTGCTTTTAGAATTTATATTTTGGGGGTGGCACCTGTGCCTCAGTGGTCAGAGCACCGGCCCCATATACCAAGGGACCAAGGGTGGCGGGTTCAAACCTGACCCCAGCCAAACTGCAAAAAACATAGCTGGGTGTTGTGGTAGGCATCTGTAGTCCCAGCTACTCAGGAAGCTGAGGCAAGAGAATCACTTAAGCACAGGAGTTGGAGGTTGCTGTGAGCTATGATGCCATGGCACTCTACCAAGGGTGATAAAGTGAGACTTTTTCTCTTTAAAAAAAAAAACTTATACTTTGGGCCTAGCACCCATAGCACAATGGTTATGGCGCCAGCCACATACACTGAGGGTGGTGGGTTCAAATCCGGCCCGGAGCAGCTAAACAACTACAACAAAAAAATTGCTGGGGGCGGCGCCTGTGGCTCAGTCGGTAAGGCGCCGGCCCCATATACCGAGGGTGGCGGGTTCAAACCCGGCCCCTACCAAACTGCAACCAAAAAATAGCCGGGCATTGTGGCGGGCGCCTGTCGTCCCAGCTACTTGGGAGGCTGAGGCAAGAGAATCGCTTAAGCCCAGGAGTTGGAGGTTGCTGTGAGCTGTGTGAGGCCACGGCACTCTACCAAGGGCCATAAAGTGAGACTCTGTCTCTACAAAAAAAAAAAAAAATTGCTGGGCGTTGTGGTGGGCGCCTGTAGTCACAGCTACTTGGGAGGCTAAGGCAAGAGAATCACTTAAGCCCAAGAGTTTGAAGTTGCTGTGAGCTGTGACTCCACACACTCTACCAAGGGCGACATAGTGAGACTGTCTAAAAAAAAAAAAAAAAGAATTTATACTTTGTATTTGCATTTTAACAATATAGAATGGAATAGTTCTAAAAATAAAAATTTTTAGAAAATGTTTTAAAAATCTAAAACATTAGATTTTTTAGACCATGTGAAAACTGAACCAAGAATGGTAATGGGCACAATTTTTAAAGTTTAACAGAAGAAATTAAGTATTGCTTTCCATATGGACATTTGATTATATGAATTCTCTTCTTCTAAACAGCCCGGAATTTTAGACACCTAGAATAGGTTTGGATGGAGGTGCCTGTGGCTCACTGAGTAGGGCACCAGCCCTATATACCAAGGGTTGTGGGTTCGAACCCAGCCCCAGCCAAACTGCAACAAAAAATAGCCGGCATGTGGTAGGCGCCCTAGTCCCAGCTACTCAGGAGGCTGAGGCAAGAGAATCACCTAAGCCCAGGATTTGGAGGTTGCTATGAGCTGTGATGCCACGGCACTCTACCGAGGGCCATAAAATGAAACTCTGTCTCAAAAAAATCAAATATGTTTGGAATAGTTAAGATTTGTGAATGTATTGAATTGATTTTTCAACCCATTCTTTTATCTTTTGGGTTTTTTTTATTTTTCTTCTGATAGCATGAGGATGTAGACATTGCTCTTTTCAGGTTTGGACTGATTTTTCCATATCCATTTACTTGTTGTTCTGAAGATATTTACTGAAATAGAATTTAAACTTATCTAAAACCTTATGAAATCCCACTACTCCCCTGGGTGGTCTGGCTAAGGCTTTGGGTAGTAAAAAGGAAATATTCATTTCTGTTTTCTGAATAACAGGCTGTCTGTAATTAGGATTGGTTTGATTATGGTCTAGGAATAATATCCTTGGTAACGTGCTAACCTTGATATGTAAACATGTGAACAGCAAGATTTATAAGAAAATTCATCAATATTTTCACGAGTCTGAAAGTTCTGGTTTAGAGGGCATAAGGGGGGCCTGATGTAGTGGCTCACTCCTGTAATCCTTGCACTCTGGGAGGCTGAGGTAGGAGGATCCCTTGAGCTCAGGAGTTATCCACCAACCTCAGCAAGAGCACAACCTCTCCTCTACTAAAAATAGATAAGTGAGCCGAGTGTTGTGGTAGGCACCTGTAATCCTAGGTACTCAGAAAGGCTAAAGCAAGAGGATGACTTGAGCCCAAGAATTTGAGATTGCTGTGAGCTAATTGGGCATAGCACTCTATGGAGGGCAACAAAATGAGACTCTGTCTCAAAAAAAATAAATAAAGGTTGTAATTCCTCTTACAGATGATGTCAAGAACATTCTGTGCCAAAATTACCTTGTCTTCTTTTTCACTCTAATGCTTATGCTTGCTTAACAGTGATGCATGCTCTGATGGGAGAAGGAGGCTTAAACTGTAAATTGAAGGACTTTAGTCAGCAAGGACTTCCTAAGGAGATATACATTACTTTAGGATTAATGTTACTCACTAAAAGAAAACTGGATAGATTCATAGCTGTGAAAAATACCTGGTTGATAATTGAAAACCCATTTTGGTTTGGAGATATTCTTTCTTTCTTCCTTTTTTTCTTGAAACCTACAGAAATCTACTGGAATAAGATTAGGTTCCAAATTGAAAATGAGGGTTATTATAATCTTCAGGTTGCCCTGGATTTTCAGACACTGGCTGAAAACTCATTTATAAATTAAGTTCCTGTGCTTTGGGGGTTGCTTTCTCCCCATTCTGGATATTAATATAATGATTTGCACCCAGTATGGATGAGGTAGAAGGTGGTTAGATGTTTATGAGAGTTAGAATGCAGTACTTTACATTAGATTTATTGTATTCTTTTTCCTGATTGGCAGGAATATATGGTTTACAGGAAGCACACCTACATGAGGCTTGATGGCTCATCCAAGATCTCAGAGAGGCGGGACATGGTTGCTGATTTTCAGAACAGGTAATATTAATGGAAATTATAAAAATTCTTATTTTGATATTTCTCTAGTATCGGAAATGGTAGATTTAAAAGAAATCCCAAGACATCTCAGGTTGTAAGCAATTATAATTCCTACCATTTTAAGAGGTTGCTAATTCTACTTCTAAGTGATTTAGATCTATGTGTCAGAGAGAGAGAGCGAGCGAGTTCTGAGTATGAGACATGATCCTCCTCTGTATGTAATATATATGTGGGAAACAGTCCATAAGGCTGTATTCCTAATTGTTAACAATAGTTCTTTCTGGGGTATTGATCTTTAGTTTATTTCTGTGTTTCATTTGTGTGAGATTAAGGAAATACACCTTTCTTTTTCTTGCCTTCTTTCCAGCATGGAAGCAGTACAGCGCAGTATAGTTGTGCTGATCCTTGTTCAGTTGGCAGCTCTCAGCCAATAGTACCTCTCCCACCTGCTAATGATCCTGTGAAATTTCTTTCCTTTTCTTTTCTTTTTCTTTTTTTTTTTTTTTGAGACAGAGTCTCACTTTGTCACCTTTGGTAGAGTGCTGTAGTGTCATAGCTCACAGCAACTCCAAACTCTTGGGCTGAAGTGATTGTCTTGCCTCAGCCTCCCAGGTAGCTGGGGCTACAGGCACCCAGCACAACACCCAGCTATTTTTAGAGACAGGGTCTTGCTGTAGCTCAGGCTGGTCTCAAAACTATGAGCTCAGGGTAGTCCATCCACCTCAGCTTTCCAGAGTGCAAGGATTATAGGCGGGAGCCACCATGCCTGGCCTTCTATGAAATTTCTTTTCTTTTCTTTTTTTTTTTTTTATTTTGAGACAGAACCTCAAGCTGTCACCCTGAGTAGAGTGCCATGGGTGGCATCACAGCTCACAGCAACCTCCAACTCCTGGGCTCAAGCGATTCTCTTGCCTCAGCCTCGCAATTATCTGGGACTACAGGCGCCTGCCACAACACCCGGCTATTTTTTGGTTGCAGCCATCCTTGTTTGGCGGGCCCAGGCTGGATTCAAACCCACTAGCTCAGGTGTATATGGCTGGTGCCTTAGCCATTTAAAATTTCTATGAAATTTTTAATATGATCTACTGTTTGCTGATGGTTTATAGAGCCATAATTATCCTGAGTGCAGGTTCTCTTTCTAGTAACCAGAATCTTATTCCTTTCACCTAAGGAGAAAGCCAACCTCCACTATTTTTTTTTTTTTTTTTTTTTGAGTCAGAGTCTCACTATATCACACTCTGTAGGGTGCTATGGCGTCACAGCTTACAGCAACCTCAAACTCTTGGGCTTAAGCGATTCTCTTGCCTCAGCTTCCCAAGTAGCTGGGACTACAGGCGGCTGCCACAATGCCCAGCTAGTTTTTGGTTGCAGTTGTCATTGTTGTTTAGCAGGCCCAGGCCAGACTTGAACCTGCCACCTTTGGTGTATGTGCCTGGCACCCTAACCACTGAGCTATGGGAGCCGAGCATTTAGCCTTCACTATGAACAGATCTGCTGCACTCCATCCTTCAGTTTCTTCTGTAGACTTGGAAAATTGGGGAATCATGTTTGTAAATCAGAACAATTTTGACTTTCTGGCCTTTGATTTTTTTGACCTATTACTTTATTTTTTTAAGTTTTTTTTTTTTTTGAGACAGAGTCTTCACTTTGTCACCCTTGACAGAGTGCCGTGGCGTCTTAGCTCACAACAACCTCAAATTCTTGGGTTCACATAATCCTCTTACCTCAGCCTCCCAAGTAGCTGAGACCAAGTGGCACCCGCCACAACGCCTGGCTATTTCTTTTTTTGTTGTAGTTCTTTAGCAGGTCCAGGCTGGGTTCAAACCCACCAGCTCCAGTGTATGTAGCTGACGCCCTAACCACAACTACGGGTTCTGAACCAGCCTATTAATATTTCACTTTTGAATTCTTAGGGAGAAAATTAAGCATATAGCCCTTTGTATTTAGATTATAATTTTTAATTTGTTTAAAGCATTCTAATTTTTTTTTCTTGATACAGAGTCTAACTTTGTTACCCTTGGTAGAATGCTGTGGTGTAATACTTCACAGCAACCTCAAACTCTTTAGCTCCCAAGATCCTCACAAGTCCGGAATAGCTGGGACTACTGATAACTGCCTCAGACTATTTTTAGAGACAGGGTCTTGCTCTCACTCAGGCTGGTCTTGAATCCTGAGCTCAAGCAATCAACCTGAGGTAGCCTCCCAGAGTGCCAGGATTACAGGTGTGAGCCACCTCGCCCAGCCCAGCATTCTACTTTTAAAGCATGATTTAATTCAGATGTAAAATAATTTAGGGTAAGATATGTTCATAATTCAAGAAAGAATGCCCTGGACCATGGCAGTGGCTCAAGCCTGTGATCCTAGCACTCTGGGAGGCCAAGGCCCTTCGATTGCTTGACCCTGTCTATAAAAATAGCTGGGCATAGTGGCAGATGTCTATAGTCCCAGCTATTTGGGAGGCTGAGACAAGAGGATCACTTGAGACTAGGAGTTTGAGGTTGCTATGAGCTCTGACACCAGGGCACTCTACCCAGAGCAACATAATGAAATACTGTCTAAAAAAAGAAAGAATCCTCTCTGAGAATTTGTGCTATTGTGCTATTCTTTACAATGAAGCATGGATAAGGAGATAAAGTAGCACCTCTGTAGTTTACCACCTGCCTACTGTAGCCCCCTCCTTAAGTTGACCTATCTTTTTTGTTTGTTTTTTTCTTTGAGACAGACTCACGTGTTGCCCAGGCTAGAGTGAGATGTCAGCCTAGCTCATAGCAGCCTCAGACTCCTGAATTCAAGTGATCCTCCTACCTCAGCCTCCTGAGTAGCTGGGACTTCAGGCTCCTGTAACAACTCCCAGCTAGTTTTTCTGTCTTTAGTAGAGACAAAGCCTCACTCTTGCTCAGGATGGTCTTGAACTCCTGGGCTCAAGCAGTCCTCCTGCCTCAGCCTCCTAGAGTTCTGGGATTATCAACATTGGCCACCACACCTGGCCATGTTGACATAATTTTCAGACTGGACATGTACCACACGTACTTAGCAGTACAGTAGGCCTAGTTCCTTATGTTGACCAACTCTGTATGTTCACCAATTTGTTAAAGTCACTTGGGTGGTCTATTTACAGAGAGAGGTTCTACTGTATGTCCTAATGTTTTTGTTTACGGTGTATACTCATTAGGCCAGTAACTCCTAAGTTAAAACTATATACTAGAATTGCAAGTAGCCATTTCACCAACAATAAAGGGGAAAATCTACTTTGAACCTCAGTTTGCTACCTTGGAGCAACTGTCTCGATAGCCTGGCCTATCTTCTTTCCTAGCTGAAGTTATCTGCAGATCCTAAAATTGATTATTTGAAGCATGATTAAGCATAGCAGTGCCACTTAACCCACCACATTATTATGATCAAAAGAAAAAAGGGTTACCTGGCTCGGCACTTGTGGCTCAAGAGGCTAAGGCACCAACCACATACACCTGAGCTGGTGGGTTAGCATCCAGCCCAGGCCTGCCAAACAACAGTGACGGCTGCAACCAAAAAATAGCTGCGCCGGTAGTCCCAGCTACTTGGGAGGTGGAAGCAAGAGAATAGCTTGAGCCAGGAGTTGGAGGTTGCTTTGAGCTGCAATGCCACAGCACTGTACCCAGGGCGACAGCTTGAAGCTCTGTCTCAAAAAAAAAAAAAAGAAAGAAAGAAAGAAAAGACAAAAGGGTTACCAGGTGATCTTCATCTTTTCTTGATTCTGAAATCAGTGAGTGTGTTTTATCACATCCTTAGCTACTCCAACCTAAGAGCTCCAGTTGACAAGAATCTTATGTGCAGCCTGGGCCAGGTGGCTCACACCTATAATCCCAGTACTCTGGGAGGCTGAGGCAGGCGGATTGCCTGAGCTCATGAGTTGGAGACCAGCCTGAGCTAGAGCGAGACACCGCCTCTAAAAATAGCCGTGTGTTGTTGCGAGCGCCTGTCTTTTCAACTACTTGGGAGGCTAAGGTAAGAGGATTGTTTGAGCCCAAGAGTTTGAGGTTGCTGTGAGCTATAACACTACAGCACTTTACCAAGGGTGACAAAGTAAGACTCTGTCTCAACAAAAAAAAAAAGAGAGAGAGGAAATTATACTGAAAAATAAATAATACAACTAAGGGGCAAAGCCAAATCCTACCCCTTGGTGTAAAGTGAACTCAACTGTTCAAGTTGTAAAGGGTAATTAATATCGTGTGTCGTAGTCCAAGTGGTCAAGGTACAACTTACAGAGGTGGTCAATATATAGAAGTCAGTCTTCCATTCAATACATGTGGTGCATGTCTGGTCTATGAAAATTAGCTGAACTTAAGGAGGTGGTCAACAATGGAGGTTCTACTGTATTTCACTTGTTGATAGTATATTATAAATAGGATTTTGTGGCCTGATCTCTTCCACTTAACATTATGTCATGATATTTTCACATAGCATTAAAAAGACTTGGAAAATTGTGGAATCATGTTTGTAAATCAGAACAATTTGGCTTTGTAGCCTTTAATTTTTTTGACCTATTTATTTTTTTAATTATTTATATATATTTTTGAGACAGAGTCTCACTATGTTGCTCTCGTAGAGTGCTGTGGTGTTACAGCTCACAGCAACCTCAAATTCTTGGGCTCAAGTGATCCTCTTGCCTTAGCCTCCCAAGTAGCTGGGACTACAGGCGCCCACCACAACACTGGGCTATTTTTTGTTGTTGTATTTGTCATTGTTGATTATAAGGCCCAGGCCAGGTTTGAACCCTCCAACTCCGGTGTATGTGGCCAGCGCCCTAACCACTGAGCTATGAGTGCCAAGCCTAAAGTCTTTTTCTGATTTCTGCCTACATTATAAGCTAAATACTTAAGAGTTGAGATTATGACTAAGAAATAATCTACTTACTTCTCACGTACAAAATCTGAACTGTGCCTGTGCTGACCAGAAACTTGACAAGCTAACCTCTCTCAATGGGAGGTAAACAGTACAGTCCAACTTAATAAATTTGTTTTTAAAAACAAAAAAGTATTCCTTGCCAAGTATTTTCATATTATTAATGAAAGACATCAAAAGAAAAAATTGTAGTTTCAACTAGAAAGGCCTTTGGCTCAAAGGTCAGCCAGAGTAAACAAAAACTCCTATAAAAAGCCATTTACATTCCCTTCATACGGATTTATTTATGAGAGATCCTTCCAGGAAAAAATCTGACTGAGACTAAAGATTGTTTGGCCGTGATGTCCTGACTGGGCAACATTCAGAACATGTGACTAGTGCATGATCCTAGAAACCATTCACCAGGTCTTTGCTCTGTGTTGCCTTGGCCTTTGCTTCCTTTCCTCCTACCCTATGACCTTTGCCAAATGGATCCCCACTCCATTATCTGACCACTCAGGGTAACTCTTTGGAAAATGTGAGAAAAAGTGACTACAGCATAGGTTTTTTTTCTTGATTTAGAGTATTAGAGAGCTCCAGTGTCATGTTTCATTGTGGTTCTTTTTCAGTCATTCAATGAGCTTTTATAACAGTTGGTAATGTATCTAGCAATATTTAGGTACTGTGGTGCAAAGAGGCCTCAGTGGGTCATTAAAGAAGAGCAAGAGTGAGACCTATACCTGTGTTTGTTCTGTGGTTTCATAGGCTACTTACGCTATAGCCTACCCAGAACCTGGTCTCTTAAGGCCTGTTCCAATGGAGACTCTGGGTTTATTGTCAACCCCCTAGAGGGTACCCAGACCACCAGGTTGCTATCTGGTATTATATTTTCATCTGTTTAGTCAGAGTCCCTAAAACATTAATTCATATTATCAATATTAGATTTTTTTTTTTTTAAGAGACATGATCTTGCCTATTGCCAGGCTGGATACAATAGCCTGATCATAGCTCACTGTAACCTTGAATTCCAGGGCTCAAGCAGTCCTCTTGCCTTAGCCTTCCAAGTAGCTGGGACTACAAGCACATACCACCATGCCCAGCTTTTTTTTTGGTAGAGATGGGGATCTCACTAAATTACCCAAGGTTATCTCAAATGCCTAGGCTTGCGTGATTCTCCCACGTTGGCCTCCCAAAGTGCTGGGATTAAAGGCATAAGACACCATCCCTAACCCAAACCCCCTTAGTTTGTAGTGTATGATTTATTCATAACAGATGACAGCCTATAAATCAAATAGGTAAAATCATCAGGGCCAGGTGCAGTGGCTCATGCCTCTAATACTACCTAGCATTCTGGTAGGCCAATGCAGGAGGGTCACTTGAGCTCAGGAGTTTGAGATCAGCCTGAGCAAGAGCCAGACCCCATCTCTACTAAAGATAGAAAAAATTAGCTGAACGTGATGCCCTGCTAAAATTCCTTGATAAAATTCAAGGATAGACTAGTAGGACTTTCTTGGGAGTATAATCTTTTGGAATCATGAAGTAAGATAGGCCTGTAGACATGTTCTGTTGTTCAATCCTGCCTCTACAAAAGTTGTGTTTAATTAAATGCAAATAATGGACAAGTTTCTACTAGAACCTCACAGCTTAGTGATTAACCAGGATGCTTATTTCAGAATAGTTCCTTCACTGATATTCATGTTTGACACTGATATATCATCAGTTAATCACTTCAAGGGTATTCATAGCATCTTCATTTTATAGTCTAGGAAATAGGCTTTCATTAGTTAAGTGACTTGACCAAGAAAGAATAGTCTGAAGGGATAGGAGCATCTAATGTCAGTATGTTTCTATTATTTTGTACTGGAACCCACAGAATAAAATTCATTTTACAATGTGATTTAGTACTTTTATGCAGTATCTGAAACTTCACAAAACAGAACTTACCTTTATGACCTGTAATGCATTCACATATTTTCTAATCTCTTTTTTATTTGTTTATTTATTCATTTTTTTAGACAGTCTTACTTTGTCACCCTTGGTAGAGTGCTGTAGCGTCACAACTCACAGCAACCTCCAACTCCTGGGCTTAAGCAATTCTCTTGCCTCAGCTTCCCGAGTAGCTGGGAATACAGGTGCCTGCCACAACGCCCAGATATTTTTTTGTTGCGGTTTGGCCGGGGCCAGGTTCAAACCCACCACCCTCAGTATATGGGGCTGGCACCCTATTCACTGAGCCACAGGCACCACCCTCTTTTTTCTTTTATTAATTTACTGCTTTAATGCATTTCAGATCCCCTAAATTGATTTGATGGTAGGTATGACGTGCAATTTGAATAACACTAAATAAATTTCTGGTTATATTCCTCATTTTAGACATAAAGAAAAGGTGTTTAGCAGCTTGACTTAAAGGACTGTTAGGTTTATTCATCAGTATAATGCAATCCCTTGACCTTAGATATATTCTGGGAAATAACCTAGGGTGGCAGGAACATGAAAATGCAAGATAATCTTAAGATATATTTATGGGCCAGGCACCATGGCTCACACCTGTAATTCTTTCTTTTTGAGACAGAGCCTCAAGCTGTCACCCTCGGTAGAGTGCTGTGGCATCACTGCTCATAGCAACCTCTAACTCCTGGGCTCAAGCAATTCTCCTGCCTCAGCCTCCCAGGTAACTGGGACTATAGGCATCTGCCATAATGCCCGGTTAGTTGCAGCCGTCATTGTTTGGCAGGCCCGGGCTGGATTCGAACCTGCCAGCTCAGGTGTATGTGGCTGGCACCTAAGCTGCTTGAGCCACAGGCGCCAAGCCTCACACCTGTAATTCTAACACTCTAGGAGGCCAACGCAGGGCGATTGCCTGAGCTCACAGGTTCAAGACCAGCCAGAGCCAGAGCAAGACTTTGTCTCTAAAAGTAGCTAGGCATTCTGGCGAGCATCTGGGAGTACAGATGGGAGGCTAAGGAAAGGAGCCCAGGAGTTTGAGGTTGCTGTGAGCTATGACTTCACAGCCCTCTACCAAGGGTGACAAAGTGAGACTATCTCAGGGAAAAAAGATATATTTATGTTATCTGCTAGAACTGGGCTAAAAACAGTCCCACCCTATTTGTGTGTATGTACACAGGTAAGCCTTTTCTTTGTGGTCTGGCATGGGCCTTTTCCCTAAAAGATACTCAGTAAATATTTGTTGTCTACATGAGTGACATTGGCACCTACTAGTTTATTTCTAGTCTAATTCATAGTTTCTTTAAAAGTATGTGGGATTTAAAAGGAAACTAAGAAAACTATATGTAATTATTTCTGTGTAAGGACAGTGTTGGCATTCATCCCACAGCACTTTAAGCTGTCTTCATGGATTAATCCAAAATTTCATTTAGTATATTTAAAATCATGGTCTGGGTCTTAGCCCTTTTAGCCCTTATCCCTAATCTCAGGTCATTTTTTTCTGAAACTGATTTTCTTTTCTTTTTTTGAGACAGAGTCTTACCATGTCACCCTAGGTAGAGTGCCATGGCGTCACAGCTCACAGCAACCTCCAACTCTTGAGCTTAAGCGATTCTCTTGCCTCACCCTCCCATGTAGCTGGGACTACAGGTACCCATCACAATGCCCGGCTATTTTTTTTATTGTTGTTTAGTAGGCACAGGCTGGATTCGAACCCGCCAGCCCTGGTGTATGTGGCCAGTGCCCTAACCCCTGATCTACAGGCACTAAGCCTGGAACTCATTTTCTTCATCTTAAAAAGAGACCTTTGAAATAGTTGTCATTAGTTCCCAAGGTATTGCAAGTCATGGTTCTTGGGGAAAATCAGGAAATACTGATTTATTTGGCCTTCTATATGAATTAAGAATGCTTTAACTCGTTAAAAATATGACTGTTGCAGGTGGCACCTGTGGCTCAGTGAGCAGAGCGCCGGCCCCATATACCAAGGGTGGTGGGTTCAAACCCGGCCCCAGCCAAACTGCAACAAAAAATAGCCAGGCCTTATGGTGGGCGCCTGTAGTCCCAGCTACTTGGGAGGCTGAGGCAAGAGACTCACCTAAGCCCAAGAGTTGGAGGTTGCTGTGAGCTGTGACGCCACGGTACTCTACCCAGAGTGACAAAGTGAAACTCTGTCTCAAAAAAAAAAAAAAAAATCGGCGGTGCCTGTGGTTCAGTGGTTAGGGTGCCAGCCTCATATACCGAGGGTGGCGGGTTCAAACACAGCTAAACTGCAACAAAAAAATAGCCGGGCGTTGTGGTGGGCGCCTGTAGTCCCAGCTACTTGGGAGGCTGAGGCAAGAGAATCGCCTAAGCCCAGGAGCTGGAGGTTGCTGTGAGCTATGTGACGCCACAGCACTCCTACCGAGGGCGATAAAGTGAAACTCTGTCTCTACAAAAAAAAAAAAAAAAAAAAAAAAATCTATAGATATAGATATATATAACTATTGTATACAGAGTTATTTATATTTCTGTGGTAACACATTTTTCTGTTATTTTGCTGCATGTTTACATTTGTATTGTCTATCAGTCAGACATTAATGGGCAGCAAAAGTTTATCTGGGAATTGGAAGATGACTTCCATCATTTCATCTTAGCAACAGAGCACCTTTGTACAATGTTTAAAGAAACATCAGTCACACACCAAAAAAAAGAAGAAGAAGAATAAAAAAAACATCAGTTAGGCAGGCCTCGGTAACCACTAAAACTCTTTCTAGTTGTAGATTCTGTGTTGATATTTAGAGATCCCTCTTTTGCTACATGAATTTTTCATTTTCAGTTTTTCCTCCTAACATATCCCTAACTTTTCCACAGGAATGATATCTTTGTGTTCCTGTTAAGCACACGAGCTGGAGGACTGGGTATAAATCTCACTGCTGCAGATACAGTAAGTAATGAGACCACTATACACTAGCGATCCAAGTTTTCTACTATAAATGCCATTTGGTTTGTTTTACCCTTTGCTTTGTGTCACATACTTTTTGTTTCTATTTTATTTGCCTCTTGTGTTAAAAGACTATAGCTGTATTAGGCATCGTGGTTTAGGCTTGTAATCCCAGCACTTTGGGAAGCTGAGAGGATGGGTTAAGGCCACATAGGAGTATGAGACCAGCCTGGACAGCATAGCAAGACCCTGTCTCTACAAACCTTTTGAAGAATTAGCTGGCTCAGTGCCTGTGGCTCAAGCGGCTAAGGCATCAGCCACATACACCTGAGCTGGCCAGTTTGAATCCAGCCCGGGCCCACCAAACAACAATGAGGGCTGCAACCAAAAAATAGCCAGGTGTTGTGGTGGGCGCCTATAGTCCCAGCTACTTGGGAGGTGGAGGCAGGAGAATCGCTTGATCCCAGGAATTGGAGGTTGCTGTGAGCTGTGATGCCACAGCACTCTACCCAGGGTAACAGCTTGAGGCTCTGTCTCAAAAAAAAAAAAAAAAAAAAAAAAAGAAAGAAAGAAATAGCTGGGAATGGTGATGTGCACCTGTAGTCCTAGGTACTCAGAAGGCCAAGGCACGAGGATGGCTTAAGTACAGAGTTCAAGGTTCTAGTGAATTATGATCATACCACTGCCCACCACTGTGGGCAACAGAGCAATACCCTGTCTCTTTTAATAAATGGTTATAGTACTTTGAAACTGGAGCATTTCAACTTTCCTTTTGGACTTTTTGATCTATTTTCTTTGGTTTGGGATTTAATCATTTATTCAGCCTGTCACCAAAAGTTTGGCACTTGTCCCCGAAGCTGCATCAGAAAACCAGGGACCAGCAGTGTGAAAAGGAAAGACAAGTTTATTAATTTGCCAGCAGATGAGGAGACTAGCAGACTGCGGTATCAATAATAGTACCCCTTCTGAATAAAAGGTACATTGCCCTTTTTTAAAAGGTTCTGATTAATTCCATAATCCCTTCTTCAGCTGAAAGGATCTTGTGGCCTCTACCCAGATGATTCCTGTGAGCTGTCTCCTAAGGCACAAAGAATAAAAGACATTCCTCTGGTGCTTGCTTCGGCAGCACATATACTAAAATTGGAATGATACAGAGAAGATTAGAATGGCCCCTGCGCAAGGATGACACGCAAATTTGTGATGCATTCCATATTAAAAAACAAAAAAGACGGCGGCGCCTGTGGCTCAAGGAGTAGGGCGCCGGTCCCATATGCTGGAGGTGGCGGGTTCAAATCCAGCCCTGGCCAAAAACTACAAAAAAGAAAAAGAAAAAGCAAGATCTTAAAAAAAAAAGATATTCCTCTGCCCCTCCTCACCACTGGCCTGAGGCAAGGATATAGATTTTAGTTCTCGTAAAAATGGATAAGGGATTTTTGAAGAGACAAACATTTTTACCCAAGCTATTCTCTATTACATATTCCTCATTGTAAATTTTACCCTTCCATGTCTCTGGGAGGAGGGGCATCATAGTATTTATCATAGTATTTACCTTGAGGTGCTAGGAAGAATATCTTATAAACTGTTTTTTAGGGGCTTAACTTAAGCCTACTTCTAAAGGGCTACCCTCATCCAGGAGGGCAAGTGACAATACCTTACTCCATTTTAGGTAGGCTCCATGTAATTCTCATTCTTCTTTTTTCCCATTTTTCTTTTTCTTCATTATTTTGAAGATTTTCAGTTAAGATTTTCCTGTTTCTTTATGTAATTTTCACTCTAGATATAGGGCTTTGCTTACTTGCTGGGTTACCTCTGCTACAAAAGAGAGTTCATTATCATATAGTTTCCTACTAGGGGTTCTCTCAGAGAAGCTCATGGATGACCACAGTGATACTGTGTGGCATATCCAAGTGCTGACAGTGGGAACCAAAGGTGTGCATCCTCCTGCTGCCCCCAGTCAAACGTGACAATTCCTTGAGGAAGAGCTGCTGAGCTGCCTGCCATGTCTGTCACCATCATGCTATTCTCCATCAACTTGGCCTGTTCTAGTTTCCTCCTGGATAAAGATAGCCCATTAAAGCAAATCAGAAAGGATTGTTTTGTTACTCTTATGCATTATTCCATTACTGGAATAGTTCATGTTTTTGTATCCTAAACTTGAAGATGTGATTAGAGACTAATGAAACTGGTGATTTCAAAAATAAGAAAGACATTTTAATAAATTATCTATTGCCAGACATAGTGGCTCACACCTGTAATCCTAGTCCTTGGGAAGCCAAGGCACATGGATTGCCTAAGCTTACAGATTCAAGATCAGTCTGAGCCAGAGCAAGAACTCAGTTCTAAAAATAAGCGGGCACCTATAGTCCCAGCCACTCTGGAGGCTGAGGCAAGAGAATCGCTTAAGCCCAGGAGTTTGAAGTTGCTGTGAGCTATGATGCAATGGCACTCTACCAAGGGTGACAAAGTGAGCTCTGTCTCAAAACAAACAAACAAAAAATAAATAAATAAATAATCTATTATACCCCATATCCTTCTAGGAATACTTCACTGCATGAAAGGGAAAAGAACAGAACATTGTTTTTGAATCTCAGAATTATTCTCAGGATTCAAATTTATTTATTTAGTTCACTCATTCTTTTATTTATTTTAAAGAGAGAGGGGTCTCAGTCTTTTACTTAGGCTAAAGTATAGCATCATGACTATAACTCACTGTAGCTTCAAACTTCTGGGCTGAAGCAGTGAAATATATTTAATAACAATTTAAAAATTAACAAGGAAACTAACAATGACAGATCTACAGGTAAGAAAAGTCTCAAATTCAAAAAGTGGGGAGGGAGTTCAGTAGCTTCCCACTCAGTAGGTATAATGCATGGATATATGGCACACTCCCTGGGTATGGAATACAACTACAACTCTGAATTTTACCTGTCATGTGTAAATTGTATAACCTACTGGTTTGTAACCTCATATTAATCTAAAAATAGAAAAAGAAAAAGATAATTCTTTGGCTGGGTGCAGTGGCTCCACCTGTAATCCCAGCACTCTAAGAGGCCAAGGCAGCTGGATCGCCTGATCTCAGGAGTTTGAGACCAGCCTGAGCAAGAGGGAGACCAATCTCTTAAAAATAGCAAGGCATAGTGGCAGGCAGGGTCTCAGCTATTCGGGAGGCTAACGCAAGAGGATCACTTCAGCCCAAAAATTTGAGGTTGCTATGAGCTAGGACTGTGAAATACAGACAAGTGCAAGGACGATGCTAACTCAGGAGGATTGTCAAGAAATGGGATACAGAGTGGTGGAGGCTTGAATAGACTCACAACAGCAAAGTTGAAACTATATCCCTTGTTTCCCCGTCTCCACTCTCATGTTATATCTACTTTCTCCTTAACTAACTTACTATGCCACAGAACAACTGCCTGCTTTCAAGAAGGAAAAACAGATTCTATAATTTTATTAATCTGAAATTATAGATTCTTTAATATCATTATAGGAGTCATCTATGCCTTTCTTGGCATCTAAACCTTGTCAGTCTGTTTATCAATTGGGAAGGGCTTATGGGCCTGAGAGACACTGGAGGAATAGCTGGGTAGATGGACATCATCAGCTTCTGTCATCTTATGGGAAGGTTGTCAATAGTGGTGAGTGACGTTCTTGTGGGTGCTCTGATGTAGTGGCTCACTACAGACCATAGAAAGGTAGTAGCAACTTGCCTTTCTCCTTGTTCCTCTTCCTCTATTTTTTAAACATTTCATGCAATTCCGATATAGTCATACTCTCCATGTGAGTATCAGATTCATCACTTTTCTCATACATGATCTTTTGTGCTTTAGTTGCAGTTCTCACCTGTTAATCCAAATCCATTCTTTAGTATGCTGCTACTCCATTGGTTTGTTTATACTCTCCTTCTTTGTTTAAAACTCTTCAGGGATTTTCCATGATTTATAGGATACAGTATAAGTTTTTGTACATGACATCGAAGGCTTTTCACTTATAGCCTTTCTAGCCTAATTGCCATACCACTTTCCCTTCCAAAATTTATGTTCCCATCACTGACTTGTAGTTTCCTTAACATACCATGCCATAACACACCCTTCAGTAAACTGTTCCTTCAACCTAGATTGTCCTCCTATGAGCCTCCTCTTCCACATGGTAAGCTTGTTCTTTGTAATCCCATTCAGGTGTCAACATTCTTTCCTGGGCCCCTCCCTCTACTGAAGTTAATCATATTAGATTGCAAGTAGATATTTTATATATTTGGGGGTTTTTTGTTTTTTCTTTTTTAGAGACAGTGTCACTTTGTCGGCCTCGGTAGAGTGTCGTGGCATCACAGCTTACAACAACCTCCAGCTCTTAGGCCTCCCAAGTAGCTGGGACTACAAGCACGCACCACAATGCCCAGCTATTTTTTTGTTGCAGTTTGGCTGGGGCTGGTTTTGAACCTGCCACTCTTCAGTATACGGGGCCAGCACCTTATTCACTGAGACACAGGCACCGCCTATTTTACATATTTGACTTACATAATTTGACTTTACATATTTTACATATTTGACTTAGACTTCATCAATGGAAGGAAAGCATCACAAGTCTGTATTTGTGGTACCTAGAAAAGTTTGGTAATTTGTTCATTCATTAATTCAACAAATGTTTAATAAGTATGCCTCAAGGGCCCAGCATTGTTTTAGATATTAGGAGTGCAGTGAAACAAAGTTCCATTTCTGTACTCATAGTTACCAGAAATTACATTTCTAGGCTCTGCCCATACTACAGTGGTTACAGCGCCAGCCACATACATGGGTTCAATCCCAACTGGGCCAGCTAAACAACAGTGACAACTACAAAAAAAAAGAATAGCCTGGCATTGTGGCAGGTACCTATAGTCCCAGCTACTTGGGAGACTGAAGCAAGAGAATTGCTTAAGTCCAAGAGTTAGAAGTTGCTGTGATCTGTGATGCCACAGCACTCTACCAAGGGTGACATAATGAGATTCCCTCTCCAAAAAAAAAGAAAGAAAGAAAGAAATTACATTGCTAGTGGAAACTGGGAAGAAGACAGAGCATAAATGAATGGGATAAAATGGGCTTGCTTGGGGTCCATAGCTCAGCAGTTAGGGCTCTGGCCACATGCACCAGGGCTAGTGGGTTCAAACCAGCCTGAGCCTGCTAAACAAAACAAACAAACAAACAAACAAAAATAGCCAGGCATTGTGGTGGGCGCCTGTAGTCCCAGCTACTAGGGAGTCTGAGGCAAGAGAATCATTTGACCCCAAGAATTTGAGGTTCCTGTAGGCTGTTCTACCAAGGGCGACATAGTAAGACTCTGTCACAATAATAATAATAATAATAAAATGAATGTGATGAAGAATAACATAGCAGGTAAGGAGTGCTAGATTAATGGGTTGGGGTACTTTCCAATTTGAAATTGAGAGAAAAGCTCAATTAAATTCAAGAAGGAGTCCAGGCTTCGTAGCTCACGCCTGTAATCCTGGCACTCTGGGAGGCCAAGGCAGGTGGATTACTTGAGCTCAGGAGTTCGAGACCAACCTGAGCCACACAATGAGACCCTGTCTCTAAAAATAGCAAGGCCTTGTGACAGGCACCTGTAGTCCTAACTACTCAGGAGGCTAAGGCAAGAGGATTGCTTGAGCCCAAGAGTTTGAGGTTCCATGAGCTATGATACCACAGCACTCAATCCCAGGATGACTGAGACTTCTGTCTCAAAAAATAAAAAAAAAAGCCCAAGAGTTTGAGGTTGCTGTGAGCTGTGACACCACAGCATTCTACTAAGGATTACATAGTGAGACTGTCTCAAAAATAATAATAATAAATAAATACATACATACATTTAGGGCCAGGTGTGGTGGCTCATCCCTGTAATCTTAGCACTTGGGAGGCTGAGGTGGGAGGATTGCCTGAGCTCACAGGTTTGAGACCAGCCTGAGCAAGAGCGAGACCCCGTCTCTAAAAATTGATGGCATTATTATGGGCACCGTAGTTACAGCTGCTCAGGAGGCTGAGGCAAGAGAATTGCTTAAGCCCCAGAGTTTGAGGTTGCTATAAGCTAGGATGCACTCCATCATGACAAAGGGTGACAAAGTGAGACTCTGCCTAAAAAAAATAAAAATAAAGAATGAATAAAAATAAATAAATAAATTCAAGAAGGATGGAGGGGGTTCATAGCTTCCCACCCAGTAGGTACAATGCATGGATGCACACTCCCTGGTGTAAAATACAACTACAACTCTGAATTTTACCTGTCATGTATATTACATAACCTGTTCGTTTGTACCCTCGTATTAATTTGAAATTTAAAAAAATACAAAAAAAGCCAGGTGCGGCGGCTCACGCATATAATCCCTGTGGGAGGCTGAGGAGGGAGAATTGCTTGAGCGACGGTGAGACCACGACTTCTAAAAAAATGGAAAAAACCAGCCAGGCGCCACAGTGAGCACCTGTAATCCCAGCAGCTTCTGGAGGTTGAGGCAGCAGGATGCCCATGCCCGAGTCTCAGGTTGCAGTGAGCTATGATGCCATTGCACTCTGCTCAGGGCTTAGTGTGGGACTGTGTCTCAACAGCAACAATGAAAAGCAAAGAAATAAAAATTAAATATAAGCAAGGAAATTTTTAAAAATGCCCAAAAAAGTAATAACTTTCTTTTTTTCTACTCAAAAATATTTAAAAAGTAGGGGGTGCTGTTCTTTATGAGTTAGTTGGTAAAGCTTCTGTAATATGGTGACATTTGAGCCAACATCTGAAGAAAGTTAGGAAGTAAGCCATGCATATATCTGGCAGATACAAGAGCATTCCAGACAGAGGAGTTAAGTGCAAAGTCTAGAGGTGAGAACACGCTTGGCATAGTCAAGCAAAAGCTGGGAACCCAGAATAGCTGGAAAAGAGTCAATGATGGGGAGAGTAGCATGAGATGGATATTGCAAAAGGAGATTGTGTACGGCATAGGAGGCCATAGTAAGGACTTTGAAATGAGGATAAAAACTGGAAGGATTTGAACAGAGGAATAACATATTCTGTCTTGTTCTTTTTTATTTGTTGTGTTTTGGGTTTTTTGAAACAGGATCTCAAGCTCTGTCACTCCTGCCAACAGCATGCAATGGCATCAACCTATCCCACTACAGCTTCACACCCTGGCCTTTTGCCTGAGCTTCACTATGACTGGGACAATAGGTGCATCTGACCATATCCAGCTTAATCTAGTTTTGATTTTATTTTTGAGACAGAGTCTCACTCTGTTAGCCGAGCTAGAGTGCCATGGCCTAAGCCTTGCTCACAACAACTTCATGCTCCTGGGCTCAAGGATCTTCCTGCCTCAGCCTCCCAAGTAGCTGGTTTTGTTTCTTGTTTTGGGTTTTTGTTTTTTTTTTTTTTTTGAGACAGAGTCTTACTTTGTCACCCTTGGTAAAGTGCTGTGACATCCTAGCTCACAGCAACCTCAAATTCTTGGGCTCTAGTCACTGACTCTCTTGCCTCAGCCTCCTGAGTAGCTAGGCCTACAGGTGCCCACCACAATGCCTGGCTATTTTTAGAGGCGGGCGTCTTGCTCTGGCTCAGGCTGGTCTCGAACCTGTCAGGTCAGGGCAATCCACCCACCTCTGTCTCGAAGAGTCCTAGGATTATAGGCTACAGGCGTAAGCCACCATGCCCAGCCTTTTTCTTTCTTTTCTTTCTTTCTTTCTTTTTTTCTTTTTCTTTTTTTTTTTTTTGAGACAGAGTCTCACTTTGTCACCCCCGGTAGAGTACCATAGCATCCTAGCTCACAGCAACCTGAAACTCATGGCCTAAAACAATTCTCTTGCCTCAGCCTCCCAAGTAGCTGGGACTATAGACGCCTGCCACAATGCCCAGCTATTTTTAGAGACAAGGTCTTGCTCTTGCTCAGGCTAGTCTCAAACCTGTGGGGTCAGGGCCTTCCACCCACCTCAGCCTCACAGAGTGCTATGATTACAGGCGTGAGCCACCTCGCTTGGCTCCTAGGTAGCTGGGACTACAGCCACCTGCCACAATACTTGGCTAATTTTTCTTCCTTTTTTTTTTTTTTTTTGAGACAAGAGTCCCTATGTCATCCTCGGTAGAATGCTGTGTCTTCACAGCTCACAGCAACCTCAAACTCTCAGGCTTAAGTGATTCTCTTGCCACAGCCTCTCAAGTAGCTGGGACAACAGTTACCCACCTCAACACCTGGCAATTTTTTGGTTGCAATTGTCATTGTTTAGCAGGCCTGGGCCAGGCTCAAATCCTCCACCCTTGGTGTATGTGGCCAGCGCCCTACTTACTGAAATATAGGCACCAAGCTAATTTTTCTTTTTTTTTTTTGGTTGCTATTTTTATTTGCTTTTCACAAGTAAGATGAAAGTGAAGCGGTGAAGATGTGTGCTGTAGCTCCACTCATTTGTCAATGACACAGTGAATTCTTTGCTAAATCAGATGAAGGTTTTGAACACTGGAAGAATGTTCAAAAAGAAGAAACACTTTTGTGTTTTCACAATGTAACACACAACCATATTCTTTTAATTCCCCAATTTCTTTTTTTTTTTTTTTTTTTTAAGCAGAGTCTCACACTGTCGCCCTTGGTAGAGTGCCCTGGCATTACAGCTCACCGCAACCTCCAGCTCTTAGGCTTAAGCGATTCTCTTACCTCAGCCTCCCCGAGTGGCTGGGACTACAGGCACCCACCACAACGCCCGGCTATTTTTGTTGCAATTGTCACTGTTGTTAAGCTGGCCTGGGCCAGGATCAAACCCGTTACCCTTGGTGTATGTGGCTGGCACCGTACTGGCACTGTGCTATGGCACCAAGCCTAATTTTTCTATTTTAAATAGAGACAGGATCTCACTCTTGCTCAGGCTGGTCTCAAACTCTTGAGCTCAAGGGATCCTCCTGCCTTGGCCTCACAGAGTGCTAGGATTACAAGCATGAGCTACCATGCCTGGCCCTGGCTTAGGTTTCAAATGCATCTCTCAGGCTACTATTTGGAGAGTTGGGAAAACAAAAGAGTATAGGGAGAGAAGTAGAAGTAGGAAGATCAGTTAGGAGTATCAGACATTAAGTAGCAATGTCACCCAGGCAGAGTCTGAGGTTCAAGGGAAAGATAAGGGCTGAAGATGTGTTCTGGAGCCATTAGGTTGTAGATGATATTTAAGACCATCAGGCTGGATAAGGAGATCTGGCATAAGTTTGTTATATTAAAATATATTTCCCGGGGCGGCACCTGTGGCTCAGTGAGTAGGGCGCCAGCCCCATATGCCGAAGGTGGCGGGTTCAAACGCAGCCCCTGCCAAACTGCAACAAAAAAATAGCCGGGCGTTGTGGCAGAAGCCTGTAGTCCCAGCTGCTCGGGAGGCTGAGGCAAGAGAATCGCCTAAGCCCGAGAGTTAGAGGTTGCTGTGAGCTATGTGACATCATGGCACTCTACCTGAGGGCGGTACAGTGAGACTGTCTCTACCAAAAAATATATATATATATTTCCTGGCCGGGCACAGTGGCTCATGCCTATCATCCTAGCACTCGGGGAGGCTGAGGCAGGTAGATTGCTTGAGCTTAGGAGTTCGAGACCAGCCTGAGCAAGAATGAGAGCCCATCTCTAAAAATAGCTGGGTGTGGCAGGCACCTATAGTCCTAGCTACTCCAGAGGCTGAGGCAAGAGAATCAATTACTTGAGCCCAAGAGTTTGAGTTTGCTACGAGCTGGGACACCACAGCGCTCTAGTGAGGGTGGCATAGTGAAACTCTGTCTCAAATAAAATAAAATAAATTCCTTTTTTTTTTTTTTTTTTAGAGACAGTCTCACTTTATCACCCTCAGTAGAGTGCTGTGGCATCACAGCTCACAGCAACCTCCAGCTCTTGGGCTCAGGCGATTCTCTTGCCTCAGCCTCCTGAGTAGCTGGGAATACAGGCACCCACTGCAACGCCCGGCTATTTTTTTGTTGCAATTTGGCTGGGGCCGGGTTCGAACCCGCTAACCTCAGTATATGGGGCCAGCGCCCTACCCACTGAGCCACAGGCGCTGCCCCTAAAATAAATTTCTTATTTCTCTTCTTTTCAATTTGCTTGTCTCAGGTATTGGTCCATGGTTCCTTTTCTTTTCTTTTTTTTTTTTTTTTTTTGAGACAGAGTCTCACCATGTGGTCCTCGGTAGAATGCTGTGGCATCACAGCTCACAGCAACCTCAAACTCTTGGGCTTAAGCAATTCTCTTGTCCCAGCCTCCCAAGTACCTGGGGCTACAGGTGCCTGCCGCAACACCCAGCTATGTTTTCTTTAGAGACGGGGAACTCGCTCTGGCTCAGGCTGGCAAACCTGTGAGCTCAGGCAATCCACTAGCTTCGCCTCCCAGAGTACTAGGATTACAGGCATGAGCCACCACACCCTGCTTAGTCTATGGTTTCTTATAGAATGATTCCTCTTGTTGCTCCTTTGGTCAAAAAAATAAGCAGATTTGAAGGCAGCACCTGTGGCTCAAAGGAGTGGTGCGCCGGCCCCATAAGCCGAAGGTGGTGGGTTCAAATCCAGCCCTGGCCAAAAACTGCAAAAAAAAAAAAAAAGAATTTAAGAATAAGTAGATTTTGGGTGGCGCCTATGGCTCAAAGGAGTAAGGTGCCAGCCCCATATGCCAGAGGTGGCGGGTTCAAACCCAGCCCTGCCTCCCTCCAAAAAAAAAAAAAAACTGCAAGAATAAGCAGATTTTGGTGGCGCCTGTGGCTCAAAGGAGTAGGGTGCCAGCCCCATATACCAGAGGAGGGGGGTTCAAACCCGGCCCCTGGCCAAAAACTGGAAGAAAAAAAAAAAAAAAAGGCAGATTTGAAGGGGGATATTAGAATCATGTTTAGGAGGTTCATATACTTTATCCTTTGGAGGTGACGAGCTCCTGCCAGCCACAAAGCCCCAAAGTAGGCCTACGCCTCTAATCCATAGCTAGAGGAACAGAACTAGGAATTCTTTTTTCTAGAGAGAAGCTCTGAATTCCAAAATAATTTACATTTTAATTTTGAAGGGAGGGCTTGAAGATCACTTGTAAATTAGAAGCTCCTAGTATATATTCCTTACATAAACAAGATAAGATTGAAATTAATTCCATAGTTATGCTTTGTGTAAATTCATTATGCTGTGTTTGTGTATCTGTGTGATGTTAGAGAAACAGGTTTAGCTGCTTACATGGCATTTCTCCTTTGCTCTGAGATTTATTTGGCTTTGGGAGATCCCCAGAACCATTTATAGACAAGGAAGAAGTTAGTCAACATAAAAATGTCTTATGATTGAGAATGCATATGTAGGGGCGGCGCCTGTGGCTCAGTGAGTAGGGCGCCGGCCCCATATGCCAAGGGTGGCAGGTTCAAACCCAGCCCCTGCCAAACTGCAACAAAAAAAAAGAAAAAAAAAAAAATAGCCGGGCGTTGTAGTGGGCGCCTGTAGTCCCAGGTACTCGGGAGGCTGAGGCAAGAGAAACACGTAAGCCCAAGAGTTAGAGGTTGCTGTGAGCCGTGTGACACCACGGCACTCTACCGAGGGCGGTACAGTGAGACTCTGTCTCTAAAAAAAAAGAAAAAAAGAGAGAGAGAATGCATATGTAAACAAGTGATCCTCTTGCTTCAGCCTCCGTAGTAGCTGGGACTATAGACACCAACCACAGTGCCCTACTGTTTTGGGAGATGGCTGGGCTTGAACTCATGAGGTCCAGCCATCTGCCCGCCTGGGCTTCCCAGAGTGCTAGGATTACAGGCGTGAGCCTCCACGCCTGGCCCAAGTAAACATGAAATCTGTTAACAGTAGCAATCTATTTGGCCCACTCTGTTAGTAAAAACATGACTTGGGCAGCACCAGTGACTCAGTGACTATGGCACCCATATACCCAGGGTGGCAGGTTCAAACCCAGGCCCAGCCAAATTGCAACAACAACAAAAAATAGCCAGGCATTGTGGTGGGGGCCCGTAATCCCAGCTACTCAGGAGGTTTAGACAAGAGAATTGCCAAAGCCTATGAGCTGGAGGTTGCTGTGCGCTATGATGCCACGACACTCTCCTGTGAGTGACAAAGTGAGACTCTGTCTCTTAAAAAAGGTGGCACTTGTGGCTCAGTGAGTAGAGTGCTGGCACCATATACTGAGGGTGGCGGGTTCAAACCCAGCCCCGGCCAAACTGCAACAAAAATAGCCGGGTGCTGTGGAGGGCACCTGTAGTCCCAGCTACTCAGGAGGCTGAGGCAAGAGAATCACCTAAGCCCAAGAGCTGGAGGTTGCTGTGAGCTATGATGCCGTGGCACTCTACCGAGGGCAACAAAATGAGGCTCTATCTCTAAAAAACAAGAACCAAAAAAAGTAAAAACTGGCTCCGTGCCTGTGGCTCAAGTGGCTAAGGCGCCAGCCACATAGACCTGAGTTGGCAGGTTCGAATCCAGCCCTGGCCTGCTATGAGCTGTGATGCCACGGCACTCTACACAGGGCGACAGCTTGAGGCTCTGTCTCAAAAAAAAAAAGAAGTAAAAATATGACTTTAGTTCAAGACCACCCTAAGCAAGAACAAGACCCAGTCTCTAAAAGTAGCTGGGGTGTTGTGGCGGGCACCTATACTGCCTCTACTCAGGAGGCTGAGGTAAGAGACTTGCTAAAGCCCAAAAGTTTGAGGTTGCTGTGAGCCATGATGGCATGGCACTCTACCAAGGGCAACTGAGTGAGACTTCTGTCTCAAAAAAAAATAAATAAAAATTTTAAAAATTAAAATACGCTGGGCACCTGTAGCTCAGCAGCTAGGGCACCAGCCAAGTACACTGGAGCTGGCAGGTCATCCAGCCCAGGCCTGCCAAACTAACGGCAACTACAACCAAAAAATAGCTTGGCCTTCTGGTGGGTGCCTGTGGTCCCAGCTACTTGGGAGGCTGAGGCAAGAGAATCGCTTAAGCCCAAGAGTTTGGGGTTGCTGTGAGCTGTGACATCACGGCACTCTACCCAGGGTGACAACTTGAGACTCTGGTTTTTTTTTTTTTTTGTAGAGACAGAGTCTCACTTTATGGCCCTCAGTAGAGTGCCGTGGCATCACACAGCTCACAGCAACCTCCAACTCCTGGGCTTAAGCGATTCTCTTGCCTCAGCCTCCCGAGTAGCTGGGACTACAGGCGCCCGCCACAACGCCCGGCTATTTTTTGGTTGCAGTTTGGCCGGGGCCGGGTTTGAACCCGCCACCCTCGGCATATGAGGCCAGCACCTTACCGACTGAGCCACAGGCACCGCCCTTGAGACTCTGTTTTAAAAATAAATAAATAATAAATAAAAAATAGAAAAACATGTTTAGCAAATGATGAATGGCAGCTGCCCCTTACAGTCCGTTTTGATTTTTATGTATCGTTCCTAGAATAGACTGACTTGTATGTTTTTGTTTATGTGTCAGACTAGTTTTACATGGTTACATGTAAAGAGAATGAGGCTCTTTTGTCCTTCAGTAGCAACATGAGAAGTCCTTTGTCCCATAGGACAGCTTTTAGCCCCATCTCCCACCACGAAGGGACTGAACTACCACCCATTCTCTTGGGAGAAAAAGGATCCATCCTTCAAATGTTGGTCCATATTTTTCCAGTTGTTCCTCTAGAAATTTTCCAGTTTTTCATTTCATTCACTTGTGCCTGAAACCCCTCCTCATTGACCTATATATAGCCAGCCTCCATAACCCCTGTCTCCTCTCTCACCCACCCCATGCCTGCCAGCTTAATGTTTACAATTGCATGAAGATGCTGACTGTTAACTACATTTATTTCCCCTTAGTCATTGCTGGGCCATCCTGTGTGGATTTACTTGCTTTAATATTTCATAGTTAAGTCATTTGTTCTAGTCCTTTGCTTGTTACTTATTTTTTTCTAGGATGTCTCACTAACCCGATTGCTAAATACAGATATCATCTCTGTGGAGCATTGTCTCCCTGAGTCCTCCCCCTAAGTCATGTTGTGGATTCAGTGTTTGGTTGTCAAATAGGATGATAACTATGCATGTGTCTTGTTTTTTAGATTTTTTACTCTTTTTAACCTTTTGTTCTCACTCTATTGGTTTATGTACATTTCATATTTTTCCTGTGTAATTATGCTTCTGAAGAGAATCCTGCTTTATTCTCCTTTCCTCCCAAATTCTTCACCTCTTTTAATCCACTTAAAGGATAAATAGCCATTAAATTTGGGTGTTTTTTGTTTTGGTTTCCTTTTTGTTGGGTTTGTTTGTTTAGAAATAGTCTTACTCTGTCACCTGGGCTAGAATCCTGTGGCATGATCATAGTTCACAACAACCTCAAACTCCCCAGGCTCAAGCAGTCCTCCTGCCTCAGCCTCCTGTGTACCTGGGACTATTGGCTCCTGCCACTAACTCTAGCTAATTTCTATTGTTTGTGGAGAGAGAGTAAATTTGGGGTATGTTGAAGTTAAATTGTAAAGCTATCTCCTTATGCTTTAATTTTCTTTTTGTTTGTGAGCTCAAAAGAATGAGAGTTGAATCAGGTTTGATTGCCACTGACACTTTTAGGAAAAAATGTAAATATTAAGACAATAGCTATGAAATGATTCATGATGTAGGCCTTCTTAATGTGAATTCATGTTAAGCCATAGGCTCAGGCTTAGACATCTCAAGTTACTGTCTTTTGAGTAAGACATAAGCCCCCAATTTCCACATTAAGTAGTTATTTTAGATATTTTGGACAAGTAGTGTTACCCCCAGTCCAACTGGAGGTCTTCTTTTCATTAATCCTCCCTTAGCATTTTTTTCTTTTTTTTTTTGTTTGTTTGTTTATTTTTATTTTTTGTTTTGTTTTTCTAGAATTTTGTTTTGGTTTTCTAGAATTTTACATGTGCTATTTGAAACTCCAACAGTCCTGTGATCAGGTTTGCTATGTTCCTTTACAAGTAACCGGCATCTTATACTCCAGATCTTAGATCTGTAGAACACCATGGGTTAACAATAAACTTTGTTTGTTTGTTGTAGAGACAGAGTCTCACTTTGTTGCCCTCAGTAGAGTGCCTCAGCATCACAGCTCACAGCAACCTCTAGCTCCTGGGCTTAAGGCGATTCTCTTGCCTCAGCCTCTCCAGTAGCTGGGACTACGGGTGCCCACCACAACACCCGGCTATTTTTTTTTGTTGCAGTTTGGCCAGAGCTAGGTTTGAACCTGCTGCCCTCCATATATGAGGCTGGCACACTACTCACTGAGCCATAGGCGCCGCCCAACAATAAACCTTCACATTGACTTTTTCTTTGGCCAGCAGTTTGCAGTTTTCTCCCCAAGGATTCTAACATGATAAAAATTGTACAACTGGCTTAGTGCCTGTAGCTCAGTGGCTAGGGCGCCAGCCACATATACCAGAACTGGCAGGTTGAAACCCAGCCCGGGCCTGCCAAACAACAATGATAACTCCAACCAAAAAATTAGCCAGGTGTTGCGTCAGGCGCCTATAAGTCCCAGCTACTTGGAAGGCTGAGGCAAAAGAATTGGTAAGCCCAAGAGCTGGAGGTTGCTGTGAGCTGTGAGCTGTGACGCCACGGCACTCTAGCGAGGGCGACAAAATGAAACTCTGTCCGGCGGCGCCTGTGGCTCAGTCGGTAAGGCCCTGGCCCCATATACCGAGGATGGCAGGTTCAAATCTGGCCCCGGCTGAACTGCAACCAAAAAATAGCTGGGCGTTGTGGCGGGCGCCTGTAGTCCCAGCTACTCGGGAGGCTGAGGCAAGAGAATCGCTTAAGCCCAGGAGTTGGAGGTTCCTGTGAGCTGTGTGAGGCCATGGCACTCTACCTGAGGGCCATAAAGTGACACTCTGTCTCTACAAAAAAAAATGAAACTCTGTCTCTAAAAAAAAAAAAAAAAAAAGAAAGAAAAGAAAATACTGGCCTTTTGGCTCAGCACCTGTAGTTCAGTGGTTAGAGCACAGGCCACATACAACAAGGCTGGCAGGTTCGAACCTGGCCAAGGCCTGCTAAACAACAATGACAACTGCAACAAAAAAAAAGGCCAGGCATTGTGGCGGGTGCCTGTAGTCCCAGTTACTTGGGAGGCTGAGACGAGAATGACTTAAACCCAAGAGTTTGAGGTTGCTATGAGCTGTGATGCCATGGCACTCTACTGAGGGTGGCAGTAAGGCTCTGTCTCAAAAAAAAAAGGAGGCTGGGTGCCTATGGCTCAAGCACCTAAGGCGCCAGCCACATACACCTGAGCTGGGAGGTTCAAATCCAGCCCTGGCCTGCCAAACAACAATGGCAGCCGTAACCAAAAAATAGCCGGGCATTGTGCCAGGTGCCTGTAGTCCCAGCTACTTGGGAGGCGGAGGCAGGAGAATTGCTTGAGCCCAGGAGTTGGAGCTTGCTTTGAGCTGTGATGCCATGGCACTCTACCCAGGGTGACAGCTTGAGGCTCTGTCTCAAAAAAAAAAGAGAAGAAAAGAAAATACTGGCCTTTTGTCCATCTTTACCCAAGGTCTGGATTATATAGAAGATAGCAAAATTGCCTCCATCTTTGAATTAGAAAACAAATAAATTTCTTAGAAATAGTGTTAAGCAATGGGAAAAGTGTCATAGAGAAATAGTTTCAATAAAGATGGCTCTTTAAAATAGTATACATGAGGGCGGCGCCTGTGGCTTAGTTGGTAAGGCGCCGGCCCCATATACTGAGGGTGGCGGGTTCAAACCCGACCCCGGCTGAACTGCAACCAAAAAATCGCCGGGCGTTGTGGCAGGCGCCTGTAGTCCCAGCTACTCAGGAGGCTGAGGCAAGAGAATCGCTTAAGCCCAGGAGTTGGAGGTTGCTGTGAGCTGTATGATGCCATGACACTCTACCAAGGGCCATAAAGTGAAACTCTGTCTCTACAAAAAAAAAAACAAAACAGTATACATGAAATAACTAGATGCCCATAGAAGATATTAAGTGGGGACTTGGACAAAGGTAGGTATGCAATGCAAAGTATTCCTGTTAGGGTAGGTTGTGGAGGAGACTGTTAGGTCAATCCCCAGCCTAACCACTCACTGTGATCTCAGGCCAGTCTCTTCCTTATTTGTAAGATGGAAGATAGCTACATAGGGTTTTTGTGAGACTCCAATAAGATAATGTATGCACATAGTCCCAGACACATAGAAAGTGCTCAACATATTTTAGCCGTTAATATTTCTTTTCTTTTTTTTGAGACAGAGCCTCAAGCTGTCACCCTGGGTAGAGTGCCCGTAGCATCACAGCTCACAGCAACCTTCAACTCCTGGGCTCAAGCAATTCTCCTGCCTCTGCCTCCCAAGTAGCTGGACTATAGGCACCTGCCACAACGCCCGGCTATTTTTTGGTTACAGCCGCCATTGTTGTTTGGCAGGCCTGGGCTGGATAAACCCACCAGCTCAGGTGTACGTGGCTGGCACCTTAGCCACAGGCATCAAGCCAGCCATTAGTATTTATAATAAGAATTTGGGGAATAAGAAATAAGGATAAGGGGCCAGGTGCAATGGCTCACACCCGTAATCCCACCACTCTGGAAAGCCAAGGCAGGTAGATTCCCTGAGCTCAGAGGTTTGAGACCAGCCTGAGCAATAGTGAGACCCCATCTCTAAAAAATAGCTGGGCGTTGTGGTGGGCACCTGTAGTCCCAGCTACTCAGGAGGCTGAGACAAGAGAATTGCTTGAGCCCAAGAGTTTGAGGTTGCTGTGAGCTATAACGCCACGGCACTCTACCGAAGGCAACAAATTGAGACTCTTGTCTCAAGGAAAAGAAATAGGGATGAGAAAAGGAGATAGGCAAGAGAAATGAGAGACGCCTTACTGGAAGTTTGAAATGAACCTAAAAGGACCGCTAATGAAAAGTTGAGGGATGTTCAGAGAAACAACTTGAGCAAAAAGAGGTACATGAGGAAACCCATCTGCCTAAAGGGAAGGGATGTGTTTGGGTGAGGAAAGAGTAAGAAATGAAGTTGGCTTTGTCTAGCAGGCCTTGATTATGTAGGGGAATTTGGACTTGATAAATATCCAGCATGGAGATGGACTGGTCTGTAGTGGTACCCAAGTTCTACTGAGATGTAGGAAGCCTGCCGATTTAACAGAGCACTAGTGATCCAAACATAGGTGATGAGGCCCTGGTCCAGAATGGTGACAGTGGTACTATAGAAAGGACAGGTTCATTTCTGAAGAAGCACTAGCTGAATTTGGTGACTTTGGATTGGATATTGAGTAGTACACATGGGAGATTAGGGCCATTTTGAGCTGAGATTCTTTCAGGAAGTCTCCTATGTTGGACAGCCTTAAGGATTCAAGACAATCTTGGTTTTAGAACCACTTGGTAGTGGTACATTTTGTTGTTTGTTATTCACCAAACTAGTTGTAGCTTCCAGGGAACCCATTCAACATTCCATCCCATCTTTGAAATTTGTGGGACAGGCAGTGGCCTTATTAATGGGAGCCTGAGAATGTCAGGAAAGCCATGTTTGTTTCTTTCCAAGATAGAGCCAGTCTTTTTATTTATTTATTTTTTATTTTTATTTATTTTTTTTTTTTTTTGAGAGAGTCTCACTCTGTTGCCCCTAGGGTAAAGAAAGTATCCTGGCATCAGCCTAACTCACAGCACCCTCAAACTCCTTGGCTTGAATTATCCTCTAGCCTCAGCCTCCTAAGTAGCTGGGACTATAGGCACCTGCCAGAACAACCAGCTAGTTTTTCTTTTCTTTTCTTTTTTTTTTTTGAGACAGAGTCTCAAGCTGTCACCCTGGGTAGAGTGCCGTGGCGTCATAGCTTATAGCAACCTCAAACTCTTGGTCTTAAGCAATTCTCTTGCCTCAGCCTCCAAGTAGCTGGGACTACAGGTGGCTGCCGCAATGCCCAGCTATTTTTTGGTTGTAGTCATCATTGTTGTCAGGCCTGAGCTGGATTTGAACTCACCAGCTCTGATGTATGTGCCTGGCACCCTATCCGCTGAGCTACAGGCACTGAGCCTTTTTTTACAGAGAGTTTTACTTTGTCGCCCTTGTTAGAGTGCCATGATATCATAGTTAACAGCAACCTCAAACTCTTGGGCTCGAGCGATTCTCTTGGCTCAGCCTCCCAAGTAGCTGGGACTACAGGCACCCACCACAACACCCCACTATTTTTAGACATGAGGTCTCACTCTGACTCAGGCTGGTTTCGAGCCGGTCAGCTTAGGCAATCCACATGCCTCAGTCTCTGAAGTGTTAGGATTACACGCGTGAGCCACTGCCCCCAGCCTAGTTTTTCTATTTTTAGTAGAGACCATGTTTGGCTCTTGCTCAGGTAGTCTGAAACTCCTGAGCTCAAGTAATCCTCTCATCTTGACCTCCTCGGGTGCCAGGGTATCTCCAGCCTTAAAGAGAAGGCTTTCTCCTATCTCTCACATCCTAGGCTTACCACCGTAGACTGTATGATCTTCAGTAAGTTCTCCAATTTTTCTTTGCCTCAGTCTCTTCAACTACAAAATGGGAGGGGGCAGTATTAATAGTACCTAAATCATGGTGATTGTGGGGTTTATATTAGTTTATGCACTTAGAACAAGGACTGTACTAATTATCAACATTAATAATAAATAACTATTAATATTACTGCTCCTTTTTTTTCTTCTCTTTTCCTATTTTTTTAAAGTCACTTTGTTGCACAGGCTGGAGTACAGTGGCATCATCATAGCTCACCATGATCTTGAGTTTCTGGGCTCAAGTCATCGTCTCACCTCAGTCTCCCAGGTAGCTAGGACTACTAGAGCGGGCCACTACACCCAGCTAAATTTTTTTCCACCTTTTATACAGACAGGCTCTCTCTCTATGTTGTCCAGGAATATCTCATAACTCCTGGGTAAAAGTTGACTTGTCTCTTCAGCCTCCTAAAATACTGGTATTGCAGACATGAAGCTATGATGCCTGGCCATGCTCTCTCTCTTTTATTTTTTATTTATTTATTTTTTGAGACAGAGTCTCAAGCTGTCACTTGCATAGAGTGCTATGACATCATCGCTTACAGAAACCTCAAACTCTTGGGTGGGTTCAAGAGATCCTTTTGCCTCAGTTTTTCTATTTTTAGTAGGGACGGGGTCTTGCTTTTGCTCAGGCTGTTCTCAAGCTGTCCACCCACCTCAACCTCGCAGAGTGCTAGGATTACAGGCATGAGCCACCATGCCTGGCCTAGTGCTCTCTCTTTTTAAATGAAAATTGGAAAAACCTACAGGGCACAGTGGCTCACGCCTGTAATCCTAGCACTTGGGAGGCTGAGGCGGGTGGATTGTCTGAGCTCACAGGTTCAAGACCAGCCTGAGCAAGACCAAAACCCAATCTCTAAAAAATAGCCAGGCGTTGTGGTAAATGTCTATAGTCCTAGCTACTCGGGAGACTGAGGCAAGAGGATCGCTTGAGTCCAACAGTTTGAGGTTGCTATGAGCTGTGATGCCATGGCACTCCACCAGGGGCGACAAAGTGAGACTCTGTCTCAAAAAAAAAGAAAAAGGAGGGAGGCGCCTGCGGCTTAGTGAGTAGGGCACTGGCCCCATATACCAAGGGTAGCAGGTTCAAACTCGGCCCCGGCCAAACTGTAACAAAAAATAGCCAGGTGTTGTGGCTATAGTCCTAGCTACTTGGGAGGCTGAGGCAAGAGAATCGCCTAAGCCCAGGAGCTGGAGGTTGCTGTGAGCTGTGACGCCATGGCACCCTACCGAGGGCAACAAGGTAAGACTCCTGTCTCTGAAAAAAGAAAATTAAAAAACCCAGGAGCATGTCATTTTTGCTAAAGACATGTGAAGGAATGGTTGGTTTTATGAGTAGATGTAGGCCAAGCTCTGTGGCTCACACCTGTAATCCTAGCACTCTGGGAGGCTGAGGCAGGTGGATTGCTTCAGCTCAGGAGTTGGAGACCAGTCTGAGCAAGAGTGAGAACCTGTCTCTACTAAAAAATAGAAAAAAAAAAAAGAAAGAAAGAACTGAGGCAAGTGGATTTTGCTTCAATTTTTTTGCTCAGAAAAACCGGCTCAGCGCCTGTGGCTCAAGCGGCTATGGCGCCAGCCACGTACACCTGAGCTGGCGGGTTTGAATCCAGCCCAGGCCCTCCAAACAAGAATGACGGCTGCAACCAAAAAATAGCTGGGCGTTGTGGCAGGCGCCTGTGGTCCCAGCTACTTGGGAGGCGGAGGCAGGAGAATCACTTGAGCCCAAGAGTTGGAGGTTGCTGGGAGCTGTGAAGCCATGGCACTCTACCCAGGGCGACAGCTTGAGGCTCTGTCTTAAAAAATAAATAAATAATAAAATAAAAAAAAAAAAAGAAAAGAAAAACCTTTAGCCCAGAAGTTTCAGGTTGGTGTAAGCTATAATGGCCCGGTACTCAACAAAGAGCAATAAAGTGAGACTTTGTCTCAAAAAAAAAAGGAGATGTATCTTCTAATCTCATATGTCTTTTGTCTTTTTTCTTTTTTGAGAGAGTCTTACTTTGTCACACTCTGTAGAGTGCAGTGGTGTCACAGTTCACAGCAACTTGAAACTCCTGGACTTAAGTGATTCTCTTGCCTCAACCTCCCAAGTAGCTGGAACTATAGGTACCCACCACAAAGCCCGACTATTTTTAAAGGTGGGGTCTCGCTCTGACTCAGGCTGGTCTGTAATCTGTGAGCTCAAACCATCCACCCGCCTTGGCCTCCCGGAGTGCTAGGATTACAGGCGTGAGCTACCTCACCCAGCCCTCATCTTAGATGTTAAAAAGCAATCTAGGCAGGGCATGATGGCTCATACCTATAATCCTATTGCTCTAGGAGGTTGAAATTGGTGGATCACCTGAGCTCAGGAATTCAATACCAGCCTGAGCAAGAGTGAGACCCCAATAATAGGAACAAAAGGCCAGGCACAGTGGCTCGCGCCTGTAATCCTAGCACTCTGGGAGGCAGAGGTGGGTGGATTGCCTGAGCTCGCAGGTTTGAGATCAGCCTGAGCAAGAGCAAAACCCCACCTCTAAAAAATAGCCAGGTGTTCTGGCAGGGTCTACATCACTTGAGCCCAAGAGTTTGAGGTTGCTGTGAGCTATGACACCATAGCCCTCTACTGAGGGCAACAAAATGAACCTGTCTCAAAAAAAAAAAAAGTGACAACAAAAAAAAAACTAGCTGGGTGTCTGGACAGCCACCTGTATTCCTAGTTACTTGGGAGGCTGAGGCAAGAGGATCACTTGAGCCCAAGAGTTTAAGATTGCTGTGAGCTGTCACACCACAGCATTCTACCCAGAGTGACAGAAACTCTCTCTCAAAAAAAAAAAAAATCTGACCCTAGCTCGGCGCCTGTAGTACAGTGGTTACGGTGCCAGCCACATACACTGAGGCCAGTGGGTTTGAACCCAACCGGGGTCAACTGCAACAAAAAAATAGCCAGGCATTGTGGCAGGCGCCGTGGTTCCAGCTACTGGGAGGCTGAGGCAAGAGAATCGCTTAAGCCAGGAGTTTGAAGTTGATGTGAGCTGTGATGCTACAGCACTCTACCGAGGCACCATAGTTAGACTGTGTCTCAAAAAAAAAAAAATCTTACCCTAATGACAACCAGAGGTGCAAATAGATAGTGGCGTGGTTGCTTTCTGAATTTCTGGTCTATCCTAAGAGTCCTTCAATCTTGCTATATTCTCATTTTGCCTGTACAGGTGATTTTCTATGATAGTGACTGGAACCCCACTGTGGACCAGCAGGCCATGGACAGGGCCCACCGTTTGGGGCAGACAAAGCAGGTTACTGTATACCGGCTCATCTGTAAGGGTACCATTGAAGAACGTATTTTGCAGAGAGCCAAGGAGAAGAGTGAGGTAAGCACAATGGAGAGAAATTACGATACTGGTGGAGAAAATAGAAAAAGTTTAGCCACATTGACTGGACTGAATCTATTTAAGATTTTCTTGCCGGCTCTGCGCCTATAGATCAAGCAGCTAAGGCGCCAGCCACATACACCAAACCTGGCAGGTTCGAATCCAGCCCAGGCCTGCCAAACAACAATGATACCTACAACCAAAAAATAGCTGGGCATTGTGGCCAGTGACTGTAGTCCCAGCTACTGGGGAGGCTGAGGCAAGAGAATCACTTAAGCCCAAGAGTTGGAGGTTGCTGTGACCTGTGATGCCACAGCACTCTACCAGGGCAACAACTTGAGGCTCTGTTTCAAAAAAAAGACTTTCTTGCCTTTCATAGGTCTTACAGACACTTAATTTCTTCTAAATAGAAAATAAAATCAGGGGCGGTGCCTGTGGCTCAGTCGGTAAGGCGCCAGCCCCATATACTGAGGGTGGCCGGTTCAAACCCGGCCCCGGCCAAACTGCAACCAAAAAATAGCCGGGCGTTGTGGCGGGCACCTGTAGTCCCAGCTACTTGGGAGGCTGAGGCAAGAGAATCGCTTAAGCCCAGGAGTTGGAGGTTGCTGTGAGCTGTGTGAGGCCACGGCACTCTACCGAGGACCATAGAGTGAGCTCTGTCTCTACAAAAAAAAAAAGAAAAGAAAATCAGGTCCTATACAACTGCAATCTCTGCTCCCTGGCCATGCCTCATTCCCTTTTTACCAGAATGGTATCCATGGCCTAGACTTGCCATTGTTCATGTGGAGACTAACACCAGTTAATTGCTTCTAACATTCAGAGGACGAAGTATTGATTTTTTTTTTTTTTTTTTTTTGAAACAGAATGTCACTGTGTTGCCCTTGGTAGAGTCACAGCTCACAGCAGTCTCTAACTCTTGGGCTTAAGCGATTTGTTTGCCTCAGTCTCCCAAGTAGCTGGGACTATAGGCACCCACCACAACACCCAGCTATTTTTTGTTGTTGTTGTTACAGTTGTCATTGTTGCTTTAGCTGGCCCGGGCTGGGTTCGAACCCACCAGCCTCGGTGTATGTGGCCTGTGTAGTACCCACTGAGCTACAGGCATCACCAAGGATTGATACTTTTCAGCTCTCAGCTTATCTGCCTCAGACTTGTATGCCACATTTGCTAGTTTCTGAGGAAATGATTAATTTTGTTTTCTTTCTATCCTGGTTCAGAATTATTGGACTTTTTAGCCATCAGTTAGCAGTCCCAAGCAATGAATTTCTCATTTTCCTTTCTGTTGAACTAATAATCTGGATGAGTGAGTCAACACCATCCAGAAGAAAGAAATAAGGAAACTAGGAACCTCACTTACGGAGCAAGTTGAGAAAGATGTTTAATTCTTGGCTGGGCGCCAGCCACATACACCAGAGCTGGTGGGTTTGAATCCAGCCTGGGCCAGCCAAACAAGGACAACTACAACCAAAAAAGAGCCAGGCATTGTGTCAAGTACCTGTAGTCCCAGCTACTTGGGAAGCTGAGGCAAGAGAATCGCTTAAGCCCAACAGTTGGAGGTTGCTGTGAGCTGTGATGCCACAGCACTCTACTCAGGGTGACAGCTTGAGACTTTGTCTCAAAAAAAAAAAGGAAAAAAAGAAAGATGTTTAATTCTTTCTGGATATTTGCCATAAGGGAAGGAATGCCTGAAAGTGATGTTTTGATCTGGTTTGGTGTAGATTCAGCGGATGGTGATTTCAGGTGGAAACTTTAAACCAGATACCTTGAAACCCAAAGAGGTGGTTAGTCTTCTTCTAGACGATGAAGAGTTGGAGAAGAAACGTATGTACTCTAAACCACTTTATGAACTCTCTTCTGTAGATCCACATAGCTGAGAACGGAAGGCATACTTGGCTATATGAAAACCCAAGCAAGAATGTGTTGTAGAAAAAGCAAAATTTGTATGTATTTAGAAGTAAATATGACTCATGTGACTTTTAGCTTGTTCAAGAAGGGCTTTACTCAACTTCTCAGTGTTAATGAATTTGTTCTTCTGCCTAGAGAAATATTTTTAAGGGGAAGTTGGAGAAGCACACTGCTTTTGCCATACAGTGTGCTATGTCTTTCTGCCTTTTTAGAACTTTGGGTTCCTATTTATCTTGTGAGCCTGTGAGGACTTCCACAGTGTCACATCCAGAAAATAAGCCCACGTTTGCCAGCACCTTCTAAAAGTCCTATTACTGTACTCAAATCTGCACAAAGCAGAGATATTAAAAGGCTGAAAATAAAAAGAGAGGGAAAGACAAGGCAAGAAAAGGCCCATAATAATTAAGTGGAATCTCAGTTTAAACCCAAAATGTATTAGGTATCTAAGAACTCTGTTCTAAGTTAAAAAACTATGCGTTGGGCGGCACCTGTGGCTCAAGGAGTAGGGCGCTGGTCCCATATGCTGGAGGTGGCGAGTTCAAACCCAGCCCTGGCCAAAAACCAAAAAAAAAAAAAAAAAACTATGCGTTACCAGCCTTAAATATTACTAGGTAGAAATCATATCTTAGAACATAAACGTCAGAGGGCATGTCCACTTTGATTTCAGAGAATGAAGGTTATGATTGCCACAGGTATGTCATCAGATCTGTTCTTTATTTTCTTGGTAGTAAGACTGCGACAGGAAGAGAAACGGCAGCAGGAAGAAAGCAACCGAGTTAAAGAGCGCAAACGGAAAAGGGAGAAGTATGCAGAGAAGGTATATCCAGCCTGGGGTGGCAGATAGGAGCTGCAGGGGTATGGAGTGTTAGAGAAAAGACTTTGGAGTATGTAGTTTGTTATCTTGATTGCTGGTTGATATCTAGCTCTAGCTTTGTGTGACTAATTGCAATTCTGGGCTGACATACATTTGACCAGAAGATTTGCAGCCTTGGTAGATTGGTACTCCCCACGCACACTCTTTTGATGGTCACAGTTTAATTATGGAAACATTTTTTTTTTTTTTTGTAGAGACAGAGTCTCACTGTACTGCCCTCAGGTAGAGTGTCGTGGCATTACACGGCTCACCCCAACCTCTAACTCTTGGGCTTACGCAATTCTCTTACCTCAGCCTCCCGAGCAGCTGTGACTACAGGCGCCCACCACAACGCCCGGCTATTTTTTTGTTGCAGTTTGGCTGGGGCTGGGTTTGAACCCGCCACCCTCTGCATATGGGGCCGGTGCCCTACTCACTGAGCAATAGGCGCCGCCCGGAAACCTTTTTTTTTTTTAATTAATTTATTTTTATTGTTAAATCATAGCTGTGTACGTTAATGCAATCAAGGGGTACAATGTGCAGGTTTCATATACAATCTGAAATATTCTCATCAAACTGTTCAACGTAGTCTTCATGGTATTTTCTTAGTTACTGTATGTAGGCATTTGTATTCTGCATTTTTTTTTTTTTTTGAGACACAGTCTCACTTTGTAGTCCCCATTAGAGTGCTATGGTGTCACAGCTCACAGCAACCTCCCACTCTTGGGCTTAGGTGATTCTCTTGCCTTAGCCTCCCAAGTAGCTAGGACTACAGGTGCCCACTACAATGCCCAGTTATTTTAGAGAGGTGATCTCTGTCTGGCTCAGGCTAGTCTCAAACCTGTGAGCTCAGTCAGTCCACTTGCCTTGGCCTCCCAACAGCTGAGATTATAGGCATGAGCCCCATGCCCAGTTTTACTATCTGATTGAGAATGCTAATGTTGGGCGGCGCCTGTGGCTCAGTTGGTAAGGTGCCGGCCCCATATACCAAGGGTGGTGAGTTCAAACCCAGCCCCAGCTGAACTGCAACCAAAAAATAGCTGGGCGTTGTGGCGGGCGCCTATAGTCCCAGCTACTCAGGAGGCTAAGGCAAGAGAATCGCTTAAGCCCAGGAGTTGGAGGTTGCTGTGAGCTATGTGATGCCATGGCACTCTACCGAGGGCCATAAAGTAAGACTCTGTCTCTACAAAAAAAAAAGAGAGAGAGAGAGAATGCTAATGTTTTCTGGTGAGTTTGTTTTACTTTGGGTTGTATTACCCTTCTCATCTTCACCAGCCCTAGCTGAATAATCTTTAACAAGATAGCTCCCTGAGTTTCAGGTATCTCCATAGCTCTGGTCCCTCAAATCCTTGTTCATGTCCCATTTCCCTGTCCTGTTTGGTTTTCCTGTTATCTGCCACATGTTCAAACTCCTTCTGCATTAAGTGGATCAGCTTCTTCCCTCTACCCAAGCTTGTATTGGGTCTCATGTCCCTTTGCCCATATGGCTTTGATGGTCAGTAGCCTAAGCACCTATCTGTATAATTTTTTTTTTTTTTGCAGTTTTTGGCTGGGGCCGGGTTTGAACCTGCCACCAACAGTATATGGAGCCAGTGCCCTACTCCTTTGAGCCACAGGCACCACCTTGTCTGTATAATTTTTTTATTCTTATTTATTGAGACAGAGTCTCACTTTGTCACCTGGGTAGAGTGCTATGGTGTCATAACTCACAGCAACTTCAAACTCTAGGGCTCAGGCAATCCTCTAGCTTCAGCATGTCCCAAGTAGCTGGGACTATAGGCGCCTGCCACAGTGTCCAGCTATTTTTTCTTTGTTTTTTTCAGAGATGAGGTCTCACTCTTGCTCAGGCTGGTCTCAAACTCATGAGCTCCAGTTGTTCACCTGCCTCGGCCTCCCAGAGGATTATAGGTGTGAGCCATCACATCCAGCCTGCCTCTCTGTATTATACCATCATCTTCCAGTAGATGTACCAGCTCTTCCTGTTGCAAAATCTACATCCTCAGTTAAACCTCATCCTAAGCAGAACTATTTCTAACCTGAAGGATGCCTCTAGTACTCAGGTCATTTACAAAGTTGAAAAATCCTAGGAATGAAAAATCAAAATTTGGCTGGGTGTGGTGGCTTATACCAGTTATTCCAGCACTCTTGGAGGCTGAGGTGGGAGGATAGCTTGAATCTAGGAGTTCAAGACCAGCCTGAGCAAGAGTGAGACCCCATCTCTACAAAAAAATTTTAAGGACTCAGCACCTGTGGCTCAAGCGGCTAAGGTACCAGCCACATACACCTGAGCTGGCGGGTTCGAATCCAGCCCGGGCCCGCCAAACAACAACGGCTGCAACCAAAAAATAGCCAGGCGTTGTGGCAGGCGCCTGTAGTTCCAGCTAGTTGGGAGGCACAGGCAGGAGAATCGCTTGAGCCCAGGAGTTGGAGGTTGCTGTGAGCTGTGATGTCACAGCACTCTACCCAGGGCGAGAGCTTAAGGCTGTCTCAAAAAAAATAATAATAATTAAAAAATGACTGGTATGGTAGCATGAGCTTATAGTTCCAGCTACGTACTAAAACAGGAGGTTTATTTGAGCCCCAGAGTTTGAGGTTGCAGTGAGCTTATGACTTTGGTCAGTGTGATAGAGTAAGACTCTGTTTGGAAAAAAAAAAAAGAATCATCCTAGCCTGAGCCGCTATCACTACCTATTTCCTGAGGCTCTCTTAATGACTCCACCCTCAATTATCTAACCTATTACTTTCTACTATTTAAAATAAAATAGCTTGGGCAGCGCCTGTGGCTCAGTGGGTATGGCGCCAGCCCCATATACTGAGGATAGTGGATTCGAACCCAGTCCCGGCCAAACTGCAACAAAAAATAGCCAGGCGTTGTGGCGGGCTCCTATAGTCCCAACTACTCTAGAGGCTGAGGCAAGAGAATCGCCTAAGCCCAAGAGCTGGA
Source organism: Nycticebus coucang (assembly GCF_027406575.1). NCBI lineage: Eukaryota > Metazoa > Chordata > Mammalia > Primates > Lorisidae > Nycticebus > Nycticebus coucang. Next base: position 42,974,268 of record NC_069785.1, on the reverse strand, counting down.
GGTTGCTATGAGCTATGACGCCACAGCACTCTACCAAGGGCGACAAAGTGAAACTCTGTCTCTAAAAAAAAAAAGTAAAACCAATTTGCATCACATACTATCTCTGCCCTAAACATAGAAGAATAAATGCCAGGGGCAGCCCCTGAGGCTTAGTGAGTAGGACACCGGCCCCATATACTGGAGGTGGCGGGTTCAAACCTGGCCCTGGCCAAAAACTGCAAAAAAAAAAAAGGGTGGTGCCTGTGGCTCAAAGGAGTAGAGTGCCAGTCCCATATACCAGAGATGGTGGGTTCAAACCTATCCTCAGCCGGGAAAAAAAAAAAAAAAAAGGGAACAATAAATGCCCAGTGTCTGGGTGGCGCCTGTGGCTCAAGGAGTAGGGCGCTGGTCCCATATGCCAGAGGTGGCGGGTTCAAACCCAGCCCTGGCCAAAAATCACAAAAAAATAAAAATAAATAAATGCCCAGTGGTACTGTAACCTGCACAAAGATATGCCTTATTAACCCTACTATAGATGTAGATAAAAATGCAGTAGTGCTGTGGGTGAAAGAGATTCCCAGATGTATCCAAGCTCATTCTATGATTTCAGGTCCCTAAACAGTGACAGAGCCCTATCGAACTTGGTTTAGAGATGCTTAGTATAGCTGAGTCACAAGTTTCAATGGATGTATATAGATCCTTTTGTAGTTCATAAGCATGATTGGATTTTCTTTTTTTTTCTTTTTAAGAGACAGAGTTTCATTTTGTCGCCCTCGTTAGAGTGATATGGCATCACAGCTCATAGCAACCTCCAGCTCTTGAACTTAGGCAATTCTCTTGCCTTAGTCTCCCAAGTAGCTGGGACCACAGGCACTCGCCACATCGCCCAGCTATTTTGTTGTTGTTGCAGTTTGGCCGGGGCCGGACTTGAACCCGCCATATGGGGCCAACACCCTACTCGCTGAGCCACAAGAGCCGCCCTGATGATTGAGTTTTCATGCTCATGTGTGAGATGTGCCTCACACTAATCTTGTTAGGAGGTCAGCACATTACCCGCCTGACATAAAAAAAAATTGGGCCGCACCTGTGGCTCAGTGAGTAGGGCACCATCCCTGGCCAAACTGTGACAAAAGTAGCCAGGCACTGTGACAGGCACCTGTAGTCCCAGCTCTCTGGGAGGCCAAGGCAGGGGGATGGCTTGAGCTCACAAGTTCGAGATCAGATTGAGCAAAAGCAAGGCCCTGTCTCTAAAACACTGGCCTGGTGTTGTGCTGGGTGCCTATAGTCCCAGCTACTTAATCACTTAAGCCCAAGAGTTTGAGATTGCTGTGAGCTATGATGCCATGACACTACCGGGGTCAACAAAGTGAGACTCTGTCTCAAAAAAAATAAATAAATAAACAGATATACAGAAAACGTATCGAAAACATTGTACTCTGTTGTGGAACTGGGTTCATTCAGCCCCAACAAGTGCTGCAGCTTGGATATACCAGAGGCTGGCCACATCCCTCACCCTGGGAGGATCAGGCTTGGTATGGTCTAGGTCAATGTGCTTGGACTTAGTAGCTTGTCCTACTTTTTTTGTTTTGTTTTGTTTTGTAATCTTTTTATTTTCATTTTATTTCATTTTATTTTACTTATTTATTTATTTTTTGAGACAGGGTCTCTGTCTTCCTGGCTAGAATGCAGTGACATCATCATAGCTTACTGCAACCTTAAACTTTTCGACTGAAGTGATCCTACTGTGTTAGCCTCTCAAGTAACTGAAACTACTGGTGTGCATCACCACACTCAGCTAATTTTTCTCTTTTTATAAATATGGAGTTTTCGGCTTGGCACCCATAGTTCAGTGGTTACGGTGCCAGCCACATACACTGGGGTTGGCAGGTTTGAACCCAGCCCAGGCCTGCTAAACAACAATGACAACTATAACAATAAAATAGCTGGGCGTTGTGGCTACTTGGGAGGCTGAGGCAAAAGAATTACTTAAGCCCAAGAGTTTGAGGTTGCTGTGAGCTGTGACACCATGGCACTCTACCAAGGGCAACAAAGTAAAACTCTGTCTCAAAAATAAAGAGAGGGAGGGAGAGGAAGGAAGGAAGGAAGGAAAACGAAGAAGTTTTCACTAAATACACATAAACTCTTTTTTTTGTTTGTTTTGTTTTGTTTTGTTTGAGACAGAGCCTCAAGCTGTTGCCCTGGGTAGAGTGCACGGCATCACAGTTCACAGCAACCTCCAACTCCTGGGCTCAAGCAATTCTCCTACCTCCACCTCCCAAGTAACTGGGACTACAGGCGCCCGCCACAATGCCCAGCTGTTTTTTGGTTGCAGCTGTCATTATTGTTTGTCGAGCCCAGGCTAGATTCGAACCCGCCAGCTCAGGTGTATGTGGCTGGCGCCTTAGCCATCCCTTCTTATGAAGTTTTTCTTTAAAATATCCTAATTGAGGCAGTGCCCATAGCTCAGTCAGCAGGGCGTTGGCCACATACACCTAGAGTGGTGAGTTCGAACCCAGCCCAAGCCTGCTAAGCAACAATGACAACTGCAGCCAAAAAATAGTTTGGTGTTGTGACGGGCACCTGTAGTCCCAGCTACTTGGGAGGCTGAGGCAAGAGAATCACTTAAGCCCAAGAGTTTGAGGTTATACATATATATGTGCTAATTGAGATGTTTATAAAGTAAAGAATAGGCCAAGTACAGTGGCTTACACCTGTAATCCTAGCACTCTGGGAGGTTGAGGTGGGCAGATCGCTTGAGATCAAACCTTCAAGACCCAACCTGAGCAAGATCCAGACCCTGTCTCTAAAAATAGCCCGGCATTGTAGCGGGTGCCTGTAGTCCCAGCTACTTGAAAGGCTGAGGCCAGAGGATTGCTTGAGCCCAAGACTTTGAGGTTGCTGTGAGCTACAATGCCACAGCAGTCTATCTAGGGTAACAAAGTAAGACTCTGTCTCAAAAAAAATAAATACGGGAGGAAGGAGAGAAAGAAAGAGGCCAGGCACTTGGGAGACTGAGGCATGTGGATTGCCTGAGCTTATGAGTTCAAAACCAGACTGAGCCAAAGGGAGACCTCAGCCAGACTTTGTGGTGGGCACCTATAGTCCCAGCTACTTGGGTGGCTGAGGCAAGAGGATCACTTCAACCCAAGAGTTCGAGGTTGCTGTGAGCTAAGATGCATGGCACTCTACCGAGGGTGACCAACTGAGACTGTCTCAATTAAAAAAAAAAAAAAAAGAGGGTGGCGCCTGTGGCTCAGTCCGTGGGGCGCCGGCCCCATGTACTGAGGGTGGCAGGTTCAAACCCGGCCCCAGCCAAACTGCAACCAAAAATAGCCGGGCATTGTGGTGGGCGTCTGTAGTCCCAACTACTCGGGAGGCTGAGGCAAGAGAATCGCTTAAGCCCAGGAGTTGGAGGTTGCTGTGAGCTGTGTGAGGCCACGGCACTCTACCGAGGGCCATAAAGTGAGACTCTGTCTCAACAAAAAAAAAAAAAAAGAAAAAGAAAGAAAGACTCTGTGAGGCTGAGGTGAGTGGATTGCTTGAGCTCATGAGTTCAAGACCAGTGTGAGAGCAAAAGCAAGATCCCGTCTCTACTAAAAATAGAAAAACTGCAACAAGAAATCAGTTGAGCCCAGAAATTGGAGGTTGCTGTGAGCTATGATGCCACGGCACTGTACTCAGGGTAATAGCTGGAGACTATCTCAGAGAAAAAAAAAGAAAGAAAGTAAAGAATAAAAATTCTATTCTTGGGAGGCCGCCTGTGGCTCAAGGAGTAGGGCACTGGTCCCATATGCCGGAGGTGGCGGGTTCAAACCTAGCCCCGGCCAAAAAAAAAAACCCAAAAAAAGGGTGGCGCCTGTGGCTCAGTCAGTGAGGCGCTGGCCCCATATACCGAGGGTGGCGGGTTCAAACCCGGCCCCGGCCAAACTGCAACCAAAAAATATCCGGGCGTTGTGGTGGGCGCCTGTAGTCCCAGCTACTCGGGAGGCTGAGGCAGGAGAATCGCCTAAGCCTAGGAGTTGGAGGTTGCTGTGAGCTGTGTGAGGCCACGGCACTCTACCCGAGGGCCATAAAGTGAGACTCTGTCTCTACCAAAAAAAAAAAAAAAAAAACCCAAAAAAAAAGAAAAAAGAAAATTTAAAAAAAAAAAATTCTATTCTTTTTTTCTTCCTTAATCCCATTTTCTCTTGAAAGTGCATCCTCAATATTTTTTCCATTTTTCCTGATCTGTGTGTTCCCAGAAGAAAAAAGAAGATGAATTGGATGGGAAAAGGAGAAAAGAAGGTGTGAACCTGGTGATACCATTTGTTCCCTCGGCTGATAACTCCAACCTCTCTGCTGATGGGGACGACTCCTTCATTAGCGTGGACTCAGCCATGCCCAGTCCTTTCAGTGAGGTGAGATTGTGGGGACACACTGCTGGGCAGCCTTTTTTTCTCTGGAGTCCTCCTGCTTTATAGAAGAGGGTTGCACATATGATCCATAAGAAGAAAAGCAAATGAAGACAAGTTGGCTTATTGAGTGCCAGAGAGGGTGGGTCTAGCCTCACCTATGATGCATGTTCTTACATGGGTGTAAAGCCATACGTGGCAGGTATTGGGAGTAGTAGTGATCTCAACTCTTCCTTTTCTAGATCTCTATCAGCAGTGAGCTGCACACTGGCTCCATTCCCCCTGATGAGAGCAGCAGTGACATGCTGGTCATTGTGGATGACCCAGCCTCCTCAGCCCCTCAGTCTCGAGCTACCAACTCTCCTGCATCTATAACAGGCTCTGTCTCAGACACTGTGAATGGTAAGTGCTGCTGCTGTGTCTTCCATCTTGGGCCTGGTCCACTACCCAGCATTGGTTTGGTGGTAGATACGGTCCTGATTCCTTCTAAAATAATGGCATTTACTTTTTTCTTTATAAAGGAGTGGAAGGGAGCAAGAAGATTTTTGTAAGCTTCTTCTTTCTTTTTTTTTTTTTTTTTTTTTTTGTAGAGACAGAGTCTCACTGTACCACCCTCGGGTAGAGTGCCCTGACATCACATGACTCACAGCAACCTCTAACTCTTGGGCTTACACGATTCTCTTGCCTCAGCCTCCCAAGCAGCTGGGACTACAGGCGCCCACCACAACGCCCGGCTATTTTTTTTTGGATGCAGTTTGGCCGGGGCTGGGAGCTTCTTCTTTCTATAGTCCTGTCAAGTCAAAGGAAGAAAGAAAGGTTTAGAGAAAGCAGAATAAGAACTTTATAAAGATTTAAAAGTTGTTTTCTACTCATCCCTGTCTTTCATATTTCACCCTTACTTTTGCTAGTTTTTGATTAAAGTTAGCCTTTCTGGACCTTTCCTCAGTTTGTTGTGTGAGGACCAGTGTTTTTGCTATTCCTTGGGGAGTTCTAAGTTTAAAATTTGGGAGCATTAGTTTAGTCTTCAAGTCAGGAGCACATTAGAATGTGCAGGTGAATCTCAGTAGCAAGTCAATTAGTAACAGACTGGTTTAAAGGAGAAATTCAGGTGTTGCAGGACCACTCTTTACAATGAAAAGTGGTTTGAGGAATAAGTATATTTTAGCTGTTTAGAATTCTTAGCAACTCTTTATGTCTCAGTGGCCTACCCATTAAATTGAGACATAGACCTTTCCCCTTTCCCAGGGGTCCTTAAACAAACACCCTGGGAAGAGGGAAATAAACACCCCCTAGCTTTCCCTGTCAAGGAAAGATTATGTTAACATTTTGAAGAGATTCATTTTTTTCCTCTTGACCCATTTGTTCCCACAGGAATTTCCATTCAGGAAATGCCAGCTGCAGGACGTGGTCACTCAGCCCGAAGCCGAGGCCGCCCCAAAGGTTCAGGAAGCACAGCCAAAGGAGCAGGGAAGGGCCGAAGCCGGAAGTCCACGGCGGGCAGTGCCGCTGCAATGGCAGGAGCCAAGGCAGGGGCTGCAGCGGCCTCTGCAGCTGCCTATGCTGCATACGGGTACAATGTATCTAAAGGTGCGGAAGCCCAGGGTGGCTTTAGGCTTCTTCTTATCAGGGACAGTCTGGAAATTCTGCCAGGTAGAACATGTGAAAAACTCTCAGGCCAAGAACCTCCTTCCTAGAGCCCAGATTGAAGTTCTGCTTCTTTGCATTGAACAGTCTTTTTTTTTTTTTTTTTTTGTAGAGACAGAGTCTCACTGTACCGGGAGTCACATGGCTCACAGCAACCTCTAACTCTTGGGCTTACGCGATTCTCTTGCCTCAGCCTCCCAAGCAGCTGGGACTACAGGCGCGCGCCACAACGCCTGGCTATTTTTCTGTTGTAATTTGGCCAGGGCTGGGTCCGAACCCGCCACCCTCGGCATATGGGGCCGGCGCCCTACTCACTGAGCCACAGGCGCCACCCGCGTTGAACAGTCTTGATTGTCCCTTGGCTTTATGACTTGGTACAGTGCCACCTTTGAATTGGAAGTAGGTGTGAAAAGAGAGAGCTGAATTGTGGGCTATAGTATTGAACACTCCGAGTTTTTCCTCCTTTTGAAAACTGTTTTTCTTCCTATGTTTTTTCAGAGAGCCACGTTTCAGTAATCCAGGCTAGCATAGTTAATATTCATTCAGCTATGTGATCCATCATCATAAGTAGTAAGTACCCACTGTGTGCATAGGAGTATAAGGTATCGACCTTGCTCCTAAGCGTATTCTACAAATGAGAAGGGGAAGCCATGTATGCAGTATGTTTAACAACAATAAAGGCGGGTGGCGCCTGTGGCTCAAGGAGTAGGGCGCCGGTCCCATATGCCGGAGATGGCAGGTTCAAACCTAGCCCCGGCCAAAAACCAAAAAAAAAAAAAAAACAACAATAAAGGCAGTATACAGATTTGTGAAAAGAGAGGGGAGGGTTCACTATGCTTATAGGATAGGAGGAGGAGGAACCATGGACCTACTGATAAGGTTGCCAAGCTGCAGTTCAAAAAGGAAAAGGATGAGGAAGGATTTCATTCAACTGGTAACAGATTTGGCAGTGTCAGTGAAGAGAAGCATGGGAGTCAAAGTTGGAAAGACATGCAAGACCTGATGGGCAGGAACATAGCAGGTGTACCAAGATCATGTGTACAGTTTGAAAAGAGAAGTGGCTGTTGTGCCTGTATTATGCGAACGATAATGATAGCTATGAAATACAGACATCTGAGTGTAGTGAGAAAGGGAGAGCCAACTTACAGACCTCTCTCCCCATTCAAAATGTGAGCTTAGGCTCAGGCCTGTAGCTCAGCGGCTAGGACACTGGGCACATACACCTGGGGTTCAAACCCAGCCTGGGTCTGCCAAACAATAACAACTACAACTACAACAAAAAAATAGGGTGTTGTGGTGGGCGCCTGTAGTCCTAGCTATTTGGGAGGCTGAGGCAAGAGTATCACTTGAGCCCAAGAGTTTGAGTTTGCTGTGAGTTATGACACCACAGCATTCTACCAAGGGTGACAAAGTGAGACTCGGTCTCAAAAAAAATAAATGAGTCAAAATGTAAGCTTAGTATCAGCTCATAGAATGTAGCAAGTAAAGGCATTCTCATATAGAAAATGCTTGGCCTGTAGTATGTGCTCAGTACTTTACCTCCCCTTTCTCCTGCTATAGGAATCTCAACTTTCATTGTCAGTTCATCCAGGAAATACGAATTATAATAGCCTATCCCAGTGTTTCTTAACCCTTTGTGAACTTACCACTTCCTTGGAAAACAACAGTCATGTCAAGGCTGCTGCGGCAGGGTCTCATCTGTAGTTGGGATAGAGCATGACACCCATCAGTGTTTCTCCTAGGTATGTGACTGAGAAGAGGGCAGCAGGAGTGAAGGAGACAGAGGGAATTGCAGCTTGAGAAAAATCAACCATGCTTGGCAACTGGAATGCAAAGCAAGGGAAAGGAAGGAGTTTAGGTGTTACCTTTAGTTCCACCATGTATGAGGCGAGAGTCATGTCTACCAACCAAGCACTTTGAATTCTTTTTTAGGAAAGTAAAACCAGTATGCAACAAACAGTAGAAGAGTCATGTTAGATAACGGAAGTGGATTTGGCTGGCTTCCAGTTGCCCAGAGAGTCATCACTAAAGATGAGGGATTTGAACTGCGTCCTTGAAGTGATAGGGCTTGCAGAGCAAAAATGGCTACAGCCAATACAAGTAGAACTGCTTGAGCATAGACCTTATGCTCTCTGGCTCAACTTACTAGAGAGTAGAGGATACCATCTATGAAATTAAGAGGGAAACTACTAATCATAACCCTTAGAAGAAAGAAAAAAAAAGAAAAGCCAGGTTGCTCACACCTGTAATCCTAGCATTCTAGGAGGGTGAGGTGGCAGATGGCTTGTGCTCAGGAGTTCAAGACCAGTCTGAACAAGAGTGCAACCCCATCTCTGTAGAAAAATTAGCTAGGTGTTGTGGCATGTGCCTATAGTATCAGTTACTCAGAAGACTAAGGCAGGAAGATTACTTGAACCTAGGAGTTCAAGATTGCTTTGAGCTACACTGATACTATGGCACTTTAGAATGGGCAACAGAGTGAGACTCTATCTCAAAAAAATGAAAAATAAAACAGGCCAACGGCAGCGCCCATAGCTCAGTGAGTAGGGCGCTGGCCACATACACCCAGGCTGCCAGGTTCAAACCTGGCCTGGGCCAGCTAAACAACAACAGGCACCTATAGTCCCAGCTACTTGGAAGGCTAAGGCAAGAGAATCGCTTCAGCCCAGAAGTTTATGGTTGCTGTGAGCTGTGATGCCAAGGCACTCTACCAAAGGTGACATAGTCAGACTCTGTCTCAAAAAAAACAAAACAGGCTGGGCATGGTGGCTCACACCTGTAATCCTAGCACTGTGGGAGGCCAAGGCAGGTAGATTGCCTGAGCTCACAGGTTTGAGACCAGCCTGAGCAAGAGCGAGACCCTATCTAAAAAGAAGAAAAAATTGCCAGATGTGGCAGATGCCTAAAGTCCCAGCTACTCAGGAGACTGAGACAAAAAAATTGCTTGAGCCCAAGAGTTGGAGGTTGCTGTGAGCTATGACACCACGACACTCTACCGAGTGTGACAAAGTGAAACTCTTGTCTCAAATAAATAAAGAAAAATAAAGAAAAGAAAAGAAAATTGCACTGGTGTCTATTAGGTTACAACTCTCATCCTGTATCCTCGGCATCCCAGATGGTATGTGCACTGTTCACAGTACCAAGGTGATCTCTGTGGGTGAGGTAATATGGAGAGAACTAGGCAGGTACCATTTTCTCTTAAAACCCCATCCCTCGGGGCAGCACCTGTGGCTCAAGGAGTAGGGTGCCGGCCCCATATACTGGAGGTGGTGGGTTCAGGCCCAGCCCTGGCCAAAAACTGCAAAAAAAAAAAAAAATCCCATCCCTCTTACTGAAAAGACCAGATGAAAGGAAGAGCAAGCAAACATGCCAAAAAGAAGTTGGCAAAGAATAGTAGGCAGGGAATCCTCACCACCTGTCCTCCAGCCTGGACTCTGGTTTCCAAGACCACAGGTTCCAAGGAAGCTCACGCAGGATTGGTGTTATACTCTTGTCTTTCTCTCCATCCCCACAGGAATCTCTGCCAGCAGTCCTCTGCAAACATCCCTTGTTCGGCCTGCTGGCCTTGCTGACTTTGGACCTTCAAGCGCCTCTTCTCCCTTGAGTTCACCTTTGAGCAAAGGAAATAATGTTCCTGGGACTCCTAAGACCCTCCACATGACCAGCAGCCTAGCCTCAGACTCCCTTGTCCGGAAACAGGGCAAAGGCACCAACCCATCTGGAGGACGGTAACATCTGGACCCTCCAGCTTCCTTCAACCAAACCAGGGTCTAGAGTCCTGGCCTGCAAATTGTCTTTGGATGGCTTGCCCAGTGCAGCATCTTAACATCCTGAGTCAAAGGGCGGAGATGTCCAGTTGCAGCAAGGGAAGCGTAGACAGGTGGTTGGTGTGAGCACTTTTATCACCTGTGTCTCAAAAGGAGTGTCTGAGGTACCTATAGGAGGAAGGCCCAGGACAGGGATCAGCCCACAGCATCTCACATGAACTGTATAGCCAAGTCTTAAACCTCTTACCAGGGAAGGGCCTGACACAGTCCCTTCACATGCTCAGGCACACCGTCTCTGTTCCCATTCCTCTCTTCGGCTCTGATCACGTCCCTTGCAAAGGCTCCACTGGTGCTGTGAAGAGCCTTCCATGATGGAGACCTCTCTTGAGGTTGTGAAAGATTCCCTATAGGGTTCAGAAGGGAGGAGATCACGTACCTGATGTCCACAGTCTTTGGGCAGCTCCCCAGGTCTCCAAAAACTATTTGCCAGAGCGTCATCACTGAAGAGAACAGTTGAGTGTAAGAGAAAGGAGTGCCTGGTCAGGATGACAGAGGCTAGAGGAAGTTTACCCACAGGCAGTTGTGTTCTCAGCTTTGCCTCCCCTGTCCTGCATGGTTCACACCAGAGAACCTTCAGGTCCTACCAGCAACAGTAGCAGCAGCTCTCACACAAGGGACTCCCAGAAGCCAGTAAAGAGACCAGGAGCCACCTCAATCAGCAGGACATCCTCACTGCCCCTCTTGTAGACTCCCCTTTGCCTGTCCTGAATGCACAGTCTCCCCACCCTCACCCTTCAGCCCCCTGCTTGGCTGTATGCACTGTCTGTATTGCACTGAGAAAGAAAGGGACAGCAGGAGTGAGGTAGAGAGGGGTGGAGAGAGAGGGCAAGCTGGGCACTGGCCTTCCCAGTCCCAGCACCAGCCCCACTGGCCTGCATTTGCACCCTCCAGCACAGGCAGAGGGGCAGTGTTTGCATGGGAGGTGTTTCTGCTTACCTGCCTGATGTCCCTGGTGGAGCAGGTGCTTCAGGCGGGCCAGCCTCTAATTTGCACACCTGAAAATCGCGGAATTGAGTTTAGATAGATTGATTTTTAAAACTTTTTGGAGTGGAGGTCGTAGGGGAATCATTTAATTTAAATCATTAAGATTCCCCTACGCAAACCCAGACTCCTGTGTACAGATGCTATTTAGAGGGAATCAGAAAAATGCCAAGCCTTTTTTCTCTTTGAATGTGCTGTCTATTTTTATAACTGAACTTGTACATATGTATAAAGAGAGACACATCTTTCTTTTACTAACTGGATAAAAAAAAAATCTTAAATAAAATGGAGTGAGATAATTTTATGTAAATTGGGGTGTCTGTGATCTTTGCAGCTGCTTCTCCTTGGAACCCTTGATGGATGTGGCAGAGAGGATAGGGGTTAGTGGGACAGGGAGTTAGCTGTAGATGTTTCCTCACTGGCAGAATTAAAATTAGGCTCAGGAATCGACCTCCAGCCTGCAGAGATGAGGCTTGACCAAGTGCCTGGCATATGGTGGCCAAGGCTCTTGAGTGTCAGCTTTTTATGACTTGGGATCTAGGCGTGGGCAGCTTAAATCTTATTTCTTTTTTTTTAACTTCAGTCTCTGTAGAGAATGTCAAAAATTGCCAATGATGAATATATTTCAAGTCATGGCAGAGGACTGGGAAAAGTTTTCAATTAGCAATAATCACGCCTCAGATAAACCTCATTGGCTACGATACTGCCACTGTGCAAAGCTAGCTTGAATCTTAATACTGACAGTGTTCTCAAAGTTAGCCATACTTGTAAGAATCACAAAAAGGAATATGTTCCTAGGAATTCCAAGGACATCCGGACTTGGAAAACAACTCAGTGATCAAAGAGGAAGAGCTCTGCCTGGACTCTCAGTGTTTCTCTGAGCTTAACAACGCTGTTCCCAAGTGTGCTGGCTGTGACCTCCTTAGCTTTGCTTACCTTGCACACATTTGATCAGGGTGGGCTGGCTCCTAGGTAGCTTTTGCTCACCCACAGTCACTAAGATCAGTCTTTCATTTTCCTGATCTTCAGTGGCATGATCGGATACTTCTGGGCCCTTCTTTTTTTTTTGAGACAGATTCTTACTGTTGAGGCATGCTAGCAGGTCATTCACAGCCAGCAACCTCCTCAAATTCTTGGGCTCAAGCAATCCTCTTGTCTCAGCCTCCTGAATAGCTGGGACTACAGGCATGCACCACCATGCCCAGTTACTTTTTTGTTGAGACACAGTTCTACCCTATACCCTGAGCAGAGGGCAATGGCATCGTAGCTCACTGCAACCTCAGACTCCAGCTGTGGGCATCCTGCTGCCTCAGCCTCCGAAGCCGCGGCACCCAGCTGGGTTTTTCCATTTTTTTCATAAATCGGGGGTCTCACTCACTCAGACAAGCCTCGAACTCCTGAGCTCAAGCAATCCTCCCACCTCAGCCTCCCACAGTGCTGGGATTACTGGCATGAGCCACCACACCCAGCAATGCCCAGTTACTTTTTTCAAATTTTAGTAGAGAGGAGATCTCACTTCTGCTCAGGCTGCTCTCTTACACTTGTGATCTCAAACAATCCACCCTCCTCTGCCTCCCAGAGTACTAGGATTACAGGCATGAGCCACCAAGTCTGGCTTTTTTTTTTTTTGCCTTGGGTAAAATGTGATAGCACACAGCCTGCAACATCAAACTCCTGGGCTCAAGCAATCTTTTTTTTAGACAGAGCCTCAGGCTGTCCTCCTGGGTAGAGTGCTGTATAGCTTCACAGCTCACAGCAACCTCCAACTCCTGGGCTCAAGCGATTCTCCTGCCTCCATCTTCCAAGTAGCTGGGATTACAGGCACCCGCCACAACGCTCGGCTATTTTTTGGTTGCAGCCGTCATTGTTTGGCGGGCCAGGGCTGGATTTGAACCTGCCAGCTCAGGTGTATGTGGCTGGCACCTTAGCTGCTTGAGCCATAGGCGCCGGGCCAAACAATCCTTTTTCAACAGCCTTCCCAGTGGCTGGGACCACAGGCACTCACAACTACAACCTGGCTAATTTTTCTATTTGTAGGAATGGGGTCTCACTTTTGCTCAGGATGGTCTCTTAACTCCTGAGCTAACAATCCACCTGCCTTAGCCTCCCAGATTGCTAAGATGACAGCAAGCTTGAACCACCACATCAAGGGCCTTATTTTTCCTACTGTTAATGAGAACTGAGCAGCTCTTTTTTTTTTTTTTTTGGAGACAGAGTCTCACTTTGTTGCCCTTGGTAGAGTGCTATGGCGTCACAGCTCACAGCAACCTCCAGCTCCTGGGCTTAGGCGATTCTCTTGCCTCAGTCTCCCGAGTAGCTGGGACTACAGGCGCCCACCACACAAAGCCCAGCTATTTTTTTTGTTGTTGCTGCAGTTTGGCCGGGGCTGGGTTTGAACCCACCAACCTCGGTATATGGGGCTGGAGCCCTACTCTGAACCACAGGCACCGGCCTGAGCAGCTCTTAACATTCTATGTAAAGATTTTGCATTTAGTCTCTGCACCTGTAGATCAAGCAGCTAAGGCACCAGCCACAGACACCAGAGCTGGCAGGTTCGAATCCAGCCCAGGCCTGCCAAACGACGACAAAGAAAATTGCTTAAGCCCAAGAATTTGAGGTTGCTGTGAGCTGTGACGCCACAGCACTCTACCGAGGGTGACATAATCAGATTCTGTCTCAAGAAAAATTGGCTCAGCACCCATATCTTAGTGGTTAGGGCACTGGACACATACACCAGAGCTGGTGGGTTCAAACCCAGCCTGCACCTGCTAAACAACAATGACAACTACAACAGAAAAATAGCCAGGCATTGTGGCGGGTACCTATAGTCCCAGCTACTTGGGAGGCTGAGGCAAGAGAATCACTTAAGCCCAAGAGTTTGAGGTTGCTATGAGCTATGATGTAACAGTACTCTACCTAAGGCGACATAGTGAGACCCTTGTCTCAAAAAAAAAAAAAATAGAGGGCAGCGCCTGTGGCTAAAAGGAGTTGGGCACTGTCCCCATATGCCAGAGGTGGTGGGTTCAAACCCAGCCCCGGCCAAAACTGTAAATAAATAAATAATAAAAATAGAAAAATTAGCTGGCCTTGTGACAGGTGCCTGTATACCTTGCTACTTGGGAGTTTGAGACATGAGGATCACTTAAACCCAGGAGTTTGAGGTTGCTGTCAGCTAGGCTGATGCCAAGGCACTGAGTGAGATTTTGTCTCAAAAAGTAATAATAGGCTTGGCACCTGTGGCTCAAGTGGCTAAGATGCCAGCAACATATACCTGAGCTGCCGGGTTCAAATCCAGCCTGAGCCCACCAAACAATGATGGCTACAACCAAAAAATAGCCGGTCGTTGTGGCAGGCACCTGTAGTCCCAGCTACTTGGGAGGCGGAGGCAGGAGAATCACTTGAGCCCAGGAGTTGGAGGTTGCTGTGAGCTGTGATGCCAAGGCACTCTACCCAGGGCAGCAGCTTGAGGCTCTGTCTCAAAACATAATAATGAAAACAATAATTTGAAACCTTTTCAGGCAGCGCCTGTGGCTCAGTCGGTAAGGCGCCGGCCCCATATACCGATGGTGGAGGTTTCAAACCTGGCCTCGGCCAAACTGCAAACCAAAAAATAGCCGGGCGTTGTGACGGGCGCCTGTAGTCCCAGCTGCTCGGGAGGCTGAGGCAAGAGAATCGCTTAAGCCCAGGAGTTGGAGGTTGCTGTGAGCTGTGTGAGGCCACGGCACTCTACCGAGGGCCATAAAGTGAGACTCTGTCTCTACAAAAAAAAAAAAAAAAAAATTTGAAACCTTTTCAATCATCCCTTTAAGGCAATGCCTTTCAAAGTTCATATGCATATGAATCACCTTCAGACTTTGTTTCCTAAGATCTAGGGTGTGACTTGAAACCAAACTTCTGAGCATATCTGGAATAATAGGCCCCTAGGGTATCTTCCAGCTCTGCCCTTTGATCTTTGCTTATTTGTTCCCACCTCAACCAGGAAGCCCTGTGTAGGAAATAGTACTTACTATTTTTCCTGTTGCTCAACTTAATTCACCTGATGACAGGAAATGAAATGCTAGCATTTCCAGGAAAATTCAGTCCCATGTATGTTTTTTCTCAGGGTTTTTTTCTTCTTTCTCTCATTTTAAAACAGTTCCCAAAAAAAAAAAAAAAAACAGTTCAGTGGGTGGGGCGCCAGCCACATGCACCAGGGCTGGTGGGTTCCAACCGAGCCCCAGCATGCTAAAAACAAAAAAATAGCTGGGCATTGTGGCAGGCGCCTGTAGTCTAAGCTACTTGGGAGGCTGCTGCAAGAGAATCACTTAAGCCTAAGAGTTTGAGGTTGCTGTGACACCACAGCACTCTTCCGAGGGCAACAAAGTGAGACTGTGTCTCAAAAAATAAATTAATTAGGCTCATCGCCTGTGGCTCAAGCGGCTAAGGCGCCAGCCACATACACCTGAGCTGGCGGGTTCGAATCCAGCCCGGGCCCACCAAACAACAATGGCAGCTGTAACCAAAAAATAGCTGGGTGTTGTGGCAGGTGCCTGTAGTCCCAGCTACTTGGGAGGCAGGGGCAAGAGAATCACTTGAGCCCAGGAGCTGGAGGTTGCTGTGAGCTGTGATGTCACAGCACTCTACCCAGGGTGACAGCTTGAGGCTCTGTCTCTACCAAAAAAATAATTAATTAATTAATTAAAAAAATAATAAAACTGTCAGTTCATGATTTTCCCCATCATCATCCTCCTGTCCTGGGTAGCACCTCTGTTAAGTTTGAGAAAAGGTCTTTGATTTGCTACTTCCCCCTCCAAAATATAGCCTGTGTCTCTTTGCTGTTATTTACTAGAACATTTGTGATCCTTGGACGCACTGTTTCCTGTGCATCGTGTCCTCTTATCATGCCTGCCAGATGATGAAGAGTATCCAGCCACCTGTCACTGTCAGCCAATATGCAGAGACAGGGATAGATCCACCCAGACTTTGTCAGAGGCGAGGATTCTGGAGAACAGTGAGAATAGCCTCTCCAAGACTGTTCTGATCTTCCATTTCCAACATTCCAGTTTTATAAAGTGTTCAAAGTGCAGACCATGGCTCAGCGCCCATAGCTCAGTGAGTAGGGCACTGACCACATACGCCAAAGGTGACAGGTTCAAGCCAAGCCCAGGCCTGCTAAAACACCAATGACAACTGCAACCAAAAAATAGCCAGGCATTGTGGTGGGTGCCTGTAGTCCCAGCTACTGGAAGGCTGAGGCAAGTGAATCACTTAAGCCCAAGACTTGGAGGTTGCTATGAGCTGTGACGTCACGGCACTCTACCAAGGGCGATAAAGTGAGACTATCTCTAAAAAAAAAAAAAAGATGGGCGGCGCCTGTGGCTCAACGGGTAGGGCGCCGGTCCCATATGCCGGAGGTGGCAGGTTCATGCCCAGCCCCCGCCAAAAAAAAAAAAAAAAAAAAAAAAAAAAAAAAAAAAAAAAAATAAAAAAAAAAAAAGAATGGGAGATGCAGGGATAGGAGGGGTGAAGGTCAGGCAGGACCTAAACCAGTTATGTCTTCCCTAGGCTGACAATTTTTTTCACTATATGTGCTTTCCCTTCCAGGTCAGTCAGCTTTCTCAACTAATTCCTAAGCACTTAGGGATATGGAGAAATCTGGCTGCTCTCCCATGCTTCTTTGAGACTACTACGGAGTCTGAGAGCAGCTGTGGTTAGTCCTGGCTGCCCAATTCAGCCATCTTCATGATGTACATTCTAGCCACTTAGATGTGGAAAGAGTAGGTAGGACATGCTATGTTCAAAACAGTGTCCAGGGCTCGGCACCTGTGGCTCAAGCGGCTAAGGCACCAGCCACATACACCTGAGCTGGCAGGTTCGAATCCAGCCTGGGCCCGCTAAAGAACAATGACAGCTGCAACCAAAAAATAGCCAGGCATTGTGGCGGGTGCCTGTAGTCCCAGCTACTTGGGAGGCAGAGGCAGTAGAATCGCTTGAGCCCAGGAGTTGGAGGTTGCTGTGAGCCGTGACGCCACAGCATTCCACCAAGGGTGACAGCTTGAGGCTCTGTCTCAAAAAAAAAAAAAGAAAGAAACTGTGTCCAAGTACTTGTTATACGGTAGCAAATGGTGCCATCTGTCACCCAGGAAGTACCTGGGGCACACAGCCCCACGACCAGGCTATGGAGATGCCACTCTCCAAAGACAGCTCCTAGGACTGGGCATAAGAGGAGTTAGAAGGACATGCCTGAGGCTCGCTTCCTGGTTGTTAGGGACCTTAGGAAACAGGGTGCCACCCTTATCACCAGGCCCCTGGCCTCTTCCTATGTTCCATTTCTTCCTTGCTTCAGGTCCTGAGACTTAGCTGGCTTCCCTTTCCTCTTCAAAATTGCCACTAACCCACTCTCCCTGTAGCAAGCTGCTGAGGGAGATACTTCTTTTTTTTTTTTTTTTAAGAGGCAGAGTCTCACTTTATCACCCTTCGTAGAGTGCTGTGGTGTCAGACAGCTCACAGCAACCTCCAACTCCTGGCTTAGGCAATTCTCTTGCCTCAGCCTCCAGAGTAGCTGGGACCACAGGCGCCCGCCACAACGCCTGGCTATTTTTTTGTTGCAGTTCGGCCGGGGCCGGGCTTGAACCCGGTATATGGGGCCAGCACCCTACTCACTGAGTCGTAGGAGCCACCCAGGAGATACTTCTTGTTGTTACCAAACTGCTGTCCAAAATAAGCATCTTCCTTTTTTTTATTGTTTTTTTGTTTGTTTGTTTCCCATTTCAAAAAAGTTTATTTTAATTTTACATTAAAGGGCGGCGCCTGTGGCTCAGTGAGTAGGGCGCTGGCCCCATATGCCGAGGGTGGCGGGTTCATACCCGGCCCCGGCCAAACTGCAACAAAAAATAGCCGGGCGTTGTGGCGGGCGCCCGTAGTCCCAGCTGCTCTGGAGGCTGAAGCAAGAGAATTGCATAAGCCCAGGAGTTAGAGGTTGCTGTGAGCTGTGTGACATCATGGCACTCTACCCGAGGGCGGTACAGTGAGATTCTGTCTGGGTTGTTATTACTCATTGTAAGTAAGAGGCTGCTGAGGAGCCGCACGTTGGAGTGCAGCCCCGCGGCCACCTGTCCCGCACATGGTCTATCACATTCATCCCTCCCAACAAGGCCGCAGGCAGCTGCTGCAGCAGCAAGAGCAACTCGAAGAAACCCACAGGCTCCTTAGGAAAGCCTTTTTTTTTTTTTTTTGTAGAGACAGAGTCTCACTTTATGGCCCTCGGTAGAGTGCCGTGGCCCCACACAGCTCACGGCAACCTCCAACTCCAGGGTTTAAGTGATTCTCTTGTCTCAGCCTCCCGAGTAGCTGGGACTACAGGCGCCCACCACAACGCCTGGCTATTTTTTGGTTGCAGTTCGGCTGGGGCCGGGTTTGAACCCGTCACCCTCGGTGTATGGGGGCCTTACCGACTGAGCCCTCTACCGAGGGCTATAAAGTTAAGACTCTGTTTCTATAAAAAAAAAAAAAGGAGTTCTGAGTGAGAGGCTCCCTGACTCCCCTAATTCCATTCCTCCTCCTTCTAGGGAGCTAAAGAGTTTGTTCCATACAGGCTGGCAGAAGTTCAATCTGTGAGCTTCCACAGGGCCTATGCCTCTCCTCTCCACTCCTTGAAATTTCGTTTTGGAACCCAAGCTGGAGAATGAATTCTTTTTTTTTTTTTTTTTTTTGAGACAGTCTATTGATGTTGCCCTCAGTAGAGTGATATGGCATCACAGCTCACAGCAATTCCAACTCTTGGGCTTAAGCGATTCTTTTGCCTTAGCCACTCAAGTAGCTGGGACTATAGGCACTAGTACAACACCCGGCTATTTTTTGATTGCATGTGTCATTGTTGTTTTAGCAGGCTCGGGCCAGGCTCAAACCCACCAGCCTCAGTGTATGTGGCCAGCACCCTACTCACTAAGCTACGGGCACCAAGCCAGAGAATGAATTCTTGACCAAGGGCTTGGGTTGCCTCATCTTGTGTCTTGCCTGGGCTAGGAGTTGGGCTGCAGCAGCCTCTGGAAATAGAAAAGCAGAAGCACAGAGATTCAGAATTACAAAAGAAGGTGGGGAGTTTTCTAATCTTGCTGAGCCAATGGCCCACTAGAACAAGTTCTCTGGGAAAGAATGCCCAACAGCAGCTCAAAATGTTTTGCTCCCTTTTTACATGCAGCACACAGACACAGATCCCCACTCTGAATCAATGGCCAACCCCACAGCTGTTCCTGGCTTCCAGAGAAGAGGAAAGGGGCTTCCCTCCCTTTTCCCAGGTGAGGGATCCCAAAAGACCTCAGGCAGCTCCATACCTTGCACCTTTGGAGAGAAAATCCCTGTTGGTTGGGGCTGTGAGGAGGGCAGTAAGTAAGGAACAGGGCGAGTTTTAACAAGTCGATTGTCAGTACAGTTCACCTTCAGCCATCTTGGTTTCCCTCAGCCCAGTGGGTTGGAGAAGGGCAACATAAACTCTTTTTTTTTTTTTTTTTTTGCAATTTTTGGCTGGGGCTGGGTTTGAACCCACCACCTCCAGCATATGGGGCTGGCGCCCTACTGCTTTTAGCCACAGGCGCCACCGGCAACATAAACTCTTTTATCCAGTATCTTTCTGTATAGCTTAGAAAGTCTTTCAGAGAGCTGACATTTTAACTCTGTTGAGCACCAGAATTTATCTTGGTTAGCACTCTAAGGGATTTTGTAAATGTCACTGCTCCTAGGTTAAACAGAACATAATGAACATACCTTAACCTTTGCTAAGGAGTTTCCAGATTCTCATGAGCACCCAGTGCTCTCAGGCCCACTGGGATGTGACTACCATTTCCCCAACATTAGAAAGTAATGCCAGCCGGGTGCAGTGGCTCATGCCTGTAATCCTAGCACTGTAGGAGGCCAAGGTGGGTGGACTACCTGAGTTCACGGGTTCGAGACCAGCCTGAACCAGAGAAAGACTCTGTCTCTAAAAATAGCTGGGTGTTGTGGCAGGCACCTGTAGCCCCAGCTACTTGGGAGGCTGAGGCAAGAGAATCTCTTGAGCCCAGGAGTTTGAGGTTCCTGTGAGCTATGACACCCTGCTCTACCAAAAGCAACAAAGTGAGACTCTGTCTCGAAAAAAAAAAAATTAATGCTGGGCAGTGCCCGTAGCTCAGTGGGTCATATAGACCCAGGCTGGCAGGTTCAAACCCGACCTGGGCCAGCTAAACAACAACTGCAACATAAAAATAGCTGGGCATTTTGGCAGGCACCTATAATCCCAGCTACTCAGGAAGCTGAGGCAAGAGGATCATGTGAGCCTAGGAGTTTAAGGTTGCTGTGAGCTGTGATACCACAGCACCCTACCAAGGGTAACAAAGTGAGACTCTGTCTCAAAAAAATAAATAATAAAATGCAAAGTCAGATTCAGTAGGTTTGCATTTCCAGTAAGCTCCCAGGTGATGTGGAGGCTGCTGGTCTAAGACCCCATTCTGAGCTGCCAATCATAAGATGTTCCTTGGCTGTCCACTGAGCATTTTCCCCTCCAAATCCTGCACACCTTGCCACCATCACCCGCTTAAGGATGGGCAGGGAATGGGCAGGGAACCCAGGCCCGAGGCAGCCAAGCCTAGTTTCCTTCCCTGATAGCTATCCTTTTATCAGGGGCCTAATCAAAGCAATGCAGAGGTCACCCTGGTCGTCAGGACAAGGAAGGCTTATTGCCCCAGGGATTGCAGAGGCACCAATCTACAGGTACCACTCTTGACAAAGAAAGGGAAAACCGAAAAAGCTACAGAGAAATGGACAGGAGCTCTTACTCAGCCTTGCTCAAAGCTTTCTTCCTCTCTTTACTTTTGAATTTTGCCAATAACTCCTTTTTGCCTCACATCCATTTGAACTGGATTTTATGTTAAATGCAATTTACAAGAAAGATCAGAGCAGCATAATTGGACCCAGCAAAAAAATTGGAACAATCAGAATGCCTCATTTAGGATTGGTTAAGTAAATTTTTTTTTTTTTTTGTAGAGACAGAGTCTCACTGTACTGCCCTTGGGTAGAGTGCCGTGGCGTCACACGGCTCACAGCAACCTCTAACTCTTGGGCTTACGCGATTCTCTTGCCTCAGCCTCCCGAGCAGCTGGGACTACAGGCGCCCACCACAACGCCCGGCTATTTTTTTTTTTGTTGCAGTTTGGCCGGGACTGGGTTTGAACCCGCCACCCTCGGCATATGGGGCCGGTGCCCTACTCACTGAGCCACAGGCGCTGCCCAGGATTGGTTAAGTAAATTTTTGTTTATGCATATAATGGTCTAGATTTTTTTTTTTTTTTTGAGACCAAATCTCACTTTGTCACCTTGGTAGAGTGCTATGGTATCATAGATCAAGGTCAAAATCTTGGGCTCAAGTGATTCTTTTGCCTCAGCCTCCCAAGTAGCTGGGACTACAGGTACCCACCATAACACCCGGCCATTTTTAGAGATGTGGTCTCACTCTGGCTCAGGTGGTCTCGAACCCATGAGCTCAGGTAGTCCACCCACCTCGGCCTCCCAAAGTGCTAGGATTACAGATATGAACCACCACACCCAGCCTAGAATATACTCTTAAGTGAAAAGTAGGGCACAAAAGGGAGGTCTAGAAGGAAGTAAACGTCCCTGGATGGTGGAATTACGAATGATGTTTAAATTCTTTATACCATTCTGTATTTTTCAAGTTTGCCACTATGATCACATTCTATTTTATAGTCATAATACATGCTATTTAGGAAAAAGAAGTTTATGTTTCTGAGGGAAATTGAGAATAAACTCAAAAGCAAGAAATAACTTTAGTCAAAAACTTCCCCTCTCCCCCACCTCCGGACTGTTCAGAGGAAAAATTTTTTTCCTTTTTTTTTATTTTTTTTTTTTGAGACAGTCTCACTTTGTTGCCCTGGGTAGAGTGCTGTGTCATCTTAGTTCACAGCAACCTCAGACTCCTGGGATCAAGTGATCCTCTTGCCTCAGCCTCCAGGCACCCCAGCCCCGGAAACCTGGCTAGTTTTTGTTTTTTGTTTTTTTCTTTTTTTTGTAGAGACAGAATCTCACTTTATGGCCCTCGGTAGAGTGCCATGGCATCACACAGCTCACAGCAACCTCCAACTCCTGGGCTTAAGCGATTCTCTTGCCTCAGCCTCCCGAGTAGCTGGGACTACAGGTGCCCGCCACAACGCCCGGCTATTTTTTGGTTGCAGTTCAGCCGGGGCCGGGTTTGAACCCGCCACCCTCGGTATATGGGGCCGGTGCCTTACCGACTGACCCACAGGCGCCGCCCTGTTTTTTGTTTTTTTCTAATTTTGGTAGAGACAAGGTCTCACGCTTGCTCAAGCTAGTCTTGAACTCCTGTGCCCAAGGAATCCACTTGCCTGAGCCTCCCAGTGTGCTAGAATTATAGGCATGAGCCACTGTGCCTGGTTTAGGAAAATAATTTTTTTTTCTTTTGAGACAAAGTCTCACTATGTCAACCTCCGCAGAGTGCTATGGTGTCACAGCTCACCGCAACCTCAAACTCATGGGCTTAAGCGATTCTCCTTCCTCAGCCTCCCAAGTAGCTGGGACTACAGGCGCCCGCCACGATGCCCAGCTATTTTTTGTTGCAGTTGTCGTTGTTTAGCTGGCCTGGGGCCAGGTTTGAACACGCCAACTTTGGTGTATGTGGCTGGCACCATAACCACTGTGCTATGAGCGCTGAACCTTGCCCAGCTTTTTTTTTTTTTTTTTTTTTTTGAGACAGAGTCTCACTATGTGGCCCTCAGTAGAATGCCATGGCGTCACAGCTCACAGCAACCTCAAACTCTTGGGCTTAAGTGATTCTCTTGCCTCATCCTCCCAAGTAGCTGGGACTATAGGTACCCACCATAATGCCCGGCTATTTTTTTTGTTGCGGTTGTCATTGTTTACCTGGCCTGGGCTGGGTTCAAACCCACCAGCCTAAGTGCATGTGGCTGGTGCCATAACTACTGTGCTAGGGGCCCTAAGCCCCAGCTATTTTTTTTTTTTAAATATTGTAGTTGTCATTGTTGTTTAGCAGGCCTGGGCCAAGCTGGAACCCACCAACCCCACTGAACTACAAGCTATGAGCGCCAAGCCAGGAAAATAATTTTTTTTTTTTTTTTTTTGTAGAGACAGTCTCACTGTACCGCCCTCGGGTAGAGTGCCGTGGCGTCACACGGTTCACAGCAACCTCTAACTCTTGGGCTTACGCGATTCTCTTGCCTCAGCCTCCCGAGTAGCTGGGACTACAGGCGCCTGCCACAACGCCCGGCTATTTTTTGGTTGCAGTTTGGCCGGGGCTGGGTTTGAACCCGCCACCCTTGGCATATGGGGCCGGCGCCCTACTCACTGAGCCACAGGCGCCGCCCGAAAATAATTTTTTTTTAATGAAAAAAAAACCTTACATCTTATCTCTCTTTGTCAGTTCAATCCATGTTATAAAATGATATCATAGGGCCGCGCCTGTGGCTCAGTGAGTAGGGCGCCAGCCCCATATGCCGAGGGTGGCGGGTTCAAACCCAGCCCCGGCCAAACTGCAACCAAAAAATAGCCGGGCATTGTGGCGGGCGCCTGTAGTCCCAGCTGCTCGGGAGGCTGAGGCAAGAGAATCGCGTAAGCCCAAGAGTTAAGAGGTTGCTGTGAGCCGTGTGACGCCACGGCACTCTACCCGAGGGCGGTACAGTGAGACTCTGTCTCTACAAAAAAAATAAATAAATAAAATGATACCATAGTAACACCTCCTTCCTCTGAATGTATTCAAGGGCACTGTACTTCAGGCAAAAGAGTGACTCTAAAGGTTGCAATTTGAGACACAATAGAGAGGTATTTCAAGTTTTTTTTTTATGCCTCAAATTAGATTCTGGGCATTCACAATAATTTGCTATAGTTTGCAAAGCTGATGTTTTAGTTTACCTGGGCATAATACCAGCTTTTCCTCTAGATTAAAAGGGAGCCCCAGGCGGCGCCTGTGGCTCAAGGAGTAGGGCGCTGGTCCCATATGCCAGAGGTGGCGGGTTCAAACCCAGCCCCAGCCAAAAGCCACAAAAAGAAAAAATAGGGAGCCCCCTGCATGGCCCACCACTAAAGAGTATTCTCAACCTCTGAGGGTTATTTCTAGCCCCTCCTTTCTTTTTCAGATCTGCATTTTATTTTTTACTTATTAAGAATAAGTAAAAAAAAGAATAAGTAATAAGGGCGGTGCCTGTGGCTCAGCAGGACACCGGCCCCATATGCCAAGGGTGGCGGGTCCAAACCCAGCACCGGCCAAACTGCAACAAAAAAATAGCCGGGCGTTGTGGTGGGCGCCTGTAGTCCCAGCTACTCGGGAGGCTGAGGCAAGAGAATCGCGTAAGCCCAGGAGTTGGAGGTTGCTATGAGCTGTGTGACACCACGGCACTCTACCCAGGGCAATAAAGTGAAACTCTGTCTCTACAAAAAAAAAAAAAGAGAATAAGTAATAAACTTGTACAGTTCAAAATCAAAAACATGCAAAAGGGCATAAGAGAAAAAAAATCTCTCCCATTCCATCCTCTGGCCTCTGATTCCCCTCCTGGGAAGCAAACTGTGTTGACAGTTTCTTGTGATTCCTTCCAGACACATTTCCATGCTATTTAAAGAACATAATTGTACTCATATTATATATCTAACTCTATATGCTTTCTCCCCCACTTATAGCAATAACGTTAACAGAATAAGGTAGAGAGTAAAATGTTTCTTACCATTAGTAAACAATCATAAATGTTCATAATGACTGCAAATATGACGTCAAAAAGAGATGAGTCATTTTTTTTAATTTATTTATTTTTATTGTTAAGTCATAGCTGTGTACATTAGTGCAATCAAGGGGTATAATGTGCGGATTTCATAAACAATCTGAAATATTCTCTTTTTTTTTTTTTTTTTGCAGTTTTGGCCAGGGCTGGGTTTGAACCTACCACCTCTGGCATATGGGGCCAGCGCCCTACTCCTTTGAGGCACAGGCGCTGCCCACAATCTGAAATATTCTCATCAAACTGTTCAACGTAGCCTTCATGGCATTTTCTTAGTTACTGTATGTAGACATTTGTATTCTGCATTTAGTAAGTTTCGCCTGTACCCATTCTAAGATGGAGATGAGTCATTTTATTCTCCAATTGCAGTCATTTCATTCTCCTCTCCCCTTAAATCCTTTGATTCTATTTAAGATGAAACTATCTATATAGGTTCACCAGCAATTGCAGGTTTAATTTGGACCTGGATTGGTCATTCACTCCCTAGGGACACACAACTTTGGGGTCAGGAGGAGGCCCTTGACCCAACCCAGAGGGATTGGTGGGGTGGTCCCTGGTCTGTGTAGCCTTCAGGGGCTGGCTGTGTGGTCCAAGCTAGCAGAGGAGATATATTTAGCTGGGTGAGATGTTGCTGACTGTGTCATGACCTAGGAGGACTGTGCTGTTGGGAAACAAACCAGGATGGCCTAACTGAAGCCAGCCCCTGTTCCTCTGCCCTCTCTCCAGCTTACTGGCCTGACAGGGGATGTGAGGAGGGGAGGAGGGCAAGACCAGGCGGAGGGCTCAGATAGAAGGGCACCTGCCAGGCACCCTGCCCATGCAGATTTAAGAAGTATTTTCTCTGTCTTTGTCAGAGCTTGGGCAACCCAGGAAGCATGTCCTTCCTGCTCCCTGCCTCCTCTCCCCCTTCCCATTCTACCTCCACCCCAGTCAACCTTATTTGCAGTTGCCATTGTTGTTTAGCTGTCGTGGGCCGGTTCGAACCACTACCCTCAGTGTATGTGGCTGGTGCCCTCCTACTGTGCTACAGGCACCGAGCCATTTTACTCTTTTTTTAAATCAATATAATTTAAGTGCGCTACAGACATTTAACTATAGGTTCAAGTGTGCATGAGGTAAAAAAAATAAAAATAAAAAGATTGAAAAACACTGCTCTAGGGCAGAGCCTGTGGCTCAGTGAATAGGGTGGTGGCCCCATATACCAAGGGTGGCGGGTTCAAACCTGGCCCTGGCCAAAGTGCAAAAAAAAAAAAAAAATAGTCAGGCGTTGTGGCGGGCACCTGTAGTCCCAGCTACTAGGGAGGCCAAGGCAAGAGAATCGCCTAAGCCCAAGAGCTGGAGGTTGCTGTGAGCTGTGATGCCATGGCACTATACCGAGGGCGACAAAGTGAAACTGTCTCTAAAAAAAAAAAGAAAGAAAGAAAGAAAGAAAGAAAAACACTGCTTTAGGTTCAGTGCCGCCTATAGCTCACATGGGAGTTGGTAGGTTCAAATCCAGCCCTGGCCAACTACAACCAAAAAATAGCCAGGCATTGTGGCAGACGCCTGTAGTCTCAGCTACTTGGGATGCTGAGGCAAGAGAATAGTTTAAGCCTTGGGCTGTGCCTGTGGCTCAGTGGGTAAAGGCGCCAGCATATGCTGAGGGTGGTGGGCTCAAACCCGACCCCTGTGGAATTGCAACAAAAAAATAGCCGGGCGTTGTGGTGGGCACCTGTAGTTCCAGCTACTCCAGAACTCCGCCTCCATGGTGCAAGAGGCGGAGGCAAGAGAATTGCTTAAGCCCAAGAGTTTGAGGTTGCTGTGAGCTATGACAGCACGGCACTCTACCAAGGGTGACATAGTGAGACTCTGTCTCTAAAAAAAATAAAATAAAATAAGGCTTGGCACCTGTAGCTCAAGTGGCTAAGGTGCCAGCCACATACACCAGAGCTGGTGGGTTCGAATCCAGCCCAGGTCTGCCAAACAACAATGACAACCAAAAAATAGCCGGGCATTGTGGCAGGTGCCTGTAGTCCCAGCTACTTGGGAGGCTGAGGCAAGGGAATCACTTAAGCCCAGGAGTTGGAGGTTGCTGTGAGCTATAATGCCACAGCACTCTATCCAGGGTGACAGCTTGAGGCTCTGTCTCAAAAAATAAATAAATAAATAAAAACATTGCTCTAGGGAGATCAGAAATAATCTAACAACTAATCAGGTGTTGGTGAAAAATAATGCTATTAAGAACAATTTAAAAAAATAACCAACTTTCACATGGTACTTTAAAGTATATAGAGTGTTTTCACCTGGTAGTATATCTAATCTCAAGAATCAGAGAGGAAGCTATGGGTGTCAGTCCCACTCTATAAATGAAGAAATTGCAGCTAAGGGATATTAAGTAACCTGGCCAAGTTCTTACAGCTGGTAATCGTAATTGGAGCCCCAGTTCTTGAACCCACTTCCTCTGACTTCAAGCCCATATCCCCCCTGAAAAGGAAGAGGCAGCGGAGTTGGCAAGGACTACTCTGGTTCAGCTCTTCATTTTACATTTGAGGAAATAGGTACAGAGAGCAAAAGTGCCTTGCCTAAAACACACAGCTTAAAACAGGGACTGGAACCTCTGGATCCCAGTCCAGTACTCTCTTTGCCTCAGAACAGCAGTCACATGTGGGGTGGTCGTGGTAGATCTGCCTTCTCCCCTCCCCTGCATCCCCACCTGACCTATCCCTCTGCTGGCCAGCCCCTCTTCTGGGGTAACAGCCCAGAGCATCTCTCCCAGCTGCCACCCTCCCCCCATCTGGCAAGTGCCTGCCTCTTGCTGGGTAAATGAGCTTTCCATTCAACAATTCATTCACCCCATGAGTGAGCACCTACCATGTGTAAGCTCTGCTTAGATACATTCCAACACACTTGATCCCTGCCCTGGAGGGCTTACAGTGGACTGGAAAGGTCAAGAAAGGGGAGGAATCGACAAGGTCATGGTGCAATCAATGCTGCAAGAGAAAAAGCATAGGGCGGTGCCTGTGGCTCCAAGGGGTAGGGGGCTGGTCCCATATGCTGGAGGTGGCAGGTTCAAACCCAGCCCTGGCCAAAAAGCACAGGCAGGCTGGGCGAGGTGGCTCATACCAGTAATCCTAGCCCTCAGGGAGGCAGAGGCGGGCCTGAGCTCACAGGTTTGAGACCAGCCTGAGCAAGTGTGAGACCCCATCTCTAAAAAACTAGCCAGGCATAATGGCAGGCACATGTAACTTCCAGCTACTCAGGAAACTGAGACAAGAGAATCGCTTAAGCCCAAGAGTTTGAGTTTGCTGTGAGCTATGATACTACAGCACTCTACAAAGGGTGACAAAGTGAGATTCTGTCTCAAAAAAATAAATAAATAAAATGAAACAAAAGGCTCGACACCTGTAGCACAGTGATTATGGTGCCAGCCACATATACGGAGGCTGGCGGGTCCGAACCCAGCCCAGGCCAGCTAAACAACAATGACACCTGCAACAAAAAATAGCTGGGGCTGTGGCAGGCGCCTGTAATCCCAGCTAAATGGGAGGCTGAGGCAAGAGAATTGCTTAAGCCCAAGAGTTGGAAGTTGCTGTGAGCTGTGACACCACAGCACTCACCCGAGGGTGACATAGTGACTTTGTCTCAAAAGAAAAAAAAAATCCTTTTGTAGTTCATAAGCGTGATGATTGGGTTTTCATGCGCATGCGTGAGATATGTCAGCACATTACCTGTCTGACATGAAAACAAAAAAAAAGGAAAGAAAAAGAAAAAACACAGGTGTCACACACACATGGCCGTGCAAACCTTGGTGGCATGGGATAAGGGAGGTTCAGGGAAGGCTTCCCAGAAGCTAAGTGACAAATTAGCCAGGCTGGAGCTTGTAAGGAAGAGATTTTCAAGATAAGGGAATTGAGGAGGGTACAAAACCTAAGGTAAGAAGGCAACCAGCACATGGCAGGGCTGTTGCATGTTTCTGTGACATCAGCTTCTGAAAGACTTGGGGCAGGACCCCCCACTCTGCCCTGAGCGATGACGACCCCAATCAACCGCAAGAGACGGCGCTTGATGCAAACAGCAAGAGGATTTTATTCCAGCATGCTGGGGCTTGACTCGCAACTCTTTTAGGAGCCGAGGAGTCAAGCCCTGAACAGCAGGTTTTACAAGCTTATAAAGGCAAAAACCACAAAGTAGGGAGGGGCAGCAGACATAGCAGGGGCTTTAGGGAGGGGTAGCAGACATAGGGGCTTTTCCAGATAAGAAGAACTCTGGTTCATTACTCATCTGTCTTAAGACAAGATCAGCAGTTAAACATTTGCTCAGCTTTTTTCCCTCGGAACCAGTTACCGGTTATGTGCTTCAGCTCGGGGCTATTTCCTAGGACAGTTACAAAAGGTCACATTCTTATGGTAGGGGGCGAGGGGTGCTGCTACATATCTGGTCCCCCTCCCTTTTTGGATTTGGTAGTACTTTCCTTCATTCCCCCATTTGTTTTTTGGGAAGTTCTAATCATGGAACTTCTGGCTCTATGTATTCATTCTCATGGCTATCGTCCCGGCGGAGAGACTGGTAATGCTGTCTGAGCATTAACACTTGTACAGCACTTACTCTCTCCCGGACAAAGGTGACTATACGGTTGAAAATGCAGGGCCCAAAGGTAAGAATTAGAAGCAGTATGATAAGGGGATCTATTAAATTGGAAACGAGAGTGGTGAACCACGGGGACTGGTTGTACCAACTTTCAAACCACCCTTGATGGGCCTCCCGGTCTCGTTGCCTTTTTTCCAGTCTCTCCCTGAGTTTAGACATGGAGTCTTTTACCATGCCAGAGTGATCTATAAAGAAGCAGCATTCTTCTCTCAGTGCAGCGCATAACCCTCCATCTTTTGAGCAGTACTAGGTATGGTCCTTTCCACCGTGGTTCAAGGTTGGCTGTCCAGTGGCGCCGGATGTACACCGAATCTCTAACCTGGAACTAGTGAGGTATTTGCAGATCTCCGGGCTTGTAGGCTTCGACCAGCTGGCTCCACACTTCCTTTTGCACAGTTTCAAGGGCTTTTAATCTGGTGTATAGAGATTGAGAGGAGTAAGATTCTGGGGAAGGGAGGTGCTGCATGGCAATGAGTGGGGGGTGAGCTCCATATAGGATTTCAAAGGGGGTCAGCTTGAGAGTACTAGGGGTGTTGCGCACACGTAACAGGGCAAAGGGAAGGAGGACTGTCCAGTCAATAATGCCAGTCTCTAAGGATAATTTAGTCATGGCCTCTTTTAGGGTTCTATTCATCCTCTCTACCTGCCCTGAGCTCTGGGGCCAATAAGCACAATGTAATTTCCATTCAAGCTCTAGGATTTTGGCCAAACCCTGACTAACCTGGGCAACGAAAGCGGGACCGTTGTCGGATCCGATTACTTTGGGTAGC
The DNA here is from genome assembly GCF_027406575.1 of Nycticebus coucang. Taxonomy (NCBI): domain Eukaryota; kingdom Metazoa; phylum Chordata; class Mammalia; order Primates; family Lorisidae; genus Nycticebus; species Nycticebus coucang. The sequence continues at coordinate 42,944,284 of NC_069785.1, read as the reverse complement.
CCAAATCTTGGAAAAATCTCTTCTAATATTATTTTGGCCACAACTTGAGCAGTCTCCCTCTTTGTAGGAAAAGCTTCGACCCATCCTGAGAAAGTGTCTATGAACACTAGCAAGTACTTGTATCCGTACTTAGCCGGCTTAATCTCAGTAAAATCTGTTTCCCAGTAGCTTCCAGGGTGATCCCCTCGGAGTCATTTTCCCTGAGGTAGTGTGCTAGGCTGGGTGTTTACTAATTGGCAAGGTCTGCACTCTTTTACAGCTGCATCAACGAGTTTACTTAATTCTATAATGTAGTATGGAGAGGACTGAACAATGGTTTTCAGATGCTTGGGGCCCAGATGGGTTAATTGATGAAGTTGCCTGAGAAACGTGATTGCCTGCTCCTCAGGGAGGATGTTTTTCCCTTCCGGGGTTTCTCGGATCCCCTCTGGGGATTCTAGGTGGAGGCCTAATCTGTCCATCCTCTCGAGATCCCGCTCCGAATATTTAAAGTTTTTGATAAGGGGGGGTGCTATTCTTTAAGGCTAGGCCTTAAAGTGTTTTCATATAGCGGTAGGATGTTGAGCCCTTGAGCCGCTAGCTTAGCTTCTTGGTCGGCTCTTTGGTTTCCCTCGGCAACTCTGGACCCCCCTTTCTGATGTCCAGGGCAGTGGATTATGGTCACTCTCTTAGGGAGGTGAACAGCCTCCAGTAGACTTAGGATTTCTTCCCTGTGTTTAATTTCTTTTCCTGCTGAAGTCAACAGTCCTCACTGTCTGTAAATGGCCCCATGGACATGGGCTGTAGCAAAAGTCGGTATATATGTTAACTTTTTTTCCTTCTGCCAAACGTAAGGCCTGGGTCAAGGCGACCAGCTCGGCCTTCTGGGCCGACGTCCCTTCAGGCAGACTACTTGCCCAGATGGTCTGCTTATCGTCCACCACCGCCGCCCCGGCCACCCTTTTACCTTCTATTATGGAGCTGCTCCCATCAGTGAACCAGGTCAGCTGGGCATCCGGCAGGGGCTGATCACAGAGGTCCCTCCGAGTTCCAGTCTCCTCAGCCAGTACTTCTTGGCATGTATGTAATACATCCTCCCGGACAGAGGTATCAGGTAGTAGGGTAGCCGGGTTGAGGATGACAGGCGGGCCAAACTGGACTCTGTCTCCATTTAATAGGAGACTCTGGTAGTGTGTCATGCGGGCATTGGACAGCCACCGATCAGGGGGCTGTCTGATGATGCTTTCTAAGGCATGGGGGGCAATGACTGTCAACTTCTGCCTCATAGTCAATTTGTCTGCATCTTTTACCAGTACCGCCACTGCCGCCACAGACCTCAGACAGGCTGGCCAACCACCAGCGACGGGGTCTAATTTCTTGGAGAGGTATGCTACCGGTCTTTTCCATGGCCCTAAAGGCTGCGTCAGCACCCCTCGGGCCACTCCTCTCTTCTCATCTACGTATAGGACAAAGGGCTTTGTTACATCTGGTAGAGCCAGGGCCGGGGCTGATAATAATGCCTTTTTAATGTTGTCAAAGGCCCGCTGTTGGCTGGCACCCCACTCGAAGGGAGTGCTTTCCTTGGTCAAAGGGTAGGGGGGGCTGCCAGAGTAGCAAACCCCGGTATCCATAAGCGGCAGAACTCCGCAGTTCCTAAGAATCTCACACCTGGTGGGGCGAGCGGGGAACTGGAATCTGAGTTACAGTATGCTTCCTGGCTTCCGTTAACCATCTCTGCCCTCCTCTTAAGGTGTAACCCAGGTACGTTACCTCTTTCTGGCAGATCTGGGCTTTCTTGGCGGAGGCTCGATATCCTAAGTGGGCTAGCTCTTCCAGCAACAGTTCTGTGCCCCGATGGCACTCTTACTTTGTCGTTCCAGCTAGTAGTAAGTCATCTACATATTGTGGGAGCGTTACCTGAGGGTGGCTGGCGCGAAAGTGAGCTAGGTCTTGGTGGAGGGCTTCATAAAAGATGGTTGGGGAGTTCTTGAACCCCTGTGGAAGTCGGGTCCATGTCAATTGCCCCGTCATTCCAGAGTCCGGGTCTCTCCATTCAAATGTGAAGATGTTCTGGCTAGAGGAGTGTAGTCGGAGGCAGAAGAAGGCATCCTTCAAATCCAGGACAGTGTACCAGATATGGTCCGGAGGGAGAGAGCTTAACAGGTTATAAGGGTTAGGCACGGTGGGGTGGATGTCTTGTGCCTGCTTGTTTACTTCTCTCAAGTCCTGCACAGGGCGATAGTCTCCTGTGCCGGGTTTCTTGATGGGTAATAAGGGGGTGTTCCATGGTGACTGGCACTTTACTAGTATGCCCAGCTGTAGGAGACGCTGAATGTGAGGCTTAATTCCTTCCCGAGCTTCCCTAGTCATGGGATACTGGTGCACTGCCACAGGAGAGGAAGTAGCTTTGAGTTCTATGACTATAGGCGGCCTTTCTGCGGCCAGTCCCATTCCGGTAGTTTCGGCCCATGCCCCGGGATATTTTTCTAGCCAGTCATGTATGAGACTAGTCCCTTTCTCCCGTTGCTTTTCAAAGAGTCTATGTTCATCCTCCAAATGCGTGGTCAGGGCTGTTACTCTCTTATTCTGGGTTACCTCTGGGCCATCAGGAGTGAAAGTGATCTGGGCTTCCATTTTGGTGAGTAAATCTCTCCCAAGGAGGGGCGCAGGGCACTCAGGGATAATTAAGAATGAGTGGGTTACCCGTCCCACTCCCAGATCTACTGATCTTCGGGTAGTCCATGAGTACTGCTGATGCCCTGTGGCCCCTACAACCCAGGATTTTTTCTTGGAGACGGGTCCTGATGGTTCGAGTAGGACTGAGTGTTGAGCTCCAGTGTCTACTAGGAACTCAACTGGCTTCCCCTCCACCTTAAGTATTACCCTAGGCTCGGGGAGGGGTTCCGAGCCCTGTCCCCGCTAATCTTCTTCTTTCTCTAAGGCCAGTACTTTCTTCCTTTTTTTAGGACATTCCCTGGCCCAGTGCCCCTTCTCCTTACAGTAGGCACATTGATCCTTATCTAATGAGACGCGGTTGCCCAGGCTACCTGACTTCTTAGTTCTACCTTGGGTCTGTTCTTGGCTCTTCTCCCCTACTACTTAACACGCGGCCAAAATCCGTGTTAAGTTTTTCTCCTGTCTTCGGTCTCTCTTATTTTCCCTTTCCTCTCTCTCTTTCTCCTTTCTCTGCTCTTTTTCTTCCTCAGTTTCTCTTTTATGGTATACTTTCTCAGCTTCCTTAACTAAATCCTGCAAGGTATAGTCCTGCAATCCTTCAATCCTCTGCAGCTTTCTTTTAATGTCTACAGCTGACTGCCCTATGAAAGTCATAGCCACGGAAGCCCTCTGTCCTTCAGAGGCAGGGTCAAATGGGGTGTAGCGCCTAAAAGCTTCCATTAGGCGCTCAAGAAACACTGAGGGGGGTTCCGTGGCCCCCTGTATTACTTCTCTTACCTTAGCCAAATTAGTGGGGCGTCTTGCCGCCCCACGGAGGCCAGCCACTAGAGCCTGGCAATAGACTGTCAGTCGCTCCCTACCTTCTGCCATGTTGAAGTCCCAGTCAGGTCTGGAGGGGAAAGGCAGCCTCGATGATGTTGGGGAGCTGGGTAGGATGCCCATCCGCCCCGAGTACATTCTTCCTAGCTTCTAGTAAAATCCTCTCCCTCTCTTCAGTAGTGAAGAGAGTCTGTATGAGCTGCTGGCAGTCATCCCATGTGGGCTGATGAGAGAACATCAGGGACTCTACCAGCCCAGTCAGGTGTTGGGGGTCTTCTGAAAAAGGGGGGTGATTAGTTTTCCAGTTATACAGGTCTGCGGAAGAAAATGGCCAGTACTGGAGGGGCTGGAGAGGAGGTGGTCCCTCATCTGTTGCCACCGGCGGGGGGCCGTATGCCCTCAGGGGCAGGGCAACAGTAGTGTCGGGAGACATTCCTCCCCAGCGGTGACTCCTGGTACCTTGTGTGGGCCCCAGTGAAGGTTCCCCCGGGGGTGCAGAGGGGGCAATCGCCAGATCCGGCGATGCGGGTCCTCCCTGCCCCCCGACAGGAGCCAAGGCGGGAGGGTATGGGGGAGGAGGGAGCAGAGGGTCGAGGAGAAGATGATCAGTCTGAATTTCCGGGTAGATCTTCTTAGGGGGGTCCGAGCTGTCACCCCCTTTTCTGGAACCAGAAGATTGGACAGCGAGCACCCGAGGATTAGACGGGGGCCTGGATGTGGCAGTCCACGGCCGAACCCAGGGGGGCGGATTCTGCACCAGGTCCTGCCAGACTATGATATAAGGTTGTTGATCCGGATGGGCTCCCGGTCCTCTCTGAAAAACAATCTCTTTGATAGCAAAAATAAGAGATAAGTCAAAGGTTCCTCCTGAGGGCCAGCCGACGTTAAAAGTGGGCCACTCCGAGGAGCAGAAAGTCTGCCATGGGCCTTTTTTAACCTCTACTGACAGGTCACGACCTCTTCTCTTCACTTCAGTCCAATGATCTAGAGTCAAACTCAGAGGGGTTGTCACAGTCTGTCCCATCGTCAGTAGATATGTCAGAAACACAAATAACAGGAATAACAGAAATATTACAGATACAAGGACCCACCTACCACACTTGGTCCCTCACAAGCCTACAACAGAATCAGACGGGCACGTTTCCCGTAATTTTTGATCGAACAACTGGACTCGATCAGCGCCCTTACAGCAGGAGACAACCAGGCATCCCTGGTTCTCCTCAGTTCCTGGGGCGTCCCCCAGGATTTCAGCCTGTGGTCCTCTGGGCACGTCTACCGACCACTGTCCGGCCACTCTCACGAGGTGCCGAACGGCTGCGAAATCGAAAGCGTGCACACAAAGTCAAACAAAGGACTGAAGACACAGACCAGACAGTTTTCGGGGTACCCCTTTCTTACCTCCAAGGTCGACTCTGCAGGTGAGGGGTGGTCGTCAAATCCCGGGAGAGCCCCCAAATGAAAGACTTGGGGCAGGACCCCCCACTCTGCCCTGAGCGATGACGACCCCAATCAACCACAAGAGATGGCGCTTGATGCAAACAGCAAGAGGATTTTATTCCAGCATGCTGGGGCTTGACTCGCAACTCTTTTAGGAGCCGAGGAGTCAAGCCCTGAACAGCAGGTTTTACAAGCTTATAAAGGCAAAAACCACAAAGTAGGGAGGGGCAGCAGACATAGCAGGGGCTTTAGGGAGGGGTAGCAGACATAGGGGCTTTTCCAGATAAGAAGAACTCTGGTTCATTACTCATCTGTCTTAAGACAAGATCAGCAGTTAAACATTTGCTTAGCTTTTTTCCCTCAGAACCAGTTACCGGTTATGTGCTTCAGCTCGGGGCTATTTCCTAGGACTGTTACAAAAGGTCACATTCTTATGGTAGGGGGCGAGGGGTGCTGCTACGTATCTGGTCCCCCCCCCTTTTGGATTTGGTAGTACTTTCCTTCACTTCTATCTGTTCAGCATGTATCATACTTTTCAGTCTACAAGTGACCTGTAAGCTGGAGCTGGGTCTCCCGTCTTCTGGAAGCTTCCATGGGTAAGGGCCTGCTATTGTGGATGGATGACTCAGGCACCCCATGTGAGCAGCTTGTTACCAGTTTTCACTACCCCTGGACTCACTATGCCTCCCAGATAGAGCCCCTCCCTGTCTTTTGCCACGGCACAGGACATGACTTGTCCCATGAGGGGCTGTACCTGGCTGGAGGATTTGTTTGTTTTGTTTTGTTTTGTTTCATACAGGGTCTCACTTTTTTGAGACTTGAGTGCTGTGGCATCATAGTTTACAGCAACCTCCAATTCTTGGGTTCAAGTGATTCTCTTGTCTCAGCCTCCCGAGTAGCTGGGACTACAGGCACCCGCCATACCACCTGGCTATTTCAGAGACAAAGTCTTGCACTTGCTCAGGCTGGTCTTGAACCTATAAGCTCAGGCAATCCACCTGCCTTGGCCTCCCAGAGTGCTAGGATTACAGGCATGAGCCACCACACCCAGCCTGGCTGCTGGAGGCTTTGATTGTGGTGGTGGTGGTGGTGGTGGTAGCACATTACTTATCTGAGCCCCCTTTCTCACCTGGTCACGAACATCAGTAGACTGTGTCCAGGGAAGCCAAGCTTCTTTCCCTGAGAGGATAGGAAGAGAGACAGTGGGGGTGGGTATACCACCCTATGAGAGAGGTACAAACATTCTTATAGCTTAGCACCAGATGGGGAAAACTAGCAAGGGGTAGCCCCTGCCCGGGTGTGCACTCAGGGCCCTGACCTCACAGAAACAGATCAGGGGGAAGAGAAAGGGACCCAACCAGGATGGCAGGTACTGGCTTGGATCAGTGCTGCCCCAAGTCAGGCACACACTGGGGCTGCCCATGCATGGTTGGTCTGCCCTTGCCCCTGTGGTTCCCAGGCCCACATTCCTGGGCTTTGCACATGAATATTCAGATTGACTATTTCCCTGGGGAAGCAACTTGGCACTCACCTTGGAATATGATTGAGGTTTTTATTGGGTCTTTCCTTCCAAGGTGATGTGTGACACTGCATTCAGAAGGATCATTGGCCCCTGTCTGGGGCCCAGCACTGTGCTCCTCAGTGGTGTTCTGTTCAGTGGGACGGACCTGTAAGTAGATAGTCAATACAACATGTTCAGCACCAAGCAGAGGCGGGCAGAGGCAGCAGGGTGGCAAGGAGGATGGCACTACCCGAAAGGAGAGTGGCAGCATGAAGCTGAGTGCTGACAGCAAGAGAGGGTGGGCACAAAGGGGGAAAGCAACAGGAGCAAAGGTCTGAGTGAACAGAGATAGCAGGAGGCAAGGGGGTGTGTGTCATGAGAGTCTGAGGGGGCAGCATGGGGACCATTTTGGCACTCTTTTACACTCTCCCTGTAACAACTGCCTCCCCTAACCTCCTGGCCTTGGGAATGAAGTTGCACTCACACCCTGGAACATCCCATTCCATCCCTCCTCAGATCCAACCCTGGGGAAAGAGGATCCCTGCTGAACAGAACAGCCCCCTCAGCAAAATCCTGGGCTCCCCAGTGTCCTCCCTGGCATCTCCAGTTGGCTGCCAACAGATATTTCCATCACCTCTCCTCTCCCTGGCTTCCCTGCAAGCCTCACCAGCATTTTCCTAGAACATCACAAAAGGCTCCCACGAGGCTGAGCTCAGTGGCTCACACCTGTAATCCCAGCACTTGGGAGGCTGAGGTGGGTGGATTGCCTAAGCTCACAGTTCAAGACCAGCCTGAGAAAGAGTGAGACCTTGTCTTTAAAAAATAGCCAGGTGTGGGGCGGTGCCTGTGGCTCAGTCGGTAAGGCGCCAGCCCCATATACTGAGGGTGGCGGGTTCAAACCGGGCCCCGGCCAAACTGCAACCAAACACTAGCCGGGCGTTGTGGCGGGCACCTGTAGTCCCAACTACTCAGGAGGCTGAGGCAAGAGAATCGCATAAGCCCAAGAATTAGAGGTTGCTGTGAGCTGTGTGATGCCACGGCACTCTACCGAGGGCCATAAAGTGAGACTCTGTCTCTACAAAAAAAAAAATAGCCAGTTGTTCTCAGAAGTCAGACCCCCATTTCCAGGCACAAGCAGACTGCCTTTTTGGGATACACCCTCTGGGCTCCAATAAGATCATGAACAAAGCAGCCTGTGATGGTTTGTTTGGGTGGTTCCACCTTGGGTAAGAGCACACACCCTAATCCCTTCTCAGGGACAAAGACTGTAAAGGACCAACTGCCAGCCATGTGTAATCCTCTTAAAATCCCTAGATAAAAGAGTCCATGTACAGACTCCTGGGAGAGTTCTTCAGTTCTTTCCCCCTTCCAGAAGCTCTGGTGCTTTTCTGTATTCCTTTCTAACTTCTAATAAAAGTCCTATCTTACCACTAGATAAAAAATAAAAATAGCCGGGCGTTGTGGCGGGCGCCTGTAGTCCCAGCTCCTTGGGAGTCTGAGGTAAGAGAATCGCTTAAGCCCAGGAGTTGGAGGTTGCTGTGAGCTGTGACACCATAGCACTCTATTTATTATTTACAAAATAAATAAATAAAACAATGCCATTCTTTTTGCTAAATTTGTTTTGAAAAAAACATACTATTTTCTTTTTCTTTCTTTCTTTTTTTTTTTTTTTTGATACAGAGTCTCAAGGTGTCACCCTGGGTAGAGCACCATGGCATCATAGCTCACAGCAAACCCCAACTCTTGGGTTCAAGCGATCCTCTTGCCACAGTTTTTTTGTTTTTAGTAGAGATGGGGTCTCACTCTTGCTCAGCCTGGTCTCAAACTCCTAAGCTCAAGCAATCCACCTGCCTCAGCCTCCCTGAGTGCTAGAATTACAGGCATGAGCCATCATGCTCAGACTATTTTCTTTAGAAATAAATTAACTTGTAATGGTTTTATTGATTGATTGATTGATCAATCGATCTTTTTTTTCTTTTTTTTGAGACAGAGCCCCAAGCTGTCACCCTGGGTAGAGTGCCGTGTAGAGTGCTGTTGTATCACAGCTCACAGCAATCTCCAACTCCTGGGCTCAAGCGATTCTCCTGCCTCCACCTCCCAAGTAACTGGGACTACAGGCACCTGCCACAACGGCTATTTTTTGGTTGCAGCCATCATTGTTGTGTGGTGGGCCAGGGCTGGATTCGAACCCGCCAGCTCAGGTGTTTATGGCTGCTGCCTTAGCCTCTTGAGCCACAGGCACCAAGCCAATTGATTTTTTTTTTTTTTTTTGTACCAACAGAGTCTCACTTTATTGCCCTGGTATAGTGCCATGGTGTCACATAGTTCACACCAACCTCCAACTCCTGGGCTTAAGTGATTCTCTTGCCTCAGCCTCCGGAGTAGCTGGGACTACAGGCACCCGCCACAACGCCCAGCTATTTTTTTGTTGCAGTTCGGCTGGGGCCGGTTTTGAACCCACCACCCCTGGTATACGGGGCCAGCGCCCTACTCACTGAGCCATAGGCACCTCCTGATTGATTGATTTTTGTTGTTGTTGCTGTTTCTTTTTTTTTAATTTTTGTTTTCAATTTCAGCTGGCTTTCACTCTTCTTCTTAGTTTGAAGTTTTTGTTTTTTTTTTTAATTTTCTTATTTTCCCATTCTTCCTTTAGCTAGTCTCTTGCCCTTTACCTCCCAAGTAGCTGGGATTACAGGTGCCCACCACAACGCCCGGCTTTTTTTTTTTTTTTTTTTTTGGTAGAGATGGACTTTCACTCTGGCTCACTCCTGCTCATACTGGTCTCAAACCTCTGAGCTCAGGAAATCCACCCGGCCTCCCACAGTGTGGGGACTACAGGTGTGAGCCACCACGCATGGTCTGTTGTTGTTTTTTTTTTTTTCTTTTGCACTTTTTGGCTGGGGCCAGGTTTGAACCCACCACCTCCAGTATATGGGGCTGGTGCTCTACTCCTTTGAGCCACAGGCACCACCCTGTTGTTGTTTTTTGATTGGTTGATTTTTTTTATTTACTTTTTTTTTCTTTTCAGAGTCTCACTTTGCTGCCCTCAGTAGAGTGCTGTGGGGTCACAGCTCACAGCAACCTCCAACTCTTGGGCTTAGGCAATTCTCTTGCCTCAGCCTCCCAAGTAGCTGGGACTACAGGCACCTGCCCAACTATTTTTTGTTGCAGTTTGGGCAGGGCCAAGTTCAAACCCACCACCCTCAGTATAAAGGGCTGGCGCCCTACCCACTGAGCCACTGGCGCCACCCAATTTTTTTTTTTTTTATTGAGACAGAATCTAACTATGTCACCCTCAGTAGAGTGCTATAGCATCACAGCTCACAGCAACCTCCAACTCTTGGGCTTAAGCAATTCTCTTGCCTCAGCCTCCCAAGTAGCTGGGACTACAGGCTCTCGCAACAACGCCCGGCTATTTTTTGGTTGTAGTTGTCATTGTTGCTTAGCAGACCCAGACCAGGTTCGAACCTGCCACCCTAGGTGTATGTGGCCAGCGTCCTTGCCAACTTGAGCTACAGGAGCTGCCCACCCAGCTTTTTTTTGTTGTAATTGTCACTGTTGTTTTAGCAGGCCCAGTCTGGGTTTGAACTCACCAGCCCAGGTATATGTGGCCGGCGTCCTAGCCACTGAGCTACAGGCACCAAGCCTTAAGTAATTCTCTTGCCTCAGCCTCCCAAGTAGCTGGGACTATAGGTGCCCACACAACACCCAGTGATTTTTATTGTTGTTTTTGCAGTTGTCATTGTTGTTTTAACTGGCCCAGGCAGGGTTCGAACTGCCAGCCTGGGTGTATGTGGCCAACACCCTACCCGCTGAGCTACAGGCACCACCCCCACCTTTTCTATTTTTAGTAGAGGGTCTTGTCCTTGCTCAGGCTAGTCTTGAACTTCAGAGCTCAAAGGATCCACTCGCCTTGGCCTCCCAGAGTGCCAAATGAGCCACAGTGCCTGCCCTAACTAATGAATGTTTTAAACTTCTCAATTTCAATTTTTAATATAGCAAATGTCAGTAGCCATATTCTATATAAACAAAAGCTCGGGAGCCCTCTTCTCCAAGTTTTCATTTGTAAAGAGGTCCTGAGACCCCTCTGTCTCTCTCCCTTCTTTGCAGCCACATTTCCTGAGAGCCGACTGATTTTTTTCACTGTCTCCTTAGCCCTGCCCTGTGGCTTAGCACCACAGTTCCTGAAATTGCTCTCACTGAGGCCACCAAGGACCCCCTGGGGTTTTATTCAATAGACACTCCTCTGTTCCCCTTTACATTTCAGCAGCATGACATTACACACTTCCTAGAAACACCTTCCACCCTGTTTCTCTGGCCACCACCTTCTCCTAGGTCTCTCTCCAGTGGTTCCTTCTGACCTCTTATGGCTTTGCTTAGACCATCAGGCCTAGGGATCTCAGGCCGTGGTCCAGCCCTCTTCTCTATCCTCCCAAGGGTTCAAGCACTTCTCCATGTGTTTGTTTCCCAAATCTGTTTTCTAGCCAAGACTTCTTTCCTGAGAACCGTATCAACATATACACTGTTCAGAACATCTATATGGATGTCATTGCCCACTCAGTGGTCCCCACTGCTCTAGGAACACTGGTCCTTTGGTTTCTACCCTGCCCTCACTCTGCGCATCCAACCAGCAGCCAAATCCTGTTGCCCTGCCCCCTAACCTGCTCTCTAGCCCTTTCCCAGTCCACTCCCACTGGCCTCCTTCACCTCTCCCCGGTCTCTCTTTGGCCTTCCTCCTCTAGTCTGACAGAGCAGCCAGTGTTCCCTCTTATGCAGATCTTTGCCCTGCTCAAAATTCACTGGAGGACCCCAATGACCCAGGAAGAATGCTACCCACACAGCATGGCTCACTAGGCTGACCTAGTGATGGAGTCCTGCCACCTGTCCAGCCTGTGTGCTCTGGCCCATGCTGCTCTGTGCCAGCTTGCCTCCCCCTCAGGCACATGGTGTTCCTGACTTTCCTACTGTTTCCCAGTAGCTCCTTCTCAGGCTCCCTCCTCCAGAAAGCCTTCCCTGACTGCCCTACTCAGGTAGGAGGCTATTCTAGGTACTCTAGGCCCTATTCTCCCATTTTATACTAGTTACCCTCAGTTTCTAGACTCCAAAGGTCCTTAAAAAGGAAAATTTCTTACTATAGTGTCTCCAGAGCATAGAATGATGCCTGGCACATAGTGGAACTTAGTATATACTTGCTGAATGAATGGCTTGAAGATCCCCAGGTGTGCAAGGGTACTGCCTTTATAGAGCAAGGGTCTGTCCTGGCTATCTGGCTCTGCCTTGATATAGGAGGCAGCTGCCCAGGGCTCCCCCATCGCCTCCTGTTGTGTTGCCCTGACCAGGCTCCTAGAAGAATCTGGCTGGACTCCATGCTTTTTCCATCAATGGCCAAGATATGAGGCCAGTAAGATATGGGCAGACAACCCAGTCACGGGCACCTTCCCCAGGCAAAATTGCTGCCCAACTTGGTCAGAGCTGACCCTGCCAGGGACATCCTGACCATAAGCAGGGCACCTGCCACAAGACGCACCAGTCACAAGCAACAGCAACACATACCACACAGCCTGGCTTGCCCCCTGTGTCATTCCATGGCTATTGTCCCCTCACAGAGAGTAAACTGACTCTCAGAAGGCTGAATAATTTTCTCATGGTCACTCAGCTAGTAAGGGAAGGGGCTGGATTGGACTCAAGTTCTTCTGCTGCTAAAACCTGTCATCTTGTTCCTGCCCCCATTCTGCAGCTCCAGCAGTCTAGTGACACTAAATAGCCACTCCCTTGTTAGTCCAAGGCCAGGCTAAGCCCCTGAAGCTGAGGTCTGCCCCCAAGGGCCAGGATAGGAGCATCCAGGGACAGGCAGGCGTGAACAAGCAGCAGTGTAGGGCACCCTGGTAACTCATTCTAGCATGAGCAGGAGTCCTGGCAGGTCAGAGTAATAGAGAAGGCACAGCCAACACCAGAGTCAGGAGGCAAATGACGCATGGACCCTGAAGGCAAAAGGGACACCATGTCCTCTGGGCCACAGGTCCCTGGTGTCAGCCTTGCCTCAGAAGTTATCATCCTACCCTAACCCAAAACCCTCCTTTATCAGGAAGCACAGGATCTGCCACAGCTGTCAGGAAGAGGCAGCAGCTGACCCTGAAGCTGGAGAAAAGCTGGTCTGAGCCTCTTCAGGGGCACTAGGCAGGGTGAGACACAGGGTCCCAAGTTGGTGGCAGGGACACTACACACAGGGATATCTAGTAGTGCTGCATGAGATAAATTCTGTGTAACTCAGCAGGCATGTACCCACGGGACTGATAACTGGTAGTCCTACCTGCTCAGTTACCCCCTCCTGGGAGAGAAGGCAGGAGAGGAAAAGGGAGCCCTTTCGCCTCAGGAGCCTTATAGGGTTTCATCACCTTGCTCACCTCAACTCATCTAAAGAAAGAACCACATTCAGCACAGCAGATAGACTGGTTTATGGATAATAGTATGGGACAGACTGGGAAGGTACTAGGGTCTGTAGTGATGAGCTTTCCAGGAATAGACAGACAGGAGTGGCCCTGACAGACCAGCAGACAGAGGGACAGGGAAGCAAAACAAATGGGTAAGCAGTTTGGTCCAAGCATCAGATACACCTCTGCCTTAGGGACTTGGCAGAGGAGCAGGGCTGATGGGGGTCTTCCTCCTGGTAGGGCCCCTTCTCACTCTCTGTTGCCCCTCATCCAGCATGTGGTGGCAGGTGTTATTTCCGGGGCTATGTAATGGTTGGTCTGGGAGGGCAAAGGATCAAGGCTTTTGGAGACTCCCCGGAGAGGTGGAGGTGAGGTTAGCAGCATAGGGGAGAATCTGGTCAGGCTCCAGGTGCCTAGGGTGAGGCCACTGCTCAGCAGGGCCCCTGTGTCTAGGGCAGGCCCTCACCCTGCCCACCACACCAACATGGTGCAATAAATAAAGTTTCAAGTAGTAAGTCAGTGTCAAAAAAGAGAGCTGGAGGCTGGCAGACAGGCAGAGGCTTAGAGAAGCTCCAGCCACCCACCATGTCCTCTTAGTGGGCTAAATGTTTAAGTCAGTCTTGGGCACTGGAGTGGGTATCTGGCCCCAATGTCCACATGGGCAGTCCCTGCAGGGGCCTAGCCCCTCAGACCAGTGCCAAAGCCTGTTCTGTGGGGCAGAAGCAGGGCAGCATGGTGCCCACGGCATCCACAATGGCTTCCAGGTGCTCATCTTGTGCCTGAGGCCCACAGAGCTGCATGAAGTCTGCCAGACGCAGCAAGTACTCAAGATTGTGGCCAGAGAAGCCTCGGCAGGCCAGGATTTGCGTAGCAATGGCCTCCTCAGGTGCGGGGCCCAGATAGCCAGGGTTCTGTGGGGTGGCCACATAGGCCAATGCCTTGAGGGGCTGGTCAGGACTATCTTGGGGATAGAAAGTGACTTCCTTGGTATCGTAGCCGCCGAGAACTGCCTCCCGCACATTCAGGTACTTCAGAGCCTCGCTCACCTGCTCACCTTGCACTTGGTATGCCACTCCCCAAGTGCAGCCCTAGGAGAGGAAACAGGGACATCTGGGGTCAGTGAAAATAGCTACTTCCTAGTCTCCTACCCATCTTAAAGTGTTACCCGCACCTCCAGCCCCAGGGTTGTGCTCTATAAAGGAAATGAGTGGCCAGCTGAGGAGCCATCTGGCAGCAATACATCAAGCCCTTATTCCTCTTTTTTCTTTTTTTTTTTTGGAAGGGGGGTGGAACAGAGTCTTACTTGGTCACCCTCAATACAGTGCCATGAAGTCATAGCTCACAGCAACCTCTAACTCTTGGGCTCAAGTGATTCTCTTACCTCAACCTCCCAAGTCCCTGGGACTATACGTGCCCTCCAGAATGCCCAGCTATTTTTTAGAGACAGGGTCTTGCTCTTGCTCAGGTTAGTCTTGAACTCCTGAGCTCAGGCAATCTGTCCGAATCTGTCCGCCTCAGCCTCCCAGAGTACTAGGATTACAGGCATGAGCCACCTCACTCAGCTTCCCCCTTTCTTAAGGGTTGATGAGGTGGTCTAGCCCCAGGGAATGACAGGATTCCTATTCAAAATGTGGTCCAGGAACCAGTGGCATCACCTGTAAGCTCCTTGTTAAGTATGCTGCATTTCAGGCCCCACTCTAATCCTGAGTTAAAATTTGCACTTTAACAAGATCCACAGGTGATTCTTGTGAGAAGCACTAAGCTAGACCAGCTTCTGTTCTGGCATCAGATCTAGCTCCCAGACAAGGGTCTCTGAGCTTTGACTACACCCTTCCACGTTTTGCCTCCGGGTCCCCTCTTGACTTGGACACGTACCTTATGATCTTCAAGGAGAGTCACTACACGGCCAGGCTAGAAAAGAAAGATTTTGAAAAAGACAAGTTAGAAATCAGCTCTGCCACCAGTGCAAGGAAACCCCATTGGCCCAGGCCTCAGACAGCCCCACTCTACATGCTCAGAGTACCACTCATGCAGGGGGATGTGGGAGAAGGATGTATAGATGCAGGAGAAATAGTAAGATAAATATAGGCCTGTGGCCCAAATTGGTAACCAACACAGGAATGTACGGTTCAGGGATTCCAGCCATCACAGTGACCCACTGGACACCACATTTAAGCTACAAATCCCAGAAACGGGTTTACACGTTCCCCTCCATCAGTCCTGAGAGCCCCGAACATTCCAGGATACTGGCACCCACTGTACTGTCACCATTTCCCTTATTCCCCTCGGATGCTCACCATCTTGTCGCTGCCCCGATGGAAGGTGTCTCCCTGCCAGAAACGGCGGCTGTAACCGCGCACGAAGCCCACTCGGCTGTCGCTGTAAGCGAAGTCGGGCCTCCACACCAGGGAGCCGTACCCGAAAATCCACAGAGAATCGCTGTTGTCCCGGGGTAGCGGAGCGGAGGTCGGAGGGGACGGTGATGTGGGCGAGGTGTTCGAGGCTACGGATTCCTGCTTCATGGTGCCGGGCTCAGGAATGGACCCAGGCGGCCTCCGGGGCCGGTCTCCGGCGTGGGCACGGAAGGACCGATGGACACTCACACCCGGCCTGGCACCTCTTGGTCGCTCCAGCTGAGCGCCCAGCTACAGAGGCGCTCTTTAAACCCCATGCAAGGTAGACCCCGCCCACCGCAGCTAGAAGCTGCGGTGATTGGGGCGGGGCAAATCCCATTTTGGCCAATCAACTTTGGATTTTGCTCATCGCTTTATCGCGCCGCCCTCTGAGTGGGTGGCTGAGCAGTCTGCCCCGATCCCAGCGTGCCCTTTGATTGGTTCGGCTCCCCCTCCGTAGCAAACCTGACAGGAGTGATGCAACTGCAGGGGAGGTTTCCCCAGCGCCGGCATGCAGCAAGGGCGCCTCGAATTGCGTCAGGCGGCGAGTGGGCACTGGTCCGGCACCGACGCGGACTTCGAGCGTCTCCCGGCAGCCCCTCCATGGCTTGGACCCCGAAGGAGACGCGGCGGACGGGTCCCAGGTGGTGTCTTCCCAGCGGTCCTGCTCGTGTACCTAGAGGTACACACAGCGTGAACTCAGTCTCAAGGCCCGTTCAGGTCACGTCCAGGAGTGCTCTGGGCGGCGTAAACTCTCGTCTCCGGGGCCCCGCCTTAGAGCCACGCACTGCGGGAAAGCTATCGGAGGCACTGTCCTCATTCCTGTCAGGTGTCTCATTGCTGTTGGCCCGCGTGAGCAAATAGAGAAACTGAGTCACGGGGGCGGCAAGGGGTTCTGCAGAGGCTGTGGGACTGAGTCAACCTGGGAGCCCAAAGCTTGCAGGCCTCACGTGAGGGCTACTCCCTGGACCAGGTGTGGGACCCCCTTAGCTCCGGTAGGCTGGGGAAGAGCTTGTCGGTGTGTTGGGAGTGGCAGGCTCAGGCCGTCGCTTAGGCAGTGGTGTTAGCACCTGCGCAGAGGGGTTTAAACCCCAAGGCGATGGGTTTAGTTCTTCTGGGTGGTGAGATTGAGCAGCAGTAGTTAACCCTGGGGCACCAAGGTTCCGTTCCAGCGCGTTGAGCTAGGAGAGCCCAGCTGAGGCCCCCAGAGGGCTGTGAGCAGCTACTGGCCTTCTCCCTTGGTTTGTGACCTCGCAGAGAGGGTCCAAAGGCCGCCTGGCACTGACCCACCAAGGAGCGAAAAGAGACCGTCCCCTGGAGATGTCCCTCACTGGAAAAGAGATACAGAGGCAGCTCAGGGCCTTCCAATCCTGGAACTGGCTCTGAAAGAGGGCTGGTAGAGGAAATGGGCAATATGGTTTCTCATTTGGTTCTCATTAGATATTTAAACTCAAAATTATCTGCACACTTCACATACTCATTCAAGAGTGTCCTAGATTTCACAGTGGGAATGTTGCACAAAGGTGTGAATAGTATGAAGCTATTTCAGAAAAAGTTACACAGATTAGTATCTGTGTATTAAATTATCTGGAAGAATATATCTAAACTGTTAGCCGAGGCCGGGCATAGTGGCTTATGCCTGTAATCCCAGCACTCTGGAAGGCTGAGGCAGGTGGATTGCTTGAGCTCACAAATTTGAGACCAGCCTGAGCAAAAGCGAGACCCCGTCTCTACTAAAAATAGAAAAATTAGCCCAGCAGAAAGGCTCATGCCTGTAATCCCAGCACTTGGGAGGCTGAGGTGGGTGGATTGCCTGAACTCACAGGTTTAAGACCAACCTGAGCAAGAGTAAGATCCTGTCTCTAAAAACAGCTGGGCGTTGTGGTGGGCACCTGTAGTCCCAGCTACTTGGGAGGCTGAGGCAAGAGAATCACTTAAACCCAAAAGTTTGAGGTTCCTGTCAGCTAAGATGCCACAGCCGTGTGTTGTGGCAGGCGCTGGTGGTCCCAGCTACTCCGGAGGCTGAGGCAAGAGAATCGCCTAAGCCCAAGAGCTGGAGGTTGCTGTGAACTTGGTACCAAGGGTTACCAAGTGAGACTCAGTCTAAAAAAAAAAAAAAAGAAGAAAGAAAGAAAGAAAAGGGAAGGGAGGGGAAGAGAGAGGAAACTGAGGCAAGAGGATGGCTTGAGGGTGGCACCTGTGGCTCAGTGAGTAGGGCCCTGGCCCCATATACCAAGGGTGGAGGTTTCAAACCCGCCCCTGGCCAAACTGCAACAAAAAACAGCCTGTTGTTGTGGCAGGCGCCTGTGGTCCCAGCTGCTCCGGAGGCTGAGGCAAGAGAATCGCCTAAGCCCAAGAGCTGGAGGTTGCTGTGAACTGTGACGCCACAGCACTCTACTGAGGGTGATAAAGTGAGACTCTGTCTCAAAAAAAAGAGGATCGCTTGAGCCCAAGTTGGAGGTTGGAGGTTGCTGTGACCTATGATGCCAGGGCACTCTACCCAGGGCAACAGCTTGAGGCTCTGTCTCAATAAAACAAACAAACTGGGCGGCGCCTGTGGCTCAGTGGATAGGGTGCTGGCCCCATATACTGAGGGTGGCAGGTTCAAACCCAGCCCCGGCCAAACTGCAACAAAAAAATAGCCGGTCATTGTGGTGGGTGCCTGTAGTCCCAGCTACTTGGGAGGCCGAGGCAAGAGAATCGCCTAAGCCCAGGAGTTGGAGGTTGCTGTGAGCTGTGTGATGCCATGGCACTCTACCGAGGGAGATAAAGTGAGACTCTGTCTCTACAAACAAACAAACAAAAAAAAAAAAAAAAAAAAAAACTGTTAGCCAAGGCTGCTACCAGAGGAGGACTTTCAACATGAAATTTATTTATTTATTTTGAGGCAGAGTCTCACTTTGTCACCCTGGATAGAGTGCTGACATCGCTCACAGCAACCTCAAACTCTTGGGCTCAAGCGATCCTCTCGCCTCAGCCTCCTGAGTAGCTAGGACTACAGGCGCCTTCCACAATGCCCAGGTATTTTTAGAGACAGAGTCTCACTCTTTTTGCTCAGGCTGATCTCGAACTCCTGAGCTCAGGCAATCTATCCATCTTGGCCTCCCAAAGTGCCAGGATTACAGCTGTTAGCCACTACACTCAGCCCAGCATGACATTTAAACATTAATGAAAAAGTTTGGATTTTTACAAGAAGCATGAATTTTCCAATTGGGGGGGAAAAAAGTACAGGCAAAATGGTTGTTTCTTTTTCTTTCCATTCCCCATGTTCACTCTCCCCTCTTCTCTCTGCTGTCCGCTTTAGTTCATATGTGCACCCCCTTTGCTGCTAGCTTCTTAGAATAGCCTCTTCTCCATTCACCACCATTGAGTAGTAGTAGGGTTTGGAGTGGAAACTAATACCAACATTTTGCTGGAGGTATCTGAATTGCCACAAACAGCCTTTGAGAAAGTATCTTGGTGATATAAATCAAGAATCATAAAAAAAAAATGAATAAAAAAAAAAAAAACAAAAAAAAAAAGAAAAAAAAAAAAAAAAAAAAAAGAATCATAAAATGTCCCTGCCTTTGACCCAATACTTCCACTCCAGGAAATTATTCAAAATATGGGAAAAGCCACATGCCTGAGGATTTTCAATGCATTGTTATTTATCATAGCAAAAACAAAAAGAAGAAAAACTAATCAAATATCCAAAAATAGATAAATGTTTAAGTAAATTATGGTCAATTCACGTGATGGAAAAATACATTCACACACACAAAAGAAACAAATATCCAGCAATAAAAACAATTCTGTAGCCATTAAAAACAATTCTGTGAATAAAATAAAAAAAAATTTTTTTAAAGAAGGCTGGGCGTGGGGCAGCACCTGTGGCTCAGTCGGTAGGGCACCGGCCCCATATACTGAGGGTGGCGGGTTCAAGCCCGGCCCTGGCTGAACTGCAACCAAAAAATAGCTGGGCATTGTGGTGGGTGCCTGTAGTCCCAGCTACTCAGGAGGCTGAGGCAAGAGAATCGCTTAAGCCCAAGAGTTGGAGGTTGCTGTGAGCTGTGTGATGCCATGGCACTCTACCGAGGGCCATAAAGTGAGACTCTGTCTCTACCAAAAAAAAAAAAAAAAAAAAGAAGGCGGCTGGGCGTGGTAGTACCCACCTGTAATCCTTTTTTTTTTTTTTTTGGTTTTTGGCCGGGGCTAGTTTTGAACCCGCCACCTCTGGCACATGGGACGGGCGCCCTACTCCTTGAGCCACAGGCACCACCCCCCACCTGTAATCCTAACACTCTGGCAGGCCAAGATGGGTAGATCACTTGAGTTCAGGAGTTTGAGACCAACCTGAGTAAGAGCAAGACCCCATACTTAAAAAATTATGTATGGTGGGCAGCGCCTGTGGCTCAAGGAGTAGGGCACTAGCCCCATATACCAGGGGTGGTGGGTTCAAGCCCAGCCCCAGCCAAAAGCTGCAAAAAAAAAAAAAAAATTATGTATGGCTATATTTATTGACATGGAAACATATCTATGATATATAATTAAGTAAAAAACAGGTTATAAAGTAAACTGGTATAACTTTGTGAATGTAAAAAGTCAGGATGTGTTTATTTGCACAGAAAAAAATCTGGAAGGACACATAAATATGCTCAGATGTAGCTGGGTGAGGCGGCTCATGCCTGTAATCCTAACACTTTGAAAGACCAAGGCAGAAAGACTGAGCTCAGGAGTTTGAGACCAGTCTGAGCAAGAACAAGACCCTGTCTCTACTAAAAATAGAAAAAATAGCCAAGCTCTATAGCAGGTACCTATAGTCCCAGCTACAGGGGAAATGGAGGCAGGAGGATTGCTTGAGCCCCAGAGTTTGAGGTTGCTGTGAGCTAGGCTGATGCCTAGGTGACAGAGTGAAACTGTCTCAAAAAAAAAAAAAACCAAAACTCAAAGGTGATTACCTCTGAGTAAAAGGATTACATGAGATTTGCAGTCTTTGTTTTTTTTTTTTTGAGTCTCAAGCTATTGCTCAGACTAGAGTACCATGGTGTCAGCCTAGCTCACAGCAGCCTCAACTCATGGGTTCAAAGAATCCTGCCTCAGTCTCCCAGGTGAGTAGCTGAGACTATAGTTGCCTGCCACAACACCCAGCCAATTGAGATTTGCACTTTTTTACACTACTTCTGATGGAGTTTTGTTTTTTGGAGGGGGAGGGGGAGACAGAGTCTTACTTTGTCGCCCTCAGTAGAATACCGTGGCGTCACAATTCACAGCAACCTCCAATCTTGGGCTTAGGCAATTCACTTGCCTCAGCTTCCCAAGTAGCTGGGACTACAGGCACCTGCCACAACGCCCGGCTATTTTTTTTTTTGCAGTTTGGCCAGGGCTAAATTTGAACCCACCACCCTCGGTATATGGGGCTGGCGCCCTACTCACTGAGCCACAGGCGCCACCCTCTGGTTGAGATTTTAAAAAAAGATGAACTATTGGGCAGCATCTGTGGCTCAAGGAGTTAGGGCGCTGGCCCCATGTACCTAAGATGGTGGGTTCAAACCTGGCCTCAGCCAAAAACTGGAAAAACAAAAAAGATAAACTATTTCCATAAATAAATAAATAATAAGGTGCATAAGGAATAGAGATGGGGGCACCAACAACTAATAATAGGTATTTTGAGGCGGCGCCCGTAGCTCTGTGGGTAGGGCGTTGGCCACATACACCGAGGCTAGTGGGTTTGAACCTGGCCCAGGTCTGTTAAAAGAAAGAAAGAAAAAAATAGCTGGGTGTTGTGGTGGGTGCCTGTAGTCCCAGCTAGTAGGGAGGCTGAGGCAAGAGAATCACTTAAGCCCAAGAGTTGGAGGTTTCTATGAAATGTAACACACGGCACTCTACCGAAGGCAACATAGTGAGACTCTGTCTCAAAAAAAAAAAAAAATACGTATTTTTGAGCCATTGGAGTTATGGTTCTTTTTTCTATTTTCCAGGCTTTTTGTTTGTTTGTTTTCATTTGTTTTTTTTTTTTTGAGACAGTCTCATTTTGTTGCCCTTGGTTGAGTGTCATGGTGTCATAGCTCACAGTAACCTCAAACTCTTGGGCTTAAGCAATTCTCTTGCCTCAGCCTCCCAAATAGCTGGGACTGTAGTACCCACCACAATGCCTGGCTATTTTTAAAGCTGGCGCCTCACTTTTGCTCAGGCTGGTCTTGAACTCCTAAGCTCAGGTGATCCACTCACATTGGCCTCCCAGAGTGCTAGGATTATGGGTATGAGCCACTACACTGGAACTCAAAGTCTCATGTTTTGGGGTTTTTTTTGTAGAGACAGAGTCTCATTTTATCGCCCTGGGTAGAGTTCCGTGGCATCACACAGCTCACAACAACCTCCAACTCCTGGGCTTAGGAGATTCTCTTGCCTCAGCCTCCCGAGTAGCTGGGACTACAGGTGCCCACCACAACATCCAGCTATTTTTTTTTTTTTTGGTTATAGTTTGGCCAGGGCCGGGTTTGAACCCACCACCCTCAGTATGTGGGGCCGGCACCCACCCACTGAGCCATAGGCGCCACCCCAAAGTCTCACGTTTTAACAACGCCTTTAGCAATGTCTTCAATAACCAGATCTTGCTCTAGCAGTGTTAGACACTTCCTCCTCTGTGCTCCTACGTCCCTTTAGATCACTTCTATTTATTTATCTGTCCCTTCCACTTCATGCTTATAACAGAAATAATCATTTACCCTGTGCCAGGCAGTTTGCTAAACACTTTTACTTCCTTTCTAATTATAAATTTCTTGGCTGGGCACAGTGGCTCACTCACTCCTGTAATCCTAGCACTCCAGGACACCAAGGTGGGAGGATTGCTTGAGCTTGGAAGTTTTTTTTTTTGAGCTCGGAAGTTTAAGACCAGCTTGAGGAAGAGCAACACCCTGTCTCTGAAAATTATTTCTCTAAAGATAGAAAAATTAGCTGGGCATTATAGGTGAAGGGTGGATGACATCTCTAAATTGTGGTGGGCACCCATAGTCCCAGCTTATTCCAGAGCCTGATGCAGGAAAATCATTTGAACCCAAAAGTTTGAAGTTGCTGTGAGCTAGGCTGGTGCCACGACACTGTAGGCTGGGCAACAGAATGAGACTGTCTAAAAATATAAAAAATTTTCCTCACTACTTTGTGAGGTAAATATCATTTCACAGATAAGCAAATAAGAAAGTTAGGTAAACTCCTCACAGTGACATACATAGCAGTAAGTGGTAGAGTCAGGGTCCACTACTGACTCCAGGCTGGTAATAGTGCAGCTCCAGAGCCTCCATGCTCATAATCATTGATATCCTGCCTCCCACCAACTGGAGAGCTGCCCAAGAGCAGGATTCAGCTTTGAAGGCTCAGGTGAATCAATACAGTGCTGGCATGTGGAGGGTTCTTCACAATCGCAAAAAGAACAAGTAAAGGCTGGGTGCAGTGGCTCACACCTGTAATCCACACTCAGAGAGGCCAAGGCGGGTGGATTGCTTAAGCTCAGATGTTCGAGACCAGCCTGAGTAAAAGCGACACCCATCTCTACTAAAACTAGAAAAACTGAGGGAAGAGGATCGCTTAGGTGACAGCTTGAGACCCTGTCTCAAAAAAAAAAAAAAAAAAAGAACAAGTGAAGCTCTCCCTTGGGAAAGGCCAGGCTGAGTTTCTTGTGCTGTGTGATACAGGTTCAAATTTGACCCTCTCGACATAGCCCCACTGCAGTTGGTTAAGGGGATGTTGAACACCTTCCTGGGAAGATGTCTTGCCTGTACACCGTTTCTTATTCTTGCCGACAACATTTGTCTCTTTTCCTCCCTAAGGGACACTTCCTGGTAGTAAACCAACCACTTAGCTGGTTCCTCTGTAACAGCCACAAACCCTTCCCATCTTTTCTTCTGGAATCCCTTCAGGAAGGGGCTTCAGATATCAAACTCACAGAGGTAGTAGCTCATGAGAGGTGGTGGGCCTAAGTATCACCTCCACCTTGCAGAGTCGCACATGCTTTGCACATGATGTGTACATGGTAGCTTCCTATTATAGACTTTCCCCAAATTAATCTTCCCTTATTGTTTTCCTTCAGGTGGTTACATCTCATCTCCTTGTGATCTGTTCCTTCCTGCTTCTCATTCCAGACACTGCAGTCAACTTCTGGTGTTAGCGAGCATGATTATGATTATCTGAAGCAAAGAAAGGGTATGTTTTGGAAGGTAGGGAATTAGGCTAATTTTATATGCTCAGTGGTAAGGTTGCCTTTGAAAGCTACTGATTTCTGAAGGATAAAAAATCTTCCAAAACATCAGTTCTAAGTTCAGCTTGCTCAAATTTGAACCCAGCTCTACCATTTTCCAGCTGGGTGACCCTAGGCACCTTGTCTCTCCTCCTCAGTTTTCTCAACTGTAAAGAGAGAAGAATAGTAGGGTCTGACAAGGATTGAAAGATCTAACACTGTAGTCAGTACCTGTCTCATGGAAACACTCAATAAACATTGATACTTTATTATTTTTACTTCACACTTTTCACTTTTCATTTTATCCAGGGCAGAGTCTCTCGGTCTGATACAGCTCAGAAGAACTTAGTAGGTAGGAAAATGATAAAGGCAAGTATCTTATTTTATTTTTTTGAGACAGAATCTCATTCTATTGCCCAGGATAGAGTGCCATGGCATCAGCCTAACTCACAGCAATCTCAAACTCCTGGGTTCAAGCAATTCTCCTGCCTCTGCCTCCCATGTAGATGGGACTACAGGCAGTTGCCACAATGCCTGGCTAATTTTTTTTTTGTAGAGACAGAGTCTCACTTTATGGCCCTCGATAGAGTGCCATGGCATCACACAGCTCACAGCAACCTCCAACTCCTGGGCTTAAGCGATTCTCTTGCCTCAGCCTCCCGAGTAGCTGGGACTATAGGCGCCCGCCACAACGCCCAGCTATTTTTTGGTTGCAGTTCAGCCGGGGCCGAGTTTGAACCCGTCACTCTCAGTATATGGGGCCGGCGCCCTACCGACTAAGCCACAGGTGCCGCCCGCTAATTTTTTTTTTTTTTTTTAATAAAATCAGCTTTAGGGCGGCACCTGTGGCTCAGTCGGTAGGGCGCCGGCCCCATATACTGAGGGTGATGGGTTCAAACCCGGCCCCGGCTGAACTGCAACCAAAAAATAGCTGGGCGTTGTGGCGGGCGCCTATAGTCCCAGCTACTCGGGAGGCTGAGGCAAGAGAATCGCTTAAGCCCAGGAGTTGGAGGTTGCTGTGAGCTGTGTGATGCCATGGCACTCTACCGAGGGCCATAAAGTGAGACTCTGTCTCTACAAAAAAAAATAATAATAAAATAAAATCAGCTTTATTTGTATTTATTTATTTACTTTGAGACAGAGCCTCAAGCTGTCACCTAGGGTAGAGTGCTATGGCATCATAGCTCATAGCAACCTCCAACTCCTGGACTTAAGCGATTCTTTTGCCTCAACCTCCCAAGTAGCTGGAACCACAGGCGCCCGCCACAACGCCCGACTATTTTTTGGTTGCAGCCATCATTGTCGTTTGGCGGGCCCGGGCTGGATTCGAACTCACCAGCTCAGATGTATGTGCAGCCACAGGCACCGAGCCATGCCCAGCTAATTTTTTTCTATTTTGAATAGAGATGGGGTCTTGCTCTTGCTCAGGCTGGTCTTGAACTCCTGAGCTCAAGCAATCCTCTCACTTTAACCTCCCAGAATGCTAGGATTGCAGGTGCAAGCGTTTTATTTTATTTTATTTATTTTTTTAATTTTTATTTTTTTGCCACAGAGCCTCAAGCTGTCCCCCTGGGTAGAGTGCTGTGGCATCATACCTCACAGCAACCTCCAATTCCTGAGCTCAAGCAATTCTCCTGCCTCCACCTCTCAAGTAGCTGCAACTACAGTTGCCCACCACAACACCCGGCTATTTTTTGGTAGCAGCTATCATTGATCTTTGGCAGGCCCAGGCTGGATTTGAACCGGCCAGCTCAGGTGTATATGGCTGGCACCTTAGCCGTTTGGCCACAGGCGCTGAGCCATTATTTACTTTTTTTTCTAGAGACAGAGTCTCACTTTGTCACCCTCAGTTGAGCGCTATGGTGTCACAGCTCACAGCAATCTCCAACTCCTGGGCTTAGGCGATTCTCTTGCCTCAGCATCACGCCCAGCTATTTTTTGTTGCAGTTTGGCTGGGGCCGGGTTTGAACCCACTACCCTCTGTATATGGGGCCAGCACCCTACTCACTGAGCCACAGGCGCTGCCTTAGGGCAAGCATTTTAGATTCGGTGGAAGAAATCTCTGGCCATTTCACCCTCCATCCTTACCATAAAGTTCACAGATTGTTCTAGCAAGTAAGATGCTAAAGGAGTGTTTTTAAAAAGCAGAATAGGTAATAGTCTTCCAAAATCATGCTATTAGAACAGTTGCTTGGCTTGGTGCCTATAGCTCAGTGGCTAGGGTGCCAGCCATATACACCGGAGCTGGCAGGTTTGAATCCAGCCTGGCCTGCCAAACAACGACAACTACAACCCAAAAATAGCTGGGTGTTGTGGCAGGCACCTGTAGTTCCAGCTACTTAGGAGGCTGAAGCAAGAGAATCACTTAAGCCCAAGAGTTTGAGATTGCTGTGAGCTGTGATGCCACAGCACTCTACCCAGGGTGACATAGTGAGACTGTCTCAAAAAAAAAAAAAAAAAAAGAACAGTTGTTTGAGCAAAGAGAGATTTTCATGTATGCATGAGGGCAGGGGTGCTAAAATAAATAATAAATAATCCATAGTTTACGAGGGACTACACCTTCCACAGGCCTCTGAGAGATAAGTGTATCCTTGGATCTTTGGCCCATGTGTAAGAAGGACATAGGTCCCACCAACACTCCGGCAGAAGGAAGCAAAGATGGAGCATATAGTCCATCTCAGAAGAGGGAGAGATGGTTAGACCAGCTGATCTGCTGGGTATGCCAGTAAAATCCAGGGTTGATGGAGAAGGCTGCTTAGCCCTGGGTCCACAAAAGCAGGGACTATAAGGATCCATATCCTGCCATATCCTGGCAGAAGGGTGCATGGGATGGCAGAAAAACCTAGCTCACTGCCCATTTTCTAGCCTCCAGAGGAGACAGAACCAGCCAACAGGGCATCTCGGGGGGATCAATGTTGCAGTTATTCAGAGCTTGGTCCTCTTCTACCTGGAAGGAGAAGGACCAAGCTCCAATTAAGGGCTGAAACAGTGGAGTGGTGCTCTCAATTCCAATGAAAGAGAAAGGTGTAGTTTGTGGGGGTAGGAAGCAACAATTTGCAGGGCCGAGGAGAAGCTGCAGTGGGGAGCATTTCAGTGGAGTGACGGGAGTGAATATGGGGGAGACCTACCAGGTCAGGAGTGAACATCAGATCCTTCATAAATGCTGCAGTGTTGTGGAACCTGCTTTGGAAGAGAATCCTCAGAAAATAGCCCATATGGAAAGGTAAGAATGCTGGCAAGGGGCCTGGTGGGGCTGCAGATCTGAGGCCCACAGTGAGCCAAGGAAGTGAACCTCCTTAAATGAGAGCAGCTGAGACATTATCCCTCCCAGGGCCCACTGCTGAGGGAAAGGAGGTCCCAGAATCTTTCGGATCTCTTTGCCAGAGCACTAGAAGGGGGACCACTGAGTG
The DNA here is from genome assembly GCF_027406575.1 of Nycticebus coucang. Lineage (NCBI taxonomy): Eukaryota > Metazoa > Chordata > Mammalia > Primates > Lorisidae > Nycticebus > Nycticebus coucang. The sequence goes on along the minus strand of NC_069785.1, from coordinate 42,917,429 downwards.
AAAGGTGTCACTGTTGGTGGTAGGAAGCTGAACAGGCCAGGCCTAGTAGGATGTGCCTGGCCCTGATAACTACCACTGGGAAAGGGACCTGCAGTGCTCTGACAGGTCAAATAGCCAGTACCAGTGTGCAAACTTCCACATCCGGCCAAGAGGAGGGGTTGCTAGAGACAGAGCACTGACCATGCCTGGCAGGGCTGCAGCTCATGGCACAGAGCAGGCTTGGGCTCAGAGCCCACTTATTGCTTAATCCAGATTCCTGCAATGCTGTGTCTGGCTGTAGCCTCAGCTGGCTTTCTAGACGATGTTTCTGGCCTCCGAGGCTTAGAGGACCTTTGGGGAAAAGGGAACAGGCTGAATCTACTCTTAACCAGAGTGTTAAAGCGTATCATGTCCCAGAAGCCAGGAAAAAGGTGGCAAAGGTGACTTATGGCAGATCTTCAAGGGGAAGGTGACTCTTGAAGACTTGGGGTCCTGCTGCTCCTTCCCACAGCAAGGCCCCCCCCCCTTCTACTTCCCACATCAGAAGAGACTGACCCAGATTAATGATGCTCCTTAGGGGCACACAAGGAGACGACAATGGGGGCAGCCTGTGATCTAAGCTATCTTGCATGATTCTAGAACTACTAGTGGGGCTATTTTGCCAAACCCCAAGGTATTATCCTCAGAGAGCTTAAAGATGATCAGCTAGGGCGGCACCTGTGGCTCAGTTGGTAAGGTGCTGGCCCCATATACTGAGGGTGGCAGGTTCAAACCCAGCTCCGGCTGAACTGCAACAAAAAAAAAAAAAAAAAAGATGAGCGGCTCCCGTGGCTCAGCGGGTAGGGCGCCGGCCCCATATGCCGAGGGTGGCAGGTTCAAACCCAGCCCCGGCCAAAACTGCAACAAAAAAATAGCCGGGTGTTGTGGCGGGCGCCTGTAGTCCCAGCTACTCGGGAGGCTGAGGCAAGAGAATCGCCTAAGCCCAAGGATTTGGAAGTTGCTGTGAGCTGTGTGACGCCACGGCACTCTACCGAGGGCGATAAGATGAGACTCTGTCTCTACAAAAAAAGAAAAAGATGATCAACTAGATAGATGGTTAGCTTCCCTGGGCAGAGACACTATGTTTTGCTGTCTATGCCTGTCATATTAACAGGTGGTAAATCAGCATTGAAGGAATGAAGAAACAGACTTGTCCCAGGTCCTCTGGCAGTAAGGGATGGTGTTGAAAGGGAACTTCAGCCTCATAACTCAGTCTAGGTGACCTTTCCAACCCTCCCTCATTTCCCGCCACTCAGGATGCCTGTGGGACTGGGATGGCGGGAGGACCGTGGGGGTGAGGGAAGCTGCCTGTTGGAGCCCACAGTGCTGGCTACTGCAATGTCTGGAGCATGTGAAAGGGCCCTGCTCTTCTAGACACCCTGAGGGTATGGGGGAAAGCTTCGCATTGGGCTCTCTCCGGTTTACGCCTTTGGCTTAAGGGTTCGGAGCCAGGAGAGAGCGCTGCCCAGCAAAGACGCAAATCAAATTCAAGAGTCCGGCTGCCCAGCTGCTGCCTCTCGTCCACTGGCCCCTAGGACGCAGAAGGGCTGACCCCGCGATCTTCCCCTCCTCGCGCACAGTGCCGACGGCCGCGCAGCGCCCTCTAGTGCCGCCTGCGGCTCCGGCTTCCCACGGCTCTGCTGCCCGCGGTCCGGCGCGGGCTCCCCGGCCGGGGCGGGATTCAGAGAGGCAGAAGGCGGAGCCGAGGGGCGGGGAGTTGGGGGAAGAGTCTCCGAGAAACTCTCGGCCTTCGGCGGCTTCCCGGCCCGGGAAGTGAGCCGGGGTCGGCTGCAGCAAACAGGAAGTTGGGCTGTAACAAAGAGCGCGGGGGCGGGGAGCCGCGGGACCTCCAGGGCGCCGGGCAGCGGCGGCGGCAGGTGGAGGGCTGACCCCGGGAGCTGGCGCACCTGCCCTTCCGCCACTGCTCGGGGCTTGGGGCCCGCCGGGATCCGGCCCTTCGCCCTGGGCGCGAGTGAGGGCGCGACTGCCTAGGGAGGGCCGCTGGGACCTCCCAGAAGCATCCCCTCTGCGGGAAGGGACAGTCACAGTTCCTTGAGTGAATCACTTCCATACCCTTCCCGGAATGCAGTAGGCCACGTGAGGTGGAGGGGCAGGGTCCGTTGATCGTGGGAGAGCTGTGGGGAGGGAGCCGACATACAGCTGTGTGGAGAGATGGGGTGGAGCGTGCCTGTTGCCTTGGTCCGGTTTAGTGGCCTTATCTAGCCTGCATGTGGGGAAGTAGGAGCCAGTGTCCTCTTTTGTTTCCTACCTCCTGACCAGCCTGACCTGGCCCTGAGGCAGAAGAGGGGACCTTCTTCAGCAAGCAGAATAAAAGCATTTCTCCGTCTGCATAGCGCCACCCCTCAAGCCCTCCTCAGTGATCCTCAGGTGGTTACCAGCCAAGGGGCCCTGGAAAAGCAGCTGTCTTCAGGGCTGGAGGTCACTGTGTGGTCACATTTATTCTCTAGGTAGGGCCCTGGCTCCAGGCTGTTAGGGAACTGCTAACCTGAATTCCCTTGTGAAATACCCACGCGAATTACATGTGAGCATTTGCTATCATAGGAAAGTACTTCACAGTGAGTCCAGTCTAGAGCTATCATCTGACGTTGTTTCTGACAAACCTGGAATATCTCCTGTCAACGTGGACACTCAAGTGGTCAGGGAAGTCTTGGATACCTTAACTCTGAGAAGAGGTTGGACCTTCAGGAAATCCTGGGGAAAGAAGGGGTTCCACTGTGGCCCATTCATCCCCCCAAGTGTCTGCCCAGCTCCTGGTATGCTGCTAGAGGCATCTGGCATGGACCAGACTAAGTCCATGCATGGAGTCCCCACATTCCCCAGAAAACCAGCTTGGTGGTGGGCTCCTTGGCTAGGATATCAGAGCAGCACAGTATGATGGTGTGGACGTGCAGGCCTGCGGGTATCCTACCTGTCCCCCACATGGGAGCCTCGTCATCTCGCCTTAGTGTCCCAGCTTAGTTTCCCCCGCACTCCTCCTCTGTCCCTCCCCCCCCCCCCAGAGCCCAGGAGCTGCTTTCCTGTTTCATTTTGGGCAGGAAGAGTGAGGTCGTGTTGTTCTTCCCCCTGCTGCCGGCTCAGGCTGTGGGAACAGTTCCCTGAATGCTTTCCTGTTTGATACCCTGTGTGTGCAGGGAAGGAACAGGGAGCAAGGAACAAGTCACGGAGCGTGTGCATACTCCTGAGTCTCTGGCAGAAGCACCCAGGTCCCGGGCAGGCATACTCTGCCAGTGTTGGGGAAAGAGAAAGGGCAAGTAGAGCTCTAGACACTTGGACGGCATTAGGAATAAGGCATCTGGTGGGTCTATTTTGTGAGAGACAGGCTGAGAACTGGGAGCATCTGCTCAGCTTTTCTGCCAGTGGCTCATTTGTTCATCATTTGCTCTCTATGGGATATATTTGCAGCTGTAGAGAGAGGACTGTGGCACACTAGGGACTATCCTTGCTTTAGAGGAAGCTAGGCATGAAAACTCCTAGCTAGACTGGAAGCCAGGCTGGAAAATCCCTTCTTAGCACTTCTGCCAGACCAACCTGGATGCAGGGAGGGCCACCCACTCCTTCTCTTCCCCAACCCTGTAGCCTTCAATAAGCTCCAGTACCCCGAACAGACAAGGTGCCCCAAACTCTCAGCTATCTTGTCCAGATGCAAGGAGGACAAAACTAAGCCCATCCTTCCTCCTGCTCTGTCCCTTGAGACCAGTGCATCCCCCATCTGCAGGAGGAAGAACCCAGACATCATCATGGTTCAGAGGCCCTCTTCTCTGACAAGGGAATCCTTTTGAATAAGAGAAAAGCAGGCAGAACTAGGGAGTCCCATAAGCCTTTTCAGGTCTATGGAGAAAAAGGAAGATTAGATTCAGGTCAGTGGGGAACACCAAGGATATGTGGGAGCGTGAAGAGGGAAGTGGGAAGTTGCATCCAACCTCCAAGCCTTCGGGCAAGGAAAGTTGGCCTAGGCTGGAGAGTAGAGGGGCAAGGCCAGCCTTCTCAAGGACTGGAATAGGACAAAGGCCTGGGGCACAGCATGCCAAACCTAAGTGCTTGTATAAGTCTCAGGGTTCTGGTAGGGTACACAGCAGGGGGGATTTAAAATTCTTAGGGTGAGAAAGCAGGGAGATCCTCACTCTGTCATCACAAAGACAGGATCCCAAAAGTAATAAACTCCTGTACACATCTGTTCCATATTATAAATACACATTATATACAAAACAATGTTATAAAATGTAGAAAGGTCAGTGCTTCTGATTCTTAAATTATCAAAATACTAGACTCCAAAATAAACTACAAAAAAACAAACAAAATAAAAACTCATATTATTGATTTCTGAAGATGGGCTTTGAGGGTGGTCTGGGAGCAGTAATGGGCATTAGCAGAGAGCCCAGGCTCGAGGTCATAGAAGTGGGTTTTAGAGGGAGGAAAGGGCCCAGGTGGCAGTGGCACCCAATTTCTTCCTCATTGAAATCTTCGATATAACTGCCCTGAGCTCACCAGTTAGCCTGGCAGAAGGGGCAGGTTCTTGCCTATCTGCTCACAGAAGCCCTAAGGCATCCAGGGCCAGAGGGTGGAAGGAGCTGGGTAAAGCTTACCAGCATTCTTGCCCAGAAGGCTTAGGCCTAGGAGAGAGGCTGGGTGGTGTTCTGAACCAGGCCCAAGTGCAGTAGCTGAAGGCACAGGGCAGAAAGTGCTCCTCTCCTTGTGAGCGCTCACCTCATCTGCAGGGCAACCCCTGCCAAGAGCCACACCCAGTGGTTTTCCAATCCACAGGAGGCCCTGCCCTTACTGGCCTCCTCTCTCCTTTCTGATTTGGGCCCAACTGTTGCTATGGAGCCTGGGCCAAAGGCACTTTTGGAAACACAGACGCCAGTGGAGGCCACAGCAGCTCCAGGCCCCATGCGGCCACTGCTACTCTCTCTAGAAAACAGGCCAGCACCCCAGAAGGAGCCCTCTGGAGCCATGGCTGGCAGGGCAGAGCCCAGTGGCATCTCTCCTCTCCTCCATTCTTTGCGGCTGCCAATCTGACGCCAGACAGACACCCAAAGGTGTGGAAGGGTATTGCATCTCTTGGCAAGTTCACAGTCTGTCCTGTTCATGCCATTCCCTCCTTCTCCTGAGAGCAGCATGTTGCATATTAAAGACGTCCCATCCAGGATGCAATGTAAACAATGCAGAAGGAAGGTCCAGCTGCTGGGCCAAAGCCAGAGTGTCCCAGGTAGGCTCCTGCCTTATACCTGGGGAGCATGTGGAAAGTGGGGAAATAGGTTATCTGGCACAAGCACTTCCTCTACAGCTGCCCTAGGCATCCCCAGGAGAAGCTGATGGGCAGGTGGGGTGAAGGGAAAGTGGGGTGGTCCTTGCCAGTCTCCTGCCCCAACAAACACACATGCCTGGGAGCTTGTGGTCGTGAGGTGGCCCAATGGAGGAAGCCAGTGGGGAGGGGGAGGAGGGACACAAAGGATAAGGGCCCCTCACCCACCAGTGGCTGGCAAGCAGCACTTGAGGAGCTGGCCCAGCGCCATGGCCGCCTAGCCCAGCACCAACACAACAGGAAGTGTCCAGGCCAGGCTTGCCACCACGGCTCCTGTTTCACACCCTCTGTGACAATGAGGACAGCAGGGACCTTAGAGCCACTGAACCTGGTCTGCCAAGGAGGGGTCTGACCCATCCTTCAGGGTAGCCTATGGGGTTGAGAGTGACCAGGCCATAAAAGGCAGGAGGAACATGCTAGTAGGACAGGCAAGCCCAACACTCACCTCTGTAGCAATGACACACTCGTTCCTCTCCTCTGATATCAAACACACAGACTGGTACATGGAGTCCCTGGAGGAGCATATCGCTGATATCCGACACTCTGGCTTTTCACTGAAGGAACACAAGACAGGTGCATGAGGGAGGGTTGGGGAGAGGTTCCAGGGGAGGGTGGGCCTGGAGAATCAAAGGGCACTCGCAGAGGTGGTTCTGGGTGAGATCATGGGGGCTAGAGGTGCCCAATGCTAGCTGGGAGGGAGGGAGCATTTAGGAACAGGTTCTTTAGAGGGCCACAGGACCTCCCAACCTTACTAGAAGGGTCCTAGGCCTGGAACAAGTCAGCATTGCCACTACAGACAATCCACACTGTGGAAAAATGGAAATCACCAAAGATACACTACGGACACCTGACATTTGTGAACAAAAAAGTGAACCAGAGGGAAGGACAAAGGACCCCTGGAGAAATCTTGTTGGAGGATCTTTTGTTAGTAACAAAGCCCCCTACCTGCTGAAATGCCTCCCACCTGGCCTAGGAGGAACCCAGGCAGAACCACGAGGGGGCCTATGGTCAGGCCCAGGGCTTCCACGTGCTGCTTACCTGTGTAACCGCAGTGGTGCCTTCTCTCCTAAGCTCTTGTCACTGTGGGGAAACTTCCCTGGCATGGTCCCCCGCCCCAGGGGTCCTGGGGCCAGATTATAGTCCAAAGTATGGTTTTGCTGTTTGCCACAGTTGGACTTGTCCAGGCCACAGTCCACTTCCAGCTCCTTCTTCTGGTTTGTGTTCTTAAGCTGAGCGGCGGGGATCAGATTATCTTTCTGGAAGTCTGACAAGTTGTTCATGGCCTCCCTGCTGCTGTCATCTGGCCGCCGAAGTCGCAGCTGCCGCACAGCCACTGCCACCATGCCCAGCAGCACCAGCAGTACCACTAGCCCCACACCCAGGGAAACAGCCACCCAGGGGAAGCTGGGTGGCAACCCCATGGGGAACTCGCAGCGGCTTCCCACAAAGCCATACGGGCAGTTGCAGACGAAGTTGTCCGGGGAGAGGCCAGTGTAACAAGTGGCCCCGTTGAAGCAGGGCCCTGAGGCACAGGCATCGCTGGGTGTCCGCACTTCACAGCGCCGGCCAGAGAAGCCGGCGGGGCAGGTGCACATGAGTCCATTCTCCAAGTCATGGCAAGTGCCACCATGGGCACAAGGACTTCGGGCACAGTCGCTGACATGCCGTTCACAGTGGGTGCCTGTGAATCCAGGACGACAGCGGCACATGCGCGTTGGACCTCGGTTCAGGCACTGGCCCCCTGGGAGGACACACAGTACACAAATCAGCCACAGACTGGGAACTCCCCAAGGGAGGGGTGGGTGTCCCATCTCAGAAACAAACTCAGGCTCTTCTGTCCCCATGTACACAGCTAGCATTTAGAGTGTCTGACAAAGAGAACTGGACAGAGACAGGAGGCCCAGAGTATAGGGCGACCCCGAGTCTCTCTGCCTCTGTGGTCTCATATATAGAAATTACTAGCATCTTGGGCGGCGCCTGTGGCTCAGTGAGTAGGGCGCCAGCCCCATATGCCGAGGGTGGCGGGTTCAAACCCAGCCCCGGCCAAACTGCAACCAAAAAATAGCCGGGCGTTGTGGCAGGCGCCTGTAGTCCCAGCTGCTCGGGAGGCTGAGGCAAGAGAATCGCGTAAGCCCAAGAGTTAGAGGTTGCTGTGAGCCGTGTGACGCCACAGCACTCTACCCGAGGGCGGTACAGTGAGACTCTGTCTCTACAAAAAAAAAAAAAAAAGAAATTACTAGCATCTTACAGAACTGTAAAATGAAATCATACAGACATTCATGAGTTTGAATCTCATCTACTCTCTCCAGCCAGGAGTCTGGCACCTAAGCTTCAGTTTCCTTCTGTGTTAAGCTGGAATAGAAAGTTATCTGTCCCCTTTAGAGGGTAGTTCTGAGAGTTAGACAGGAATGTGCCTGAAGGCAAGAGCACATGCTTGATATATAGTGAACTGCTCAAATACATGTAATTATCATTGTTTTGCTTCATCTTCACCACCACATGAGAGAGGATGGGTGTTCTATATTCCCATTTAGTGATAAAGAACTGGCAGCTCCAGGGGGTTAAGTCGGAGTGTAGACTCCATCTCAGCCTGTTTAACTCTCTCCAGATCCTGAGCTACTCTCCTGCTGGTGCTGCCTGTCGGCCTCACGAGGGTCAATCAGAGGTCAGGTAAACAAAGATTACCAACATGCTGTGTGTCCAAAAAGGTGCTGAACATTCTAGATGCCTCATGCCACACCGTGCTTTATGTGGGTGTGAGCCAAGAAGAGGCCTCCAGGAGCAGGGCTCTGACTCCATCACCAACCTCCCTTTAAGAGGGACATAAATCCTACTCTCTAGGCCAGGACTTCCTGGGGAGGGTCAGAGACCAGTCCAGCCAGGACAGGGCTCTGGCAGGGTAATAGGGAAGGAAGCCACACGGGGTACACACCAACCCATCTCCTGAGATGTTCGTGCTGCAAACTTGCTCCTTCAGAGCCCCCCAGATGATCAGGAAAGCTCTTCACCCTCCAGAGCAGATGGGGACCCACATCAAACTACCCAGAGTGACAGACAAAGCCTCTCTGTGCTCCTGCCCTTCCCTCACTAGAAAGGCAAGTTCACCAGGTTAGCAAGGCAACAGGACGCACCATTGGCACACGGGTTGCTGGTGCACCTATCCACTTTCTTCTCGCAGTTGGAGCCAGTGAAGCTGGGGGGGCATTCGCAGGCATAGCTGGCCCCCTGGTTGCGCTCCCGGCAGGAGCCCCCATTGAAGCAGGGGGAGTCAGCACAGCTCAAGGTACTATGTTCACAGTGCAGGCCGTAGTAGCCTGGGGGACACAGGCAGTGGTAGCCATCTTCCTGGTCCTAGAGAGAGACCATAAAGGGGCCAAAGTCAGCCCCAGGGGAGCAGGTATGTGCGACTGGAAGCTGGGCTCTACCTGCTCTGAAGGCCTGCCTGTGGCTGCACACCCAGTGGCCACTTGGCTGGAGGATGCCTGGACACTCCTGACTTGACCTCTGCCTTCCTGCGCTAGTGTGGGCCTCACCTTACAGCTGCCCCCATTTCGACAAGGGTTGCTGTCACACTCGCTGAGCTCCAGCTCACAGTCCACGCCAGTGTAACCTGGGCGACAGGTGCAGGTATAGCTTCGCTGCCCACTGTTGGAGCACGTTGCCCCGTTCTTGCATGGGGAGTGGTGAGTGCAATAGTTGAGATCTGCAGAGACAGGAACCGACCAGCTGAGCAGGTCCAGGGGATGCTCCCACCTCCAGGGTCCTCGCAGTGCAAGGTCACCCCCATGTTTGCCCCAAGGAGCCTTCAAGTCAAAGTCTTTCAGGCCTTCTCCACTCAATGAAATCATGTTTCCTCAATCATCTTAAATCATATATGACCAGTGAAGTCAACAAAGGTCGAAATAACACAACTGGATGATATCCAGCCAGGTAAACTCACAAACACTGCCAGTCTAATTAGGATGAAGGTAAGGAAGAGGTGGAGAGACCAAAGCCACATGTCAGGAAGGAAGTCAGAAAAGGCTTCATGAAGGAGGGAAAGCTGAGATAAGCATAGAAGGAGGGATAGAATTTCAACAGGTAGAAACTGTAGAGGGGAGATGAGAGCCACTATAGGTAGTAACCAGCATTTTTTTGAAGGAGGAGGTGTTACAAAGGTATTTTTTTCTCACTATGTCGCCCTTGTCACACTCTATTAGCGTGCTGTGACATCACAGCTCACAGCAACCTCAAACTCTTGGGCTTAAGTGATTCTCTTGCCTCAGCCTCCCAAGTAGCTGGGACTAAGGTGCCCGCCACAACACCCAGCTATTTTTTGTTGCAGTTGTCATTGTTGTATTAGCTGGCCTGGGCAGGTTTTGAACTCGCCAGCCTCGGTGTATGTGGCTGGTGCCATAATGACTGTGCTACGGGTGCTGAGCTGTTACAAGGGTATTTTGAAATGTAAGTATTTGTTTTCTTATTTGGGAAGGACAGGGAGGGAGAATCAGACAGAGCAAATAGAGGGACTGAAGGAGCTGTGTTTGCATACAATGAGTGTATGACTGTGTCACTTGGGAACAAATGTGGGGGAGAAGAAAGAGAATGAGCAGGAACTAGGTGGTATTGGGGCAGGGATGGGTGGACACACACAGACACACACAGAATACAAGGACTGAATCCCAAGCCCTTAGTTGACAGCAAGTCAATGCCTAGACAGGTTTTTCCCAACCTGGCAAGCCCCTATCCACCCAACCCAGGCCTGTGCTGGTGTCTCTGTGACAGCAGGCACACCATTTGTGCCTGGAAATGGGAATTACAAGCTACAGCTGGCTAGCAGGATGCAGGAGAGATGGGTCCCACCCCTAAGGTTGGGGCTCAAAGATCCCTGTCTAGCCAGAAGAGTGACTAGCACCCCAAATACTAGGAAGGGATAGCACAGGCACAGACAGCAGCTGCCTAGCAAGGTCAACTAGGGAAGAGCAAGGGAGGCTGTGCCCACACTGAAAAGTCGGTTAGATATCACTCCACCCAGAGGCCCAGCTCCCCCACAGCCTCAGGCAGCCGATGGGCACACCCCACCAGACAGCTGTTTAGGGGAGAGCTGCTCAAACAGCCCTGGAAGGTAAGCAAACACTTAGGGGGTTAATAGGTAACTACAAGCAGAAAGAGGAACTGAGCCTGGCATCCCTCTCTCTTCGGCTTTACTAGAATTTATGAATGTAAACTCCAGGCCACCAAGCTGTCACCCCCCCACCCAAAACTTCTTCAGCCACCCTAGGTCTCTAGTATCTGGAGAAGAAGTACCAATCATCTCATTCTAGGATAGTTGTAAAAGTCCTAAAAAGTCCCAAGATCCTTGAAGGAAAATGGGAAAGCCAAGTCAGCAGTCACCAAGTAAGAAGGATCAGGGTGACAACTCTGGTTTCCACCCCACCCCCACCCCATCTCTCCAAGCCCCTCTGCATTCTCTCCTTGCCTTGACTTACCTTGATCACAAAACAGGCCTCCCCAGCCCTCATCACAAGTACATTGCCAGGGGGTGCTGCAGGTGCCATGGCGACAGCCATTGTGGGGGATGCATTCGTTGCATAGGCGGCCCTGCCAGCCTGGGCGGCAGCTGAAGGACAAAAGGAAGGCTGAGAGTGAGGTGAGAGGCCTGGCCAAGGGGGTAGACCCCTCACCAATTCCTGCCTCTACTCACAGGCACTCGGCTGGCTTGCTGCAGTAGCCATTCTGTTCATGACAGCCAGAAAGACAGATAGCTAAGGAAAGAAAACAGGGCTGGGTAAGGCCAGGACGCCAGGCACTCTGAAGTCTCCCTCTCCTCTCCTGGTCCTGGGGGTGTCCCAAGTCTCCTGGGCTCACTTCCCACTCCTGGTCTCCTAGAGAAGCCCTGAGTATCTTAAAGGGAAACAATGGCAGAGGGAAAGAGAATCCAGGCTGGATAGAATACAGTAACGTCCTTGTGGGCTTTGGCATAATGGGGAGGAATGTTGGGAAGAGACAGTAGGGTCTGAGTCCACACACACCCTCAGCATCCCCAGACATCCCTGAGGCCCAGCTAGTGGGGAGCCCAGACCCACTCTTCAGGGGAGTCAAGCTGTGGCTTAGAAAACTCCACTGTGTTTGGTCAGGGGACCCTGCACCTTCACGCAGGGGAGAGCTTGTCTGCTTACGCTGTTGGCAGTACTCCCCAGTCCAGCCAGGCAGGCAGGACAGGTTGCCATCTGGCTGGCACACGTAGTGGCCAAAATGGTCATTGCGCTTCTTGCACAAGCGTGAGCAGCTGTCCCCGTAGTAGTTGTCACTGCAGATGACTCGGTAAGAGTAGCGCAGCTTTGTGATGGTGCTGGTTTGCTCATCCAGTAACCAGTTCTGACCCACAGCTAGCGAGCCATGGATGGAGATCTTGCTGATGAGTGCATCTGGTGGCAAGGCCTCTGAAAGGGCAAAGAGTCAGATCAGGGAGGGGCAGGTCTGGTTCTCAAGAGTGCCAGAAACTGCTGACCAGTGCCCCTCTTGGCTGTGATGATGGTGAGCAGCCAACAAATCTGTCCTGTTGTCCAAATGACCCCTACTTGCCAGCAAGCATAGGCCACAGGGACCTAAAAGTCCCACTACTAGGCTGACCTGTGCATGAGCAGGGGTCCTGATATCATTCAAAAATGGGGACAATAGAAGGATGTTAAGATATCCCAGGGTCCTGGAGGGGGATAGGGAGGGAAAAGAGGTCAAAATGGGGGGGAAATAAAGGAAAAGAAAAAGAAAAGTTCTCCAGGCTGGGGAGGACTCTGGGAGCAGGGGTTCCTTTGGTGCCCATTCAGGGGTTCTGCCCCCAGAGGTGGGTAGTCGTTTTTCTTTTTCCTTTTCAAAGTGAGAATTGTTGTGCTGCTGAAATATCCTTTTCCTCTGTGTCAGAACAACATCCCAAAGCCATTATTCCCTTTCCAAAGGAGCGGAATTCGCGAAAGGTGTAAAATACAGGAAGGGGCCCGTCAGCGGCGCTGGCAGCTTCGGCCTTTCTCACCGCCGTGCTCCCCGCGTTCCCACGCCAAAAATAACCCGCAGGAAACGCAATTGTGCTCTGAGTCCAGGAGGCGGGCGGAATCTGAGCGTCCAGCGCGGGGCGAAGCTCCTGGCCAAGCTAAGCGTCCTGCCTCCCACCCCCAACCCCGCACTTCCCCCGCCTCCAACAGGTTAACTCTTTCAGCGCTGCGCCGTGTCGCCCCCCTGTGGTGGCCGAGCGAGCTACTCACCTGGCCGCAGGTCGTCTCCTGGCGCGTGCCAAGCTTCGATGATGAGTGAGAAGGTACCCTGGGAATGAGCGTGGGGGGATGGAGAGATAGCGAGATGAGCAGAGGGGAGAGGTGGGAGTGCCTTGCAGCAGCCGATTTAATTAATCTAATTGCAGGATACAGTTACTGCGCCTGGGTCAACATAACGGGTCTGCGCGCAGTGTAGCGCTTGAGCCGGGAAGGCGAGAGGAGAACCCCGGGTAGGGGGAGGGTTGAGGGATAGGGGAGTGTAATGCGGGGCGGGGGGTGGGGGGGCGGCGCCGATGCTCCTCGCGGAGTCATAGATAATGAAAATCGCGTCCCAAAGGCTGGGGGAAGGAAGGGTGTAAAACTGGGAAGACGGAGGCTGGCGAGAGCCTTCTCTGGGATGAGGTCCTAGGGAGGGAGTTGAGAAGAAAGCTCCAGGAGCGAATGCACCCTGGGGTGTTTTTTTGGGGGGGGAGATTTTCGGGGGGGTGGTCCTAGGGCGTCTTTTGCTTTGGCTTCTGTGACCTCCCAGTGCGCCCAAGCTGTGCTCACCGGCCAGGTGAAATTGAAGGGCAACTGGAGAGGGTTACGGCCCCCGCCGCTGCTGTCCTCCCGGACCGCGAAGGAATTGATGCCCAATACCGGCGTGGATACGCTGCCGAAGGTGCAGGGCCCCGGCAAGACGACCGCCTGGAAGTGCTTAAGGCAGACGCGGAAGAAAGTCCGGCAGCCGGGCTCGCAAGGCTGCCCACTGGCCAGAACGCCGCGCTCGTTGGCGAACTCCTGCAGCTGCAGCTGGAAGACGCCGGAGCCGGCCGCGCGCTATTGCACAGAGATCGAGAGAAGGAGGGAGGGGATCGGTCAGCTGCACTGGCGCCCGGGGTTCGAACCCAGAGCGCGGCGGGAGGGAGCGGAGAGGGCGCGGGACGTTACCTGCTGCCAAAGTGCCACCAGCAGCAGGAGCGCCCAGCCAAAGGCGCTCCGGAACGCGGCCGCCATCCCCTTGGAGCGTCGCTCTCTCCACCCGCGGGCACTGAATCTGGCTCTGTTCCAGACGCTGCTTTCCCGCGCGTCCGCCCACCGGCGGGGGTCCCTGAAAAGCTGAGCTCCTCTCGGGACACTGCTACCCCCTAGCTTTTTCGCTAGCTCCCGGGCAGCTGCGGCTTTAGGTAATCCAGGTGAGGGCAGCTAGGCGGCGGCCGCGTTGAGGACGTGTCCACGGACTAATCCTGGGGTTGCAAGCGGGCTAGTGCCGGGGTACAGTGCACCGAAGCGACCTGGGCTGCGGCTCTTGGCCTCGTGTTCCCGGCCTGCTCACAGCGCCGCTACTGAAACCTGCGTACTTGGGAGCCCTCCTTTTATATATTGGCTCCTCTCCTCTCCGCCTGTCACTCAGACTCATGGTCACTCTCCCCTCCCCTCCCCTCCGAGCCTCTAGTTGCTACAGTTCCAGCGCCGCCCGGAGGGGGCCTCCGCCCCCACCCACCCCCCTCCGCCTCTTGCAGCCAGTCTGGCTCAGGTCCCCGCCCCTCTGTGCTGCTCCCAACCCCTGGATCCTCCAGCTGTGCGTGTGCCGAGGTGACCAGTCATCAGAGATCGCTGAGTTAAGGACTGAGACCCTGACCGCTGGAGGATGTGGGAGGATTGGCAGGGGGACCAGGCGGGAGGCAAACGAGTGGTTCCGGGATGGTCCTGGGGGCGGAGACACTAGGGTGTACCCGTAGGCGGTGCGTCAACAGCGGGCGCTAGTTACCTGCTGTCCTTAAGCAGGTAAAAGAACTTAAGCCTAGAAAGCGAAAACCAGCGCCAGGGTACTCGGATCTCCTTTCCCTTCCTGGAGCTTTGTGAGTCCTCGCCTTGTCGGCCCCCAACCTATGAGCACCCACCAACCGCGCGTCCCCAACACAGCAGGGAAGCCAGCGGACGCGTTAACCTCTCTGTAGCCACTCCAAGCAAGGCGAGGGGCCACGCGTCGAAGACTGGAGCTCTTTCTCTACACCTAGTGGGCATCCTCCCCTCTAGCTGCGGGGGCGTACCCGTCGCGTGCCTTTTCCTTTTGCCCCCCCGCCCCCGCCCCTGCTCCACCCCACCCCGCCTGGGTTTGGCTCGTGCCTGCACTGAGACGCGCGATCCTCGAGGTGGGGGAAGGCGGTGCTTGGTCCCAGAGGTAGGAAGGGGGCGCGTCCTCAGCTGTATGGTAATAAGGTTGGGACCCCGCCTCCCGGTCCCGCCCTCACCTGGGTTCCGCTTCAGCTCCAGCGCCTTCTCCTCCCACCCCAGCAGCCCCAAGCCCCCGGACGCGTCCTGTAGCTCCTCTGGGGCAGGGAGGAACTCTCTTGGCTCCAGAGTTGGCTGAGGCCACTGGAGAGTTAAGGTGAAGGGGCTGAGGCCGGGCAGGCCCGGGTCCTCTCCTCATAGGGCGGGATGTTGAGTAGAACTGGAGGCGCGCGGATTTGTTTGAGTTTCAGGCGACTTCACACGCCTCGCCCTCCAGGCTCCCCCGGTGGCCCTACTCTTCCAAGCCGCAGCGGCGCAGCTGCTTTCCGGGAACCCCACGTTGTCCCTGGAGGCGGCAGACCGGGGAGGGCCAGCTTCTCCCAGTCTCCGGGGTGCCGGGGAGCTCTCTCTCTGGGACGCGAGGACAGCGGGGGCCTTGTGGCTTCAGTTGTCAGCTCGCCCGCGCAGTGATGGCTGTGGTCTGGCGATAAGATCAGCGCGGGGGGAGTTGGGACGCGGCGCGGGCCCGGGGGAGGGTGGGGGGGCGCCGCGCAGAGTCCAACAGCTGCCAAGGCCGAACATGGTCTGATTTTTTTTGACTTGGTTGTTGGTGGTGGAGGATTGAGAGGAAAAGGATGAGAAACAAGAGGTTGGGAGCGTGGGTTGGGGGAGGGGCGAGGTGAGGAGACGGGCTCCGGGGTCCCCCACGCACGGCCACCCCCCCCCCAGCCACCATCTGGCGCGAGCGGGTTGGCGTGGGGAACCGAGGTGGGGCGGGGGCCGGCAGATGGGCCCAGGCTGCGCTCTGGAGTTAATGTAGGTTATGGGCAGGCGGAGTCCCAGGCCCGAGGGAGGGGGAGCCCGAGGGGTGCCTCCCGGCGGTCCTGGCAAGTAGGGCCCCAGATCTCTCTGCCCACACGCTATAGATCCCTAGACCTGCCTCTCCAGGATGCGAGAGGGCATCCTCGCTCTTCTTCAATCTGGCATCCAGCTCTGCCCAGCTCTGTCCAGCTCTGTCACTTCCTTCCCCAAATCCTGACCTGGGAGTTCATAAAAACACGCTTTTTATCTGCCTCTGTCACTTGCTTGACCCCACAAAGCAACTCTCTCAATACTAGAAGATTTGGAACACTTTCTTTTTCATATCTGGGCCACTGTGCCCCAAAGCACTTTGCCAATAGTCAAGAACCATACAAAAGTCAGAGTCATTATTAGAGTCACAAAATGCACGGGATCCCAGAGATCTAGAAAGTCTCTGACCTGGGGGAGGGGTGGAAGGGTTAAATTCTCACCATTAAATGGCATTCATAAAGTACATATTACAAGGTGCGCTGCTCAGAAGCAGCTCTTTACTGGGTTAGGATGCCACCCTTGGCTCTGGGTACCTACTATCACTCCCCCTGAAGCTCCTGGGGTCGACCAGGAGGGTGTCGCACTGCTGGCAGGGAACCCGAGTTCAAAGGCCGCAGTGTTTGTCCCCGCCCCACAGTTAAGGCTGCTGGTCCTATCTTCTCCCACTGCTGACTTGCAGGAGCAGGAGGCTGTGAGGCGATGAGAGGGAGCAGATCACTGTGGGGCTGCACGCGTGTGGAAGTCGGCTGCCCCCGCCCCTGACTTACAGGCTCAACGACTCCCTGGAGAGCGTGCATAGACCCATGGCCTGAGCCACTTGGGCTCCCACCGACTATGAGCCTTCTGCAGGTCCACGGTTCCTCAACCTGACCCGCACCTGCAACAGTGCTCAGCGTCGAAACCGGAGCATGGTCGAGACCTGGCTTCTCTCAAGGGCCACAGCCTCCACCCTAGAGGCCTTCTGCTTTTGCTGTCCCTTTCACTTGGCCACTACAGCAACCAACACCGGAGGTCGGGAAACTCCAAGGTTGCAGTCCAGCGGTACCCCAGCTGACCTCCCGTTACTGGGGTGCAACCGGAGCTTTGTAAAGCCACTGGACTCTCCCGGCTGTGTACCCTACGTGCCCTCCCCAAGGCCAGAGGCGCCGCACCGCGGCCTCCAGAGCTGTTTTGCCTCTCCTCTCCCCTACCCCCTCCCAGGAGACAGTGCTCTCCGCAGGGCACTTAGTACCCGGGTAGGAACCCTGCAGAGGCCGGGCCACAGTGCCCGCTGGACAGGCCGGGGGCGGGGACGCAAGTCTGGCTTGGGCGGGGCGTTTAAGCCTTGAGGGGCGCTGCTGCGGTCACTGCGGAGAAGGGGCCACGTGCAGGGAGCAGCGGCCGGGGAGCTGCACAGAAGGCGGGGAGATTTGCAAACTGTTGCTGCCACATGGCTGCTCCATTCGATCCATTCACATTGAAATGAGGCCGACGCGTGCCTCATCTGCCGTAGGGCGCTGCCACGCGTCAGCCCGGCCCGCCGCGTGCCAACTGGGGCAGTGGGGCTGGCAGAGCCTGCCAGCCGTGGGGGCGCAGCCCAGGCTGGGCCTTCAGGAGAGGGTAGGAGGAGGGAGTAGAGCTACCCTAGCCACTTAGGCGCCTCTGTTTCGCGGACCTTGGCCCTATAATTGGAAATGAGCTGGCGAGAAAGGACCAGGACCGACAGGTTTCAAAGGGGGGCCAGGATCGATGCCGCCTCTCCCCGCAGATGCGCCCGGGCAGCGCTACTCTCCATCTGCCGTTGCTCGCACCTGCCGGTCAATAAATCGATTTTACAATTTAATGCAGCAGCTTCCCGCCCGCCTGGGACAGATGCCGCCGCAGAACCACCTCCGCCCTCGCCCCTCCCCTCAAGGGGCGCCAGCGGTTAGAGACGGGATTCCCGCTCCGCAGGCGGTGCTCCGCCGGGCCTTGTTCACCTCTCCTGGTGCCCCTACTAGGAACCGCCTGCTCTGGGTTTTTCTTAAGGGACGGAGTGGGTTCCCCATAGGATAGGCCTGAGGCTGGTGAAAGGGCCAGAAGAAATCTGGTAATTTGGTGGTGTCCTTGAGGACTCACTGGGGGGCCTCAAGGAAGAAACAGGATGCAATGCCTGATAAGATATAAGGTGCTGGGCGGCGCCTGTGGCTCAGTGAGTAGGGCGCTGGCCCCATATACCGAGGGTGGCGGGTTCAAACCCGGCCCCGGCTGAACTGCAACCAAAAAATAGCCGGGCATTGTGGCGGGCGCCTGTAGTCCCAGCTACTCGGGAGGCTGAGGCAGGAGAATCGCCTAAGCCCAGGAGTTGGAGGTTGCTGTGAGCTGTGTGACTCGGCACTCTACCAAGGGCGATAAAGTGAAACTCTGTCTCTACAAAAAAAAAAAAAAGATATAAGGTGCCCCGTGAAGAGGTAGGGTAGGTCATGGAGGAGCATAGTAAGCTCTGAAGAACCACCCCTCACCCCCCACCCCCGGGAGAGGACTGAGGTGGTATGGAGCCTCTCTCCACCCTCCAGACGAATCTGGGGAATACACATGACATGAACACATGAAGGGACTCTTAGCACTTCCTAATTACGTGGTCTGGAGCTTGGGTCTTAATCCCAACTTTACACCTCAGTTTTCTCATCTGTGCAATGGCCTGGGTACTGTATCAGACTGTGCACTTGCAGGACCCCCATAAACAATAATTTGCTTTCCCCCGTGTGATATCCAGAAAGCCAGGAGCCTACTTGGACTGGAGGAGTGATCCCTGACTGCAAAAGAGTTCCAGGAGGAAAAGAAGGAAAAAGGCGAGCAGAAGACAAATTCTCCTAAGGGATGAGACTCGAGGAGAGAGGGAAGTGAGGTGGGCATGGAAGGGATATATGGACCCTGTGAAAATAATCAACTGTTTGAGGGCCTTTCGTGTGTGGGGAGGGTCACAAAGTTCTTGCCTGGGGCATGAGACTGGAGTTTTGAAAATAAATAAGTTTGGAGAAAATAGGAAGATTTGGAGAACCAACTGCTCATGGTAATGACCTTCTAAGACCAACATAACCCCGCTTCCAGGGCCAAGTAGTCTCAAATGGGTAGCCCTCCTTCTTCCTGGTGGTAGTTCAGAGCAGAGGCCTGTGGGAGTAAGGAGGAGGCAACTTCTGAATTGCCTTTGTCATTAAAGCTCCCAGCAGCTTAGGGGGATTCAGCCCTCTCCCTATCACCAAGAGGGTATGCGAACTGGGCTGGACTGTCCACTGGCTGATGGCTCATGACTGATGACCCAAATGTGCCAAGGAAGGGATGTCCCAGTGGGCAGGACCACTGTATTAGCTCTGGTGTCTAATGAGACACTAGAAGGGCCTCCCACCTCTTCTCTCCAACTTCTCCAGGAACCTGAGGGTCTAGACTAGTCTCATTCTGCCTCTTTTGCCTTCTCAGAAGACCCAATGTAGGAGGTGCCTGGAACTGAGTAACTGGTATGAAGCAGGCCCTGTCTTTCTGGAGGAGAACAGATTTGGAGGGCATAGACAATGTGCCTAAGAGAGAAGAAGCTAAGGGTCCTAGACCTGAAAAGTCTTTTTAACTGTGACTCATGGCGGGCAGGAAGGGGGTGGGGGGGCTCAGGGTGAAGACCTGCTGGCTGGAGAGGCTGAGATAGGCCTGGCCGCAAGAGCTTGTGTTGACAGTGA
Source organism: Nycticebus coucang (assembly GCF_027406575.1). Classification (NCBI taxonomy): domain Eukaryota; kingdom Metazoa; phylum Chordata; class Mammalia; order Primates; family Lorisidae; genus Nycticebus; species Nycticebus coucang. Next base: position 42,898,089 of record NC_069785.1, on the reverse strand, counting down.
CCCAGCAGCTGCCCCAGCTTCATTTGCCAAACCTAGGGGATGCCTGGAAAGCTAGGGCCAGGAGCCACGCAGTGGGTATTTCCAGCCACGGCAGAGGCGGGGGTTTAGGGCAGCCTCCACGGCAACTTTCCCAGAGCTCCTGGCTTCCCCTTCACTAGCTCCTTCCTGTCCCCACCCTTGCCAGTGAGCTTGGAGGCTCAGGAGAGGGGAGGGAGACTCAGGGAAGCCTCTGTATGGAGACCCCTCAGGCTAGTGGCCTTGCCCAGACTGCCCCTGACTCCTGATCTGGATCTCTTAGGGTCCAGCAGACTCTGAGAGGGGCCAGAGAAGAGAGGGCACAGGGGAAAGGCATTGCTAGGAGTTACTGGGCCAAAAGAGACCTGAGCTGAAGGACGTGATGGGGTTGGGGGAGAAGAGCCTGAGTTTAAAGCAAAGGTTTAGCCATCCTCTTGGACTGACTTCCCTACCCTATAGAAACGTCCTCTGCCCTGGCCCTGTTAACCTCAACTGTCCTCTCCTCTTACCCCCTCACCAGCATACAGGTCACCCATCTCTGAAACCTCTTTTCTTTGTAAACTTTGTCCTCTGGGACGCTCTCCTTAGCCCACCTTCCCCCTTAGCCCTCACACTTCTCTTCTGGCTCCAGCCTTCTGTTACATTCCAGGCCACTATTGCCCTAAATCCTGGGTATCCCTGGGTCCTTGCAAGCTCCACCTTGCCCCGCTGAGCAATAGCTCATTGCCTGGAAGAAACCCTGACCTCTCCTCATTTCTCCACATAACCTCTGATCTCTGAGAACTCGAGCAAGCAAAAGATAGGGGATGGGGCCACACCTCTGCCAGCAAGAACCTGGGGGTAGGGGGTTATTGGATCAGCCTTAGTCCCCTGCAATCTCCCTAGAAGGAGGGTCAATCCTGAACCAGGAAGTATCCTTAAAATACTCTCCTACACAGAGGAAGAAACCAGGGACAGGTGCCAATTCTGGGAACAGCTGCCTGCCCAGGCAGGTCACCGTTCCCTAGTGAAGGCTAAGGAGGAACCAACTGACATGGTCAAGTAGGTGATGGGTCTTAAGCAGAAGAGGGTGACTGGCTGTCTCCTTCTCCCACCACAGTCAGAATGAGAGGAAACAGGCTTCAATTGTGTCAGGAAGGATTTAGGTTAGACATATGGGAGAACTTCCTGTGACAGAGTATCTACATCATGTATCCTAGTTGTTAATCCAGGTTGAACTCTCCCCTCAATTGATGAGAATTGCATGTTGATGCTTGCTAATGAGTAACTTGCCTGGTCTGTGATTAGCAAAAAAACCCCAGCCCACAGAATTCGCCTTGTGTCTAGACTGTCCCCAACAAAGAAGTCCAGAGAGATCTGGAGGCACTAGGCCCTCTCTCAGCCTCAAGGAGATTTTTGTACAGTGTTTAGGCCACTGTGAGCCAATCTTGCTTTACCTCTCTGGCCCCAGCTCTCTGGGTGCCATTCTCAGAAAATCAAGCCCTATAAGGGCTGTCCAGCCACACAAACTTTGTAGCAAAGAGGCAGGCTAGTTTTGAGGTCTAGGAGCTCAAAGTGAATTTCCAGAGCCATAGTGAATAGTTGGGGTCTCCAACCCCAGGGGTGTCAGTAACATCTTCTCTATGCTCTTTTATTTTCTTTCTTTTTTCTTTCTTTTTTTTTTTTTGAGACAAGGGTCTCACTATGTCGCCCTGGGTAGAGTGCTGTAGCATCATAGCTCACAGCAACCTCAAACTCTTTTGTTCAAGTGATCCTCTTGCCTCAGCCTCCCAGGTAGCTGGGACTACAGGTGCCTGCCACAATGCCTGGCTTTTTTTTTTTTTTTTTTTTGAGACAGAGTCTCAAGCTGTTGCCCTGAGTAGAGTGCTGTGCTGTCACAGCTCACGGCAACCTCAAACTCTTGGGCTTAAGTGGAGCCTCCCAAGTAGTTGGGACTCCAAGTGCTGACCACAATGCCTGGCTATTTTTTTTTTTTTCTTTGAGACAGAGCCTCAAGCTGTCACCCTGGGTAGAGTGCTGTGGCATCACAGCTCATAGCAACCTCCAATTCTTGGGCTGGAGTGATTCTCTGCCTCTGCCTCCCAAGTAGCTGGGACTACAGGTGCCCACCACAATGCCCGGCTACTTTTTGGTTGCAGCCGTCATTGTTGTTTGGTGGGCCCAGGCTGGATTTGAACCTACCAGCTCAGGTGTATGTGGCTGGCGCCTTAGCCATTTGAGCCACAGGTACCGAGCCACCTGGCTATTTTTTTGTTACTGTTGTCATTGTTTAGCAGGCCTGGGTCGGGTTTGAACCCACCAGCCTTGGTATATGTGGCCGACGCCTTAACCACTGAGAGCTACATGCCCAGCCTTATTTATTTATTCATTTATTTTTAGAGACAGGATCTTGCTGTGGCTCAGGATGGTCTCGAACTTGTGAGCTCAAGCGATCTGCCCACCTTGGCCTCCTAGAGTGCTAAGATTACAGATGTGAGCCACCGCGCCTGGCCTCTATATTCTGTATTTAGAATATACAGGCGCCTGGCCTCTATATTCTGTATCAACACCTCAGTGCTCATTTACCCTAGTTTCATGAGTCCTGTTTCGGCAGTGTGAACATGCCTATTGTTGGAGCCCTTCTGGGTGCCACATCTCAGTGTTGCCCTGTGGCTAGCTCCTCTCTCCTACTTCCCCTCCTCTCCTATGTGCCTTGATCCCCTCCTCTCATTCCTTACTACAATTCTTCTCCAGGAAAGGGAGACCTGGGACAAGTTTATAAAAACTTCCACCAAGCAGGGCGGCGCCTGTGGCTCAAGGAGTAGGGCGCCAGTCCCATATGCTGGAGGTGGCAGGTTCAAACCTAGCCCCGGCCAAAAACCACAAAAAAAAAAAAAAAAACTTCCACCAAGCAAAAAGAAGGCATGCAACAAGCAGGTTCCATTTGAGGCATGGCCCTGTGGGTTTTTAGGGGCTCTGTGTATTTGTGTGTCTGTGGGGGTGGGGTGGGTAGGTGGGTCAGTGGTGTATGCAGAGTTTGGGTTCATCAGTCATCTGGGTATGGATGTCTACCATGTGCCTAGCACTGGGCTAGGGTCAGTCAGGCTGCAGAGTAGCATAAGTTTCAGCCCCTTGGGTGGTGCCTGTGGCTTAGTGGGAGGGTGCCGGCCCCATGTATCAAGGGTGATGGGTTCAAACCCGGCTGCAGCCGAAGTGCAACAAAAAATATCTGGGCATTGTGGTGGGCGTCTGTAGTCCCAGCTACTCGGGAGGCTGAGGCAAGAGAATCACCTTAGCCCAAGATCTGGAGGTTGCTGTGAGCTGTGATGTCATAGCACTCTACCCAGGGCGACAGCCTGAGGCTCTGTCTCAAAAAAAAAAAAATAGTTGGGCATTGTGCCAGGCACCTCTGATCCCAGTACTCCAGAGGCTGAGGCAAGAGAATCGCCTAAGCCCAAGAGCTGGAAGTTGCTGTGAGCTGTGACGTTACTGCACTTTACAGAGGACGGCAACAGAGTGAGACTCTGTCTCAAAAAGAAAAAAGTTTGGATTCAATGGCTCACACCTGTAATTCTAGCTCTCTTTTTTTTTTTTTTTTTTTTGCAGTTTTTGGCCGGGGCTGGGTTTGAACCCACCACCTCCGGCATATGGGGCCAGTGCCCTACTCCTTGAGCCAAAGGTGCCGCCCAATTCTAGCTCTCTAAAGCAGGTGGATTGCTTGAGCTCACAAGTTTGAGACCAGTTGGAGCAAAGAAAGACCTTATCTCTACTAAAAATAGAAAAACTAGCAGGATGTTGTGGTGGGTGCCTGTAATCCCAGCTACTCAGGAAACAAGAGGAGGATCACTTGAGTCCAAGAGTTTGAGGTTGCCGTAAGCTTTGATGGCATGGGACTCAACCCCAGGGTGACTGAGTGAGACTCTCTCTCTTTTTTTTTTGTGGTTTTTGGCCAGGGCTGGGTTTGAACCCGCCACCTCCAGCATATGGGACTGGCACCCTACTCTTGAGCCACAGGTGCCACCTGAGACTCTTTCTCAAAGAAAGAAAAGTACGGCTCAGTGCCTGTGCCTCAAGCAGCTAAGACACTAGCCACATACACCTGAGTTGGTGGGTTCGAATCCAGGCCAGTCCCGCCAAACAACAATGACAGCTGCAAACAAAAAATAGCCAGGCGTTGTGGCAGGTGCCTGTAGTCCCAGCTCCTTGAGAGGTGGAGGCAAGAGAATCGCTTGAGCCCAGGAGTTGAAGGTTGCTGCGAGCTGTGATGCCACAGTATTCTACCCAGGGTGACAGCTTGAGGCTCTGTCTCAAAAAAAAAAAAAAAAAGAAAGAAAGAAAGAAAAGGACTGTGATGACCTGTGGAACCAGATTTCAGGGATGGACTGGGATCCCATGGGCAGAGGAGGCTTTATGGGGGAGGAGGGATTACACTGGGCCTAGACAAAAAGAGCAGAACTTACATAAAGAGAAGAAGGAGACAGCGCCTGTGGCTCAGTGGGTAGGACGCCAGCCCCATATACCGAGGGTGGCGGGTGCAAACCCAGCCCCGGCCAAACTGCAACAAAAAAATAGCCGGGCGTTGTGGCAAGCGTCTGTAGTCCCAGCTACCTGGGAGGTTGAGGCAAGAAAATCGCCTAAGCCCAGGAATTGGAGGTTGCTGTGAGCTGTGTGATGCCACAGCACTACCAAGGGGAGGGCAATAGAGTGAGACTCTGTCTCTACAAATAATAATAATAAAAATAAAAAATAAAGAGAAGAAGGGAGGGCATTCCTGGCTGGGGGAATGAAGAGAGACACAGGATCAGGATGGAAATAAAATAAAATAATAAATAAAGTAATATCCATGAATTCTACAAATGAGATACATGTAAACATACAATACAGTACTGGACACTTTGTAGATCCTTGGTAAATACTAGTTCTCTTCTTCCTAATTGGAAATATTTAATACATCAAAACATCATTTTTCTCCTTTTTTTTTTTTTTTGGCTGGGGCTGGGTTTGAACCCACCACCTCCGGCATATGGGACCAGTGCCCTACTCCTTGAGCCACAGGCATTTTTCTCACTTCCCATTTTACTGTGCTTTCCTTCAATTAAAATGATTTGCCCGGCGGCACCTGTGGCTCAATCGGTAAGGCGCCGGCCCCATATACAAAGGGTGGCGGGTTCAAACCCGGCCCCGGCTGAACTGCAACAAAAAAATAGCCGGGCGTTGTGGCGGGCGCCTGTAGTCCCAGCTACTCGGAAGGCTGAGGCAAGAGAATCGCTTAAGCCCAGGAGTTGGAGGTTGCTGTGACCTGTGTGAAGCCACGGCACTTTACCAAGGGCCATAAAGTGAAAAACTCTGTCGCTACAAAAAAAAAAAAAAAGATTTGCCTTTATAGGTTAAAAAAAAAGAAACCCTCCAGCCAGACAAATACAGACTTGCTTGATAGGCACTAGAGATTCTGTAAGTTCTTGAGCAGAGGAGAATGTTGAGTACCATCTGGAAGTGGCATACAAGGTAGTCTGGAACAGAGAGGTCCATAGAGAAGGCCCGTACCTGGGGCTGGCCATGTGTGCCCTGATGCCTATGTCCTGTTCCTGAGTTGGCAGGGTAGATGACTGAGCACCTGAAAATGCCAGAATCCTAATGACCTGCTGGGACAGGCTCCATGTTTTCCTTGCTGGCAGCTGCGGTTTCCTCTCACTCCCAGATTGGCCCCTACAAACATGAGACCAGCATCATGGCTTCCTTAGCTCCAATACTGAGGAAGTGTGCCACTGTCCTGGCCTGTCCTTTCCCCTTCCTTCATTCTCCCTTAGAGGCCTGAGGCCCTGTCTGGAAGCCCAGACTTGTCTGAGAGAGGAGAACAGAATTAAATCAGGCCTGGGACCCACAAAGGAAGTCCAGAGGTGCCTTAGGGAAATGACCTGGAGCCCTACATCTAGAAGCTTAGGGTGAGGTGAGCTCCCAGGGGCACTGAGATGAATCCCATATTCTATAACTAGGGACTTAAATACCTCTCAGGACAGGACTCTCCAGGCTGCCCCGTGCTCTTTAGATGGCTCTGATTATAGAAAGTATATCCTCTTGCTGATCTGAAAGACCAGCTGTGGTCTATGTGGGCTAGAGGTTTAGGCAGGGGGGAGCTCTGTTTGGTTTGGGCCTTGTTGAGGGGTTTTGGAATAGTACTGCCAGAGGCAGGGTCCACCAGCCCCTTTGGGATGGTTCTTCTGGGGCCCATGGGCAGATTGCTATAACTGCTTGGTGCCCTGGGCTGGGGCAGTTTAACCTAAGAAGTTTGCAGCTCACCAGGGGTGAGACAGCCAGGGTAAGGCTGCTAGGGTCAGCCCTCCTCAGCCTCACTGGGGAGGCCAGACTTGGGTCAGCCCGTCACACAGGTCAGCCCTCCCTAGGCTGAGATCATCATCCTCCAATCTCCATGGCAGCCCCCACTCCCAGCTGAGCTCACTGCCCTGGCCCACCGGGGGACATTGTTGTTCCCTGGGTCCCTCCCTGGGCTCAATGAGCTGTTTGTTGGCATGTCCGGCGAGGGTAAGGGGAGGGCGGGCACGGGTAGACCGCACACAATGGGGATTCCGTCCATTCTGAGGTGGCTGCGGGAACCAGGCTGGCTTTGTCCCGTGGGCTCTCATTCCCACCATTTAGCAGAGCCGGAACTCCAGGCGGAAGGCCCCGTATAAAAACAACAATGCCGTCACCCTGTCTGTGGGGGAGGGCGCCGCAGGCCACTTCTCCTAGGGGCCCAGGAACCCACAGCCTGGGGCAGTATGAGGGGCATTTGAGACTCTGCCTCAAATCTGAAGGAGACACAGGCAGGCAGATGGGTGCCCCCTTACACTGCACCTGCCTTGCCAGTCCATAAAGGAAACAGGCTCCTTGTCATCCCCAGCCACAAGCAGCTCCTCTGAGTATAAAGAGTGCTAAGGTGCAGAAGGCACTAGTGCATTCTGGGAGCCTTGCTGGGTGGTGTGCAATACGGGGGCTGGTCAGGAGCTGCCTGACCTGCTGGCCTTTCTGCATCCAATGTGGGTAGAAGTCTCTGCTCAACTCTGGGCTCAGGGTTGTTTCTGGGCCTTTAGCCATGTGCTCCTGTTCCTTCGGAAGTAGTGCTAGCTGCTCAGACAACAAGTGTTTATTTTCCAGTGTGGGGAACAGGACGTCACTGCGTTTCCCTCCTGCCTGGTGCTGCAGTGGTTCTCACAGTCTGGGCACTGGTGACATCACCAGCCTTTCCTCCTCAGCCCTGGCCTCCTTGCCTCTCCCTCCTGCTCCATGCCCTGGCCAGGCTGCACAGTGCTGAAACTCCTGCTTCCGCTGCAGGCACTTCTGAGCAGGTCCTCATGGAGGGCATGGGAGCTGTGAACTGGGCCAGCTCCTCATTCACTCACTGCCCCTGGCATTCAGGTCAAACACAGGGATAGCCCCTCTGTGCTTACCCCACCAGAGTGGTTGGCATCCTACCCAGGGCATGCGCCTAGTGTGATGCTGGCCCTTTAAGGGTCTTGGGAAGCCAGAACAACAGGAAATCCAAACGGCCTCATTAGGCAGCTCCGAGCTCAGCACAGTAATTAGTGCCCTGAAAACAAAACAAGGAAAAGCAGGTGGTGGTGCCCCCCCATCTCTGTTGCACCACCCCCCCCCCCCGCGTGGCCTGTTAGTACCCACAGCTAGGCAGCTGGGATTGAATCCCCTCCCTCATAAGCGCCCTCCCTCCAAGCTCCTGCAGTCTGCTGCCCACTGCCCAGGCCAAGGGTCAGAGCCTAAGCTTATGGGAGCTGGCAGTGGCCTGATAGAAGCCCCAGGGACATGCACTGGGGCTTCCCCTCTCCCGCAGCCAGGTGGCCGCTTGTGCATAGCATCCTCTACCTGTTTGGAAAATACTGTGACTAGGAGTGAGGGCTGGTTTGGACTCCTCCAGAGAGAAAGGGGAGACCCCTGGGAATCCCAAGCCAAGAAGGCCCCCTTAGGAGGAGAAAAAAGCCTGCTCTGTGGCCCTGCCTCTTGGGCCTTCTGGTGAACCTTCAGGTGGGCAAGACCACTTGAGCAGAGGGGACACAGGTCCTCTGGGCAGACTCTGGGCACTTGCAAGCCTCATCAGCTGGAAAAAGCCTTGCTTTTTTCTCCCCCCCTCCAACTTTTGATACATTGAGAACTCTGTTCTGTCTCTCACTGCTGAGATATCTCCTTTTATTTATTTATTTATTTTTTTGAGACAAGAGTCTTACTATGCTGCCCTCGGTAGAGTGCCGTGGCATCAAAGGTCACAGCAACCTCCAACTCCTGACCTTAAGCGATTCTTTTGCCTCAGCCTCCCAAGTAGCTGAGACTACAGGCGCCCACCACAAGGCCTGGCTATTTTTTTTTGTTGCAATTGTCATTGTTTGGCAGGCCTGGACTGGGTTTGAACCCACCAGCTCCGGTGTATGTGGCTGGCGCCCTAGCCACAGCCGAGCCTGAGATATCTCCTTTTATTTGTAATGCCAGAAGGCACACTCTAGGCTCCATGGAAGAAACAAATACTCATTCAACAAATACTTATGGAGCAGTTGTGCTATTTCCTATGCTCTGCCAGGGAGCTCCTGGGAAGGTTGTGGGAAATAAAAATGGTTCTACCTTGTGAAAACTCATTACAGTCCTTCCCTGTCTCAAGAAGGCCTTTGACAGCAGGAACTGTGACTTTCTCCATGTGCATATCCCTCCACAGGCCCAGCACTTAGTAGGTGACTGGTACATTCTTGTCAACAGTCAGAAACAAACCAAAAATCACCCCTGACTTTGAGGAGTTTACCACATAAGCCCAGGATTTTGGCCTAATGGCACCACATCAGTACCCTGGCAGGGCTCCTGGTGCTTGGGGAATGTCCCAGTTTCTATGCTCAGAATCTAGACCCTAGACCTCCTCAAGGGCGCTGGGCCTGGGCACTGTGGGGGAAGGAACTCCAGGTCCTCCTGAAGACAAAACTGCCATGACCCTGGGATTGGGGGCAAAGCTGTGGGGTGGAGACTTGGGTAAATTGCATGAGGAGGTGGCTAGCCTATGGCCACTGAATGGGGCTATAATTAAACTGTGGGTAGGTTTCTGGTCACACTCCTGTTGGCTGAGAACAAAAGCCCCAGGCGTCATTGCCCAGGGAGAAGGAGAAGGGGGAGGGTAACCCAGAACCTGCTGTTGGGTGGGCAGCTGGCTTCCAGCCGGGGCAGGGAACTCTGCAGGCACTTCCAGGAGCCACCAGCCAGGTAGTTATCTCTGAGGGGCTCCAATCTGAAATCAAGGGGCCAATTCTGCTGGTGGAGGTGGAACAGACCAGCCAAAAAGTGACTGAAGGGTTATAGGGTCATGGAGCAGGAGTTCTCAGCCCTGGCCCCACAAGAGTTACCTGAGCATCTCCCTAGAGATTCCTGGCATAATTGGTCTGAGATGAGGCTTAAGAGGCATCAATATTTTCTAAGAGCTCCCCAGGTGACCCAGTGTGCAGCCAGGATTGAGAGGTACTGCTAGTTGGGAACATGAGGCCTCACCTGCTCCTGCCCTCTCATTGAGGCACATAGTGCACAGAGGCCCTGCCCACTTGCTGAGTGCCCCAAAGGGAAATGGGCAACAAAGTCCTCTGGCCTTTGGAGAAGTCCTCCCCTTCTTCAGCCCCACCCCCCAAGTGGAAAGTTACCCAGGGAAGCAGATGTGGGCAGACAAGGCAAGAAGCCTGAGGGAGAGTTGCCCATGGTGTGCCCTAGGCCTCAGCCAGGCCCCTGGGAAGGGGTTCTCTCCAGCCTTACACTCTACCCCCTGGCCGAGGCAGCACCTGGGAGAGCAGGCTGGGGACTGAGAGGGAAGAGAGGTAGACTCAGAGCACCTGAGCCAGTGGGGTCTGGCCCCATGCAGGGACATGCTCTGGTCCTGAATCATTTCCCGGATATCGCTCACAAGCCCAGACTTCAAGGTTTTGGGGGGGAAATCTTTTTTCCAAGTTCCTCGATCTGTCATCCCCCTCCCCCGCTGACCGGATAGGACTGGACCAGTGTCCTCTCTCGGTTCCCCCTCAGCCTCCCAGCTCAGACCTTCTCCACTGAGCTCCCTGGACATTGTTTCCCGCCTCAGGAAGTCTCTGATGCCCTGCACTGGATTTTGTTTTCCTTGTTATCGGGACAACTAATATTTTTTCCTGTACGGAAAAAAAAGAGATTTTCCCAAGCAGATTACAGATGTCAGTGAGGGGGAGGGGGCTGGAGGTTGAGCCCTTCACCCTCCCCCTCTGCCACCTTCACAGGGCTGAGTTTTTGAATGAAAGAGGAAGCCCTGGCCCCAGAGTCAGCCAGGCAAGCTGGAGCCAGAGGGGCAACTCTGGTCTCAGCAATAAAGTCAGGCCCCTCTCTTCTGCCCGTCCAGCTCCTGCTCCCTACTGAGGGTGTTGTCCATGGGCTAGGCCACATATCAAAGGACAAGGAGAGGGTCTTGGGCTTGCATTCTCTCTATGGAGGCAGAAAGGGCAGACTACCTCTTAGTTGTGGGATAGGGGTCCCATGGCCCTTCAGACCTAATTTTTCCAAGGTTAGAATTCTGAACCATCAGACAGCCCCGTAGGACCAGTGTGGCAGACAGAAGAGATACCTTTGGAAGAGGGGAGCACACAAGAGATCCAGCTCTGCCAAACTATGCAACTTTGGGCAATTCCCTGCACTCCCGTGTGCCTTGGGTGCCCTGCCTCCAACAGGACATACTGATACCTGCCTCACTTACCTAACAGTAATGTTGTGAGAACACAGATATATGATCCAATGTCAAGGGTTCTTATGACTGACCAGAAGGGTTAATGACAGGTGTCTCAGTACCTGGTAACCAGCGTGAGACCTCCACAACCAGCAGACCAGAAAGCAGAGGCCATACTTAACAGGTTCTTGTTTTTTGGGGGGTTTTGTTTGTATGTTTGTTTAGACAGTCTCACTCTGTTGCCCAGGCTAGAGTATCATGATGTCATAACTCACAGCAATGTAAACATCAAACTCTTGGGCTCAAGAGATCCTCGTGCCTCAGCCTCCATAGTAACTGGGACCACAGGGGCCAGCCACAACACCCATCTAGTTTTTTTATTTTTAGTAGAGACAGTGTCTCACTCTTCCTCAGGCGGGCTAGAACTCCTGAGCTCAAGCAATTCTCCTCCTCAGCCTCCCACGGTGCTAGGATTATAGGTGTGAGCCTTTGCACCCAGTCATGAGCAGGCTTTTTTTTGGCAGGGGCTGGGTTTGAACCCGTCACCTCTGGTCTATGAGGCTGGTGCCCTACTCCTTTGAGCCATAGGCACCTCCAGCAGGCTTTGTTTGAATGGTGTGCTCTGGGTAAGCACCTGTAAGCTGTACGTTTTTTTTTTTTTAATGTGTTTTTTTTGGCCGGGGCTGGGTTTGAACCTGCCACCTCTGGCATATGGGACTGGTGCCCTACCCCTTTGAACCACAGGTGCTGCCCTGTACATTCTTTAAAAAAAAAAATTTTTTTTTTTTTTGGGACAGGACCTCACCTTGTTGTCCTCAATAGAGTGCCATAGTGTCATAGATCACAGCAACCTCCATCTCTTGGGCTTAAGTAATTCTCTTGCCTCAGCCTCCCAGGTAGCTGGGACTACAGGTGACTGCCACAACACCTGGCTATTTTTTGTTGTTGTTGTTGTTTGTTTGTTTAGCAGGCCCAGGCTGGGTTTGAACCACCAACCCTGGAGCATGTGGCTAGAGACCTAACTACTAAGCTATGGGCACCTAACCAAGCTGTACATTCTTTCTCCTAAACTTTCCCTTTCTACATTAGTGTTGTGGTCCTAGGCCCTAGCCTGAGCCTTTAGGGTGGGGACCTGTACCATAACCACCACAGCAGTGACAGGGCCTTGCTAACCAAGTTGGTTTTCAAGTTAACAACAAATAGAAGGGCTTTGGATATGGGTTACTCAATTGTTTGTAGTTTGCAGTATATTAAGAAAATGAGTTGCCGGGCGGCGCCTGTGGCTCAAGGAGTAGGGCGCTGGTCCCATATGCCGGAGGTGGCGGGTTCAAACCTAGCCCCAGCCAAAAGACAAAAGAAAATGAGTTGCCTCCTCACTTCCTGTATTCTCCTATAAGGTGATGGTCCACTCTGAGAGGCTCTCCTGTCTTCATCTCTCTGCATGGTGGGCTCCACGGTGGCCTGAGTGGAAGAGTCAGTAAGGCATTTCTTGGGGGAGAGGGGTTGGGAAGAAACAGGATTTCTATTTTGCCTTATTTTTTAGCTAAAAAACAAGCTAAATTGTAATAATATTTAATGTGTTTTGACTATAGTATATCATCCATAATAAATATTCATTATCAAAAAAATTTGGAGGGCGGCACCTGTGGCTCAAGGAGTGGGGCGCCGGTCCCATATGCCGGAGGTGGCGGGTTCAAACCCAGCCCCGGCCAAAAAAAAACCACAAAAAAAAAAAAAATTTGGAGATCACCATCCTAGAAGATTAGTGGAGGTGTTATATCCTATCAGAAGCCAGTTTCAGATTGGGTGATGGGGTGGAGGAAGGGAATGTAGCGGGGAGAGGCTGGTGAGCTCTGGGTGCAGAACCACACAGCACTCTGGACCTTTCTGGCTACCACTGATCCCATGGCTTCCCTTCTGTCTTTGGACATGCTTAAGTCTCAGGTGGGTTCCAGGACCCTTGGGTGCCATGCTACCTGCAAGGCAGAGAGTGGTCCTGTGTGACTGCACACTCCTCCCTTACTCTCAGACTGGCTAAAGTGTGGCTCAGCGAGGCTGGGGTCCTTGTAGCTGCCCTAAGTTCCATGTCATCCCCAGGAGAAAAGTCCCTGGCGGGAAGCGGCCCTCTGCCGGGAGGCAGTTTCCTCAAGAGGCCAAGGTAAGAAGTGGGGGATTTCCGTGGGGCTGACTTCAGTACTGGGGGCTCCTCTCCCTTCTCATGCAGCCCCGGTTGGGGCGAAGATAGAAACTCTGGAGTTAGGCCCGTTTGTGGGCAAGAGGGAATAGGGGCATAAGAGTCATTCAGGCCAATAAACCTCAAGGGAACCCCAGGGCTGCACCTGCCACCAACTAAGATCCAGCTCTGGAAGACCCCGGCAGGCATCTCTAGGAAGGGGTAGGGGGCCTGGATTTCCAGAGCTATACTTACTCATCGTTTTGTGGGGAATGAGTCAAATCAATGAATGCCCCTTTCTAATCCCAGGTTCTGCCCCAGAGCTGCTGGGTGGGCCTAGTTAAAAGATGAATTGCAGGTCTAAATTTCATCTCAAAATGTTCCACTGATGGCCAGCATTTCTAAGGATTCTGGAGAGTCAAAGGAGCAACGTGGACCCGTCAGGAGCTGGGAGCCAAGAGCCCACATCCCAGACAATCTTGCCCTGAAAGCTTAACCTATAGGAAAGGGGAGCTGTAGCCTAACTGCGTTCTCTGTATTCCTGCACCGTGCTCAGCTGGGCAGGGAAGTTGGGTGCAATCCTGGAGACCAAGTGATGGGTGAGGGAGAAAGTCATGGTGAGTTTTTTTGTTTGTTTTTTTTTTGAGACAAGAGTCTCACTTTGTCGCCCTCAGTAGAGTGCTGTGGCATCAAAGCTCACAGCAACCTCAAACTCTTGGGCTTAAGCGATTCTCTTCCTTCAGCCTCCCAAGTAGCTGGGACTAAAAATGCCTGCCACAACATTGGCTATTTTTTTGAGACAGGGTCTTGCTCTAGCTCAGGCTGGTCTCCAACACAAGAGCTCAGGGCAATCCACCTGCCTGGCCGCCCAAGTGCTGGGATTACAGGTGTGAGCCATTGTGCCCCACTCATGGTGAGTTAGTTATTGACCGTGGCACACACAGGGATACCCTGTGGACCTCTAATGTCAGTCCCCCTGAGGCCTGAGTAAGGACTTAGGAAACAGATTCTTCTTTCTCCACCCTCCTGGAGAGTTTCCTGTGCCTTAGACACACTTGTGAGTTTCACTTCATTACCTGGCCTGTATGTTTACTGTGTACAGGTGTACACATGCTTTGCGCACATGTGTAGGCTTGTGTGATTGAGGCATCCCAGGTCAAGGAACAGGTCCTGGAACAAGAGAGGATCTGAGAAGTGAAAAAATAAATCCAGCCACCATCACTGTAGGCTAACAATGTGCTGATACCTGAGCCACGAGTTTTATTAATAATACATGTATTTTTACCAGTCTGCACAGCAACCAGCCCTTGGAGGGAGATGTTATTGTCTCCATTTTATAAATCAATAAACTGAGTGAAGCTTAGAGAAATGACTGGCTTGAGGTCAGTCACATGGTGAGCAAATCAAGCCAGGATCTGAACCCAGGTCAGTCTAAGGCCAAGCTAGAGATGCCTTGCCAAACTCTCTTGGCCTGGTCCTCTTTAATTATGCTCCTTACCTCTGAGGTCCCTCCCCTCCCCTCACCTCTCCCCTCCAGTCAAGGTGACAAAGCAGAGCCTAAGAAGGCCTGAGGAGCCCAGCATGCAGCAGCCCAGCGCACAGACCTTCACCCATCAAGCCAAGATTCAGTTCAGAGAGGGTCTGGCTGGCCCTGGGTGGGATCAGCTAGGGCTGAGCCAGGCAGCTGTTTACAGTAAACAGAAAGCTCTTGAGGAAGGAAGGAGGGGAGGGGCTGGGGTCGTCATGGAGACAGGGAGAGCAGCAGGGCTTCAGCCCTGATCCACAATGACTGGTGATGCATCCTTGCCCCTCCAGTGCAGAAGAGGCTCAGAGAAGGCCAGGCTGGGGCAGCCAGAGGAGGAGAGGCAGGGCCAGATCTCATTATGCTTTTCTATTCTTTGTTATTATCAATAATAACTACTTCCCCCCAACCCCCAGCTTTTACAGTATGTCTGGTGCTGGGCCCTTGAGAACACGTTTTTTATTTAATCCTTAACAACAACCAAGTGGTAGGTACAATAATAGTTTCTAATTTAAAGATGAGGAAATTGAGGCTCAGAAAGGTTAATCAACTTGTCAAGGCCAAAGAGCTTATAAGTGAAAGAGTAAAAATTCTGGATCAGGGCAGTGCCTGTGGCTCAGTGGGTAGGGCACCGGCCCCATATACTGAAAGTGGTGGGTTTGACCCCGGCCCAAGCCAGCTAAAACAGCAGTGGCAACTGCAACAAAAATAGCCTGGCGTTGTGGTGGGCGCCTGTAGTCCCAGGTACCCAGGAGGTTGAGGCAAGAGAATTGCTGCCTTAAGCCCAAGAGTTGGAGGTTGCTGTGAGCTGTGACACCACGGCACTCTACCAAGGGCGACACAGTGAGACTCTGTCTCAAAAAAATAAAGAAAAATAAATAAATAAAAATTCTAGATCAAAAACTCTCTCAAAGCAGGTAGGAGATAAGCTAGCTGGTGAAGCTCTGGGTCCTTCAGCTGGTGGGGAAACTGAGTCCTTTAGGTGTCAAGGGGAATTTCCTGGGCTTCTGGTGTTAGTCAACGAGATTGTTGGGGACAGAACCCATGTGCTCTAGTCCTAACCACTAGACCACACGGCTTCTCCATGGCTTGATCTGGGAAGGTCCAAAGAGAAACTCCCTTTCCAGCCCCAACCGGAGTATAGACTCTTCCCCCAGTTACACGGATGTCTCTGTGGAGGCTGAGCTGGGCCAGAGTGTGGTGGGGGATGCTGGGGGGTTTCTGCCCACACTTATGGTTTTCAGATTCCAGTGGATCAAAAGGAGGCCCTTAGGGGCGGAAATGGGGGATGTGTGATGACAAATTTAGACTGATTGCTTAAAAAAAAGAAAGCCAAGAAACTCTAAAAAATAAAAGCAAAAATTCCACTAGAAAACCAAAGGGAATTATTTGATTGTGAAATGGAGTGCTGTGAGGCACAGCATGGTTTAATACAGAACAGTACCAAGGGGTCTTCCAACTTTGGCTGCTCAGAGGAGGGAAGGAGTCTTTGCCTGCTGCTCCTGGTTCATCTGCTAGGGTTTGGAACAGGGATACAGTCAGGCAGGACACCTGGGAAGATGTCTGGAGTTAGGAGCACTTTTGGAGGTGAGGGTGGGGAACAATCCTGTAAGGCTTGGACCCTTCAGAGAGCTACATGCCAAGTGTCCTGCTGGCTGTGGCCAAGGATCCTCTCTGGCTCATGTAGGGAGCTGCCCCAGTGGAGGCTCCAGCTGGTCTACACCTGAGAGCCTGGGAAAGAATGAGCTATAAGGTGAAGGTTTAGGTGTCTCTGAGTTCTAGCCTTAAAGGGAAATGGCTAGGAACAAAAGGTAAAAGAGGGAACATCTGCCTGGGATTCTGGCCTGCAGCAGGCCCAATGGGTCAAAGGTCAAGGGGAGGACAAGGGGGACTTTCTGAGTTTCCCTGGGGAGTGCCAGCCAGGCAGACGGTTGTGCAAGCTCTGGTCTGGCCCATGAGGGCAGTCTGGCAGACAAGCTACGCCTGGACAGTGGCCCAAGTGATGTCTGCTCAGCCCCCTTGGCCTGTCCTCTGGGTTCCCTGGAGCTAGAGTAGTGCCCTCTCTTCTCCAGGACACCAGGACCCTCAACCCAAGGGAGCACGTTTTTTTTTAGAGACAAAGTCTCACTTTGTCGCCCTTGGTAGAGTGCCGTGACGTCACAGCTCACGGCAACCTCCAACTCCTGGGCTTGGGTGATTCTCTTGCCTCAGCCTCCCGAGTAGTTGAGACTACAGGCACCTGCCACAACACTCAGATTTTTTTTTTGCAGTTTGGTGGGGGCCGGACCAGGGCCAGGTTTAAAACTGCCACCCTCAGTATATGGGGCCAGCGCCCCACCCACTGAGCCACAGGCGCTGCCCAAGGGAGCACTTTTGTCCCACCTGTAGTCATATTCTAATGCCAGAGAGCTTCCTCTTTCGTTCTCATCCTGAACCTTTCTTCCCTAGAACCACTTACTATTCAAGAAACCAGATAAAGCACCTAAGGAGGCCCCTTTCTTCCAGTTCCCTCTGATTCCTGAAGAGAAAAATCAGAGGGGTTTGTGAGGGAGAGCTGGGATAGGTCTCCCAGGGTGCCAGGCCTACAGGAATCAGGCTCACAGTAAAAGGAAAGGGACCTGGGACTGCTCAGGCGCCAGGCGCTGGGCTACCTTGACATGTGCCACCTGCTCCTATATTAGCAGAGCCTCTCAGGGCTCCTTCCAAGGACCTGATAAGCCTGATGTCTAGTAAACGGCACAGCAGAGACTTGCACTTGCTCTTTCCAGAGAACCTCCTTGTCCCTCAATTCAGCCTAGTTCGACTGGAGATGGAAAGAGCACCATGAGGAGTAGAGAACGGTGTCTGCCTCACAGCAGCAGAGGATCACGGCCGACTGGTGCTGAAGCCCAGGGAAAGATCCTAGAAGGAGCTACCTGTCAGATACCAATTTCTCCTCTGACATTTAGCATCTGTAAAATCAGGGGGTGGAAGGCTTGGCGCCTGTGACTCAAGCAGCTAAGGCACCAGCCACATATACCTGAGCTGGCAGGTTCAAATCCAGCCTAGCCCGCCAAACAACAATGACCGCTGCAACCAAAAACTAGCTGGGCATTGTAGCGGATGCCTGTAGTCCCAGCTGCTTGGGAGGCAGAGGCAGGAGAATCGCTTGAGCCCAGGAGTTGGAGGTTGCTGTGATGCCACAGCACTCTAACCAGGGCAACAGCTTAAGGCTCTGTCTCCAAAAAAAAAAAAAAAATCAGGGGGTGGAATTGGCAGGTCAGTGGTTTTCAAAATGGGTTCCTGGGCATCCTAGCATCCCCCAGAGATTGGCACTGAGGAGGAAAGGCCAGGCAGAGTGAATAACAGCATGGGCTCCCCAGACCAGCTTCCATCAGAGAAACTCAGCACATCAATTTCAGATGCTGGACATTTATGAAGGTTTTTACTTAAATGAGGGTTCCACAGCACTCAATGGTGTCTATCTGAAGTCTCTGTAGTGCTGGTCTTCTGGGAGCTGTGCAGAGTTCAGGTCCTGGGCTGGGAAGAAAAGCCACAGGGTATGTGAGAGAAGAGGGGTAGACCACCGCACCTGGGCTTCTAGCCCTATGGAGAGGCCAGGGAGGGAACAGATTGCGGGGCAGAGCGGTGAGATCATGCCACAGTCTACAGGCACCTGTCTCTGCACCTGGAAAACACAAATAGACCTTTGGCCACAGCAGCCTGGGAACTGGGAGCAGTAGGTCCTAGGGCCCTGAGCAGTGCCCCTTTCCCTTTTTAGGCCCAGGCTTGTTCTTGGTGGACATCCATTGCCAGTCCTCGGGCCACCCAACCTCTGATGAACTCATGGTACAGTTCTTGACTGCTCAGTTCAAGCACCTCAAAGCTGCTGAGGGAGAAGAAAGCAACAATCCTGGGGCAGTCAGAGTGGGGGCCAACTCTCTTGAAAGGAGAGTTGTGCCCCTTTATTGGCCATATTAGACCACTTTGTCTTCCTGCCTCAGTTTTCCCTTTTGGAACACTGGGCATGAGAATGGTGCCCCTCTCCTGGTAGCTTCAGCATGCATAGTTCCCTGATTATCATCATCTCCATATTCCAGGTGAAGAAGAAAGCTGAGGGCTCCCACTGCTTAAGCACAGAACTTTCCAGCATCGTCCTTCTATCTCACTGCCCACCCCAGGACTGCTTCTGATCACTATTCACTCTTAGCCTGTTGCAGGGCTCAGCCTCCCCCAAAGAAGCAAAGCTGCCAGCAGGGTCCTTTGTGGTGCTCCTCCTGTGTGGCACTGCCTAGGGGCCCCACCATGGGGCAACAGATGGACCTATGGTCTCTACAGAACAATGGTGGGGGAGGGGCCCTGGCATCACCCGACCCAAACAGGAAGCACTGCATGAGCTTCAAAGGACTGGCAGGGGCAAGGGGCTGAGTGGTGGAGCTAGTGCCAGGACTGGCGGCTGCCTGAAGAGATCCCTGCCAGGCTTGGGATGCCCAGCCTCGAGGCGGGGGCGGGGCTGCAGTGGCCAGGGCAGCTGCAGCTTGGGCAAAGGATGCTTTACACCTTCAGGACAGCAGCCTCAGACCCGGGAGCAGCGTGGGGTAACTTGGGTTGAACTCTAAACTGTTTCCCAGTTCTACTGCCACTCAACAGAGACCCTGCAGGTTCTTTCCCAGGCCACAGTCAGTCTGGGCCTCCAGCAAGTAACCATGAGGGGCAGGCCTGGCACCAAGCCTGCTGCCCACTCCCTGCCTCCTGCTCCCAGCTGCTCTGCTCAGAGCCTTTTCCTCTCCACTTCCTGTTCACACGCGGGGGGGGCGGGAAGTGGAGGGAGGAAGTTGGGGGGAGGCGTTTAGGGGGGACCCATTGAATAAAAGGAATTAACCGTTTCCCTCCTCTGACCTCTGGGAATTTCCGCCTGTGAAAGTGTCTCGAAGAATCAGTAGAGCTGGGGAGAGGAGAGGTGTGCCACCGCTTGGACCCCTCCCCACACCCAGTGGTGGTGGTGGGGCCAGATAACTCCCTCTGGGCCCCTAACCTTTTGTTTCCCTGGCGCCGCGGGCAGCGCCAAGGTAGCCTGGTGGCCTGGAGCCCCCTCCTTACCAACGGGGTTGGTGCCAGACGTCCCCTTCCCCCTCCCACCCCGCCTGCAACCCGAGCCTTGGGGGGGTAGGAGGAGGAACTACATGAATTGGTGGTCCCAGGGGAATGAGCTCACACCCGGGCTGGCCAGGCTGAGCCCTGCGTCCTCTCTGCCAGGGCTAGTGCCCTTGGCCAGTCTGCTTTGGAAAGAAGGGAGGGCGGGCGGGCCAGCCGGGCGGGGAACTCAGGACCGGCACACCCTCTTAATAACCACACCCCCCACCCGGAGCTCCGGTCAGGCTGCAGCGGGCTCAGGAAACCAGTAGACTGCGCCCCCTAGTGCCCGCTGCCCGCTCGGCAGGGCGGCCCCCTAGGGCCCTCTCAAGGGCGGGCCTCAGGAAGCACCTGCTCCCCAGGACTAGTGGCCGCCCAGCGTCTCCCCCAGGTGGCTTCCTTGTTTACAGGCCTCCTGTTCTGGTCTCAGCGTCACTGCCTGTGGCCACTCCTCCTATTTCCAGTGACCGCTCCAGGAGCAGCTCATTCATTTTGGCCCCTGCCCACACAGCTGCTCCCCCCCCACCCCCTCTTGGCCGTCCCTCAGGCTTGAGGCCAAAGTCCTGAGGGCCTTCTCTCTGCTCTCCACCAGGCCCTGCTTGGTTTCCAGGGATCTAAGAGCCATGGCTTCCCGTTGCTCTGACTCACCGGAACCCCATTCTGTCAGTGCCAGGGAAGCCTGGGGCCTTTTCCCAGGAAAGAAACAGCCTAGGACCAGATGGGCTGGCTTAGGAGAAGATATAAGGGGCAGAGATGTCCCAGGCTGCTTTGGCCAAGCCCTCTGGGAGCAGGGAGCAATAGGGCAGTGTTTGTATAACTAACATGTTTTAGGCACTCATTATATGCAAGACAGAAGCCCCAGACTGTTTTATCTAAGTTAAGTCCAGCCAGTAGCAGGCCAAGGTTTTATACTGAATACTCACTGATGGTGGGGAACAGGGACCCCTGAGCCCTCTGATTATGTTTAGGTTTGAGGGCAGCCTAGGCTACAGGGGGAGAGGAAGCAGGAGTCCTCCAAATCTCCCTGGACAGTG
The DNA here is from genome assembly GCF_027406575.1 of Nycticebus coucang. NCBI lineage: Eukaryota > Metazoa > Chordata > Mammalia > Primates > Lorisidae > Nycticebus > Nycticebus coucang. The sequence goes on along the minus strand of NC_069785.1, from coordinate 42,877,540 downwards.
GAAAGAGAACAGGATCAGGATGCCCTCTACTCATGTAATGGAACCCCATCCCCATTTGCTCCCACTCTTGTGGGAAGCAAGAAACTGGCAGAGGCCATGAAGACTTGCTATTCTAGGGAATTCAGCAGCAAGATCCAACTAGGGGTGCAGGAGATAAAGTTTTTGGAAGATTAGAGAAGCCTACAGTAACCATCTAGGTGGGCCTGACCCCAGCTTGACCCCAAAATTCTTGTTCTTTTATTTCAGTCTAGACCAGCTGACAGATCACACCCAGAGCAAGGCAATGCAGTAAATGCCTGGGGCAAAGGGCTCAGCTGCTATCACAGGAAGGCCCCACTCCAGGACTCCTCAGGACTCTCTAGGACTCAGTCTCTAGTCACAGCTAAAGTGTAACCTAGGAGGAGGAGCAGGTCGCAGGAATGGGTGAGGAGAAAATGTATCTGTCACATGCCATGGATAGCAGCAGTGGCAGTCTGACCTCCATGTTGGACCTCTATGTTGGAGTTAAATGCTAGACCATGGCAGGGCAGCATCAAGGGTAGCAGAGGCTGCAAGGCAGGGATCCAAACTGGCACAGAGGAGCAAGCACAGTCCAATATGTGGAAAGGCTAATGGAGGAAGAATGAGAGGCTTAAAACCATGCTTAGGCAGTGCAGACTCTCAGAAAATTCTTGGGGCGAGTAGGGAGGGATCAAACTGACAAGTAATACTGGAGAGTTACTTGAGAGTGCCCCCAGTTGCCGGAGTGCGAAGGATTCTGTGGACTGCAGCACCACCTGCTGGCCAAAGGGAAGAACAGTCCCTGCTCTGCGCCTCAGGATGAAGGGCTGTAAGCCCCATCCTCCCCGGAGTCAGAGAAGATTGGGGGTGAGGGTGGGGGACAAGGAAGTGAGCAGACTCCGGAAAGATGAAGATCATCCTGTCTCATCTTCAGGTAAAGGACCACGTACCAAGGTGTAAAGGCATGTGGGGTCCTAGCAATGTCCCGCAGCACCCTGGCTCTGCCTGGAGATCACACACACCGCTCAGCGCAGCATCAACAAAGCTATTAACTCCAGAGCTACCCCTGCAGTGCAGACAGTTTAATGTCCCCCTCCCCCCTTGCCCTGGTCACCATTGCCCACTGTCCTCCATTAGGCCCTCGGCCCCAGGGCACCCCTCACACAGGATCCCCAGACTGCACAAGAGCACACCCACCATTAGCACCACCTTTCCAGAACAATGCTCAGGACTTGAGGGCTGCCTTTTTTTCTTCTGGGACACCTAGGGGCAGACAGAAGAAAAGGCTTTCTCTGAGGAAGGAGAGCTAGAGGTATAGAGATCAAAGAGTGAAAAGAAGGAAGAGTCTTCTCACTCTAGAACTCTAGAAGTGAACAAGATGTGTATGGGGAGTGACAAGTACAAAACAGCTGCTAGATGCAGGAGCATGGTGCTGGGGTCAGATTTCTGACTTCTCCGGGCTAAGGCCCTCTACTGGGAGGCAGGCAGATGGCCTAGTGTAACAGCAGCTCTAAGGCAGGTCGGATGACCAGCACAAACTGACAGAGTACACTCCTACCTGACACCTCACAGACAACAGCTCTAATTCTACTCCCTCCATGTGGTCACAGTCCAGCAATCACAAGAGAAATGAGCACAGACTAGGGAATGGCTTTTCCAAGAGGAGTCAGGTAGCTGCTCCCATTCCATCAGTGACATCTTCCTACAGCCAACTGAGATGCTCCTCCTCGTAGCGTTGGGGGTCAATGAAGGGCCGATCAATAGAGCGGATCATCAGCTCCCCACAGTACACACACTCAGCGGCCACCAGTTCATCAAGGTCAGCTTTGAGCTGTTCCCGGCTGGGCCCCCCAGTGGCAGCCCCACCATCAGCCTCCTTGGCCCGGGCAGAGCCCTTGGCTGGGAGTTGGGCAGCCCCCAGCTTTCGCTGCAGCTCCTCCAGCCGGGCCTGCTTGTAGGCAGGCAGGCCCGGCCACACAGCCTGCAGCAGACAGTCAGCGTGGAACATGTGGCCACAGAGGAAGAGGTAAAAAGGGCGATTGAGCAGGGGGAAGTCGCAGGTGGCGCATTTGTCCTGGGGCTCCACAGTGCCATAGCGACCCCTCAGCTCCTGTAGATCTCGTCGGATGCGCTGGGCGCTGGCTGTGGCCTCTTCCATCTCCCGCTGCAGCTCCTGGATGTGGTGGTTGTAGGCCTTAAGCGAGCTGCAGATGGCCTCCTTGAAGTGGTCGATGGTTACAAAATCAGGAAAAAAGGGCAGCACATCCTCAATCTTGAGCAGGGGGCAGCTGGCCAGGCAAGCCATGGCTGTCTGCACATCTTCCTCCTCCTGCACCACATGCCGTGCAATCTTTAGCCACAGCTTCTTGCGCAGTTCCTCATCCTCCTCAGGCAGGTCTGCACATTGCTTGGCCAAATCCACGTCTACCTGTGGGGAAAGCGAGGTATTAGGGTTAAGCTCCTCCTCACCCACAACAGAAGCTATGGGAACAGACAGATGCCAGAGAAATGCCCCAAGGCAAGTTGCCCAGCATTCGTGGAAGCAGGAGGGCCAGTAATGGGCCTGTCCCTGTCACAGCTATATAAAAGCTACTTATAGTAGCAGGGCTCCAAAGTTAAAAACCACTTGGGGAACATATTCGAAATATAGATTTTTGAGCTCCATCCTCAGACATTCTGGTTCAGTGAGACCTGTACTTAGGTCTAGGAATTTGCATGTCACCTAGCCTTTCCGTGCTCCATAAGGCAGGTAACAATTCATGATTTGAGAAAAATAACTTATAACTTAGCATCTTCCCTTTTGCAATCAGCCTTCCCCTTGCGCTAACATGTATGATCTGAGTGATTTTCATATATAGTCCTTTATTTAAGCCTAGGAGGTAAAAGTACTATAAATTAACCTCCATTGTGTGGCTGAATAATCTGAGGCAGAGAGGTTCAGAAACTAGCCCAAGGTTACCTAGCTTAGTAAGCGGCAAAGCCAAAATCCAGACTCTGACTTCAGAGTCCATGCTCTTAACCTTTCTACTATAGCACCTCTCTGCAAGACAAGCCAGGATCCTCTTGCCACAACCCCCCACCCCCAAGTCTTTTGGCATCTAAAGCGACTACTTTCCAGGTCCCTCTCCTAGCTGGGATCAAGACTTGCCAGCTTACCTGTAGGGCCAGGTCCACAGCCTCCTCATACAGCTCCAGGACCTTGTAGACATGGACACAAGCACGATGGCGGCCATGCTCAGCACAGAGCCGCAGCGCATACTTGAGGTCATAATGCACCCGGTGTGGGCTGGCCCCAGCCTGCTCAAGGTAGGCCAGCAGTGAGGTTGGCTGGCCACGGGCATACAGAGACAGTAGGTAGTTGTGAATGGCCTGCTCTGTCTCCCCGAGCACGTTCACACAGAACTCCATGTAGCGGATAGCCTGGCTCACCTGCTGGGCCTCACCACCCTGGCTATAGTTCACCAGGGCAGGGATGAGCTGCCGGGCATCCAGCCGGCTGCCCATCTCAATCCAGGCATCTACCAGCTGGCGGGGGATGTGACGGATGAGGATAGGTGAGAACTTATAGAAGAGCTGGGGGTCACGGTGGCGGGCAAGCACAACCAGGGCCTCTTCGTAGGCCTCGTGTTGGCAGTGGTATGCCACCACACGCTCGTAGTCCTGCATGATCACTGCAAAGTACACCATGTGCTCAGTGTCCCCATGACTGGCAAGCAGTTCATGGATAGAGGCCCGGCTGGCAAAGAGCCACTCCTTGTGGCGGGGGCTGCTCAGGAAGTCACGAAAGCGTTCCCGTGTTTCCCGATAGAGGGTCAAGGCCTCTGGGTCACCCTGCAGAGCCCCGAGCCTGCTCAGGTAGAGCTCTGTCAACCAGGTGGTCAGCAGTGTGGCCTGGGTACGCTCAGCTGGCTTCAAACCAGCCAGTTTTCGCTGTAGAAACTCAGCCAGAGCCTCCTCCTGTCGAGCCTCCAAGAATTTGAGGGCAATCTCCTCAAAGTAGCTCTGGGTCAGGGCGTAGCAGCGGGCACTCTCCAAGTAGCGACGCTGGCGAAAACAGAAATCAGCCTCCCGAGCCAGGACTGTGTCCAGGCAATCAGGACGCTCTCGACAGTACTCTTTGGCCAGATCAAAGCGGTTCATGTCCAGGTAGGTACGCCAGACATCCCGGGACTCCCGCTGCACGTGGTAGCGAAAGACAGCCCGCTCGGTGTAGGCCCACAGCTGGCCTGTGGAGGTGTCCTTCACCATGTGCTTCAGGGGCCCAAACTTCTCCAGGAAGTGATCCCGCAGCACCACCTGCCCGGTCAGTGTGCACACTGCCTCCACTCGGTCTGCCAGCAGCAGCAGGAAGTGGAACTGGGTCAAAACGATGGCTAGGGGTGGGCTGGCCCCAGGACCTACCCCCTCTGGGTACTCCCAGACTCGTTCCTCGCTGAGCAGGGAGTCAGGACGCCCACAGTCCAATGCACCATACAACACGCCATCCCCCATCATCCAGGCAAAGGCCCGGGGCGCAGAGCGCAGCTTAGGGGTGTAGAAGGCCAACTCGCTGTAGCCTAGGTTGCTGGGAAATTCACGGAATGGGGGCGGGTGGTCTGTGTAGGCTGCAAAAAGCCCTGAGAAGCCCTGGGCCTCAGGCCCCTCTGCAGCCCGACCTATGAACTGGAAGAGGCGCTGTCGAGTGGTGGCTATAACAAAGCCACGCCCATCAGGGCCGCGCTCGGCCTCCAGTGAGCACACAGGTGCTGGACCCACTTCTTCATTTAGCACATACAGTGGGCGGAAGTAGAGATCTGGGGCAGGGCCAAAAAGCCCACCCTCGCTGGCTGAGAGCTCTGCTTCGAAGATCTGGCCTTGGGCAGTCCCAACCAGAATGGGGCCTGTGCTGCTCTCAGTGCCCAGTGCCTTGTTCCAACCTACACTCTCCACTAGCTGCCCCTTCCAGCGTGCTAGTGGACGTACCTTCTGTCCATTTCGGTTCACATAGAGGACCTCGGTGCTGCTCAGAGCAATCAGCAGGTGAGAGCCTAGAGTGGGGAGAGCATGGCACTCTAGTGGACCCTGCCATTTCCATCTGCAGCCTCCTCCCCTCCCCAACAACTCTCAGACCCGGCCCACCCAGGCAGTGACATACCCATGGACCCCCCCTCAGATCTCCACCATCACTTACCAGTATGGTCCAGGAACATCTTGTGAACCTTGGCATCATCCTTGCGCCCCAGCTCCACATGGTTGGGTTCATTTGCCTTCCCCAAGTCAATGCTGTGAGGATAAGAGTCAGTATCACTCTAGAGATGGGAAGATGCTTTTTCGGATCATAGACCTCTTTAATAATCTAATGAAAGCCACAGCCTTTATTCCCTGAAATCTATACAAATACATAAAAATTATGAATATAATCCTAAGGGAACCCTGAAACACATACAGGGTTCTACTTAAGAACCCTCAGCTTTGAGAACCCCCCCCACCTCATTTTGAGAAGTCACTAAGGAGAAGTTTTTGTCTTCTGCTCAAAAGATCTCCAGTGCATCTGGGAAGATAAGCAGGGCTCTCCCAGATTGCTGGAGTAAGAAGAGAAGAACAAAGAACAGCTAATGGTTACTGAGCACTTCTTTTTTTTTTTTTGAGACAGAGCCTCAAGCTGTTGCCTTGGGTACAGTGCAGTGGCATCACAGCTCACAGCAACCTCCAACTCCTGGGCTCAAGCGATTCTTTTGCCTCTGCCTCCCAAGAAGCTGGGACTACAGGTGCCCGCCTCAACACCCAGCTATTTTTTGGTTGCAACCGTCATTGTTGTTTGGCGGGACTGGTCTGGATTCAAACCTACCAGCTCAGATGTATGTGGCTGGTGCCTTAGCTGCTTGAGCCACAGGCGCCAAGCCTACTGAGCACTTCTTATTTTATTTATTTATTTGCGACAGAGTCTCACTTTGTCGCCCTAGGTAGAGTGCCATGGCATCATAGCTCATAGCAACCTCAAACTCTTGGGCTCAAGCGATTCTCTTGTCTCAGCCTCACAAGTAGCTGGAATTATAGGCACCCACCACAATACCCACCTAGTTTTTCTATTTTTAGTAGAGACAGGGTCTTGCCCTTACTCAGACTGGTCTTGAATTCCTGAGCTCAGGCTATCCACCAGATTACAAGTGTGAGCCATCTCACCTGCCCACTGAGTACATTTTAAATACCAAGCACTGGGCGGCACCTCTGGCTCTGTAGATAGGGTGCCGGCCCCATATACCAAGCGTGGCGGGTTCAAACCTGGCCCTGGCCAAACTGCAACAAAAAATAGCCAGGCATTGTGGTGGGCACCTGTAGTCCCAGCTACTTGGGAGGCTGAGGCAAGAGAATCGCCTAAGCCTAGGAGTTGGAGGTTGCTGTGAGCTGTGTGATGCCACGGCACTCTACCAAGGGCAATTAAGTAAGACTCTGTCTCTACAAAAAAAAAAAAACCATACAGCTAAATCTGTATATAAATACCAAGCACCATGCCAAGAGCTTAATGGATCTAATATTATCTCAACTAATCTTCACAACAACCTTGAGGAGTACTCCTGTTTATATTTTTCTTATTAAATTTTTCCAAATTATATGCTTATTATAACTTAAGAATCAATGCAAAGGGGCGGCGCCTGTGGCTCAAGGAGTAGGGCGCCAGTCCCATATGCCGGAGGTGGTGGGTTCAAACCCAGCCCTGGCCAAAAATCACAAAAAAAAAAAAAGAATCAATGAAAAGACATATAAAGAACAAGTTAATGATTTTCTTCTCAAACCCGTCAATCCCAACTGAGAAAATAAATGTTAACATCCCTTTTCATGCTCGTAACATAAATGCTTTTGTTCCTGTTATTACAAAAATGCCTTCATATTATAAACATGTGCATGTGCCTTAATTTGTAACTTGCTTTTCTCAATAGTTCTTTGAACATTCCACTAGTCAACAGATAGTTCTCTTTTTTTTTTTTTTACAGTTTTTGGCCAGGGCTGGTTTTGAACCCGCCACCTCTGGTATATGGGGCGGGCGCCCTACTCCTTTGAGCCACAGGTGCCACCCAGTTCTCTTTTTTTTTTTTTTTGAGACAGAGTCTTACTTTGTTACCCTCGGTAGAGTGCTGTGGTATCATAGCTCACACCAACCTCCAACTGTTGGACTCAAGCAATTCTCTTGCCTCAGCCTCCCAAGTAGCTGGGTCTATAGGTGCCCGCCACAAGGCCTTGCTATTTTTAGAGATGAGGTCTTCCTCTGGCTCAGGCTGGTCTTGAACCTGTGAGCTCAGGTCATCCACATGCCTCAGCCTCCCAGCTCACTTTTTTTCTTTTTTAAGACAGAATCTTCCTCTGTCACCCTGGGTAGAAAGTAGTAGCATCATTAGAGTTCTCTGCAACCTTAAACTCCAAGGCTCAAATGATCCTCCTGCCTCAACCTCCTAAGTAGCTGGGGCTATGGGCATAAACTATGACATCCACTTGTTTTTCTATTTTCTGTAGAGATGGGGTCTTGCTTTTGCTCAGACTGGTCTTGAACTCTTGAGTTCAAGGGATCCTTCCACCTGGCCTCCCAGAGTGCTAGGATTATAGGCATGAGCCAATTGTACCTGGCCTAATTTTTCTATATTTAGTAAAGAGAAGGTCTTGCTCTTGCTCAGGCTGGTCTCAAACTCCTGAGCTCAAAGGATCCTTCCACCCCAGCCTCCCAGAATGCTAGGATTACAGGTGTGAGCCACCATGCCCAACCAATACTGTTTTAATAACTAAATAACCCATTTTATGACTAAACCTTAATTCTTATTTTTTTTTTGCCAGGGCTGGGTTTGAACCCACCACCTCCGGCAAACCTACCCCTTTGGGCCACAGGCGCCACCCATAAACCTTAATTCAATATCTGTCTGTTTATATATCTGTGAACTTCTCTTTCTACAGTATATATTCCCCAAAGTGGGATTACTGGATCAAAGTTATAGACATCTTAAATTTTTTTTTTTTTTGGCCGGGGCTGGGTTTGAACCCTCCAACTCCGGCATATGGGGCCGGCACCATACTCCTTTGAGCCACAGGCGCCACTCAGACATCTTAAATTTTTATAGACGTTGGCAGATTACTGATGGTGGCAATTTACTCTCACCAGCAATGAATGACAGTCCATTTCCCTACATCTTCACCAGCATTGTTTATTACTGCCTTCATTTTGCCAATCTAAAGGGTTAAAAAAAAATTGTATTTTACTGTGATTTTTTTTTTTTCCTAGAGACAGAGTCGCACTTTATCGCCCTCAGTAGAGTGCTATGGCGTCACCGCTCACAGCAACCTCTAGCTCTTGGGCTTAAACAATTCTCTTGCCTCAGCCTCCTGAGGTAGCTGGGACTACAGGCGCCCACCACAACGCCCGGTTATTTTTTGTTGCAGTTTGGCTGGGGCTGGGTTTGAACCCACCACTCTCAGTATATGGGGCAGGCCTCCTACTCACTGAGCTACAGGTGCCCACCTTTACTGTTATTTTAATTTGTATTTCCCTTCCTAGAGGTTCAAAATACTTTCATGTTTACTGCAAATTTTAAGTTCTTATTCTGTGAATTGCTTGTTTATATTTTTTTGTCCTCCCTTTTCTACTGAATCATTTTTTTTTTTAAATCGAGGCAGTCTTACTTTGTTGTCCTCTGTGGAGTGCTGTGGCATCATAGCAACCTCAAACTCTTGGGCTTTAGTGATTTTCTTGCCTCAGCCTTCCTAGTAGCTGGGACTACAGGCGCCCGCCATGCATCATCTTTTTCTTACTAGTTTGTAAGGACTTTTTCAGGAACAAGGATGTAAATCCTCAGTCATATGTGAAACAAACATTATTTCCCACTATCTTTGTGTTGACCTAATGTATAGTAAGTTTTTGTTTTGTCATACAGCAATTATTATATAGTCAAATATACATATCTTTTTCTTTCCTCTTTTTAGAGATGTCTCGTTATGTTGCCCAAGCTGGTGTGTAGTGACTATTCACAGGTGCAAGCATAGTGGACTACACCCTCAAACTCCTAACCTCAAGCCCAGCTTAGCGAGTAACTGGAACTACAGGCATGCTCTACTGCACCTGGCTTAAATAGATATCTTTTTCCTTATGGTTTCTAGATATTCTAACTTGAATAAGAAGGTCTCCTTTTAGCCCAAGAACACAGAAGTTTATTATGTGCTTTATTAAAGCATATTAAATTTATTAATATGCTCATTGTTTATTTTTCATATTTAAATAACTGTTCCATCTAGAATCATCTTTGTGAGACACAGGTCTAGCTCTGTTTTAGTCCTGATGGTTAATCCAGACAGATAAACAATTTTGCGGGCGGCGCCTGTGGCTCAGTTGGTAAGGCGCCAGCCCCATATACCTAGAGTGGCGGGTTCGAACCTGGCCCTGGCCAAAATGCAACCAAAAAAAAAAATAGCCGGGTGTTGTGGCAGGCGCCTGTAGTCCCAGCTGCTCAGGAGGCTGAGGCAAGAGAATTGCTTAAGCCTAGGAGTTGGAGGTTGCTGTGAGCTGTGTGATGCCACGGCACTCTACCAAGGGCCATAAAGTGAGACTCTGTCTCTACAAAAAAAAAAAAAAAAAAAAAGAGAACCACTATGGGCGGCACCTGTGGCTCAAGGAGTAGGGCGCCGGTCCCATATGCCGGAGGTGGTGGGTTCAAACCCACCCCCGGCCAAAAACCACAAAAAAAAAAAAAAAACAATTTTGCTAGGCGGCGCCCGTGGCTCAGTGAGTAGGGTGCTGGCCCCATATACCAAGGGTGGTGGGTTTGAACCTGGCCCCAACCAAACTGCAATAAAATTAGCTGGGCATTGTGGCGGGTGCCTATAGTCCCAGCTACTCATGAGGCTAAGCAAGAGAATCACCTAAGCCTAGGAGTTGGAGGTTGCTGTGAGCTGTGACAACACAGCACTCTACCGAGGGCAACACTCTGTCACAAAAAAAAAAAATTTTTTTGCTGACATCTTTGTCATACATTATTTCCATTTATAGTGGATATGTTTCAGGACTGTAGACATTTCCAATAAAATATGTGACTAACCGGTGGGCTGTACTACCTTTAACGGATGAAGGAACATGTTTAAAGAGATTAGGTGACTTGGTCAAGATTCCATAGCTGGTAAGTGCTACAGCTGGGATCTGAATCCAGGTCTATCTGATTTTTTTTTTTTTTTTTTTGTAGAGACAGAGTCTCACTTTTACCGCCTTCGGTAGAGTGCCATGATGTCACAGGACTCACAGCAACCTCTAGCTCTTAGGCTTCTGTGATTCTCCTGCTTCAGCCTCCTGAGCAGGTGGGACTACAGGCACCAGCCACAACGCCTGGCTATTTTTTGGTTGCAGTTCAGCCAGGGCTGGGTTTGAACCCACCATTCTCGGTATATGGGGCCGGCGCCCTACTCACTGAGCCACAGGTGCCACCCTGATTTTTTTTTTTTTTTTAAGACAGAGTCTCACTCAGTCTCCCTGGAATTTTGAGTGCCATGACATCATAGCTCACAGCAACCTCAAACTCTTGGGCTCAAGTGATTCTCTTGCCTCAGCCTCCTGAGTAGCTGGTACTATAGGCACCTGCCACGGGGGTCTCACTCTGGCTCAGGCTGGTCTGGAACTCCTGAGCTCAAGCAATCCACCCTCCTCAGCCTCCCAGAGTGCTGGGATTACAGGTGTGAGCCACCCAAGCCCAGCCCATCTGATTTTTAACTACTTCACTAGATTGGTTCTCTTTGGGAAGAAACAGGATATTTCCTGAAAATTCCAAATCTACTGCTTCACTTGCCCAGAATGGAAGAACGGTCCCAGTCAGTTAACAGTCCCCAATATTCCCTACTCTTAAACATTTTCAGCCCTTGATTACCGGAGCAGTGTGTCCTTGCCCAGGCTCATGCACAGCTGATTGCTGGAGACAACAAGACTGGTGATCCTCTCTGAAGGAGTGAAGTCAATGCGCTGCTTGGTGAAGATGGGTACCTCTTTCTCCAGCTGGGCATTCACATACCCTATGGGTGAAGAGGAAAGCTAAGATTAGGTATGGATTAGAGGGCAAAGACAAGAAGCAGCCAAAACCGAAAACAAACAACAAAAAGCCTGTGTTCCTCACCACTCTCCAACATATTCCTACTTTCAAGACTCTGATTAACAAATGCTGGTAACCTGTACCATAGAGGTCTTAAGTTCTTTCCACACTTGTAACAGCAATGGGGGACTCCCTGAAGCTGTTATAGCATGAAGTACTTGCTCCTAGTGGTAATGGGACACAATGGAGGTGCGTCGTGCTGGGTGGTTTGGGCATTCTCCCTTATCAGTCTTTGGCCTAGCAATCCCAGCTCAACTGAAATAGTCTAGCTCCATTCTTTCCCCTCCTCCCTGTCCATGCCCTAATGAGACTCAGTATCTAGAAGGATGAGGGAAAGGGACCCCTGGGCAATGTACCAGTCAGTTGTGTTAACAAACTGCAGCTACTTTCTCTTTAGTCTTTACCCTCATTTGATTGCTCCAAACATCCCAGCACTCTGCCAACTCTGTACTACTTTCTACAGAAAGTTCCCCCAAACTCCAAGCTGCACCTAGCTCCAGCCAAGACTGTTCAGTGACAAAATTCCCTCTAGGATCCTCCCTCCTTCCTCAAAACATTCCCCTTTTAGCAGTTTTTTTGGCCATTCTCTCCTTCCCACCTCCAGAAGGGGCCTGGTGGGGAAAGCACAGAATCAGGCACTAGGAGCCTAGGGCCTAGTCTCAGTTCTCCTAACAGCCCAACCGCGGCCCTGTAAGCAAGCACTTCCCTGTCTGGGTCCCAGTTCCCTCTCAGAAGGATCCTAGTGGTAGGGCCTTTATCACCTAGCTGCTCCTGTTGCTCTTCCAAACTTCGACGATCCAATAGCTGGGAGCCAAGAGGGCCTGAGGAAAATCTGGGGCCTAGTCCGTAATGCACGAGCCGCCCTCCCAGCTTCTCCGCCGTAGGTGCTAGAAGAGCCCTAAGGGACAGCAGCACCTTCCTCTTCCTTACCCGAGTGGGGAATGCCCACGCTCGGGCATCCAGGCTGCAAGACAGCTGAACGAGACAGCGAGTCTTCGTATTCATCCAGAATGGACGCCATGATGCCCGGCCTCTGGGCCCTCCGTCGGGGGCCCGGAGATCACAACAGGGCTGCCCCTGGGGATCCTCGTCTCCCCAGATTGGAAGCTGTGACTCCTTGGCCTCTGACAGATCCTGGGAACCTGCTGCCGCTGCTCCTTCTTTAGAATCCTGAGGATCTTCTTGCTTTCGCCTTATAGTGCGAGAAGATCGAGCGCAGCTTTGCACCCTACTCCTGCCCCCAAAAGATCACAAGCCCCCTTCGGCCAGTCCCAGGTGACCCTAACCTCGCCCCAGCGGCTCAGCTGACTCCCGCCCCGTGACGCGCGCCAATAACGTAACTTCCGGGCTCTGAGAGCCCACGGCAGCCGTCGCAGGACCCTGCGGAGATGCCACCGCGAGGCGCAGCAAGGGCTGCGGGGCGGGGAGGGCTCAGCCGCGGGCGGAGCCCTTAGACCCCGCCTCCAAGCTGGCGCCGTGCTGTAGGCGGGCCCCTTCCCCAAGCGCTTTTGCGCTCCGCCCATGCGCGTTGCTGCGCTACCGCGCTCCTGCTGTAGGAGGCGATCCCAGCCCTTTCAGCCCCAGCTCTTCGGCCCAGGCTTCCCTCCAGCAGGTGGTCTGCACAGCCTCCCTGAACAGCTCACGCAATTCTCTAAACATTGCCGGAGAACCCCCGTTCCTTGATCTAATCGCAGTCTCGGTTCCACCTTCACAAGGCACGGGAGTCCTAGCCTCCCTTCTCCCGTCCCTGGCGCCCATGTGCCCTGACACACACACCGCCCCCACCCCCCCGGGTCTCCTCGGTGAAGGGGGAGGGAGTGGGGGCTGCCAGGGAAGACATGAGTGCCAGGAAGTTTTCATTCGCTTACTTAACACAATGGTATTGGTATTGAGCACTTACTCTGTGCTAGGCCTTGGACTGGGTGCTGGGGTCATGGAGATGAGTAAGGCACCTTCCCTGCCCCAGAGAAGGTCATAAGCCAACAGGGATTACGGACTAGTAAATAGATTATTAATATTAGAAAAGCGTTTGATAGATTTATTCATGATGTCACTCGTTCTACACATGAACTTCCACTCTGTGCCAAAAACTGTTCCAGGCTCTGGAAACATGGCAGAATACAAAACGGAAAAAAGTCTCTGCTCTTAAGGGGCATATCTAATGACAAGGCCACAGCTCTATGGGAGCGTGGGCGTGTCGGGAACAAATACCTGCAAAGCCTAAGGCACAAGGTGAAGGTGGGAGCCGCCCACAGCCTAAAACAGAGAGGGATGTCCCAATCCTCAACTGCGGTAGTGCTTGGGTTTCCTTCTCCCACCTGCCCACGAGACCTGAGACAGAGTCTGTTGTTCCTTCTGGGGCACCTGGACTCTACTTCGCTAAAGCAGAAGTCTCTCAGGGTCAGCGCTATCTGGTGTTTGCGGGTACACGTAGCCTAACAACTTAGAGCGCCCCTTTAGTCTCACAAGCGTCCAAGTTTGCACTGTACTTTACACGGCCACACTTGCAGAATTTCCCTGCCGGGAGCTGAAAACTGTGACCCTCACCTGCCCTCACTGAGAGATCTCTAGGCCTAGAGGGGATCGAAATCAGAGGTGGTGACAAGTTACTCTGTCCAGGGTCACTTTCTGCCGCAGGAAGTGGAGTCTCATTTCTCCTGACCAAGCGTGCAGCCCTCAAGCTGCTTTCCCACCGCCAGGGAGCTAAGAGGTAGGAAAGTTAGTTTTGGCGCTGGGAAAAGTCATCCCACGAAGGGAACTTCTTCGCTCCAGGCATAAGGCTTCCACCCCAGATCAGTTGCCATCTGCCCTCAGGTCTGGACTGTGCAGAGAGGTATTTCCCCCTGCATGGAACTCACCAGCAGCTGGAGATCAACATAGGAAGGTTTCCTCAAGGACACAGAGTACTTCCAGCCACTGCATCACTGTCCTCAGTTGCCCCTCTGTTGAGCTCCACTGCTCTTGGAATGTATGGGGTGGGGCTTAAGTGGACTCTGCTCGCTACAGACTCAGTACCTTCTCCCTGATGTCATCAATAGCAGTATATCTCTATATATTCATTCTTCAATCTTTTTTTTTTTTTTTTTTTTGTAGAGACAGAGTCTCACTGTACCGCCCTCGCGTAGAGTGCCGTGGCGTCACACGGCTCACAGCAACCTCTAACTCTTGGGCTTACGAGATTCTCTTGCCTCAGCCTCCTGAGCAGCTGGGACCACAGGTGCTCGCCACAACGCCTGGCTATTTTTCATTCTTCAATCTTTAGGCTGGACTTAGGAGTAGAAGCCAGAGATCAGTCTTCCTGTCCCTGCCCAACCACTCACTAGCCGTGACACTGCACAGCTGATGCTCTTAGCCTCAGTTTCTTTATCTATAGAAAGAGATATTTTAACTACCTAGTAGGTCTGTGTTGAGGAGTAAATGAGGTGATCTAGGTGAAAGCTCATTGCTATAGCATAATATTCAACACAGAGCATGTGCTCAATAATGTGGCTTTAATCTGACAGTTCCTCTCAAGTCTCCCTCTTCCATGAAGCCCCCAGTCAGACCCCTCAGAACTGCTATAGCTTTTATTCTCCTGGTCACTTATGGGCACCTAATTATGAAGTGCAGACATTTTGTTTTGATATAACAGAATCTGGATGTAGGAAATAGCCTTGGCATTTCTGAGCAAGGGGACATAGAGGTACCTTAAGGAACTTACCCTTGGAGATACCAGTTCACCAGCCTCTGGAATCAGCGTGGCAGTTGCTAAGAGACACGTGAGGGCTAGGGCTGACTGTTGGCCAGCAAAAGAGAAGATTCACATGTGAAAGCAGTTGAATTTGACATAAGTCAAAGTGCATACTTGAAGTGCATGTGTGATCTCCAAGGGCAGAAAAGGGAAGGCAAAAGGCAGTCCTTGGAAAAACCAAGAACACTTAGCTGGCAGGGGAGCTATCATGGGTGGTTTACCTAGGGCTAGATTTATTTATTGCACTCTGGCTGTGCTGACCCCCACAATTTCCCCAAATGTGGGAAACTCAACTGTGTAATTTGTGCTAATTTTCATACTCTTCCTTGGTTAAAAAAAAAGAAAAGAATATGAAAGAAAGAGAAAAAGAAAAGAAAACCAAGAGCAAAAGCCTGCAACACTGCGATGTTTGGGGGCAAACACTAGAGCATTTGGGAGTAGCAGAGTGGGGGGAATGGGCGGGCTGTGGAGAGGTCGTGAAGTATTCAATGGGTCCTCAGAAGGTTTTGGTTATGAGATCATCTGATGAGGGTTCTAGAAAGATAGGTGGTGGTTTGGGTGGAGTTTACCTCAGAGAGGATGAGGCCCGAGGCAGAGGAGAAGCAGGGAAGGACACAACTGGGAGCAAGAGAACAGGCTGGGAAGGCATTTCCCAGGGAAGGTCTCTGGACTTCGTGTCAATTAGGTGTGAGGGGTGAAGAGGACAAGTCTTGGGGAAAGGCCTGGCCAATGGTGGCTGTGACACTATTCAAGTAAGAGGAGGACAGGTGGAGTGGGATGGAGGTCACTTGATTGAGCTTAGCTTGGACACCTGCAGGGCACTTACCAGACAAGCTCAGCACATGTATTTATGATCTATGTACAAAAGACGTAATAAAAAAAAATTATTATGGGGGCGGCGCCTGTGGCTCAGTCGGTAAGGCGCCGGCCCCATATACCGAGGGTGGCGGGTTCAAACCCGGCCCCGGCCAAACTGCAACCAAAAAATAGCCGGGCGTTGTGGCGGGCGCCTGTAATCCCAGCTACTCGGGAGGCTGAGGCAAGAGAATCGCTTGAGCCCAGGAGTTGGAGGTTGCTGTGAGCCGTGTGAGGCCACGGCACTCTACCGAGGGCCATAAAGTGAGACTCTGTCTCTACAAAAAAAAAAATTATTATTAAAAAAATTTAAAAAAAAAAGCTCAGCACAATGGGTAAACTCTGCAAAAAAAACTGTCAGGGCAGTTACTAACTCACCAATAATTTTTTTTTTTTTTTTTTTGCCGTTTTTGGCCAGGGCTGGGTTTGAACCCACCACCTCTGGCATATGGGGCCAGTGCCCTACTCCGTTGAGCCACAGGCACAGCCCAATAATTTTTTTTTTTTTTGCAGTTTCAGCTGGGTTTGAACCTGCCACCTCCAGCATATGGGCCCTACTCCTTTGAGTCACAGTTTTTTTTTGAGACAGAGTCTCACTATGTCACCCTTGGTAGAGTGCTCTGGTGTCACAGCTCACAGCAACCTTAAACTCTTGGGCTTAAGCGATTCTCTTGCCTCAGCCTCCCGAGTAGCTGGGATTACAGGCGTCTCCCACAATGCCCGGCTATTTTTGTTGTTGTTGTTGCAGTTGTCTTTTTTTTGTTTTTTTTTTGTTGTTTTTTTTTTTGTAGAGACAGAGTCTCACTTTATGGCCTTCGGTAGAGTGCCATGGCCTCACACAGCTCACAGCAACCTCCAGCTCCTGGGCTTAAGCGATTCTCTTGCCTCAGCCTCCCGAGTAGCTGGGACTACAGGCGCCCGCCACAACGCCCGGCTAATTTTTGGTTGCAGTTCAGCCGGGGCCGGGTTTGAACCCGCCACCCTCGGTATATGGGGCCGGGGCCTTACCGACTGAGCCACAGGCGCCGCCCTGTTGCAGTTGTCATTGTTGTTTAGCTGGCCCAGGCCAGGTTCCAACCCGCCAGCCTCGGTGTATGTGGCCGGCGCCCTACCCACTGAGCTATGGGCGCCGTCTCACCAATAAATATTTATTAACAACGGCATGGATGAGCTCTCCTGTATCTCAATTTCTACACTTGTCAAATAAGGAACTCCATCTTACAGCACTGGGAGAATAACAGGATATAAGGCAAATCAGCGGTGGTGCCTATACCTAGAACATGCTCAATACAAGTTAACTATTAGTAGTAATTGTTGATGGTATTA
This sequence comes from Nycticebus coucang, assembly GCF_027406575.1. NCBI lineage: Eukaryota > Metazoa > Chordata > Mammalia > Primates > Lorisidae > Nycticebus > Nycticebus coucang. Next base: position 42,860,542 of record NC_069785.1, on the reverse strand, counting down.
TGACCCAGACCAAAAGGAATGATTTAATTGACTTAGTTAAAAATAGATATTCCTTCCCTCCCTCCCTCCCTCCCTCCCTCCCTCCCTCCCTCCCTTCCTTCCTTCCTTCCTTCCTTCCTTCCTTCCTTCCTTCCTTCCTTTCCATCATAGCTCACTGCAGGCTCACACTCTTGGACTCAAACCTCAGCCTCAAAAGTAGCTGAGGCTGGGTGGCGCCTGTGGCTCAAGGAGTAGGGCGCCGGTCCTATATGCTGGAGGTGGTGGGTTCAAACCCAGCCCCGGCCAAAAAAAAAAAAGTAGCTGAGGCTACAGGTGCGTGCCAGTTTGCCCATCTGGAAAAAAATTGATATTTATTTATTTATTTTTTGACTCAGATGCTCACTTTGTCACCCTGGGTAGACTGCCATGCTGTTACAGCTCATAACAACTTCAAACTCCCAGGCTCAAGTGATCCTTCTGCCTCAGCCTCCCCAGTAGCTGGGACTATCGGCACCTGCTACAACACCTGGATTTATTTATTTATTTAGTTAGTTAGTTAGTTTGAGACAGAGTCTCACTATGTCACCCTGGGTAGAGTGCTATGACATCACAGCTCACAGAAACCTCAAACTCCTGGGCTTAGGCGATTCTCTTGCCTCAGCCTCCCAAGAATCTGGGACTACAGGCACCCGCCACAACACCCTGCTATTTTTTTTGTTGTTGTTGTTGTAGAGACAGAGTCTCACTTTATGGCCCTCAGTAGAGTGCCGTGGCCTCACACAGCAACCTCCAACTCCTGGGCTTAAGCGATTCTCTTTCCTCAGCCTCCCAAGTAGCTGGGACTACAGGCGCCTGCCACAATGCCCGGCTATTTTTTTTTTTGGTTGCAGTTTGGCCGGGGCCAGGTTTGAACCCACCACCCTCGGTATATGGGGCCGGCGCCTTACCGACTGAGCCACAGAAACCGCCCTACCCTGCTATTTTTTGGTTGTAGTTGTCATTGTTGTTTAGCAGACCCAAGCAGGGCTCAAACCTGCCAGCTAAGATGTATGTGGCTGGCGCCCTACTCACTGAACTATGGGCCCTGAGCCATGTTTTGTTTTGTTTTTTTTTTTGCAGTTTTTTGCCAGGGCTGGACCTGAACTCCTCACCTCTGGCTTATGGGGCCGGCGCACTACTCCTTTGAGCCACAGGTGCTGCCCCTGAGCCATGGCTATTTTTAGAGACAGGGTCCCCCTCTTGTTTACGCTGGTTTCGAACTCCTGAGCTCAGGCAATCCACCGGCCTCGGCCTCCCAGAGTGCTAGGATTACAGACATGAGCCACCACACCCGGCCTTGATATTCTTTTTAAAAAGAATTTTAGATTATAGGCCAGAGGAGGTGGCTCACCCCTGTAATCATAGAACTTTGCGTGCCTACATGGGCGGTTTGCCTAAGCTCATGAGTTCCAGACCAGCCTGAGCCAGAGCTAGACCCTGTCTCTAAAAATAGCTGGCATTGGGGCAGCGCCTGTGGCTCAGTGAGTCCAGTGCTGGCCCTATATACCAAGGGTGGCAGGTTGGGTTCAAACCCGGCCCTGGCCAAAATGCAACAAAAAAAATTAGCCGGGCATTGTAGCAGGCACCTGTAGTCCCAGCTACTTGAGAGGCTGAGACAAGAAAATCGTTTGAGCCCAAGAGTTTGAGGATATTGTGAGCTATGATGCCATGGCACTTTACCAAGGGTGACTAAGTGAGACCCTGTCTCATAAATAAATAAATAGATAAATGAAAAACAATTTTTTTGCAGTTTTTTTTTTTTTTGCCGGGGCTGGGCTCGAACCCACCACCTCCAGCATATGGGGCCAGCACCCTACTCCTTTGAGCCACAGGTGCTGCCCATGAAAAACAATTTATTTTATTTTTTTGAGACAGAATCTCAAGCTGTCACCCTGGATAGAGTGCTGTGGCGTTATAGCTCACAGAAACCTCCAGCTCTTGGATTCAAGTGATCTTCTTGCCTCAGTTTTTTCTATTTTTAATAGAGGCAGGATCTCGCTTTTGCTCAGGCTGGTCTTCAACTGCTGAGTTCAAGCAATCCACCCACCTTGGCCAGAGTGCTGGGATTATAGGCATGAACCCCTGCAGCCAGCCAACAAAAACAATTTTAGATTTATGGAAAAGATAGTTCAGAAAGTTTCCATAGGGCGGCGCCTGTGGCTCAGTGAGCAGGGCGCCGGCCCCATATGCCGAGGGTGGAGGGTTCAAACCCAGCCCCAGCCAAACTGCAATAAGAGAATAGCCGGGCGTTGTGGCAGGCGCCTGTAGTCCCAGCTACTTGGGAGGCTGAGGCAGGAGAATCGCCTAAGCCCAAGAGTTGGAGGTTGCTGTGAGCTGTGTGATGCCACGGCACTCTACCGAGGGCAATAAAGTGAAACTCTGTCTCTACCAAAAAAAAAAAAAAAGAAAGAAAGTTTCCATATACTTCATATATGGTTTCACTTATGAACATCTTACATTAGCATAATACCTGTGTTAAAATTAATAAACCAGGTCAGGCACAGTGGTTTATGCCTATAATCCTAGGGGAAACTGAGGCAGATGGATAGCTTGAGCTCACAAGTTCAAGACCAGCCTGAGCAAAAGCGAGACCCTGTCTATACTAAAAATAGGAAAACTGAGTCAAGAGGATTGCTTGAGCCCAAGAGTTGGAGGTTGCTGTGAGCTACAATGCCACAGCACTCTACCCAGGGCGACAGACAGGTTCAGACTTTCCCCATTTTTTTTTTTTTTTTTTTGGTAGAGACAGAGTCTCTCCCTTTATTGCCCTCGGTAGAGTGCCGGGGCATCACACAGCTCACAGCAACCTCCGACTCCTGGGCTTAAGCGATTCTCTTGCCTCAGCCTACCGAGTAGCTGGGACTACAGGCACTCGCCACAACACCCGGCTATTTTTTTGTTGCAGTTCGGCTGAGGCCAGGTTTGAACCCACCGCCCTTGGTACATGGGGCTGGCGCCCTACCAACTGAGCCACAGGCGCCTCCCCGACAGCTTGAGACTTTGTCTGAAAAAAAAAAAGTAATAATGAGGCTTGGCACATGTGGCCCAAGTGGGTAAGGTGCCAGCCATATACACCTAAGCTGGCAGGTTCAAATCCAGCCCGGGCCTGCCAAACAACAATGACGGCTGCAACCAAAAAATAGCCAGGCACTGTGGCAGGTGCCTGTAGTCCTAGCTACTTGGAAGGCTGAGGCAGAAGAATCACTTGAGCCCAGGAGTTGGAGGTTGCTGTGAGCTGTGTTGCCATAGCACTCTACCCAGGGTGAAAGCTTGAGGCTCTGTCTCAAAAAAAAAAAAAAAATTAATGAACCAGTACCAATGCATTATTTTTAACTAAAGTTCATACAGTGTATACAGCTTCTCTTAGTTTTTATCTAATGCCCTTTCTGGTGCAGGATGCCATCCAGCATACCTCATTACATCCTCATCACATGATAGGAAGGGTGCATAATATCAACCTAATTTATCACAGGTAATCTTGACCAACTTGCTGAAGAAGTGTTTGCCAGGATTATCTACTATAAAGTTACCTTAAAAAAAAAAAAACAAAAGCAAAAAACCTCGGGTGGTGCCTGTGGCTCAGTGAGTAGGGCGCCGGCCCCATATACCGAGGGTTCAAACCCAGCACAGGCCCAACTGCAACAAAAAAATAGCCGGGGAGCTGGGCGTTGTGGCGGGCGCCTGTAGTCCCAGCTGCTCGGGAGGCTGAGGCAAGAGAATCACATAAGCCCAAGAGCTGGAGGTTGCTGTGAGCTGTGTGACGCCACGGCACTCTACCGAGGGCAGTAAAGTGAGACTCTGTTTCTACAAAAAAAAAAATAGCCGGGCGTTGTGGCAGGCGCCTGTGGTCCCAGCTGCTGGGGAGGCTGAGGCAGGAGAATCGCGGAAGCCCAAGAGCTGGAGGTTGCTGTGAGCTGTGTGAGGCCACGGCACTCTACCGAGGGCGGTAAAGTGAGACTCTGTCTCTACAAAATAAAAAAAAAAAAAAAAAAAAAAACAGGGCGGCGCCTGTGGCTCAGTCGGTAAGGCGCCGGCCCCATATACCGTGGGTGGCGGGTTCAAACCCGGCCCCGACCAAACTGCAACCAAAAAATAGCCGGGCGTTGTGGCGGGCGCCTATAGTCCCAGCTACTCGGGAGGCTGAGGCAAGAGAATCACTTAATTAAGCCCAGGAGTTGGAGGTTGCTGTGAGCTGTGTGAGGCCACGGCACTCTACCAAGGGCCATAAAGTGAGACTCTGTCTCTACAAAAAAAAAAAAAAAAAAAAAAAAAAACTCTTCTCATACTGTAGTCTTTGGAAGAAAGTTACTATGGGAAGCTCACACTTAAGGTGTGAGAGGTATGTCTCCTTGAGGGCAGAGTACACATATGTTATTTGCAATTATTTCATATGGGAGATTTGTCTGTTATCCCTATTTATTTATATATTAGATTATTTATATAGTATCTGTATAGACACATGGAAATTTATACTTTGTGCTCTAATCCAATACCACTTTATTTTACTTTATTTTATGTTTTTATTTTTTATTTTTTTGTAGAGACAGAGTCTCACTTTACTGCCCTCGGTAGAGTGCCGTGACGTCACAGGACTCACAGCAACCTCCAGCTCTTGGGCTTATGTGATTCTCCTGCCTCAGCCTCCTGAGCAGCTGGGACTACAGGCGCCCGCCACAACACCTGGCTATTTTTTTTTTTTGTGGTTTTTGGCCGGGGCTGGGTTTGAACCAGCCACCCTCGGCATATGGGGCCGGCGCCCTACTCGCTGAGCCACAGGCGCCGCCCACTACTTTATTTTATTGCTGTAATTGTTGCAGTTTTGGCTTTTGGAAGCTCAGTTGGCTCCTGTGTACATTTGAAGTACAGTGGTTCCTCCTCCCCCTCTTATCTACAGTTTCTCTTTCCTTGGTTTCAGGTACTTGTGGTCAGCTGAGGCCTGCAATTAGACAAGTGTAGTACAATAAAATCTTTTGTAAGCAAGACCATGTTAACACAACTTCTATTAATAGTACATTATTATAATTGTATAATATTATTAATGATTGTTCTTAATCTCTTCCTGTACCTAATTTATAAATTAAACTTTATCACAGGTGTGTATGTATGGGGACAAAACAGTTTTTATGTCTCCTTAAACTCTTCTTGCTTGGGCAATTTTTCAGATTGTCCTTATTTTTGATTACCTTGACAATTTTGAGTGCTGGGCAGGTATTCTGTAGAATGTTCTCTATTGAGGGCGGCGCCTGTGGTTCAGTGAGTAGGGCACCGGCCCCATATACCGAGGGTGGCGGGTTCAAACCCAGCCCGGGCCAAACTGCAACAACAAAAAAATAGTTGGGCGTTGTGCAGGCATCTGTACTCCTAGCTGCTTGAGAGGCTGAGGCAAGAGAATCACATAAGCCCAAGAGCTGGAGGTTGCTGTTAGCCGTGTGACGCCACGGCACTCTACCAAGGACAGTAAAGTGAGACTCTGTCTCTACAAAAAAAAAAAAAACAAAAGAATGTTCTCTATTGAAATTTGTCTGATTTTGTTTCCTGTTTAGATTTGAGCTATTTATGGGTTTGGGGGTGATAAAGCACCATTATCATTATTGCATTGTATCAAGGGAGCATGCTAGCAACATGACTCATCACTTTGATATTGACTTTGATCATCTAACTGATACAGTGCTTGTCAGATTTCTCTACCATAAACAGTCTTTTCTCCTTTTCCCATGTTATACTCTTTGAAGGAAATCACTACACATCTTACACTTAAGGAGAAGGGGTTTTTGCTTCCTTCACAGTGAAGTATCAGCATAAATCCTTTGATATTCTTCAGGGGAGATTTAGGAATTTGTTTTTCTGGGGTTTTTTGTTTGTTTGTTTTTGCAGGTTTTTTTTGCCGGAGCCAGATTTGAACTCTCTACCTCTGGTATATGGGGCCAGCACCCTACTCCTTGAGCCACAGGCACTGCCCAGGAATTTGTTTTTCAATTTAATTTTTTGTTTTGAGACAGAGTCTCACTGTATCGCCCTCAGTAGCGTGCTGTAAAATCACAGCTCACAGCAACCGCCAACTCTTGGACTCAAACGATTCTCTTGTCTCAGCCTGCCAAGTAGCTGGGCCTACAGCCGCTCACCACAACACCCGGTTGCAGTTGTCATTGTTGCTTTAGCAGGCCCAGGCTGGGCTCGAACCCACCAGCCTAAGTGTATGTGGCTGGTGCCATAACCAGTTCTATGGGCATCGAGCCTCCATTTACTTTTTTTTTTTTTTGAAACAGAGTCTCACTTTGTTACCCCCAGTAGAGTGCTTTGGCGTCATAGCTCACAGCTCCCTCAAACTCCTAGGCTCAAGAGATACTCTTGCCTCAGCCTCCCAAGTAGCTGGGACTACAGGCGCCTGTCACATCGCCTGGCTATTTTTTTTTTTTTTTTTTTTGTAGAGACAGAGTCTCACTGTACCGCCCTCGGGTAGAGTGCTGTGGCGTCACAAGGCTCACAGCAACCTCTAACTCTTGGGCTTACGCGATTCTCTTGCCTCAGCCTCCTGAGCAGCTGGGACTACAGGCGCCCGCCACAACGCCTGGCTATTTTTTTGTTGCAGTTTGGCCGGGGCTGGGTTTGAACCCGCCACCCTTGGCATATGGGGCCGGCGCCCTACTCACTGAGCCACAGGCGCTGCCCTCGCTTGGCTATTTTTAAATATGGGGGGTCTTGATCTTGCTCAGGCTGGTCTTGAGCCTGTGAGCTCAGGCAATCCATCCATCTGCCTCAGCCTCCCAGAGGGCTAGGATTACAGGCGTGAGGGTGCCCAACCTAATTTATTTATTTTTTTTTTTGAGACAGAGTCTTACTTAGTTGCCCTCCATAGAGTGCTGTGGCGTTATAGCTCACAGCAACCTCAAACTCTTGGGCTCAAGTGACTCTCTTGCCTCAGCCTCACGAGTAGCTGGGACTACAGGCGCCTGCCACGACGCCTGGTTATTTTTAGAGACCTGTTAGCTCAGGCAATCCACCTGCCTTGGCCTCCCAGGGTGCTAATTTTTCTTTTAATCATCATAGCATATGTACACAACTTTTTTTTTTTTTTGAGACAGAGCCTCAAGCTGTTGCCCTGGGTAGAGTGCTGTAGCATCACAGCTCACAGCAACCTCCAACTCCTGGGCTCAAGTGATTCTCCTGCCTCTGCCTCCAAAGTAGCTGGGACTACAGGCACCCGCCACAAACCAAAGCTATTTTTTGGTTGTAGCCATCATTGCTTTTTGGCAGGCCTGGGCTGGATTAGAACCCACCAGCTCAGGTGTCTGTGGCTGGTGCCTTAGCTGCTTGAGCCACAGGCGCCGAGCCATATGCACACAATTTTAAACAATATTACGATATAGCTACAACTTTTTAAACAAAATTTTAAGCAAATTCAGTAGTCCTTTGCTTCATCTCCAGTTAGTCTCCATCTGTACTCATTGCTCAGTGCCCCAAGTATGCTGATCTAAGGATGTTCCCAGAATGCGCCACACTCCCCCAGACATTGAAGTATTTGATCTTGGGGATTTGCTCACTCTAGAATAGCTGCCCTGATGCCCTTCTCTTGCCAGGATCAGGCACCCCCCACCCTTCTCTTTTTCTTGGCAGACAGGAACAAGTGTCTCTTGCACACCACCTCCTGGTATGGGGCCTGGCACAATTTTTGGCTCCTGTTAAAATAAACTGAAAGAAAGAGGCCGTTATAAAACATTTCTCCACTCCGGGCGGCGCCTGTGGCTCAGTCGGTAAGGCGCCGGCCCCATATACTGAGGGCGGCGGGTTCAAACCCAGCCCCAGCCAAACTGCAACCAAAAAATAGCTGGGCGTTGTGGCGGGCGCCTGTAGTCCCAGCTACTCGGGAGGCAAGAGAATCGCTTAAGCCCAGGAGTTGGAGGTTGCTGTGAGCTGTGTGATGCCATGGCACTCTACCGAGGGCCATAAAGTGAGACTCTGTCTCTACAAAAAAAAAAAAAAAACATTTCTCCACTCCATTTTCTCTCCTCTCACTTGCTTGGTTCCCTTCCAGATGTAGCCAAACCTATCTGAAATTCTCAAAAACTGTCTCCTCCCTGTTAAAGTCACCCCTTCTCTCATTTAGGGAATGTCAGAGCCTCACCCAGGTCCTTTTTTTTTTCTTTCTTTTTTTTATTAAATCATAGCTGTGTACATCAATACCATCATGGGGCACCATACACTTGGTTCATAGACCATTTGACACATTTTCATCACATTAGTTGACATAGCCCTCCTGGCATTTTCTTACTTTGCTAAGACATTTACATTCCACATTTACCAAGCCTCACATATACCCTTGTAAGATGCACCACAGGTGTGATCCTTTCAATGCCCCTCCCTCCACCCACCTCCCCCTTCCCCCTATTCTTAGGTTGTAACTGGGTTATAGCTTCATGTGAAGGTCCTAAATTAGTTTCATAGTAGGGGTGAGTACGTTGGATACTTTTTCTTCCATTCTCGAGATACTTTACTGAGAAGAATATGTTCCAGCTCCATCCATGTAAACATGAAAGAGGTAAAGTCTCCATCTTTCTTCAAGGCTGCATAGTATTCCATGGTGTACATATACCCAGGTCCTTTTTCATCCCCCCAATCCCCCTAGGGCTGTAGTCCAGTAGCCCTACTTGTCTGGATGGGAAATGAGGGCATCCTCAGGTCAGGGTCCTCTAACAAGGTTCATACATCCCTACAGTTATGAAATGATCTCCCAAGAGACACAGGACACAAACGCATTTTAAGGGAATCACTTTCCAGAGCCTCAACAAAATGGTAGGTCCCCTTCCCACCTTTCCTGCTCCTGCTCCACAAAGAAAATCTCACCCCTCACACCAGTCTCTCACAATGGGGAAACCTCACCAAACCCCCCAACCTAGGGTGCATTGCTGGCAGTGGTGCCAGGGGGTGTAAAAATCTCCAGAGGTTCCAGCAAAGACATCACTTGAAGTATTGGCTTTGTTTCCTACAAAGAGAATAATGACCAGGTAACAAGTCCTTTGCACATCAAATACTTTTCAGTTCTTTAATTTGAATAAAATTTTAGTACATAATTAGGTTTCAGCTATCTGAAAAAAAGAAATCACTAGTGGAGAGACTTTGAGGAGTGAGCCTGCTCTCCATTTGGCTGATCAATAAAGGACCCTTGCTTAATTTGGACTTCTTGTGCTGGCATTTCTCTATTCCGCTCCCTTTGAATATAACATTTGGAGGTCCCAGTGAGATTCGTCAGTCAGAGGGTCGGCCTCCCTGTGTAGCCCCCGTTCCCCAGGGCAGGAATTATAAGGGAGGTGCCCCTGGGACATTCCAGGGCCCCATAATTCCCTGAAATCCTCCTTAGGGCTTAGGAGGGACTCCTTCCAAAAAAGAAATCACTAATATTTTTGGCATATGATTTCTTTTTTTTTTTTTTTGAGACAGGGTCTCACTGTTGCCCTGGGTAGATTGCCATGGGGTTACAGCTCACAGCCAACTCAAACTCTTTGGGCTTAAGAGTATTTCTTGCCTCAGCCTCCCAAGTAGCTGGGACTACAGGCACCCGCCAAGATGCCTGGCTATTTATACCATAGCTTGTTAATCCATTCCTAGGTTGGTGTGCATTTAGGTTGTTTCCACCTTTTAGCCATTGTAAATTAATCTGCAACAGTCTAGTACAAATGTCCTTATGATGGTCTTTTTTTTTTTTTTTGTCTGACTCTATTGCCCTGGGATTGAGTGCCATGGTGTCATAGCTCACAATAACTTCAAACTCTTGGGCTCAAGTAGTCCTTTTGTCTCAGTCTCCTGAGTAGCTGGGACTGCAGGCACCACAACCCCTGGCTAGCTTTTCTATTTTTTTTTTTTTTTTCTTTTTGAGACAGAGTCTTAAGCTGTCACCCTGGGTAGAGTGCCATGGAGTCATATCTCACAGCAACCTTCAACTCTTAGGTTCAAGCAATCCTCGTGACTCATTTTTTTCTATTATTAGTAGAGACAGGGTCTCGCTTTTGCTCAGACTGGTCTTGAACTCGTGAGCTCAAGCAATCCACCCACCTCAGCCTCCCAGAGTGCTAGGATTACAGGCATGAGCCACTGCGCCTGGCCTAGTTTTTCTTTTCTTTTTCTTTTTTTGCAGTTTTTGGCCGGAGCCAGGTTTGAGCCCGCCACCTCTGGTATATGGGGCCAGCGCCCTACTCCTTTGAACCATAGGCACCGCCCTAGTTTTTCTATTTTTAGTAGAGACAGGGTCTTATTCTTGCTCAGGCTTGGTCTGGAACTCTTGAGCTCAGGCAATCCACCTGCCTTAGCCTCCCAGGGTGCTAGAATTATATGCGTAAGCTACGTCCTCAGCCTTGTTTTGAGACAGTCTCTCTCTGTTGCCCCAGCTAGTGTCATCATCATAGCTCACTGCAACCTCAAACTCCTGGGCTCAAGCAATCCTCCTGCCTCAGCCGCCCAAGTAGCTGAAAGTACAGGTGTGCACCATGACGCCCGGCTAATTTTTTTATTTTGGGGAGTTGGGGCGGGATTTCCCTCTTGTTCAGGCTGGTTTTGAACTCCTGAGCTCAAAGGATCCTCCTGCCTCAGCCTCCTAGAGTGCCGGGATTACAGGTGTGAGCCACCTTGAGTGATCAGGGCCAAGTTTTTTAATCCTAGCAAATGTTCTAGCTAGAAGTTGCAGCAGAAGATCTGGCAGGTGGGCAGGAATAAGACCCAACCCACTCTTAGGAGGTAACTTTCCCAGCATTTGCAGCCAGAATTGCAAGTCCTTGGCTGAGAAATAGGTGACTCACCAGCTCCCCAGCTTGTCTCCTCCCTCCTCCTCTTGCTGACAAGACTGTCCCTAAACCAGCTCAGAGAGAGGGACCTACGTAAGGTGTCTGCACCCATGAGGCCAGAAAGGAATGGCCTGTCTCAGGCCAAGTCAGGCCTTTTGCTCATGCCCCTTAGACATCTCTCCCATTCCTGTATTTATACCTTTCTTATCTGCAAAAATGATTACACAGGATTATCAAATTTATAGCTACAATAAAACTATTACTACTTTTTGGAGACAATTTCTCACTCTGTTGCCTGAGCTGGAGTACAGTGGTGGTGGTGTCATAGCTCACAGCAACCTCAAACTCTCAGACTCAATGATCCTCCTGCCTCAGCCTTCCAATAGCTGGGACTATAGGTGTGTGACACCGCACCCGGGTAACTTTACTATTATTTTTGGAGACAAAGCAGGTGGTGTCTCACTTTTTGCTCAGGCTAGTCTCAACCTCCTAACCATAAGCAATCCTCTGGCCTTGGCCTCCCAAAGTGCCTGGATTACAGGTGTGAGCTGAAAACTATTATTAAAACCTAGGTATAAGAGCTTTCTCTTCCCCTAAGCGGCCTGAGGTGATCTATGAAAATGGTTCGCTATTCACTTGACCCAGAAAACCCCACAAAGTCATGCAAGTCAAGAGGCTCAAATCTTCGTGTTCACTTTAAGAACACACGTGAAACTGCCCAGGCCATCAAGGGTATGCATATAGGAAAAGCCACCAAGTATCTGAAGGATGTCACCTTAAAGAAACAATGTGTACCATTCCGACTTTATAATGGTGGAGTTGGTAGGTGTGCCCAGGCCAAACAGTGGGGCTGGACACAGGGTCAGTGGCCCAAAAAGAGTGCTGAATTTTTGCTGCATATGCTTAAAAATGCAGAGAGTAATGCTGAACTTAAGGGTTTAGATGTAGATTCTCTGGTCATTGAGCATATCCAAGTGAACAAAGCACCCAAGATGCGTCGCCGAACTTACAGAGCTCATGGTTGCATGAACCCATACATGAGTTCCCCCTGCCACATTGAGATGATCCTTACTGAAAAGGAACAGATTGTTCCCAAACCAGAAGAAGAGGTAGCACAGAAGAAAAAGAGATCCCAGAAGAAACTGAAGAAACAAAAACTTATGGCACGGGAAGAGATGCAACATAAAATAAATGCAAATAACAGTAAAAGGAAAAAAAAAAAAAACTAGGTATAAGAAAAGAGTACTGTAAAAAAAAAAAAAAAGGGCACTTGTATGTATGTGTGTGTTTAGTACTTTTGTCCCAGAAACTTGGGCTGAGGCATCTTCCCTAGGATCCCTGAATCTCAGATTGCTAGCAACAGAAAGATTTTCAGAAATAAACACACTTCACCTGTCATTTTACAGAACTCAGATGGAAGAAGTGATCTTGCAGGAGTCACACAGGTAGTGACCTAAAGAACTGGGAACACTGGGGCAGGTCTTCTGATGTCCAGGTCTTTTAAAATCCTCTGTCTTGGGCGGCGCCTGTGGCTGAAAGGAGTAGGGTGCCGGCTCCGTATACCGAAGGTGGCGGGTTCAAACCCAGCTCTGGCCTAAAACTGCAACAACAACAACAACAACAAAAAAAATCCTCTGCCTTAGGCTGGGTGAGATGGCTCACACCTGTAATCCTCTCACTCTGGGAGGCCGAGGTAGGTGGATTGCCTGAGCTCACAGGTTCGAGACTAGCCTGAGCAAAAGGGAGACACCCACCCCCAATCTCTACTAAAAATAGAAAAACTGAGGCAAGAGGATCCTTTGAGCCCGAGAGTTGGGGGTTGCTGTGAGTTATGATGCTACAGCACTCTACCCAGGGCAAAAGCTTGAGACTCTGACTCAAAAAAAAAAAAAAAAATCCTCTGCCTTTTTCAGGACAGAAAAAGGAACAGTTTTTGGACTTTCCAGGGGGATACAAAGGCTGGAAAACATTTAACAATCTCTTTTACTTGCTAGATGAATAAACTTATGTGGATATACTTGAGAGGTCTTTGAGGTTTGGGAGCTATAATTGGGGGATTAATGGCATCCCCAGACATTCCAGTATAGGGAATGTATGATGTAGACATTGGGTGCAGAAATGGATACAGAGGATCCTACTATTTTTCTATAGTCAAGATTTTATTTTATTTTTGCAGTTTTTGACTGGGGCTGGGTTTGAACCCACCACATCCAGCATATGGGGCCAGCACTCTACCACCCTATAGTCAAGATTTTAGTAGTTAACACAGCAACTTTCTAGCTGTTGTCCTTTCCTTTTGACAGGCGAAAAGGAAGGGGAAAGGGAAAAGAAAATATCAAGGAGACTTGCCCCTGTAGCTCAGCAGTTAGGGCGCTGGCCACATACACTGGGGCTGGCAGGTTCGAACACGGCCCGGGCCTGCTAAACAACAACTACAACAAAAAAAATAGCTGGGTGTTGTGGCAGGCACCTGTTGTCCCAGCTACTCGGGAGGCTGAGGCAAAAGAATCGCTTAAGCCCAAGAGTTTGAGGTTGCTGTGAGCTGTGACGCCAAGGCACCCTACTGAGGGTAACAAAGTGAAACTCTGTCTCAAAAATAAAGAAAAAGAAAATATCAAGGAACTTAAGCCTTTTTCCAAGAGATTTAGAGATTTGTTTTGGATTCATAGATTTTTATGCCACCAACTCATTGAGAAGTAGGATTATCTCTTCTCTTTAATATATACTGTCCCCTTTCTATCCCAACTCTCTCTTTTCCCAAAACTCAGGCATGGCTGACTCCCTGTGTGAAGGTGTTTTCAACGATCTTTATATAGACTGAGATGAAAGACTGACTTGGAGATCAGAGAAAGGATTCTGGGCCTGTGGCACTCCAGTGTGGCTGCAATAAAGGGACAAAATTAGCATCAGGCTATACTTCACTTGCTCTCTAAGTGACCTTCCTAGGGCTATCTGGGAGATCTTGTCTCAGTCTGCAAACTCCTTCTAGGGTAAGGTCAGTGGGTGGCCCAGAACAGCATTTGCAAATAGGTAATTACATGCTTTTGATGATGATGAAGATAATATTAGGTACTTTGGGGATTTATACAAATGGGGAATAGCGGGCGGCACCTGTGGCTCAGTGATCAGGGTGCCGGCCCCATATACCGAGGGTGGCAGGTTCAAAACCCGGCCCCGACTGAATTGCAACAAAAAAAAATAGCCGGGCGTTGTGGCGGGCGCCTGTAGTCCCAGCTACTCGGGAGGCTGAGGCAGGAGAATTGCCTAAGCCCAGGAGTTGGAGGTTTCTGTGAGCTGTGTGAGGCCACGGCACTCTACCAAGGGCCATAAAGTGAGACTCTGTCTCTACAAAAAAAAAAAAAAAAAAACAAATGGGGAATAGCCCTTGAAGAGCCTCTCCAGCTAGCTTCTCAACACCCCCAGTTCCTATAGCACAGGAGAGTGAAGGTATTCAAACACTGCCTCAGGCTGAGGCTAAGGGAAGCTCTCAGGTGAAAGGGAATACAGTACATTCCTGCCTGCTGTGTTCATGCTTGAGTTTCTCTGCCTCTGTATGATCTGTATATAGAGCATGGGTTTGAATTGTGCAGGTCCACTAATATGTGGATTTTTTTTTTTTTTTTTTGAGACAGAGTTTCACTTTGTCACCCTCAATAGAGTACTATGGCATCACAGCTCATAGCAACCTCCAACTCTTGGGCTTAAGCGATTCTCTTTTTTTTCTTTTTTGAGAAAGAGCCTCAAGCCGTCACCCTGGGTAGAGAGCCATGGCATCACAGCTCACAGCAACTTCCAACTCCCGGGCTCAAGCGATTCTACTGCCTCCACCTCCCAAGTAGCTGGAACTAGAGGTGCCCACCACAATGCCCGGTTACTTTTTGGTTGCAGCCATCATTGTAGTTTGGCAGGCCCGGGCTGGATTTGAACCCGCCAGCTCAGGTGTGTGTGGCTGGCACCTTAGCCACTTGAGCCACAGGCACTGAGCCTTAAATGATTCTCTTGCCTCAGCATCCTGAGTAGCTGGGACTCCAGGTACCTGCCATAACGCCAGCTATTTTTAGAGACCGGGGTCTCACTCTTGCTTAGGCTGTTCTTGAACCTGTGAACTCAGGCAATCCACCCACCTTGGCCTCCACATTGCTGGGATTACAGGGGTGAGCCACCACACTCAGCCTATATGTGGATTTTTTTTTTTTTTTGAGAGAGAGAGAGCCTCAAGCCCTGGGTAGAGTGCCGCGAGCTCACAGCAACCTCCAACTCCTGGGCTCAAGTGAGTAGCTGGGACTACAGGTGCCCGCCACAATGCCCAGCTATTTTTTGTTTGCAGCCATCATTGTTGTTTGGCATGCCTGGGCTGGATTCGAACCCACTAGCTCAGGTGTATGTGGCTAGGGCCTTAGCCTCTTGAGCCACAGGCGCTGAGCCTATATGTGGATTTTTTTAAACAAAAGTTACACCCCTGGGTGGCACCTGTGGGTCAGTGAGTAGGGCATCGGTTTCATATACCAAGAGTGGTGGGTTTGAACCCTGCCCTGGCCAATCTGCAACAAAAAATAGCCCAGTGTTGTGGCAGGCACCTGTAGTCCCAGCTACTCAGGAGGCTGAGACAAGAGAATCACCTAAGCCCAAGAGCTGGAGGTTGCTGTGAGCTGTGATGCCACAGCACTCTACCGAGGGTGACAAAGTGAAACTCTTCTTTTGTGTGTGTGTGTGTGTGTGGTTTTTGGCCAGGGCTGGGTTTGAACCCCCACCTCCGGCATATGGGACCAGCACCCTACTCCTTGAGCCACAGGCGCCACCCGTGAAACTCTTAAAAAAAACAAAACAAAAACAAGTTACACTCTTATGCGTGTCCCTCCTACCTTCTCTTCCACCTCCTCCACTTCTACCTCTGCCGCTGCAAGACAGCAAGACAGACTTCCTCTTCCTTGGCCTATAAGACCTTTAAGATCCACTTCCACTTAATGAAGGGTAAATATATTTTCCTTACGATTATCTTTTCTTTTCTTCTTTTTGTTTTTGTGTTTTGAAACAGAGTCTCTCTTAAAGTGCCATGACCTCAGCCTAGCTGACATTAACCTCAAACTCTTGAGCTCAAATGATCCTCCTGCCTTGGCCTCTGGACTAAGACTACTGGCATGGGCCACCACAGCTGGCTAATTTTCCTATTTTAGTAGAAATAGGGGACTCGCATTGCTCAGTCTGGTCTTGAACTCCTGAGCTCAAGCAATCCTCCTGCCTCAGCCTCCCAGAGTGCTAGGGTTACAGACATGAGCCACCATGCCAGTTCCTTGCAATTTTCTTAATATTTTATTTTCTGTGGCTTACTTTATTGTAACAATACAGTATATGATACATATACAAAACATGTGTTAATCAATTATTGATGTTATCAGTAAGACTTCCAGTCAATAGTCAGCTATTACCTTTGGGGGAGTCAAAAGTTAAATGTGGATTTTAAAAATATATATATGTGGGGCGGCGCCTGTGGCTCAGTGAGTAGGGCGCCGGCCCCATATGCAGAGGGTGGCGGGTTCAAACCCAGCCCCGGCCAAACTGCAACAGAAAAATAACCGGGCATTGTGGCGTGCGCCTGTAGTCCCAGCTGCTCGGGAGGCTGAGGCAAGAGAATCCTGTAAGCCCAAGAGTTAGAGGTTGCTGTGAGCTGTGTGACGCCACGGCACTCTACCCGAGGGCGGTACAGTGAGACTCTGTCTCTACCGAAAAAAAAATATATATATATGTGGATTTTTGACTGCAGGGGTGTCAGTGCCCCTAATCTCTGCATTGTTCAAGGGTCAACAACACTAATAAAATTATTTCAGCGTTTTATTTTTTTTATTTTTATTTTTTTTTGTAGAGACAGAGTCTCACTTTACTGCCCCCGGTAGAGTGCCGTGGCGTCGTCACACGGCTCACAGCAACCTCCAGCTCTTGGGCTTATGTGATTCTCCTGCCTCAGCCTCTCGAGCAGCTGGGACTACAGGCGCCCGCCACAAGGCCCGGCTATTTTTTTGTTGCAGTTTGGCCGGGGCTGGGCTTGAACCCACCACCCTCGGTATATGGGGCCGGCGCCCTACTCACTGAGCCACAGGCGCCGCCCTATTTCAGCGTTTTAAATATTCATACATACATATGTACATTTTTTGTTTTAAATTGAAAAAGGTTTCATTGGAACATTTGTTTAACTTGAGCATGTGATATGTTCTGCAACTTGCTTCTTCCTCCTAACAATAAATCCTGGATGTCTGTCTCTTCTTGATATTCTTATTTGGCGGTTCTTTGTCTTTGTACTTGTGTGGTTCTTTTGAGTGTCAGCTTTGCCTGCTCTTCCTCCTCCCAGTGTTTTGAGATTGCCTGGCCTCGCCGGGCTTAGGGAGGGTCGGGCCAGTGGGCTGGGTCCCAGGCCGCTCGGGACATGCAGATGAGGTGGGCAGGGCCCTGCATATATACCCGCGGGTAGAGCTGGGACAGCGCGCCCAGCCAGGACCAGCACACTCAGCGACTGTCAGCAGAATCTGCTTCCTCGAGCGCAGCGGAGCCTGGTCCGGGGCTGGCCCCTCTGCTGCTCCTGGAGCGGGCCATGCCACCGCGGGAGCTGAATGAGGCCGAGCCGCCCCCGCTCCGGGCCCCGACCCCTCCTCCGCGGCGGCGTAGCGCGTCCCCGGAGCTGGGCATCAAGTGCGTGCTGGTGGGCGACGGGGCGGTGGGCAAGAGCAGCCTCATCGTCAGCTACACTTGCAATGGGTACCCCGCGCGCTACCGGCCCACAGCGCTGGACACCTTCTCCGGTACGTTTAACGGCCTCGGCGGCCGCGTGGCTAAGCATAAGGTTGTGCTCTGGGTATACCAGGCGCGCGTCGCGGCGGGAGGGCACGGAAGACCCCGGGTAGGAGGCGGGACCGGCCCTCGAGGTGGCGCTGGCGAGGCCTAGTGGGATCCAGGACGCTCTTCCTAACTCAGTGTCTCCCTGCAGTGCAAGTCCTGGTGGATGGAGCCCCTGTGCGCATTGAGCTCTGGGACACAGCTGGGCAGGTGAGAAGCTGGGAGCATCCTCTATTGGTCTTGGGGGAGGTAGATTGAAGTCTGGGAGGACCCCACATGGAGCAGAAATGGAGAAGGCCTTGGGCTCTTGGAGTCTCAGGCCCCAGCCCTTGGTGAGAAGTGAATTCCTGTTCCATGTGGCAGGGAATAATCCTACTAACACCTGGCCTTCCCACCCCAGGAGGACTTTGACCGCCTTCGCTCCCTCTGCTACCCTGATACCGATGTCTTCTTGGCATGCTTCAGTGTGGTGCAGCCCAGCTCCTTCCAAAACATCACAGAGAAATGGCTGCCAGAGATCCGTACTCACAACCCCCAGGCACCTGTGCTGCTGGTGGGCACCCAGGCAGACCTGAGGGACGATGTCAATGTACTGATTCAGCTGGACCAGGGGGGTCGGGAGGGCCCTGTGCCCCAACCCCAGGCTCAGGGTCTGGCCGAGAAGATCCGGGCCTGCTGCTACCTTGAGTGCTCAGCCTTGACACAGAAGAACTTAAAGGAGGTGTTTGACTCTGCCATTCTCAGTGCCATTGAGCACAAAGCCCGCCTGGAGAAGAAACTGAATGCCAAAGGTGTGCGCACCCTTTCTCGCTGCCGCTGGAAGAAATTCTTCTGCTTTGTTTGAGCAGCTATGGTAACATAGCCAGTAGTAGGCCGGAGGCCAGAGACTTCTGGAACCTGGGGCATGGGGCCTTTGAGGGGGCTACTGGCAAGGCCTGGCCATCCCATAGAATTCAGTTCCCTTCTGAACACTGTGGGCACATGGGCCTCTAACTGCCTACTCTTATGTGCTAGGGTGAGCCTAGGGCCTGGAAGAGAGAAGGCTCTGATTTGGATTTCTCCAGTCAGGGCTCGCAGAGAAAACCCAGCACTTTGATTTTCATAGGATGGACCTAACAAGATCATCCACCTCTGAGGAGTTTGAGATCCAATTCCCAGTTTCTTATCATGGGCCCTTGGGTCAGCCTGGCTAAATTAGGATCCCTCGTGTTGTGGTCACCACCTCCTCCTTGGCACAGAGGTGGAGAAGAGCCTGGGGAACACTGGGGCATCTTGAAGGTAGAAGGTGTTCAGCCCTGATTTAGAAATGGTTTGGATGGAGTGGGTAAGACAGAGGCCAGTGGGTGTTTAAGAGAGGGAACAGAAAGTGAGGCCTGGGCCTGGAAGGAGGAAGACAGGAGGGGAAGAGCAGGGAAGTGGGCCAGCTGAGGAACAGGCTGACACCTGGGCTGCCTTCCACCCCCAAGGCCGGGCCAGCTGGTCCCTGGGAAGAACTGGGTCTCGAGGCTCCCTAGGTACTGCCCAAACTGGCTGGGCCAGGAGTAGGGCAGGAAGTGAGAGTCAAGACCAGCAAAGGGAGGGGGAGGAGCTGCAAATTAGAGCCTAAAGGAGGAAGGGATTAGGAGTCATCCTTTCCTCAAGATCACACAGCTAAGAAGGTAGTGCAGTGCAGACTCTCCAAATAAAACCTTAAGTTTGTGAAGCTGCTGTCTTTGTCATTTCCTGGAGCGGTCGCTGCACCCTCAGAACCCTGGTCAGGGGCCAACTGCCTGTACAGACAGGGTGGGTACCAAAGGACTGAGGCTAGGTTGAAGGGTGGGGCTGGACTGGGAGAGCAGTATGATGGGAACTGGATGGGGGGGGCAGGTGTGGGCTCCCCACTTGGGGCTTTGCTGGTTCCCAGGAGAGCTAGCGTGGGAAGCAGCCTAGAAACGGGTTTCCCCAGGTGTCAGCGCCAGCACTGCTTTCCCATGACCTCACCAGGCAGGTGGGGCCCCTCCTCTCTCCTTTCTGGAGCACTACTCAGCCCTGGGACTCGGGCAATCCCCAGCCGCCTAACCTTTCTGCTCCCATCCTTCTGACAGTCCATGGGGCTTAGGATATCAGGTTGGGGGACCTCTCCCTCCAGTGCACAGCCTGAACCTCAACCACTGGCCAGTCTGGGCACCTCAGCACTTAAGTCAGCAGTTCTCAACCTGTGGGTCGTGACCCACAGGAACTGTATTAAAATCTCAGGGCATTAGGAAGGTTGAGAACCACTGACCTAAGTGAAGGTCAGGGTGCTGGTTGTAAACAATGTAAAAAGGTTTGGCCCCAGAAATCCTGTGCAACTGTGGTTCATTGGGAGAGGACTTGGAGAGGAATGAGGATCCAAAGAACATTTGCTGGAATTGAAGCTTAAAGGAACTTTTTTCTTTCTTTTAGAGACAGAGTCTCACTTTGTCACCCTTGGTAGAGTGCTGTGGCATCACAGCTCACAGCAACCTCCAGCTCTTGGGCTTAGGTGATTCTCTTGCTTCAGCCTCCCTAGTTGCTGGGACTACAGGTGCCTACCACAATGCCCAGCTATAAAGGAACTTTTTTTTTGAGACAAGAGTCTCATACTGCTGCCCTGGGTAGAGTGCTGAGGATTATAGCTCACAGCAACCTCAAACTCCTGGGCTCGCGAGATCCTCTTTGCCTCAATTTTTCTTTTTCTTTTTTTTTTTTTTGTAGAGAGAGTCTCACTTTACCGCCTTCTGTAGAGTGCCATGATGTCACAGGACTCACAGCAACCTCCAGCTCTTGGGCTTCCGCAATTCTCCTGCCTCAGCCTCCTGAGCAACTGGGACTACAGGCGCCCGCCACAACGCCCGGCTATTTTTTGGTTGCAGTTCAGCCGGGGCTGGGTTTGAACCCGCCACCCTCAGTATATGGGGCCGGCGCCCTACTCACTGAGCCACGGGCGCCACCCTCAATTTTTCTTTTTATACTAGGGATGGGGTCTTGCTCTTGGCTTAGATTGGTCTCGAACTTCGTAGCTCAGGGGATTCACTTGGCTAGGATTACAGGAGTGAGCCACCATGCCTGGCCTAGCTTAAAGGAACTTTAAGGGCATGTTAGGGTAAAACAGAACAATTTATTTTACCATAAGGAAATTGAGGGCCAGAGAAGAAAAGATAATATTTCAAGTGAGCTGTTATTGTCATTTTTGTTTTTTGAGACAGAGTCTCACTTTGTCACCCTTGGTAGAGTGCGATGATGTCACAGCTCACAGCAATCTCAAACTCTTAGGCTTAAGCGATTCTCTTGCCTCAGCCTCCCAAGTGGCTGGGACTACAGGCGCCTACTACAACACCTGGCTATTTTTAGAGACGGGGTCTTGCTCTTGCTCAGCAGTGTGTGTGTGTGTGTGTGTGTGAGAGAGAGAGAGAGAAAGAGAGAGAGAGAAAGACCTGTGAGCTCAAGCAATCCACCCACCTCAGCCTCCCAAAGTGCTGGGATTACAGGCAGTGAGCCATGGCACCCAGACCGAGATAATATTGTCATGTAGTTGTAAGAGCACTTTGTAAACTAGAGTTGGGCACATGGATATGTGTTATTCCTACAGAGAGGTATTTCTTTCTTTCTTTTTTTTTTTTTTTTTTTGAGACAGAGTCTCAAGCTTTTGCCCTGGGTAGAGTGTGATGGCATCACAGCTCTTGGGCTTAAGCGATTCTCCTGCCTCAGCCTCCCAAATAGCTGGGACTACAGGTGCCCGCCACACGCCCAGCTATTTTTTGGTTGTAGTTGTCATTGTTGTTTGGCAGGCCCAGGCTGGATTCAAACCTGCCAGCTCTGATGTATGTGGCTGGCACCCTAGGTATTTCTAAGGCACACCTGGCACACCTGCTAGGCAACTGCTGGGCCAGGTGAGCACTCATGCTTATCCCAGCCCACCTTTGGGGCCAGCTTCCTCGGTAGGAAGCTACAGCTCTATGTGTGTGTGTGTGAGAAAGACCATGGTCCAGGGATAGAAACCCTAGCCAAGTGAAACCTCAGATAATCTCCAAGTTTAGCTTAAGCCAACCAGCACCTCTCTTCCAACACTCCAGCCTCCTTTTGTCCTTTTCTTTTCTTTCTTTTTTTTTTTTTTTTGAGAAAGAGTCTCACTATGTCACCCTCGGTAGAGTGCTATGGCTTCACAGCTCACAGAAACCTCAAATTCCTGGGCTCACATGATTCTCTTTCCTCAGCTTCCCTAGTAGCTGGGACTACAGACACCTACCACAACACCTGGCTATTTCTTTTGTTTAGCAGGCCCGGGCTGGGTTTGAACCCATCAGTCTGTGTGAATGTGGCTAGCGCCCTAACCACTAAGCTACGGGTGCCGAGCCCTCCTTTTGTCCCTTGACCTGTCATGTGGAGGTGCTAAACTGCATATTATATAGCCAGGTCAGTCGTGAGGGTCTCCTACTTCAGGACCACAGCCTGCTCATACTTCAGTCCAGCCTAATACAAGCCCCTCTAGGACAGAGAGCCAGGTTCAAGTTCAGACTTTGACACCAACTATGACCATAGGCAAATAATTTCCCTTCTCTATGCCTCAGTTTCTTCATTTGCAAAATGAAGGACTCAGGAGAGCTGAGGCACTCTAGCAGGGCAACGGAGTGACATTCTGTCTAAAAAAAAAACCAAAGGAATACTTATTATATAAATTGGATTAAATATATTTCTTGGAGCGATGCCTGTCGCTCAGTGAGTAGGGCACCAGCCTCATATACCGAGGGCGGTGGGTTCAAACCTGGCCCCGGCCAAACTGCAACAACCACAACGATAAATAAATAAATAAATAAATTTATTATTATTATTTTTTGAGACAGAGACTCAAGCTGTCATCCTGGTTAGAGTGGTAGAGTGCTGTGGCATCACAGCTCACAGCAACCTCCAATTCCTGGGCTCAAGTGATTTTCCTGCCTCTGCCTCCCAAGTAGCTGGGACTACAGGCGCCCGCCACAATGCCTGGCTATTTTTTGGTTGCAGTTCAGCCGGGGCTGGGTTTGAACCCGCCACCCTCGGTATATGGGGCCGGCGCCCTACTCACTGAGCCACAGGTGCCATCCTATTTATTAATTTTTCTTTTTTTTTTTTGGCCGGGGCTGGGTTTGAACCCACCACCTCCGGCATATGGGACCAGTGCCCTCCTCCTTGAGCCACAGGCGCTGACCTATTTATTAATTTTTTAGACAGAGTCTTACTTTGTTGCCCTTGGTAGAGTGCTCTGGCATCACAGCTCAAACCAACCTCAAACTCTTGGTCTCAAGTGATTCTCTTGCCTCAACCTCCCAAGTATGCAGGACTACAAAAGCCCACCACAATGCTCGGCTATTTTTTGGTTGCAGCCATCATTGTTGTTTGGCGGGCCCTGGCTGGATTAGAACCCACCAGCTCAAGCGTATGTGGCTGGTGCCTTAGCCACTTGAGCCACAGGTGCCAAGCCAATGCTCAGCTATTTTTTAGAGATGAGGTCTCGCTCTTACTCAGGCTGATCTCAAACATGAGCTCATGCAATCCACCTACCTTGGCCTCCCAGAATGTGAGGATTATAGGCATGAGCCACTGTGCCTATTTTGTTTTTGAGATCTACTCTCACTCTGTTACCCAGACTAGAGTGTCGTGGTAACAGCCTAGCTCACAGCCACGTCAAATTCCTGAGTTCAAGTAATTTTCCTGCCTCAGCCTCCCAAGTAGCTGGAAGTACCAGCACCTGACACCACGTCTGGCTAATGTTTCAATTTTTAGTAGCGATGGAGTCTCAGTCTTGCTCAGGTTGGTTTGGAACTCTTGAGCTCAAGAGATCCTCCCAGCTCAGCCTCCCAGAGTACTAGGATTACAGTCATGAGCCACTCCACTCAACTCTAATTTAAAATTTTGACAATGTTTTTCCAAGTTGTTATAAACTCTGACCATGAGGCTGTAACTACATGTGCGTGTCTGCTTACTATTCTACCCTGACCTTAATATCTTTCACTAGATCCCCATTTGGGGGCATATAGTTCATTTTCCTTTAACCTTGAATGACATGTAAATGACACTCTATGTATAATTGATTATTTTTTCTTCACTGTGCTGTTGACCGTCAACAGAAGAAACGTTCTTCATCTTTGGCTTGGAAACTGGGCCCCCATATAATCCTAAGTAGATCTTATGAGGAAACGTGTGTGTGTGTGTGTGTGTGTGTGAGAGAGAGAGAGAGAGACTGTGGGGGGGTCTTTTTCTGCTGAAGCATGACTAACAGATTGTGGGTGTTCAATAAATACTAAATGATGACAAAGTATGGTTAGGTGTGTGTTCATGTACCTTTCCCTGTGTCCCTGCTTTTGCTCTTATGTATTTAAAATGGATGTTTGTGTAAAAACTCTAAATACAGGGCGGCTCCTGTGGCTCAGTCGGTAAGGCGCCGGCCCCATATACCGAGGGTGGCGGGTTCAAACCCGGCCCCGGCTGAACTGCAACCAAAAAATAGCTGGGCGTTGTGGCGGGCGCCTGTAGTCCCAGCTACTTGGGAGGCTGAGGCAAGAGAATCACTTAAGCCTGGGAGTTGGAGGTTGCTGTGAGCTGTGTGATGCCATGGCACTCTACCGAGGGCCATAAAGTGAGACTCTGTCTCTACAAAAAATAAAATAAAAAAAAAAAACTCTAAATACAATAGTTCTATATATGCATATGTACGTCTGTAAATGCAGTGTATATCTTTATGCAAGATGTGTATATGTCTGTGTATTCACATCACACCTCTTGAAGTGTGTAGTGTACACAATTGTATATCTGTATCTGGGTGTGTATGTTGGTCTCTGTGCCTTTGTATGTATACCTAGGTTGGGCCTCATTTCTTGGGGTCCCGTGTCTATGTGTCTGTGTGTGTCTGTGCTCCATTCTGTGTGGATCGTGTGAGGTCTCATGGGCATCTTTGTGCTGGATGTGCATGCTGGGCCTAGGCTGGTCTGAGTGTGAGTGTAAGTGTGTGGTGTGTGTACACCCCAAGGAGCTGTGTCCTTGCTTTTCCCTAGGAGCATAATCGTGCCCAGGGCAAAGGTGATGCACCTCCCTGAGCTCCCTATTCTCCTGGGAACCAGCTCCAGAGAGTGAGACTGAGAGTAGACTGCGTCAGAAGTACCAGCCCCTTTTGCAACCAACCCAGGCCCCAGGCAGTAACTGTGGTTCTCACAGGTCAGACCTGCCCACAGTGCCTCAACTGCCAGGAAACCTGGCTCCCAGGAGAGCTGTGCTGTCAGTGGAGAGCTGTGCTGTCAGTGCCCTCCTTGGGCCTGCGCCAGATCCCTGAAGAGTAGAACCCAGACAAGGGGCCACATTAGACACCTTGTGGCAACCGGGGGGAATGACTTCCTAGACCTGGCTAGTGCTACTTTCTGCCCTGTATGGAGCAACACTTAGGCAGTCTTAGATCCTCCACTATAACCCTCCATCCTTACAACTGAACTAAAAGAAAGACCAGACAGCTTTTATTAGCTCCATTTTCAGAGAAGGAGACTGAAGCACAAAGCAACATGGCCAAGGTTAAAGCAGAGCTAGGCCTTGTTCCTGGGTTTCCTGACCCTAGGCCCAGTCCTCTTCCCCGTGTTCCACAGGCATGTGCTGCCCCCCAGAAATAGTTCTCTTATAGGACAGGGTTGGGAAGCATGGTTCCTAGAACAGACTAGGTTGTCCTAGCCTGAGTGGTGAGGAAAAGGGAGACAAGGCTGGGTGTGGGGACAGTGAGGACAGACGTCACCACTGAACTGTCCTGCCCTCCCCAGTAAATGTTCTCAAGGCTTTCTCTACTAACAGAAGCTGCTGAAGCACACATTTGTCGCATAACTGGAATGACCATGGAATTCTGTCAGATTCAATGTTTTGGTCACTCTCCCCATATCATAACCCCTCTCGAAAGTGGACTCATTAACCCTCACCTGTGCCAATGTCTCTCTCTTCCTGAGTGTCCAGATGACTCCCTGGCCCCTCAGCAGTGAGGGACAGCAGGAGAGCTGTTGGGCCCAGTGTGGACATGAGAGTTCCCTGGGACAACTTGGAGCTGACAGAAAGGCATTGGCACAGACCCCACCAAGGGATACCTGAACCATGTTGGCTTCCTCCCTCATCTGCATTCTCTGTGGCTGTGTTCCTGCTTCTGCCTATCTTTCTTCCCTCCTAATACCCTGAACCAGCAAACAGAGTCTGTCCCTACAGGTCACCCTCCAGGGACTGTTAGATCACTCCCCTCATGAAACAGAGGACCCTTAATTCCTGAGACTGTATGCATTCCTGTACTTCCCTCAACCCCACCCAATGCCAACAGACCACGTGCTCTGTTGACCACCACCCCTCACAGGGCCTTGGAGATAGCCTCCTGTTCCAATCCCATCCTGACTTGGGCAAATGACGGCCTTTCTCCTTGTCTGAGTTTCTCCAAATTGTGAAGTGGGGCTAATACTCTGCCCCTCCCTAGCTCCCAGGGGACCCACAGGGATAAGCAAGATAATAGCCAGGAACTGATTTGAAAGAAACTATCTGTTGAGAGCCAAATAAGAGGTATCAGTGCTGGCTGTGTTTACATGGGCGTGGACCTTCTGTTCCCAGCCTTCTGGGGCTCAGGACCAGCCCTGACAGCTTCTTGGCTTGTGGTTCTTTTGTCCCACTTCCAGAGAAAGGACAGAAACTGAAGCCAGGAGCTTGGTCCTCTGGAGATGAGACTTGCAGAGCACAGGGTGTGGGACTCTAAGAAACTGACCTTCTGGCCTGGTTATGTCTCCATCCACTGGCTGTGTGACCTTGGGCTAATCATTGCCCCTCTCTGAGCCTCAACTTCTCAGCTCTGACAGCCTCTCCCACCTCTGTATTCAGGGGTCCCTAGAGCCTGTAATTGGAGACCAAGACCATGGTTTGGGGATGGAAAGGATCATGTTATCTAGCCCGGCTCCTTTGTTTTTCATAGACTACTATGGGTCCCCTCTTTGGGAGACACAGACTAATCTGCTGGTTAATCCAAGGGCCAATTTAATTCATAAACTGGCTGAAAAGGGGATCATGTGGAAGAAGGTAAGTGAGTCAGAAAATCACCTGGGAGGACAACCCCAAGTGAGTTAGTGGATCAACAATGTAACCTTTTTACTCCATCAGTGGTTTTTGTTTTTGAGATAGGAACTCACTCTACTGCACAGGCTGGAGTGAATTATATGATCATAAACTCACTGTCTTCTTCCGCCTCCCAAGATTCTGTCTTCATCTCTGCCTTCTTCCTTCTCCTGTGGCGCATCTGCCCTAACTTCTGTTTGTCTCTCACAGTAATCTCTTGTGCTACTGTTTCACCCCTACACTGCCCACTCCCTAAACCAGGAGCTCCATTATCTCCCCCAAGCCTAGACCTCTCACTTCAGGAGTTAGGCACAGCCTCACCTGGAGGCACGGCAGTGTGAACACTCAGGGCTACCTGTAGGGCCCAAAGACCATCACACTCCTGTGTTTTGCCTCACTCCTGGCCATAATTCACGTTCCTTTTTACTTTTTATTTTTTTGCAGTTTCGGCCAGGGCCGAGCTTGAACCCACCACCCCTGGTATATGGGGCCGGTGCCCTATTCCTTGAGCCACAGGCACCTACCCCTTCTTACTTTTTAAAGCAAAATCTTGTTTTTTACTTTACACCTATGTTATCTCATAATTTATAGACTCTTTTAAGCGGTCTTAAATCCTTCCTCTGCAAGGCAAGGCATAAGAAAACAAAAGCTGATGATAAAATCAATAAAACCAGTCTCTTGGGTGGCGCCTGTGGCTCAGTGAGTAGGGCGCCGGCCCTGTATACTGAGGGTGGCAGGTTTGAACCTGGCCCTGGCCAAAACTACACCAAAAAATAGCCAGGTGTTATGGCAGGCGCCTGTAGTCCCAGCTACTTGGGAGGCAGAGGCAAGAGGATCACCTAAGCCCAAGAGTTGGAGGTTGCTGTGAGCTGTGACGCCCTAGCACTCTACTGAGGGCGACATAATGAGACTCTGTCTCAAGACAAAAAAAAAAACAGTCTCTATCTGCTGCTGGCTGGCCTCTCACCTTCTGCCTGGTTCTCCTGGTCCCTCCTCCACAATCCCTGTTTCTGCTGGTGGCATTGCCATCAAAGTCCAGAGCCTTGGAACAGCGACCTGCCCAAGTCTACACAGCTCATCTTCTTCCCTATCCCCACTGTCTTTCCCTGTCCCAGAGCTTCACATTTTGATGGTTTCTTTCTTTCCTAAATATATATATGAATATGTTTTCTTATTACAAAACCAATAAATATTCATTGGTAGAAAGTTTAGAAAATACAGGTTGGTGAGAAGAAGAAAACAAAAATCATCTGTAATTTTATCAATGAAAGATTATGTGGAAATTTGGGTAAATATACTTTTTCAGTTTTTTTATTGTTGTTGTTGTTTGTTTTTTTGAAACAGAGTCTCAAGCTGTTGCCCTTAGTAGAATGCTGTGGCATCATAGCTCACAGAAATCTCAAACTCTTGGGCTCAGGCAATTCTCTTACCTCAGCCTCTCAGTAGCTGGGACTACAGGCGCCCGCCACAACACCAGGCTATTTATTATTTTTTTATGTTTTTTGTAGAGACAGAGTCTCATGTTGTCACCCTCAGTAGAGTGCTATGGCATCACAGCTCACAGCAACCTCCAGCTCTTGGGCTTAGGCAATTCTCTTGCTTCAGCCTCCCAAGTAGCTGGGACTATAGGCGCCCGCCACAATGCCCGGCTATTTTTTTGTTGCAGTTTGGCTGGGGCTGGGTTCGAACCCACCACCCTTGGTATATGAGGCCAGCGCCCTACTCACTGAGCCACAGGCACGGCCCTATTTTTTTTTTGCAGTTTTTGGCCAGGGCCGGGTTTGAACCCGCCATCTCCGGTATGTGGTGCCGGTACCCTACTCACTAAGCTACAGGCATCGCCCTATTATTATTATTTCTTTTTTTTAGAGACAAAGTCTCTCATTCAGGCTGATCTCAGACTCCTGAGCTCAAGCAGTCCACCCACCTCGCCTTCCCAGAGTGCTAAGATTACAGGCTTGAGCCTTTGAGCCTGTCCTCTATCTCTTTCTCAATCTGTTTTCTGGGTTCTGGCTCTGCAGGAGCCACTGCAGGTGGGGCAAGAGAGGAAGCTCTCCTTCTGAGAACCTGTGAGAAGGTTTAGGTTACCCCTGTCTCCACCCCACACTGGGATTCCGGATTTAGAGCTCCAAGGTGGTCCTATAGACAACAATGGGAGGGGAGGGGATAACTTAAAAATGCCTTCCCAGGCTTTAGTCTCACTGTGGTTGGGTGGGGGAAGGAGTCTTGTGCAATACAGCAAATGGCTACTCATTCAAGGCTGTTTGTTTAAGTGGGCAGGGATGGGTTTGGGAGAAACAACCTAGATCTTTGTGAGTGTTTATTTGAAATGTTGGGACCAATAAAGTTTGGAGACAATTCCCTAATATGGGGAAGGTAGGATGAGCTATAAAGGATAAGATGATGAGGGTCCCAAAGTTGAATGCCTAGAGGTCTCGGGCAAGCACCCAACCTGGGGGTGGTGGAGGCAGGCTGGGTGGGGGCTGTGAATGATTTAGTGCCAACCCAGCTAAGGAGAACCCCAAACTCAGTGCCTGAATTTCCAGGTTCCCCAAGTTTTCACAAGATGCTAGCAATATGGATTTTTTTTTTTTTTTGAGATAATCTTACTTTGCCGTCCTCAGTAGAGTCCTGTAGTGTCATAGCTCACAGCAACCTCAAACTCGTAGGCTCAAGGGATTCTCTTGCTTCAGCTCCCGAGTAGCTGGGACTACAGGCGCCTGCCATAATGCCCAGCTATTTTTAGAGATGGGGGTCTCGCTCTTGCTCAGGCTGGTCTCAAACCTGTGAGTTCAGGCAACCCACCTGTCTCGGCCTCCCAGAGTGCTAGGATTACAGGTGTGAGCCATTGCACCTGACCTAATACGGAATTTTTAAAAATGAAGTTCCTGGCTCAGCGCCTGTGGCTCAGGCAGCTAAGGCACCAGCCGCATACACCTGAGCTGGTGGGTTCGAATCCAGCCCGGGCCCGCCAAACAATGATGGCTGCAACCAAAAACAAAACAAAAAATAGCCAGACGTTGTGGCAGGCGCCTGTAATCCCAGCTACTTGGGAGGTGGAGGCAAGAGAATCGCTTGAGCCCAGGAGTTGGAAGTTTCTGTGAGCTGTGATGCCACAGCACTCTACCCAGGGTGACAGCTTGAGGTTCTGTCTCAAAAAAAAAAAGTTCCCTGACTTTTTTTTTTTTTTTGGAGACAGAGTTTTTTGTTCTTGTTTTTTTTTGGCCAGGTCTGGGTTTGAACCCACCACCTCTGGCATATGGTACCGGCGCCCTACTCCTTGAGCCACAGGCGCCGCCCTGGAGACAGAGTTTTACTTTGTCGCTCTCAGTAGAGTGCTGTGGTGTCACAGCTCACAGCAACCTCTAGCTCTTGGGCTTAGACGATTCTCTTGCCTCAGCTTCCCAAGTAGCTGGGATTACTGGCGCCCGCCACAAGGCCCAGCTATTTTTTTGTTGGGGTTTGGTGGGGCCGGGTTCAAACCTGCCATTCTCAGTGTATGGGGCTGGCGCCCTACTCACTGAGCCATAGGCACCGCCTAAAGTTCCCTGACTTTTGAAATGCTGTTAAGTAAAGAAGCTAAACCACTGTGTACAATTGCTGGCTGCCAGTGTGCAACCTAAACTGCACATCTGCTATGTACTTCACGCCTGTTACCCAATTAACTTGGTGTTGCTTCCTCCCTGTCTCTCTTCCTGTGGTGTGACCTCCATCGACATGGCCTGCTTATCTGTCCACTCCTTCAAGTTTGGATCATTTCTTTCCCTGTTCACTTGCCCTCCAGCTATGCCTTCTAGGCACCAACCCCCCAGTTGCCCCCTCACTGGTTTCAAACTGAACAGCTTGCTGTTCCCAAACATAACGAGTCATTTAATCTCCACTGCCCAGCTCACTATAATTTTGCTATGCCTGGAACACTACTACTCATTTCATTTTTTTCTATTTTTTTATTGTGCTAAAATACACATAACATAAAATTTATTATGTTTGGCCGGGTGCACTGGCTAACACCTGTAATCCCAGCACTCTGGGAGTGCTGAGGTGAGTGGATCACCTGAGCTCAGGAGTTGGAGACCAGCCTGAGCAAGAGCAAGACCCCATCTCTACTAAAAATAGAAAACTAGCCGGGAGTTGTGGCAGGTGCCTGTAGTCCCAGCTACTTAGGCAAGAGGATCGTTTGAGCCCAGGGGTTTAAGGTTGCTGTGAGCTATGACGCCATAGCACTCTGCCTAGGGCAAAAGAGTAAAACTGTCTCAAAAATTTTTTTTTACTATCTTAACTATTTTAAGGGTACATTTCAGTGGCATTAAGTACATTCACACTGTTGTGCAGCCATCACAACCATCCATCTCCAGAACCTTTCTATCTTGCAAAACTGAAACTATGCTCATTCAACAATAATTCCCTATTTCTCCTTTCCCCAGCAACTCTATAATTTTGACTATTCTGAGCACTTCGTAGAGTGTTTGTCTTCAAGATTCATCCATGTTGTAGCAGATGTTCCTTTCTTTTTAAGGCTGAATAATACTCCATTGTGTGTATGTACAACTCTAGATACTTGGGTTGCTTTCACATTTTAGTTACTGTGAATAATGCTGCTGTGTACATGGGTGTGTGAATATCTCTTCGAGACCTTTGCTCATCTCATTTTATTTCTCCCCCCTGAAGCCATTTTTCAACATTCTCACTTTTCCTGGCTTGGCCAGCCTCTGGGGATCACTGGTCCCTGCTCTGAGAAGTCTGGTCCAGATGAGGGCAGGCACACTAACACAGTCCATCTGTATGCAGCAGAGCTGTGTAGAGCACGAGTGAATGGAGAGGGCAGCAATGGATTTTGGCTGGAGAACCAGAGGAATCTTTCTAAGCTGGAACCCAAGTAAAGTAGGGGCTTTTCAGGGGTGAAGGTGTATTTGAGGTGGAGGCTACTCTGCCTGTGAAAAGCATCCTGGGGCAATCACTGGGAGAAGGAGCAGTTTGGGGACCAAATTGTTTTGGTGCAGTATCTGCATCTCTGCTGCCTGCACTCGAGTGTAAGCTCCACACCTGCCACCTGAGGCAGGACTCCCCTCCAACCCTTGCAGGATTTAACTACTGCCCAGCAGTAGCAAGAGTGCCCCCTAGTGGCCCTTGTGATCTCCTGTGGCTAGAGGTGACCCCGTGGTGCCCTCTGTGCCTCTCAGCAGCTGTTATGGGTGAGTGCACTTTGCCTGGCATCCTCACTTGCTCTCTATCCCTCCCTTTGGTGATGTACACTTTGAGCTGGCAAACGCTTATTAAGCACTCACTCTGTGTTGATCACTGTTCTAGATACTGGGATAGTTTGAATCATTGATCATACCAGCCCTGGAGGGCTTACAGAGAACCGAAGGATAATGGCGTTTGTTCCCAGGGCTGAGGGGACCAGAGGAAGGAGTCTGTTTTGAGCCTCAAAGGACAGATGAGTGAAAGACAAAGTAGGGGGTTAGAAGGAAATATATGGTGTCCTGTGAAATAGAAAGGAATGATCCCCACCCCTAGCCATTTAGTCAACATCTACTTAAAAAACTACCATTCACTAAGGTCATGGAGGGAGCATGAGGTGCTGGCAACTCAGAGATGACTAAGTTGCCATTTGCAGCTCTGGAAGCCACAAACTGGCAGAAGGGCAGACAAGGGAAATAAGAGGTACCCTGTGCTCAGGATCCTGTTAGCAGAAATAGGGCTGAGGAACAAGGAATATCTGCCACCTGAGGGTGTATGGGTTTTGAGCTTAGCTGAGGGATAAGAAAGGGCGGAGGTGGTCCAGGCTGAGAGCACAATAGGCACAAGACACCACAGATGTATTACTCACCTAAAGGAAGCCCATCCTAGGGTGCTAGGAAGGTTCTGCTTCTTGATTTGGTTGCTTGCTTCAGAGGCGTGTGCAGTTACAGAAATTCACTGAGCTGCACACTTATGACTTCATGTATGTACATTTGATCACTTGTACTTGTTACTGTACAGAAGCCCCCAGCCTCTTTTAAGACTAGACTGTGGAGTCATATTGTTAGGTTTGGAATCCAGTCCTCTTATCCCAGCCCTGGGACCTTAGGGGCTCAACCTCACTGAGTCAGCTTCCTCACCTGTAAAATGGGGATAATAGTACCTTTATCAGAGTTGTGTGCTAGGCCAATAATGTGAGATGTGTAGAGCATTTAAACAGTGCTTCCTATGTGCTTCTCTGGATAACACCAAATTTTTAATGGTTAGCAGTGCCTGGCACAGAGGAACTCAATATGATTTGAATTTAAATTTAGCACTTTTTTTGAGACAGAGCCTCAAGCTGTCACCCTGGGTAGAGTGCCGTAGCACTACAGCTCAAAGCAACCTCCAACTCCTGGGCTCAAGTGATTCTTGCCTCTGCCTCCCAAGTAGCTGGGACTATAGGCGCCCGCCACAACGCTCGGCTATTTTTTGGTTGCAGCTGGCGGGGGCAGGCTTGGTCTGGATTCGAACCCGCCAGCTCAGGTGTATGTGGCTGGCACCTTAGCCGCTTGAGCCACAGGCGCCGAGCCTAAATTTAGCATACTTAATTTACACAAATTTAATTTATGAATTAAAAGTCTAAACTTTTTTTTTTTTTGTAGAGACAGTCTTACTTTACTGCCCTCGGTAGAGTGCCGTGGTGTCACACAGCTCACAGCAACCTCCAGCTCTTGGGCTTACGCGATTCTCTCGCCTCAGCCTCCCGAGCGGCTGGGACTACAGGCACCCACCACAACGCCCGGCTATATTTTTGTTGTTGCAGTTTGGCCGGGGCTGCGTTTGAACCCACCACCCTCGGCATATGGGGCCGGCGCCTTACTTACTGAGCCACAGGCGCCACCCAACTTTTTTTTTTTCTTTTTTGCACACCAGGAGGCTGCTTGAACAAATGCAGGGGCATGGGGCATGGGTCGGAGTATAGAGTACCTCCACTAGAGCCTCCTGGGCAACAGCTCAGAATGGGCAGGGGCTGCATTCTTGTGCAGAAGACAAGCTTCTATAGGTGGGGAGGGAGAAGGCCAGTGACTTGGGACCTGCTGGGTGGAGATAAGAGGGCCCCAGATCAAGCCTGTGTGTCCCTCCCCCACCCCACATGCACATGAGGTTATAACTACCCTCAGTGACTGTACAGGCTTGAGGAGAGGCTCAGACCAGGAAGAAATAATTTTATACGGCAGCACTGCAGCCTCCCCACACCCCCTACTCCCCCAGGCCCTCTCACCCCTCCCCTCTGGTGGTCAAACTTGGCACTTGTCCCCACCCTCAGGGGCCAGGGCAGTTTCGAGAGAAGTGGGAAAACCTGCTCAGCGAGGTGACCAAAGCCTGAACCAGTTAGACAGGGCAGTTGCATCTCCCCCCAACAACCTCTCTCCTCCTGGCCCATAGAACAGAGGCTGAAACCCCACAGAAGAAACCATTTTATTACCCCGTGGGTAGACTGGCATAGTGGGAAGTGGGGGTGGGGTGCAGGATGCAGCTGAGCCTCTTCTGGCTCTGCCCATCCAGGCCA
Organism: Nycticebus coucang; assembly: GCF_027406575.1. Taxonomy (NCBI): domain Eukaryota; kingdom Metazoa; phylum Chordata; class Mammalia; order Primates; family Lorisidae; genus Nycticebus; species Nycticebus coucang. The sequence continues at coordinate 42,826,324 of NC_069785.1, read as the reverse complement.
GGGTGGGGCTGGTCAAGGGTGGAAAGCTCCATCCCGGGGGAAGATTAGGGAACAAGCAGAGCACCTGTCATTCCTTTGCACCCACCCCGTGGCATTAAATAAACACAGAGCAACTCTTTACAGCACAAACTACACAGGGAAGTCCTTCCTCCCAGCCCTGTATTACACAGTATGCAAGGGAACCTCTGGAGGACAGGGTTGGAGCCTCCAGCTTCTGTCACCACCTGGTGGGACAGGGGCAGGCAGCGCTGAACAAGAAACAAAACTCCAACTTCCTCAGAACTCCTGGACAGGCAGGTCCATTTACTTATGGTACTTCCGGCCTAAGGGTTTTCTGATACCCCCAGACCCTTGAGTTTCCTCAGAACCTGAGCTTAGCTGAGACTCCTCCAAGAGGGGCTAGAGTCCAGGCCTTTGAGGCAGAGTGGGCCAGGGAAACAGGCAGAGGGTGTCTGGTCCTAAAGTTTTCCCCTGCCCAGTCTGTCTTGGCAAGTAGAAAGCAGGACCACGTGAGAGATGGCAAGAGCCCCAGGCTCAGAGGGGTCGGGTGGTGTGATAATAGACCAGGTGCTCCGTGTCCTCAGTAGTGGAGACAGTGGAGCTGGCAGGGGTTGGCAGTGGCTCGTGGTCATGTCTGCGGAAGTCCTTTGTCTGGTTCTTGAAGAAGTAGTAACCCAGGATGGCTACCACCACCACAATGCAGGTGGCCAGGAGCACTGCCACGGCTACCTCCACAAAGCCTGGGGAAGAAAGAGTGAAACAAGGAGCTCCTGGGGCCTGCTGGTTCTGACACCCACACCCCCACTCTGTGGAAAGGACCAAGTCAAATGGATGCCAGTGTGGAAGGACCCAGGCACCCAATTTAGACCCTCCACAACCGAGCAACTGAATGGCTCCATCAGGGAGCCCAGAGGGATTCTGTGGGCCTCAGGTCTTGGCTCCAAGTTGCAGGTAGCTTAGGGAAAGGCCTGGAACTCTGATGCAGACATCTGCCATGCACTTTACTATACTTCTCTCTCTTGCCCATGGCAAGCATCACTATTTGATTGTGGTACTCTGTCTCAGGATCCATCTCAACACAGGTTTAGACAGTCACAACCAATCAGGTGGAGTTGATTCCTTGAGTTGATGCCTCCATGTCAACTTTGGTAACAGGACAGACCAGGGCTTACCTACACTGGGAATGGGGCTTTCCCGCCGCAGACCAAATACATCCTTCTCTGTAGAATAAGGGTAGAGACCAGTCAGCACTCAGCTGCTCCCCTGTGCCCCAGACCCTCCAGTGCCATCCTCTCCACCACACCTTTGCCCCATCACAGCCTCACTCACTGGAGATGCCTCGACAGGAGTCAAGACACTGCCACTCTTCCTCAAAGTTGTTCTTGTTGCCATAGCAACCACCATAGGTAAAGCGGGCACAGCGTTCACTGAAGGGGTTGTAGTACCAGCGTGGGATGTTCTCCTGGCAGAGTCCTGTGTCTGGCAGGTCTACACAGTGCCCTGGAGGGTAAGGTGCAGGCCAAGTGCCGACTGAGTGCCTAGGGTCTCCTGCCACCATCTGCCAAGCTCCACACAGTTGCTGCCCACCACCTCCCAACCCACCTTGTGCTCAGGGCAGCTGTGGCAGCCGGAGGGCCTGAGGGACCCCAGAAACAGATAGCCTATTTACAGTGTTGCCAAGAGCAAGGAAGACAAACCTTGTACAATAATCTTAGGTACCAAGGTAAACTACATCGGCTCATAGTTATTTTTGTTTTTTTGTGTGTGTGGTTTTTGGCTGAGGCTGGGTTTGAACCCGCCACCTTCGGCATATAGAGCTGGGGTCCTATCCCTTTGAGCCATAGGCGCCGCCCTGGTCTCGAACTCCTGAGCTCTAGCAATCCACCCACCTCAGCCTCTCAGAGTGCTAGGATTGATTACAGGCATGAGCCAGTGTGGCTAGCCTTGAAATTTCCTTTTCAATTATTAGTTAAACAAATTAATTGATTAAATAAATAACATCTTGGTGATATATGATGGGTATGGTTCTTCAGAGAATGAGTGATGCTTGGAAAACACAGCACCACAGAAGAGAGCACCAGAGCCGGCCAGGGAACAGGCTACTATCTGGAGAACTGTGCGCACTGCTGGACAGAATGAGTGAGGATGGCAGTGCCAAGCATATGCCCTGACCTAGGGGACCTAGGGAAGATCTCACCTTTTTCACTGGGGAAATGGATGCTCTGGAGCTCATCGAAGCCACTGGTATCTGCAGAGATGAAAGGTCAGAGGGTCTGCCCAGGGGTGCAGGGCAGAGTTATCAGGGCCTCCCCATCTGCTGCCCACCCCTCATTCCCCAGGCCTCACATTTTTCACAAGTGGCCTCATCAGAGGCATCAAGGCAGTCAGGGGTGTTGTCACACTCCAGGAAACTATCGATACAGCAGCCATCATCACAGCGGAACTGGGTGGAGTGACAGGTGCCAGAGCACACTGGATGGGGGCAGGACCGGGTGGGGATGAGGTCAGGCTCAAGCACAGAGCAAGCTCCAAGGATTCATCATCTACTTCAGTCTTTCTTCCCCGACCCGGCATCACAACAAATTCCCCACCCCCTTTCCACCAACCCGACTCCTCCTAGGTATGAATTTGGCACACCCTGATAGGAGGATGATGGGCTAGAAGGGGGTGGGGTGTTTGCAGTTCTTCCACATACTATGAGGGGAGGAATGGGTTGGGCCAAGGCAGGTTGGCCAGGGAACGGATGGGGCTGGAGACATGGCAGGGGTGAAGGAAATAGGAAAAGAGTAAAGCCCACCTGGATGGTGCCTTTCCATGGAGGGGCCTAGAAGAGAGAGAACAGACAAGTGAGAGGAGGCATGGCCAGGGTCCAATAGGGATGAGATGACTGGGGGATGCCCACCTCCTTACCAGTTGCCTCTCAAATGCCCACCTTGCACACCCCGGCAGGCTAGCATACACTCCTCTTCCCGAAGGTAGTTGTTCTTGTTGCCTAAGCAACCTCCATAGACGAAGCTCTTGCAGATCTGTTCTGTGGGGTCATAGTACCAGCGGGGAAAGGAACCCCGGCAGCGGCCCACCTTGTTGGATGCAAGGCAATAGTCTATGGGAGAAGAGCTTGTAAGGGGGGGGTCTGCAGGGCCAGTCTGCAGAGCAAGGTGGCTTCAGGCACTGCCTCCCCACCTCTCCCTCACCTTCTGTCTGCTTGGCAGACAGCACAGTGACTGTGACATTGGCCGTGTTCTCAGGTTGGTCTGAGTCAGTCACTATTAGCTGGAACAGGTAGGTGCCTTCCTTGAGTCCCCACAGCTCTACCTGGTCCGGATCTTTCCTCTACACACAGGAGTGGCCATCAGGCTGGGTACATCCTAATGCCCTCAGTCCACCCCAGGCCCCCTCAGTCAACACAGGCCCCCTGGGGAGATCAGAGGGACTTAGTATTAAATGCATCCTCAGCTTCTCTCTACTCCACCCCGCCTGGAAGCACTGGTTGGCCTATGGCCCTGGAAAGGGGCTCCAGGAGGCTAAGGGGGGAGTCACCCCAATGTCTCACCTCTATCTTGACGTCTGTCTCACCCCGCAGCAGGTGCCAGTCGGTGTTGTTCACATCCTTTAGCACCAGGGGTTCCTGTGGCTGTACTTTCAAGTCTATTCCCACCCAGGTTTTGGGGATCTGGGACCCTGGGGGGAACGTGAGGTAAGGTCAGCTGTCATGGAATGGACCAGATATCTTCTGGGGTAAGGGGGGGTGGTGGCAGTATGGGCCGAACCTAGACCTACTTGGGACTCAGCAGCCTGCAAGGGGTACAGGTGGGAGCTCATGACAAAATCAGCTTCTCACTGTCTATGCAGAGACATTATGTCTCTGGTATACAGAAGACATTTTTATGTTGTAAAACCCACTTCCTGAAGCAAATTACTAAACAGCATGTGCCACCTGATATTTAGGGGAAAAAATACATAGATATTTGAGGGAGTGAGCTTGTTCCTATTTTTTACAATGACCAGGTACTTGGGTTAACTGCTTTAAAAAGTTAAAGTAACAATTTTTTTTTTTTTTTTGAAACAGAGTCTGATTATGTCGCCCTCGGTAGAGTGCTGTGGCGTCACAACTCAAAGCAACTTCAAACTCTTGAGTGTAAGCGATTCTCTTGCCTCAGCTGCCCAAGTAGCTGGGACTATAGGCACTCCCTACAATGCCCAGCTATATTTTGTTGCAGTTGTCATCGTTGTTTAGCTGGCCCAGACCAGGTTTAAACTCGCCAGCCTTGGTGTATGTGGCTGGTGCCATAACAATTTTTTTTTTTAAGTTAAATAAGGAGGCCAGGCATGATGGCTAACCCTAATCCTAGCACTCTAAGAGGCCTAAGTGGAAAGAATGCTTGAGCTCAGGAGTTCCAGACCAGTCCGAGCAAGAGTGAGACCCCAACTCTATGAAAAATAGAAAAACCAGTCAGGGATTGTGGCAGGCAACTATAGTCCCAGCTACTTGGGTGGCTGAGGCAAGAAGATTGCTTGAGCCCAAGAGTTTGAGATTGTTATGAGCTATGATGCCACAGCACTCTACCCAGGGCAACCAACTGAGACTCTGCCTGGAAAAAAAAAAAATCCAGCTGGGCGCAATAGCTCATTCCTGTAATCCCAGTACTCTGGGAGGCTGATGTGGGTGGATTGCTAGAGTTCACAAGTTCCAGATCAGCCTGAGCAAAAGCGAGACCCCTTCTCTACTGAAAATAGAAAAGCTGAGGCAAGAGGATCAATCCTGTCCAAGAGTTGGAAGTTGCTGTGAGCTATAAAGCCACGGCACTCCATCCAGGGCGACAGCTTGAGACTCTGTCTCAAAAACAAAACAAAACAACCCCATCACCCCTCACTGTGCCTCGGGTCCAGATTGCTACTGAGAACCCCACCTCATCTGGACAGAGAGGCCTTAATCACATACTGCCACCACCCCCCTTACCCAAGGAAACAAGGTAGACAACGTAGCAGGCCTTGATACCCAGGATGAGTGGCCATGGGAAGAGGATTCCTCTGTACTTCAGAGAGACTCTGCCTCTAGTTATGAGGGGTCCTGAGGGAACCATGTCCTCCCTTGACCTGACGGCACCTGTGTCCAAGGCTTCCTCTGTCTCAGTGTTAGGGGCAGGGGAAGGATGACAGGTATAAAGCAGGATCCATACCTGTAGCTGGGTGAATGGTGGCCCCCTCAAAAGATATGTCCACATTTAAGCCCTGGAACCCGTGAATGTGATTTAGGTGGGAAAAGGGTCTTGTGGAAGTAATGAAGCCAAGGATCTCCAGATCACATCATCATGGATTAGCTGGTTAGGCCCTAACTCCAATGACAAGTATCCTCAAAAGAAACAGAAGAGAAGACAGAACGAAAGAGGAAAAGGCCATGTGAAGACAGAGGCAGAGATTAGAGTAATGCTGCCATAAGCCAGGTACACCTGGAGCCAGTAGAAACTGGACAGGACAGGAAGAATTTTCCCTGGGAGTCCGCAGAGGGAGCATGTCCCTGTTGACAGCTTGATTTTAACTTCTGGCCTATAGAACTGAGAGAAAATAAATTTCTATTGTTTTAGGGCCAGCTGCAGCTCAAAGTGTGATCCCTGCACTTTGGAGGCCGAGGTGGATAGATTGCCTGAGCTCACAGGTTCAAGACCAGCCTGAGCAAGAGTGAAATCCTGTCTCTAAAAATAGCTGGGCGTTGTGCTGGGTGCCTATAGTCCCAGCTACTCTGGAGGCTGAGGCAAGAGAATTGCTTGAACCCAAGAGTTTGAGGTTCCTGTGAGCTATGACGCCACAGCACCCTTCCAAGGGCGACATAATGAGACTCTGTCTCAAAAAAAAAAAACTATTGTTTTAAGCTAATTGGTTTTTAGTAACTTGTTATAGTAGCCATAAGAAGGGAATACACTGCCTTTAAGGGGATTACAGACCGGTTCGGCAGACTAAGAGCAAACAACATGAAACAGTATGTGCACAAGATAAGGCAGTGGACATTCAAAGAAGGGAGGCCATGGCAGATGAGGCTCTCTGGAGAAGAAAGGGTTTGATTGTTTTTATCTGCTTGATTGTGAAGAAGAATGGGAGGCACTATTGATGACAATAGAAACTATGAGAACCAAAGCTAAGAATTAGGAATTTACAAGGTTAGTTTGGTAGACAGTAGGGAGACCAGCTGGGCTGGGGTAGATCTCAAAGCACCCTGGATACCAGGCCAGGGGGCCTGGACACAGAAAGAGTGGTATTCAAATATTAAACAACTGGTGGTAGAGGAAGGGAACAAACACTGGCCATGAGCAGTGGAGCAGATTCCTGGAGGGCCTGGCTGCACCAGACATTGACCTCCTAGAAACACGAGGAAAACCCAAGTGTTCTAGGGAAAGAGCCCCGAGCTTGGGTGGCAGGGGCACTCCTGAGCTTGGGCAGCAGCTGTTTTTCCGTCTGTTCATGAGTACTTCTGTGAAGCGAGGAGGCTGGCTGTCAGACCAGTCCAGCGGTTCAGGGCAGATGCAACAAGAGTAGCCTGAATCCTGGAGTAGCCAAAGGAATGAAGAGGAGGATATGAGATATAGTGCTGACAGATGCTTCAGGCTTCCCCCTGCCAGGCTCTGGGAATGGGCCAACGGGGCACAAGCAAAAGCAAATCCAGATTTAGAGGGAACATGTGGCTTCAATCACAGAGAAGTGGAATTTGAGGCAGGAAAAGACATTAAGACCAACAGGCAGTGGGACATGGGCATGGACACTCCGGAGAGGCCAGGGTCAGAGACCAATTTAAAAGTATATTACTGGCTGGGTGCCTGTAGTTCAAGTGGCTAATGCGCCAACCACATACACCAGAGCTGGCCAGTTTGAATCCAGCCCAGGACTAACAAACAACAATGACAACTACAACCAAAAAATAGCCAGGCGCTGTAGTGGGTACCTGTAGTCCCAGCTACTTGGGAGGCTGAGGCAAGAGAATCACTTAAGCCCAGGAATTGAAGGTTGCTGTAAGCTGTGATGCCACGACACTCTACCCAGGGCGACAGCTTGAGGCTCTGTCTCAAAAAAAAAAAAAAAAAAAAAAGGGCGGCGCCTGTGGCTCAAGGAGTAGGGCGCCGGTCCCATATGCCGGAGGTGGTGGGTTCAAACCCAGCCCTGGCCAAAAAAATAAATAAATAAATAAATAAAAATAATAAAGGAAACATCTCCAAAAAAAAAAAAATAATAATAAATAAATAAATAAAGTATATTACTGGGCGGTGCCTGTGGCTCAGTGGGTAGGGCGCCGGCCCCATATACAGAGGGTGGCAGGTTCAAACCCAGCCCCAGCCAAACTGCAACAAAAATATAGCCAGGCGTTGTGGTGAGCACCTGTAGTCCCAGCTAGTCTGGAGGCTGAGGCAGGAAAATCGCCTAAGCCCAGGAGTTGGAGGTTGCTGTGAGCTATGATGCCACTGTACTCTACCCAGAGCAACAGCTTGAGACTCCGATGTCTCAAAAAAAAAAAAAAAGGCCACTTTTTTTGAGTGTATCGTGGACAGCACGCTAGGGATTTTACCTTTATGGTTGGCAAATTATGGTCTGCAGGCTAAATCCAGCCCACCATCTCTTATATACTTTTTTATTTTTCTAGACAGAGTCTCACTTTGTTGCCCTGGGTTGAGTGCTGTGGCATCAATATACCGCACAGCAACCTTAAACTGTTGGGCTCAAGCAATCTTCATGCCTCAAGTTACTGGGACTATAGGTGCCCATTACAAAGGCCCATTAATTTTTCTATTTTAGTAGAGACAGGGTCTCACACTGTAATAACCGACCAGCAAAAAGACCCCTAAAGGCCCCTAACTGTCTCAGCTTGAGTCCCCGCACATCTCAACCCCGCCACCCTTGGGTTAATTCTGAGAACAGGTTTCAGAACAAGGAAGTTCTCTCTGAGTTCCCTGGCTCCCTTGTCAGACAATAGTGAAAACTCACTCGAGCAGAATTTCCCAGGTTCTGTAACCCCCCTGAACTTACTCCAACCCCCTAGCAATGAAAACAATGGTAAAAGCTTACTCAAGCTGTCCCCATGCCAACTGAGCCCCCCTGACTGTAACCCCACCCCTGTGACTATAACCAGCCACGTTCTGCTTCTGTTTTTGCTTGGCTTGCCACGTAGCACAAAAAGACAGCCTGCTCCTCTCATCGGGGCCGTTTGCCCTTCGGGGCGGCAGCCCATCTGCGCAGGTGTAATAAATCACCATCTGATTTACACCTGAAGTGGGGTCCAAGTCTTTCGTATAGGTGGCATGAGTACAACAACACTTGCTCAGGCTGATCTCAACTCCTGAGCTCCAGCAATCTGCCTGCCTTGGCCTCCCAGAGTGTTAAGATTACAGGTGTGAGCCACTGCGTCCAGCCCAGCCTATTCTTTACTTTAAAACAGACAGGGTCTTGCTCTTTACCCAAGCTGGAGCACAATGGTGCAATCATAACTCACTATAGCCTGATTGAACTTCTGTGTTCAAGCGATTCTCTCAAGTAGTTAAGACTACAGGCACATGCCACCATGCCTAGCTAATTTTTTTGTTTTGTTTTTTTTGAGACAGAGTCTCACTATGTTGCCCTCAGTAGAGAGCCATGGTGTCATAGCCCTCAGCAAGTTCAAACTCTTGGGCTGAAAGAGATTCTCTTGCCTCAGCCTCCCAAGTAGCTGGGACTATAGGTGTCCGCCATACACCTGGCTACTTTTTTTGTTGTAGTTGTCATAGTTGTTTAGCAGGCCTGGACCAGGTTCAAACCTGCCAGCCCTGGTGTTTGTGGCTGATGCCCTAACCATTGAGCTACAGGTGCCAAGCCTGTTTTTGTTTTTCTTGAGACATAGTCTCATTTTTTTTGCCCTGGCTACAGTGCCAGAGCGTCATAGCTTATAGTAACCTCATACTCTTGGGCTCAAGTGATCCTCTTGTGTTAGCTTCCTGAGTAGTTGGGACTATAGGTGCCCCCCATAACGCCCAGCTAGCTTTTTTTCTATTTTTAGTAGTGTAGGTCTTACTCTTGATCAGGCTGGTCTCGAACTCCTAAGCTTAAGCAATCCACCCAGTCTCCCAGAGTGCTAGGATTATAGGCGTGAGTGACTGACCCTGGCTCAAAGTTTGTTGTCCCCCAGTCTCCATCATTTACCTTGGTAACTACCCTGCCATACTTATATCCTCACCCTCTTTTCAGATGAGAAAGATGACACCAAAAAAGATAAATGACTTACCCAGGGTTGTTTAGTTTCTAAATGGCAGAGCTGGGATTTGCCAGGTCTGTTTGACTCCACAGCTCATACTCTCTCCAAAATGTTATACTATAGACCATCTACCTGCTTAGAGGTGTGATTTTGATTACTTTAATATTCTTGAGCTTTTTCGTGTTTTAGTTTAAATCAGTAATTTCCAACTGGTATGTGGCATACTAGTGTGCCATAAAAAAAATTTTTTTTTTGAGACGGATTCTCACTATGTCCCCCTTGGTAGAGTACCTTGGCGTCACAGCTCACAGCAACCTCAAACTCTTGGGCTTAAGCTATTCTCTTGCCTCAGCCTCCCACATAGCTGGGACTATGGGCGCCTATCACAATACCCAGCTATTTTTTATTTTTTTTTTTGTAGTTGTCATTGTTGTTTAGCAGGCCAGGGATGGGTTTGAACCCACCAGCCCTGATGTATGTAGCCGGAGCTCTAATCACTGTGCTACGGGTGCTGAGCCTGCCACAAAAATTTTTAAAGATAATTAATGAAATTATTTTCGAAAGAACTTTCAAAGCATAGTAAATATATATATATATTTTTTTTATCAACATAATTTAAGTGTGCTACAGAAGTTTAACTATAGGTTCGAGTGTGTTGTGAGATAAGAAAGGTTGAAAAACACTGGTTTAAGTAATACACGCATATGATATAAAATTCAAAAGGTACAAAAAATTAGTGAAAATTAAGTCCCCTTTTCTCCTGAATCCCTAGATTCCTTATCCTAAAGGCATCCTCTTTTATGTATGTGTGTGTATGTGTGTGGGTGTGTGAGAGAGAGAGAAAGAATTTAAATTTATAAGCATGCGAGTTATTCATCTTGTTTTTTTTTTTTTTTTTGTAGAGACAGAGTCTCACTTTATGGCCCTCGGTAGAGTGCCGTGGCATCACACAGCTCACAGCAACCTCCAGCTCCTGGGCTTAAGTGATTCTCTTGCCTCAGCCTCCCAAGCAGCTGGGACTACAGGCGCCCGCCACAGCACCCAGCTATTTTTTTGTTGCAGTTTGGCCGGGGCTGGGTTTGAACCCGCCACCCTCGGCATATGGGGCCGGCGCCCTACTCACTGAGCCACAGGCGCCGCCCTATTCATCTTGTTTTTTTTTTTTTTTTTTTTTGTAGAGACAGAGTCTCACTGTACCGCCCTGGGTAGAGTGCCGTGGCGTCACACAGCTCACAGCAACCTCCAACTCCCGGGCTTACGCGATTCTCTTGCCTCAGCCTCCCGAGTAGCTGGGACTACAGGCGCCCGCCACAACGCCCGGCTATTTTTTTGTTGCAGTTTGGCCGGGGCTGGGCTTGAACCCGCCACCCTCGGCATATGGGGCCGGCGCCCTACTCACTGAGCCACAGGCGCCACCCTATTCATCTTGTTTTTAACCATTAAATATAATATATTGAAAAATCAGGTTGGGTGCAGTGGCTCACAGCTTTAATCCCGGCACTCTGGGAAGCTGAGGCCAGAAGATCACTTGAGGAGTTTAAGACCAGCCTAAGACCAAAACCTTGTCTCTACCAAAAATAGAAAAAACTAGCCAGGTGTTGTGGTGGGCACCTATAGTTCCAGCTACTCCAGAGACTGAGGCAAGAGGATTGCTTGAGCCCAGGAGTTTGAAGTTGCTGTAAGCCATGACGACAGGGCAGCCAACCCAGGACAACAGAGTGAGATTCTGTCTCAAAAAAAAAAAAAATCATTCCATAACAATACAAAGTTTCCTATTTTTTGTCATTATTCCTATAGTACTGGTGTATGAATGTATCACAATTTATAATTTAGTTAACCAGTCCCTACCAGTTTCCTGGTTTAGATTCTCTCTCCCTGCCTCTTTCTTTCTCTCCCCAAGAACTAAATCATGCTGCATTAGGGTTTTTATTATTATTATCATTATTATAATGAAAAAAGCATCATAATGTTCCATTATAGGAACAGACATTGAGATTATTTCCAATTCTTCGAGATTATAAACAATGCTACAATATGTATGTATTTATTTATTTTTGTAGTTTCTGGCTGGGGCTGGCTTTGAACCCGCCACCTCCAGCATATGGGGCAGGCGCTGCACCCATTTGAGCCACAGGTGCCGCCCAATGCTACAATAAATAATTGGCTGGTAAGTTGTTTCACACATGTCTAAGTACAGCCACAAGATGAATTCCTATAAGTGGAATTGTTATTTACATCTACAGTTTTAATAGATTACCAAACTATCCTCCAAAGAGGCTCTATAGAAGGTTATTTCAAGTGTAAGAGTGGGCACAAAAGAAGTAGAGAAGGAAAAAAGATAAGAGCAGTTGGGGAGTCACAGAGATTCCTCTTTGATGAGGCAGAGAAATCAGAGCTAATGGGAGTTTCATAGAGGTGGCAATGGAAGTGAGAAGACCAGGACACTATTGCCAACAAAAGGGATGGGAAGGGAGGGGGTTAAGAGAGAAATATGTCAAATGGTACAGAGGCCTACAATAATGAAAAGGGGGTACTGGGTTTCAGGGAGTCTGGGGAAAGAAGACAGGGAGAACAGGGCTAGAAAGTGGCTGTCTAAGTTGGCCGCCATAGTTCAGTGGTTAGCCTGCAGGCCCCAAACACCAGAGGGTGGGTTCCAGCCTCGCCTGGGCCTGATAAACAAAAAAAGAAAAAAAAAAATTCCAAGAAAGTGGCCGTCTAGAAACAACTCCCTGGCCCAGGACTTGGCTGGCAATTAGGAGAGGACTCCTGAGAGACAAAGCTGAGGGGGTAGTGAGCTAGGGGGAGCCATTTCTCCCTCCTTGCATTTTTAATCGGCTGTTGGAAAAGGGGAAAGAAGATAGACAGTAGTTTACAGAGGAGAGAGAGAAGCTAGCCCTACTGGGCCCCCAGGGTAGAAGCAGCAGACAGAGTCAGACAGACATCAGACCTAGGGCTGAATCAGGGGCTGAGTCCCGCCCCCACACAACTCTGTCCTCTACAACCCCCAGCTTCCAGGACCAAGGAGCAGGTACCCAGCCCTACCACTCCCTTCTTCCCACCCTCCAAGAGAGCAAAGGCTAGAGTGACAATAAAACCAGCTCTACCCCAGCCAACAGGCTTTAAGACTTCTCTTGGAAAGGCAGACTCCGTCTCCAAAGCCACTCCCCCATAGAAGGTGCAGAGAGCAGAAGGTGAGAGGAGGAAGAGCCAGCTGCAAAGCCCCTTGCTACAGAAATCGGGCCTGGACATAAGCAGGAAAAGCAGAACAAACAAACCCACCTGGAAGAGGATTTCTCTATCCAATAGAAGAATTAAAAGTTTTAGAAGCCCTAATCACCAACTCCACCTTGCCTGCCTATCTATCTGGCCTCCAGGAGGCCCTTAATGGCTCTATTGCATGCTTCAGGGTGACTCTCAGGGTGAGAATGGGCCCCTTGACACACACACAGCTTTCTCTACTTCCCAAAGTATTGCAGCACCCTACAATGGCCTAGAATAGCCCAGAGCTCACACTCAGTCCAAGCCCTATCCAGCTCCCTAAATGTCCCAGGAAATCCCCACTTCACCCTATCTTGAGCCAGGCATGTCCTGGGGGTTTTCAGATAAGGAAGGCTGGTTCCAAGATCATGTGGTCCCAGTCTAGCTCAGGTCCTGACCAGACTCCAGAGTTTCAGACTCTTGCCCTGGAGTAGGACTCCCATGGGGCCTCTGTCAGTGCAGGAAGGGCACAGGCAGCTCAGGTCAATAGGAATCATCACCACCTACACTTTGCTACTTCCTTGTGGAACAGGCTCTATTCTATCACTGTTCCAATGGGACTCAGCCACCCAGCCTAGCACACAGATGTGTCCCCCCACAACCCTGGAATCATCATCTCACCTCTCTTAAGAGATCCAGGAGAGCTACTGGAAAGACAGGGAGAAGAAAAGACTCTTAGCCTGGCATAGAGACTAGCCCAAGAAAGGGCTGAAGAGGAAAGCCCTTTCTCCACTTTCCAGAATTGAGACCAATCCCAGACTTGGCTCCAGCCCAGCCATGGGCACTAGACACCCTAGTCTTGGGTTCTCAGAACAATAGGTTTCTGCTAGATAGGTGGTCTTGTGTGAAAAATAGCAGAAGACTTTTGGAGGTCCTCGGGGAATGTATTCCAGATGTACCATGGGTAGTGCTATCCTGGGAAAATTATTTAACATGACAGTCTATTTCTTTATCTAAAAAGTGGAATGACTACAAATAACACCCTTTTTGGAGGTTTGTCATGAGGACTTTTGGAGATTTGTGAGAGGATGTGTGGCACAGCAATCAGTAAACTGTGAAGTGCTAACAGAGGTTATCAGTATGACCTGTCCCTGGTCTGGAGCCCCATCTGCCCAGAACAGTAGAAGAAAGAGAGAATGGAGAAGGCAGGCCCTGATCCCAGATGACTGTTCAGTCCCAGGAGGAAAGAGAAGGAGCCTCATCCCTTATCCCTGAAAGTAAACAAAGCTTGCCAACCAGATGCTAAGCAGGGAGAGCCCAGTCTGGCTCAGGCAGACAGGCACACACTTGGACAGCTGACACCCCTCCCTACCAGGTATAGATTCCAACCAGCTGACTCACCCAGCAATCCTCCTCACCCCCACCCCAGAGCCTCTAGTTTACTGTCTCCACAACACCACCTCTCTGTTGGGATCAATGGCAGACTGGGCTTGTTCTTTTTTTTTTTTTAATTGAGATAGAGTCTCATTATGTCACCCTCGGTAGAGTGCCATGGTGTCACAGTTCACAGCATCCTCCAACTCTTGGGCTCAAGATTCTCTTGCCTCAGCCTCCCAAGTAGCTGGGACTACAGGCCCCCACCACAACACCCAGCTATTTTTTTTGTTTTAGTAGGTCCAGGTTGGGTTGGAACCCACCAGCAGGGGTGCATGTGGGCAGGCACCCTACCCATTGAACTATGGGCACCGCCCCTGGGCTTGTTCTTTAGTCTCTGGAATCTGGCAGTTTTCCAGGACCACCAAAAGGCCAATCTGTTCCCGTGGGGTAGAGAGATGTTCACCAGTCCCAAGTCCAGCCATTGGAGAAGACCATGACCAGCCTTACTTGACAGGACCTCAAGGTGCCCAGGACAGTGTTTGGAAGGGTGCCTTTCTAGACACCAGGCTTCACCCAGCCAGCTCGCTCATTCAGCCTATCTATTAGTGCTAGAGTTTGGGGATCCTAGGGGTTGCCTCCAGTGGGCTCTAGGATATCACTTATTTCGACTCACGTCCCGTTCCTTTCTTTACTGTTTATATTGCCTACTTTTAAGGAGGAGTTGGGGTAGAAGTGGACTCTGTGCCCTAACTCCTTTCTGCTGCCCGCCCCCCGACTCCATAATTAGCCCCTTTTCTGAGTTTCTCCAAATCCATCCATCCCCGCACCCTCCTCCTTACCTCCAAATCCTTGAGTCCGCAGATCGCGGTAGGAGCGATAAACCTCCAGCGTGAGATAGTTGATGAAACCCTTCCTGGGCGCGAATTTGCACACGAAGTTCTGCTCGTAGAGGCAGTTGATGAGGAAGCAAGCGGCGATGGCGTCCTCCCCACTGTCGGGTTGCAGCTCTACCAGCGCCAGGTTGCAGTTCTGGGTGGCGCAGCAGGCGCGCACGCAGTCCCAGCCGCGGCGCACCGCAGGGGAGCCCAGGAAGGTAGCCCCGTTGCTGACCGAGGCCGTGGTGTCCAGAACGAAGGCAGGCACCCCAGCCGTAAAGCGTTCCAGGCAGACGGCTCCCGCGGGCAGCCCCGGAGGCTCGAGGGGCGGCCCCGGGGGAGCTGGGGGCTGCCCGGCCTCGGTGCCCTGGAGGCCGAGCGCACAAAGGAGCCACACGGTGACCGCAGGGAGGCGGGCCGGGGCGAGGCGGGCGCCAGCCATTGTCCTCCCAGGGGCCGTGGGCCTCCTCCCTACGAGGGTCACCTTCACAGTGCTGGCCTCTGGGTTCCGAGGGTGCTAGAGACCTGAGAGAGGGGAGGAGGAGAGGAGGAGACACCCTTGACGAGCTGGGGAGTCTTCGAAGTAGGAGGGCAGGCCGAGAGGGGTCGGGGTGGGGGTAGCGCGAGAACCCGAGCGAGAGGGGCAGGAGGTCCCGCCGGTGACCCGGCTGCCAGACGGACGGACAGACGGACCTCCGAGGAGCTCACGTACCCGGACACCGGCACGAGCACAGAACAAAGGGCCAAACATGCCACCAGCCCGCTCCGCCTGCGCCTCCGCCTCGCAGGCCGCGGCCCGGTTTACCTGCGCAGGTGAGCGGGGAGGGGCCCGGCCGGCCGCGGTTCCGGTCCTGGCTTCCGGCGCGGCTCAGGCCTGAGCTTCCGCCCCGGTTCTCTGTGCGCGGAGGATCTGCCACTTCCTCCCCCTGGTTTCTGGTGAAACTGAGTCAGTGCGGGCGGGGCCGGGCAGCCATTAACCCTTGCGCCCGGGCCCCGCCCACGCCCGGTGCGCCCCGGCCCGCCCGCCCTGCCGGTGATCCCCGACCCCACCCCCGGCATCCTGCTCCCCGGAGGGGCTCGCAGGCTCCGTCGCGTCCAGCTTCGAGAAAGGGCCCAGCGCCCCATTAGTACCTCCGGGAATTCCGGAGGCCGGGACGCTTCCCGGACGCTCGCCGCGAAGTTGGGCGAGCGTGGGTCCGGCACTCTGGGGCGACTGCCTCCAGCCTCCCTGTCCCATCTGAGGCCAGCACTCTCGAGCCCCAGGCCTGAGGCGCTTGGGAAGAGCAGAGGAAGGAAATACAAGGGGAAGCTGCTTGCAAATGTTCTGGACGTCGGTTGTCGATCCTCGGGAAATCACTCCCACTCGGTGGCGGGGAAGAACCCAGAAGCTGGTTTCTGCATCTGCAGTAACGAATCCAGGACGTCTGCTTCAGCGTCTCCGCCCTTGCCAGCTCTGGGAAGCTCTCCACGTCCAGGCCTCCCTGCTTGACCCACAGTGGTTCCCTTTTTTGAGGCCCTTCCTTGTTTTGTGTTAGAGCTTCTCTTCCCATCTGTTACTGCTGCCCCTTCCTTGTAGCTTAGGTTTCTTCTCTCCCACAAAAAGGATGTTCCTGAAACTGGCCTTACAAATTGATGAAAGGTGTGCAAAGCGAGATACAGAGTAAGGGCACCCAGAACTCTGAGAAGGAGCTGGCTTAGCTAAAATAATGATAATTATCAGCCACTGTCCACTCATTTGCTTGGTAATCCCCGTTTCCTCTGCTTCTGTCCTCTGGAGTAGTTTCTCAGATGTCTTCTAGGTATGCATTCCAGACAACCCACCCAGAGCAAGGAACTGACTCAAACTGGTCTTGGACCCTCCACCCACGGTCCTCCATTCCAGTAACTGACCCACCTAGACAGTGGCCCACACCAAAGGACTGATGGTCCTGCCCTGAAACCAGCCAATTAGCAGACCCCAGTTACCTAACTCTCTGCCTATCAAACTGTTTTTTTTTTTTCTTTTCAGCAATTTGGATGGAATTGGACCATCAAACAGTCTTTAAAAACCCTGCCTCCCACGCCTATGGCTCAGTGAGTAGGGCACCGGCCCCATATACCGAGGGGCGGGTTCAAACCCAGCCCCGGCCAAACTGCACCAAAAAAATAGCCGTGCGTTGTGGCAGGCGCCTGTAGTCCCAGCTACTTGGGAGGCTGAGGCAGGACAATCGCCTAGGCCCAGGAGTTGGAGGTGGCTGTGAGCTGTGTGACGCCAGGGCACTCTACCAAGGGCAATAAAGTGAAACTCTGTCTCTACAAAAAAAAAAAAAAAAAAAACCCTGCCTCCCCAATTCTCTGGGAGGCAGATTTGACAAATTGCTTCAATCTCCCTGCTTAGCACTATGCAAAATAAACTCTTTCTCTGCTGTAAGCCCGTCTGTCTCTGGTTACTGGCATCCTCTTGAGTAGTGGGCAGATGAACCTGGTTGGGGTGGTAACATTCCTAGCCATTCTTTTCCAGTGAAATGCCATTCTGGGAAGCTTAGAGGTTCCAGTTCACCGAAGAGTTGATACCCTTCACAAAACTATGGAATTCTTCATCATTATTATTATTTTAAAGTAGCTGGGACTATAGTCACCTGCCACAATGCCTAGCTATTTTTTTGTTGTTGCAGTTGTCATTGTTGTTCAGTTGACCCAGGTCGGGTTCAAACCCGCCAGCTCTAGTATATGTGGCTGGTGCCCTAACCGCTGAGCTACAGGCACCAAAACTGTGACTACAGAGCCAAAACTGTGACTTCTTGGGGCAGCACCTGTGGCTCAAGGAATAGGGCACTGGCCCCATATACTGGGGATGGTGGGTTCAAGCACGGCCCTGGCCAAAAACTGAAGAAAAAAAAAAATTCTCAGCAGCAAAACTGTGACTTCTTGAAGCCAAGCTCATTACTCTTGCTGAGTGAAGAACTCTTAAAAGACCAATCAATGTTAGTCCTTTTAATGCTTTCCCAAAATAGAGATTCCAAACCTTTTAGTGATGGCTTAACCATCCCCAACCCAATTTCTCACCTATAGCAACTTTACCTAGTTGGTCCTGTAGCCAACTTTTAGATCATTTTCTTTTGCAGAACTGCAGCATCCCCCATTTACCCACATTATGGTGTTGTGGTCTGTCTCCCCTTCTCTGGATTTTCAGGATTGTTGGATTGTTTTTCCACAATCCCTGGTGGACATAGAGTTATGATGGTATGTTCTACCACCATTATGAAGCAAATGACTGTGCAGCTACTGAGAAGAAACGATTTTGTTGCAATTTGATCTCTGCCTCCTCCCATTCCTAGTACAGGGTAATATCATTACATCTGTCATACACATCATTATAAGAACCTATGTGTACTGACAATGCCCATGTTCCAAAGCACTTCCCACACATTACCCTATATTCAAAACAAACCAAGGGAGGTACTATTTTTATCCCCATTTTATAAATGAGCAAACAAGCTCAGAGTGGTCAACTAATGTGTCAGGTCATATATCAGTTAAGTGGCAGAGTGAGACCAAGCAGGCCAATCCCATTGCTTCAGTACCTACACACTGAGCTTTAGGCACTTGAAATTCTGCAAGTTCTACCCTCACCTCAGACTCAACGTGCCTGAATCAAAAACTCAACATTTATTGAGATGTCTACTGTGTTCCCTCCAGTCACTTGACATATATGATTGCTAATGAGCAGGATAACTCTAAGAATTGTTTCCACTTTGCAGAGAGGTTTACTAACTCCATCAAGGTCAGATTGTGAAGAGTAGGAGACAGGTTGGGTAGGGGTGGAGCTCAGACTTTTGGGTTTAATGCTTGCATTTGCCCTTTTACTGTCAGTGTGGCCCTGGGGAAGTTATTTGACTATCTGTGCCTTAGTCTCCTTCCAAGAGAGGTGAGGTTTCATAGGTTTTGTTATGAAAATAGAATGAGTTAATATGGACAAAGCATTTGATGCCCTGAGTGCACGATAAATGTTGCATGTAAAAAATGACAAAGAATTAGGGATTTTATCACAAGCCTTGCTTTCCATACTTCCTTATATTGCTTCTTATATACTAAAAAGAAAAACTACACATGAAGGGAAAAAGGACTGTCAGGTATTCCATCAAAGAGGTGAAAGTGGCCATTGGGGGCCCAGAAGCCATCCCAACAGGAACTGCCCCTGGGGGTGGGGGCACTGGCCCTAGACAAAGCCACAAAAAAGGGTGTGTGTGAAAATGATGGTATTTTATTTATTTATTTATTGAGACAGAGTCACTATCACCCTGGGTAGAGTGCCGTGGCATCCAGCTCACAGCAACCTCAAACTCTTGGGCCTAAGCAATTCTCTTGCCTCAGCCTCCCAAGTTGCTGGGACTACAGGCACCCATCACAACACCCAGCTAAATGATGGTATTTTAATAGTGGGATACAGGGTAACATTTTCTTCTTTCTAGCTTTTAAAATATTTTCCAAGTTCCTTTTATTTTATTTGTTTTTTATTTTTGAGACAGAGTCTCACTATGTCGCCCTCAGTAGAGTGCTGTGCTATGGTATCACAGCTCACAGCAACCTCAAACTCTTGAGCTTAAGTGATTCTCTTGCCTCTGTCTCCCAAATAGCTGGGACTACAGGTACCCACCACAACTCCCAGCTACTTTTTTGTTGTTTTTTAGTTATTTAGCAGGCCCAGCTGTGCTTAAACCAGCCAGCCTTGGTGTATGTGGCCGACGCCCTAACCACTGACCTACGGGCGCCAAGCCTATTTATTTATTTTTAGAAACAGGGCCTCGGCGGCGCCTGTGGCTCAGCAGGTAGGGCGCCAGCCCCATATGCCGAGGGTGACGGGTTCAAACCCGGCCCCGGCCAAAACTGCAACAAAAAAATAGCCGGGCGTTGTGGCGGGCGCCTGTAGTCCCAGCTACTTGGGAGGCTGAGGCAAGAGAATCGCGTAAGCCCAAGAGTTAGAGGTTGCTGTGAGCCGTGTGACGCCACGGCACTCTACCAAGGGCGGTACAGTGAGACTCTGTCTCTACAAAAAAAAAAAAAAAAAGAAACAGGGCCTCACTCTGTTGCCCATGCTGGAGTACAATGTCGAGATAATACCACACTGTTGCCTGAAACTCCTGGACTTCAACAATCCTCCTGCCTTAGCCTTCAAAGTAGCTGGGACTACAGGTACATGGCCCCATGACCAGCTAATATTTTAATTTTTTATAGAAATGATATCTTACTGGTCTTAAACTCCCAGCTTTAAGTGATAGCCTGACATTAGAATATTTTATTTTGGGTGGTGCCTGTGGCTCAGTGGGTAGGGTGCCAGCTCCATATACTGAGGGTGGTGGGTTCAAACCCAGCCCTGGCCAAACTGCAACAAAAAAATAGCTGGGCGTTGTGGCGGGCGCCTGTAGTCCCAGCTACTCGGGAGGCTGAGGCAAGAGAATCGCCTAAGCCCAGGAGTTGAAGGTTGCTGTGAGCTATGTGACGCCATGGCACAAAGTGAGACTCTGTCTCTACAAAAAAAAAAAAGAATATTTTATTTTACTTTATTATTATTTTTTTTTAGAGACAGAGTCTCACTTTGTTGCCTTTGGAATAGTGCCATGGCATCGCAGCTCACAGTAACCTCCAGCTCTCTTGCCTCAGCTTCCAGAGTAGCTGGGACTATAGGCACCCACCACAACACCTGGCTATTTTTTGGTTGTAATTGTCATTGTTGTTTTGGCAGGCCCAGGCTGGATTTGAATCTGCTAGCTCTGGTGTATGCAGCTGGCTCCCTGAGCTACAGGTGCCAAACACCACATTCTTCTGTTATATACTCTATACTCATGAACCTGGACACACTCTTGCTGTGTCAGGTTAATTCAAGTACCTTTTTCATCAGGTTTAATTTACAAGTTATCTAAATGGGTTTCATGCACACACATATCACAAGTAAGAAAGCAATCTAATTGGCTTGTTGCCTGTAGCTCAAGTGGCTAAGGCGCCAGCCACATACACCTGAGCTGGCAGGTTCTAGACCAGCCCGGGCCTGCCAAATAACAATGACAACTACAACCAAAAAGTAGCTGGATGTTATGGTGGGCGCCTGTAGTCCCAGCTACTTGGGAGGCTGAGGCAAGAGAATCGCTTAAGCCCAGGAGTTGGAGGTTGCTGTGAGCTGTGATGCCACAGCACTTTACCCAAGGCGACAGCTTGAGGCTCTGTCTCAAAAAAAAGCAATCTCATTATAGAAGGTTTTCCTTTACATTTTTGGTAATTGACCTAAAAGAAACAAAAAATTTAAGCTTTATCAAGATAATCCCTCTGTTACCTTTAATGGGGTTTTTGGTTAACTAGAAAAATTAAACTTTAAAAGAGTTGAGGTTTACACCCACATAATTTCCTGTACTGCCTGGCTTAAAGTCTTTTGATGACTATTACTGTTGGTTAAATAAATGACTACTATTTTGCACTCTGGGAGGCCGAGGCAGGTAGACTGCTTGAGCTCAGGAGTTCGAAACTAGCCTGAGCAAAAATTGAGACCCCCGTGCCTACTAAAAATAGAAAAACTGAGGCAAGAGGATCCCTTGAACCCAAGAGTTGGTGGTTGCTGTGGCTATGCCGCCATGGCACTCTATCCAGGACAGCTTGAGACTCTGTCTCAAAAAAAAAAAAAAAAAAGGAACCATTATTTTACAGTGACTTGTGATTCTATTTTGAATAAATGTTTTGAACCTTTAATATTTGGCCAACTTTCCAAGAACAAAATTCTATATTCAGTCCTTTTAACCTCAAACTAGCTTTTTAATAATAGAGCCACTAAAAATCCAAGAGAAACTTGTTAGAGGCTTATGTGACATGTTAAAACCATACAGAAAGCATCATCAAATATGAAATGGTGTTTAACCATTTGGAGGTATTGCATTTGTTTGGTTTTTCTATTTTGTTGTTGTTGTTGTTGCTTTTTTGTTTGTTTCTTTGTTTTTTTTTTTTTGTAGAGACAGAGTCTCACTGTACCGCCCTCGGGTAGAGGGCCATGGCGTCACACGGCTCACAGCAACCTCTAACTCTTGGGCTTACGCGATTCTCTTGCCTCAGCCTCCCGAGCAGCTGGGACTACAGGCGCCCGCCACAACGCCCGCCACAACGCCCAGCTATTTTTTGTTGCAGGGGCTGGGTTTGGCCGGGGCTGGGTTTGAACCCGCCACCCTCGGCATATGGGGCCGGCGCCCTACTCACTGAGCCACAGGCGCCGCCCTGTTTCTTTGTTTTTTTTTGAGACAGAGTCTCATTCTATGGCCCTGAGTAGAGTGCCACAGTGTCATAGCTCACAGCAACCTCAAAGTCCTAGGCTCAAGAGATCCTCTTGCCTCAGCATCCTGAGTAGCTGGGACTATAGGTGTCCGCCACAATACCTGGCTACTTTTAGAGACGAGGTCTCACTCTGGCTCAGGCTGGTCTTGAACCTGTGAGGTCAGGCAATCCACCCACCTCAGCCTCCCAGAGTGCTAGGACTACAGGCGTGAGCCACTGTGTCCAGCCCATTGGCCTTCTCTTAATCCCTTGTACTCACTCTCATCTCCCTTCTGCCACAGAGACTTTTCATATCTTTTGCCTCCGGCAGGGCCCATTCTTGCTGATCCCTGTCCCTGGTTAACTCCTACTAATCCTTCAGAACTCAGTTCAAATGCCATCACTCTCTAGATTACACCTCACTAGACATTCTTATAGCAACTCCTACCCCTTTCTTCAATTCATTAAATGAAATTGCAGCTTTAGGCTCAGTGCCTGTAGCTCAGCAGCTAGGGCGCCAGCCACATACACCAGAGCTGGCAGATTTGAATCCAGCCCAGGTTTGCCAAACAATGACAACTACAACCAAAAAATAGCCTGGTGTTGTGGTGGGCGTCTGTAGTCCCAACTACTTGGGAGGCTGAGGGAAGAGAATCCCTTAAGCCCAAGAATTGGAGGTTGCTGTGAGCTGTGATGCCATAGCACTCTACCCAGGGCGACAGCAGTCTCAAAAAAAGAAAAAAAAAGAAAAGAAAAGAAAAGAAAAAAAAGAAATTGCAGCCTTATATTTACTTGATTAGTTGATTAATGTTTATTTATTTTTGCAATAGAGTATATGTTCCATGAAGGCAAGGATTATATCTCTTTTGGATCACCAATCCCTAGTACTGAGTGTAATGCTTGGCAAACTAGGAGCACTCATAAAATACTTTTTTTTTTTTTTTTGACAGAGTCTCAAGCGGTCACCCTGGGTAGAGTGATATGGCATCACAGCTCACAGCAACCTCACACTCTTGGGTTTAAGCAATTCTCTTGCCTCAGAAGCTGTTGATGAGTTTTTCTTACCAGTGGGAAGAAGAGAAAAACCATCATTTTTTTTCATTTGTTTCCCTTCTGAGCTGTTTTTTTTTTTTTTTATTGTTAAATCATAGCTGTGTACATTAGTGCAATCAAGGGGTACAATGTGCTGGTTTCATATACAATCTGAAATATTCTCATCAGACTGTTCAACGTAGCCTTCATGGCATTTTCTTAGTTATTGTATGTAGACATTTGTATTCTGCCTTTAGTAAGTTTCGCTTGTACCCATTCTAAAATGCACCATAGGTGTGGCCCCACCCACTACCCTCCCTCCCCCCTAACCTCCCCT
Organism: Nycticebus coucang; assembly: GCF_027406575.1. Lineage (NCBI taxonomy): Eukaryota > Metazoa > Chordata > Mammalia > Primates > Lorisidae > Nycticebus > Nycticebus coucang. Next base: position 42,803,028 of record NC_069785.1, on the reverse strand, counting down.
CTCCTTGCCCCTTCCTTGGCCCTTCTGAGCTGTTTTTAAAAATTAGTGTTCTAGGGCGGCGCCTGTGGCTCAGTGAGTAGGGCGCCAGCCCCATATGCCGAGGGTGGTGGGTTCAAACCCAGCCCCGGCCAAACTGCAACCAAAAAATAGCCGGGCGTTGTGGCGGGTGCCTGTAGTCCCAGCTGCTCGGGAGGCTGAGGCAAGAAAATTGCGTAAGCCCAGGAGTTAAGAGGTTGCTGTGAGCCGTGTGACGCCACGGCACTCTACCCGAGGGCGGTACAGTGAGACTCTGTCTCTACAGAAAAAAAAAAAAAAAAATTAGTGTTCTGTTCTGCAACTTTAAAAAAAATTTAGAAATTTTTCTTACAAAGGACTGAAAGAACAAAAATAGCCTACCCTTAGAATGCAAGTATGTCCAGAAGTGTTAGTCTTTGACACCTGGGTGTAAGTTAGGTCTGTGGATTTCTTCTGTGTCAGAAAGTACCTGAATGGGGGGTGGGACTCAGGTGATAATAAATGTGGCTCCTAAGCATTTGCCTCAGGGAAACAAGCAGGCAGGTAGAACAGGGTCTTTTTTTTTTCTTAGAGTCCCACTCTGTTGCCCAGGTTAGAGTGCCAAGTGTCATATCTCACAGCAACCTCCAACTTCTGTGCTCCACTCTCAGCCTCTAGAGTAGCTGGGACTACAGGTGCCTACCACAATGCCTGGTTAGTTTTTCTTTTCTTTCTTTCTTTTTTTTTTTTTTTCCAGTAGAGACAGGGTCTTCCTCTTGCTCGGGCTGGTGTCAAACTTCTGAGCTCAGGGCAATCCATCTGCTTCAGCCTCCCAGAGTGCTAGGATTACAGGCATGAGCCACCATTCCTGGCCTAGTTTTTCTGTTTTTAGTAGAGACAGGGTCTCAGACTTGCTCAAGATGGTCTTGAACTCCTGAGCTCAAAGGATCCTCTTGCTTTGGTCTCCCAGTATGCTAGGATTACTATGCATGGCCTAGACAAGAGTCTTGATAAATTTGCCTTTACAAGCACACAGGGACAGCCTGATAGACGCTCATATTCAGACACACCCAGACATGAGGGTGCTACTGATCTCACGAGGACCATGGGTAATTACTGTCCAACTCCATCAACCAGCTGAGACTCTACCCCAGCAGGGCCGCACTCTGAGCAGGAGCTCCTACCAGTCAGGGACCCTGCTCCTGCAGGATCTATCTGGCCATGGTTTCTCCGGGGCCAGAGTGCATCTAGTCCTAGGAAGGGAGGATGCAGAGGGAACAGGGGACAGTGACCTCAGGTCTCATTCTAGAGCTGGCCGTAGAGTACTGATCAGAGTCCTGTATCCCTTAGGACCCAAGAGGCCCTTCCTCCTCCAGGGCAGGGCAGCCTCTTGATCTTTGCTCATTTGTAGTTTATGTCCCTTTGGGCCTAGTAGCTGCAAAAAAAGCTGGGCATGGCTCTGGAGTGCCGCTTGCTGGCTGGTAGAGAGGGACTGACTGGTATTCTCAGCACCAAAGCCCTATTGATCTTTGACCCTCACCCCTCCCTGGGAGCCTTGGCCCTCCTCCTGCCTTTCTTTCTTCCTGGCTGGCCTCTCCTCTGTTCCCCATCTCCTCACTTCCCTCCGTGCCTGTGCTCTGACTGGCACTTTTTCCTAGATCCTTGCCCAGGCCAATCCTTCCATGCTGTCTTCAAGCCCTGCTTCCTGCACATCTCCCAACCCAGACAGGGAGAATCCAAGTAAGAAGGTCCAGTGGGCTTCTGGGAAGAGGAGGACATCATCCACAGACTCCGAGTCCAAGTCCCACCCTGACCTCTCCAAGGTGCCCAGGTCCCGCAGACCTAGCCGACTGACGGTGAAGTACGATATGGGGCAGCTCCAGCGCTGGATGGAGATGGAGCAGTGGGTGGATGCTCAGCTTCAGGAGCTCTTCCAGGTGGGGAGCACGGGGATGCCCTGGGGACTGAGGGAGAGCTTGCTCAGGGACTTTCACAGGATCTGGAGGCTGGTTTGAGAGGCTCTTGGGGACAGAAAGCTTTTCCCAGCAGCTGGAAGGAAGAAGCATGAGAAATCTGTCCGGCTCTGAGTTTGACTGTGATTCTAACTCTCTCTGCGATCTGGGGAAGGTCTTTTCACATCCCTGAGACTTAGTTTCCTAACCTATAAAATGGGGCTATCAATGACTGTTATGTTTCTTTTGTGAGACTTTTTGAGGCTCAAATGAGATAGTAGAAGGGAAATGCTTGGTCGGGCTATTTTTCTTTATGTCTTTATTTACACTTTCCTCAGCACATCTACGTGTCTAGAACTAGATTTTCCAATCCTTTGGCTATTGGCCATGTGTAGCTATCAGTAATGTGTAGCTATTTTGACTTAAAATTAATAATAATTGGCTTGGCACCTGTGGCTCAAGCGGCTAAGGTGCCAGCCACATACACCTGAGCTGGCAGGATAGAATCCAGCCCCGACCCTCCAAACAACAATGACGGCTGCAACCAAAATATAGCCGGGTGTTGTGGTGGGCACCTGTAGTCCCAGCTACTTGGGAGGCAGAGGCAGGAGAATTGCTTGAGCCCAGGAGTTGGAGGTTGCTGTGAGCTGTGATGCCACGGCACTCTACCCAGGGCAACAGCTTGAGGCTCTGTCTCAAAAAAAAAAAAAATAATAATAATAATTAAAGGGCGGTACCTGTGGCTCAAGGAGTAGGGTGCCGGTCCCATATGCCGGAGGTGGCGGGTTCAAACCCAGCCCCGGCCAAAAACCACACACACAAAAAAATAATAATAGTAATAATAATTAAATATAATTATTCAGTTCCCCAGTCACACTAGCCACATGTCAAGTGCTAAATAGCTCCATGTGGCTACTGGCTAATATAATGTCAGCACAGATCCAAAACTATTTCCATCATCTCAGAATGGACTGTTGGAATAGAACATTAGAGTCGCCAAAGGTAAGCACCAATGCCAGGACATGACCTACCCCTGACCCTGGTGACTGACTCCCTATCAATCCTACCCTGGGAAAAGGATGAGTCTCAGCCCCTGGTCACAGGAAGTGGCACTTTCTTGCTTAGATACCTCCAAATCTGGACACTAGAATGGTAACAACTGTCACTCCAGCAACAAAAATAACATTTTCAGCATTTAACTATGTGCTAGGCACAATGCCAAGCACTGTCATGCATTATTTCATTTAATCCTCCCCACAACTCCATTAAGTAGGCACTGTTTTACAGCAGAAGGAATGGAGACTAACAGATGTTGAGTAACTTGCCCAAGGTCACAGAAATAGGAAGCCATGGGACAGGAGCTTCAGCTAGAGCTCTGGCTGCTCAGCTCAGGCACTTACTCAAGTAGTCAGTGGTACTCCACACTTCAAATACTTAAGGAAAAAAGCTGGGCGGCCCCTATGGCTCAGTCGCTAAGGCGCCGGCCCCGTATACCGAGGGTGGCGGGTTCAAACTCGGCCCCGGCCAAACTGCAACCAAAAAATAGCCGGGCGTTGTGGCGGGTGCCTGTAGTCCCAGCTACTTGGGAGGCTGAGGCAAGAGAATCGCTTAAGCCCAGGAGTTGGAGGTTGCTGTGAGCTGCGTGAGGCCACGGCACTCTACCGAGGGCCATAAAGTGAGACTCCATCTCTACAAAAAAAAAAAAAAAAAAAAAGCTGATGCCCCAACTCCACCTTAACTGAATTTAAATCTGCTATGGTGGGGTCCAGAATTGTACTTTTAAAAAATCTCTCTAACACATAGTCAAGCTGAAAACCAGTGCACCAAACCAGAGTATTGGAATCCACCTTGTCTACAATATGTGATCATTGCTTCTGCTCCTTGTTGACTCAGGTCTTATCTTTTCTTTTGGGGCAGCAAAGGCCTGTGATTCTCGTGGGTAAGAGCTGTCAGCATCCTGTGGTTGCTTGTGGGAAGAATGATAGATATGACCCAGTCTATCTTGAAGCTCCCTGGGTCATGTGTCGGTTTGGTCCAGGTTAACCACATCCCTTGCAGCATTGTAAGCTGCTGGGGGGTGGTGGGGTGGGGGGAGATACCCTGGAGCTGGGAGCAGGAGAGGCAGACTTTCTTGGCCTGTCTCTACTTTGACCTTGTGGGATACCTCCATGACCCTTCCTTAATTCCAGCACTCTCCACTGGATCAGTTTCAATTCCAGATGGTTTATTGTGCACTTGCATTAAAAGTCTCATACTTCAGACACCCCAGGCAAAATGCTTCCAGGGATTTTGAAAGACAGCAGCTAAAAGATGAAAGTGGAGGGCGGGAAGGTATACAATATAATAAACCCATAACATTGGAAAACAAGACATGTCACTGCTCCCAGGCAGTGACTGGAATAAACAGCCTGCCCTGCGGTTGCCATGGCAATTGTCCAAAGGTGTCAGGTGGCAGTTCCTCTTCCAATCCCTACTCTTTTCAGCAGGAAGCTCTGAAGTGTCTGGGGAAGCCCCAGGTGGCTGGTTATCTAAGGCAGAGATCAAGGCAACACCGTTTACTGTGCTCCAGTTCTACCCCACAGAGCCCCACCTCACCCAGCAGTGATCTACCCCATACTCCCCGCCTTGGACAGCCTCACTGGGAGTGGTTCTAATGATGCATCACTTTACTTGGTTAGCTTAACAGAATCAACCTTTCTTTGTTGGAGGGCCCTACCTATTCTTACTGGATGTACAGCCTGGTTTGAAGTCTTCAGAGGAACTAAGTCTGGGAACACAAATGGACTTGGGGCTCTGGAGCTCCTATTGTCCCGAAGTGGAGTATGGATTCAGCTTCTAAGCAGGAACTTAAACACGCATGAATTTTTCCTATTTTAAGACCTGCACGCCACAATTTACCTCTCATTACCATCTCCTATTTTCTTCTTAGAGCCAGACTGCTTAAAGGATTTGTCTACATTCACAACCTTTACTTTTTTTTTTTTTTTTTTTGTGGTTTTTGGCCAGGGCTAGGTTTGAACCCACCACCTCCGGCATATGGGACCGATGCCCTACTCCTTGAGCCACAAGCGCCACCCTCACAACCTTTACTTTTTTCCCTTCCCATCACCACTCAGTCCATTGAAATCTGGCCTTTGCTCCCAACACTCTAGCTGAAAAGCTCTGGTTGAGGTCACCAAACACTGCACCGGGGCTAAATCTAATGTTCCCATCAGCAGGGCACTGTTAACCATCCAGAGTTTTGAAACATTTCTTTCTTGTAGCTTCCATGACACTATCTTTTTCTGGTGGCAGCTGGCATTTTGATATAACTCTTTTGATGTGATGATATTTTCTTTTTTTTTTTTTGAGATGGGTCTCACTTTGTCACTCAGGCTGAAGTGCATTCATATTATCATGGCTCATTGCAGCCTCAATCTCTTGGAATCAAAGAAGCCTCACAACTCAGCTTTCCAAGTAGTTGAGAATACAGGGGTGTGCCACACCTGGGTAATTAAAATTTTTTTTAAAATACAGAGGGCTGTGCATGATGGCTCATGCCTGTAATCCTAGTACTTTGAGAGGCCAAGGCAGGTGGATCACCTGAGCTCAGGAGTTTGAGACCAGCCTGAGTAAGAGCAAGACCTCATCTCTATTAAAATAGAAAAACTAGCTGAGTGTAGCAGTGGACACCTATAGTCTCAGCTCCTTAGGAAGCTGAGGCAAGAGGATTGCTCAAGCCTAGGAGTTTGAGGTTGCTGTGGGCTATGATACCACAGTACTTTACCCAGGGTGACAGAGTGATATTCTCTCTGTCTCAAAAAAAGAAAAAAAAAAAAAATAAGCCGGGCATGGCGGCTCATGCCTGTAATCCTAGCACTCTGGGAGGCCGAGGAAGGTGGCTCGCTTGAGCTCACAGGTTTGAGACCAGCCTGAGCAAGACACACCCATAATAGCCGGGTATTGTGGAGGGCACCTGTAGTCTCAGCTACTTCGGAGGCTAAGGCAAGAGAATCACTTGAGCCCAAGAGTTTAAGATTGCTGTGAGCTATGACACCATAGCACTCTATCAAGGGTGACAAAATGAGACTCTGCCTAAAAAAAAAAAATACAGACAGTCTTGCTATGTTACCCCTAGGCTGATATCAAACTTAAGTGATTCTCCCACCTAGGCACCCAAAGTGCTGGGATCATAGGCATGAGCCACTGCACCTAGCCTGATGCAGTGACATTTTAAGTAATGATCTATCAAACTTTCTTTTTTTTTTGAGACAGAGTCTCAGTTTGTCACCCTCAGTAGAGGGCTGTGGCATCATAGCTGACAGCAACCTCCAACTCTTGGGCTTAAGTGATTCTCTTGCCTCAGCCTCCCAAGTAGCTGGGACTACAGGAGCCTACCACAAAGCCCTGCTATATATATATATATTTGTTTGTTTGTTTGTTTTAGAGACGGGGTCTTGCTCTTTTTTTTTTTGTAGAGACAGAGTCTCACTTTATGGCCCTCGGTAGAGTGCCGTGGCCTCACACAGCTCATAGCAACCTCCAACTCCTGGGCTTAAGTGATTCTCTTGCCTCAGCCTCCCAAGTAGCTGGGACTACAGGCGCCCGCCACAACGCCCGGCTATTTTTTGGTTGCAGTTTGGCCGGGGCCGGGTTTGAACCCGCCACCCTCGGTATATGGGCCGGCGCCCTACCGACTGAGCCACAGGCGCTGCCCCGGGGTCTTGCTCTTGCTCAGGCTGGTCTTGAACCTGTGAGCTTAGGGCAATCCACCTGCCTTGGCCTCCCAGAGTGCTAGGATTACAGTCAAAGTTTCAGTTATAAAATATATTGGGTTTTTTTTTTTTTTTTTGCAGTTTTTGGCCGGGGCTGGGTTTGAACCTGCCAACTCCAACATATGGGGCCAGCGCCCTACTCCTTTGAGCCACAGGCGCTGCCCTATAAAATATATTGTTAATGAATGTGTGAAACAAACATTTGTTAACTCATCATGGAAAGATCAGGAGGAAGGGGACTTATATGGAATGGAGGTAAGAAAAGGGGTCAAGGCTGGGCGTGGTGGCTCATGCCTGTAATCCTAGCACTCTGGGAGGCAGAGGCAGGTGAATTGCTTGAGCTCATGAGTTGGAGACCAGCCTGAGCAAATACAGGAGACCCCGTCTCTACTAAAAATAGCAAAACTGAGGCAAGTGGATCACTTGAGCCCAAGAGTTGAAGGTTGCTGTGAGCTATGATGCCATGGCATTCTACACAGGGTGACAGCTTGAGACTCTGTCTCAAAAATAAATAAATAAATAAATAAATAAAATAAAATAAAATAGAAAAAGAAAGAAAAGAAAAAGGATCAAATCAGGCAGCACCTAGCAGAAAAAACATTGTATGTAATACAGAGTCACAAGTTTATCACACTTGTTCATCTTTCTCTCTCTCTCTCTCTTTTTTTTTTTTGAGACAAAGTCTTGCTATGTTGCTCTAGGTAGAGAGCTGTGGTGTCAAAGCTCACAGCAACCTCCAACTCTTGGGTTCAAGTGATTCTCTTGCCTCAGCTTCCCTAGTAGCTGGGATTATAGGCATCCACCTAAAGGGCTGGCTAGTTTTCGTTGTTGTTATTATTTAGCAGGCCCCATCCGGGTTCGAACCTACCAGCCCCAAAGCATGTGGCTGGTGCCCTAACCACTGAGCAATGGGCGCCATGTTTGTTCATCTCAATAGGGATTGTTTTGTATGCCTACTTATTTACTGAGTTCACAAACTACTTGAAGGGGCGGCACCTGTGGCTCAAAGGGGTAGGGCGCTGATCCCATATGCCGGAGGTGGTGGGTTCAAACCCAGCCCTGGCCAAAAACCACAAAACAAAACTTACTTGAGGGAAAGAATATTTAGATCGTGTTTGAACTCGTAGTCTCTATACCACACTGCAGTGGCTGTCTTACCTTCAGGTATATACATACCTTCCTTATATTCAGTATATAGTCACATCATTGATTAATGAACATGGGGTACATTATAAGAAATGCATTGTTAGGTGATATTGTCATTGTGGGAACATCACAGAGGGCACTGCCACAAACCCAGCAAGGATCTAGGCTGTGTGGCCCAGCCTATTGCTCCTAGGCTACAAACCTGCACAGCAGTGTCTATGCTGAATACTGTGGGCAACTGTGACACAATGGTAAGCACTTGTGCATCTAAACATCTCTAAACATAGAAAAGGGACAGTAAAAATCGAATATAAAACATAAAAAATAGTACACCTTATATGGTGCTTACTATGAATGGAGCTTGCAGGACTAGAACTGGGTGAGTCAGTGAGTGATGAGTGAATGTGAAGGCCTAGGACATAATTAATTATACACGACTGTAAACTTTATAAAAACTGTACACTTAGCCTACACTAAGTGTATAAAAAATATATATTTTTTTGAGACAGAGTTTCACCATGTCATCCTTGGTAGAATGCTGTGGTGTCATATCTCACAGCAACTTCAAACTCTAGGGCTTAAGCGATTCTCTTGCCTCAGCCTCTCAAGCAGCTAGGACTACAGGCGTCTGCCACAATGCCTGGCTATTTTTTTTTTGGTTGTAGTTCGGCCGGGGCCGGGTTTGAACCCGCCACCCTCAGTATATGGGGCCGGCGTCTTACCAACTGAGCCACAGGCACCGCCCTGGCTATTTTTTTTGTAGAGACAGGGTCTCACTCTATCGCCCTTGGTAGAGTTCCATGGTGTCACACAGCTCACAGTAACCTCCTGCTCCTGGGTTAGGCGATTCTCTTGCCTCAGCCTCCCGAGTAGCTGGGACTACAGGCGCCCGCCACAACACCCGGCTATTTTTTTGTTGCAGTTTGACCGGGGCCATGTTTGAACCTGCCACCCTCAGTATATAGGACTGGTGCCCTACCCATTGAGCCACAAGCACCGCCCTTGCCCAGGTTTTTTTTTTTTTTTTGTAGAGACAGCGTCTCACTTTACCGCCCTGGGTAGAGTGCCATGATGCCACACAGCTCACAGCAACCTCCAGCTCTTGGGTTTATGCAATTCTCTTGCCTCAGCCTCCTGAGCAGCTGGGACTACAGGCACCCACCACACGCCATGCTATTTTTTTGTTGCAGTTTGGCAGGGGCTGGGTTTAAACCCACTACCCTCAGTATATGGGGCCAGCGCTGTATTCACTGAGCCACAGGCGCACCCCTATTTTTTTTTGTTGTTGCAGTTGTCGTTGTTTAGCTGGCCCCAGCTGGGTTCCAACCCACCAGCCTTGGTGCATGAGGCTGGCAGTGTAACCATGGGTGCCAAGCCTACAAAAAATATTTTTATTTCTTCAATAATAGATTAACCTTAGTTTACTGTGACTTTTTTACTTTATAAATGTAAATTTTGTATAACACTTAGCTTAAACCACATGTTATATAGCTGTATAAAAATACTTCCTTTCTTGGCCATTGGCTAATGCCTGTAATCTAGCACTCTGGGAGGCCAAGGCATAAGGATCCCTTGAGTTCAAAACCAGCCTAAGCAAGAGCGAGATCTTGCCTCTACAAAAAATTAGAAAAATTGGGCAGTGCCTGTGACTCAAAGGAGTAGGGCGCCAGCTCCATATGCCGGAGGTGGCAGGTTCAAACCCAGCCCCAGCCAAAAACTGCAAAAAAAAAATATAAAAGTTAAAAATAGAAAAAACAGCTGGGTGTTGTGGTGGGCGCCTGTAGTCTCAGCAACTCAGGAGGCTAAGGCAGGAGAATCTCTTGAGCTTAGGAGTTTGAGGTTGCTGTGATTTACTCTGATATTATAACACTCTAGCTTGGGCAACAGAGTGAAACTTTGTCTCAAAAAAAAAAAAATTCCTTGTTTCTTTTTTTTTTTTTTTTTTTTTTTGTAGAGACAGAGTCTCACTTTATGGCCCTCGGTAGAGTGCCGTGGCCTCACCCAGCTCACAGCAACCTCCAACTCCTGGGCTTAAGCAATTCTCCTGCCTCAGCCTCCCAAGTAGCTGGGACTACAGGCATCCGCCACAACGCCCAGCTATTTTTTGATTGCAGTTTTAGCCGGGGCCGGGTTTGAACCCGCCACCCTCAGCATATGGGGCCGGCGCCCTACTCACTGAGCCACAGGCGCCGCCCTTTATTTTTATTTTTTAATTTTCTTTCTTTTCTTTCTTTCTTTATTTTTTTGCAGTTTTTGGCCAGGGATGGGTTTGAACCCGCCACCTCCGACATATGGGGCCAGCGCCCTACTCCTTTGAGCCATAGGAACTGCCTTTAAACTTTTTAAACTTTCTTTTTGTTGGAAACAAAGATAGAAACACACACATTAGCCTAGGCCCGCACAGGGTCAGGATCATCAATATCATTGTCTTCCACCACCACATCTCGTCCCACTGGAAGGTCTTCAGGGACAATCATATTCATGAAACTGTCATCTCCTATGATAGCAGTGCCTTCCTCTGGAATACCCTTCGAAGGGCCGGCTGAGGCTTTTACAATTAACATTTTTAATGATAAAACGTATAGCAAATACGTAGATCAGTAACATAGTTGTTTATTACCATCATCAAATATTACATACTGTACATCATTGTATGTGCTATACTTTTATATGACTAGAAGTGCAGTGAGTTTGTTTACACCAGCATCACTACAAACATGTTGCTTTGAGCTAAAACATTATGACAGCTGTATCCTCACTAGGCAATAGGAATTTTTTAGCTCCATTATAATTTTATGGGATTACCATCATATACGCAGTACATTGTTGACTAAAGCATCATTATTTGGCACATGACTTTACATATATTGACAATCATAAATGATATAGCAATGGTTTTGGGAGCAGGACTGATGCTTGTTTGCAGGCAAAATTCTAATCATTAGAGTATGTCGTTATTCTTCTGCTCCTCCTCCGACCTTCTGAGGTTCCAATTGCATATATGTTAGACTATTTGACATTGTTTCACAGATCATCCATGTCCTTTTCTATTCTGTTCTTTCTCCCTAACCTCAGATTTTTTTTTGGGGGGGGGGGAGGGTCTGTGCTTCATTTTTGCTATTTCTTTCTATTTATCTTCAACTAATCTTTTTTCTACAATGTCAAATATGCTGTTTTTTAATCCAGATTTTATCAGATATTGTATTTTTTTTTTTTTTTTTTGAGACAGAGCCTCAAGCTGTTGCCCTGGGTAGAGTGCGGTGGCATCACAGCTCACAGCAACCTCCAACTCCTGGGCTGAAGCAATTCTCCTGTCTCAGCCTCCTAAGAAGCTGGGACTACAGGAGCTCGCCACAACGCCCAGCTATTTTTTGTCGCAGCCATGATTGTTGTTTGGCGGGCCCAGGCTGGATTCGAACCCACCAACTCAGATGTATGTGGCTGGAATCTTAGCCTCTTGAGCCACAGGCGCCGAGCCCAGATATTGTATTTTTCATCTATTATATTTTCCATTTCTCTCATTGCTATGTTCATGTCTTCTTCTTTTTTTTTTTTTTCCTGCAGTTTTTGACCCACCACCTCTGGTTTATAGGGCCAGAGCCCTACTCGTTGAGCCACAGGTGCTGCATGTTCAGGTCTTCTAATTCATCATCTCTGTCATTTTGGGGTCTGCTTCTATTGATTGCTTTTTTTTTTTTTTTTGCAGTTTTTTTTGGCTGGGGCTGGGTTTGAACCTGCCACCTCCAGCATATGGGGCCAGCGCCCTACTCCTTTGAGCCACAGGTGCCACTCACTATTGATTGATTTTTCTACTCATTGGCATGACTATAATTTTTTTTTCTTGAGACAGAGTCTCACTCCGTTGCCCTGGGTAGAGTGCTGTGGCATCATCATAGTTCACAGCAACCTTAAACTCCTGAGTAGCTAGAACTGTGAGTGCCAGCCACAACACCCAGCTAGTTTTTTCTATTTTTAGTAGAGACAGGGTCTTGTTCTTTTTCAGGCTGGTTTCAAACTCATAAACTCAAGGAATCCCCCCATCCTGGCCTCCCAGAGTGCTAGGATTATAGGTGTGAGCCACCACACTTGGCTTGACTACGAATTTTTGCTTGGAAACTGGGCACTATGAATTTATGTTGAGTAATCGGACTTTTAAAACATCTTCCTTTGAAGTGTTTGGCTTTGTTCTAGTAGACAGTTAAATTACTCACAGTTCAGTTTGATCTTGTTTTTTTTTTTTTTTTCTTTTTGTAGAGACAGAGTTTCACTGTACCGCCCTCAGGTACAGTGCCGTGGCATCACACGGCTCACAGCAACCTCTAACTCTTGGGCTTATACGATTCTCTTGCCTCAGCCTCCCGAGCAGGTGGGACTACAGGCGCCCGCCACAACGCCCGGCTATTTTTTTGTTGCAGTTTGGCAGGGGCTGGGTTTGAACCCGCCACCCTCAGCATATGGGGCCGGCGCCCTACTCACTGAGCCACAGGCGCCGCCCCTTGATCTTGTTTTTTAAGCTCTGTTAGGGTTAGTTTAGAGTTACCTTCAATGCAGGGAATAATTTACTTTCTTAATAAAATATGACCATTTGAGATGTGTACTAAATTTCTGCATGATCAACAATCACTGTCCACTCTGGTTCATTGGAGCGGGTATGAAGTCTTGGAATTGTTTACCTCTTTGCCTTCAGTGTCTTATAGTACCTGGTCTTGTGAAGTTTTACTACATGAATGTGCACCTTGGTGTTCAACAAAAATTTGAGAGAGCCTTTATAGAGATTTCTGGAGGTGTCTTTTTTTAATTTTTTTTGGCCAGGGCTGAACCCGCCACCTCCGGCATGTGGGACCGGCGCCCTACTCCTTGAGCCACAGGCACCACCCTCTGGAGGTGTCTTTTTGCACAATTCCCTTCTCTCCAGAACTTTTTCCAGCAGCTTCCAGCCACCTCCCACTGCCTGACCTTTGTCCCATCAATGTAGCAGGACTGTTGTGCACTGTTTGGGAGCTCCATCTCTGCTTTGTGATTTCTAGAAAGAAATACAGGGCAATTACAGAGTTTATCTCTTTTGTTATCCTCTACTGTGAGATTACACTCCTGAGATTTCTGTTGTTCAGTGTCTGAAAACATTGTTCATATATTTTGTGTAGTTTTCTAATTATTTATGTTGTAAGAATAAATCTGGTCCCTCTTCCTCCACCACGATTAACTCTTTTTTTTTTTTTTGGTTTTGTTTAGCAGGCCCTGGCTGGGTTCGACATGATTAACTCCTTTTTTTTTTTTTTTGAGACAGAGCCTCAAGCTGTCGCCCTGGGTAGAGTGCTGTGGCGTCACAGCTCACAGCAACCTCCAACTCCTGGGCTCAAGCAATTCTCCTGCATCTGCCTCCCAAGTAGCTGGGACTACAGGTGCCCACCACAATGCCTAGCTATTTTTTGTTGCAGCCATCATTGTTGTTTGGCCGGCCCAGGCTGGATTCGAACCTGCCAGCCCAGGTGTATGTGGCTGGAGCCTTAGCCACTTGAGCCACAGGCGTCAAGCCGACATGATTAACTCTTATCCAGCCTTCAGCACTCAGATTAGAGATCACTTCTTCCTGAAACCCTTTCTTGGCAACGCCTGCAGCTCAGTGGGTAGGGCGCTGGCCACATACACCTGAGCTGTGGCTGGCGGGTTCGAACCCGGCCCGGGCCAGCTAAAAAAGAACAATGACAACTGCAACAACAACAACAAAAAATAGTCTGGCATTGTGGCAGACACCTGTAGTCCCAGTCACTTGGGAGGCTGAGGAAAGAGAATTGCTTAAGCCCAAGAGTTTGAGGTCGTTGTGAGCTGTGACGCTATGGCACTCTACCCAGGGTGATATAGTGAGATTCTGTCTCAAAAAAAAAACTTTCTGAATCCTAAGCTTGGTTAGGTCCCTCTCTCACATGTTCCCATAGCATATTATCACTGCTCTGATTATCCTGCAATAACTGCTGTTTTATTTGTATCTGTCAGAAAACTGTAAGGTTTTCAAGGGTAGGATCGTGCCTGTTTGTTCTGCTGTATGTCCCCAGCACTCATCACAATGCTTGATACACAATATACACTCAATAAATAGGCATTAAATAAGTGAATACATCAAGGAGGCAAAGGGGAAAGTCTAGCTCTCGAGGTAAGAGGGCTAACTTAGGAACTATTTATTTTTAAAAAGGTATGGAAGGACCAAAAGTGTTAACAGTGATTACCTGTTGGCAGTGGGAGCAGTGAGAAGGTATGTGAGGTTTCTTTTTCTTTTTGCTCTATTTTTTTGTTCTCTTCTTTTCTTTTTATAAAAATCAACTTTATTGAAGTATAATTAATATGAATGAAATTTTCCCTTTTGAAGTGTACATTTGGATGTGTTTTGCTAGCATCCCAATCAAGATAAAGGAATTTCTAGTATCCAAGAAGTTCCTCAAATAGCACTTACTTTTATTTATTTTTATTTTTATTTATTTATTTATTTTTTATTTTTTGTAGAGACAGAGTCTCACTTTATGGCCCTGGGTAGAGTGCTGTGGCCTCACACAGCTCACAGCAACCTCCAACTCCTGGGCTTAAGCAATTCTCCTGCCTCAGCCTCCCAAGTAGCTGGGACTACAGGCATCCGCCACAACGCCCAGCTATTTTTTGATTGCAGTTTTAGCCGGGGCCGGGTTTGAACCCGCCACCCTCAGCATATGGGGCCGGCGCCCTACTCACTGAGCCACAGGCGCCGCCCTTTATTTTTATTTTTTAATTTTCTTTCTTTTCTTTCTTTCTTTATTTTTTTGCAGTTTTTGGCCAGGGCTGGGTTTGAACCTACCACCTCTGGCATATGGGGCCGGTGCCCTACTCCATGGAGCCACAGGCGCCACCCTATTTATTTTTATTTTTATTGAGACAGAGTTTCACTTTGTTGCCCAGGCTAGCAGGCCATGGGGTCAGTCTAGCTCACAGCAGCCTCAAACTCCTGGATTCAAGTGATCCTCCTGCCTCAGCCTCCCAAGTAGCTAGAACTACAGGCACCTGCCACCATACCTGGTTAGGTTATCTATTTATAGTAGAGGCAGGATCTCTCTCTTGCTCAGGCTGGTCTCAAACTCCTGAGTTCAAGTGATCCACCGGCCTTGGCCTCCCAGAGTGCTAGGATTACAGGCATGAGTCACCATGCCCCACCTAAATAGCACTTACTTTTAAACACACAGCATAACTCTATTACTTATTATATCTGTTTTTATTATATCTCCTTGACTATCACTAATATGTAGGCTCTTTGAGTGCAGGGATCTTTTTCTTGCTCACTGAAGTTCCCAAGTTCACAGTGATGAGACATATATTTGTTGAATAGATTTCAAAGAATCTTTCTTTCTATCTTTTTTTTTTTTGAGACAGTCTCAGTTTGTCGCTCTGAGGAGAGTGCTGCGGGTTATAGCTCACAGCAACCTCAAATTCTTGGGCTCAAGAGATCCTCTTGCCTCAGTCTCCTGAGTAACTGAAACTATAGGGGCCCCAAAATCCAGCTATTGTTAGAGACAGGGTCTCGCTGTTGCTCAGGCTGTTCTTGAACCCCCAGCTCAAGCAATCCACCTACCTCAGCCTCCCAGAGTGCTAGGATTGCAGGAGTGAACCACCATACATGGTCTAGGTTTTTCCATTCTTAAAATGTATATACTTTTATTGGCACCCTCTGTATTTATCCAAGTCAGTATAGGAAGAACATTAAAAAAGAAAGAAAAAGGCTGGGTGCAGTGGCTCACGCCTATAATCCTAGCACTCTGGGAGTCCAAGGTAGGTAGATTGCCTGAGCTCACAGGTTCAAGACCAGCCTGAGTCAAAGGAAGACCTCATCTCTAAAAAAATAGCCTGGCGCCCCTCCCCCCCAAAAAATAGCCGAGCATTGTGGTAGGCGCCTGTAGTCCCAGCTACTTGGGAGGCTGAGGTAAGAGAATCACTTGAGCCCAAGAGTTTGAGGCTGTTGTGAGCTGTGATGCCAAGCACTCTACTGATGGCAACAAAGTGAGACTTTGTCTCAAAAAAAAGAGGATGGTGCCTGTGGCTCAGTGATTAGGGCATCAGTCCCATATACTGGAGGTAGCGGGTTCAAATCCAGCCTGGCCAAAAACTGCAAAAAATAAAATTAAATTAAAAAAAAAAAAAGTAAAACAAGAAGCAACCAAACTGGGAAATACCATTAGATTCAACTATATAAACACATATACTTATTTCTCCAACCATACCCCCTCAACACAAAAAAACTGTTTCCACCATATGAAGAATTCTAGGATTAATCTGAATTTAATAATTTAAAAAGGAAGACTTGGCCGAGTGTGGTGGCTCATTCCTGTAATCCTAGCACTCTCGGAGGCCAAGGCAGGTGGATTGCCTGAGCTCTCAGGTTTGAGACCAGCCTGAGCAAGAGTAAGACCCCATCTCTAAAAATAGCTAGGCGTTGTGACGTGTGCCTGTAGTCCCAGATACCTGAGAGGCTGAGGCAAGAGAATTACTTCAGCCCAAGAGTTTGAGGTTGCCATGAGTTATGATGCCTCAGCATTCTACCTAGGGCAACAAAGTGAGACTCTGTCTCAAAAAAATAAATAAATAGGCAGTGCCCGTAGCTCAGTTGGTAGGGTGCCAGCCACATACACCAAGGCTGGCAGGTTTGAACCCAGCCCTGGCCAGGTAAAAGACCAATGATTACTGCAACAACAACAACAACAAAAATAGCTGGGCATTGTGGCGGGCGCCTGTAGTCCAAGCTATTTGGGAGGCTGAGGGAAGAGAATAGCTTAAACCCAAGAGTTGGAGGTTGCTGTGAGCTATGCTGCCATGGCACTCTACCCAGGGCGACAGCTTGAGACTCTGTCTCCAAAATAAATAAATAAAATAAAAAGGAAGGCATACTTAATCAGTAAGAAAAATCTGAAGAACTCAATAGAAAAATGGATAAGGTAGCAGTTCTCGAAGTGGGGTCTGGTGACCCATGAAGGTTCTGAAGACTTTCAGAGATTCTGTATTGATTTTTATGGTAATACTAAGATGTTGATTGCCTTTTTCACTATGTTGACATTTGCACTGGTGATGCAAAAGCAAGGGTGACCTTGGTGTGAATCAAGAAAGGGGCACTTGGGATGGGCGCGGTGGCTCACGCCTGTAATCCCAGCACTCTGGGAGGCCGAGGTGGGTGGATTGCTTGAGCTCAGGAGTTCGAAACCAGCCTGAGCCAGAGCGAGACCCTGTCTCTAAAAAAATAGCTGGGTGTTGTGACAGGCACCTGTAGTCTGAGCTACTTGGGAGGCTGAGGCAAGAGAATCACTTGAGCCCAAGAGTTTCAGGTTGCTGTGAGCTGTGACACCACAGCACTCAACCCCAGGGTGACTGAGTGAGACTCTGTCTCAAAAAAAAAAAAAAGGAAGGAAAGAAAGTAAGAAAGATGCACTAAATTGTACTAGTAGTTGTGTTTGTTCTTCACTGCCACATCATTTTCACTTTGGAAAGTCTTGATGAAGCAGTAAAACATTATTATTATTATTTCTGAGACAGAGTCTCACTCTCTCATCCAGGCTAGACTGCCATGGCCTCAGCCTAGCTCACAGCAACCTCAAGCTCCTGGGCTCCAATGATCCTCCTGCCTCAGCCTCTCAGATAGCTGGGACTTAACAGGTACCTGCCACAACACCTGACTAATTTTCTTTCTTTCTTTTCTTTTTTTTTTTTTTGCAGTTTTTGGCCTTGGGGCTGGGTTTGAATCTGCCACCTCCGGCATATGGGGCTGGCACCCTACTCCTTTGAGCCGCAGGCACCGCTCAATTTTCTTAGTTTTATTTTATTTATTTATTTATTTATTTATTTATTTATTTATTTTGAGACAGAGTCTTACTATATGGCCCTTGGTAGAGTGCCATGGTGTCACAGATCACAGCTCAAACTTTTGCTCCCAAGCGATTCTCCTGCCTCAGCTTCCTAAGCAGCTGGGACTATAGGTGACCAACACAACACCCAGCTATTTTTTGTTGCAGTTGTTATTGTTGTTTAGCTGGCCTGGGTCGGATTTGAAACCTGCCAGCCTGGGTGTATGTGGCCAGCACCCTATGCACTGAGCTATGGGCGCTGCCCTAATTTTTAAATTTTTAATAGGGATAGGGTCTCCCTCTTGTTCGGGCTGGTCTTGAACTCCTGAACTGAAGGGATCCTCCTGCCTTGGATTACCAGAGTACTAAGATTACAGTGCCACCGCAACCCACCTGTACCACTTTTTTTTTAATGTTTGCCTATGGAAGGCCATTTTAGTTGGATCCAAGTTTTGGTAATTATGAATAAAGCTACCATAGATCATCTGTGCGGTTTTTGTGTGGACCTGTTTTCATCTCTTTTGGGTAAATTCCACATCATGTGACCAGTGGATGGTATGGTAAGAGTATGTTTAGTTTTATAAGAAACCTGTCTTCCAAAGTAACTATACAATTTTGTATTTCCACCAGCAATGAATGAGAGTTTCTGTTCCTGCACATTCTTGCCCACATTTGGTGTCAGGGTTTTGGATTTTTGACATTCTAATAGGTGTGTAATGGTATCTTGTTTTAATATGTGATTCCCCGGGCAGCGCCTGTGGCTCAGCGGGTAGGGCGCCGGTCCCATATGCCGGAGGTGGTGGGTTCAAACCCAGCCCCGGCCAAAAAAAATCCACACACACAAAAAAAATATGTGATTCCCCAGTAACGTATGATGTTAAGCATCCTTTCAGGTGCTTATTTCCCATCTCTATATCTTCTTTGGTGAGGTGTCATGTCTATTCATGTCTTTTGCATTTTTTCTATTTTTGGAGGTGAAGTCTTGCTGTATACCCCAGGTTGGAGTACAGTAGCCTAATCATAGCTCACTGCAGGCTCAAATTACTGGGCTCAAGGAATCCTCCTGTGTCAGCCTCTCCAGTAGTTATAACTACAGGTGTGTGTCACCAGGCCCAGCTAATTACAAAAAAATTATTACAGAGATGAAGTCTTGCTATGTTGCTCAGGCTGGACCTGATCTCCTGATCTCAAGCAATCCTCCCACTTTGGCCTCCCAGTGTGAGGCCAGTGCAGATGTGAGCCAAAACACCCAGCCATTTGCCTATTTTATTTTTGAGATAGAGTCTCACTATGTCGCCCTCAGTACAGTGCCATAGCATCACAGCTCACAGCAACCTCAAACTCTTGGGTTCAAGTGATTCTCTTGCCTCAGTCTCCCACGTAGCTGGGACTACAGGCACCCGCCACAATGCCTGGCTGTCATCATCGTTTTAGCTGGCCTGAGCCGGGTTCAAATCTGTCACCCTTGGTGTATGTAGCTGGTGCCGAAACCACTGTGCTACAGGCGCTGAGCCCATTTGCCTGTTTTAAAACTGTGTTGTTCAAAGGCGGCCCTGTGGCTCAAAGAGTAGAGCGCCAGCCCTATATGTCAGAGGTGGTGGGTTCAAACCCAGCCTTGGCCAAAACTAAAAAAAAAAACAAAAAACAAAAAAACTGTGTTGTTCATCTTACTGAGTTTTAAGAATTCTTTGGGGCTGGGTGAGGTAGCTCACGCCTGTAATTCTAGCACCCTGGGAGGCTGAGGAAGGTGGATTGCTTGAGTTCACAAGTTTGAGACCAGCCTCAGCAAAAAATCGAAACCCTATCTCTACTAAAAATAGAAAAACTGAGGCAATAGTATAGATTGAGCCCAAGAGTTGGAGGTTGCTGTGAGCTATGTTGCCATGGCACTCGACCCAGGGCGACAGCTTGAGACTCTGTCTCAAAATAAATAAATAGGGGCACCCGTAGCTCAGTGGTGCTGGCCACATGCTCTGGGATTGGTGGGTTCAAATCCAGCCCAGGTCTGCTAAACAACAACAACAACAACAACAACAACAAACAGCTGGGTGTTGTGGTGGGTACCTGTAGTTCCAGCTACTAGGAAGGCTGAGGCAAGAGAATTGCTTGAGCCCAAGAGTTTGAGGTTGCTGTGGGCTATAAGGCCATAGCACTTTATGGAGGGTGACGAAGTGAGACTTCGTCTCAATTAAAAAAAAAAATAAAAGGCTGGGCGCCTGTGGCTCAAGCGGCTAAGGCACCAGCCACATACACCTGAGCTGGCAGGTTCAAATCCAGCCCAGGCCTGCCAAACAACGATGGCTGCAACCAAAAATTAGTTGGGCATTGCAGGTGCCTGTAGTCCCAGCTACTTGGGAGGCGGTGGCAGAATTGCTTGAGCCCAGGAGTTGGAGGTTGCTGTGAGCTGTGATGCCAAAGCACTCTACCCAGGGCAACAGCTTGAGGCTCTGTCTCAAAAAAAAAAAAAAAATAATAATAATAAATAAAATAAAATAAAAAATAAAAAAAAAGAATTCTTTGTATATTCTAACTAACAGTCCTTCTTGAGATATGTCTTTTGCAAATGTTTTTCTCTCAATCTGTGGTTTGTGTTTTCATTTTCTTTTTTTTTTCCAGTTTTTGGCCAGGGCTGGGTTTGAACCCACCACCTCCGGCATAGGGCCAGTGCCCTACTCCTTTGAGCCACAGGCGCCGCCCCTGAGCTTCTTTCATTTTTATAAATGCTATTGTTTTTCTCAGTAACTTTTTTTTTTTCTAGACAGAGTCTCACTTTGTTGCCCTGGATAGAGTGCCATGGTGTCATAGCTCACAACAACCTCAAACTCCTGGGCTTAAGCGATTCTCTTGCCTAAGCCTCCCAGGTAGCTGGAACTACAGGCGCCTGCCACAACACCTATTTTTAGAGACGAGGTCTCTCTCTGGCTGCTTGTAACTCTTTATAACAGTTTTATTGAAATATGATTCATGTATCATAAATTTCATGCACTTAAAATGTATAATTCAGGGTGGCACCTGTGGCTCAGTGGGTAGGGCGCCGGCCGCATATATCGAGAGTGGCGGGTTTGGACCCAGCACCGCCAAACTGCAACCAAAAAAAAAGCTGAGAGTTGTGGCAGGAGCTTTTAGTACCAGCTACTTGGGAGGCTGAGGCAAGAGGATTGCTTGTGCTGAAGAGTTTGAGTTTGCTGTGAGATATGATGCAGCAGCATTCTACCGACGGTGATGTTTCTCACTGGGAATAGACCTAGCAGTGAAATTTCTTGGTCATTTGATAACTCCATATTTAACATTTTAAGGAATGCCAAATTGTTTTTCAAATTAGCTGTTGTACCATGTTACATTTCAACCAACAATGTATATAACTTTTACATTGGCTCTGTGCCTGTAGCTCAAGTGGCTAAGGCACCAGCCATATACACCAGAGCTAGCGGGTTCAAATCCAGCCCGGGCCTGCCAAACAACAATGACAACTACAACCAAAAAATAGGGCGTTGTGGCGGTTGCCTGTAGTCCCAGCTATTTGGGAGGCTGAGGCAAGAGAATCGCTTCAGCCCAGGAGTTGGAAGTTGCAGTGAGCTGTGATGCCACGGCACTCTACCCAGCGACAGCTTGAGGCTCTGTCTCAGAAAAAAAAAAAAAAGAAAAAAAACTTTTGGATTAAACATGGACAGTCTTTAAAGAAACCCAGCACCATTTCAGGTATAACATTAGTAGAAGTTCAGCAAATGTTTGTTGCATGGAAAAACTGAATGGGTATTCCAAAGAAGATGAGGTCTGAACATGGGAAATTGGAGGGAGATAGGTTGAATCCCTGACAGTAAACTTCATTCTAGCACCAGTTGCTAAATCTCGCTGAGTCCCATGTGATTCCCAAATAGGATCAACCAGACCCTTCTGAGCCTGAGATTGACCTGGAAGCTCTCATGGAACTATCCACAGAGGAGCAGAAGACACGGTTGGAGGTAGGACAGAGCATGGAGGACAGGGACTAGAAGCTGGGCTTGGGCCAAGAGGAACCCAGAAACCCGGGCTCTGCCTCCTTGGGTGTAGAGATCTAATTCAGAGGGGAGAACTTTTGGAGACTTGACTGGAGCCTGTGGAAAAGGGCTGTGGTTCAGGGCTTATATTCTGCTCTCTCTTACCTAGGCCATTCTTCAAAACTGCCCTCACCCCACAGAGGTAAGGGATGTTCTGCTATCTGGGGATAAGAAGGGCCCAGTGGGGGGAGGGAGCTAGTGAAGAGGAGGTTTGAAAGGAAGGTTGGCTGTCCTTCTCCCTTCCCTAGCTTTGGGGAGATAGAGTTGGGGGAATCTAGGGGGTAGTAGGGTGGGTGGATGTGACCGCATGCCTTGATCTCACTCCTGTTTCTTCCTTAGCCTTTTATCTCTGAGCTGCTCAGTCAACTCAAGAAACTCCGCAGACTTAGTCGACCTCAGAAATAAGCCCAAGATACTATCTGCAGCAACATCAGCACTGCCAGGCCTGCCTTGAACCTCTGGATCCCAGCTGAGAGGGAAAACAGCTCCTCAGGACACAAAGAACCTGGAGGACAAGAAGGGACATTTTTTACACCCCTAGTGTATGTGCAGTCACAGCTGGTTTCTGACAGCTGGGCTCTCTAGGAACCAATCATGGCTGCTGCCCAGTGCTTTCCTAGGCAGCCAAATGGATAAAAGCTTTAGGAGCCCCAGCTAAATGGAACGTGGAGCCTATCTGTGCTGAGGGACAGGGTGAGGTGAAATACTAGAGGGCCAACATCCTGAGTCACTAGAGGCTATACCCACCACCCATCCATCCATCCAAACAGGCCTTGAGAATTCAAAGATGTTGGTCACAGCTCTGCTTCAGAGATCACAATCTAGCAAGGCTCAGGGGTCAAACAGAGGGCATCTAAGACACACAACATCCTAGCATCACCAACAAGAGGGACCCTGATGGCAAAACTAGTTTTTTTTTTTTTTTTTTAAGTTTTGGCCAAGGGTGGGTTTGAACCCACCACCTCTGACATATAGGGCTGGCGCTCTACTCCTTGAGCCACAAGGGCCGCCCTGCAAAACTAGTTTTGAATCCCAGAAGAGAGGTAACAGAAAGAACCTAACTGGACCTGGGGGCATCAGAGGTTAAACCCTCCTCTATCCACAAATGATGCAGAAGCTCTCAGACTGAGAACTCTTTCTGGAATTGGTTTTAGCCAGAGGCAGAAAGAAAAAGCAGAAGCTGGGCAGAGGAGTGTAGGAGTGTAAAGGGTACAGGCTGAGAAGTCAGGGGGAATTGCCAGAAGTCAGATACTGGGTCTGAATGGCAGATAGGTTGGGAGAGGAGCCCTGGGACATGGGGCTTTATGAGAAAGGCAGGAAAGCAGGGTAGGTATCCTTTGTTCCTGAATACATTGTTTGAGTAGCAGAGAGGCTGAGAAATTCAAGACGGTAGGGCCTGGTGGCTAACCTGGCCTGCCCCAAGCAGGAAGCACAGTTCAGGTAAATGCATATTCATGTTTACTTTGTATTAGGACACCAAGATTCCTGCCTGGAGAAGCTTAATGGATGGCTCAACCTTTCTTCTCATTCCATAGGACTATGCTTATAGCCTACCCTTTGCCACCTCTTGCAGGGCTCAAGCTCAGGGCCTACAGGATTCTAGAGATAAGAGAAGCTGGGCCCAATGAACCAATAAAGCAGATACTTTATTAGATCCAGTAAGTACTAGGAGAGGGTCCTGGGCCCTGAGCCAGGTTATAGGGTTCATTTCAAATTCAGTCTGGTCTTTCCCTTTTCACTTCCAGTCTGGGCTCCTACTTCTCCTTCCCACTGGTGCCTCCAGTCACTGTCTCAAATGGAGACTCTTCTCACTCCAGACCTATGGAGGCTCAGGAAGGGGTGTATCCATCATCAATATAGCCAGACATGTTCTCCCACTGGACATCCTGAGACTGGGCCCAGAGGTGGGTGCCCCAGCTCATGGGACTGCCTTGATGGAAGGCCCACAATTTTCTCAGTGCTCTCAGCTTGCATGTAGGCGGTGGTAGGCAGAGGTCTGGTGCTCCTTGAGATCAAAGGCATCATGGCCCTCCCTGTGGAGCAAAGGGATGCAGGTCAGGGATCCCAAGCTGCCCTGGAACCCTCCCACAGGACATGCTCTCTGCACCCACCGGAAGCAGCGGGCACAGTAGAGATCTCCGTCACAGCCAGCACAGCGCAGGGTGGCATCCTCATTGCAGATGCAGCACCAGGGGAGCTCCTCGTCCTCAGTGTCAGGCCTGGGGTCCACAGCCTGGGCCTTTATGGACCAGAGGGGAATGGGGGAAGTAAGACACCTGGTGGTGTTGGGAGGCTGCAGTGGGAGCAGTCGGCCAAGCAGGCAGCATGGCTATAGGCTGCCTGGCGGTCTGTGTCTGGGGCTTTTCTCACCTCAGGTTCTGCCCTGTAGGCTTGGACCCGGGGTCGGGGAGCCGGCTCCACAGGAATGTTAAAGCCACTTGACTCATCCAGGGCAGCTTCTTCAGTGAGCTGTGGATGGGGTGAAGAGGCAACACTCCCTGTTCCAGGCCAGGCCCCCTCCCAGTATCTCTATGCTCTGGCCTTAGCTTCTGAACTCATCTTCCTGGTTCTTCTGCCTGTGGCTGCTGATTCCCATCCCAAGATACCAGAGGGCAGATCTGGGCCGCAGGGACAATGTGGCCCCCACGAGAATAGAAGGTGCAGAGTGACTATCCATCTAGCCTCAAGGAAGAGGCAGGGTAAATGAGGCCAGGCCAGAGGGGGAGCAATGAGGCAGCAAGACAAGGGGTTCTTGGGCGGGTAAGCCAGAGCCAACCTGCTGGAGGACTCTCTGGATGGCTGTCTCCTCATCCTCATCATCGTCACTGTCTGGGAGGCAATAGTCCTGGAGGGTCACTTGAAGAAGAAGCAACAGGAACAGGCAGTGGAGAGAGAGTGAGATTTCACCTGAGTGGCTGCAGAACTAGTTCAGTTCTCAGAGCTGTGAAGCCTCTTCAGCCACTCGGATCAGATTCTCTCCCTCCCTGTCCCAGCCCTGAAAGGCTTGGGGGGCACCTGAATGGACTGAAGGTTTCCCTGCTGTGGCTCTGGGCAGGGCTCAACTGATCTCTGGGTACTGGGACCCCCAGCATTTAACTAAGCTCTGGGTGGAAGAGCTTGGCCTGGGGGTGAGGGGAGGCTTTGACCAATGGACATGAGTGAGTGGCTGTTTTCCAGCCTTTACCTCTATCAGGGTCCTGTCCCCGTAGTACAGCCAGTCGCTTGGCAAGTGCTAGGATCCGTTCCTGCCTTGTGTTCTCCTCTCGCAGCTCAACTGCAGCCTCAGCCAGGAGTCTGCTCTTTTCCTCCTCCAGGGACTGGCTGGCCTGCCACTTGGAATTAGTGCTGTGGCTCCCTGGGCCACCCTGGCTCAGGTCATTTTGGAGAGAGGCAGCTGAAAGGACTAATGTAGTCAGGGAGGCAGAGACAGTTCAAGATCTTTCCTCAGAAGCCATTGAACCCATATCTTAACTCTTTTCTAACCACAGTTGTTTGCTCAGCACTAGTTCCTGTGGTATGTCGTCAATAAAATTAGTTATTTCCTCCATTTTTCCAAACTAGTACTCTTAGATATGCCTTTTTCAATCACATCCATCTCCATCTAGCTGATATTCTGGCCTGCTGGCCTTTAGGAAAGTGGCCCATGGTTTGAGAATCATTGCCCTAAAGGATCAGGATATGGACAGGCCAGGATATCAACCAGTCTCTCTGCCTTTCAGATCAGGAATTCGCATTTCCTGGGAGCAGCACACAGAGGGCATGAAGGAAGCTGAAGTCTTCTATGTCACTGGGCAGAAAGAATTTTACCAGAGTAGGTGTGGCTCTGATAGCTGCCTTTAGTTTAGAGTTTCAGGGCAAGAGGCTTGAAATCACTTTAGGTTCAAGTCCTACCTCTGCTGCTTAATAGCTGTGTGACCTTGGTCAAATTCCTTAATCTCACCACGACTTAGTTTTGTCATAAGTAAGGATGATAGGCTAGACGCCCATAGCCCAATGGTTAGGGCACCGGCCACATATACCGAGGCAGGCAGGTTCAAACCTGGCAAGGGCCTGCTAAACAACAACTGCGGCTTGGCGCCTATAGCTCAGTGGCTAGGGCGCCAGGCCACATACACTGGAGCTGCTGGGTTTGAACCCAGCCCAGGCCTGCCAAACAATAATGACAACTACAACCAAAAAATAGCAAGAGAATCGCTTAAGCCCAAGAGTTTGAGGTTGCTGTGAGTTGTGATGCCATGACACTCTTATCAAGAGCGACATAGTAAGACTCTGTCTCAAAAAAAAAAAAAAAAAAAAAGTAAGGATAATAAATACCTCATGGGATTATTGAGAATTTTTTTTTTTTTTTGGTAGAGACAGAGTCATACTTTATCACCCTCTGTAGAGTGCCATGACGTCACACAGCTCACAGCAACCTCCAACTCCTGGGCGTAGGTGATTCTCTTGCCTCAGCCTCCCGAGTAGCTGGGACTACAGGCGCCCGCCACAACGCCTGGCTGGGTGATACAGCCCATACACAGAACTGGGAACCACTGTCTGATTCTAAAGCCCACACACTTAATCCAGGTTCACACTGGCTACCTTTGGAGTAAGCGCTCTTATAATATCGATCACTCTCTGATTTACGTTCATCTCCCAGATGGCTAATAGCAGAGCCTCTCCCATCTAGGGAAAGAGGTGGGGCAGATCCTGGGGGGAGTCAAGTGGAGGTGTTACCTGGGCCTTTTTGTTCTCGGCTTTCATCAATAGCCACCTCAGCCGCCAGCTGTGTTAGCAGATCCTGTGCCTGCTGTGTCTGGGTTCTAGTGTCTGGTATCTGACGTGCCTGCCCAGAGGAGGGAACCTCAGTGGGGATCAGGGTACTCCAGAGCAGTCCAGGTCAGGGATGAATGTTGAGAAGTTCTCAAAGCCCAAGAAAAGGACCCATATAATTGGTAGGTCTGACAGTCCTCAACAGGATTTGGGGGCCACTCTTTCCTGCCCCACCCATTTCTGCTGTTTGTCCCTGATTCCTTGGCCTGGCGCAGGCCTGAGGAGCAGGAGGTAGGGGCGGGAGGCTTTGCCAACTCCTGCAAAGTTCATAAAGTACAAAGTACTTTATTTACATGTACACATATCTAGGCTTCTGCCAGGTGAATGCTGTAGGACCCCCTTCCCCCCTAAGCCATAATACTCACCACCTGGGGGTTCTGAGAAGGTGGAACCCTGCCCTGCAATGTGGCAAGCCGTGCTTCCATCTCCTGGGTAGAAGGGATGGACCCTTGGGGTTCATCCTTCAGTGCAGCCAGCCGTGCCTCTATCTCTGCTTGAGAGGGTACTAACTCTGTAATTGGCATGGGAGGAGCTTTGTAAGGGAACAAGGAATCTCGGTCCCAAAAGCCCCAGTCTTTTAAGCCACCCCGTTTTCTCCCACTTACTGGGCTTATTCTCCTGGCGAAGCCGTGCTAGGCGCTCAGCTATGACCTGGTCTTGCTGGGTCAGTCCCTGATTCTGGGGAGTGGTGGGCTTCTGCTTGGTTTCCAAGGCTGCCACACGCCTGGTAGGGTATAAGATAGAGGCTCTTGAAGAAGGAAGAAGGCAGGAGGAGTGAAGGTACCCACTAACCTATGTTTCCCATTCATATCATTTCTGGGCATCTAGTGAGGCCTCCTATGGGTAAACCTTTATCACCCTTGCTTGTGTCACTCTATAGCCCAACCCAGCTGACCAGCCAGAGGGTCTGGCTGAGATGGCAAGATTTACCAAGTGCCTTTTCTGGGGAAAGGGCTGACAAGCTGCTTTCTGAGCCTAAGCAGGCAGTCAGCAACCTGAGAGGTAAGTATTCTCTTGACTGACTCTGTGCTCATGTGATCCAGAGTCTGGGAGGAGAGTCTTACCCGGTGGCTCTCTTGTGCTTTCCCCATCCCCATTTGTCTTTTTCTCTTCAGCACTTACTTCTTATAGTTCTGAGGTGGTGACCACTTGGAGGTACTGGCAGGAGAAGATCCTCTACAGAAAAGAAACCTAGTGTCAGAAGTCCTACCATCTTGTCAGTGAGTGCCCTCCACCCCAAGGCTGTGAAGAATGGCCAGGGGCCCACTGCCACACTTGGTGGAACCTTTACTCATAGCCACTCCTCACCTGGTCAGGACCTCGTGGCACTGCTTGCAGACTTTCTGTTGGGTGTTTCCAGTCCGAGGTACTGCTGCCCTGAAGCTGAGGCAGCCAGAACAGAAGGCCCGACCACAGTTCTTACAGCCACACTACAAGAAACATGAATAGGAGGATCCACCTTTCACCTACTCCTGTAGGCTGCACCCTGGGACTCTTCAAATACATACAGAAGGCTCTGAAGTTGTGACCAGTTGTTGGGAGAACGAAGAGGAGTGGGACCCCTAAGGCCTATGGAGAGGCAGGGACAGAGGGTAAAGCAATTCCTCTGTTTCCAGCCTTACTCAAATCAAATAAAAGTTTCTGCAAAATTCCAATGCTTTATATCCTGTTTGCAATTCCCCAGCACAGGGATATAAATACACATAAGTAAAGCCCATGCTGCAGCTCACTGACTCTTCAATAAAAGAGAATCAGAGAGAGAAGAGCCCATGACTTCTCTGCTCTAGCAGAGATGTCTGGGGACAAGATGAAGGGAGGCTTGGCTCAGAATGGGACAACAACAGGAACCATTTATTGAGCACACGCTATGTGCCAGGCACGAAACTCAGCACTTAACATTCACCATCTGATTTAATCCTCACACTTTACACACATTATGTTACTTAGTCCTGCTGCCTGCCATTATTATCCCTATTTGCAAAAAGAGGTTATACAACTTACCCAAACCAAGGTAACCCCTTGAATAAGACAGTAGAGCTCAAATTTGAACCCAACTCCAAAACCCAGGTTGCTAAGTCCTGCTTCCCTATGCACAGTTAATTCATCCCATCTGATTCCCATCATCTGGTCAGATGCCCTGGCCACAGGGAGGTAGAGGAAACCTGCAGTTTACCAGATGAACCTGGTAGGTCTTTGCTGAGGACGAGAGTACCTTCACCATGGTGCCCTGGGGACAAGAGGAAGTTTGTAATCTAACTCAAGAGACCTGGAAAACAGGCAGGCTACAGGCTGGGGAAGGTTTCAGCACAGAGAGAGTAATGGGACCGACACCAAGCTACAGAAGAGGAGCAAGGCAGAGAGAAGGCAATGAACAGCCTTATGCTACACCTGATCGAAAGAAAAGCACAGATCCTTCCAAAAAGGACAGCAGCGCTCTAGCTCAAGCCTGTAATTCCAGCACTTCGGGAGGCCGAGGCGGGAGGATCGCTTAAACCCAGGAGTTTAAGACCAGAAATGGAGACTGAGGCTCAATGACTTTATCAAAATCCCACAGCTGGAAAGAAGCCATAAGACCAAGTGTTGAGACCCCAAGTTCTATGCTCTTCCTTTCATTCCGTCCTCCCTGGCCCTCTATTTAGGTCTAGGGAAGAGAAAGACTCGCCTCCTTCTTGAAAAGTGTGAACTTCACAGCACAGCTGTAGCATCTGCTCTCCATGGTGGTTCCCAGTGTGGCAGGATCGGAAGAGCTGATGTCACGCCGGTCAGGACCGGGACCGCTAGGACCCTCACCCAGCCCCGCCTGCCCCACACGCCCACTCCCGCGGTCTGGCCGGGCCTGGGGCGGGGAATCCCGACGCTCCCCTACTCCCACCCCGAGAAAAAGCAGCGTCGGAAGCGGGGGCTGCTGGGAGTAGTAGTTCACTTATGACCGTCGGCCTCCCTCTTAGTCCGTCAAGCCTGACCTAGAACACAATTCCCAGGGGGCTAAGCGCCACTCGCAGCCAGCAGTCCCCAGCCACGCTTGGACTTCTGGGAGGTGTAGTGCGAATCCAATCAGTGTTGGAACCATGGCGGTGACCAAAGAGCTCTTACAGATGGACCTGTACGCGCTTCTAGGCATTGAGGAGAAGGCGGCAGATAAAGAGGTGAGAATGGTGACAAGGAAGGCTGACCTTGAGAGGCCTGACGGCCCTTCCTGTTCTGGCGCCTCGCTCGCGGCTGGCACCCGCTTTCCAGGTTCGATTCCGGCCCTGGGCTAGGAGCGAGGTTAGTCCCCATAACCTCAACAGGCGGACTCCCACCACACATTTCCTGGAAGTCTAAAGGCTTCACGAGAAAGGCCGGCACAGAACTCCTTGTGCTGGTGGCTATGCTCTCCCTGTGGTCTCCTGGTAAGGGAACCGGGCGAGCCTGTGAGGAACGCTAACCTCCTTTGCGCCTGCGCAGTCTCGGTCTCGAATTTTGCTTCTTTGAAGCAGCTGGAGGTGCTTCTCTTCGGTTTCTCTTGCAGGCCGATTTAACTCCATTTCGAGCCTAGGGCAGAAGAAAGATTATTTCTGAAGGCTCCTCCACTCCCTTTCCTGATGTGACCTGTGACCTTGCTCTCTCTCTTGTCTTTTCTGCCCTAGCCCATTGACACTTTTTAAAGTACTAGCCGTTTACTGAAGCTGTTTGTTTCAAGCAGGAGCCTAAAGAATTGTCTTTCTATGGTCTGTTGGCCATTTCAGAACTTTGGAAATGTAATGGTCAATTCATTAGAAAGAAACAGTATGAGTCATTGGTGATAGATGGAGGCTAGTATTTATTTG
Organism: Nycticebus coucang; assembly: GCF_027406575.1. Classification (NCBI taxonomy): domain Eukaryota; kingdom Metazoa; phylum Chordata; class Mammalia; order Primates; family Lorisidae; genus Nycticebus; species Nycticebus coucang. Next base: position 42,772,676 of record NC_069785.1, on the reverse strand, counting down.
TAGTATTAATACTGGGGTTCCAAAATATCCATAAAATATTATATTTATCTCAGGAGGATATTTAAGTTATTCATTTAGAATTATAATGCTGGGGCTCAAGCGGCTAAGGCGCCAGCCACATACACCTGAGCTGGCCGGTTCGAATCCAGCCCAGGCCCTCCAAACAACAATGATGGCTGCAACAACAAAAAAGTAGCCAGGCGTTGTGGCAGGTGCCTGTAGTCCCAGCTACTTGGGAGGCGGAGGCAGGAGAATCGCTTGAGCCCAGGAGCTGGAGGTTGCTGTGAGCTGTGATGCCATGGTACTCTACCCAGGGCAACAGCTTGAGGCTCTGTCTCAAAAAAACAAACAAAAAAAAGAATTATAGGGGCGGTACCTGTGGCTCAGTGAGTAGGGCGCCAACCCCATGTACTGAGGGTGGTGGGTTCGAACCCGGCCCCGGCCAAACTGCAACAAAAAATAGCTGGTGGGCGCCTGTGGTCCCAGCTACTGGGGAGGCTGAGGCAAGAGAATCGCCTGAGCCCAGGAGCTGGAGGTTGCTGTGAGCTGTGATGGCACAACACTCTACCAAGGGCAATAAAGTGAGACTCTGTCTCTACAAAAAAAAAAAAAAAGAATTATAATGTTGGGTGGCGCCTGTATCTCAAGCAGCTAGGGCGCCAGCCACATACACCAGAGCTGGCGGGTTCGAATCCTGCCTGGGCCTGCTAAACAATGACAACTACAACCAAAAAATAGCTTGAGGCTCTGTCTCAAAAAAAAAAAAAGAATTATAATGTTGTTAAATCTTAATTACAGCCCCCCAAAATTACTGTGGGTTTTCACCCAAAATAAAAAGATAATTCTACAGTAAAATAAATAAATAAATAAATAAAGTAGCAGATGCTCAGGTGTTGCCCTTCTCAGCATGTGCTAGTTAGTGGGTCAAAAGCAGAAGGATCAGAGGGTAAGGCTGGCAGCCTAGAGTTCTGTGCTATCTTAGGTGTTGGAAAAGATGCTGCTGGGTGGTGACTGTGGCTCAGTGAGCAGGGTGCTGGCCCCATATACCGAGGGTGGTGGGTTCAAACCTGACCCTGGCCAAAGTGCAACAGGAAAATAGCTGGACGTTGTGGCGGGTGCCTGTAGTCCTAGCTACTCGGGAGGCTGAGGCAAGAGAATCACCTAAGCCCAAGAGCTGGAGGTTGCTGTGAGCTGTGACACCACAGCACTCTACTGAGGGTGACAAAGTGAGACTCTGTCTCTAAAAATTAAAAGAAAAGAAGAAAACAGGGTGGCGCTTGTGGCTCAAGGAGTAGGGCGCTGGTCCCATATGCCAGAGGTGGTGGGTTCAAACCCAACCCTGGCCAAGAACAAAAAAAAAAAAGGAAGAAAAGAAAAAATGCTGCTTATCAAACTGATCTTGAGATTTCTGTTATCTCTCCCTCCCTCCATCATGGCAGTAGTTATATGTAATATATGAAGGCAAGATATTCGCTGGATGAAAACTAATGTTCTCTAGTTCCTGCATACTTCTTGGATTTTCTGCTCATGGGGTGAGTGACATTTTGGGAAACAGCAGCTCTGGGGCAGAAAAGGAAAAAGATCCAGAGGGATCTTGAGGAGAAACATTGTCAACTTGAACAGAACTGTCTGCTGCAGGTGCATATGAAATCAGAAGTGGCCACCCGATGTCTACAGCACACAAAAAGCATCTGCTCCACCTCTCTCATGTCTTAATATATTAGTGTCAGTAATGCCTAATACCTATATAGTGCTTACTATGTGCTGGGCACTAATTTTAAATGCTCTACATTTTTTCAGCACCCATAGTTCAGTGGTTAGGGCACTGGCCACATAGACCAGGGCTGGCGGGTTCGACCCCAGCCCAGGTCTGCTAAACAATAATGACAACAACAACAAAAAAAAATAGCCGGGTGTTGTAGTGGGTGCCTATAGTCCCAGCTACTTGGGAGGCTGAGGCAAGAGATTTGCTTGAGCCCAAGATTTGAGGTTGCTGTGAGTTGTGACACCACGACACTCTGCCAAGGGCCATATAGTGAGACTCGGTCTCAAAAAAAAAGCTCTATATTTGTAAATTGCTTAATTAGCACTTCATTAATAATGAGAATCTATTTGGGATATTTCACGTAAGATCCAGGCAGTGCAAAATCTGGAGTTTGGAACTCTGAAGTTGAGACCTCCTGAGGAAGACAATTGGCAGCCATTAATATATATTTAATCAGGCTCAGTGTCTGTAGCTCAGCGGTTAGGGCACCAGCCACATGCATCGGAGCCGGCGGGTTCAAACCCAGCCTGGGCCTGCAAACAACAATGACAACTACAACAACAAAAAAATAGCCAGGCATTGTGGCGGGTTCCTGTAGTCCTAGCTACTTGGGAGGCTGAGGCAAGAGAATCTCTTAGCGCAAGACTTTGAGGTTGCTGTGAGCTGTGATGCCGTGGCACTCTACTGAGGGTGACATAGTGAGACTCTGTCTCAAAAGAAAAATTAATACATATTTAATCAGAGAAGTGACATAATCAGACTTTAAAGAAAAATATCCAGTGTCAATGTGCAGAATGGACACTAGTGAGGGGTGGAGGAGCTATCACTAGGGGGTTAGGTGAAGCTGGTGACAAGGCAAGAGACCAAGGTCTGAGTAGGCAAATGGTGGCTGGGATTCAGTTCTTTTTTTTTTTTTTTTTGTAGAGACAGAGTCTCACTTTATCACCCTCGGTAGAGTGCCATGGCATCACACAGCTCACAGCAACCTCCAGCTCCTGGGCCCAAGCAATTCTTTTGCCTCAGCCTCCCGAGTAGCTGGGACTACAGGCGCCCACCACAACGCCCAGCTATTTTTTGGTTTGCAGTTCAGCCGGGGCCGGGTTTGAACCCACCACCCTCGGTATATGGGGCCGGCGCCCTACCGACTGAGCCACAGGCGCCGCCCTGGGAGGCGCCCTACCGACTGAGCCACAGGCGCCGCCCTGGGATTCAGTTCTTAATTAGATGAGGTAAAGGATATATGGGAATGCTCTCTATAAAAGGTAACAGGTGTCGTTACAGCCTTTTGGGTTGAGTGACATTTTGAGAAGCAGCAGCTCTGGGGCAGAAAAGCAGAAAGATCCAGAGGGTGCTTGAGGAGAAACCCTGTCAACTTGAACAGGACTGTCTGAACAGGGGAGGCAAGATGTACACACAGCTATGATACAAGGGAAACAGGGCAAGTTCCTTAAAAGGGATACAAAGTATGTGGATGTTCAGTGTAGGCCAAGATTGCTTATAGTTTGAGAGAAGGGGTAGGAGAAGGCATTTCAGGCTTTGAAGGATGGGCAGAGTTTGAATATGTGAAGATGGAGGAAGGGCGTTCCAAGAAAGGGGAGAGTATGTATAGTCCAATTTGTTTGGAAAATAAACTAGGAAGATGGAGTAAACGAAGATAAACCTGGAAGTGTACGCAGCAGCCTCAGGCATTATGTGTCTCTCTTGTAACCAATGATTCTCTTCCTTTCCAGCACTTATTTCCATTTGTACTTGGTTACATTGGCTAGCTTCATGTAATGGACAGTTTTTTGTAGAAAGCAAGGGAGAACTAGACCCTGTTTTGCTTTCTTCATGGTTTAATATCTGACCTATTCTCTAGGGAAAACTAATACCAAAAAATATTTCAAATATATTCAAGGAAGGCCTCTTAAACTTCATTTTTATGTCTGTGTGACCTAGGAGTCCTTAATTTGGCCTCTATGGAAAGGTTCCAGGAACTGGGTGAACCCCTGAAATCATGTATAATATATATTTTTTGATGACAGAGTCTCACTTGGTCATCCTCAGTAGAGTGCTATGGTGTCACAGCTCACAGCAACCTCAAACTCCTGGGCTTAAGGAATTCCCCTGCCTCCGCCTCCCAAGTAGCTAGGACCACAGGCGCCCACCACAACGCACGGCTATTTTTTGGTTGCAGCCGTCATTGTTTGGCAAACCTGGGATTCGAACCCCCCCAGCTCAGGTGTATGTGGCTAGTGCCTTAGCTGCTTGAGCCACAGGCGCCAAGCCTGTTTTTTTTTTTTTTTTTTTTTGTAAAGACAGAGTTTCACTTTATCGCCCTCAGTAGAGTGCCGTGGCGTCACACAGTTCACAGCAACCTCCAACTCCTGGGCCTAGGCGATTCTTCTGCCTCAGCCTCCTGAGTAGCTGGGACTACAGGCGCCCGCCGCAACGCCCGGCTATTTTTTTGTTGCAGTTTGGCTGGGGCCGGGTTTGAACCCACCACCCTTGGTATATGGGGCCAGCGCCCTGCTCACTGGGCCACAGGTGCCACCCAGCCTGTTTTTTTTTGTTTTTTTTTTTAAGAAATAGGGTCTTGGGCGGTGCCTGTGGATCAGTGGGTAGGGCGCCGGCCCCATATGCCAAGGGTGGCAGGTTCAAACCCAGCCCTGGCCAAACTGCAACAACAACAAACTAACTAACTAAATAAATAAATAGCTGGGTGTTGTGACTTGCGCCTGTAGTCCCAGCTGCTCGGAAGGCTGAGGCAAGAGAATCGCCTAAGCCCAAGAACTGGAGGTTGCTGTGAGCTGTGATGCGATGGCACTCTACCCAGGGCGATAAAATGAGACTCTGTCTCTATAAAAAAAAATAGAGACAGAGTCTCACTCTTGCTCAGGCTGGTCTGGAACTCGTGAACTCAGGCAATCCACTGGCCTTGGCCTCCCAAGTGCTGTGATTATAGGCATGAGCCACCGCGCCTGGCCTATAATATTTTTATTTATTTTGGAGAAGAGGAAGTACATTTTATCCTAAAAAGACCAAAGTAGCCCCTATCTAGCCAAAGCTCCTTGTGTTACTGATGGTGAAACGGAAGCTTGGGGAGGGTAGTTAGTGACAGAACTGGAACTAGAACTCAGATCTCCTGATGCCCAGCTCAGGTCTGTGCTCCTTCCATGCATGTGTCTCCTTGGCCCAATCTAGCATGGTTTAGTGATAGTAATGAGCACCAACACTAAATTTAGCTACTTCTCTGAATTTGGAATCCATATATCCATTTGTCTATTTGATTTCTCTATTTGTGTGATTCATTGGGTCCAAATCTTACTATATCCAAAATTGAATTCTTCTTCTTCTTTTTTTTTTTTTTTTTGAGACAGAGTCTCACTTTGACACCCTCGGTAGAATGCCATGGCATCACAGCTCACAGCAACCTCAAACTCTTGGGCTCAAGCAATTCTCTTGCCTCAGCCTCCCAAGTAGCTGGGACTAGAGGTGCCTGCCACAATGTCTGGCTATTTTTAGAGACAAGGTCTCCTTCTGGCTTAGGCTGGTCTTGAACCCATGAGCTTAGGCAATCCACCGCCTCAGACTCCCAGAGTGCTAGGATTACAGATATGAGCCACCTTGCCCAGCCCCAAATTGAACTCTTGAATTTCTTTCTCCAAATCTGTTCCTTCATTGGACTTCTCCATCTTAGTAAATGGCACCACCATCCATCCACTCAAGCTAGGAACCTAGTGTCCTCCATGCCTCACTATCCTCTTACCCCTGCCCTCTAGTCCATCACTAGGTCCTAATGCGTCAACTTCCCAGTAATTCTCAAACCTGTTCACTCTCTCTATTTCCTTACCATGGCTGCAGCCCAAATCCCTGTCTACTTTCAACTGAATGTTTAGAGTAGCCTGCCAGCTTATTTCTGTGCTTCCAATCTATTCCATTCTAACCCATTGTGCCCCTCGATTCTCCTCACAGAAAAAGAAATGATCTTAGTACTTCCTTAAAACCCTATTTAACACTTTTTTTTTTTGAGACAGAGTCTCACTTTGTTGCCCCCAGTGGAGTGCTGTGGTGTCATAGCTCACAACAACCTCAAACTCTTGGGCTAGGAGATTCTCTTGCCTCAGCCTCCCATGTAGTTAGGACTACAGGCACCTACCACAACACTTGATTGTTTTTGGAGACGAGGTCTTTCTCTGGCTCAGGCTGGTCTTGAACCTGTGAGCTCAGGCAATCTACCTGCCTTGGTCTCCCAAGTGCTGGAATTACAGTCATGAGCCACCTTGCCCGGCCCTATTTAACACTTTTAATAAAATACTCAATAGAATTTCTTACCCCTTTATACAAGCTTTTCCCTCTACCAGGAATGTTCTTCCTCCTTTTCTGTTCATATGGGTTACTTTTGCTTTTTTTTCCCCTCCCAAGATAGAGTGTCACTCTGTTTCCCTCCGTAGAGTACCATGGCATCATAATAGCTCACAGCAACCTCAAACTCTTGGGCTTGAGCAGTCCCCTTGCCTCACCTTCCTAAGTAGTTGGAACTACAGGTGTGCACCACTATGCCTGGCTAGTTTTTCTATTTTTAGTAGAGACAGTGTCTCTCTCTTGCTCAGGCTGGTCTTGAACTGCTGAGCTCAAGCAATTCACCCTCCTTAGCCTCCCGAAGTGCTAGGATTACAGGCATGCACCCCTGCACTCAGCTGGCTTTTGCTTTTATTTATCCTTTAGAATTTGGTTTACAAGACACTTGTACATAGTAAGACAGCACCTCAAAGTACTGGGGAGAAAAAAGAAAAAAAATAGGGTATCCTCAGAGAGACTTTGTTATTCTCTTTCCTAGCAGCCTGTTCTCCTTTCTAACACTTACTTCAATTTGCAATTATGTATTCGTCTGTGTCATTTGTCTCATACCTTATTCCCTTCTGTATTTCTACCTGTGAGGAGCAGATCTGATCCATTTATTTCTGTAGCTTGGTGACTGGCACATAGTAGGCTTTCTCTCAATAAACATGGTTGACTGAATGAAGTAGTAGCTACAGCCACCACTGTAAGGACTTGGGCTGAAATTTCCCCAAATGTGAAATGAATAGTTGAAGGGGTCAGATGGCCCACAGCCTTTGTTTTATGATTTATGTGTTAAGAATGGTTTTTTTTTTTTGTAGAGACAGAGTCTCACTTTATGGCCCTCGGTAGAGTGCCGTGGCCTCACACAGCTCACAGCAACCTCCAACTCCTGGGCTTAAGCGATTCTCTTACCTCAGCCTCCTGAGTAGCTGGGACTACAGGCACCTGCCACAACGCCCGGCTATTTTTTGGTTGCAGTTTGGCCGGGGTCGTGTTTGAACCCGCCACTCTCGGTATATGGGGCCAGCGCCCTACTGACTGAGCCACAGGCGCCGCCCAAGAATGGTTTTTACAAGAAATACAAAAAAAAAAAAAAAACAGAACTCAATAGCCAAAACCCAAACAACTCAATTAAAAAATTAGGCTTTAGGGCGGCGCCTGTGGCTTAGTCGGTAAGGCTCAGGCCCCATATACCGAGGGTGGCGGGTTCAAACCCGGCCCCGGCTGAACTGCAACCAAAAAGTAGCTGGGCGTTGTGGCGGGCGCCTTTAGTCCCAGCTATTCGGGAGGCTGAGGCAAGAGAATCACTTAAGCCCAGGAGTTGGAGGTTGCTGTGAGCTGTGTGATGCCACAGCACTCTACCGAGGGCCATAAAGTGAGACTCTGTCTCTACAAAAAAAAGAAAGAAAAAAAATTAGGCTTTAACTTAGACATTTCTCCAAAGAAGATATACAATTGGCAAATAAATACATGAAAGATGCTCAACTTCACAAGTTATTAGGTAAATACAAATCAAAACCAGGATGAAATACTGCCTTGTATATTAAGCTACTATTAAAATAATATGTGCTGGGTGCAGTGGCTCGTACCTGTGATCCCAGCACTTGGGAGGCTGAGGTGGGCAGATTGCCTGAGCTCACAGATTCAAGACCAGCCTGAGCCAGAGTGAGACCTCATCTCTACAAAAAAAAAAGAAAAAAGGCTCAGTGCCTATAGCTCAGGGTTAGGGTGTCAGCCACATACAGTGAGGCTCACAGGTTCCAACCCGGCCTGGGCCTGCTAAACAACAATGACAACTGCAACAACAACAACAAAGTAGCTGGGCATTGTGATGGGCACCTGTAGTCCCAACTACTTGGGAGGCTGAAGCAAGAGAATCACTTAAGCCTAAGAGTTTGGGGTGGCTGTAAGCTGTGACGCCACAGCACTCTACCAAGGGTAACATAGTGAGACTCTGTCTCAGGAAAAAAAAAAGTAGCCGGGCGTTGTGTCAGGTGCCTGTGGTCCCAGCTACTTGGGAGGCTGAGGCAAGAGAATCACTTAAGCCCAGGAGTTTGAGGTTGCTGTGAGCTATGATGTCACAGCACTGTACCAAGGGTAACAAACTGAGACTCTGTCTCCCCCCCAAAAAAAAATAGTATGGTGATTCCTCCTTTAGAAAGTTAAACGTACAATTACTATATGATCTAGCAATTTCCATATGATCCATATGGAAATTAAATATAGAATTAATGTGATCTAGCAAGTGAAACAAAACAAAGAAGAATGTGGGCCCTAAAATTTTTACTTTGGGGCCCTTTACAGAAAAATTTGCTCACTCCTGTTAGAGTTAGGGACAAGACCAATTCTGTGTTTCTGTATATGGAACTAGCCCTTCCACAAATGTTTTTCACTCTTACTATCACAAACTTAGGAGGCCCAGAAATGGGCCTGCCAACCCCAGTGTATGTGGCCTTTCATGGGGATTTAGAGAATCATTCCTGTTGTTCCCTGTCCAGCCCCAGAAGAGACTGGAAGGGCAGGGTTTTTTATTTTCTTCTAGGAGAGCCTTGAGTTGACCTAGGTTTCTGGTGGATGGGCTCCTGGGGAGAGTTGCCTGCTAGAGTCTGAAGTGAGTCCAAATTCTTACACAATCATGGGGCAGGGCAACACAGCCTGCCAAGATGAAGTGTTGGTCATGAATTAATGCTGTTTGCAAACCTTCGAGAGAGATTCTGAAGTAATCTCAGGTCAAAATTCATATGTCTGGCATATAACACAAAAAATGAAACATAAAAAGAAACAGGAAAATACAACGATGATGGGGTTCTAGAAAAACTGAGCAAATGAAACTGACCCAGAACTGACAGGTGTTACAACCAGCAGACAAGAACATTACTACAGTTCTTATAATAGCATTCTTTATGTTCCAAGTTAAGTACAGACAATCGCTTAAGCCCAAGAGTTTGAGGTTGCTGTGAAGTTGCATGGCACTCTACTGAGGATGATATAGTGAGACTCTGTCTCAAAAAAAATGTAAATCCAATTTTGTCACCCTTGGTCATAACCCCCCAGTAACTTATCAGTCTTGCCCTGCCCTGTGATGCCTTTATTCCCTGTCTTCCATGTTCCCTACTATTCTTCCTGTTTTTCTTTTTTTGTAGAGACAGAGTTTCACTTTATGGCCCTCGGTAGAGTGCCGTGGTCTCACACAGCTCACAGCAACCTCCAACTCCTGGGCTCAAGCGATTCTCCTGCCTCAGCCTCCCGAGTAGCTGGGACTACAGGCACCCACCACATCGCCCGGCTATTTTTTGGTTGCAGTTTGGCCGGGGCCGGGTTTGAACCCGCCACCCTCGGCACATGGGGCCAGCGCCTTACCGACTGAGCCACAGGCGCCGCCCTATTCTTCCTGTTTTTCATTATGCTGTAGACATGTTAGTCCTCTTTGTGATTTTTAAAAATTGTGGTAAACATACGTTAATCTTTTTTGAGTATGCAATTCAGTGGCATTAAGTACATTTCCATTGCTGTGCAGCCATCACCACTGTTCGTCACTAGGACTCTTCCATCATTCCATACTGAAACTTAATAACCAATAAACAATTATTCCCCATTTCTTCCAACTCCCAGATCCTGGTAACCACTATTCTACTTTCTTTCTCTATATGAATTTGACTATTCTATGAACCTCAAATAAATAGAATCATATAATCTTTGTCCTCTTGTGCCTGGCTTATCTCACTTAACGTGTTTTCAAGGTTCATCTGTGTTGCAGCATGTGAATGATTTCCTTCCTTTTTGAGGTTGAATAATATTCCACTTTATGTATGTACCACATTTTGTTTATGTGTATATCTGTCAATGGATATTTAGGTTGTTGCCATCTTTCAGCCGTTGTGAATAGTGCTAGTATGAATGTGAATGTACAAATCTATTTGAGTCCCTACTTTCATTTCTTTTAGGTACTACATATAAACCCAGAAGTAGAACTGTTGGATCATATGGTAATTGTACATTTAATGTTTTGAGGAACTGACATACTGTCTTCCACAGTGGCTGTGTCATTTAACCTTGCTATCAGCAATCCACAAGAGTTCCAATTTCTTTCTTTTTTTTTTTTTTTGAGAAATTTTATTTACATCACTGAGGAAGGCAACGTTTATAGCTGGGGTTGCTGAGAAGGAGAAACAAGGCTCTAGCTGTCAGCATCCATCTGCCACCTTGAAGGTTGTCCTCTCTGAGAATAGAACCATTGGGGCAGTGCCTGTGGCTCAAGGAGTAGGGCGCCGGTCCCATATGCCAGAGGTGGTGGGTTCAAACCCAGCCCCGGCCAAAAACCACAAAAAAAAAAAAAAAAAGAGAATAGAACCACTGGAGCACATACCAGTGGACTGTGGAGGTCCTGGACACTGGTTGAGGTCCTGGAGTCTGTCATGTCTGAAGCCAGGAAATGCCCCAGGACTTTTCAGTATCATAAATAGAAAAAAAAAAAAAAAGAATTCCTGGTTTAACAATGTAAGCTTTAGTTAGGTTTCTGTCATTCAGAACCAAGAGTCGGTTTATTTATTAGGCAATTCTCAGTAATAGACCATCACTCTCAGCAGAGTCCATTCTAAGAAAGAAGGCTCGAATAGTGGGTTGGGTGATAAAATTAATTTGCATCACAATGAGTGGGAATCCATGCTGTGTCACTGGGCAAATGTGGACATCCCTAAGCCACTCAGCCTTGGAAGAGAGTAGCCAGCCCTACCGAGGGCTAGCAAGGTGAGTGGTATAATAACCAGATAAAGATGATCTAAGATGGCTGTCAACATAAACTTGAACCTTGCAAGAGATCAGAACTGGAGGTGAGGATTTTGTGTCATGTTAATAGAAGTGAGAGCTAAATTCTTTTTTTTTTTTTTTTTTGTAGAGACAGAGTCTCACTTTATGGCCCTCGGTAGAGTGCCGTGGCCTCACACAGCTCACAGCAACCTCCAACTCCTGGGCTTAAGCGATTCTCTTGCCTCAGCCTCCCGAGTAGCTGGGACTACAGGCGCCCGCCACAACACCCGGCTATTTTTTGGTTGCAATTTGGCCGGGGCCAGGTTTGAACCCACCACCCTCAGTATATGGGGCCGGCGCCTTACCGACTGAGCCACAGGTGCCGCCCGAGAGCTAAATTCTTAAGAGTCCTAAAAGGCTTCAGGGAGAGAAAGTAGTAAAAGAAAGTAGACAGAGGCTGAACTTTTGGAGTTACATAAATTTAGAGGGCTAGTGGAAGAGAATGGGCGTGTGGACAGAAGCTAGTGGACTGGTCAAAAGGGCAATTGTCAACATTTGTTATTTTCTGGTTTTTGGATAATAGCTATCCTAATGGGTGTGAATTGGGCCTCCTGTGATGTTTTTTTCAAACACAACCCAACATATACCTGCTTCAGGATCTTTATACTTCCTAATCCTTCTGCTAGAACATCCTTTTTCTGGGCAGTTAGCTGTATTTCTCACTCCCACACCTCATTCAGATTTCCATTCAAATATCACCCCCTTGGAGAGGCTTTCCTTGACCATCCATTTAAATTAGTTGGCTCTGAGTCTGTAGCTCAGTGGCTAGGGCGCCGGCCACATCCACCGGGGCTGGTGGGTTCAAACCTGGTCTTGGCCAGCCAAACAGCAATGACAACTACAACAGGTGTCTGTGCTCCCAGCACATGGTAGGCAGAGGCAAGAGAATCACTTAAGCCCAAGAGTCTGAGCTTGCTGTGAGCTGTGATGGCTGCACTCTATCAAGGGTGACATAGTGAAACTCTGTCTCAAAAAAATAAATAAATAAAAGTTAGGCAGGGCTTGTAGCTCAGTGAGTGGGGCGCCAGCCCCATATACTGAGGGTGGCAGGTTCAAACCTGACCCCGGCCAAACTGCAACAAAAAAATAGCTGGGCATTGTGGTGGGCACCTGTAGTCCCAGGTACTCGGGAGGCTAAGGCAAGAGAATCGCCTAAGCCCAGTAGTTGGAAGTTGCTGTGAGGTGTGATGCCACGGCACTCTACTCAGGGCGATAGAGTGAGACTCTGTCTCTAAAAAAAAAAAAGTAGCCAGGCATTGTGGCAGTACTCCAGAGGCAAGAGAATCACCTAAGCCCAAGAGCTGGAGGTTGCTGTGAGCTGTTTATGCCACTGCACTCTACCGAGGGCGACAAAGTAAGACTCTGTCTCTAAAAAAAAAAAAATAATAAAAATAAATAAACAAATTAGCTGCCCTACACCCACATCTACTGTATATTTCTAAGTAGTAGCTCTCACTATACTACACATTATATTACATGCCAATTTGCTTACCATTGGCCTCCCCATTAGAATGTAAAAAATCCAGGAAGGAAGGGATTTCCTCCCTTTTGTTTACTGCTTTGTCTCTAGTGCCAAGAACAACATCCAGCACTTGATAGATGCTCAGTAAATCTGTGTTGAATGATTGAATGAACATGTGTTATTTTTTAGGCAGTAACATTTTACAAAAAAGTGAAATTACTAGACCAAAAGTAAATATACTCTCAAACTTCAATATAATGCAAAATTGCCTTTCAGAAAGGTTGTGCTGAGGCTTGGCCTCATGGCTCATGCCTGTCATCCTGGCACCCTGGCACCCTAGAGGGCCAAGGCTGGTGGATTGCTTGAGCTCAGGATTGGAGACCAGCCTAAGCAAGAGCAAGACCCCATCTCTACTAAAAATAGAAAAAATGGCCAGGTATTATGGTGGGTGCCTGTAATCCCAGCTACTCAGTAGGCTGAGGCAAGAGGATTGCTGAAGCCCAAGAGTTTGAGGTTGCACTCTGAGAGGCTGAGGCAAGTGGATTGCCTGAGCTCATGAGTTTGAGACCAGCCTGAGCAAGAGCAAGTCCCTATCTCTTAAAAAAAAATAAAAATAAGGGCGGCGCCTGTGGCTCAACGGGTAGGGCGCCAGTCCCATATGCCGGAGGTGGCGGGTTCAAGCCCAGCCCCGGCCAAAAAAAAAAAAATAAAAATAAAAATAAAAATAAAAATAGCTACTCCGGAGGCTGAGGCAAGGGGATTTGAACCCAAGAGGTTGAGGTTGCTGTGAGCTATAATGCCATGGCACTCTACTGAGGGTGACAAAATGAGACTCTGTCTCAAAAAAATAAATAGCTCCATTGTTAATTGAGAAACTGTTTCAATAAAATATTCTTTTCTACAGTTAAAAAAAAATAAATAAATAAAAAAGGCCGGGGGCGGCGCCTGTGGCTCAAGGAGTACGGCGCCGATCCCATATGCCAGAGGTGGCGGGTTCAAACCCAGCCCAGGCCAAAAAAAAAAAGAGGAAAAAAAAATAAATAAATAAAATAAAAATAAAAAAGGCCGGGCGCGGTGGCTCACACCTGTAATCCTAGCACTTGGGAGGCTAAGGCAGGTAGATTGCCTAAGCTCACGGATTCGAGACTGCCCTGAGCCAGAGCAAGACCCCATCTCTAAAAATAGCTGAGCATTGTGGTGGGTGCCTATAGTCCCAGTTACTTGGGAGGCTGAAGCAAGAGAATTGCTTAAGCCCAAGAGTTTGAGGTTGCTGTGAGCTGTGATGCAATGGTACTCTACCTAGAGTGACATAGTGATTCTCTTGTTTAAAAAAAAAAAAAAGAAGAAGAAAGAAAGAACAAAAAATAGCTAGGCATTATAGCACACGCCTATAGTCCCAGCTATTCAGGAGGCTGAGACTGGAGGATCACTTTAACCCAAGAGTTTGAGGTAGTTGTGAGTTATGACTCCATGGCACTCTATCAAGGGTGACAAAGTGAGACTGTCTCAAAAATATATATACGTATACATATACAGTCACCTTTATACCTATTAGCAATTTACAGTTAAGAAAGCAGACTTTGGGGGCAGCTCCTGTGGCTCAGTGAATAGGGCGCCGGCCCCATATACCCAGGGTGGCGGGTTCAAACCCAGCCCTGGCCAAATTGCAACAAAAAAATAGCCAAGTGTCATGGCAGGCGCCTGTAGTCCCAGCTACTCCGGAGGCTGAGGCAAGAGAATCTCCTAAGCCCAAGAGCTGAAGGTTGCTGTGAGCTGTGGCACGGCACTCTACCAAGGGCAACAAGGTGAGAAATTGTTAGGCGTGGAGAGGGACTGATGTCTTCCAGACTTGGTGCAGTACCCGCTACTCCGGGACCCACATCCTTTAAGTAGCAGAGGAGGACGAGGATCGTGGGAGATAAGAACAATTTGGATGGAACTGGAGACCATTATCCTAATAGCAGGACCCAGTGCTCCATAAAGGATAATAGTTTCTAGTACACTATCCCTCATGATGACTCCTTACATGGTTCATCATCTGCCTCTTCATGTGAACCAGAGAGTAATTTTCCAACATCCTTCCGAAAATCTACCTACTGGATGAAGATGAGAAAGATCAAGCCAGCTGCTGCTTCTCATGTTGAAGGGTCAGGTGCAGTGTCAACCAAGGGATAAAGGAAACCCAGGCAGGAAGAAGATGAAGACTGGAGAATTTCCTCAGAAGAAGCATAAGCTTTATGGGAGGAAGCAGCGACCTAAAACTCAGCCCAGTTCCAAATCCCAGGCTCGTCATATTTGGAAGGAACCACCAGTTGATGTAGCAGGCAGTTTGGAGGAGCAGTGGTACTTAGAAATCATGGAAAAAGGCAGTGTTTCCTGCCCTACCTGCCAGGCAGTGGGGAGGAAGACCATAGAGGGTTTAAAGAAACATATGGAAAACTGCAAACAGGAAATGTTTACTTGTCATCATTGTGGGAAACAACTTCATTCAATGGCAGGAATGAAGTATCATGTCATGGCAAACCATAAAGTTTGTCCATTTTGAAAGCTGGAGATGCAATAGATGAGCCAAGTGAAAGAATGGCTCCGAACTGTTCTAAAGAGACTGAGAAAGCTCAGGTGTATGTGTGAGAGTTGCTCCAGTAGCTTTACCAGCATCATGGGATACCTGTACCATGTCAGAAAATGTGGCAAAGGGGCTGCAGAGCTGGAGAAGATGACCCTGAAATGTCACCACTGTGGAAAACCATATAGATTGAAGGCTGGACTTGCGTATCACCTGAGGTCAGAGCACAGGCCTATCTCCTTTCCAGAGTCAGGACAGCCAGAGTGCTTAAAGGAGATGAGCCTGGAGTCAAAGAGTGGGGGCTGAGTTCAGAGTCGTTCTGCCAAGATAGCTGTATACCACCTGCAGGAGCTGGCCTCTGCTGAATTGGCCAAGGAATGGCCTAAGAGGAAGGTGCTTCAGAACCTGGTACCTGATGATCAGAAGTTAAAATATACTCGCCCTAGGCTACCTACTTTCAGCCCAGAAGTACCACACAAATGGAAGTCAGATATCAAGAAGTATCATCGCATTCAGTGTCCTAACCAGGGTTGTGAGGCTGTCTACAGTGGCGTATCCGGCCTTAAAGCTCATCTGGGTTCTTGTACATTGGGAAACTTTGTGGCTGGAAACTCTGGGTCTTCTATGTCAGAAGGAATTTGTGTCAGAGAGTGGTGTCAAGTATCACATCAGCTCTGTTCATGCTGAGGATTGGTTTGTTGTAAACTCCACAACAACCAAAAGCTTTGAAAAGCTGATGAAGATAAAGCAGCAGCAGCAAGAAGAAGAAAAGCGGAGGCAGCAGCACAGGAGCAGAAGGTCTCTAAGATGGCATCAGCAGCCTGGCTTTGAGCTTCCTGAGACAGAGCTGAGTCTTAGAATAGGGAGGGATCAGAGGAGGAATAATGAGGACTTGGTAGTGTCCTCCTGTAAGGAATCAGAGCGGGAGCCAGTGCCAACACCACTCCAGAAAGTAAAGCCCCCAAAGATTAATCATAAATGAGGAAGGAAATAGGCAGTCAGCCTGAAAGTGCTCCTAGGTGACCTGATATAATGCTGTTGTCACGAGGACCTGTGCTGGGGGGACTGAGTCATGGGGCTATGTGAAGATTCTTTCAGCTGTTTGTGTAATCAAGCTGGGACTTTCTCAGCTGCTTCTCCTGTGTAAATTTCACTGTCTTCCCTACTTCATCACTTCCATTCCCCTGTCACCTTTAAGTAGGTTTTCCTGCTATTTCTCATTGGAGTCCTCTTGTTTTTCCTCTTGTCTTGCCCAAAGAGTTCCCTCTTAAGGTGAACTATAGGCCCCTCTTACCCTGTATAAGACTAAGAAATCTGTTTGGTTGTTGTTTCCTTTCTGGGGTGTAGAATGTTCTTGGAAGATCCATCAATTTAGTAGCCACTCCATCATCTAGCTTATAAAACTATTCAAACTAAATTTTTTTTTTTTTTGTAGAGACAGAGTCTCACTTTATGGCCCTCGGTAGAGTGCCGTGGCCTCACACAGCTCACAGCAACCTCCAACTCCTGGGGCTTAAGGGATTCTCTTGCCTCAGCCTCCCGAGTAGCTGGGACTACAGGCGCCCGCCATAACGCCCGGCTATTTTTTTGGTTGCAGTTTGGCTGGGACCGGGTTTGAACCCGCCACCCTCGGTATATGGGGCTGGCACCCCACCGACTGAGCCACAGGCGCCGCCCTCAAACTAATTTTTTAAAACCATAACTGATTGATCATTTTTGTATTTGTGATATAACAAGCCTAGAAGCTAGAACTGTTGTCACCCATGTAATAAAGTTCCTGTGTCTCCTTGGGAGACAAACTTTAAAAGAAAGAAAGAAAGTGGACTTTGGAGTCAGACTTCCTAGATATTCGCCCCAAGACTTACCTAGTTTGTGACATTGAGTGAATATTTAACCTGTCTGTTCCTTGGTTTCCCCATCTGCAAAATGGGGATGATGATAGTTTCTCCTTGATAACACTGTTGGGAGGCTTGATCTACATGAGCACTTGGTACAGCACTTGGCACACAAGTGAGCACTCACCACAAGTTAGGTCTTGCTGTTTTCACTGTTAGTGCATCTTCCTTACACTTCCTTCCTTCCTTACAGTCTATTGATGTAAAGTTCAGTAAGTTTTAAAGTCATATATCAGTCACCCCCAGGTTGTGTCTAAGGGTGTCCTCTACTCCTTACCCCTTCTTTACTCATTCTCATCCTCCTCATAGATCAGTGCTGTCAGCATATCAGTTATTCTCTCTCTCTCTCTCTTTTTTTTTTTTTTTTTGAGACAGTGTGTCATTATGTCGCCCTTGGTAGAGTGCTATGGTGTCACAGCTCACAGCAACCTCAAACTCTTGGGTTCAAGCAATTCTCTTGCCTCAGCCTCCCAAGTAGCTGAGACTATAGGCTCCCGCCACAACTCACGGCTATTTTTGTTGTTATTGTTGTTGTTGTCATTGCTGTTTAGCAGGCCCGGGCTGGGTTCAAACCTGAAAGCCCAGGTGTATGTGGCTGGCACCCTAACCACTGAGCTATGGGCACCAAGCCACACCAGTGATTCTCAATTGAGTGGTCAGAGTAGAAAGGAGGTGAGGAATCAAGAACAAAATTGAGGATCACCAGAGTTTACTATTTCAAATCAACAAATTAATGGAGCATATCACCATGGTTAAGGTACTCTGTGGGCATGATGCGACTTTGGAGCTGAGTAAGAAATCATTTTTGCTTTCTGACAGCTCACCCTGTATAGTACTTGGTGAACTCTGAGGTAGAATGAAAGAAGTTCGGTAGAAGTCTACAAGAAAATGCTCATCCTGGGCAATATGGCAAGATCCTATCTCTATAAAAAATATGAAAAATTAGCCTGGTCTGGTAGTGCTAATTGATCCAGCTACGCAGGAGGCAGGTAGATTACTTGAGCCCAGTAGTTCAAGGCTCCAGTGAACTATTGTACCACTGCACTTCAGCGTGGGTGACACAGCAAGACTTTATCTCTAAAAGATAAATAAACAAAAGGAAAAAAAGAAAATGTTGGAACAAAGAGGAAGACATGATTCATATGATTAATGGGAAAGCTTCCCTGAGGTGTTTTTCTGCAGGGCCTTGAGGGCAGCAGAGTTAGAGGGATCTTGGTGATCACTCATCTACACTTTTTTTTTTTTTTTTGTAGAGACAGAGTTTCACTTTATTGCCCTCGGTTGAGTGCCGTGGCATCACACAGCTCACAGCAACCTCCAACTCCTGGGCTTAAGCAATTCTCTTGCCTCAGCCTCCCAAGTAGCTGGGGCTACAGGTGCCTGCCACAACACCCAGCTATTTTTTTTGTTGCAGTTTGGCCGGGGCCGGATTTGAACCTGCCACCCTCAGTATATGGGGCCGGCGCCCTGCTCACTGAGCCACAGGCGCCGCCCCTCATCTACACTTTTTAGACAGGAAGATGGAAGTCCAGAGAGGTCTTGAAACTTGTCCAAGACCATCCAGTGAGTGAGCACTGGGCTCAGACTGGCGCCCCGGTTTAATATTCTTTTCACTCCCCTGCAGCCTACATGTGTCTTTCTCTTTCTCTATAGCAGCCTTGCCTTGCATTTGAAGCCCTTTGAAGGGTAAGTAGCTCGCTCCCTCTTGGCAGGTGTTACTTGGGGAAGCCAGGGGCTTGAAAATACCAATTGATCAACTCCTTCAAGACTCAAATTTGAAGTCTATTGATGTGAAAACTATCAGAGAAATTTAGCACTGGCATTGTCAGGGAGAGAGGTTATATTATAGTATATAACTTTAGGAAAAAGGCTATTTTATCTGTATGCTAGCTAAAACATTTATTGAAACTGCATAGCTCTCTTCTGCTTTAGAATGTAATGCATCAATAGTATTTCTTTTCTTAGCTCAGGCTAGAGTGCTGCTGTGTCAGCATAGCTCACAGCACCCTCAAACTCCTGAGTTCAAGTGATCCTCCTACCTCAGTCTCCCAAGTAGTTGCGACTATAGGCACTCTCCACAACGCCTGGCTAATTTTTCTATTTTTATTTTTATTTATTTATTTTGAGACAGAGTCTCATTTTGTCATCCTGAGTAGAGTGCTGTGCTATCATGGCTTATAGCAACCTCAAACTCTTGGGCTCAAGTGCT
This sequence comes from Nycticebus coucang, assembly GCF_027406575.1. Taxonomy (NCBI): domain Eukaryota; kingdom Metazoa; phylum Chordata; class Mammalia; order Primates; family Lorisidae; genus Nycticebus; species Nycticebus coucang. The sequence continues at coordinate 42,753,650 of NC_069785.1, read as the reverse complement.
GCTCTTGCCTCAGCCTCCCAAGTAGCTGTGACTACAGGCGCCATCACAACACCTGGCTTTTTTTTTTTTTTTTTTAAGAGGTTCTCGTGGCTCAGTGTCCATAGCTCAGTGGTTACTGTGCCAGCTGCATGCACTGGGGCTGGTGGGTTTGAACCTGACCCAGGCCTGCTAAACAACAATAACAAAAAAATAGCCAGGCGTTGTGGTGGGCACCAGTAGTCCCAGCTACTAGGCCGGCTGAGGCAAGAGAATTGCTTGAGCCCAAGAGTTTGAGGTTGCTGTGAGCTATGAGCTATTGCTATTGCTTAGGCTGTTCTTGAACTCCTGAGCTCAAACAATCGACCCGCCTGAGCCTCTCAGAGTATTAGGGTTATAGGCATGAGCCACCATGCCTGGCTCTAATTTTTCTATTTTTGGTAGAGATGGGGACTTGCTCTTGCTTAAGCTGGTTTTGAACTCCTGAGCTCAAGGGATCCTCCTGCCCTCAGCCTCCCGGAGTGCTAGGATTATAGGCATGAGCCACCATGGCCAGCCACCATCAATAGTGTTTTTTACATATTTAAGAAGAATACGTTTTGAGGACACAAGGCAGAGAGGGGCTTGAAGGAGTAGCAGGAGCATGAAGGTGTAGAAGTAAAAGTGCTTGATGTAATAAGAAGGAATGGGCATCACCTAGGGTTTGTTGAAGATGTTGTAGAAGATGAAAATGAAGTGGTATGTTTGGCTTCTCAGTCCTAGGTTTGCTAGATGTGATTCTATGGGCATTGGAGGGCCATTTCTGGATTTGATGTATACCTGATGCAGTCCACTGCCTCCAAAGGGAGCCTTTCCTTTTATCTCCAGACCAGGCATTGAGGCCTTGAGGTTAGGCACTGAGCCACATTTCACTTGAAGACAGTCTCTCTTCAGCAAGAACCTTACCAGCTTTGTGCAGATGTAGGATAGCCTGTCCGATGCCTATTGGTATCTCTGGTGGTTAACTCACTTTTAGATGAAGATGTCTAGCTAAAGCTCTGGATTTTTGAAGTTACCTGGCTGCCTTTTAAATCAAAAAGAATGATTCATTTGTGTTTGTAAGCTGTAAGCTATTCATTAGCATTCAAGATAATACCTCACATTTATAAGACACCAAAGTGCTTTAACTTAAATTATCTCATTTGATGTGATCTTCAAAACAAGCCCGTGAGGTAGGGCAAGGACGTTTAGCTCCAATTTGTAGGTGAGAAAACCAAGACTCAAAGAGTTTAATTGATTTGCCCAGCATAAGGTGGCTAGTAAAAGTAGAAGCCCCTGCCCAAACCTGAATTTTCTACTCCTCTTTCCGAGCTTTTTCCACGACCCATACTTTAGGAGCAATTAGAGCAACAAGTGGTGGGTCTGTGGGGCTCCGAGAGCTCACTATTCCATCTTAACACAGGTAGAGCTTTGACTCTCTAAGAAAAGCTGCATGACTTGGGTAAACCAGCAGGTACTAAGCTGGTGTGAACAGCTTGAAGAACTGAGTTAAGATTTGTGTTAAAAACTACCGCAGCACAGTTTCCATTTCAGCTTAGGCAGTATTCAAAATATTTACCATTGCATAGCTGCTTTCCTAATTTTTGTTGTTCCTAAGTACTTTTATTTAGTTAGAGATGTTGGTGTGAGGTCTGGGTTTCCCCAGCATAATATCGATAGGACCAGCAGGCCCATACACTGGGAGCATTGAGCAGAGGAGGCTGGGCTGGGGGTGGCTGACTCCCTGCCTGTGCCCAGCCTTCGGAGCAACCAACAGTTTCTCCAGTGCTCAGGCACTTGGGGATTTCTCTTTAGTGCTGTAGTGCTGTGGGGCCCATAGGCTATAAAGGAATGAGAGGACCAGTCGTTCAGGCAGAGGGGACTTTTAGGTAGTGTTAGAGCTTCATGGTTCATTTCCTGCCTGTGATCAGGTAGTCCAGCAGTTCTCAACCTGTGGGTCGTGACCCCTTTGGGTCTCCTGTATATCAGATATTTACATTATGATTCATAACAGTAGCAAAATTACAGTTATGAAGTAACAACAAAAATAATTTTATGGTTGGGGGTCACCACAGCATGAGGAACTATACTAAAAGGTCTTAGCATTAGGAAAGTTGAGAACCACTGAGGTAGTCACATAGTCTGTGGTGTGGTCTGAGGGGATGAAAAAAGCTTGGGGAGAAATGACTGCCCAGGCTGTTACTCTTGACTTTGTATTACTGGAACTGGGCCTAGTAATTGACTTGTGGCTGATCAATCCGGGATGGTTTGTTCATTCAGTACCTGTTGTCACTGCCTCCCTGACTGACTCCGTATCTAAGTCTAAGCTGTTGGTCTGGCTTTTTTTTTTTTTGTACAGTTTTGGCTAGGGCTGGTCTTGAACCTGCCACCCCTGGTATATGGGGCCAGCGCCCTACTCCTTGAGCCACAGATGCCACCCTTTTTTTTATTTTTTGAGACAGAGTCTCACTTTGTTGCCCTCTGTAGAGTACTGTGGTTTCACAGCTCACAGCAACATCAAACTCTTGGGCTTAAGCGTTTCTCTTGCTTCAGCCTCCCAAGTAGCTGGGATTACAGGTGCCCACCACAACACCTGGCTATTTTTTGGTTGTAGTTGTCAGTAGTTGTCATTGTTGTTTGGCAGGCCTGGGCTGGATTTGAACCTTCCAGTCCTGGTGTATGTGGCCAGTACCCTAGCCTCTGAGCTACAGGCACCAAGCCTGGCCTGGCTTGTTGAGAACTAGGTCCCACCACTTACTTACCTGGCTCTAAGTTTTACTATGAGAAAGAACAGCAGCCTTTAAAAAAAATAATGATGCCTTCTTTGTGGGGCACCTTTTTTTAAGTTAATGATGGCTATTTTCTATTTATTAGACACTTTAGCACTTTGCTTTTTTGGATGAGTCAGGAGTGCCTTCCCCTCAAGAGGCGAAACTGGAGGCAGGTGGACTGTCAAGAGGCCCTATTTTATGCCTGGGGCAGAGCCTACTGGTGGTGGCTGGAGACCCAGCTCCCAGCCCCCTCCCCTGCTCTAGGCTCAGGTAGCTGAAAGTGCTAGAACCAGTTATGTTGCTTCTGGGGAAGGGCTGGGTGGCTGCCAGTTCCTTACTCATTCTTCCCCTCTGTGATGTGGGCTGTGGGGGGAGAACATTTAGTTCCTACTGTGGTTATCCTGGCAGTCCGCTTTAGTAATTTCTTCTCTTTCCAGGCTTGGTTTTTTTCAAGAGAGGTATTAGCAGGGAGAATGGAAAATTGTGAAATAGTGGTAAGGTCTCCTTGGGTCAGGCCAGTATCCACTTCCTTCTTCTCAGTCTGACCAAAGTAATTGACAGAGTTAAGGCTTTCTAATTGCATTTTGTCTGAGAACAAATGAATGTTTGCCCATTCATTCAGCAGGTATTTGTTGTGCCTGAGTGACAGGTGTTGTTCAGTGTACTGCTCTGGGCCCTGGGAAAAGCAGAACTCCCTGCCCTCTAAGCCAGGCGTCCTCAAACTTTTTAAACAGGGGGCCAATTCACTGTCCCTCAGACCGTTGGAGGGCCGGACTATAGTTTAAAACAAAAAACTATGAACAAATTCCTATGCACAATGCACATATCTTATTTTGAAGTAAAAAACAAAACGAGAACAAAACACCGCTTCATGTGGCCCGCGGGCAGCAGTTTGAGGACGCCTGGTACAAGCACATTCACTTTATCTATAAGGGGAACCCCATACCTTCCTACACCTGTGTTCTCATTTGAGGTACAGTTATTATCAGTTTATCTGTTTTCCCAGGCTATTCCAGAAAAGAAGCAGCAGGTTAGAAGCACTCCTAGGGAAGCACTGGCATCTGGTACAGTCTAATAGTGGCTGAGGAGAGAAGAGATAGAAATCCTTAACAAGGGGCAGCACTCTACTGAGGGCGATAAAGTGCAACTCTGTCTCTACAAAAAAAAAAAAAAAAGAGAGAAAGAGAAATACTGTAACAGGAGTAGAATTTAAGATCCTCAGCACTTAGGGAAGCATAGGAAAAGCCTGACTCTTTGCTCTCAGTAGCAGCTGAATGTGATGTACTGTTCAGTAGGTTATGTTCTGGATGATTATCCAAAGACATCAAAGACTAAACTCAGCTAGCATCCTAGGATGGAAAAAGGGAGGTGGTAGTTGGTAAGATTTTAGGATGTCAGAGAAAATGCCAAACTTCAGCAAATGGGAGTTTAAAGTATTTGTGGAGTTTACATTCATCTGAGATCTTTGTCATTCTGGGGCTTTCGAGACAGCCTGGTTCTCTGAAAAACCATGATCTGACAGGGAACGTTGGGTGAGAAGCTCGTGAACCTCCTTTGTGAATTCTCAGGAACACAAGTATTTCCATATGCTAGGGAGACCAGGGAATCTGAGAGAAACCTATGGGTAAGGAAGAGTTTTAAAGACAATCCTCAGAGCCTTTGGCAACTTGCTGTGGCTGCTGCAATCCTGCCTAAGTGATCCCAGCACCTGAAGACACAGTTTCATAGAAGAGTTTCGAACCTGGAATTTCTAGGTTTCAACAGTCCTATCTTTAGGATATCATTACATGGATAGTCTATTTCTTTGTTTTTCTGAAAGTTCCTTTTCTTCCTAACTTAATCAAGTTGAGAAAAATATTGTTTCACCTTTTTACCCGGAGTCCAGCCTATTGCTCCACTATGAGTTAGGATTATTTTATGATAAACAATAATCGAGACATGAAGCTTTTTCAAAGGCCTGCTTTAGGGGAGTTGTTTTTACCTCATGAGAAATTCTTCAGGAAGCAGTCACTCCAGGAGGGCTGGACAAAGCTGGTAATCCAGTTTGTAACACAAAGCCAACTGGTTCAAAGTCAAACTGGCCTTCCGTGGTAAAACCAAGGAATGGGCCCTGCCTACAGCAGGTTTATAGCTAAATATAGTAATAACTAATTAGGACAGATACTCAGCTGACAACCAGCATTCGTACGCCAGCTGAGGTTTTTTTTTGTTGTTTTTTTTTGAGACAGTCTCAAGCTGTTATCCTGGGTAGAGTGCAGTAGCATCATAGCTCACAGCAGCTTCCAACTCTTGGGCTTAAGTAATTCTCTTGCCTCAGCCTCCTAAGTAGCTGGCACTGCAGGCGCCCATCACAACACCCGGATATTTTTTGTCGTTGTTGTTGCAGTTTTCATTGTTGTTTGGCAGGCCCAGGCCAGGTTCAAACTCGGCAGCCTCGGTGTATGTGCGGCAGCCTCTGTGTATGTGGCTGGCGCCCTACCCACTGAGGTGCCGCCCAAGGCCAACTGAGTTTTGATTCACAACTTTCAGGCTACCTACTTATGCCCTCTACTCTTGTAAGGGTAGTATTTCAGAGTATTTCAGTATTTGATTTCTAAGAATCAAATTTTAGGACTGTCCCCTAGTATTCACAAAACTAACCTGTCCACCTGAAGAATTCAAACTAACTTAACCTGCATCCTCTGTGGACCAGGATCCATTTCTGGAGTTTCTGTCAGGTTGGTGTCCTATTGGGCCACTGTCAATAGTTTATCACCTTTCCAGGAGTAGTTGAGGGAGAGATTGGGGAACTTGTAGTGAATGTCTGGTTTTTGCCATGTGTTTCACATGGATTATTTTCTGTAATCCTTCCCACAGCCCTATGTGTAGAGGTTATTTTTTTGACTTTGTTGTTGAAGGACCTAAGGCTGAGTGACTTTCAGTATTCAGAATTTCAGTAATTCAAAGTTATGCTATTAGACCTACATCCACCTGTCTGACTCTAAAATGTTCCTTCAGTGAGCCTTACTGCCTCCTAGCTTAGAGTAGTGGAAAAAGGCTAAATAACTTTGTCTCTTAACAGTTTTTTTTTTTTGTATTATTTGAAAAATAATACAAGTTCATTGGAGAAAATAAGTATCAACTATAACCCTCTCTTTCATGGATATTTTTGTATTTTTGTATTATTTCCATCTGGCAGGGATGAAAATCCCAGCTCCCTATTTGGCCTTCTCTGACACCGCTGTGCTGGAGGTTTGGGGTGCTTGGATACAACCTTGGTCAGGGTGGAGGTCTAGACTGTCCATTTGGCCTTTGATGGAATGGATGGGGTTCAGGTGACTTTTTTCTGTGGTTTTTGGCTGGAGTAGAGTGGTTTTGTCTAAAATAATGATTGCATGGTTTTTCATTGAATGAATTTTCAGTATCATAATTATGTCAGTTTCCTCATTTGTAAAATGAGGATAATAATTTCCTTTTTTTTCTTTTTGAGACAGAGCCTCAAGCTGTCGCCCTGGGTAGAGTGTTGTGGCATCACAGCTCACAGCAACCTCCAACTCCTGGGCTCAAGTGATTCTCTTGTCTCCGCCTCCCAAGTAGCTGGGCCTACAGGCACCCACCACAACACTCGGGTATTTTTTGGTTACAGCTGTCATTGTTGTTTGGCGGGCCTGGGCTGGATTTGAACCTGCCAGCTCAGGTGTATGTGGCTGGTGCCTTAGCCGCTTGAGCCACAGGCACTGAGCCAGGATAATAATTTCTACCTCATAGGGATTTTATTTTATTTTATCTTATTTATTTTTATTTTTTTGAGACAAAGTCTCACTTTGTCTCCCTTGGTAGAGTCATAGCTCACAGCAACCTCAAACTCTTGGGCACAAATGATTCTTTTGCCTCAGCCTCCCAAGTAGCTGGGACTATAGGTGCCTGCCACAGCACCTGACTACTTTTCTTTTCTTTCTTTTTTTTTTTTTTGTCGTCCTTGGTAGAGTACCATGGTGTCACAGCTCACAGCAACCTCCAGCTCTTGGATTCTCTTGCCTCAGCCTCCCAAGTACCTGGGACTACAGGCGCCTGCCACAACACCTGGCTATTTTTTTGTTACAGTTTGGCTGGGGCCGGGTTTGAACCTATCACCCTCAGTATATGGGGCTGGCGCCCTACTCACTGAGCCACAGGCACCGCCCGCACCTGGCTATTTTTCAAGATGGAGTCTCACTCTTGCTCAGGCTGGTCTCAAACTCCAGAGCTCAGGCAATCCACCTGCCTCAGCCTCCCAAAGTGCTAGGATTATAGGCATGAGCCACTGTGCCTGGCCCCTCATAGGTATTTTATTTTATTTTAAGACAGTGTCTCACTTTGTTGCCTCTGGTAGAGTGCTATGGCATCATAGTTCACAGCAACCTCAGACTCTTGGGCTCAAGTGATTCTCTTGTCTCAGCTTCCCGAGTAGCCAGGACTACAGGTGCCTGCCACAATGCCTGGCTACCTCATGGGTATTTTAAAGGTTAAATAAATTAATGTGAGTAGCTGGGCGTTGTGGCGGGCACCTGTAGTCCCAGCTACTCAGGAGGCTGAGGAAAGAGAATCGCTTAGGTCCAGGAGTTGGAGGTTGCTGTGAGCTGTGTGATGCCATGGCACTCTACCGAGGGCCATAAAGTAAGACTCTGTCTCTACAAAAAAAAATAATAATAAAAAATAAATTAATGTGTATGAAGCACTTCAAACAGAGTTTGCCATGTGATAAACATTGTGTAAGTGCTAGCTGATATTTTTTGTTGTCATTTTGGAATTTAAATGATACCTGACTTCTATGAATAATGATATAAAAGAACAGCAGTGTTTATAAACATTGTATGAATTTCTCAATATTTCTTTAGAATAGACTTTTGTGTGTGTGTTTTTTTTTTTTTGGCTGGGGCTGGGTTTGAACCCACCATCTCCGGCATATGGGACCAGCGCCCTACTCCTTGAGGCGCTGCCCTAGAATAGACTCTTAGATAAGGCCTTGCTGGGTCAAGAATTCTTGTGTCAGTTTATTTTCACACTGCCACCAACATTAAATACTATCCTTTTTCACTTGTCAACTGGTAAATGAAGAATAGCTTTTAATTTTTGAGAGGCTAAATGTTTTTCAGGTTTTTTTTTTTCTTTTTCTGAGACAGAGTCTCACTTTGTCACCTGGGTAGAGAGCCATGGCGTCAGAACTCACAGCAACCTCAAACTCTTGGGCTCAAGCAATCCTCCTGCCTCAGCCTCCTAAGTAGCTGCAACTATAGGCATCTGCTACACATCTTGCTAGTTTTTCAGTTTTTAGTAGGGACAGTCTCACTCTTGCACAGGCTGGTCTCAAACACCTAAGCTCAAGCGATCCTCCTGCTTTGGCCTCTTAGAGTGCTAGGACTACAGGCGTGAGCCACTGCACATGGCCATCTGTTATATTCATGCAGATTCTTCCTTCAATTTTCATTCCCCCGTCTTTTAATTTTGTTTTTTTTTTTTTTTTTTTTTTTTTTTTTTTTTGTAGAGACAGAGTCTCACTTTACGGCCCTCGGTAGAGTGCCGTGGCCTCACACAGCTCACAGCAACCTCCAACTCCTGGGCTTAAGCGATTCTCCTGCCTCAGCCTCCCGAGCAGCTGGGACTACAGGCGCCCGCCACAACGCCCGGCTATTTTTTGGTTGCAGTTTGGCCGGGGCCGGGTTTGAACCCGCCACCCTCGGTATATGGGGCCGGCGCCTTACTGACTGAGCCACAGGCGCCGCCCCGTCTTTTAATTTTGTCTATGATTATTGACTTAGAAAAAATTTTCATAGTCAAATCCATTCATTGTGTATATGTGTGCATAAGAGCACATGTGCATGCAGGATTTATTCCCTTGCTCTTATTTTTAATTTCTTTTATATGACATATTATATATATATTTATATATATATAGTTTCTTTTATATGATGTATTATATATATATATATTTAATTTAGAGAGTCTCACCCTGTTGGCCATGGTGGAGTGGAGTGTTGTGATCTCACTGCAACCTCCTAGGGGGCTCAAGTGATCCTTCCATCTCCTGAGTAAAGGACTATAGGTGTGCACCACCATGCCTGGAAATTTTTCTTGTTTTTTGTAGAGATGGGGTCTTAAACTACTGGCCTCAAGCAATCTTCCCACTTTGGCCTCCCAAAGTACTGTGATTACAGGTTTGAACCACTGAGGCTGACCTCTTTTTTATATTTAATGTTTTGAACCTCTGAAACTATACGTCTTGGTATACATTGTTTGAGATGAAGATGTAGCTTTTTTTTCCATTTAGTGTAACACATTTTAATAATACCTTATACTACTTACTGAACTTTTCTACTTATTATGGCTTGGTTTTGGCCAGGTTTACATTTCCTTAATCTTGCCTGCTGCTTTTGTGTTTTATGATATGTTTTTACAGCAGACAGAGAACATTGAGGTTCAAGTTCTTTAGATTTGGAGACCCCATAAACCTTCTCAGTCATCCAGCCTGGTTTATTACCCTTGAACTCAGAAGCTCTTCCCATCTGACCCTGCTCAGAATGAACACCATGGGGCTTTCCCTTCTAATTATTCTACTCTTTGTTTTACGAATCACTTATAAACTTCTGTATATTTTTGATATTATACCTGAGTTAATGTTATTTTTAGTCCTTGTCTCCTCTTCTTGATCTGGTTTGTACTTCTTTGCCTGTACGTATATTCTCCTTCCCTAGCATTTCTTCAACCCAACTCAGGGTGTTAAAATCTGTTTGTATGGGTCAGGCATGGTGGCTCATTGCCTGTGGTCCTAGCACTCTGGAAGGCCAAGGTAGGAGGATTGCTTGAGCTCAGGAGTTCAAGACCAGCCTGAGCAAGAATAAGACACTGTCTCTACTAAAAATAGAAAAACTAGGGCGGCGCCTGTGGCTCAGTGAGTAGGGCGCCGGCCCCATATGCCGAGGGTGGCGGGTTCAAACCCAGCCTCGGCCAAACTGCAACAACAACAAAAAAAAATAGCCGGGTGCTGTGGCGGGCACCTGTAGTCCCAGCTGCTCGGGAGGCTGAGGCAAGAGAATCGCTTAAGCCCAGGAGCTGGAGGTTGCTGTGAGCTGTGTGATGCCATGGCACTCTACCAAGGGCCATAAAGTGAGACTCTGTCTCTACAAAAAAAAAAAAAAAAATAGAAAAACTAGCTGGGCATTGTGGCAGGTACCTGTAGTCGCAGCTACAGGCAAGAGGATCTCTTTTTCTTGCTGTTGTTGAGATAGAATCTCACTTTGTCCCCCTTGGTAGAGTGCCATGGCATTGTAGCTCACAGCATTGTAGCTCAAACTCTTGGGCTCAAGTGATTCTCTTGCCTCAGCCTCTCAAGTAGCTGGGACTACTACAGGTCACAATGCCCATCTGTTTTTAGAAAGGAGGTCTCAGTCTGGCTCAGACTGGTCTCAAAACTGTAAGCTCAGGCAATCCACCCACCTTGCCCTCCTGAGTGCTAGGATTACAGGCATGAGCCACCTTGCCCAGCCCTAAAGAGATCTCTTGAGCCCAAGAGTTTGAGGTTGCTGTGAGCTATGGTGCCACAGCACTCTACCCAGGATGACAGAGTGAGACTGTCTCAAAACAACAACAAAAAAAATCATTATTTTTCTCTATATTTTATTGCAGCTATGTCTCTTTTTCTTTGTTTTTTTTTTCTGTTGTCAAAATATTTTCCTCATTAAAGCAAAACTTCTCTATTTTTCCTGTGATCTTTTTTTTTTTCTTTTTGAAAGAGTCTACTTCTGTCACCTGGTGTAGAGTGTTTAAGCTCTTTTGTACCCTCTGTTTTGAGTGCCCTTTCAGGCTTCTTGCTTGGAGAACTCCTACTGACCTTAGGGGATCCAGCTCAGATTTTGCCTTGTGGGAAGCCTTTAGGGCTAACTTAGTCACGTCTTTCTTCTGTCTGTTCCCATTCTTAAGTACCACTCTAAAGCATCTTACACACTATAATTATAATTGATCATTTACCCTGGCTGCTTCTTTGCCAAATGTTGTCATTATTCTTCAGTGGCAAGGAACATGCCTACCTTTTCCCTGTGCTCCCAGTCTCTGGGCTAGCCCTGGCATCTCTTAGATGCTCCATCAATGGCCCCACAGGTGGTGTGTATTCACCTAGCCCATCCAGTGCCCTTTTATCTTGTTTTCTTACTGCTTCCTCTCACTCTTCTGTCTTCTGCTATCCCTCTCAGTTTTACACCTGGGTAGGCTGGGTGTTGGTAACACTTTTGTTTTCTCTCCTTTTTTTTATAAAGAGAATACTTTTTGCATTTTATTCTAAAGGAATGATAATGTTGTATAATTTATTTTGGATGTTCTATATTGTAAAATTGGTTTTTCACTTAAATAGAAAAATAGAATTGGGTGGCGCCTGTGGCTCAGTGGGTAGGGCGCCGGCCCCATATACCGAGGGTAGTGGATTCAAACCTGGCCCTAACCAAACTGCAACAAAAAAAAATAGCCAGGAGTTGTGGCGGGCACCTATAGTCCCAGCTGCTCGGGAGGCTGAGGCAAGAGAATCGCCTAAGCCCAGGATTTGGAGGTTGCTGTGAGCTGTGATGCTACGGCACTCTAGCCAGGGCAATAAAGTAAGACTCTGTCTCTAAAAAATAAAGAAAAATAAAATTGTTCAGACTGAAATGTAATAATTAATATATATACATTAAATATTAGAAGAGTCCCATGATATAAAAGTAAAAATAGGGCCAGCGGTTAAATGGTGCCATGGCACTCTGCCCAAGGCAACAGAGTGAGACTCTGTCTCCATAAAGTAGGGCGACATCTGTGGCAAGGAGTAGGGCGCCGGCCCCATATAGTAAGGGTGGCGGGTTCAAGCCTGGCCCCAGCCAAAACTGCTAAAAAATATAAAAAATAAAGTAATAAAATAAAATATGCTGTCTCAAGAAATACATAAGTAACAAAATAAATATAGAAATAGAAAAATTAGCCACAGATCAGTGCCCATAGCTCAGTTGTTAGGGCACCAGCCACATACACCAGGGCTAGTGGGTTTGAGCCCAGCCTGGGCCTGCTAAACAACAATGGCAACTACAACAATAACAAGAAACAATAGCTGGGCATTGTGGCGGGTGCCTGTAGTCCCAGCTACTTGGGAGGTTGAGGCAAGAGAATTGCTTAAGCCCAAGAGTTAGAGGTTGCTGTGAGGTGTGACAGCCATGGCACTCTACCAAGGGCGACAAAGTGAGACTCTGTCTCTAAAAAAAAAAAGGAAAGAAAGAAAAGAAAAATTAGCCAGGCATGGTAGTGCACGCTTGTAGTCACAGCTACTCAGGGAACTGAGGCAGGAGGATCACCTGAGCCCAGGAATTTGCAGTTGCAGTGAACCGTGATGTTGCCACTGCACTCTAGCCTAGATAACAGAGAGGAAACCCTTTCTCAAACAAACAAAAAAACCAAAAGAAAAGAAAACAAAAGAAAAAATCGGGTGGCGCCTGTGGCTCAGTCAGTAAGGTGCTGGCCCCATATACCGAGGGTGGCGGTTTCAAACCCGGCCCCGGCCAAACTGCAACCAAAAAATAGCCGGGCATTGTGGTGGGCGCCTGTAGTCCCAGCTACTCAGGAGGCTGAGGCAGGAGAATCGCCTAAGCCCAGGAGTTGGAGGTTGCTGTGAGCTGTGTGAGGCCACGGCACTCTACCCGAGGGCCATAAAGTGAGACTCTGTCTCTACAAAAAAAAAAATAATAATAATAAAGAAAAAATCTTCCACAGAATTTCCCTGTATCAGTATGGCAGCCCTGCTAGACCTAGTCCTGGGGAAGTTCATCCTGAAGTTGCTGTTGCAAGGTGAAGTCATTGACTCCCAGGATGTGGGCCGCCTCCTAGACTCTGGGTGCTTCTCTACTCCCTCCTTCCTTTCACCCATCTCAGGGAGAGGGTGGAGATGGGATCAGAGAGGTGGGCATGAAAGGCTGGTACAGAAAAACCCCAGCATTCCTGTTAGTGTGTGCAGGTGCTTATATTTTCTCGGAATGATCAAGGAGGAAGGGTTAGCAGGATCCCCCTAGACAATGCCAGAACCTTGATATTAGAGGGCGAGGGAAATGGAAAAAGAACCTTAGCTTTTTAACTTTCTCTTAAAATATTTATGGTATTGTTTTACTTATTGAAAAAGGCATATAAAGAGCCCCGAAATTTAAAAACTGTTTCATAAAGTCTTAGTTTAAAGAAAAAAGGAAATGAGGCTGGGGGCGCAATAAAGGAGGCAAAGAGAGTGAAAGGGAGAGAAGACAAAAGAGACCTAAAAGAGTAAAGTTGACATTGCAAATGCAAAATTGTCTATAAAGCTAGCCCCTCCTCTTTCCATGAATATTGTCACTTTTCACAGTGAAAACAGAGCTAGAGAGGGAGGTGAGCCTGGGGTGGGGCTCCTGCGGCCTCCTGCTCAGTCTGGAGAGCCACCCTGGGCTTGGGTTACCCTGGGAGGTGAAGGGGTGGTGCTGGCTGCAGCCCAGCAGGTGGCAGCACATCCCCAGAGGTTTTAGGCCAGATGACTGCCTCAGGAAGGTAGGAGCTGAGTCAGGTACCAGCCCTGCAAGCCATGCCCTGGTAGATGCTGGCTACTGGATGCAAGTACCTCTCACACTTGGGCACAGAAGCATCTCTTGGTTCTTTTCTAGTAAGCTTGGAAAGCCAGTCTGCTTAGCTGTTTTCCAAGAGGTTGAAGCAGCAGGTAACACATACAGAGCAGAAGTGAAGAGGCAAACGTGTTGGGAGGTGAGCGCCAGATTCTGGGATTTTGTACTGTGTTTTCACTTACAAAAGTTATGTAGGTAACACATGAAAGAGATTCTTGGTAGTTACATTTGTTTGTTTTTACTAATATAAGAGATATTAGGGTTTTTTTCTTTCTTTTTTCTTTTTTGAGACAGAGTCTCAGTCTGTCACCCTGGGTAGAATGCCTTGGCATCATCATAGCTCACAGCAATCTCAAACTCTTGGGCTCAACAAGCGATCCTCTGGTCTCAGCCTTCCAAATAGCTGGGACAATTGTTGCCCACCATGATGCCAGGCTCATTTTTCTAATTTTTTAATAGAAACGAGGTCTTGGCTCAGCACCTATAGCTCAGTGGTTAGAGTGCCGGCCACATGCACTGGGGTTGGGGTGGGGTTCGAACCTGGCTGAGGCCTGCTAAACAACAATGACAACAACAAAAAGATAGCTGGGTGTTGTGGCGGGTGTCTGCAGTCCCAGCTACTTGCGAGGCTAAGGCAAGAGAATTGCTTAAACCGAAGAGTTTGAGGTTGCTGTGAGCTATGACTCCACAGCACTCTACCAAGGGCAGCATAGTGAGACTGTCTCAAAAAGAAAGAAAGAAAGAAGGTCTTAACTTTTGCTCATGCTGGTCTCAAACTCCTGAGCTCAAATAATCCACCTCAGCCACCCAGAGTGCTAGGATTACAGGTGTGAACTACTGCACCCAGCCAGGGTTACTTTGTCACCCTCGGTAGAGTGCTGTGGTGTCACAGCTCACAGCAACCTCAAACTCTTGGGCACAAGTGATTCTCTTGCCCCAGCCTCCCAAGTAGTTGAGACCATAGGCACCTGCCACAATGCCTGGCTGTTTTTCAAGCCAGGGTCTTATTCTGCTCAGGCTGGTCTCAAACCTGTGAACTCAGGCTATCCACCCATCTGGCCTTCCAGAGTGTTAGGATCACAGGCGTGAGCCACTTTGGCTGGCCTCCAGTTTTTTTCTTTTTAATACAGAGTGTTATGAAGATGAAAATTTAAAATGGACCATAACATCCCCTCTAAGAGAAATCCTTTTGGTAATTAAAAAATGATAATAAAATAAGGCCTAAGGTTTGAAATTTTGAACTACAGAAAGTTATAAAATGAGAAATAAATGCTTGTTTCCTCCTTACCTTAATTTTCTTTAAAGGAAACCACAATTAAGATTATTAAGATTGGGCGGCGCCTGTAGGTCAAGGAGTAGGGCGCTGGCCCTATATACTGGAGGTGGTGGGTTCAAACCCGGCCCCCGCCAAAAACTGAAAAAAAAAAAAGATTATTAGGATTTTGGCTAGGCAAGGTGGCTCATGCCTGTAATCCTAGCATTCTGAGAGGCTGAGGCAGAAGGATTGCTTGAGCTTAGGGATTCAAGACCAGCCTGAGTAAGAACAAGACCCTGTTTCTGGCCGTGCCCGTGGCTCAGTCAGCAAGGACGCCAGCCACATTTACCTAGGGTGGCAGGTTCAAACTCAGCCCAGGTCTGCTAAGCAACAATGACAACTGCAACCAAAAAAAAAAAAAAAAAATAGCCTGGCATGTGGCCGGCGCCTGTAGTCCCAGCTACTTGAGAGGCTGAGGCAAGAGAATAGTTAAGCTCAAGAGTTGGAGGTTGCTGTGAGCTGTGATGCCCCGGCACTCTACCCAGGGCCACAGCTTGAGACTCTGTCTCAAAAAAAAAAAAAAAAAAAGACACTGTTTCTATTAAAAATAGAAAAGTATGGTGGGCACCTGTACTCTTAGCTACTCTGGAGGCTGAGGCAGGAGGATTGCTTGAGCCCAGGAGTTTGAGGTTGCTGTGAGCTAAACTGATGCCATGATACGCTAGCCTAGGCAACAGAGTGAGAACTCTGTGTGGAAAAAAAAAGAAAAAATAAATATAGAACAACACGTTCTACAAATATGCTTGTATATTTATTTTGGCGTACCTCTACAAGTCCAAATTCCTAGGAATGGGTCAAAAGAAAAGTACATTTTATTATTTATTTGAGACAGAGTCTCACTATGTCACCCTCAGTAGAGTGCTATGGCATCACAGCTCACAGCAACCTCAAACTCTTGGGCTTAAGCGATTCTTTTGCCTCAGGCTCCCAAATAGCTGGGACTATAGGCGCCCACCACAACACCTGGCTATTTTCCGTTCCAGTTGTCATTGTGTTTTAGCCGGCCCGGGCCAGGCTTGAACCCAGCCCGGTGTATGTGGCTGGCACCATAACCACTGTGCTTCAGGCACTGAGCCAGGAAAGTACATTTTAAAATTTGATGCTAGGGCGGTGCCTGTAGTTCAGTGGTTAGGGCACCGGCCACATACACTGAGGCTGGCAGGTTTGAGCCCAGCCCTGGCCTGCTAAACAACAATGACAACTACAACAAAAAAATAGCTGGGCATTGTGGTGGGCGCCTGTAGTCCCAGCTACTTGGGAGGCTGAGGCAAGAGAATCGCTCAAGCCCAGGAGTTTGAGGTTGCAGTGAGCTGTGATGCCACAGCACTCTACTGAGGGAGACATAGTGAGATATATAATAAATAAAATAAAATAAAATTTGATGGCTAAATTTTCCTCCAGAAAGTTTGCCCCAGTTTACCTGTCCCCTAATAATGTGTAGAGAGTAAAATGGCTGGAAAGAAACCAGAATACTATGTTGCTACCTCTTCCAGGAACCCTTTGACATCTGCAGTGGTGAGACTGAGCATTCAGCAGGAAGTAGGCCTGGCTTCTCAGCTGGGAAGCAGTCACCGGCTATCTCCATGGCCTTTGCCTCCTCTGTTGCAAATGGCTATGAAGGAGCCATCAGCTTCTCCTTATGGCGGCATGGGATTTCCCTTATCACTTGAGCGTGGTTTTTCATGTTCATCCCTGGGGTGAGAGAATAAATGAACATGTCTTCTGACTTTTCCAGGTGAAGAAGGCGTATAGACAGAAGGCCCTCTCCTGCCATCCAGACAAAAATCCAGATAATCCCAGAGCAGGTAAGACCCTACGAAGAGTATGGGGAGAAAGATACCTGGGCATTGTTTCTCAGTTTAAGCTCTGCGTTGAGTGGATGGTGCACCTAGTCTGGGCCAGTGAGTCCCAGCGCCTTCCTTCACAAGTTAGGGGGATCCAATCAGTTGCTGATATGCCCACCCATCCTTGCTGGTCTGTCATCTGCTGATGCAGGCTTTTCTGCCCACCCTGTGGCTTCTCTTTTTTTATTTTATTCATTCATTCATTCATTTATTTATTTGAAACACAGTGTCACTATGTCACCCTTGGTAGAGTGCCATAGCATCACAGCTCACACCAATCTCAGACTCTTGGCTTAAGTGATTCTTTTGCCTCAGCCTCCGAAGTAGCTGGGACTATAGGCATCCGCCACAATGCTCGGCTATTTTTTTGTTGCAGTTTGGCCTGGGCTGGGTTCGAATCCACCACCCTCGGTATATGGGGCCAATGCCCTACTCACTGAGCCACAGACCACCGCGCTTTATTTTTATTTTTTTGAGACAGTCTCACTTATTGCCCTTGGTAGAGTGCTATGGTGTCACAGATCACAGTAACCTCAAACTCTTGGGCTCAAGTGATTCTTTTGCTTCAGCCTTCCGAATAGCTGGGACTATAGGCACCTGCCATGATGCCCAGCTATTTTTAGAGATGAGGTCTCGGTCTGGCTCAGGCTGGTTTGGAACTCCTGAGCTCACTCAATCCACTGCCTCGGCCTCCCAGAATGCTAGGATTACAAGCGTGAGCCACCATGCCTGGCCACTTTTATTTTTATCTTAAGACCTTTTCCCCAAGTAGCCTGTGGCTTTGAACTTGTTGTTTAGTTTGTTTATTCTGATACAAACAGGTCTAGCTGTTGCCCAGGCTGGATGCAGTGATACAATTATAGCTCATTGCAGCCTCAAGCTCCCAGGCTCAAGTGATCCTCTCAGCTAGGGCTATAGGTACCTGCCACCATGTTTGGCTAATATTTTTTATTTTTTGTAGAGGCAGGGTCTTGCTATGTTGCCCAGGCTAGTCTCAAATATCTGGGCTCAGATGCTTCTCCCACCTCTGCCTCCCAAAGTACTGGGTTTGCAGGCATGAGCAATGTTTTTTGGGGGTGAAAGGGGAAGCACACCATCACCAGGGCTAACTTTATTTTTTTACTTTTTCTCTTTCTGATTCTTATGTGTAGCTGAACTCTTCCACCAGCTTTCTCAGGCCTTGGAGGTGCTGACTGATGCTGCAGCCAGGGTAAGTGTATCTTCCTTTACCTGAATTATCCTGCATGGTTAGAGACTACCAACTGACCTTTAACCTCAGTCCTCTGCCTTCTGCCATATGGACAGTCCTTACTGGAGGTTTGTCTTTTTTTCCTCTGGTGGATCTACTGCTCTGTGTTCCTTTCTTCTGCCAGGCTGCTTATGACAAAGTCAGGAAGGCCAAGAAGCAGGCAGCAGAAAGGACCCAGAAACTTGACGAGAGAAGGAAGAAAGTGAAGCTTGGTAGGTGACATCATAGTACCAGATGACCTGCACTTTACCTTGGCCATGTTCATTTATCTCCCTTACTTTTCTTTCTGAAGCTTTACTTCCATCATCTCAAAGCTCTTAGCTCAGGCTCTGGGCAAAACTTTGTTCTTAGAGGCTGGTTTCTAAAGACACTCTTTGGAATAATAACAGTGACTAGATTTATTATCAGCTAAGCATTATGACAATTGCTTTATTGACTCCCTTCGTTATCACAACTCTCCAAGGAAGTGGGTGTTACTAAACTTATTTTTTATAGAAAGAAGAGTTAAGGCACCAAAAAAAAAAATTTTTTTTTTTTTTTGTAGAGACAGAGTCTCATTTTATGGCCCTCGGTAGAGTGCCGTGGCATCACACAGCTCACAGCAACCTCCAACTCCTGGGCTTAAGCGATTCTCCTGCCTCAACCTCCCGAGCAGCTGGGACTACAGGCGCCCGCCACAACGCCCGGCTATTTTTTTTTTTTTTGTTGCAGTTTGGCCAGGGCTGGGTCCGAACCCGCCACCCTCGGCATATGGGGCCAGCGCCCTACTCACTGGGCCACAGGCGCCGCCCTTTTTTTTTTTTTTTTTTTTTGAGACAGTCTCACTCTGTTGTCCTCAGTAGAGTAACTTGGTGTCTACATAGCTCACAGCAACCTCGAACTATTGGGTCCAAGGGATCCTCTTGCCTCAGCCTCACAAGTAGCTGACACTACAGGCATGCACCACCATGCCCAACTAGTTTTTTCTATTTTTACTCGAGGTAGAGTCTCACTCTTGCTCAGGCTAGTCTCGAACTCCAGACCTCAAGCAATTCATCCGCCTCCTGGAGTGGCAAGGCAAAAAAGTTTAAGAACTTGTTAGAGTTGGAATTTAAAGTCATACAGTATAAGTAAAGTCAGTAGTCTTATTCATCATCCCCAGCTGGGTGTTTTTATTTGTTCGAGCCTCATTGCTGCCCAAAGCTTTCACTGTGAGAAGCTCTCTCAGAAGGATACAAAGAGGTTCAGACTTTCTCTTCTTTTTTTTTTTTTTAGAGACAATCTCACTTTGTTGCCCTCAGTAGAGTGCCCTAGCGTCACAGCTCACAGCAACCTCCAACTCCTGGGCTTAGGTGATTCTCTTGCCTCAGCCTCCCGAGTAGCTGGGACCATAGGCACCTGCCACAACGCACGGCTATTTTTTGTTGCAGTTTGGCTGGGGCCAGGTTTGAACCCACCACCCTCAGTATATGAAGCCAGCGCCCTACTCATTGAGCCACAGGTGCCACCCTTTTCTCTTCTTTTTTAACAGCATTATTGATGTATTCTTTGTATATGTCAACTCATAATGTCAGTCCATCAAGTATACACTTTAATGATTTTTAGTAAATTTACTAAATGATGCAACTGTGACTATAAATGTATTTTATTTTATTTTATTTATTTATTTATTTATTTGAGACAGAGTCTCTCTATGTCGCCCTTGGTAGAGTGCCGTAGCATCACAACTCAACAGCATCCTCAAACTCTTGAGCTTAAGCGATTCTCTTGCCTCAGCCTTCCAAGTAGCTGGGACTATAAGCACCCACCACAATGCCCGGCTATTTTTGTTGTTGTTGTTGTTCTTTAGCTATTGTTCAAACCTGGGCCAGTTTCAAACCCACCAGCCTGGAGGTATGTGGCTGGCGCCCTACCTGCTGAGCTATGGGTGCTGCCCTATTTTATTTTATTTATTTATTTATATATTTTTTTGAGACAGAGCCTCAAGCTGTTGCCCTGGGTAGAGTGCTATGACATCACAGCTCACAGCAATCTCCAACTCCTGGTTTTAAGTGATTCTCTTGCCTCAGCCTCCCAAGTAGCTGGGATTACAGGCACCCACCACAATGCCTGGCTATTTTTTGGTTGTAGTTGTCATTGTTTGGCAGGCCCGGACTGGGTTCGAACCCCCCAGCTCTGGTGTATGTGGCTGGCACCTTAGCTGCTTGAGCCACAGGTGCTGAGCCCCTATTTTATTTTATTTTATATTTTTGAGATAGAGTCTCAAGCTGTCACCCTGGGTAGAGTGCCATGGCATCATAGCTCACAGCAACCTCCAACTCTTGGGCTCAAGTGATCCTCTTGCCTCAGTTTTTCTATTTTTTTTTTTTTTGTAGAGACAGAGTCTCACTTTACTGCCTTCAGTAGAGTGCCATGATGTCACAGGACTCACAGCAACCTCTAGCTCTTGGGCTTCAGCGATTCTCCTGCCTCAGCCTCCTGAGCAGCTGGGACTACAGGCGCCCGCCACAACGCCTGGCTAATTTTTGGTTGCAGTTCAGCCGGGGCTGAGTTTGAACCCGCCACCCTCAGTATATGGGGCCGGCGCCCTACTCACTGAGCCACAGGTACCACCCAGTTTTTCTGTTTTTAATAGAGATGGGGTCTCGCTTTTTGCTCAGGCTGGTCTCAAACTCATGAGCTCAAGCAATACACCCACCTCGGCCTCCCAGAGCACTAGGATTACTGGATGAATCACCGCACCCAGCCCTATAAATCAATTGTAGAACATTTTCATCAATCCAATAAGATAGGCATTCTTTACCCAATTTTTTTTACATTTCTTCTTGCCTATTCAATATCTACATATTTTAATGTATGTGTATGCCATCTGAATTTATCCATTTCTCTATTAAAAAAATAAAGGAGGGGTGGCGTCTGTGGCTCAGTGGGTAAGGCGCCAGCCCCCATATACCAAGGGTGGTGGGTTCAAACCCGGCCCCCGCCAAACTGCAACAAAAAAATAGCTGGTGGTGCCTGTGGCTGAAGTGGCTAAGGTGCCAGCCACATACACCTGAGCTGGCGGGTTCGAATCCAGCCCGGGCCCGCCAAACAACAATGACAGCTGCAACCAAAAAATAGCCGGGCGTTGTGGTGGGTGCCTGTGGTCACTCACAGCTACTTGGGAGGCAGAGGCAGGAGAATCGCTTGAGCCCAGGAGTTAGAAGTTGCTGTGAGCTGTGATGCCATGGCACTCTACCCAGGGCGACAGCTTGAGGCTCTGTCTCAAAAAAAAAAAAAAAAAATAGCTGGGTGTTGTGGTGGGCACCTGTAGTCCCAGCTACTTGGGAGGCTGAGGCAAGAGAATTGCCTAAGCCCAGGAGTTAGAGGTTGCTGTGAGCTGTGTGAAGCCATGGCACTCTATTGAGGGCAATAAAATGAGACTCTGTGTCTACAAAAAAAAAAAAAAAAGGAGGTTCAGGCAGTGCCTGTGGCTCAGTGAGTAGGGCGCCAGCCCCATATACTGAGGATGGTGGGTTCAAACCCAGCCCCGGCCAGACTGCAACAACAAAATAGCCAGGTGTTGTGGTGGGTGCCTGTAGTCCCAGCTACTCAGGAGGCTGAGGCAAGAGACTCGCCTAAGCCCAAGAGCTGGAGGTTGCTGTGAGCTGTGATGCCCTGGCACTGTACCAAGGGTGACAAAGTGAGACTCTGTTTCTATTTAAAAAGAAAGGTTCTAGGTGAGTAAAGTGCACAATCTACAAACTTCCCAAGCCTGAGAGGAAGGTTTGTCACAGCAACTGGCATGACATTTGGCTGCAAGCAAGTTTTCTCTGGAAGACAGGAAGGGCTCCAGAACCTGGGGTGATGCCATCCCACAGTCATCACTGTAGGAGCCACTTAGCCAGTCCACAGTGAGGCTTGGCAAATGTGAATTGAGGAGGCAGGTAAAGAAGAGAGTGAGAACTTGTACTCAGTGGTGGAAAAAGAATCAAGGCCAAAGGTCAGGCTGTGGTGCCAAAACTCAGCAACAGAGTCCAGCGGCTGGGACTGGGATCCCTAACACATGGCCCTGGGCTGCTGGTATAAGTACCCAACTGTCCCCTGTGCAGTGATTGGGAAGAACCAGCTTGGTCAGTGTGAACTGTTTTAACTCTTCGGACCCCTAGCCACTCCACTGGAACCCATACTTTTGTGTTATGATTTTTCTCAGTGGAAATTAACTCAGGGGCATGTAGGCGTGGAGGAGGAGGACAGAATTACTGTATGGTCTCATCCTGTATAAGACTTTGGGGAAGCATCCAGAGCTGAGGTGGGCTGAGGCCACATAAAATTGCAAAGACTAGCAGTTAGATCATGTAACCTTGTGCCTAGACCTAGAGGCTCGGGAACAGCAGGCCCAGGCCCAGGGGAGTGAGGAGGAGGTGGAGAGCCGGACCAGCAGAACCCTCGAGCAAGAGGTAAGCATCTGGGCACACTGGCCTGAGGGCCATCTGCAGGAGAAGGCGGGGGTAGACCTGGGTGGCTCTCGTGGTTAGAGAGTATGCTCTTTCCTCCTCCTGTGGGATCTGGGTAATTTGTCCCACCCACAGGTTGCTGAGCTCTAGTTGCAGGTGGAACCTCCCA
This sequence comes from Nycticebus coucang, assembly GCF_027406575.1. Lineage (NCBI taxonomy): Eukaryota > Metazoa > Chordata > Mammalia > Primates > Lorisidae > Nycticebus > Nycticebus coucang. Next base: position 42,731,286 of record NC_069785.1, on the reverse strand, counting down.
GGGACCTTTACAAGGTGAGCCAACCTGGAATTGGATCTGCACAGAATTGTCACCCCTCCACCCCCTGCTCTGCAGATTGAACGTCTACGAGAAGAAGGTTCCCGGCAATTGCAGGAACAGCAGAGACTGATCCGGGAGCAAATACGTCAGGAAAGTGACCATAGGTTGAGAGGTGAGAGTCCATCACATCCATCTAGCTCCCCTTCCAGGGCAGCTCCAGGTGGCCACACTGGTTGCTTGGTGGAGTTGCTATGGAGACTTCCACCTGCTAGAATCCTGGGGCATCCCACTCTGGCCCATGCCACCTATCCCTTCCTTCTGCCTGTTCTCTGGGGCCTATCTGCTTTTTACTCTGAGATCTCCTGGCTGCATCTGTCTTAGTTCCAAGCAGAGATGGCTCTATTTGGGACCAGATCACCAGGGATACTTTGTTTCAGTAGAACTGCATGATTTATGTGCTTCCTGCCCTCACCGGGTGTTGTAGCTCTTCCTTTAGAGAGTGCTGACAGGTGGCCCTCAGGCAGCTGGGCAGAGTGCTCCTGCGGGTGGCAGCTTCTCTGCCGGTGGGGGCATTGCATCTATTTTTCCCATCAGGTCCTCACCAGAGCCAGGCAGATAACTGTCCTTGCTCAAGAGTGACATTTTCTAGGTCCTTCTGGCTCTGGGCTGCATCTCCTTGGGGAGAACCTCTCACTCCCTCATATTCTACCCTCTTTTCCCAATATTTCTAGGAAAGGCAGAAAATACTGATGACAAAGGAACACCCAAACTAAAGGTGAGCACAGCCACCTCATACTCAAACCACCTCCTCTCAGCTAGAACAGATACATCCTGTGGCCTGAGGGGTTCTGGTGGGGCCATGGGATCTCTAAGGGGAGTCAGGGGGGACCACTGCCACATTCTTGCCATCATCCAGCTGCCTGGAGACCAGTCTGATTCCCAGAGCTTGCCTTGAAAGGCTGCTCTTAGCCCTGACGATTGCAGGGGAGCATTGCCCAGAAGCCTTCTCAGGGCTGAAAGCATTCCTGGGGCAAGCAGACTACCCTGCCTATCAGTTGCCAAGGGGAAACCATGTTTTGGTGGTGATCTCTAGATTGTAGGTGCCTTGGAGACTCAGAGATACCTGCTCAGAGTAACGCCCAGTCGTGAAGTTAGGTACCATTTGGCCAAGGGTCAGCAGTAAATATCTTTTCAGCTAAAATGGAAGTGCAAGAAAGAGGATGATCCGAAATGTGGCTACTCCAAAGACGTCCTCCTGCGGCTTTTGCAAAAGGTCTGCCTGGCTGACTTCCTTTCTTTCCTGTCACTTCAGTCCATATCTTAGCCCACACCCCAGGACTCTCTATGCCTGAACTTCCCTTAACATCTCTTCTACCTGCATTTTTTTGTCTTGACCACAGAAAAACAGCCCAGAGACTTCTCCCCAGGCCCTAGCCATGTCACTTGTGTTGCCATGTGCCGTCTCTGACCTGGTCTCTCCTTTGCTGCCTAGTCTATCCCTTACCATCCTTAGAAGCAAAGGGCTTGGCTGATTGGTTGTGGTGGGAAAGAGGAAGTGGGTGTGTGGCACAAAAACCCCATCCTCTTCACTACTTTCAACCAGCCAAGGCAGCTTTTAGATTATGCCAGTCCTTTCCTTATCTGTGCTTTGCTGTCCTGCATGCCTAGAAAAAAAACTTGATTCTTTCCCATCTCCAATGTTACTTCTCTGGGACCCTATCAATGAGAATTTATCTCCCGGGGGCGGCACCTGTGGCTCAAAGGAGTGGGGCGCCAGCCCCATATGCTGGAGGTGGCAGGTTCAAACCCAGCCCTGGCCAAAAACTGCAAAAAAAAAAAAAAAAAAAAAGGTGGCTCAAGCTTCTAAGGCGCCAGCCACATACACCTGAGCTGGCCGGTTCGAATCCAGCCCTGGCCCGCCAAACAACAATGATGGCTGCAACCAAAAAATAGCCAGGCGTTGTGGTGGGCACCTGTAATCCCAGCTACTTGGGAGGTGGAGGCAGGAGAATCGCTTGAGCCCAGGAGTTGGAGGTGCTGTGAGCTGTGATGCCATGGCACTCTACCCAGGGTGACAGCTTGAGGCTCTGTCTCATTAAAAAAAAAAAGTTTTCTCCCAGGGCAGCCAAGGCTTGTCTCTGGCATGAGCTGGGCCATCTTACAGGCCAAGCCATGCTTACTGGACTCCGTTGTCTCCACAGTATGGTGAGGTTCTCAACCTGGTGCTTTCCAGTAAGAAGGCAGGTACTGCTGTGGTGGAGTTTGCAACTGTCAAGGCTGCGGTGAGTGCTTCATGAGGCTTGGGAGCACTGCTGGCCCTGTCATTGTAGGGCAGGGATCCAATTCTGTGGTCCCTCTGAATTAGATGATCCATACTCCCTGGGGATATGTGAGCCAGCTCAGAGCCAAGGCTTCCCCAGAGGCTCCTGGCTCCTGGTGGTAGAAGTGCTGCATATGAAGGAATGGGTGGGAAAATGCCCTGGGAGTGGAGGGCATGCAGAATAACTCAGTTCCCTGCTGGCTGGCTTCATGTCCTCCACCCTGCACCCCTTGAGGTAGTGAGCCCCAGCATTGCCTTCCCACCCTTTGTGCTTCTCTTTACTCTCCTAAATCAGAAGACACAGCCCCACCATTCTCCCATAAGAAGCTCCCATAAAGCTTTAATTCCCCATCATTTGAGGATTACTGAGGTTGCCCAGCTCCACTGAGAGGACAAGAATGCTGCTTCTGTCCTTTCTGTGGGGGTAGAGAGAGCTTCTTTATAGCTGATCCAATGGATGGGCGCAGGACTGGATGCTGTATTTGGCAGGAGCTGGCTGTCCAGAATGAAGTTGGCCTGGTTGATAACCCTCTGAAGATTTCCTGGTTGGAAGGACAGCCCCAGGGCACAGCGGGCCCCAGCTACCCAGGCCTATCCAAGGTAAGGACCCAGGCCTAACCTAGCTCTTCCGGTTTGGGCTCCTCTAGGGGCCTTTTCCTTCCAGATTCAGGTCTTTGGGCATAGAGTGAGATTCATTGGTCCACCCACCTGAGTAGGCGGGGCTGTGGTTTCACATTCACCCTTTACTCTTTGAGGGCCAGAGGGACTCACCTCTATATACTATTCTTAGACCTTGCCTTTCCTTCACGTCTGGCCTCCTGTTGGGACTCTCATCCTTACCCAGGATCTTCCTGGCCTGCAGGTTGCTAGGTTCTGTATGGTGTGAAGCACTGGGAGCTGAGCTGACCTTGCACTGCAGGAAGGGGCAGTTGCTAAGGGCAGCTGATTGCTTCTTTACCTCTTCGGTGTTCCAGGTTTTGATACTGGCTGCCCCAGATGGGGCTGACTGTCAGAGGCAATATCTCCTCTTCAGAAATAATACCCTGTTTCCCCGAAAATAAGACATCCTCCGAAAATAAGACCTACTTATAGGAAAGATAAGACATCCCCTGAAAATAAGATCTAGCGCATCTTTGGGAGCACACCTTAAAATAAGACAGTCTTATTTTCGGGGAAACAGTGTACTACTGTTGGCTCGGTGCCCATAGCCTGGTTAGAGCACCGGCCACATACACCAGGCCTGACAGGTTCAAACCCAGCCCAGGCCTGCTAAACAACAATGACAACTGCAATAACAACAATAACAAAAAAAAAGCTGAGTGTTGTGGTGGGCACCTGTAATCCCAGCTATTTGGGAGGCTGGTAAGAGAATTGCTTAAGCCCAAGAGTTTGAGGTTGCTGTAAATTGTGATGCCACTGCACTCTACCAAGGGCAACATAGTAAGACACTGTTGCAAAAAAGAAAAGAAAAGAAATAATACTGCTACCCTGATGACCCTGGAGTGCTGCCTACTTCTGGTGAAGTGTAGACCTTCCAGCTGGTGCTAGGCCCTGTGCCAGCTGTTTGTCTTTGCGGCTTCATGGATGCTTATGCTCAGCCCCCCATCCTCCCACCCTGGCCCTGGTGTTTTCTGGCCTGGATGTGGAGGCTGTTGCTATAGGGTTCCTGGACACACCTGCACTCACCTTTGTGAGACAGATTGCTTCCCTTTGCTGCAGTGGTCTGGGGCCTGTCTGCAATTTCCTTGGCCAGTTGCTAGGCAGGAGGGAGTCCTCATTACCCTCAGCCATGCCACCTTATTCCCCCTGCCCCTTCACCTGCCTCCTTCCAGACCCTGAACAGGGAGGAGCACACACTCAGGATCTTGCTTTGGAGACCTCAACTCCTGCCCCACATTTAATTCCTAGCACTCACAGTCCACAGGTTGTCAGAAAGAATTTTATTCATTCTCTCCTATATCCACAGAGGAAGGAACCTTTAAGCTTAGACCTCTAACAAGAGGAAGAAAGGGGAGGCCACTGTTTTTGGTTGGGAGGTGGTGGGTATCAAAGCTTCCCTGTCCCCCTCTGCTGTTCTTGGAGAGGCCTCAGGACTAGTACTATGTGAGCCCACTACATTCCGCTAGAGCTCTTGCTTTAAGTCTTCTGGCCAGGCCATGGGGTGGGCTTGGCTTGGTTGGAAGGCCCCTTCTCAGGGGGTTCAGGCAAGGCAGAGCTCCCCAGTGCTGGTGGAAGTCTCTGGAGACCAGCTGTGCCTTTCCACCACTTGATGAGCATCATCTATCCAGTCCTCCCTTCTAGAAAGGAAATGTGCCACTGTTTTGCTGCATTTCCTAAGGGCTCCCTGATAATTCTGATAATTCTTAAAACACCCTTTTGCAAGCTATGTCTGTGCCTTCGGCTGGTATTCCCTAGAGCTGCCTTCCTCTGGCACCAGGGATTGCTCCAGGCACCTGTGTTGGGAGGTTGAGTTTCCCGTGGCCTGGCTCCTCTTCTGCTAATGGTTTATTTGGCCTTTTTCCTAACTTACACTCTGTATCTCTACCTACCTCTCTTACTACTCTACTCGCTTCTCCCTTCCCTCCCAGCCCCTGAATGCCTCCTCCTTCCCTGCCAGCTTCCCTGGCTCCAAGCTGTGGTCTAGCCAGCACTATCCAGTAGATCTTTGTCAGTGATGGTAATGTCTATTCTGTATCATCCAGTGTGGCAGCCATTAGTTATGTGGGGCCCCTGCACATTTGAAACTGAAGAAGTTAGTGTTTAATTTCAGTTTCAATTTAAATAGCCTCATGTAGCAAGTGGCCACCAGGTTGGACAGGGTAAAGCCTATCTCCCTTCTCCTCTCAGGTCTACCTACTTTCCTCATTGGCCTAGGTTGTACCACTTTTGCCCAGGCTTGTCCTGTGAGCTCTGTTGACAGTGGCTTCCAAGGGAGTTGGTGCAGGGCACCCATCTGTTCTGCTGTCTGGGTCTTCCCACTTCCTTACTCACCCATGCTGCTCTCTGGCTCTGCTGGCCTCTGCCTGGTTTCTGTGGTTACAGGGCGTGGCCTCCCTTTCCAGGCCTAGCCAGCTTCCTTCAGGGCTCTTGCCACAAGATACCCGCCCCCCATCCCCACCATTTCCAGCTTGCTTCTGTCCCTCCACTCTGGGGTAACTTGGAGAACTGTTCAGGACGTAGAGGGTAGCCAGAGCCCTGGATTCCTATTGTTGCCCATTCTTTAATCCATGATTGTCTCCTCCTTTCCTGGGTCTCAGGATCTGGCTCTTTCAGTCACCCCAGCTCTGCCTATCCTCACCCCATTCAGAAGCTGAGTTCACTGGGAAATTGTTCCCTCAGCATCTGTAGGACTTCCTCAAGAAGTGAAATCCCCAGGTCCACTTTGAAGGAGAAGAAGGGATCATGGAGGTCTGGAGCAGGTGTCCTCTGGAAGTGGGGAGTGTCCAAAAGGTCTTCCTCTGAGTACTGGTGTAGGGCATCTGCCAGAGAGAGTGCTGATGGCAGGGTGGCTGAGTAGGCAGCAGAGTAGGTGGGTGGGGGCTCCAGGATGTTGGGGCAGCTGGAGCTCTCTCGGTAAAGGCGTGGGGGCTTGGGTGGGGCCAGCAGGGTGGCCCGGGGCTGCTCGTCCCCCCATAGTGGCAGGCGCCGGCCATCTGGCCTCCCTCGCAGCTCTCGGATGACCTCTCGGTTGCTGTACTCCTCATGGTCACCACCAGCTGTGCTGGCCTGGCTAACTACACTGCCCTGTCGCCGGAGTCGCTGTGGACGTCCCAGGCTCAGCCGCTTGAAGAAGGAGGCATTGCGGAAGGAGCCTTTCCGCCAGGTCTCCATAAGGCCCAGGACAGCCAGCGGACAGGCGTTCAAGAGCAGCCAGTGAACTTTTGGTCCCTGCTGGGGCAGTGAATGCCAAGAATTAGGGAGCCAGCCCTAGTGGGCTAGAAGCAAAGGCCTCAGGGTTTCTTTCTGCTCAGTACCTTTGGCTAAGTCTTGAATGGTGAGATGGAGGTCCCAGGAAGAGGGTGCGTTTTTGACTAGGCTATCAGAGAGCTAGGAGTTCTGGCAGCAAGTTCTCCACAGGAACAGGAGTGGCCTGGTTACATGATAGGGCAGTGGAAAAAAACCCAAGAGAGAGAAGCAGCACTTACTGGAGCTGGAGTGACAAACAGCCCTGCTGGCCGCAGAGATGGGTCTTCTTGGGTCAGGCAGGAGGCAGACAGGCCCGGCCCGTGTGCCGTCTCTAGGGCAGTGTGGGGCTGTGTCCTCTGTGGCAGCAGCTCCGGACTCTGATTAGTGGCTTGGCTGTTTGTGGCCGTGGAGATGTGTTTGTGTTTTCAGCTGACTCAGTCAGGTGGGAAGCCTGGTTTCATGCTCTTAGGTAATTGCAGCATCCGCATGCAGGAATTGAGGCAGCTGTGACCAACACCCCAGGGCAATGAGGAGCTTAACATTCCTCTGGGGACTCATCTGGGGGCAGCACTGCTTTATGTGTCACCACACTGCTTCCTTTCTTATTACAACCCCAGTGCCTTGGGCTGGGCAGGTCTGGCTCTGCGGCCCACAGTGTGTCTGGGTGGGAGGAGCTCAGGGGGGTAGAAATTAATTGAAAGGCAGGTGTGTGGAACCAATGTAAGGGAGGGAAGAGACCTGCCACTGGTGCAGGTGACTCAGCCCTGGGCCCTGGTGCCGGGCCCTCATTAGCAGAGCCTACAGGAGTCGGGGGGAGCAGTCCCATACTTGTAAAGGGCTTGGCTCCTCTCAGGGTAGGGCTGGGGGCAGGCCTAGGCGACTCCAAGTGTCTTCATGTCCCCTTGGCCTGCCATCTAGTCTGGTTGTTCAGTTCCTTGTCCTCCCTCATTTTACCCAGATGGCGTCCTGGCAGGAAGAACATAATAGAGGGCTAAGGCCTTCCTCCTATTTTGCTGTACACTGATCCTCCTTTGGGGTTCCCCTTCCATGAAAGGGTGGGCCATGTGAGGATGCCATGAATTGTCATCCCTGCTCTGGGCCAAGCTTAGCAGGTGGGCCTAGCTGTGAGGGAAGCAGTGGGGAGAGGGGTGGGGCTGTCAGGAGGAGCAGGGGGAATCCAGGCTGAGTAACACTTCCTGTTTCTCTACACCCCTCACTCCAAACCAGTTGGCCAGGGCTTGGCATCTCAACCTCAGCCACTCCTTTCTTATTCCCTGGGTCACTGACCACCAAATCTTCCTCCTGCCTTGTTCGATGAGGGCAGCAGTGTAGCGTGCCACAGAACAGGGCTCAACAGCTCGGCCAGCTATGGATAGGCCACCACATCTCACAACCCCTGGCCTGGCTCATTTCTTTGCCAAGTCAGGTGGGGTTCATGCCTCTCTAAGAAGTTGTGGGTACCCCTGGACTGGATATTAAATACTACATCGGTATGTTTACTTTATAAACTTGTTTTGGTTTTTTTTTGTCACGTGGAATACTCTTTGGCCATTATAATGTAATTTTTATTTGTGTAGCTTCTTTTTTTTTTACTTTAAAATCTTCAAATAAAATGTTTAATACACACACACACACAAAAAGAAGTTGTGGGTACCACATGATTATCACACAGCTTCAGTGGCACTGAGGGAGGAAGTGATTTAATCCCACTGCAGACATTATCAGGGCATGGGGTGGCAGCTCAGGGATCTGCTGGGGCACTGCTGCTCCACACCACAGCCTTAGCCTATTGAGCTGTTGTTTATTATTCTTTTGATTATTAAAACATAGTACTCCTCAATCCTCCACACTGCTGGCAAGATCATAAAAGATTCACAGGCCCTGCCCTCCAGGAGCTCTGTTGTGTATTTTTAGGAGGGAGCTCGGCTGCACAACTGCTCTCTGCTGAGGTGAGGCCTCTGAGGCTGTGTGGAGGGCAGGGCTTCCTTCTGCATGCTCAGCAGGAGCCAGGCAGCTGGGAGCAGTGCTGAGGTTATGCCTGGAAGAGCCTAGGGTACCCCTGTACCTTAGACAGCTTCCCTTCCTTGGAAACTTATAAGAAGTAAAAGCCGGGCGGCGCCTGTGGCTCAGTGAGTAGGGCGCCGGCCCCATATGCTGAGGGTGGCGGGTTCAAACCCAGCCCTGGCCAAACTGCAACAAAAAAATAGCCGGGCGTTGTGGTGGGCGCCTGTAGTCCCAGCCGCTCGGGAGGCTGAGGAAAGAGAATCGCGTAAGCCCAGGAGTTAGAGATTGCTGTGAGCCGTGTGACGCCACGGCACTCTACCCGAGGGCGGTACAGTGAGACTCTGTCTCTACAAAAAAAAAAAAAAAAAAAAGAAGTAAAAGCCATGGCAAGAGGGAAGCAGTGTCAGATAAAGGGCTGAGAGGAAACAAAGGGAGAGCAGGCCCTGGCTAGATAAAGCACTAGAAGTGATTTGCACAGGACAGGTGAACCAGGGCCAACTGGAGGCATGAAGGGCTTGGATACAGAGAGAGGGAAAAACTGGTTGACTTAGGATGGACTGAGAAGCCAGCCTGGAGCCCAACAACCTGCCTGCTCTGGGGGGACATGGATGAGTGGCATCCCAGGATATGCCAGGGTCATTCGGTTCCTCTAAGTCTAGAGTCCATGGAGGCTGTGCCCTGCTGCCCCTAATCCCTCCCTGTCCCCTCTCTGTCCCCAGGGCTCTGTGTTGTCAGAGAGGGACTATGAGAGTCTGGTCATGATGCGCATGCGCCAGGCTGCTGAACGACAACAGCTGACTGCCCAGATGCAGCAGGAAGACCAGGAGGGGCAGCCCACGTAGCATCTAGCTCCAGCCCGCCTGCCCCCAACCCTTTCTTTAAACATCACCAATAAAATGTTTTTTAAGAGTCTACTTCTACTCCATACATACAGATAGGGTGCTGGGCTCTTGTCTCCTGGGGCTCCTCCCAGGCCTGGAGTCCCTCCTTGGGAGTGGGCAGACCCCCAGGGAAAGGCCTTGTGCCGTGAGAGTCAGGGCACAAGCAAAGCAGAGGAATAACCACTCATCACAGCTCTTTATTGGCTTGGACAAGCTACACAGGACCCACCCGCCGAGTCCTGGCATCATCCTCTACTGGAGTGCCAGTACAGCAGGGCAGCCTGCCCACAGAACACGGTCTGCCATCGGCCCTCAGGTCAGGCCTGAAGCAGGAGGGCAGCTGGGAGCACTGGGGCAAGGGGCGCTCCCCTCCCCCAGTGGCCAAGGCAGAGTTGCCAAGGCCATTCTCTACCTGTTGGGGATGGACCAAGTGCAAGGACAATCTGGGAAGATGGGGGCAAGGCAATCAGTAAGGTGAGGGCTTGAGGAAAAGACCCATGGCAGCCCCTCCAGAGAGGAGCACCCCTTGTGCAGGGGTCACTCCAGAGAGAAGGTCACTCCTTGTGCAGGCACCACACCAGTGTCTGGCCCACCCCTGTCATGCTCAACACACGGAAGCCCCTGCGTTCCAGCTTGTCCAGGACTATGCGAGGAGGGTCATTGACGTAGTACTCACAGCTGCAAAAGAGACCAGGGTGGGCGGTGTGAGGAGGGGGCACACAGAGCAAGCTCCCCACACAAAGCTAGTGTCTGCTAAAAGCTGGGCTTCGGCAGGAACGCTCATCGTGGTGACTGACATTTGCTCAGTGCCAGGCTAAGGTACATTCCCTGCCCCTCCCAGTTCCCATGAGTTTATTCTTTCCAACAACTTAGGGTGGGTATTGTTATTGTTCTCATTTATGCATAAAGAAAACGGAGAGGGTGGCTGGGTGTGGTGGCTCACGCCTGTAATCCTAGCACTCTAGGAGGCCAAGGTGCGTGGATTGCTTGAGCTCACAAGTTCGACACCAGCCTGAGCAAGAGGGAAACCCTGTCTCTAAAAATAGTCAGGCATCGTGGGGCACCTGTAATCACAGCTATGTGGGAGGCTGAGGCAAGAGAATCGCTTGAGTCCAAGAGTTTGAAGTTGCTGTGAGCTGTGACATCATAGCTCTCTACTGAGGATGACAAAGTGAGACTCTGTCGCAAAAAAAAAGAAAAACTGAGAGGGGTTAAGTAGCTTTCCCAGTGTCATACAGAGACCCCCATATTGGTCTGACAACAGCCACACCTGCCTGGAGCATTCTGCTGTCCACAAGAGTGCTCCCTGGACTTGCTCCTCACCTGGGCCTGTGGGCCTCTTGCCCTGGCTATCCTGCAGTCCTGGAGCAAAATGATTAACCCCTAATAGCTCCTAGTTCTGTGTGCCGTCCCCCAACACTGAGATGCTTGGTTTCCCTTCTTTCAGGTTTAATTGATGCTGAAGGACCATTAAGCAAAGGGCCCAAGTCCCAAACTGGGCATCCTGAGGCAAATGCCTCCTGGCAAAGGGAGGGGGTTGGCTGGCTTCTGCTCACCATCCTTTTCCCAAAGGACCAAAGGACTAGGATCAGCTAGCCTCCTCTTTCCCTTTGAACTAGACCTCACTCTGACATCTTTTCTCAGGGCTCCTGCCTATAGGTAGGAAGTGGTGAGGGAACAGAAAAGGAAGCAGTGGTCACAGTTTGGACTTGGAAATGGTGTGAAGTATGCCGAGGGAAGGGGCTAAATCCCTAGGCAGCAGCAGAGCTAGAAGTCAGAGCCCAACTTCTGTCCATTTCTAGGAGCAGAAAGTTTGTCACTCTGCCACCTCATCAAGGCAGAAACTTTCTCTGTGTGCCTGTCTTTGCTGATGAGCCTAGCTTAGAGATGAAGGCAGGACAAGGAATAGCCCACTATAGTATCCTAGGCCCAGGAGACAGATTTGGGGTTCTATTAAGGATGGGCAAGCTTTCCAGAGGAAAAGCTTTTGGAGCAAGCCTTGGGGGTTGCAGGGAGGCTGTAGATGGGACCAATCCTACAGGGAATTGAGCCCCAGGGTGCAGGCTCTGAGGCTGGGCACTGTCCTGATGTTTGGTGGTTGTATAAAGGGAATGGGTGAGTCTCTAGGGGCTGGCAGGGAGGAAGTATTGGGGATGCCCCTACTTACAAGTTGTTTCCCAGGACACTTCTTTTGGAGGCCCCCAGATGCTGCATTAGCTCTGGATCCGAATGTTCATCGCCCACCATGGTGGGGCCCACCTCCTGTAAGGTAAGCCATAGTAGCTGCTTGGCTGGCTGCCAGTTAGAGGTGGCAGGCCTCACCTTTCCTTCCTTCCCTGCCTGTTGGCTCTAAGAGCTCCAGGTAAAAGCTGGAGGGGGTGGTAAGGATCCTGGGGAAGCCCATCAGTGATTAGGAGGAGAAATGTGGAGCCTCCCTGGCCCCCTAAAACTGAACTGGGGTTTGCCTGGCTATTGGCACCTTCATGCCAGACACCACCACCCATGTGTATGTGTACCAATCAGAGAATAAGAGAAATGAAATGTGTCCATGTGCAAACTTGTACACAAATGTTCACAGTAGTATTATTTATGTAGGTTTTTTTTTTTTTTTTTTTTTTTGTAGAGACAGAGTCTCACTTTATGGCCCTTGGTAGAGTGCCGTGGCCTCACACAGCTCACAGCAACCTCCAACTCCTGGGCTTAAGCGATTCTCTTACCTCAGCCTCCCGAGTAGCTGGGACTACAGGCGCCTGCCACAATGCCCGGCTATTTTTGGGTTGCAGTTTGGCCGGGGCCGGGTTTGAACCCGCCACCCTCGGTATATGGGGCCAGCGCCCTACCGACTGAGCCACAGGCGCCGCCCCACAGTAGTATTATTTAAAATAGCTAAAAAACGCCAAGTGCAGTGGCTCATGCCTGTAATCCTAGCACTGGGAGGCCGAGGAAGGTGGATTGTTTGAGCTCACAGGTTCGAGACTGCCCTGAGCCAGAGGGAGACCCAGCCTTTAAAATAGCCACCTGAGCTAGGCGCTCATAGCACAGTGGTTACGGCACCAGCCACATACACTGAAGTTGGCAGGTTCGAACCCAGCCCGGGCCAGCTAAAACAATGACCTGTGACAATGACAATGACCTAAAACAATGACAACTGCAACAATAGCCAGGCGTTGTGGCAGGCACCTGTAGTCCCAGCTACTTGAAGTCTAAGGCAAGAGAATTGCTTAAAGCCCAAGAGTTGGAGGTTGCTGTGAGCTGTGGCACTCTACCAAGGGTGCCATAATGAGACTCTGTCTCAAAAAAAAAAAAAAATTGTTTTTTTAATCAAAAAATAGCCAGCTGTTACATGAAAGCTATAACCCAGTTACAACCTAAGAATAGGGGGAAGGGGGAAAGGGGGGGGTGGGTAGAGGGAAGGGGATTGGTGGGATTACACCAGTGGTGCATCTTACAAGGGTATATGTGAAACTTGGTAAACGGTCTGTGAAGCTAGTGAATGATGCCCCATGATCATATCAATGTACACAGCTATGATTTAATAATAAAAAAAAAGTGAAAAAAAAAAATAGCCAGCTGTTGTGGTGGGTGCATGTAGTCCAAGCTACTCTGGAGGCTGACGCAAGAGAATCACTTGAGACCAAGAGTTTGAAGTTACTGTGAGCTATGCCATGGCACTTTACCGAGGGCAACAAAGTGAGACTCTCAAAAAAAAAATATATATATATATATAGGCAACGCCTGTGGCTCAAAGGAGTAGGGCACCAGCCCCATATGCCAGAGGTGGAGGGTTCAAACCCAGCCCCGGCCAAAAACAACAACAACAAAAAAACAAATATATATGTATATAATACATAATATAAATAACAGCCAAAAGGTGGGACTAACCCAAATGTTTGTCAACTGATTAATAACAGATAAATAAAATGTCCTATAGCCACATAGTAGAATTTCATATTGGTAATAAAAAGGAATGTAGTACTAAGACATGCTATACTGTGGATGAAACTTGAAAATATTACATAAGTGAAAGAAGCCAGACACAGGAGAGCACACATTCTCACAGATGGTAAGATTAGTGGTTACCCAAGGCTGAGGGAATTGGGAGAAATGAGGATTGACTGCTAGTGGGTACAGCGTTTCTTTTGCCGGTATTGGAAATGGTCCAGAATTGAATCATGATGGTTGCACAACCCTGAATACACTTTTAGGGGAAAAGACTTGTACATTGTGAATGGTGAATTCTGTGGTATGTATATTACATAACAATAAAGCTATATTTTTTGAAAAATGAATCAACCTGGGGAGGACATTTCCAAGTGTGGATTCCTAAGCCTCGGACATAGAGTTTCAGGATATCTGAAAAGGGGCCCAGGAATCAGCATTTTAACAACTGCACAGGTGACACTGTGGAGACCTCTCCTGCCTCATGGTGAACCAGGGAGGGAAGCATCTTGCTACCCAGCTGGGGACACAGTCATCATTCTGAAGTTAAAAGGGGACTTCAGGGCAACAACAGCCTTCTTTTTACAGATGAGAAAATCTCCCAGAGGACTCTGGGATGGTACTCTAACCCCAAGGCCCCATGTCTTCTTCCTGGTCTTCTTTTCTTTAAATTTTTTTTTTTTTTGGCAGTTTTTGGCCAGTGGCTGGGTTTGAACCCACCACCTCTGGTATATGGCGCTCGCGCCCTACTCCTTTGAGCCACAGGCGCCTCCCAAGGTCGTCTTTTTTTTTTCTGTAGAGACAGAGTTTCACTTTATGGCCCTTGGTAGAGTGCCGTGGCCTCACACAGCTCACAGCAACCTCCAACTCCTGGGCTTAAGCGATTCACTTGCCTCAGCCTCCCGAGCAGCTGGGACTACAGGCGCCCGCCACAACACCCGGCTATTTTTTTTTTTTATTGTTGCAGTTCGGCCAGGGCCGGGTTTGAACCCGCCACGCTCGGTATATGGGGCCGGCTCCCTACCGACTTAGCCACAGGTGCCGCCCAGGTCGTCTTTTCTTAAACCTTCCTGGAGGGGCGCCAGCCCCATATACCGAGGGTGGCGGGTTCAGACCCGGCCCCAGCCAAACTGCAACAAAAAAATAGCCTGGACGTTGTGGTGGGCGCCTGTAGTCCCAGCTACTCGGGAGGCTGAGGCAAGAGAATCGCCTAAGCCCCAAGAGCTGGAGGTTGCTGTGAGCTGGGACGCCACAGTACTTTACGGAGGGCGACAAAGACTCTGTCTCTAAAAAAGAAAAGCTTTCAGAAGTGCCAAGTTGCAGTGGATGGGCCAGGAACTTGGCACAGATGTTTAGTGCGTTGGGACTAAACAGCTTCTCTCACGTTATTCCACCTTTTTCCTGCGGAGCGGCTCTGTGCAGGGCACTAGGTACTACACGTGTGAGATCAGGGCTTCCTGGTTCCCTCCTGCACACTGGTAGCCAGAAGCTCTGGGAGGTCGCCTAGTCCCTGGGACGCGCGCTTCTGGCCCTCTTCCCGGCCAAAGCTCCCTGAGTCCCGAGGGTCGTGCGGCGCCCGCTTCCCCAGCTCCTTCTCCGGGGCTGAGGGGGCGTGTCCGGGCGGGTTCCGGATGCAGCCGCCGGTGGGCGCTGCTGGTTAGGGAGGTGCAAAGGCGCGGTCTTAGCCCTCCTCGGGCCCGGACCGGGTCCCAAGTCGCCAGTGGCGAGTACTCACCATTCGGATCTGGGTGCTGATGAGCAGGTAGGGCATGATGCGCGTGTCCCGGTCAGGCTCCCACTCTGCGGCTCTTGGCTCCGAGCCAACACTAGCCCCTCTTGCTTCTGGACCCGCCGCCCGGAGTCCCGTTAGTTCAGCTCTCACCACGGGCGGCGCCAATCCCGCGGCTCCTGGCCCGTGACCGCAGTGGACCGCCAATCAGTAGCTGAGGCTGTGACGCGCCGGGCATTCGGCGGATCGGAGCCCGCCCCTGCCCTCCTGGCCGTAGACTTGGACCCTGGACTGACACGCGGCTTCCGTCTGGTAGTCCAGCCGCGGGAGGAGGTGTGGGGGGAGAGGCGCGCGCCCGCGGCGGGGAGGTGAAGGTGACCCGCCGGACTCGACTGACTGTGGAGGCCGTGGCGCTAGCCTGCCTGTTGACCCCGCTCCCTCTTCCTGCAACATTTCCCCATCGGGTTCCAAAGTCCTGCTCGTCCCGCCGGATTCCTGTGGGGTAGAGCTGAGAGCAAACGGCGATCTTGTCGAGGCCTCCCTAAGCTCCAGCACACCCCAACCAGGGATGCCTCTACAGCTTTGGTGGGCCCCAACTTCCCCACACCAAGACATTCTCCAGACATTCCTTAAGCGCTCGGGAGACCAGGCAGGAGCCGGGGGTAGCCCTGGGTACTATGCCGAAATACCTGAGCGCTGCGCATTCCCGCACCCGGACCCTAATCCCGAGTACTGAAGGGGATCAGTGCACCTCCGTGGCCCTGCGGGTAAACCAAGAAAGTGCGCGCTTGCCTGGGTGCCAAGTCTACCCTTCGGAGGAGATTCTTGTGCAGCTGGAGAAACGTGGCGCACGCGTGGGAGGTCACAAGGCAACACCTGTGGCAAATGAAACAACTTTCCCGGCATCAGCCACCACCGAGGAGCTCACAACCTTGCGTCCACGCCCTCATCGTGTGTTCAAAAATCTGACAGTTCACTCTTTTTATCTGCCTTGTAACTGGTTCTCTACAAAAAGCAAAGCGAAACTAAAATAGTCTGTAGCCTTTGTTAGGGCATGAGCTGGTGCACGCCGGCTTGAGAAAGCTTTCTCCAGGCAAAGATTAGGATTTTTTTTTTCTTTTGTCCCCCTCGGTGTAGTGCGATGGTGTAGTAGCTCACAGCAACCTCAAACTCTTGGCCTCAAGCGATTCTCTTGCCTCAGCTTCCCAAGTAGCTGGGATTACAGACGCCCACCACAACGCCTGGTTAGTTTTTTAGAAACCACGTCTCCCTCTGGCTCAGGCCCGTCTCCGATTCTGTGAGCTCAGGCGAGACCGACCTCGGCCTCCCAGAGTGCTAGGATTACAGGCGTGAGAAACCGCGCCCTGCTAGGGATATCAAAGCATAAAATTTATTTTCTCTTTTTAGAAGAAGACAGAGAGAGAGAAGAAAATAGAGTGGGGAAAGAGAAGAGAGCAGGGAGAAGGTGGTGTGGCATTCCAAGGAAAGAAAAGGGTAAGGCAGCCCTGAGCCCAAGTGGCTACGTCGTGGCAAAGGGAGTTGTAAATTGGCAGGGTACCCTTGAGAAACTGCTTCATGCCCTCATTTCTTTCTTCTTAGGGTCAAGTAGATAAGAAAAATAAGCTGGGGGCGGCGCCTGTGGCTCAGTGAGTAGGGCGCCGCCCCATATGCCGAGGGTGGCGGGTTCAAACCCGGCCCCGGCCAAACTGCAACCAAAAAATAGCCGGGCGTTGTGGCGGGCGCCTGTAGTCCCAGCTACTCGGGAGGCTGAGGCAAGAGAATCGCGTAAGCCCAAGAGTTAGAGGTTGCTGTGAGCCGTGTGATGCCACAGCACTCTACCGAGGGCGGTACAGTGAGACTCTGTCTCTACCAAAAAAAAAAAAAGAAAGAAAGAAAGAAAAATAAGCTGGGACAAACGTCAAAGTCCAAGAGCTGGCTTCTCTGCCTTTTGTGGGAGATGGGATTAACACAGGCCACATAACCCTGTCCTCCAGATAGGGCTGAAGCCTGAAGCTCTTTCCCTGCTGTTTACTCAAGAACTCTGCAAAAACAGATTCTTTTTTTTTTCGTAGTTTTTTTTTTTTTTTTGGCCGGGGCTGGGTTTGAACCCACCATATGGGACCGGAGCCCTACTCCTTGAACCACAGGCGCCGCCCAGATTCTTTTTTTTTTTTCTAGTTGAATTACAGCTTATTTTCTTTTTAAGAAAAGCAAAACATTTTACATGATTTCCCTCAGCTTTTGTAGTTTAACTGTACTTTTGAGCACCTTTGAATCTGTTCAGTGACAGGAAAGAATATCTTGGCATCTGTTTTTTCCTTTGTTGCTTGGTACATTTCCAAAGGTGAGTTCACCAGGCAGATTCTTTTTTTTTTTGTAGAGACAGAGTCTCACTGTACTGCCCTCGGGTAGAGTGCCGTGGCGTCACAGGGCTCATAGCAACCTCTAACTCTTGGGCTTTTGCTATTCTCTTGCCTCAGCCTCCCAAGCAGCTGGGACTACAGGCGCCCCCCACAACGCCCGGCTATTTTTTTTGCTGCAGTTTGGCCGGGGCTGGGTTTGAACCCGCCACCCTCGGTATATGGGGCCAGCGCCCTACTCACTGAGCCACAGGCGCCGCCCACCAGGCAGATTCTTTTTTTTTTGTAGAGACAGAGTCTCACTTTATGGCCCTCGGTAGAGTGCCGTGGCCTCACACAGCTCACAGCAACCTCCAACTCCTGGGCTTAAGCGATTCTCTTGCCTCAGCTTCCCGAGTAGCTGGGACTACAGGCGCCCGCCACAACGCCCGGCTATTTTTTGGTTGCAGTTTGGCTGGGGCCGGGTTTGAACCCGCCACCCTCGGTATATGGGGCCGGCGCCCTACCGACTGAGCCACAGGCGCCGCCCCTACCAGGCAGATTCTTAATCCTAAATCTAGGCAGCTGAGAGGAGACAGTGTGTGATGGTCCTGCAGACCTCTCATCCTCGCTGTTACACCTGTCTCCAAAGGACCAGTCCACATACTGGGGTCACTTTGATATCCTTTTTTTTGAGACAGAGTCTCGCTTTGTCACCCTTGGTAGAGTGCCGTGGCATCACAGCTCACAGAAACCTCCAACTCTTGGGCTTAAATGATTCTCTTGCTTCAGCCTCCCAAATAGCTGGGACTACAGACGCCTGCCACAATGCCCAGCTATTTTTTATTTTTATTTATTTTTATTTTATTTTTTGCAGTTTTTGGCCAGGGCTGGGTTTGAACCTGCCATCTCCAGTATATGGGGCTGGCACCCTACTCTTTTGAGCCACAGGTGCTGTCCATGCCCGGCTATTTTTCTGTCGTAGTTGTCATTGTTGTTTGGCAGGCCTGAGCTGGATTCGAACCCACCAGCCCTGGTCTATGTGGCTGATGCCCTGGCAGCTGAGCTATAGGTGCTGACCCTCTTTTTCTTTTTTGAGACAGAGTCTCATTATTTTTTTTTTTTTTCCAGACAGTCTTACTGTGTTCCCCTCAGTAGAGTGCTGTGGCATCACAGTCACAGCAACCTCAAACTTGGGCTTAAGCGATTCTCTTGCCTTAGCCTTCCAAGTAGCTGGGACTACAGGTGCCACAACGCCCCGCTATTTTTTGGTTGCAGTTATCATTGTTGTTTGTCTGGCCTGGGCCAGGTTCGAACCAGCCAGCCTCAGCCAGTGCTGTAACCACTGTGTACAGATGCAGAGCCAGAGTCTAATTATGTCACCATCGGTGGAGTGCTATGCTGTCACAGCTCACAGCAACCTCAAACTCTTGGGCTCAAGCAATTCTCTTGCCTCAGCCTCCCAAATAGCTGGGACTACGGAGCCCGCCATAATGCCCTGCCATTTTTTTGTTGTGCAGTTGTCATTGTTGTTTAAAAGGCCTGGGTCAGGTTCGGTGTATATGGCTGTCCCCCTAATCCCTAGGCTATGCGTGCCAAGCCTGTTCTTCCATTTCTAAAATCACAGTTTTATACGTGAAAGTTCAAAGTAAAAACCATATTAATCTTCATCTTAAACAATAATAATCAACATAACCCATAACCAGAAATAACATTCCAATTCAGAAGTTAATCTCCTAAATCAATCCACTTAAACTACTCAAAATAGGCTTCTTTAGGGTGGGAACTAAATTTATAAAACAGTAAGAATGGGAGACAGAAGGTAAAGGTCACTTAGGACATAAAGCCACCAGACCAGCTGTGTTATGTTGGCCCTAGCCTGACTGACTCCATCTTATTTTCACCACATGCACTCTTAATCTCTCTCATAATCTTTTACTGGGCCTGTCCTAAAAAAAAGATTCATGAAAACAATTTCGAAAGAGAAAGATTTACACCTCTTCCTGTTTGTCAGCCCATTTCAGAAGTAGTGCAAAATAAGGGCCGGGCGTGGTGGCTAACACCTGTAATCTCTGCACTCTGGGAGGCTGAAGTGTTTGATCACTTGAACTCACGAGTTTGAGGCCAGCCTGAACAAGAGCGAGGCCTGCCTCTAAAAAATAGCCAGGCCATTGTGGCAGGCGCCTATAATCCCAGCTTCTAGGGAGGCAAGAGGATAGCTTGAGCCCAAGAGTTTGAGGTTTCTGTGAGCTGTGACATCACAGCACTCTACTGAGGGTGACATAGTGAGACTCTGTCCCCTCCCCCCCCCAAAAAAGTAGTGCAAAATAGAACTCCCTCACGGTAGAGTGTCTGTTAGTGAAATAATTTATTTATAGGATTGATCTTTTACTATTAACACAAAACTATAGGATTAGGCATTTACCTGACTTTTTAAATTTCATGTAATATGAGGGTACAAATATTCAGGTTACACTGTTTTCAATTCTAAGATAAAGTTCAAATTGTACGTAAGCCCTTCACACAGGGGGCCAAACACCCTCACACTGTGCACATTAGGTGAGAACCCCCCAATTGTCTTATCTCCTCCCTCCTCTCCTCTTTACCTGTTTTTTTTTTTTGTAGAGACAGAGTCTCACTGTACCGCCCTCGGGTAGAGTGCCATAACGTCACACAGCTCACAGCAACCTCTTACTCTTGGGCTTCCGCGATTCTCCTTCCTCAGCCTCCAGACTGAGGGACTGGGACTACAGGCGCGCGCCACAACGCCCGGCTATTTTTTTGTTGTAGTTTGGCCGGGGCTAGGTTTGAACCCACCACCCTCAGCATATGGGGCCTGCGCCCTACTCACTGAGCCACAGGTGCCGCCCTACCTGTTATTTTTTAATTAATTAATTAATTAATTTTTTTGAGACAGAGTCTCACTATGTCACCCTGGTAGAATAGTATGGCATCACAGCTCGAAGCAACCTCCATCTCTTGGGCTTAAACAATTCTCTTGCCTCAGACTCCCGAGTAGACTACAGGCACCGGCCCCAACACCTGGCTATTTCTTTCTTTTTTTTTGGTTGCAATTTAGCCAAGGCCGTGTTCGAATCCGCCACCCTCGGTATATGGGGCCGGCGCCCTACTTATTGAGCCACAGGCGCCACCCTCATCTGGCTATTTTTTGTTGTAATTGTCATTGTTTAGCTGGCCCGGGTGGGGTTGGAACCTGCCAGCACCAGTGTATATCACCAGTGCCCTAACCACTGAACTACAGGCACTGAGCCGTTACCTGTTATTTTTGCAAGGCTGCTCCTTTCAACCTTTCCTTCCCAGCCTTGGGAAAATCTTCATTTCTTTCAGGGGGCATTTATATAGGGCGTGCTGGGTGCCTCTAACACTTTGACAAATATGGACAGAGCTATCAAAGTAGGAAGTTGTGATTTTAAAGGATTTCATTTTTTTTTTTTTTTGTAGAAACAGAGTCTCACTTTATGGCCCTCTGTAGAGTGCCGTGGCCTCACACAGCTCACAGCAACCTCCAGCTCCTGGGCTTAAGCAATTCTCTTGCCTCAGCCTCCCGAGTAGCTGGGACTACAGGCGCCCACCACAATGCCTGGCTATTTTTTGGTTGCAGTTTGGCCGGGGCTGGGTTTGAACCCGCCACCCTCGGTATATGGGGCCGGCGCCTTACGGACTGAGCCACAGGCGCTGCACATGTTTTTGTTTTTTTTTTTTTGAGACAGAGCCTCAAGCTGTCACCCTGGGTAGAGTGCTGTGGCATCACAACTCACAGCAACCTCCAACTCCTGGGCTCAAGCAATTCTCTTGCCTCTGCCTCCCAAGTAGCTGGGACTATAGGCACCCACTGCAATGCCTGGCTATTTTTTTTTAGTTTTTTGGTTTCAGCCCTCATTGTTGTTTGGCGGGCCGAGGCTGGATTCGAACTCGCCAGCTCAGGTGTATGTGGCTGGCGCTTTAGTCACTTCAGCCACAGGCGCCAAGCCAATTTTAAAGGATCTTAACTGATGTAATTTATTATTCTATGGTTCCCATCACTATCCTCTACCCAGTGGTTTAGAATTTAGCTATAGATGGGTGGCGCCTGTGCCCCAGTGAGTAGGGCTCCAGCCCCACATACCAAGGGTGTTTGTTGGGTTCAAACCCAGCCCAGCCAAACTGCAACAACAACAACAACAACAAAAATAGCCAGGTGTTGTGGCAGGCACTTGTAGTCCCAGCTACTTGGGAGGCTGAGGCAAGAGAATCGCCTAACCCAAGAATTGAGGTTGCTGTGAGCTGTGACACCATGACACTCTATAGAGGGCGACATAGTGAGACTCTGTCTCAAAAAAAAATACAGTAAAATAAAAATAGAAAAATTAGCTGAGTATAGTGAGGCACACCTATACTCCCCAACTACTTGGGAGGCTAAGGCAGAAGGATTGCTCAAGCCCAAGAGTTTGAGGTTATTGTGAGCTATGCCAGGGCACTCTACCCAGGGCAACAGAGGAAGACTCTGTCTCCCCCCCAAAAAAAGAGAGAGAGAGAGAGAGGGAGAAGGGATAGAGAAAGGGACTTCAAGGTAGATGGGAGGAAAGCCTGGTCTGCTGAACAAGAAAATCTGGAGAGCCCACAGGAATATTCAACAGTTAGATCACCACTCAGAAACTCTTCCCAAAAAAGGGAAAAGAATGTGGATATGAGGAAACCTAGATAATCAATGACTAATATAATAGGCTGGCTGGGCATCTGTGGCTCAAATGGCTAAGGCACCAACCATGTACACCTGAACTGGTGGGTTGGAATCCAGCCTGGGCCCATCAAACAACAATAACAGCTACGGGCGGTGCCTGTGGCTCGGTGAGTAGGGCGCCGGCCCCATATGCCGAGGGTGGCGGGTTCAAACCCAGCCCCGGCCAAACTGCAACAACAAAAAAATAGCCGGGTGTTGTGGCGGGCGCCTGTAGTCCCAGCTGCTCGGAGGCTGAGGCAAGAGAATCGCTTAAGCCCAAGAGCTGGAGGTTGCTGTGAGCCGTGTGACGCCCTGGCACTCTACCGAGGGCAGTAAAGTGAGACTCTGTCTCTACAAAAAAAAAAATGACAGCTGCAACCAAAAAATAGCCGGACGCTGTGGTAGATGCCTGTAGTCCCAGCTACTTGGGAGGTGGAGGCAGGAGAACCACTTGAGCCCAGAGGTTGGAGGTTGCTGTGAGCTGTGATGTCACAGCGCACTACCCAGGGCGACAACTTGAGGCTCTGTCTCAAAAAAAAAAAAATACAATAGGTTGGGTGTGGTGGCTAACGCCTATAATCCTAGCACTCTGGGAAGCTAAGGCAGGTGGATTGCCTGAGCTCACAGGTTCGAGACCAGCTTGAGCCAGAGGGAGACTAGTCTCTAAAACAATAGCCAGGTGTTGTGGTGGGTGCTTGTAATCCCAGGTACTTGGGAGGCTGAGGCAAGAGAATCGTTTAATCCCAAGAGTATGAGGTTGCTGGGAGCTATGATACCACAGCACTCTACTGAGGGCAATAATGTGAGACTCTGTCTCAAAAGAAAAGTACAATAATGACAATGACAGAGTTACACACAATTTCAACTGGAGAGAAAGAGGACTTTCATAACTACACTGGTGTCTTTGTGTCTCAGTCTTTTCTCTCCTCTGACTCCTAAGAGGGACTCACTTCCAACTTTCTTTGTTAGTTCTTGAAGCTTTCTCTGCATTCATTTTTTTTGTAGAGACAGAGTCTCACTGTACCGCCCTCGCGTAGAGTGCCGTGGTGTCACACGGCTCACAGCAACCTCCAACTCCTAGGCTTAAGCGATTCTCTTGCCTCAGCCTCCCGAGCAGCTGGGACTACAGGCGCCCGCCACAACACCCGGCTATTTTTTGTTGTTGTTGCAGTTTGGCCGGGGCTGGGTTTGAACCCGCCACCCTCGGCATATGGCGCCGGCGCCCTTACTCACTGAGCCACAGGCGCCGCCCTCTGCGTTCATTTTTTTGAGACAGAGCCTCAAGCTGTTGCCCTGGGTAGAGTGCTGTGGCATCACAGCTCACAGCAACCTCAAACTCCTGGGCTCAAGCGATTCTCCAGCCTCTGCCTCCCAAGTAGCTGGGACTACAGGCGCCCGCCACAACGCCCGGCTGTTTTTTGGTTGCAACTGTTATTGTTTGGTGGGCCTGGGCTGGATTCGAACCTGCCAGCTCAGGTGTATGTGGTTGGCACCTTAGCCACCTGAGCCACAGGCTCCGAGCCTTTCTCCTTGCTTTTAACTAGAATTTCTCCTTGTCATACTAAAGATTGTGCAAGTGATTTTTGCTTTCTTTCTATTTTGTGCTGCCTTGCTGCTGCAGTTTTACTTTCGGTTTCTACCCACTTTTGCTTTCAATTCCTGCCCTATTTTGGTTGAACTTTGTAGTTCTGCTGAGTAATCCAACCAGGTCAACTACAGTTGGGAAACTGGGACTCCCAATCTCCAACATTTATGGCTTAGAAGGAGAGAGGGAGGAAGAGAGCGGAGAGCAGGGAGATGGCGTGCCATCCCAAAGAAAGAAAGGAAGGATGCTCAGGCAGGTTGAGTGGATAGGTGAATTTAAGGGAGACAAAAAAGCAACTGTAGTCAAATTCACAAGGTATTGTGAAAGTTGGCCAACTGCTTTTCCTCTGGCAAGGTTGAAGATATATCCCATTGTTCATCCTGATCACTCAGGAACTACGGAAGGCTTTAAGGAACAAATTCTAAAAAAGAAGCAGATGAGGCTGAGAGTGGTGGCTCACGTCTGTAATCCTAGCACTGTGGGAGGCTGAGGTGGGAGAATTGATTGCTTGAGCTCAGAAGTTTGAGACTTGTCTGGATGAGACCCTGACATATTAAAAAAAAATGAAAAACCCAGCTGGGCACCTCCCCGAGCACCTATAATCCCAGCAGCTTCTGGAGGCTGAGGCAGCAGGATGCCCACAACCTGAGTCTGAGGTTGCAGTGAGCTATGACAGCACGGCACTCTACCCAGGGCAAAAGCTTTAGAGTCTGTCTCAAAAAAAAAAAAAAGAAGAAGAGACTGTAAAGGGCGGTGCCTGTGGCTCAAAGGAGTAGGCCACCGGCCCCATATGCCAGAGGTGGCGGGTTCAAACCCAGCCCTGGCCAAAAACTGCAAAAAAACAAAATAATAAATAAATAAAAATTAAAAAAAAAAAAAAAGAAGAAGAGAATGTAAAGAGAAGAATTTCTAGGTGATGCCTGTAGCTCAGTGGGTAGGGCGCTAGCCGCATACATGGAGGCTGGCACTTTGAACCTGGCCTGGGCCTGCCTGACAACTACAAAAAAAAAAAAAAAATTGCCAGGCATTGTGGTAGGTGCCTGTGGTCCCAGCTACTTGGGAGGCTGGGGCAGGAGAATTGCTTTGGCCCAAGAGTTGGAGGTTGCTGTGAGCTGTGAGGCCATGGTACTCTACCCTGGGTGACAGCTTGAGACTCTGTCCCTCCCCTGCCCCCCACAAGAGAGAAGAATTTACATTTCCTTTGGGTCTGCTGGACTCCTCAATAGTTTGTGAAACACAAGCCCACAGGAGGGATGGGGGAGGGGCTGCCAGCAGGAGAAAGAAAGCAGGCAGGTAGATTTTAGTCTTTATTGAAAAACTATGGTTGCGCCTGTAGCTCAAGTGGCTAAGGCACCGGCCACATACACCAGAGCTGGAGGGTTTGAATCTGGCCTGGGTCTGCCAGACAATGACAATTACCACCGAAAAATAGCCGGGAGTTGTGGCAGGTGCCTGTAGTCCCAGCTACTTGGGAGGCTGAAGGAAGAGAATCGCTTATGCCTAGGAGTTTGAGGTTGCTGTGAGCTGTGACACCATAGCACTCTA
The DNA here is from genome assembly GCF_027406575.1 of Nycticebus coucang. Taxonomy (NCBI): domain Eukaryota; kingdom Metazoa; phylum Chordata; class Mammalia; order Primates; family Lorisidae; genus Nycticebus; species Nycticebus coucang. The sequence goes on along the minus strand of NC_069785.1, from coordinate 42,706,318 downwards.
CCCAGGGCTATAGCTTGAGGCTCTGTCTAAAAAAAAAAAAAGAAAGAAAGAAAAGAAAAGAAAAGAAAAACTATGAGTTGGCTGGACACTTTGGCTCACCACTGTCCATCCTCGCACTCTGGGAGGCCGCGGCAGGTGGATTGCCTAAACTCAGGAGTTCAAGACTAGGCTGAGCAAGAGTGAGACCCTGTCTCTAACAATAGCCAGGTGTTGTGGGCCCCTGTAGTCCCAGCTACTAGGAGGGAGGCTGAGGCAAGGGGATCATTTGAACCCAAGAATTTGAGGTTGCTGTGAGCTATGATACCCTGTATGTCACCCTACTGAGGGTGACATAAAGACTGACAATCCTTACAAAAATGCCTAGGGCCTGTAAAGAATTCCAGCAAATCAGTGAGAAAAAGATAAACCAATAGAAAAAACATGGGCAACTGACTTGAATAGACACTTCACAAAACAGCAGATAGAAATGACACCATTAAACATAGCACTATGCTAAATAGCATGAACTACATTTCAAACCACAATAAGGCACAGATTAGGAAAAAATAAAATTAAACAAGTCTGTAACTATCAAGTGTTGGTGAAGATGTCTAACTATCCCACTACTGCTGGGCTTCCAAACTGACCTGATTGATACAATCAAATGTGCATAACCCATTCAGCCAAAACCCTCCTAAATATGCCTTAGGAAAACTTACCTGCATCAGGATACACATACAAGTATGTTCACATCACCAACGTATTGTGATTACTCACACCTGTAATCCTAGCACTCTGGGAGGCCAAGGCGGGTGGATTGCTTGAGCTCAGGAGTTCTGGACCAGCCTGAGGAAGAGCAAGACCCTGTCTCCACTAAAAATAGAAAAACTATCCTAGCACTCTGGGAGGCCAGGGCGGGTAGATTGCCTGAGCTCGCGTGTTCAAGACCAAGCTGACTAAACACCAGATCCCATCTCTAAAAAATAGCTGCGGCGGCGCCTGTGGCTCATCAGGCAGGGCGCCAGTCCCATATGCCGGAGGTGGTGGGTTCAAACCCAGCCCCGGCCAAAAAAAAAAAAAAAATAAAATAAAATAAAATAAAAAATAGCTGGGCGTTGCAGCGGGTGCCTATAGTTCCAGCTACTGGGGAGGCTGAGGCAAGAGAATTGCTTGAGCCCAAGAATTTGAGGATGCTGTGAGCTATGACGCCATGGCAATCTACTGAGGGCGACAAAGTGAGGCTCTGTCTCAAAAAAAAGAAAGAAAGAAAAACTAGCCTAGCATTGTGGTGGTTTCCTATAGTCCCTGTGTAGGGATCAGGGTAAAACTTGCCTTTATCCCTTGATTTGGTTCGCTGAAAGATCAACTCACAATTATGGCAGATTAATAAGAGAAAGGTTTATTTCCAAATACCATGCGTATGAGGGGAAATCACAAGAATGATTATCCAGGGTGGCGCCTGTGGCTCAAAGGAGTAGGGCACCGGCCCCATATGCTGGACGTGGTGGGTTCAAATCCAGCCTGGGCCAAAAACTGCAAACTCCTGGTTTTAAGCTATCCTCTTGCCTCAGGTGGGACCACAGAAGCCCACCACAATGCCTGGCACTCTACCTAGGGCGACAGCTTGAGGCTCTGTCTCAAAAAAAAAATTAATTAACAATTTAAAAAATACTACTTTTTAATTAATTAACTAGTTGTTTTTTTTTTTTTTTTTTTTTTTGTGGTTTTTTTTGGCCGGGGCTGGGTTTGAACCCGCCACCTCCGGCATATGGACCGGCGCCCTACTCACTGAGCCACAAGCGCCGCCCAACTAGTTGTTTTTTGAGATAGGGTTTCAAGTGATCCTCCTGCTTCAGCCTCCCAAGTAGCTGGGATTACAGGCATGAGCCATCATGCCTGGCCAAAAGGTACCTTTTTAAATGTCAAGAACTGAGTGGCACCTGTGGCTCAGTGGGTAAGGGTGCCGGCACCATATACAGAGGGTGGTGGGTTCGAACTAGGCCCTGGCCAAATCTGCAACAAAAAAACAGTGTTGTGGTGGGCACCTATAGTCCCAGCTACTCAGGAGGCTGAGGCAAAAGAATCACTTAAGTCCAGGAGCTGTGATGCCATGGCACTCTACCAAGGGCGATAAAGTAAGACTGTTGGCTCAGCACCTGTAGCTCAAGTGGCTAAGGCACCAGCTATATACACCAGAGATGGTGGGTTGGTATCCAGGCAGGGCCTGCCAAACAATAATGACAACTACAACCAAAAAATAGTCAGGCGTTGTTTGTGGCGGGCGCCCGTAGTCCCAGCTACTTGGGAGGCTGAGGCAAGAGAATCGCTTAAGCCCAGGAGTTGTAGGTTGCTGTGAGCTGTGATACCACAGCACTCTACCCAGGGTGACAGCTTGAGGCTCTGTCTCAAAAAAAATAAAGTGAGACTGTATCGCAAATAAATAAATAAATGTCAAGAACCAGGCCAGGTGCAGGGACTCATGCTTGGAATCTATCGCTTGAGCTCATGGGTTGGAGACCAGCCTGAGCAACAGCAAGACCCTGTCTCTAAAAACTAGCTACGCATCGTGGTGGGCTTCTGTGGTCCCACCTGAGGCAAGAGGATAGCTTAAAACCAGGAGTTTGAAGTTGCTGTGAGCTATGATGCTACAGCACTCTACTGAGGGTGACAAAGTGAGACACTGTCTCACAAAAAAAGAAATATATATATGTGTGTGTGTATATATATATTTATACATATAATAAAACAAAATAAAATAAAATGTCAATAACCTTAGATGTTATACACAAGGGGTAAAGCTACAGTCCCCAGGCATTTGACTTGTCACTTCTCTTGGAAGAGCCAGGCAGTCAAGGAAGATTTTCTGGGCAGAGGACAGGACAGGAATTGGGGGTCTACTCTGCTCAACTTTCTAAGGATGGGCTGTGGAAGGGGCGGGAAGGAGTAGGGAGGGTAGAGCATACGTATCTCAGGCTGCCAGCCTTTATTGCATTTGCAGAACTGGGCTGCAGATGCAGCGTAAGATAAAGAGCTCCATCCACAACCACCTACCACAATGCTGATTGCCCTGGCAGCCACATGATGGCCAGATAACATCTTTAATATCCATGGGGAAATGAATTCCCCCATTTAGTCCACCCATCTGGCTTAGCCTCTCACTATAATCAGTTCATCTAGCAGAGCCGCCTCCCCTGGTAGAGAGAAGAGAAATTGTTCTGCAAATGAGCTTTCCATCACATCTGAGAAAGCACTGTCAAAGTGGCAGGGGCTGGGTGCTGGCTATTCCTTCTCTCCTTTCTTCCTCCATTCAGCTTTTATGGAAGGCTTCTGCATTAGAGCTATGCTAGGCACAGGGAACAGGGAGAGGAAAGAAGAATGAACCCCATCCTAGAAGAGTAAGCAGTCCAGTGGAGTAAACAGACTAAAAAGCAAATAATCACAGAGCCAAGTGTAATAGAACTAACAGAACCTCAGGAACAAATATAAAAACAATAAATTCCACCAAACTAGGGCAAGCCAGCTCACACCTGTAATCCTAACACTCCAGGAGCCTGAGGCGGGTAGATCTGAGCTTAGGAGTTTGAGACTAGCCTGAGCAGGATATACTGTCTCTACCAAAAATAGAAAAACTTGCAGTGCATTGTTGTGGGCGGTTATAGTCCCAGCTACTGGGGAGGCTGAGTCAAGAGAATCACTTGAGCCCAAGAGTGTGAGGTTGCTGTGAGCTGACACCATGGCACTCTGCCAAGGGTGACAGAGAAAAAAAGATTAATTGCATTAAGGTGCTGATTTGGAAGGATTTCTGAGAGGAAATGAGCTTTTATTTCCTAAAAAAAAGTTGGGCTCTTTTACCAAGGACCCGCCAACATGAGCCATATTTGCACCAAAATTGTGAAGAAGGCAGTCCCGGTGATCTGGGCAACCACTTCCACATGAACAAGTGCGTGTGTGAGGAGATCGCCATCATTCCCAGCAAGAAGCTCCTCAACAAGAAAGCGGCCTATGTCACACTCCTGATGAAATGGATCCAGAGGGGCCCCGTGAGGGGCATCTCCATTAAGCTGCAGGAGGAGGAGAGAGGAAAGACAACTAGGTCCCTGAGGTCTCAGCCCCGGATGAAGAGATCACTGAAGTAGATCCTGATACTAAGGAAATGCTGAAGCTTTTAGACTTTGGCAGTCTGTCCAAGCTCCACGTCACTCAGCCTACAGTTGGGATGAATTTCAAAACACTGTGTGGAACCATTTGAATCTATCTGCTGTGCTGTAACATTTTTAAGAACCTGGGGGAGCTTGGTGCAGTGGCTCGTGCCTATAATCCTAGCACTCTGGAAGACTGAGTGAGGCGGGTGGATTGCCTGAACTCACAGGTTCAAGACCACTGAGCCAGAGTGAGACCTCAACTCTAAAAATAGTCAGAGGTTGTGGTGGGTGCCTGTAGTCCCAGCTACTTGGGAGGCTGAGGCAAGAGGATCACTTGAGCCCAAGAATTTGAGGTTGCTGTGAGCTATGACGCCACAGCACTATACAAGGGGCAAGAAAGTGAGACTCTGTCTCAAAAAAAAAAAAAAACACAAAAAACCAACCAAACAAAAAAAAAACCCTGGGACAACAGCCAAAAAAAAAACTTGTATTTTTGTTGTTGTTGTTGTTGTTGTTGTTTTTAGAGACAGAGTCTCACTTTATGGCCCTTGGTAGAGTACTGTGGCATCACAGCTCACAGCAACCTTCAACTCCTGGACTTAAGCTATTCTCTTGCCTCAGCCTCCCGAGTAGCTGGGATTACAGGTGCCCGCAATAACACTGGGCTATTTTTTTGTTGCAGTTTGGCTGGGGCTGGGTTTGAACCCACTACCCTCAGTATATGGGGCCAGTGCCCTACTCACTGAGCCACAGGTACCACCCTTTTTCTTTTAAAGACAGAGTTTCACTTTGTTGCCCTCGGTAGAGTGCCATGGTGTCACAGCTCACAGCAACCTCCAGCTCTTGGGCTTAGGTGATTCTCTTGCCTCAGCCTCCCGAGTAGCTGGGACTACAGGCACCCCCCACAATGAGCGACTATTTTTTTTTGTTGTTGCAGTTTGGCTGGGGCCAGGTATGAACCAGCCACCCTTGGTATATGGGGCTGGCACCCTACTCACTGAGCCACAGGTACCGCCCAAAACTTGGTATTTTTGATTACAAAAGTGATGCATGTGGGCGGCACCTGTGGCTCAGTGAGCAGGGCTCCGGCCCCATATACTGAGGGTGGCGGGTTCAAACCCAGCCCCGGCCAAACTGCAACAAAAAAATAGCCGGGCATTGCGGCGGGCGCCTGTAGTCCCAGCTACTTGGGAGGCTGAGGCAGGAGAATCACCTAGGCCCAGGAGTTGGAGGTTGCTGTGAGCTGTGTGACACCACGGCACTCTACCAAGGGCAATAAAGTGAAACTCTGTCTCTACAAAAAAAAAAAAAAAAAAAAAAGTGATGCATGTTTCTGACAGAAAAGTGAGAAAAAAATATTGGAAAAGGATTTTAAAAATACTCTTTTCTCACCATTAAAACAATCATAGTTAATCTTAGTGTATCTCAAATGGGACAAATTGAACTGGACCTTTAAAACCTCTTTTTTTTTGCAGTTTTTAGCCGGGGCTGGGTTTGAACCCACCACCTCCAGCATATGGGGCCAGCGTCTTACCCTTTGAGCCACAGGCGCCTCCCTGAGAACTGGACCTTTAAAAATGAATAGGCAGGCTCAGTGCCTGTAGCACAGTGGTTATGGCACTGGCTATATACACCAAGGCTGGAGGGTTCAAACCCTGCCTGGGCCAGCTAAACAACAATAACAATTGCAACCAAAAAACAGCTGGGCACTGTGGCGGGTGCCTGTAGTCCCAGCTACTTGGGAGGCTGAGGCAAGAGAATCACTTAAGCCCAAGAATTTGAGATTGCTATGAGCTGTGATGCCACAGCACTCTACCGAGGGGGACATAGTGAGACTCTGTCTCAAAAAAAAAAAAAAGAAAAGCAATGTTAGGCTCAGAGCCCCGGCTCAGTGGTTAGGGTGTCAGCCACATGCACAGGAGCTGGTGGGTTCAAACTGGGCCTGCTAAACAAACAACAACAACAAAAATAGCTGGGCATTGCGGTGTGCACCTATAGTCCTAGCTACTAGGGAGGCTGAGGCAAGAAAATCACTTGAGCCCAAGAGTCTGAGGTTATGTGAGCTGTGATGCCATGGTACTCTATCGAGAATGACATAGTGAGACTCTGTCTCCGAAAAAAAAAGGGTGGCACCTGCGGCTCAGTGAGTAGAAAGCCAGCCCCATATACCAAGGGTGGTGGGTTCAAACCCGGCCCTGGCCAAACTGCAGCAAAAAAATAGGTGGGCGTTGTGATGGGCACCTGTTATCCCAGCTACTCAGGAGGCTGAGGCAAGAGTATCACTTAAGTCCAGGAGTTGGAGGTTGCTGTGAGCCATGACGCCATAGCACTCTACCGAGGGCAACAAAGTGAGACTGTCTCTAAAAATAAATAAATAAATAAAAAATAGAAATGTTAGGCCAGATGTAGTGGTTCATGTTGTAATCCAAGCATTATGAAGGGTTGAGGTAGCAAGATCAATAGAAACCAGGAGTCTGAGGCTAGCTTGAACAAAAAAGTGAGATACCATCTTTACAAAAAATTAACCAGGCATCGTGGCATGCACCTGTATTCCCAGCAAATGAGGAGACTCAGGCAGGAGGATTGTTTGAGTCCAGGAACCTGAGGTTGTAGTGAGCTATGATGACACCACTGTACTATAGCCTGTGTGACAAAGCAAGACCCTGTCTCAAAACAAAAAAACAAAAATCTTGACAATAAAATCAGAATCGTAGTCCATCATAGTCTCTTTAGTTTCTCAAAGTACAAGAAATAGCATAAAATTACAAGACTAAAAAGAATTGTAAAAGAATCTATGGGTCCCTGATGGACACAGAAAAACTGATCAACACAGATTGAAAACAGATTTTATTATTATTATTTTTTTTTTTGTAGAGACAGAGTTTCACTTTATGGCCCTCGGTAGAGTGCCATGGCATCACACAGCTCACAGCAACCTCCAACTCCTGGGCTTAAGCGATTCTCTTGCCTCAGCCTCCAGAGTACCTGGGACTACAGGCGCCAGCCACAACGCCCGGCTAGTTTTTGGTTGTAGTTCAGCCGAGGCTGGGTTTGAACTCGCCACCCTCGGTATATGGGCCCGGCGCCTTACCGACTGAGCCACAGGCGCCGCCCAAATTTTATTATTTTTTTTTATTTTATTTTTTTCTAGAGACAGAGTTTCACTTTATTGCCCTCGGTAGAGTGCCATGGCGTCACACAGCTCACAGCAACCTCCAACTCCTGGGCTTAGGCAATTCTCCTGCCTCAGCCTCCCAAGTAGCTTGGACTACAGGTGCCCGCCACAACGCCCAGCTATTTTTTTGTTGCAGTTTGGCCGGGGCTGGGTTTGAACCCGCCACCCTCGGTATATGGGGCCAGCGCCCTGCTCACTGAGCCACAGGTGCCTCCCGAAAACAAATTTTATTTTATTTCATTTTATTTTCTTTATTTATTTTCTTTGAGACAGAGTCATACTGTGTGACCTTGGGTAGAGAGCTGTGGCATCACAGCTCACAGCAACCTCAAACTCTTGGGCTTAAGCAATTCTCTTGCCTTAGCTTCCCACGTAGGTGGGACTACAGGTGCCTGCCACAATGCCCAGCTATTTTTTGGTTGCAGTTGTCATTGTTTGGCAGGCCTGGGCCAGGTTCTAAGTGGCCAGCCCCAGTTTATGTGGCCAGAGCCCTAACTGCTGAGCTATAGGCACTGAGCCAGAAAACATTTTTTTTTTTTTTTTTTCAGTTTTTGGCCGGGACTGCGTTTGAACCCACCACTTCCGGCACATTGGGCCAGCCACCCTACCCCTTTGAGCCACAGACGCTGCCCCCAGAAAACAAATTTTAAAAACCTGAAATGGTGGCTCAGTGCCCATAGCACAGTCATCACGACTCCAGCCACATGCACCAAGGCTGGAGGGTTCAAACCTGGCCTGGGCCAGCTAAACAACAAGGACAACTGCAACAAAAAAATAGCTGGGCATTGTGGCAGGTGCCTATAATCCCAGGTACTTGGAGGCTAAGGCAAGAGAATCGCTTAAGCCCAAGAGTTTGAAGTTGCTGTGAGCTGTGATGCCACAGCACTCTAGGGAGGGTGACATAGTAAGACCCTGTCTCAAAAAAAACACAAAAAACCCTGAAATGGTTCTGAACAAAATGCTAGAAATGTTATCAGATGAAGAGGGTCCAGCCCCTATCACTGTCAGCCAATACGCAGAGACAGGGATAGGTCCACCACACTGTATTTATAAGAAGGCCAGGGATTCTGGAGAATAGTGAGAGTAGCCTCTCTCTTTCATTTCCAAAAAGCACAGTTTTATATATAAAAGTTCAAAGCAAAGATCACATTAACCCTTATTTTAAATAATAATCAGCATAACTTAGTTACCTATTACAACATTCTACTTCAAAAGCTAATCACCTAAATGAATCCACTTAAACTACACAAGATAGACATCTTTAGGGTGGGAGCTAAATTCACAAAACAATAAAGGTTTTGTGAGGTAAAGGTTACTTAGGACCAAAAGCGACCAGACCAGCTGGCTCCGCCCTGACTGACTCCTTAGTCTCAATACCTGGGTTTTCATTGCCCATTCCTATTACTACATTTCATATCTATGAAATAGATTTTAAATGGCAATAATTACTACGATTTACTGTATTTGTCCAAGGATAGAACTTATTCAGGCGAGGGATAGGTTTAAAGTTGCACTGGAAACAGCATGCAGCTAAGTTAACAAAAGACAGGGGTACGCTAAATACAGCAACAAACACAGATGTCTGAGTATAACATACTTCTCCTTCTGACGACTAAAGCTTTTACCTCTAGTCTCTTCGCAGTGGTGCAGTTCACTTGCAGGCTTGAGTTTGATGGTCTTCTCAGGGGTATAAGGCTTGATGCAGGAGTAATGTAATCTGGACAACTTGACCACTTGTAAGTTGTAAGCAAGATGTCCCATGGGCCAGACCACTTTTCCTTGAGTAGTTTGTCAGGTCTTTCCCTCCATTCTAACTGGAATGTATGCAGGTTCATGAAGCAGGCGACAGGCCTCTTCTGAAGTATTTCAGAGTGTGCCAGAATGTAGCTCAGGAGGTGGCTAGGCGTGCCATGACAGAGATCAGTCATCTGCCTGAGGCCTTGAAAAGGCAGGAAAGATATTTTGGGAGGCACGTCTAAGGCCCAGTGAGTAAGTTCCTTGGTCTGTGTGGGTTGGTTACTGGAATGCAGGACCTGAAAAATATCTGAAAAACTACGCTAGGGTAAAGAAGTAAACAGAAGCCCAATCAGGCTGCTTCAAGCCCACACGGATGAAGTCAGGTTATGAAACTTGTGAGTTGAGAGATCTTTGTTGAGCCTTAAGACTTTTGCAGGTTAAGCCCAAGAGTTAGAGGTTGCTGTGAGCTGTGTGATGCCACGGCACTCTACCGAGGGTGATAAAGTGAGACTCTGTCTCTACAAAAAAAAAAAAAAAGACTTTTGCAGGTTTTTTTCCCATCAGTCTTAGACACAAATTAAATCTCCAATCACACTTCTTTTGGTATATAGTCTATAGATTGGAACTAGCATTTTAGCATGCTTTTGTAATGTTACTTCTGAGGCAGCCATCTCAATATACGTCAGAGACATGTACTTAAGGGTAAATATTTTTAATTTTGTTTTTCTTCAGTGCCCACTTTAAAAATAAAATACTTTACATGTAAAACTCAATTGGGGCTGGGTGCAGTGGCTCACGCCTGTAATGGCAGCACTCTGGGAGACCAAAGCAGTGGATTTCTTGAGCTCATGAGTTTGAGAACAGCCTGAGCAAGAGCAAGATCCCATCTTTAAAAAATAGCCGGACATTGTGGAGGGCACCTATAGTCCCAGCTACGTGGGAGGCTTAGGAGAATCACTTAAGGCCAAGAGTTTGAGGTTGCTGTGAGCTGTGACGCCCCAGCATTCTACTCAGGGTGACATAGTGAGACTCTGTCTCAAAAAAAAAAATAATAGGGCGGCACCTGTGGCTCAGTGAGTAGGGCGCCGGCCCCATATGCCGAGGGTGGCGGGTTCGGACCCAGCCCCGGCCAAACTGCAACAAAAAATAGCCGGGCGTTGTGGCGGGCGCCTGTAGTCCCAGCTACTCGGGAGGCTGAGGCAGGAGAATCGCATAAGCCCGAGAGCTGGAGGTTGCTGTGAGCCGTGTGACGCCACGGCACTCTACCCGAGGGCGGTACAGTGAGACTCTGTCTCTACAAAAAAATAAAAATAAAAAAAAAAATAATAATGACAACTGCAACAAGAAATTAGCCAGGCGTGTGGTGGGTGCCTGAGATCCCAGCTACTTGGAAGTCTGTCTCAAAAAAATAAATACAATAAAATAAAACACTATGTTGGGCTGGGCACAGTGGCTCACGCCTGTAATCCTAGCACTCTGGGAGACTGAGGTGGGTGGATCTTCTGAACTCAGGAGTTCGAGACCAGCCTGAGCAAGAGTGAGACTCTGTCTCTAAGAAAAATTATCCAGGAATTGTGGAGGGCTCTTATAATCCCAGCTACTTGGGAGGCTTAGGAAAGAGGATTGCTTGTGCCCAAGAGTTTAAGGTTGCTGTGAGCTATGACCCTGCCACAGCGCTCTACCAAAGGTGACAAAGTTGAGACTCTGTCTCAAAACAAACAAGCGAACTCAGTGTTATCTCAGGACTAAGAAGCAGAAAGAAAAAACAAATTGGAGCAAATCTGACCACGGTGTATAACTCTATACCCTTTGGCCAGTCTCTTACTCCCATGAATAGATCGGTTTGGTTAAACAGCTATGTGTCATTTTATTAACTGACATTGCAGACAGAGCTGGCATCTAATGCAAGTGGGCCATAGTTTCTTATTTTTGATCCATATTTTTCTTTAATTTCCCATTTTATTAAAGACAAATTACAGCAGGATCAATTTATTTGGCAAAATAAATTGTACTCTCAATACACTGGGTCAGATTATTTGCACAAAGTGCAGTAAGAATAATTATTAGCAATCTAGGCCTTTCTTTCTTTTAAAATTGGGATTGCTGGAACCTTTTATGAGGAATCTCACATTAGACTTGAAAGCCTCTCGAGTCAAGCCAAGGTTTCATCTGTACCATTAGATACCTGTATGCATTGGGTAAATTCCTCTTTTCTAGAGGTCCCAGAGTAACTTAGAGTTCTTGGACCTATCAGAATGAGGAAGGAGAAATCAGTCTTAAACTTATTAGTGATCCTGAGAAAGCAGCAGGCAGTTGCAGAAGAACTCCTCTAAAGATAAGAACAAACTTTACACTAAGCTAAAATAACCTGGAAAAGAAAAAGAAAAAAAATAATAAGAATAATACCCTGGTTTCTAATATCTGTAGCCATAACTATGTAGCTGATACTGGACTGAAGACAAAAAAAGTAAAAGAGTTTGGGAAAAAACTGTTCCCCAGAACTCAGCATTACACCTTGAGGCACCTGAGTTCTCACAGGCAATTAAAGGTTCCTTCCTCTATATTGTTGGTGTAAGTGTCTGTTTTAATTCACCATTTTCCTGCAACATTTTTGGTTCCCCCTGATGAGGAAAACGAGCAGATGTTGGGAGGGAGAGACTGTGGGAGTTTCCTCACTCTGGGGATAGCTCCCCTTAGGGGTACTCCCCAGCATTCTGACTCCAGTCCCTAAAAGTGCTCCTATGCGGATTACATGGGGCGGGGGGGGCCTCAGCAGAGTGGCAGGGGACCCTATGGAGGTCCTCTGCAGTGGCAGCTCACTAACAGAGGAACGAGCATATGGGGAAGAGCACATCCGGACTTAGGTAAGAACTGGATTAAAAAGGGGTATAATATTCAAAACCACTTCTCTCTTTCTTTCTTTCTTTTTTTTTTTTGTAGAGACAGTCTCATTTTGTTGCCCTTGGTAGAGTGCTGTGGCATCACACAGCTCACAGCAACTTCTAATTCCTGGGCTTAGGCGATTCTCTTGCCTCAGCCTCCCAAGGAGCTGGGACTATAGGCACCCCCACAATGCCTGGCTATATTTTTGTTGCAGTTTGGCCAGGGCCAGGTTTGAACCCGCCACCCTCGGTATATGGGGCTGGTGCCCTACCCACTGAGCCACAGGTGCCACCTTAAACCCACTTCTTTCAACCCTGAAAAAAAAATTAAATAAAAAGGGGTATGATAATAGTAAAGTCCACTCCAAGGAGCTTGATCACCTCCTTGAGGCAGGAGTCTCAGGAAAAAAGAGCAGGAATAGGAATTGACCTCCATGGAGGTAAGGGGCCTTCACAAGACAGGGGGCCTCCATGAGGCAGAGGGCCTTGGCAAAAGTAAAAGGGATTGGGAGGAATTGTTTAGCCTCTGCGAATAAGTGATGTGTGAAAGAGTGACTGTATAGCTCCATGACTGGTTACAGTTAAGGAGCTTGATTGGGCCCTAATCTGTGGTTCGGTATAGACATCATAAGACAAAACGGTGACTTGCTGCACAGCAGCAGCCATTCCTGGGGCTTATATGCATGCACCTTAGCTAAGATGCTTCTTAAAGCCTCCCGAGAGACACAGCCAGGCGGGCACCTGAGAGATCTTCACACATTCTCCCACCCCTTATTTGTCTGCATGGCAGGGCTGGGTCCTGAGCCATCTAAGGAAACTCCCCTTTGGTTAATAGTTCAGAATTTAAAAAAAAAGCTTTGTAGGGGACTATGGAGTTACTATGACCCCTAAAAGGTTGAGAAAACTTTGTGAGCTAGCATGGCCATCCTTTGGAGTAGCCTGGTCATCAGAAGGGAGTTTAGACATAAGTCTAATAGAGAAGGTATAGAGAATAGTAACTGATAAGACTGGACACCCTGATCAATTCTCATACATAGACACTTGGCTGACACTAGTGTTAGAGCCACCCCTGTGGCTGAGAGGACAGGCAGCAATTGCAATGGTAGCTAAAGCAGAAGAATAAAAGATTAAAAGACCTGGTGACAAACTACTACTAAAATTACTAGTAGATCCTAATCCAGAGGGTGCACCTGAAATGCAAATAAGGCCACAATAACATTTACTGACAAGAGGAACTGTTGATCTCAAGGTTCCTACACCACATCTATTGTTAACTGTAACTATGCCCCAGGAAGAACAGTGGAGATTATTCATGAGGCCAGAATAAGAAAATTTAGAGTCAGAGTTAATCGCCAAGTAGCCTAAGATACGAGCAGAAAACAACCCCCCTGGACTGGCCATAAATCAGGAACCTGTGTATGTGGAACTAAAGACAGGGGCACAACCTGTCCGACAAAGGCAGTATCCAACACTAAAGGTGGCACAGGAGGGAATTCAGGCCCCTTTAAACAGACCAAGTTCTTACACAACTATCTGCCCCTGCCAGTCACAGTGGAACACCCCTCTCTTACCAGTACCAAGGCTGGTACCTCAGAGTGTCACCCTGTGCAGGACTTAAGACTAGTTAATCAAGCTACTATAACTTTGCACCCGACAGTGCCAAATCCATACACTCTTCTTAGCTTGGTACCAGCAGAGGCTGCTTGGTTCACTTGTTTAGATTTTTTTTTTTTTTAAGACAGAGTCTCACTTTGTGGCTCCTGGTAGAGTGCCATGGTGCCATAGCTCACAGCAACCTCAGACTCTTGGGCTCAAGCAATTCCCTTGCCTCAGCCTCTCCAGCAGCTGGGACTGTAGGCGCCCACTATGACACCTGGCTATTTTTAGAGATGGGGTTTCCCCTCTAGTTCAGGCTGGTCTTGAACTCGTCAGCTTTGGCAATCTGCCTGTCTCGGCCTCCCAGAGTGCTGTGATTACAGGTGTGAGCCACTGTGCCTGGCCCTACTTGTTTAGATTTGACAGATGCCTTCTTTACTATCTGAGTGGCTCCAGTAAGTCAGAAGCTTTTTGCCTTCCAGTGGGAAGACTCCTGAAACAGAGTTGTTCAACAACATACCTGGACTCTGTCCGTATTGATCCTGAATTTTACTGTGCTTATTAAGCCTTTGTATGAAGCCACAAAGGGGGGTGATAAGGAGCCCCTGGTATGGGAGGCCCTCCAGGAAAAAGCATTCCAAGCCATTAAAGAAAAGCTAATGACTGGCTTGGAGCCTATGTAGCTCAGCAGTTAGGGTGCCAGCCACACGCACCTGGGCTGGTGGGTCTGAACCCTACCCCAGCCTGCTAAACAAACAAACAAAAAAATAGGTTGTGGCAGGTGCCTGTAGTCCCTGTTACATGGGAAGCGGAGGCAAGAAAATCACTTGAGGCCAAGAGTTTGAGGTCTGAGGGTGACACAGTGAGACTCTGTCTAAAAAAAAAAAAAGAAGCTAATGATAGCTCTGGCACTTGGCCTCCCAGATGGAACCAAACCTTTCTCTTTGTATGTATCAGAGAGAGAAAAGATGGCAATGAGAGTTGTAACCCAGACCCTGGGGTCATGAGCTTACCCTGTGGGATACTTATATAAACAATTAGGTGGAGTAGCTAGAGGCTGGCTGCCCTAAGAGCTCTAGCAGCAACAGCTCTACTTGTACAACAAGCTGATAAACTAACTTTTTTTTTTGTAGAGACAGAGTCTCACTGTACCGCCCTCGGGTAGAGTGCCGTGGCGTCACACGGCTCACAGCAACCTCCAGCTCTTGGGCTTAAGCGATTCTCTTGCCTCAGCCTCCCGAGTAGCTGGGACTACAGGCGCCCACCACAACGCCCGGCTATTTTTTTGTTGCAGTTTGGCCGGGGCTGGGTTTGAACCCGCCACCCTCGGCATATGGGGCCGGCGCCCTACTCACTGAGCCACAGGCGCCGCCCCTGATAAACTAACTTTAAGACAAAACCTAACTGGACTTTTTTGTAGATGGTAGCAATTTTATAGATGCCTTTGATCATCAAAAGACAGGCTATGCAGTAGTTACAGACAGTGAAGTAATAGAAGCTCAAGGACTCCTGCCTGGGACATGTGCTCAACAAGCAGAAATTATAGCACTCACCAAGACTCTGGAATTAAGTAAAGACAAGATAGTCAACATTTATGTTAATTCAAAGTCCTTTTTAACCCTGCATGTGCATGGTGCACTATATAGAGAAAAAGGACTATTGAACTAAGCTGGAAAACAAAGTATCACCAAGAAATATAAAACTTATTGAAGGCTGTATGGAAACCAAGCAAGGTGACAATAATGCATTGCAAAGGACACCAAAAAAAAGAGGCAAGGACATGTTATTTTAGGAAATACTAAAACTGATGTAGAAACACACTAGGGTAGCAGCAACCCAATGTGTATTTGTAGCCCTACTACCTTGGGTCCCATATGTAACACCTGTATATAGTAAAAAAGAATAGGAGGCTCGGCGCCTGCAGCTCAAGTGGCTAGGGCGAGGTTCGAATCCAGCCCAGGCCTGCCAAACAATAATGACAACTACAACCAAAAAATAGTTGGGCGTTGTGGTGGGCACCTGTAGTCCCAGCTACTTGGGAGGCTGAGGCAAGAGAATCACTTAGGGCGGTGCCTGTGGCTCAGTGAGTAGGGTGCCGGCCCCATCTGCCCAGGGTGGCGGGTTCAAACGCAGCCCTGGCCAAACTGCAATAAAATAATAGCCGGGCGTTGTGGTGGGCGCCTGTAGTCCCAGCTGCTGGGGAGGCTGAGGCAAGAGAATCGCGTAAGCCCAAGAGTAGAGGTTGCTGTGAGCCGTGTGACGCCATGGCACTCTACCCGAGGGCCGTACAGTGAGACTCTGTCTCTACAAAAAAAAAAAAAAAAGAGAATCGCTTAAGCCCAGGAGTTGGAGGTTGCAGTGAGCTGTGATGCCACGGCACTCTACCCAAGGTGACAGCTTGAGGCTCTGTCTCAAAAAAAGAAAAAGAAATTACTATTTATCAAAACAAGTTGGTCCTAGACTACCTTCTAGCAAGTGGTTCTCAACTTTCCTAATGCCACGAACCTTTAATACAGTTAAAAGGGGTCACGACCCACAAGTTGAGAACTGCTGTTCTAGCAGCTGAAGGAGGAATACGTAGAAAATTCAATTTAACTGTTACTTACAGATTGATAATGAAGGACCCCTTGGTAGAGTAGTGTGGTGTCATAGCTCACAGCAACCTCCAACTCCTGGGCTTAAGCGATTCTCTTGCCTCAGCCTCCCAAGTAGCTGGGACTACAGGTGCCCACCACAATGCCTGGCTACTTTTAGAGACAAGGCTCACTCTGGCTCAGACTGGTCTCCAACCTGTGAGCTCAGGCAATCCACCCACCTTGGCCTCCCAAGTGCTGGGATTACAGGTGTGGGCCACCGCACCTGGTCTTTAACCCAGATTCTTTATTCGGTGGATGGTTTTCTAAATGAGGAGGATTTGAAACTATGATTATAGGTTTTCTTTTCATAATTGAAGGATGTTTGCTTTTGCCTTGCTTATTATCTTAGTTCAATTTCTCAAAGGCATAGTCTCTGCAGTTGTGATAAAAGAGACCACAGGCAAAGTGTTCATGGTTCAATGATTATCAAGTATCTGGATGCCAATAATGAATGAGATGAGACCCCATTCCTTTTCTTTCTTTCTTTTCTTTTTTTTTTTGAGACAGAGTCTTACTTTATTGCCCTTGGTAGAGAGTGCTGTGGTGTCACAGCTCACAGCAACCTCCAGCTCTTGGGCTTAGGCAATTCTCTTGCCTCAGCCTCCCGAATAGCTGGGACTACAGGCACCCGCCACAACGCCCGACTGTTTTTGTTGCAGTTTGGCCGGGGGTGGGTTCGAACCATTACCCTCAGTATATGGGGCCAGCACCGTACTCACTGAGCCACAGGTGCCACCCAAGAGACCCCATTACTGATTGATGGGGGTCTCAAAGGCAGAAATGAGGAAAGAAATAAATCTTATACTTCTTAGTGATCTGAGAAAGCAGCAGGTAGTTAGAACTCCTCCTCTAAAGATAAGAACAAACTTTACACTGAGCTAAAATAACCTGGAAAAGAAAAAGAAAAAAAACTCTGTAACTAATAACAATACCCTGTTTTCTCACATCTATAGTCATAACTATGTAGCTGATATTGAACTGAAGAAAAAAAAAATATATATATATATGAAAGAGTTTGGGGCTCAGCAGCTAGGGTGCCAGGCACATACATTGGGGCGAGTGGGTTTGAACCCAGTCCAGGCCTGCCAAACAACAATAATAACTACAACAAAAAAATAGCCGGGCATTGTGGTGGGTGACTGTAGTCTCAGTTACTTGGTAGGCTGAGGCAAGAGAATTGCTTAAGCCCAAGCGTTTGAGGTTGCTGTCAGCTGTGATGCTACAGCACTCTAATGAGGGCAACAAAGTGAGACTCTGTCTCAAAAAAAAAAAAAGAGTTTGGAAAAAAACTGTACCGTGGAACCCAGCATCTCACGACTTGAGGCACCTGAGTTCTCACAGACAATTAAAGGTTCCTTCCTCTATATTGTTGCCTCAGCCTCCTGAGCAGCTGGGACCACAGGCACCTGCCACAATGCCTGGCTATTTTGTTGGTATAAGTGCCTGTCTATTTTCCTGCAACAAGAAAGTGACATTCTCGGGCAGCGCCTGTGGCTCAAAGGAGTAGGGTGCTGGCCCCATATGCTGGAGGTGGAGGGTTCAAACCCTGCCCCGGCCAAAAACTGCAAAAAAAAAAAAAAAAGAAAGTGACATTCTTTACTTGCCACAGTTGAAGAAATCTTATTGATGAGGTATCTGGCCAGTTTCTCCAACAGGATTTTTATTGGCCTTATAATGTCAACTTTAATTCTTTAACACAATCTGGACACCTCTGAAAATGTCATTTCAGTCAAAGCCTTAGAAAAATAATCAGTATCTTTCATTGTGTCCTGTAGAAGAAAACAGATTCTTATTGAACTTATGCAAATAACTACATTGTCAGATATTAAGAATATTTACAAATGGTTTTCAAATTCTGGAAAAATCAAGGAGAGAGGAAAAATAAATGTTTCAAATTTTGTTTACAAATACATACATCGCTACAGGCTATAAGTAGCACAAGAGATAGAAAAAGGGTTTTCTTGACTTCTTGAAAACAGAACACAGAAAGAATTAGCAATATTTCAAACAAGTCATAAAAATCAGCTCAGTCCCATGTAATTAATTTCTGTTCTATTTGAGGTTAGGTTAGCAAACCTTATGGACGAGTTAGCTTTCTTTGTTTTTTTTTGTAGAGAGAGTTTCACTTTTTGCCCTTGGTAGAGTGCTGTGGCATCACATTGCTCATAGCAACCTCCAACTCCTGGGCCCAGGCAACTCTCTTGCCTCAGCCTCCTGAGCAGCTGGGACCACAGGCACCTGCCACAATGCCTGGCTATTTTTTTGTTGTTGCAGTTTGGCCAGGGCCAGGTTTGAACCCGCCACCTTCGGTATATGGGTCAGGCGCCCTACCCACTGAGCCACAGGTGCCATCTGGAAGTGTTAGTTTCTAATTAAAGTCCTGGAAGTGGGCTTTCAGTCCAGTGGTAAATGATCACCAAAGCTATCATAAATTTGTATTTGAGAGAACCTGTCAGCCTTTCCATTACTTTCCTTGAAGGACAAACTTTGGACTTAGTGATTTAAGAAAAAAATACTTTCTGGCTCAGCACCCGTAGCACAGTGGTTACAGCGCCAGTCACATGCACTGAGACTGGCGGGATTGAGCCCAACCCCAGGCCAGCTAAACAACAATCACAACTGCAACAAGAAAACAGACGGGTGTTGTGGCGGACACCTGTAGTCCCAGCTACTTGGGAGGCTGAGGCAAGACAATCATGTAAGCTCAAGAGTTTGAGGGTGCTGTGAGCTGTGATGCCATTGCACTCTACTAAGGGCAACATAGTGAGACTCTGTCTCAAAACAAAACAAAACACTTTCTGAGATGAATTGAAAATTATTACCAAAGCTGGGTGTGGTGGCTCATGCCTGTAATCCCAATGATCCAGGAAGCCGAGGCAGACAGATTGCCTGAGTCCAGGGATTGGAGACCAACCTGAGCAGGAGGGAGACCCCACTCTAAAAATAGGTGGGTGTTGGCGGCGCCTGTGATTCAAAGGAGTAGGGCACCGGCCCCATATGCCAGAGGTGGTGGATTCAAACCCAGCCCTGGCCAAAAACTGCAAAAAAAAAAAAAAATAGGTGGGTGTTGTGATGGGCACCGATAGTCCCAGCTACTTGGGAGGCTGAGGCAAGAGAATCAATTGAGCCCAAGAGTTTGAGGTTGCTGTGAACTATGATACCATGGCACTGTACTGAAGGTGACAAAGTGAGGCTCTGTCTCCCCCTAAAAATTATTACTGATAACACACAGTAAGACAAATCAATATTTGGCTCAGCACCTGTGGCTCAAGCAGCTAAGGCTCCAGCCACATACACCCGAGCTGGCAGGTTCCAATCTAGCCCCAGCCTGCCAAACAACAATGACGGCTGCAACCAAAAAATAGCTGGGTGTTGTGGCAGGTGCCTGTAGTCCCAGCTACTTGGGAGGCAGAGGCCGGAGAATTGCCTGAGCCCAAGAGTTGGAGGTTGCTCTGAGCTGTGATGCTATGGGACTCTACCCAGGACGACAGCTTGAGGCTCTGTCTCAAAAAAAAAACAATCAATATTTTATAATATTAGAATATATATGTATATATATAAACATAATCCACAGAAAATTAAGTACCATTTCACATTTGACAATATTTCCTATACAGTTTTAACTCACTGAATAAGTCGATATGTCTTTCTCATACTTGCAGTGGTCTTAATATTTCAAAATGACCAAATTAAGAGTTTTGATTTTGCAAAGTTTATCAAATATCAAAGGCCTAAAACATTTTTCAAATAGGATCACAAGTCTATTCCCTAAAGGCAATACAGGAAATTATATGGGGGTAACCCTTAACGCTTTTAAAGTTCACTTTTTTTTTTTTTTTTTTTGGCTGGGGCTGGGTTTGAACCTGCCACCTCTGGCATATGGGACCGGCACCCTACTCCTTGAGCCACAGGCACTGCCCAAAGTTCACTCTTATCTAGTTAGCCAAAACCCTAATACAGACAACACAGGGATTGTTTCTTTTAGACAAGTTACTGAAAAAAAATAAATAAACAAACTTCCTATAGTGTGATTTTTTTTTTTTTTTTTTTGAGGCAGAGTCTCACTGTGTCATCCTTGGTAGAGTGCCATAGCATCACAGCTCACAGCAACCTCCAACTCTTGGGCTTAAGTGATTCTCATGCCTCAGCCTCCCAAGTAGCTGGGAATATAGGCACCCAACACAACGCCTGGCTATTTTCTTTTTTTTGTAGTTTTTGTCCAGGGCCGGACTTCAACCAGCCACTCCTGGTATATGGGGCCAGCGCCCTACTCCTTGAGCCACAGGCGCTGCCCTGCCTGGCTATTTTTTTTGTGTGTGTTATTGTTGTTGCAGCTGTCATTATTGTTTACCAGGCCCAGGCTGGGTTTGAACCTGCCAGCCCCAATGTATGTGGCTGGCGCCCTAACCACTGAGCTTTAGATACTGAGCCCTATAGTGTGATTTTCTTTTTCTTTTTCTTTTTTTTTTTTGAGACAAGAGTCTCACTTTGTCGCCCTCAGTGGACTGTCATGGTGTTATAGCTCACAGCAACCTCAAACTATTGTATTCACGAGATTCTCTTGCCTCAGCCTCCCAAATAGCTGGGACTATAGGCACCCACCACAACACCTGGCTATTTTTAGAGACGGAGTCTGGCTATGGCTTAGGCTGGTCTCAAACCTGTGAGCTCAGGCAATCCACCCACCTGAGCCTCCCAAGTGCTGGGATTACAGGAGTGAGCCACCTCACTGGGCTATAGTGTGATTTTTTATTTTATTTTAATTAATTAATTTATTTACTTATTTTTGGTTATTTTTATTTTTTTTGAGGCAGAACCTCAAGCTGTTGCCCTGGGTAGTGCACGGTGGCATCACAGCTCACAGCAACTTCCAATTCCTGGGCTCAAGCGATACTCTTGCCTCAGCCTACGAAATAGCTGGGACTTCAGGTACCCGCCACAAAGCCCGGCCATTTTTTGGTTGCAGCCATCATTGTTGTTCGGTGGACCCGGGCTGGATTTGAATCTGCCAGCTCAGGTGTATGTGGCTGGCACCCTAGCAGCTTGAGCCATAGGCGCTGAGCCAAGGTTTTGTTTTTTTTTGAGACAGAGTCTCACTAAGTCCCCCTGGTAGTGTGCCATGGCGTCACAGCTCACAGCAACCTCAAACTCTTGGGCTCAAGCGATTCTCTTGCCTCAGCCTCACAAGTAGCTGGGACTACAGGCACCTGCCACAACGCCCACCTATTTTTTGTTACAGTTGTCATTGTACGTCCGGGCCAGGTTTGAACCCACCACCTTTGGTGTATGTGGCTGGCGCCATAACCACTTGTGTTCCAGGTGCTGAGCAGTGATTTTTTAATTTTTTTAAACAGACTCTCACTTTGTACTGCTTGGTAGAGTGCCATGGCATCTGGCACGCTACCAAGTGATGACCAGTGCCATCATAGCAACCTCGAACTCTTCAGCAGAGAGAGATCCTCTTGCCTCAATTTTTTAATTTTAAGTGAGATAGGATCTCACTCTTGCTCAGGCTGATCTTGCACTCGTGAGCTCAAGTATTCCACCCACCTTGGCCTCCCAGAGTGCTAGGATTACAGGCACGAGTCGCTGCACACAGCCTTGTAGTGTGATTTTCAAATTAAAGGGAACCAGGTAGCCAAATTCTATAAAGCACAGCCAACCAGATCATATGTAAATTCCTTCATAAATTCCTTTCATGAGTTCTATGCAACCTGCATAATCGACAAACATGCTAAACTTTGTTTTGTCCTCCCTTTCATTTTTCTTTTCTTTCTTTTTTTTTTTTTTGAGACAGAGTCTTGCTATGTCGTCCTCGGTAGAGTACTGTGGAGTCAGAGCTCACAGCAACCTGAAACTCTTGGGTTTAAGTGATTCTCTCTCTTTTTTTTTTTCTTTTTGGAGACAGAGTCTCACTTTGACACCCTTGGTAGAGTGCTGTGGCATCATAGCTCACAGCAACGTCCAGCTCTTGGGCTTAAGCGATTCTCTTGCCTCAGCCTCCTGAGTAGCTGGGACCACAGGCGCCCACCACAACGCACAGCTATTTTTTGTTGCAGTTTGGCCAGGGCCAGGTTGGAACCCACCACCCTCGGTATATGGGGTCAGCGCCCTACTCACCGAGCCACAGGTGCTGCCCTTAAGTGATTCTCTTGCCTCAGCCTCTCAAATAGACTACAGTTGCCCACCACAATGTCCAGCTATTTTTTATTACAGTTGTCATTATTGTTTAGCTGGCCCAGCCCGGATTCAAACCCGCCAGCCTTGGTGTATGTGGCTGGCGCTGTAACCACTATGCTACAGGCACTGAGCCCCTTTCATTTTTCTTAAGTAACCAGTCATTCTGTTTCAGGACAAAAGTTCACCACACAAGAGCCTTTCTTACACAATGCCATTTTCTTTTCAGTTTAATATCTCTTACCCCAAAAAGCCACTTTTCACAAAACAAGATCACAGTTTACTGTAAAGTTAATCATTCTCTTAGCCAAACTAAAAATTAGAAAATTAAAAAGGCAAAAATCTTATTCTTTGACAGAGAAAAGACTTGACTCAGTTTCCCAAACAATCTAAACAGCTGAAGTATCACATCTCAAATGACTCAGACGTTTTATGAAATAACATGACTTCAAGATTTTAAGTTACTAAAGAGTTTTCTGGTCTGTCTCCTTTTCTTATGAAAGGAATCCACTTCCAATTCTCTTTGGAAGTGCTCTAAACTTTATCTTTTTTCTTCCTAAATAAAACCTGTTACCCCAATTAAGAAACAAAAAGAAAAGTGTTCTGAAACCATAAGATAGCCACTGGTCCTGATGTCTTTCCTGGTCCTCCTAAGTCACAGATAGCCATGTGGCATCAAAGATGGCTACAAAGGACAGGACCTATCTGTGTCCTTAATTCACTGACCAGGTGCAGAGTTCAAGACAGAAAGCGGAAAGACTGGAGGGTTCAGTTTCTCCCAGGATATCCAGGGGGGAAAGTTGAAGCAGGGAAGAAGGGGCCATGTGGACTAGACTGTGCCCTGTAGCTGGTGGCCTAAGTACCAAGAATATGTCCCTAGGACTTACCATAGCTATCTATCTAGACCTCAGAATTCAGAGGCTTAACATCAAGAATATTAGCTCACAGTCAAATCCAGTCAAATTTAGAAATATTACAGAGGCGGCAGTTCTACAATCATTGAACGTCTTAACTTTAATAACAGTTCTAAAGCTAGTTTTATTTATCAAAGCATACCAAAGTCAGGTTGGGCACAGTGGCTCACACCTGTAATCCTAGCACTCTGGGAGGCCAAGGTGAGTGGATTGTCTGCGTTCCTGAGTTCGAGACCAGCCTGAGCTAGAGCAAGACCCTGTTTCTAAAAATAGCTGGGCATTTTGGCAGGCACCTGTAGTCCCAGCTTACTTGGAAGGCTGAGGCATGAGAATTACTTTAGCCCAGGAGTCTGAGGTGGCTATGAACTATGACACCACAGCACTCTACCCAGGGTGACAAAGTGAGACTCCGTCTCAGAAAAGAAAAAAAAAATACCAAAGTCATGTGAACAAAAGGGCATTTGAGTTCTTTTTTGTTTTGCTGATGAAATATTTGATTTAAGTGCTTACTTTTTCTCTTCTTTTTTTTTGCAGTTTTTTGGCTGGGGCTGGGTTTGAACCCACCACCTCTGGCATATGGGGCCAGTGCCCTACCCCTTTGAGCCACAGGCACCACCCTTTCTTTTTTTTTGAGGCACAGTCTTACTATGTCGCTCTCAGTAGAGTGCCATGGCTTCACAGCTCACAGCAACCTCCAACTCTTGAGCTTAAGCAATTGTCTTGCCTCAGTCTCCCAAGTAGCTGGAACTACAGGCGCCTGCCACAATGCCCAGTTATTTTTTTGTTGCAGTTGTCATTGTCTTTTTAGCTGGCCTGGGCTGGGTTTGAACCCACCAGCCCTGGTATATGTGGTTGGCACCCTACTCACTGAGCTACAGGAGCTGCCTTCTTTCTTTTTTTAAAGCAAATTAATTAGAGCTCTTTTGCATATTTTGATAGTGAAATATCACAGGCATAGGACATATAGACACACAAACAGACATACAGACAGAAATGGAATTTATATTTTCCAGCTATTAAACATATTCTATTTTTATTCAGACTATTAAACTTTTAATTACTTAATTTATTTATCTTTGTTTAACTAGGCTTTAGTTATTTTTCTTTCTGTCTTTCTTTCTTTTTTTTTTTTTTTGTAGAGACAGAGTCTCACTGTACCGCCCTCGGGTAGAGTGCCGTGGCGTCACACGGCTCACAGCAACCTCCAACTCAGGCTTACGTGATTCTCTTGCCTCAGCCTCCCAAGCAGCTGGGACTACAGGTGCCCGCCACAACGCCCGGCTATTTTTTGGTTGCAGTTTGGCCGGAGCTGGGTTTGAACCCGCCACCCTCGGCATATGGGGCTGGCGCCCTACTCACTGAGCCACAGGCGTCGCCCTTGTTCAATTTCTAAAATCACAGTTTTTTCTTTTTGTTTTTGAGACAGAGTTTCACTTTGTTACCCTGGGTAGAGTGCTATGCTGTCATAGCTCACAGCAACCTCAAACTCATTGGCTCAAGCGATTTACTTGCCTCAGCCTCTCCAGTAGCTGGCACTACAGGTGCCTGCCACAACACCCAGCTATTTTTATTTATTTATTTTTTGTAGAGACAGAGTCTCACTTTACTGCCCTCAGTAGAGTGCCATGATGTCACAGGACTCACAGCAACCTCCAGCTCCTGGGCTTCCGTGATTCTCCTGCCTCAGCCTCCCGAGCAGCTGGGATTACAGGCGCCTGCCACAATGCCGGGCTATTTTTTGGTTGCAGTTCAGCCGGGGCTGGGTTTGAACCTGCCACCTTTGGTATATGGGGCTAGCGCCCCACTCACTGAGCCACAGGCGCCACCCACACCCAGCTATTTTTTAGAGATGGGGTCTCACTTTTGCTCAGGTTGGTGAGCTTAAGCAATCTACCCACCACGACCTCCCAGAGTACTAGGATTACAGGCATGAGCCACCGAGCCAGGCCCTAAAATCACAGTTTTATACATTAAAAGTTCAAAGAAAAGGTCACATTAACCCTTATTTTAAATAATCAGTATAACTTAGTCATCTATTACAACATTCCAGTTTAAAAGTTAATCTCCTATGGCTCAGCTCCCATTTCTCAGTGGTTAGGGTGCCAGCCACATATACCAAGGCTGGGGGATTCGAACTCAGCCCGGGCCTGGTAAACAACGACATCTGAAACAAACAAACAAAAAAATAAGCATTGTTGTGGGCGCCTGTACTCCCAGCTACTTGGGAGGCTGAGACAAGTGTATCACTTAAGCCCAAGACTTTGAGGTTGCTGTGAGCTGTGACACCATAGCACTCTACTGAGGGCAACATAGTAAGACTCTGTCTCAAAAAAAAAAAAAAGTTAATCTCCTAAATCAATCCAATTAACTACTCAAGATAGACATGTTTAGGGTGGAAGCTAAATTTACAAAACAACGAGTAAGTAACAAAAAATTACTTAGCACCTAAAGTGACCAGACCAGCTGTGTCATGTTGGCCCTAGCTTCACTGACTCCTTATTAGTCTCACTACAAGTGATTTCAAATGTGTTATCATCAGATAAATGAATTTCAAACAGTCTATCCTTTCTGGAATAAAAAAAAGTTACAATCTTGTCCCCGATTAATGTAAAAATGACAAAATTAGGCTTAAGATCTTTTAGTGCTGGGTGTCCATCTGTAATTTTAGTGTCAGCTATCAGAAGCTGCCCCTGGGGAACTGGGGACTTCTTGTAGATAATCATAAATTTACCTGTTCTAATTTGATCTTAGAGCTATTTTCTTTTTTTTTTTTTTTGAGACAGAGTCTTACTTTATCAGTATCAGTAGAGTGCCATGGCATCATAGTTCACAGCAACCTCTAACTCTTGGGCTCAAATGATTCTCTTGCCTCAGCCTCCCAAGTAACTGGGACTACAGGCACCCGCCACAAGGCCTGGCTATTTTTTTGTAGTTGTCATTGTTGTTTAGCAGGCTGGGGCCGTGTTCGAACCAGTCCTGCTGCATGTGGCTGGTGCCCTAACCATTGAGCAACAAGCGCTGAGCCTAGAGCTATTTTCAAAGGCACTATGTACATACTTTGAGTAAAACATCCATAAACTATTAACATTTTTTTCTTTCAGTTTTTGGCCAGGACTAGGTTTGAACCCGCCACCTCCGGCATATGGGACTGGCACGCTACTCCTTTGAGCCACAGGTGCTGCCCAAAACATCCATAAACTATTAAAATTAAGCCGAAATTGGCTCAGCGACCATAGCATAGTGGTTACAGCGCCGGCCACATGCACCGAGGCTGGTGGGTTCGAACCCAGCCTGGGCCAGCTAAAAACAACAATGACAACTGCAACAAAAAATAGTCGGTGCTGTGGCAGGTGCCTGTAGTCCCAGCCTTGGGAGGCTGAGGCAAGAGAATCGCTTGAGCCGAAGAGTTTCCGGTTGCTGTGAGTTGTGAAGCCACAGCACTCTACGGAGGGCGACTAAGTGACACTCTCTCAAAAAAAAAAAAAAAAAAGCCGAAATGAAAGAAGTCTGAGCTATGACAGTGTCAAGCAAAGGAGGCTTTCCTGGTAGAGAAGTGGGTCATTCTAGGCGTACGCAAGTTAGAAAGCGTGAATATGCTGATCCCATCCCGGGAGCAAGGAAGCTGGTGTGACCGGGGGGAAACGGAATCTCTGCTGGCCAGACCTGAAGGGAGGAGGCTGCAGCTCCAGTGCCAGGTAAGCCTAACAAGCCTCCCGGTTTCCCTGTTTTTTTCTCTCCCTTCTCCGGACTTCCGGTCTCTCTTCCCACTCAGCGTTGACTCCACCCCCTGGCCCGCCCCCAAGGAGACCAGGTGCCAGAGGCGGAGCCTGCGTGCTTATCGCATCGCGCATTCCAGCAGGGCCCGGAGCCCGCGGCGCGTCTGACTGACGTCACGAGTATTGACAGCCTGAGGCGTCTGCTGCCATGGTGGCCGGCAGCCGGGTAAGGATCTCAGTTGCTGTCCTGCCAGGCCAGAGCGCCTTCGAGGGCTCAGGGGAGGCCAGGAGTTTACAGCCAGGGTGAAGGGTTTGTTGTCTGCAGTATGATGAGGCTGAGGTGAGAGTTTAAAGCTTAGAAGCCAGACTCTGTGAACCAAGTAGGGGTGTGATGGAGGAGAGGGTATGTTCAGGCTGGGTGAGAGACGCTGTAGTCAAGCCCAGGGGGCTGGAGGAAGGCTTAGGGTTCAGGTTGGGGTGAGGGCAGTCGGGAACTCGGGGTCTGGGCAGGTGTTGGCCTTGAGGGTGAGTTTACCAGGCTCACGAATCTATCTCCCGCTTGCCCGCTTGCTTCCGGTGGCTTACGCGGGCTACAGGTACAGCATGTCTAGACTGGGGGCCCTCGGCGGTGCCCGCGCCAGTCTGGGATTACTGCTGGGCACCGCCGCTGGCCTTGGATTCCTGGGCATCTTTTACAGCCAGCGATGGAAACGGACCCAACGCCATGGGCAGACCCAGAGCCTACCCAACTCGCTGGACTACACACAGACTTCAGAGCCCGAACGCCAGGGTAGGAGTCCATATCCTGAGGCCGCAGTCACTGGGGACTAACGGGCCACGGTCTGGGCTGCGTTTGGTAGAGCCTGTGGGAGGGGGCCACCTGAGGGCTTCACCTTTTTGGAAAGCCTATTGGAAATGAAAGCATTCTTTGTTTTCTGTAGTCTTTCCCCTATATTCCTAGGAAAGTTAAGTTGCGAAAAGACTATTTAGCTTTCATTCTTAGTTCTGGCCACAGTAGTGCTGTGTTTGTATTAAATGCACTTCCTTGGGCAGGCCTGTGACTCAAAGGAGTAGGGCTCAGGCCCCATATGCTGGAGGTGGCAGGTTCAAACCCAGCCCCGGCCAAAAACTGAAAAAAAAAAAAAAAATGCACTTCCTTAAGTCTTGGGTGAGGTGTGTAATAAATAAAAGAAAAATCCAAAAGAAGGCAAAAGGAATAACTACTCTTGTAGAGATTAAAATCATGGGACTTACAAATTACATATTAGAATTCGAAGGGAACTTGGAGACTATCTAATCCAAGTTTTATTATACTTCTTATAAGGAACTGAGATTCAAGTAGATTGTGTAACTTACCTGAGATTGTCACAGAGGAAGTTGCAAGGTTGGACCCGGTCACCTGGATTCTAGACTTTCCACTTCCTGGGGCTGGTAGTATACCCAACTGAAGCTAAATGTGACTGGAAGCCAGCCATAGCTGAAATGGGTAATGCTTTTAGTTTTGCAAAACATTCAGGTTAACTTGTTTTAGCAAAGCATCTCCAGGGGTCCTCAAACTATGGCCAGCGGGCCACATGTGGCGGTGTGAATTGTATTTGTTACCGTTTTGTTTTTTACTTCAAAATAAGATATGTGCAGTGTGCATAGGAATTTGTTCATAGTTTTTTTTTAAAACTATAGTCCGGCCCTCCAACAGTCTGAGGGACAGTGAATTGGCCCCCTATTTAAAAAGTTTGAGGACGCCTGATCTAGGCTGATTTAAATCACTCCTTTCATCTTTGTGTGATGGAGGAGCAGTTAGATTATCTCACCCCCATGTTTTTTTTTTTTTGTAGAGACAGAGTCTCACTTTATGGCCCTCGGTAGAGTGCCGTGGCCTCACACAGCTCACAGCAACCTCCAATTCCTGGGCTTAAGCGATTCTCTTGCCTCAGCCTCCCGAGTAGCTGGGACTACAGGCGCCCGCCACAACGCCCAGCTATTTTTTTTGGTTGCAGTTTGGCCGGGGCCGGTTTGAACCCGCCACCCTCAATATATGGGGCCGGCGCCCTACCAACTGAGCCACAGGCGCTGCCCTCACCCCCATGTTTTTTGAGTATGGTGGAGTCATAGCTTACAACAACCATAAACTCTTGGGCTCAAGCAGTCAGAACAACCTTAAACTTTTGGGCTCAAGTGATCCTTGTGTCTCAGCTTCCCAAGTAGCTGGGATTACTGGTGCCTGCCACAATGCCCAGCTAGATTTTTTTTTTATTTTAGTAGAGACGGGGGTCTCACCCTTGCTCAGAATGGTCCTGAACTCCTGTGCTCAAGCAATCCAACCTCCTCGGCCTCCAGAGTGCTGGGATTACAGGCATGAGCCACAGGGCCTGGCCTTCCCCCGCCCCCCACGTTAATTTGCAACAGGTGTTTTCTCTGATTACCAACGTTAGGTGGTTTAGAAAAGTTTGTTTTGGAAACATCTTCAAAGAGTTATCATCACCTTAGGTTGTAACTGATTGTCAGCATTTTATAAACAAGTGGTAACCTACTATTGCAGTATGCTTGTCTTTCCTTCCCTTTTCTTGTGTTTTGTTCATTTCCTTGTAATTTCTCAGCAGTAGTCTTCTTTCTATTGATGTTGGAGGAAGTGGTCACAATTCCAGGGATCTTTCTTACTGTGCATTCCTTTTTTTTTTGAGACAGAGTCTCACTCTGTTGCCCTGTGGGGTAGAGTTTCGTGCCGTCAACATAGCTCACTGCAACCTCAAACTCCTGGGATTAAGACATCTTGCTTTAGTTTTTCTATTTTTAGTAGAGAATGGGGGGAGTCTCAAGCAGTCCACCTATCTCAGCCTCCCAAAGTGCTGAGATTAAAGGTATAAGCCATCTTGCTGGCCACTTACTCTACATTCTTGAACATTTTTTTAGATAGTTATCTGAAGCTTGTTATCATAACTTAGCTGTGAACATACGCTATCTGAGCCTCAACGGTCTTCTCTGTAAATTGAACTCCATTGAGAAGCAAGTGTTCTTGAATTCTAGGTGCAGATCTTTTCCTCCTCATATCCTATTTGTGTTACTTCTTCTGTTCCATTTTCCTCAGTGATACTGTTGCGGGCCATCCCAGGTGAGGCTGGAGGTGCTGCAGTGGTGTACAGCCTTTCACAGGAAGGTCAGGAGAAGGTGCTGGACCGCCTGGATTTTGTGCTGACCAGTCTGGCGGCATTGAGGCGGGAAGTTCAGGAGCTAAGGAGTAGCCTGCAAGGGCTTGCTGGGGAGATTGCTGGGGAGGTCCGGTGAGTAAAGCAGCCTCTTCTCCTGCTTGGCCCCCACCCACAACTTTTCCCTGTCCTTCCAGCTCTTTCAGCAAGAATGTTTTCTAGCTTCTCTGTCTCAAGAGAAACCAGTTTTTTGTTTTTTGTTTTTTTTTTTTTTTTTAGAGACAGAGTTTCACTTTATCACCCATGGTAGAGTGCCATGGTGTCACACAGCTCACAGCAACCTCCAACTCCTGGGCTTAGGCGATTCCCTTGCCTCAGCCTCCTAAGTAGCTGGGACTACAGGCGCCCGCCACAACGCCTGGCTATTTTTTTTGTTGTTGCAGTTTGGCCGGGACTGAGTTTGAACCCGCCACCCTCGGTATATGGGGCCGGCGCCCTGCCCATAGAGCCACAGGCGCCGCCCGAGAAACCAGTTTTATAGCTTCAAACATAACTGGGTGAAGGGAAAGCTGTACATTTGTTACCTTATCTTACATAAGCTTCTTGCTGCTTCTGGACGTGTGGTCTGTAGCAGCTGAAACTTTGTTCTGCCTAATCACGTCTGCCTATGTGGGCTGGACTCAGGCAGCTATTCTCCTTGCCCTCCTAAGCGGGGGCACCCAGAATTTTCTGTGTTCTTGGGTCTTGAAGCTCCCCCATTGTAAGGGGGAAAAACAGGCTGGAATGGGGCCTAATGATACCCTCTGGAATGGGGCCTGTTTTCCAGATCCCACATGGAAGAGAACCAAAGAGTTCGGCGGCGAAGGTTTCCATGTGCCCGGGAGAGGAGTGACTCCACTGGCTCCAGCTCCATCTACTTCACAGCCTCCTCAGGCGCCACATTCACAGATGTAGAGAGTGAAGGCGGGTGAGTTGTCTCTCCTGGAGGTAGTTGTGGCTGCGGCCAGCTTGTGTTGTGTAAAAGTATTATTTATCAATGTAAAATTCAAACCAAGCTGCCATAAATAATTTTAGGAACAAGGTATAAATAAATACGAAGGCCTCTTTGTTTATTTGCCCTGGCAATGGAGGCCCATTCATTCACTACGGTGAATGTATCCTATTTTTGTAATTTTCTTACTCTGTAAACCTTCTATTCCTCAATAAGCTTTGTTTCACACTTGCCTTAAAAAATATATATATAGGCTCGGCGCTGGTAACTCAGCAGCTAGGGCACCAGCCACATAACTGGAGCCGGCAGGTTTGAACCCAGCCCGGGCCCTCCAAACCACAATGACAACTACAACTAAAAAATAGCCAGGCGTTGTGACAGGCACCTGTAGTCCCAGCTAATTGGGAGGCTGAGGCAAGAGAATCATTTAAGCCCAAGAGTTGGAGGTTGCTGTGAGCTGTGATGCCATGGCACTCTACCCAGGGCGATATAGTGAGACTCTGTCTCAAAAAAAAAAAAAAAAAAAAAAAATATATATATATATATATATACACACATACACACACATATACTTATATGTATATAGATAAAAATACAGAACAGTTGAAACAAAAACCCAATTTATGTGATTCAGACAAGTGGAGAATTTTTTTTTTTTTTAGTTTTGTCCAGGGCTGGGTTTGAACCCGCCACCTCCGGCATATGGAGCTAGCGCCCTATTCCTTTGAGCCACAGGCACCACCCCAGACAAGTGGAGATTTTTTTTTTTTTTTTGTAGAGACAGAGTCTCACTTTATGGCCCGGTAGAGTGCCATGGCCTCACACAGCTCACAGCAACCTCCAACTCCTGGGCTTAAGCGATTCTCTTGCCTCAGCCTCCCGAGCAGCTGGGACTACAGGCGCCCGCCACAACGCCCAGCTATTTTTTGGTTGCAGTTTGGCCGGGGCCGGGTTTGAACCCGCCACCCTCGGTATATGGGGCCGGCGCCTTACCGACTGAGCCACAGGCGCCGCCCACAAGTGGAGATTTTAACAGTGGTTATTTGCCTCCTGTTTTCTTCTGAGACAGTTTATTTTTTACATAGAAATTATGTATTTTTTATTAGTTTGGGCATTTCCCTGTGTTATCACAAGGACTTTACAGGCATTATTTTGTGACTTTGTTCCTTTCCTTGAGTGGCTGAGCTGAATGTACAGAGATCTCTAAGCATGAAGTGTGTTCCCCCTCTTTGAGTCACCCTCTTCTGTCCTCTGACAGGGAAGCCCAGCTCCTGCTCCCTTGTACAAGTGAAAGCTGACAATCCTTAGTTCTCAGTGCCTCAGCAGTCCTGACTATGGGGCAGCCTTTGAGGCAAAGCAGCAAGAAGAGTCTGGTGGCCAGCCTTCTCCAAGTTTGGTCAGTCTAAGAGCTTTTGATTTTAAATCACTAGCACCATTTTGAAACTTTATTCCCAAGGAGAGAGTCTGATGCTGCCAGTGGTAGTAGCTACCCTTGTCTGCTTCTACCCTATTTCCCCCAAAATAAGACAGTGTCTTATTTTAAGGTGTGCTCCCAAAGACACGCTAGGTCTTATTTTCGGGGGACGTCTTATCTTTCCTGTAAGTAGGTCTTATTTTCAGGGAAACAGTGTAGCTTAAGTCATCCAGCGTGAGGTATAGAGGCTGACCTCTCTTTGTCCATCCTTTCTTCCCAAGGAAAAGACTGGTGCAGAGAATAACCAAGCCTATGCCAGGTGAGAGGAATTAGCTATAAACATGCACACGGAAACTAGAAGTAAAAATCAGCCATTATTGGCTCAGCGCCTGTGGCTCAAAGGCACCAGCCACATACACCTGAGCTGGCAGGTTTGAATCCAGCCCGGGCCCGCCAAACAATAATGACGGCTGCAACCAAAAAATAGCCGGGTTTTTGTGGCAGGCGCCTATAGTCCCAGCTACTTGGGAAGCTGAGGCAGGAGAATCGCTTGAGCCCAGAAGTTGGAGGTTGCTGTGAGCTGTGATGCCACAGCACTCTACCCAGACTTAGCCTGATACTGAGTCCCATTTTCCTGACAGCTGGTCTCATCTGCAGGGGTGTTAGGGTCTGTGATCTGAGGAATAGCTTGGTTACTAGGGGATGTGAGGGTTTTTTTTTTTTTTTGTAGAGACAGAGTCTCACTTTATGGCCCTCGGTAGAGTGCCGTGGCCTCACACAGCTCACAGCAATCTCCAACTCCTGGGCTTAAGCGATTCTCTTGCCTCAGCCTCCCGAGTAGCTGGGACTACAGGCGCCCGCCACAACGCCCGGCTATTTTTTTTTGGTTGCAGTTTGGCCGGGGCCGGGTTTGAACCCGCCACCCTCGGTATATGGGGCCGGCACCCTACCGACTGAGCCACAGGCGCCGCCCGGATGTGAGGGTTTTTATAGGAAGGTATGTAGCATATAGCCTTTTGGAGTTCTTCCCTTTGAGCTTCCATGACTCACTGCCCAGGGAAGGCCTGAGGCATAATGGAACAGTTTGTTCAGCACATCTTACTTAGTAACTGCAACCTTGTTTGGACTACTGTGTTCTCCTTTTCTTCATTTGGTTTTCTAAGAAAGTTAAGAATAATGTTATAGTCATGTGTTGGTTGATTGAGATATGTTCTGAGAAATTTGTTGGGAAAACATCATAGAATGTACTTACACAAACCTAGGTGGTACAGCCTACTGTACATCTAGGCTAGATGGTCTAGCCTGTCGCTTCTAGTATATGAACCTGTGCAGTATTTTACTGTGCTGAATACTGTAGGCAATTGGAACAAACTAAGTATTTATATATCTAAACAGACAAAAGGTACAGTATAAAAGATTAAAGAAATGAGCTGGCCATTGTGGGAGGTGAGGTAAGAAGCTCACTCGAACCCAAGAGTCTGAGGTTGCTGTGAACTGTGATGCCACGGCACTCTACCAAGATGACAAAGTGAGACTCTGTCTCAAAAAGAAAAAAAAAAAAGAAAAAGAAAAAAGATTGAAAAAATGAACTGGGTGTGGTGGCAGTACTTCAGAGGCTAAGGGGTTTGAGGCCAGCCTGGGCAACATAGACCCTGTTTCTACAAAAAATAAAATTTAAAAATGGTGCACCTGGCCAGGTGAGGTGGCTCACACCTATTATCTTAGCACTCTGGGAGGCTGAGGTGGGAGGATCCCTTGAGCTCAAGGGTTTGAGACCAGCCTGAACAAGAGGGAGACAATGTCTCTACTAAAAACAAAAGAATTAGCTGGGCATGTGGCAGGCACCTGAGGGAAGAAGATCACTTGAACCCAGGAGTTTGAGGTTGCTTTGACGTGACACCACTGCACCAAAAAAAAAGTTACACCTGTATAAGGCAGTTACTGTGAATGGAGCTTGTAGGAGCTTCTCAGGGTCAGTCAATGAGCGGCAAGTAAATTTGAAGGCTTAGGACATTGTACACCACTGTTCACTTAGGCCAGTGGTTCTCAACCTTCCTAATGCCGCAGCCCTTTAATACAGTTCCTCATGTTGTGGTGACCCCCAACCATAATACTATTTTTTGTTGCTAATTCATAACTGTAATTTTGCTACTATTATGAATTGTAATGTAAATATCTGATATGCTGGATGAAAACCAAAGGGGTTGCAACCCACGAGATGAGAACTGCTGACTTAGGCTATACTAAACTCATAAAAATATTTATCCTCAGTAATAAATTAACCTTAGCTTACTGTAACTTTTTTACTTTATAAACAAAAAATTTTCAAGATTTTTGACTCTTTTGTAACAAAATGCATTATATAGCTGTACAAAAGTATTTCTTTATATCTTTATCTTTTTTTTTTTTTTTTTGGTTTTTGGCCAGGGCTGGGTTTGAACCCGCCACCTCCGGCATATGGGCCCTACCCCTTGAGCCACAGGCGCTGCCCTATATCTTTATCTTTGTGCTTTTTTCTATTTTTAATCTCTTTTGCCCCCCTTTAAAACTTTTTTTTGTTGTTGTTAAAAACTAACACACAGGGCTTTCAGTCAGACATTCCATCTTCCAGTAATTAACCAAAGTGGTGAACACAAAGGGAAAGAGGAGAGGCACCTGATGCATATTCTCTAGGCCTTTTAGAAAACAGGGAGTTGTTCCTTTGCCCACATACCTGTGAATCTACACACACGTTACCATGACAAGACTGGAAGAGTCTATAATGTTACCCAGCATGCTGTTGGCATTATTGTAAACAAATAAGGGCGAGATTCTTGCCAAGAGGATTAATGTGAATATCCAGCAATATTAAATAAGAGCTAAGATAGTTTCCTGAAATACCTGAAGGAAAATGAGAAAAAGGAGGCCAAAGAGAAAGGTCTGGATTCAAATGAAGTATCAGCCTGTTCTACTCAGGGAAGCATACTTTGTGAGAACCAATGGAAAGGACCCTGAGCTGCTGGAACCATTCTCTGTGAATTCATGGCATAATAGGTGTACTACGTAGCACATGTGAGAACCTGTACAAAGGGCTGTAAGGTTCTAGAACCTATTATGTATGAATTTGTGGCATAATAGGTGTAAAAAATGCTACTGTTAGACACAAATGGGCATGGTGGCTCAACGCTGTGTAATCCTGGCACTTTGTGAGGCTGAGGCAGGAGCATCCCTTACGGCCAGGAATTCAAGACCAGCCTGAGCAATACAGCAAGCTAATGTCTCTACAAAAAATAGAAAAATTAGCTGGTCATGGTGGTGCACGTCTGTAATTTCAGCTACTCTGGGGGCTGAGGCAGGAGGATTGCTTGAACCCAGAAGTTTGAGGTTGCAATGAATTATGATCATGCCACTGCACTTAGGCTTGGGCAACAAAGAGAGACTCTGTCTCCAAAAAAAAAAAAAAAAAACAAAAACATACTACAGGCTCAGTGCCTGTGGCTCAAGCCGCTAAGGCGCCAGCCACATACACCTGAGCTGGCGGGTTCAAATCCCGGGCCCACCAAACAATGATGGCTGCAACCAAAAAATAGACAGGCATTGTGGCGGGCACCTATAGTCCCAGCTACTTGGGAGGAGGAGGCAGGAGATTTGCTTGAGCCCAGGAGTTGGAGGTTGCTGTGAGCTGTGATGTCACAGCACTCCACCCAGGGGGACAGCTTGAGGCTCTGTCTCAAACAACAAAACAAAACACCACCACTCTCAGGCGGCGCCTGTGGCTCAGTGAGTAGGGTGCCAGCCCCATATGGTGAGGGTGGCGGGTTCAAACCCAGCCCCGGCCAAACTGCAACCAAAAAATAGCCGGGCGTTGTGGCGGGCGCCTATAGTCCCAGCTGCTCGGGAGGCTGAGGCAAGAGAATCGCGTAAGCCCAAGAGTTAGAGGTTGCTGTGAGCCGTGTGACGCCACGGCACTCTACCCGAGGGTGGTACAGTGAGACTCTGTCTCTACAAAAAAAAAAACAAAAACAAAAACACCACCACTCTCATTAGCCCAGGCCTTTCTATTGCATACATCCTTGACTATTGGTATCACTATCTTCCACCTCAACATCTTGTTCCTGCTGTGAGCTGTGTGATGCCACAGCACTCTACCGAGAGTGATAAAGTGAGACTCTCTCTACAAAAAAAAAAAAAAAACAAACCAAAACATCTTGTTCCATTGGAAGGTCTTCAGGGGCAGGAGCTGTCATCTCCTATGATAAATGCCTTCTTCTGGAATACCACCTGAAGGATCTGCCTGAGGCTCTTTTATAGTTAACTTATTTTTATAAGTTGGAGTATACAAAAAATATATGCGCATTAAAACTAGGTGCTAAGAATTTTTAGCTCTGTTATAATCTTATGCAATTACCATTCAATATGACTGAGACTTTGTTGTGTGGCATATGATTGTACTCTCCTTTTCCATGTGACTGCCATTGGTCACCCCTGCTGAATTCAATTACTTCACAGGTGCCTACCGAAATAAAGGGAGCAGGCTTGGCACCCATAGCTCACTGGTTAGGGCGCCAGCCACATACACCAGGACTGGCAGATTCGAACCTGGAGGGGGCCTTGCTAACCAACAACAAAAAAAATAGCCAGGCATGGTGGCGGGCGCCTGTAGTTCCAGCTACTTGGGAGGATGAGGCAAGAGAATCGCTTAAGCCCAAAAGTTTGAGGCTGCTGTGAGCTACTACACCATGGCATTCTCCTGAGGGTGACAAAGTGAGACCCTGTCTCAAAATAAATAAATAAAATAAAAGAAACAAGGGAGTCTTGGTGAAATGCTCTAAGTCAGGCGTCCTCAAACTTTTTAAACAGGGGGCCAATTCACTGTCCCTCAGACTGTTGGAGGGCCAGACTATAGTTTAAAAAAAAAAAACTATGAACAAATTCCTATGCATACTGCACATATCTTATTTTGAAGTACAAAACGGGAACAAATACAATTCACACCACCATATGTGACCCATGGGCCGTAGTTTGAGGAACGCTGCTCTAAGTCTGCCATTTTATTTATTTATTTATGACAGGGTCTCACTATGTTGCCCTTGGTAGAGTGCTGTGACTTCACAGCTCACAGCAACCTCCAACTCTTGGGCTTATATGATTCTCTTGCCTCAGCCTCCCAAGTAGCTGGGACTACCGGCTCCCACCACAAAGCCTGGCTATTTTTTTTGTTGCAGTTGTCATTGTTGTTTAGCTAGCCCTGGCTGGGTTTGAACCCGCCAACTGTGATGCACGTGGCTGGTGCTGTAACCACTGTGCTATGGCTGCTGAGCCAAGTCTTCCTTTTTTAACTACCATTGCCTGGGTTGTCTAATCCCTATTATCTATATTCTCAAAGGCTAGCAGAAGTGGCCATTTTCTGTTCAATTTACTTAAATGGCTGTGGGCCAAGAGATGATTGCAGAGGCTGCGTTAGAGAAGAAGACAAAAATGAAATTGATATTTGACATATAAGAATTGAAAAGAGAGGATGAAGTAGGTATTAGTAGGCACTGAGACTTAAAGAACATCTCCACAACCCAAGGAAGCAGGTCCCTTGGGTGGGGAATTGATAATTAAGCTTTGTAAAGGGGTAGAACAAAAGGAGAAATCACAGCTCTGCCCGAGATCAGGAAGTAGAACTGAAGGCCCATACTGGTGGGTTTTTTTTTTTTTTTTCATTCATTGAGACAGTCTCATTCTGTTACTCAGGCTAGAGTGCTATGGGCCATGGTGTCAGCTTAGCTCACAGCAAGTTTAAGACTCCTGAGATCAGGCAATCCTGAGTTGCTGGAACTATAGGCACCCACCCCCATGCCCAGATAGTTCTGTTCTGTTCTGTTCTTTTTTTTGAGATAGTCTCAGTGCTCTGGGGTTGAGTGCCATGTCATTATAGCTCACAGCAACCTCAAACTCTTGGGCTTAAGTGTTCCTCTTGCCTCAGTCTCCCAAGTTAGCTGGGACTACAAGCATCTGCCACAATGCCCTGCTATTTTTAGAGACAGGGTCTTGCTCTGGCTCAGGTTGGTCTTGAACCTGTGAGCCCAGGCAGTCTGCCTGCCTTGGCCTCCTAGAGTGCTAGGATTACAGGCATGATCCACTGTGCCCAGCTAGATTTTCTATTTTTAGTAGAGATGGGGTCTTGGCTTTTACCCAGGCTGGTCTCAAATGCCTGAGCTCATACAATCCTCTCACCTCAGTCTCCCAGCATAATGGTAATTTAAAGAAGTTGTGCAAACTTCTAGGATCTGTTAAGAGTCAGTGGTTAACCAGGGACACTTGGGGGTGCTTCACTGTTGGGGGCTCACTGGAGTTCCCAAGTTTATGGGAGCAGGGCAGGGCTGCCACCTACCCTGATGGGAAGAGTGGCTTTCTCCCCCCCCCCCACCCCCATTTTTTTTTTTTTTTGTAGAGACAGAGTCTCACTTTATCGCCCTTGGTAGAGTGCTGCAGCGTCACACGGCTCATAACAACCTCCATCTCCTAGGCTTAGGTGATTCTCTTGCCTCAGCCTCCTGAGAAGCTGGGACTATAGGCACCTGCCACAATGCCCAGCTATTTTTTTGTTGCAGTTTGGCCGGGGCCAAGTTTGAACCCTCCACCCTCGGTATATGGGGATGGCGCCCTACTCACTGAGTCAGAGGCGCTGCCCCCCCCCCCTTTTTTTAATAGACAGGGTCTTGCTCTGTCATCTAGGCTAGAATGCAGTGATGCCATTATCGTTCACTGGAACCTTCAGTTGGGCTAAACCAATCCTGCCAAAACAGCCTCCTGAATAGCTGGGACTACAGGTGCTCATCAACATAGCCAGCTAGGCTGGCTTGAATTTTGCTCTAAAAGGCTCAGCCCCGTGACTGATCCTGTGGCGTGTGAAAGCCAGTGGTGATGCAACACTCTGTGATTTAGCTGGTTGCTAGCCTGGCAGTGGCCATGGTGAATAATTCTTTTTGCCATGCTGAGTGCTATTTAGGTTGAAGGGGGATTCTGGGAGAAGTCCACAAACTCTGAAATGGTTTTGAACATGTGGGCCCTGGGGTAAGGAGATAGTCTTAGACGGATTACGGGCTGAGATTTGATGGGTTGCCTCATTTCACTGAAGGCTCTATTACCACATTCTTCTAAATCAAATAACAACTTTGAGCTCCCAGGAGATTGACCGAATGTGGCAGAGGCTGAATCACTGTGGTCATCTGCGAGTGTGTTCCCTGGGCATTGTACTAAACACAGCTTGAGTTCCTACCCTGTCAGACCCAACTTACTTTAAAAATTAGCTCCTTCGGTAAGCCTTCCCAGGGAGGTCAACTAAGAGGGATTGCCTGTGCCATCTTCCTCTTCATTCCCTGGGGATTTATATCCTTGTTTAGGTTGGGTCTTACTCCCCCCCACCCCACTGAGAACCTCTCAGGGTCAGGGCCCATACGCCTGATTATCTTTGTTTGAACCCTCACACTCACCCTTCTAATGGAGTTTAGGTGGACTTGAAGGAAAATTACAAGGAGGAGGGGATATGTGTGTAAGTGCTTGATTACCAGCCTCTCATCAAAGGAATAGAGTAGGGTAGCTGGGCCTCCTAGCTCAGAGGGTGCCTGGGTCTCCAGTCTATTGTGGGAACACTGCGTTCTTCCTGAGTACACAAGTCCAAAGGACCTTTTCAAAGGTTCCCCTCTTGTCCCTATCAGATCTCAAAAGCCTCAGAGAGTGTTAAACAATAGGTGGTTTTCTCCAAGGGCTGGTTTGGTAGTGTGGGAGGTGGAAGGTGTGAGAGAATGGAGTAAATGCAGTAGCCCTGGAACATGATTATCGTCTGATGAGACCCCAGAAGTCCATGAGGCTGATGCCAGGCAGTGGGGTTTCAGATTGGTGAAGCAGAGCTCCTTGAAGTGAGGTGTGATAAAAGTCCTTTCTGTGCCAGCCTCACTGGAGCCTCCCTGACTCAACAGGCTTTGCCAGCTCTCACTCTGTAGGTGGTAGAAAGGCCTCTCCTGATCTCTGTATATCTTCTGGGTCTGTGAGCTCCATACTTTAGGACTCAAAGGGATGGCAGCATTGCAGAACTTTCCTTCTGGCTCAGGGGCCATGGGAGATTGTGGGGATGCCTGTGCTCTAGCCGGAATAAGTGGTCCTTCCCCAGGAGTGCCGAAGGTACAGAGAGATTTGTATTGTGAACTGATCCATTGAGGCAGTACTCAACTCAGTAGTGAATAGGGTCTCCCTCTCTTCTAGCAAAGAGAAATGAAGAGAATCAAGCATTCCACTCTAGATAAACCATTTACCATTTTGGCCTTGTGCCTAGCTGGGCAGAGTAGACTCTGATTTGGTTTTCTTATTTGGGACAGGTTCGGTTGGAGTTTCTTTTTCTTTTCTTTTTTTCTGAGACAATCTCATTTTGTCCCCCTTGGTAGAGTGCTGTGGCTCCATAGCTCATAGCAACCTTGAACTCTTGGGTTCAAGTGATTCTCTTGCTTCAGTCTCCCAAGTAGCTGGGACTACAGGCACCCACCACGATGCCTGGCTATTTTATAGAGATGGGGTCTTGTTCTGGCTCAAGCTGTTCTCGAACCTGTGAGCTCAGGCAGTCTACTTGCCTCAGCCTCCTAGAGTGCTAGGATTACAGGCGTGAGCCACCGTGCCTGCCAATCACTGAGTTTCTCAAGGTTGCCTTGTGCCTAGCTGGGTAGAGTAGACTCTGATTTGGTTTTCTTGCTTATTACTACCCAGTTTGGTTGTGAAATCTGATCTGACTTTTCTTTGCCCTTTTATTTATTTATTTATTTATTTATTTTGGTAGAGACAGAGTCTCACTGTACCGCCCTTGGAGAGTACCCTGGCGTCACACGGCTCACAGCAACCTCTAACTCTTGGGCTTACGTGATTCTCTTGCCTCAGCCTCCCGAGCAGCTGGGACTACAGGCGCCCGCCACAATGCCCGGCTATTTTTTTGTTGCAGTTTGGCCAGGGCTGGGTTTGAACCCGCCACCCTTGGCATATGGGGCCAGCGCCCTACTCACTGAGCCACAGGCACCGCCCTTCTTTGCCCTTTTAATTTCTAGTTTTTAATGCAAACTGCTAAAAGGGAAAGATACTTGGATAACCTCTTAAAACACGAGGTGAAGCTAGGTGCTGCGGTTAACCCCTATAATCCTAGCACTTTGGGAAGTCAAGGCAGGAGAATTGCTTGAGGTCAGGAGTTTAAGACCAGCCTAAGCAAGACTCTCTCTCTATAAAAAATAAAAAAAAATTAGCCAGATATGGTAGAGCATGCTTGTAGTCCCAGCTCCTTGGGAGACTGAGACAGGACGATTGCTTGAGTGTAGGAATTTAAGGTTCCAGTAACAATAGTGATGCCGCTGCTCTCTTGCCCAGGCAACAGAATAAGACTCTGTCTCCAAAAACCAATTAGTCCCCCACCCCCAAAACAAGGTGGAGTTAGGAAGGTTTTTTTTGTTTTGTTTTTCTTGAGATCAAATCTCATTCTGGAGCCTGGAGTGCAGTGGTATAATCGTAGTTTACTGTAGCTTCAAACTTCTGGGCTCAGATGATCCTCTTGCCTCAGTCTCGCAAGTAGCTAGGACTACAGGCATATGCCACTGAGCCCAGCAGATTTTTTTGTTTTGTAGATACGTACGTGGTCTCCCTGTGTTGCCCTGGCTGGTCTCGAGTTCCTGGCTTCAAGCAATCCTCCTACCTAGGTCTCCCCTAGTGTTGGGATTACAGGCGTGAGCCATCATGCCTGGCTAGGAAGGTTTTATTTTTATTTTTTTTATTGAGATAGAGTCTCACTTTGTCATCCTCGGTAGAGTGCTGTGGCATCATAGCTCACAGCAACCTCAAACTCTTGGATTTAAGTGATTCTTTTGCCTCAGCCTCCCGAGTAGCTGGGACTACAGGTGCCTGCCATAACACCTGGCTATTTGGCTGTTTTAGCAGGCCCTGGTCAGGTTAAACCCACCCACCTCGGTGTATGTGGCTGGTGTCCTAACCATTGAGTACAGGCGCTGAGCCTCAAGCAATTATCTTGCCTCAGCCTCTCTAAGTAGCTGGGAGTACAGGAGCCTGCCTATCACAATGCCTGGCTATTTTTTTTTTTTTTTTTTGTAGAGACAGAGTCTCACTTTATGGCCCTCGGTAGAGTGCCATGGCCTCACACAGCTCACAGCAACCTCCAACTCCTGGGCTTAAGCGATTCTCTTGCCTCAGCCTCCCGAGTAGCTGGGACTACAGGCGCCCGCCACAACGCCCGGCTATTTTTTGGTTGCAGTTTGGCCGGGGCCGGGTTTGAACCCGCCACCCTCGGTATATGGGGCCGGCGCCTTACCGACTGAGCCACAGGCGCCGCCCCTGGCTATTTTTTTTTTTTAGCAGGCCTGGGCCCAGGTTTGAACCCACCAGCCCTGGAACATGTGGCTGGCACCCTAACCATTGAGCTATAGTGACCCCCAGGACGGTTTTAAATACAAGTTCTTGTAGTAGATGTTCTTGGGACCCTCTTTTAAGATGTCACTTAAAGCTCCTCTCTAAGAACACAATCAGCATGGAAGGGGGACCAGGTGTGGGTGCTCACTTGGTACCTTCCAGAGCCTACAGTCTTGTTGTATAGGAATTTAAGGTTTTCTGGATGAGGAAGATAGCACTTCTGCCTACAGCATCGTGCCCTAATTTAGGCTGTCTTATATTTACTTTACTTGTAGGTATCTCCCTCATCTCTCCTTCAGTTCTGTTTTGCGCTAGCCATAGGGCTCCTACTTTTAGCTTTTATTTCAGGAATGAGGAAGGCTTATTACTAAGATATATTCTCTATGCTTTAGGACCTTCCGGCTCTGACAGACCCTGCTTTTACTTCAGTCTAGAAAGCTCTCTGTTTCTGCTTCTGGCAGCTAGAAGTCATGTCTTCAAGCTTGCTCAGTTATTGCCTGATTTAGTTGGCAGTTAGGGAAGATATGCTGGTGGCAGTTAAGATCCAAGAGAAACTTTGCTGCTTTAGTAGGTGTGTCAGGGTTGGGACTGCTTCCACATGGCTTATAGAAGCCCCAGAAATGCCTTCCCAAGGGGTTTTGCCTGCATTTTCTTCCTCTCCTGCTTTCAGCTATAAAGTACCTATACTACCTCCTTCCATACTCCCAAGGTTCCCAAGGTCTACTCCTATTGTGATTTAAGTTTGGTTTTGATTTGGGTCAGAGATATAAGTTTGAGAAAGAAAATGTACATATGTGTGGCTACCCCTGGCCTCAGAGGCTGACACCCATGCTTGTTAGTTCAGCAAATGTCTTTGGCTGATAAAGAAAAAGCAATTAACAAACTCTTAGCCTGATAATCAGACTAGCTCAGGATCTCAGTTCCACTAACATCCTAAGGCTTTTATCTTAAACATTATTTTTCTGGGGTTTTGTTGTTGTTTTGTTTTTTCTTTGTTTTGTGTGTGTTGAAATGCAAATTGTTTTTATTATATATTTTACAATAAACATTTCAAGAAAGAAAATAATTATAATAATTTCAAAATGCAATCTCTGGATTCAATAAATATCCTTTATATCACACCTAATCAATACCTAGAAACATAGGTAGACACTAAGTTAGTTAATGAATAAAATCAGTAAAATGACTATGTGAACTATTAATCTCAGGGATGAGGATCCCACATGATCAGTTAAGTCACTTAGTTGCTGTGGTTTTTTAATAACATGATTCACGTTTGTTTCAATCACACATACATCCATTGTGAGAGTTAAATTAGACT
This sequence comes from Nycticebus coucang, assembly GCF_027406575.1. Taxonomy (NCBI): domain Eukaryota; kingdom Metazoa; phylum Chordata; class Mammalia; order Primates; family Lorisidae; genus Nycticebus; species Nycticebus coucang. The sequence continues at coordinate 42,662,076 of NC_069785.1, read as the reverse complement.
GTTGATGTGAATAACTTAAACTGTGACTTTCATTACCTTAAAAGATGATTTGGTGTAATGCAAAGAAATTCAAAGAGAAAATTTCAGGACCCTTGATCAGAAGCTTGCAAAGCTTGTTGTACTACTTTGGTGTAGACAAAGGTTTAAGTAAGGCTAAGAAAAAAGAGCATTTCCTTTATCCTTTAGAGACAAGATCTCAACTAAACATTCTGTAGAAACTAGCTAGTTAGCCATCAAGATGTTACCAATAAAGAACTCTTCATATTAGCGACTAACCACATTTTAAAAGCTTTAGCTAGCATTACAAAACCAAATATTTAGGGAAATATTTATGAATACAAGCATAATTGGTTCATCTCTGAAATGCTAAAAGCCGGTTCCAACTGCGCTTCTACTCTTGCATGAGAAGGTACACATGGGGTGATCTACTGATTTATCTTCTCAAAGAACTCTTTGGAAGCAGTCGGATTTGGCTTGATTGTAGGAGAATCTGGTGTCCAGTTTGCTGGGCAGACTTCGCCATGGGCTTCTACAAACTGAAACACCTTCACCAAACAGAGTGTCTCTTCCACACTTCGGCCCACTGGGAGATCATTGACACTCAAATGCTTGATGACTCCATTGGGATCAATTATGAAGAGACCTCTTAGTGCAAGACCAGGACCTTCTAACAGCACACCGTTGTCTCGGGAAATTTGTTTAGTTAAATCTGACAGAAGTGCGATGTTCATGTGGCCCAAACTACCATTCTTCCTTGGTGTATTTATCCAGGCAAGATGTGTAAAGTGGGAATCCACTGAGACTCCAACAACTTCACAGTTTACATCATGAAATTCATTGGCTTTGTCGCTGAAAGCAACAATTTCTGTAGGACACACAAAGGTGAAATCCAAAGGATAGAAGAAAAGCACCAAATATTTTCCCTTGAAGTCATCAAGGCTTAGGTCTTTGAACTCCACATTGACAACGGCTGTACCATTAAAATAGAGTGCATGCTGGGTGACAGCAGGTGCATGGTATGAGGAACTGGTGCTAAAGGCTGGACTAGAACCAGACCACAATATGTTTGTCAAATGTGTTCTTCCACAAGCGGCAGGCCTAAGGGCTGTAGGAGCAGAAATGCTCCAAGGGATGGCATTCACGTGTCGAGCAACTGAGCCCTGGAGCAACCTGCCCACAGCTGCCGCCATCTTCAGTGTGCGTGGAAGTCCTGTTTTTTTTTCTTTTGAGATAAGAGTCTCAACTCTGCAGCCCAAGCTGGAGTGCCATGACGTCAGCCTAACTCACAGCAACTTCGAACTCTGGGTTCAAATGAGCCTCCTGCCTCAGCCTCACCAGTAGCTGGGACTACAGTGTGCATCACTATGCCCGGCTAATTTTTCTATTTTTTCTTTTTAGTAGACAGGCTGTTGTCTTGTTCAGGCTGGTCTCAAACTTCTGAGCTTGAGTGATCCTCCTGCCTTAGCCTCCCCGAGTGCTAGAATTACAGATGCAAGCCACCATGCCTGGCCTATCTTAAACATTTTTATTTATAAAAAATATATATCTCAGCCAGGGGTTGTGGTGGGTGCCTATAGTCCCAACTATTTGGGAGGCTGAGGCAAGAGAATCACTTAACCCAAGAGTTTGAGGTTGCTGTGAGCTGTGATGCCGCGGCACTTTACTGAGGGCAACATAGACTCTCTCAAAAAAAAAAGAATATATCTCATTGAAGCAATCATATGTTATCAAAATTTAGAAGAAAAACTATTTTTAATTTCTCTACTCCTAAGAGATCTATTGACAACACTTTTTAATTTATTTTTTGGTGTTTTTTTTTGGGGGGGAGGGGATAAAGTCTCACTATGTCCCACCTTCAGTAGAGTGCTGTGGTGTCACAGCTCACAGCAACCTAAAATTTTTGGCCTTAAGTGATTCTCTTGCCTCAGCCTCCCAAGTAGCTGGGACTATAGGCACCTGCCACAATGCCCAGCTATTTTTTTGTTGCAGATGTCGTTGTTTAGCTGGCCTGGGCTGGGTTTGAACCCACTAGCCTTGGTGCATGTGGCTGGTACCATAACCACTGTGCTACGGGTGCCGAGCCTGTTTGTTTTTTAAGGCTAGTCAAGTGAAAGAGTGGGAGTGAAGAAGGAAGAAAGCAATCTGTATCTGGTTGTGATCAATTAGTTGTAAACACCACTGCTGGCAGCATTTTGTACATAACCTTTTTAGGCTTTTTTGGTTTGTATTCTGGTAGATTTAGTGGTAGCTAAGCAAGGGGTTTTTATATTGGTCCGGACTCTCACAGCCCTCCAGCTGGTGGGCTACTCTTTCCGTCCCAGATCAATTTCCTAGCCCATAGTTAGCATTGGAAGCTTTCCCTTGAAGACTAATTTCTGCCCTTACAATGTAGAGATGATTGTTATTTGATGCTTTGACAGCACAACATAGTCCTTCTTTGGGGGTGGGGTATAGGCCCTTGAGGCTCTGAGCTGAATAATCCCCTCCCTTGATCCTGTCACTTATATTTCTCTGCCAGTTATACAACAGCCAATGCTGAGTCTGACTATGAGCGGGACTCTGACAAGGAGAGTGAGGATGGGGAAGATGAAGTGAGCTGTGAGACTGTGAAGATGGGGAGAAAGGATTCTCTGGAGCTGGAGGTGGAGGCAACATCGGGTCTGGAGCACAGTGCTGTGGAGGCTGGAGATTCCTCAGGCCTGGAGGATGTGCTGCCCCTTCTGCAGCAGGCGGACGAGCTGCACCAGGGCAATGAGCAGAGCAAACGGGAGGGCTTCCAGCTGCTGCTCAATAATAAGCTGGTGGTGAGGGTCCAGATGCCTGTTTGCTGCCCCTCACTTCCCTCCCTCAGCTAAAGACCCCCAGGGGATGAAGGAAGGTCCATGTGGTTACTGACCCTGCAAGATGACATGGGAAGGGAAATGGCCAGCTCTGCACCTATCCAGATTGTGTATCCTCTTCTAAGGAGGTCCAGTGTGGATGCCAAGAAGTGTACTGCCTGCTGCATAGCTGCTTCCCCGCTGGGGAGGGGGAATGTAGTTCTCTGCCTCTTGTAGAGATACTGCAAAAAGAGCTCCACCTTCCTCTCTATGGGGAAAATGTGCAAAGAATTGGTTTTTTTCTTTTTTTCCCTTTGCTTCCCTTGAGGCAGAGCCCAAGTGGCCATTCTCACTTGAAGTTTACATCTCAGGTTCACTGACAAAACTGATACCCAGGTGTAGTAAGTGCCCCCTCAAAAGTTAGAATTTTCCCTTTTTTTGGGCAATTCCACATTTTTTCCTTGTGTCAGCAAAAGACCTCTTGCTATACCTCATGACATCTTCTTGGAGTTGACTTTTCCTTCTGGCAGTATTAGCCCGGAATGCCCTTGCCCTGCGATTATGCAGGCTATTGGCTAGAGACAATGTGTCTTCTGTTATCCGCACATGGGAAGCAGTGGAGTAGGGGGGACACTGCATAGAAGCTGACCTGATGTCAGTGCTTGTAACACAGTAGCTTGGAAATGCGAACCTAGGGTATGGGAAGGCCAGGGCACCCATTCTCCAGAGGGAAAAGAGGCCTTACCCTTTTCTGTTTGGTCTGCAGTATGGAAGCCGGCAAGACTTTCTCTGGCGTCTGGCCCGGGCCTACAGTGACATGTGTGAGCTCACTGAGGAGGTGAGCGAGAAGAAGTCATATGCCTTAAATGGTAAGTGCTGATAGGTTTCTGGTAGGAAGGTGACTGGCTGATTCTGGAGGTGCAGCTGTTCCACGTTGGGGTCTAGAAGAACCATCAAGATGCTGGCTGTAGAGAAGTTGTGGTTCAGCTACTTATTAGGGACAAACTCCAGCTCCCAAGGACCTTTGTTTCTGCCTCTTGAGGAAGAGAGCAGTCTTTGTTTATCTGCATATCATGGTGATTTAACACAGGTGCCTGTTTTTTTGTGTTGTTATTGTTTTTTTTTAAACAGCTAAAATAGGGCCAGCTAAAACAATGACAACTGCAACAAAAAAATGGGCATTGTGGTGGGCACCTATAGTCCCAGCTACTTGGGAGGCTGAGGCAAGAACATCACTTAAGCCCAAAAGTTTGAGGTTGCTGGGCGGTGCCTGTGGCTCAGTGGCTAGGGCTCCAGCCCCATATACCAAGGGTGGTGGGTTCGAACCTGGCCCTGGCCAAACTGCAACAAAAAGTAGCTGGGCATTGTGGTGGGTGCCTGTAGTCACAGCTACTCTGGAGGCCGAGGCAAGAGAATCGCCTAAGTTCAGGAGTTGGAGGAGGTTGCTGTGAGCTGTGACGTCATGAGGTTGCTGTGAGCTGTGGTATCACAGCACTCTATGGAGGGCGACATAATCAAACTCTTGTTTCAAACAAACAAAGAAAATGCCCCAAACCACAGTGGCTTGTGCCTATAATCTTAGTACATTGGGAGGCTGAGGTTGGAGGATTGCTTAAAGCCAGGTCGGGAGTTGGAGACCAGCCTGAGCAAGAGTGAGACAGTCTTTGTACAAAAAATGGAAAAATTGGCTGGGTGTGATCGTGCGTGTCTATAATTCCAGCTATTGGGGAGGCTGAGGCAAGAGGATTGCTTGAGCCCAGGAATTTGAAGTTACAGTAAGCTATGATGACACCATTTACACTTCAGCCTAGGGGACACAGAGTGAGATCCTGTTTAAAAAAAAAAAAAACAAAAACACGGCTCGGTGCCTGTGGCTCAAACGACTAAGGTGCCAGCCACATACACCTGAGCTGGCGGGTTCGAATCCAGCCCTGGCCCGCCAAACAACAATGATGGCTGCAACCAAAAAAATAGCCGGGCATTGTGGCAGGCACCTGTACTCCCAGCTACTTGGGAGGTGGAGGCAGGAGACTCGCTTGAGCCTAGGAGTTGGAGGTTGCCGTGAGCTGTGATGCCACAGCACTCTACCCAGAGTGACAGCTTGAGGCTCTGTCTCAAAGAAAAAAAATACCACAACCATCTTTGTTGGGTCTAAAGTTCATCAGTTTTCTCTCTGTAAAGGCTGGAGGCAGGCATTCTTTGGGTTCTCAGGCCATATCTTAATCCACCCCCACTGTCTGTTTAGCTTGGTAAGAACTGTTCATCTCATTCTTTTTTTTTTTTTTTTGTAGAGACAGTCTCACTTTATGGCCCTGGGTAGAGTGCCGTGGCCTCACACAGCTCACAGCAACCTCCAACTCCTGGGCTTAAGCAATTCTCTTGCCTCAGCCTCCCGAGTAGCTGGGACTACAGGCACCCGCCACAACGCTTGGCTATTTTTTGGTTGCAGTTTGGCCGGGGCTGGGTTTGAACCTGCCACCCTCGATATATGGGGCCAGCGCCCTACCGACTGAGCCACAGGTGCCACCCTCTTTTTTTTTTTAGACAGAGCCTCAAGCTGTCGCCCTGGGTAGAGTGCTGTAGCATCACAGCTCACAGCAACCTCCAACTCCTGGACTCAAGCGAGTCTTCCTGTCTCCACCTCCCAAGTAGCTGGGCCTACAGGCGCCTGCCACAAGGCCCGGCTATTTCTTGGTTGTAGCTGTCATTGTTGTTTGGCGGGTCCGGGCTGGATTCGAACCCGCCAGCTCAGGTGTATGTGGCTGGTGCCTTAGCCGCTTGAGCCACAGGTGCTGAGCCTGTTCATCTCATTCTTTGCTGTTACTTTCCTAGGGAGACAGTGCTTTGAAGGGGGCAGAGAAAAGTGCCCAAAGTGGTAGTGTCCCTCACTGGTGGGGCCATATGTTCCTTCTGTTGGGGAAAGGGGATGTGGAGTCCTTCACAGCATCAGTTGTCTTAAAAAATTAAACATTGGCTCAGTGCCTGTAGCTCAGGCGACTAGGGCGCCAGCCACATACACTGAAGCTGGCAGGTGTGAATCCAGCCCAGGCCAAAAAATAGCCGGGCATTGTGGCAGGCGCCTTTAGTCCCAGCTACTTGGGAGGCTGAGGAAAGAGAATCGCTTGGGCCCAGGAGTTGGAGGTCGCTGTGAGCTCTGATGTCACAGCACTCTACCCAGGGTGACAGCTTGAGACTGTCTCAAAAAAAAAAAAGTAAACGTTTATACCATAATTATCACTGTAATGAGATATTTCAGATTAGCCAGGCCACCACCTACCACATTACGTTTGTTCCATTTTCTCCATGTTCCTTCCCAAGCCTTCTCCATTTTAATCAAAGAAGTCCATTTTGCAGTATGTTCTTTCCTGCAGGGCACAGGCGCCGGCAGCCCTCAATTTCAAGCCTGTAGGTTCCAGCCTCTTTGATACTGTAAGGGACCTTTGTCAGGGCTTTCCATGTTTGGGCTTTGACTTCTTTGTTGGATGACTAACATAGAAAACTTGGTAAGACTAAGCAAAAGTCACCTCTGGTCAGACCTCAGTCCATTTGGCTCCTGAGGAGTTTTGGCCTAGAGCTGTGATTAATGTCCTTGGATCACTGATCCTTCTGAGAACTTTGTCAAAGAGGCAAACCCTCTCTCCAGTAAATTGCACATATACTTAAAATTTCATACAATTTGAGATAGGTCCATAGGTCCCAGATCAAAAGCCCTCCAAATGTCTGTTGGGGAAGTTTCTGATTATTGTTAGGTCCTTTTCCTATTTGAAACGCTAAAATTCGCTTCAGGGTAGCTGGGGCTGTTGATGACACAAATGGGGAGGCTGAGGTGAAGCAGAAGTTATCCCTTATAAGCAGTATGCAGCCTTTCATTTTGTTCCAGTTCACAACTGTGTCCAAGCTGGATAGGGATTGGTGAGAACTAAAGTAGTCATTCTTCCCACAGCTCTTCCTGTGGAGTTATGCCTGGGAGCCCGCATCAATTCTGCATCTACCTTTGTCTTACAGGAAAAGAAGAAGCAGAGGCTGCTCTGGAGAAAGGGGAGGAGAGTGCTGAATGTCACCAGTGGTAATAACATGCTGCAGGGTTCTAGGAAGAGCCATTAAGGGCCAGAGTAGAGAAAAGCCCTTTCCTTGCTCTGCTCTGGCCAGAGGTATTTGCCCAAGGAACCAGGATAGGGAGCTCAGCCTTGTATTTCCACATGCCTCACCCTACCTCCCGCCAGCCAACCAAGGAAGTTTTCTTTGGGAGATTCCTTGGGTATGAGGCGAGGAGGATAACAAGCTTTCTTCTGATGGGGACTTGGAGAAAGGAATAGCTTTGTAAAAGTCATTTCAGCTACAAAACTTGTATGAGTTGTTGGCTCCTCAGGGCCGCTGGGACAATTTGCAGCTCTCCTGCCTTGTATAACCTCTTCTTTTCCCTAGCTGTGATCTCTGGCTGGTGGTGGACTTTGGCTTCTTTGCTTGGTTTGCATGAGGAAAAGTGGATGTGAGCTCACCCCAGGGAGTTTAGTGGTCAATTTATTAGCTTATAAAAACTATCAGGCCTCGGGCAGCGCCTGTGGCTCAGTCAGTAAGGCGCCGGCCCCATATGCCGAGGGTGGCGGATTCAAACCCAGCCCTGGCCAAACTGCAACCAAAAAATAGCCGGGCGTTGTGGCGGGCGCCTGTAGTCCCAGCTACTCGGGAGGCTGAGGCAAGAGAATTGCTTAAGCCCAGGAGTTGGAGGTTGCTGTGAGCTGTGTGAGGCCACGGCACTCTACCGAGGGCCATAAAGTGAGACTGTCTCTACAAAAAAAAAAAAAAAAACTATCAGGCCTCTTTATGGTCTCATGTGAGGCAAACTTCTGCCAACTTGCATAGGTTAGGGCCAACTCATGTCTTGGGTCTTGGTTCCAGCATCTCAGTGATTTAGTGAAAATGTTCCTTTCCATATTTCCACCCTCAGATTGTGAGCTATGTGAGAGGCTCTGTTTTTCTATCAGTTGCCAAAACTTTGTAGTACCCGTTTCTTGGGTGTCACTGCTTCCCTGAGCTCCAAAAGATGAAAATTGTCTTCACACTTTCTAGGGTATTCCTGAGGCAGAGCTGTTTGGATTAAACATGGAAATGAGCCTCCAGAAGTATCTGACACAAATACACCCCAGATATTTAGGAAATACATGAAAAAGCAACTTGGATCTGGTTTGATACTGATCTGATGTGAACTGTGCTTCTAGGAACAGTGTTTAGGGCATGGGGTGTTAGAACCTTGTTTTTGAAGATAGAAGATGGGAAGCTGGGTGGTTTGTTGGGGTTGGGGGATGGCAAGGATTTCCAAGTTACCATTAAAAATTCCTTAAGTATCCCCTCTCAATTTGTGTGTACTAAGACATTCTTTCCAAGTTCCAGTGATATTAGGTATACTTCCAAGGTTACTAAGACCCTCTTTTTAGTGTCTACTTAGAAGACAAAAAGCAATGTACTGAGGTCTCTTACACTTTGGTGCTGATTATTACTTTTCAGGTTTTTATACCTGTGGCTGTACTATTCATGAGAAAGTGTTTATTTGGAGATTTGGACTGAGACCTTGCCTGAAATTTTTTTTTTCTTTTTTTGAGACAGTCTCACTCAGTTGTCCTGGGGTTAAGTGGTGTGGTGTTACTGCTCACAGCAATCTCAAATTTTGGGGCTCAAGTGATTGATCCTCTTGCCTCAGCCTCTCAAGTACCTGGGACTATAGGTGTCCACCATAATGCCCAGCTATTTTTAGAGACGGGGTTTTGTTCTTAGGCTGGTCTCAAACTCATGAGCTCAAGTGATCTGCCCACTTCAGCCTCTCAGAGTGGTAGGATTACCGGCATGAGCCGCTGTGCCCAGCCTTTTTCTTTTTTTGAGACAGTCTTGCTCTGTTGCCTAGGCTAGTAGCCTTGCTCACAGCAACCTTAAATTCTTGTTGCCTAAATATTCCTAAAACTCAGCCTTTTTGTACCTAGGATATACTAGAGAATTGTAAGCCTACCACTGTATTAAAGTTTATGAAGAGAGGGAATTATATAGAGGGAATTTATAAGAGAGGGAATTATGAAGAGAGGTGGAGGGGCAGGAGACAGTGTAACCAGCCTGTGGGTGGGACATCCATTCCTTGCAGTGATGGTACCCAGCCCTTATCCTTGAGCTTGCTGCTGCTTTCCCCTTAGGTATGCAGTGCTTTGTGGTCAGCTGGCTGAGCATGAGGGCATCCAGAGGCGCATCCAGAGTGGCTTTAGCTTCAAGGTGAGGACCAGTTCCTCTTTCCCTTGTGCTGGCCTATTCCAGATTTCCCGCTTCTTCCCAGCTCACTTAGAAGAGGCTTACTTGCCTCTTGTTTTAGCTACTCTGGTGTCTGATATTAGTTTTTATTTATATTTTCTTCTCAGGAGCATGTGGACAAAGCCATTGCTCTCCAGCCAGAAAATCCCATGACTCACTTTCTTCTTGGCAGGTGGTCCTACCAGGTGAGCTGCATTCCAAGACTGATGTTCTACAGGGTCTTTAGCCTGTCTGCCTCAGATACCAATTCCTTTGAATATTGGTGCTATTGGTGGCTGGACCCCGCTCTGTTTGACTCTGCTTGTTTTTAGTACAGAATATTCAGCATTCCTTAGGATAAACAACCTTTAAAACCTTTTATTCACATCTTGATCTTTGGTGGCAGGTCTCTCACCTGAGCTGGCTAGAAAAAAAAACTGCCACAGCCTTGCTTGAAAACCCTCTCAATGCCACTGTGCAGGATGCCCTCCAGAGCTTCCTAAAGGTATCAGGGAAGGGAAGGATGGATGGCAGCCAAAAACATTGGCTGTTTTTCCTAAGGCCATTATTGGGACCCTTAATAGGAGGGATTTCTGGTAGGGGGCAGTTTGCCTGTTTGGTGGGAAAATCTGAATCACCTGTAGAACTTATTGCCAGACCCCACCAATGAATCAGTCTGGGGACTAGAAATCTCCATTTAATAAACTTCAGCCTGATTTGAATCTGGGAACTTCTTCTTTTTTTTTTTAAGACACAGAGTCTCACTTTATTGCCCTCGGTAGAGTGCTGTGACATCACAGCTACAGCAACATCCAACTCGTGGGCTTAGGCGATTCTCTTGCCTCAACCTCCTGAGTAGCTGAGACTACAGGCGCCTGCTACAATGCTAGGCTATTTTTTTGTTGCAATTTGGCCGAGGGTGGATTTGAACCTCCTACCACCCTTGGTATATGGGGCCAGTGCCCTACCCACTGAACCACAGGCGCTGTCCAAATCTGGGAACTTAACTGAAATACCTTCTTCTCTAGGCTGAAGAACTACAGCCAGGATTTTCCAAAGCAGGAAGGATATATATTTCCAAGGTAAATGCACATGTCTACTTAAACATAAATGAGTATTTATGTTGTCAATATTTCTGGGTACTCCTGAAAACACACCATCCCCATCTAGTCTTCTGATATTTCTACACGGTTTTTCACTGTTGTCTCTTCAGTGCTACAGAGAACTAGGGAATACCTCTGAAGCTAGATGGTGGATGAAGTTGGCCCTGGAACTGCCGGATGTCACTAAGGAGGTAGTACGTTTAGAAGAGCTTTTTATTTATTTACTTTTTGAGACAGTCTCACTTTGTCACCCTGGGTAGAGTGCTGTAGCATCATAGCTCACAGCAACCTTAAATTCTTGGGCTCAAGCAATCCTCTTGCCTCAGCCTCCTGAGTAACTGGGTTTTAGGTGGTTGAGAACTGCTGCAAGTTCTTATTTCTCTAGGCAAGAGTCTCTACCCTATAGCAAGGATGCCCTTCTAAGCTAGGGGTAATGGGTTTCAAAGGCTCCAGCTATCCTGGAAAATTAGAAGACAGAGTATAACAGAGCTGAAGAACAAAGCAAAGTGCCCCTCTTCTCATTTTTCAGTGGGTGTGGGAAAATGTTGGCTTAAATTCTGAGTCCTGGATTTGTTCTCTTTCTCTCCCTAGGATTCAGCTTTCCAGAAGGACCTGGAAGAATTACAAGTTATGTTGGCAGAATAATCACATTTCAATGGCCTTCATGACTTGAGTGATACCACTGTTTAAGGGGAAAAATCAAGCCTTTCTTCCTTATACTTTACTGAGATCATCTGGGTTAGAGAGTGTCCTGACTCCTGGGGCAGACTGCTACCCTCTACCATTCCCCAATTTATCTTCTGTTGATCAGTTAATTTATTCTAATCTCTTACCTAATCTAAAGTTGGGGAAGTATTTATGGCCTGGGTCTGTTGTTCTCCCCTTAAGCAAATTCTTAAAAAATCAAGACTAAACTAGCACCTGCCCCCAGAATAAGAATGGTAGAGCCCTACAGCTGCTAGAGCTGAGAGAATGAAGGAGCAACACCGTGCTGGTGAGGTGTATGGACTTCAAAAACCTACAGGAACAAAGGTCAGAATCTGCTGTTCTCTAGTATTTTTCACTAATATTCAACACATATATACACAGTCCTAAGATCACTACCTACTGGGATAAAAGAAGTCAGAGCAGCAGATGGATATTGCCGCCTTATCTCCTATCATGTGGATTCTACCTATATTCTTGGGCTGGACCACTTGAGTTGTCCTGGAAGCTCCTGAAAGGATAGTGGCATAGGGTTTATGAAACTATAAAATGATGATCTGAAGAGCTGGCTGGGATATATTTTGGTACGAACTTGAAATAAACCAAATTTGATTGCAAGTGATTATATTCTCCTTTCTGTTTGTTATCAGCTCTTTATTCTTGCTTGATACCTCTATACTTGTTACCTCCTATAGATGCTATTGCAGACGGGTAGAAAAACAAGGTGACAAATACTTAGTTTAGAATAAGCTTTTTGGGGCGGCGCCTGTGGCTCAGTGAGTAGGGCGCCGGCCCCATATGCCGAGGGTGGCGGATTCGGACCCAGCCCTGGCCAAACTGCAACAGAAAAATAGCCGGGTGTTGTGGCGGGCACCTGTAGTCCCAGCTGCTCGGGAGGCTGAGGTAAGAGAATCGCGTAAGCCCAAGAGTTAGAGGTTGCTGTGAGCCGTGTGACGCCACGGCACTCTACTCGAGGGCGGTACCATGAGACTCTGTCTCTACAAAAAAAAAAAAAAAGAATAAGCTTTTTGGTCAATTTTCTTTCCAGTGGAAATTTTAGTTACGTGTAAAATACAGGAAGAGAGCTTATTTTTAGCAAGGTCTACTGCAACTAAGCAAGGCCAACAGCACAAACCCATTCTACCTAGAAGAAAAATTACAATGAATTTCTAGGTCAAAGTTCCTTAAATACCTTATGGGACTAAGATTGAGATGCCATTACATAAAAACCAACATTTTGGGGAGTGGGGGAGGCTGGGTGGAGGGAAATCAGTGGGACCACACCTATGGTGCATCTTACAAGGGTACGTGCAAAATGTAGAATATAAATGTCTTAACACAATAAGAAAATACCGTGAAGGCTATGTTAACCAGTTTCATGAAAATATTTCAAATTGGGGTGGCGCCTGTGGCTCAAAGGGGTACGGCACTGGCCCCATATGCCGGAGGTGGTTCAAACCCAGCCCTGGCCAAAAACTGGAAAAAAAAAAAAAAATTTCAAATTGTATATAAAACCAGCACATTGTACCCCATGATTGCATTGAAGTACACAGCTATAATTTAATAATAAAGGACGAACCAACATTTCACTCCTGTATCTATCACTGTGGCTTTATTATATACCATCCCAGTGTATTCTGTGGTATGAAAATAAAACAGATACACTCAATTCTGGAGATAAAACAATTTTTGTTGTCTAAGACCTAGACTGTGAATCTAGAAATCTATATTTTTGAGAAGTTCTGCAGGTGATTGATTTTTCTCATAGAACTGACAAACATGAAACTGCCCCCTACCAGAAACCCCTCCCATTAAGGGTCCCAAGAATATCCTTAGGAAAAACAAGGTTACTCTGGAGGTTTTGGCTGCCATTCATCCCTCCTTCTGGTGAATTACTATCAACTCTTGGATAAGAGGAGTCTTCCCTTAGCCTAGACTAAGAACCCCCTGCCCAGAGGTGCTATTCTGACTAGACTGTATGAAAGGAGTAGATACAGGAGAAAAATGTGACTGAGAGTCGGGCACAGTGGCCCATGCCCATAATCCCAACATTTGGGAGGCTAAGGCGGGTGAGCCAGAGCAAGACCTCATCTCTAAAAATAGCTGGGCATTGTGGTTGGTGCCTATAGTCCCAGCTATTTGGGAGGCTGAGGGAAGAGAATTGCTTAAGTCCAGAAGTTTGAGGTTGCTGTGAGATATGACAGGGCACTCTACCAAGGGTGACAAAGTGAGACTCTGTCTCAAAAACAAACACAAAAAACAAAGTGACTAAGATAAAAATGGGAGCCACTTGTTCCCATTGCAGCTACATCTTATGTCTCCAATGTGGTCAGTGTAACATGTACAAGGGAGATGTACGGAATAGAAGGGTGGAAAGGGTGTTCCTTTGGTGTATTCTGTTTGCTGGCCTTTACTTCTTTGCCTTGCCCTGGGCAGCCATGGCTTTTCTCGTCTCTTTATCCCTCAAGAACTGCATGGGCTTGATGGGCTTCAAGTTCTTGTCCAATTCATGTAGACTATGGGAATATTCCAGTTGCATCCAGATTGAGATGCTATTACATAAGAACCAACATTTTGGGGAGGGGGGAGGGTAATCGGTGGGACCACACCTGTGGTTCATGACAGTCTCTTCAGAGAGACCCTCCAGTTTTTTGACAATGCCCCTAAGGCTGTTACCATGGGCTGCAGTGAGTACCCATTTCTCCTCCTTAACCCGGGGACCTATTTCATCATTCCAATAGGGCAGAGCTCTGGCAATAGTGTCCTTTAGACTCTCACAGGAGAGTAGCTGGTCTTCAGCAAGATCTGTATACCTATGATCCTTACTGATATTGCTATAGAAGGAGTGGTCAGGCTCCACTAGAGATGGGAAGACATCATAGGAGTGCCTTCAGATCTTGACCTGGGCCTCACTGTGGTTGGATGCAGTTACCGCCTTATTGAGGCTAGTCAGGTCACCACAGTGCCATTCACTGAGGTGCCAAGTCCTCACCACAGGCAGCCACATCTGGTCAATGACATCTGGCACTATCTGGAGTGTTTAAATTGCTCTTTTGCACTGAGGTGAAGGAGATATCAAACTCATAGCCAGCATTTTGCGGCGCCTGCCTGCCGTGCTTTGCCTCTTTGTGGCCTGCTGGGCTTAGGTCAATGTTATACCAACCTGGGCAGCGCCTGTGGCTCAGTGAGTGGGGCGCCAGCCCCATATGCCAAGGGTGGCGGGTTCAAATCCAGCCCTGGCCAAACTGCAACAAAAAAATAGCCAGGCGTTGTGGCGGGCGCCTGTAGTCCCAGCTGCTCGGGAGGCTGAGGCAAGAGAATCGCGTAAGCCCAAGAGTTAGAAGTTGCTGTGAGCAGTGTGACGCCATGGCACTCTACCCAAGGGCAGTGCAGTGAGACTCTGTCTCTACAAAAAAAAAAAAATGTTATACCAACCTGAAGTGGTTCTCCAGGTTCCAAGTGCTTTTGCTGTGCTGGATCAGCACCACCTTGTAGGTGCTCATGGCAGTGGGATGAGGATGCGACACTGCTTGGGGCTCTAGGGCTCACTAAGGATCCAGAGCTGCAGTCCCTCCTTCCACCCACCCTTAATCACCCGGTTCCCATGCCCTCTTTCTCAATAAAATGTATTAAAAAAAGAAAATCCTAGCATTCTGAGAGGCCAAGACAGTTGGATTGCTTGAGCTCAGGATTTCAAGACCAGCCTAAGCAAGAGTGAGACCCTGTCTCTAATAGCTGGGTGTTGTCTTGGGAGGCTGAGGCAGGAAGATCACTTTGAGCCCAAGATTTGAGGTTGCTGTGAGCTATGATGCCTTGGGGCACTCTACTGAGGGCAACAAAGTGAGACTTTGTCTCAAAAAATAAATAAAATTAATTTAAAAAGTCATCCAGAAACGGAGCACTTTAGGTAAGATCTGAATTAGAAGTCTTGATTAGTTAAGACAGAATTCCACAGAAGAAAAATGGAAGAAATGAGGTAAAGTGCATAAACTTAGAAATTCTATAAATTTTACGTGGTACCTACTTTCCAGGGACGCTGTCAAGGCTACTTTTATTTCAGTCCCTGATTTGTAATCTTTACTTTGTATGAAAGATTTTTGTTTTTTAAAATTTCAGATTAATGAGGGTACAATTAGGTTACATTGTTTGCTATTGGTAGGTAGAGTCCAAGTAGAGAAAATACAGAACACTTCACGAATTTGCATGTCCTCCTTGCACAGGGGCATTCTAGTCTTCTCTATATCCAATTTTAGTATATGTGCTGCTGAGGCAACATGATTCTTCATCTTTAAATTTACTTACAAAACAAAAGGTAGGCCAGGCGCATCTGCTCAAGCCTGTAATGATAGCACTCTGAGAGACCAATGTGGAAGGACTGCTTGAGCTCAGGAGTTTAAGAACCAGCCTGAGCAAGAGCAAGACCTCATCTCTACAAAAACCCAGAAAAATTAGCCAGGTATGGTGGCCATGCCTATAGTTTCAGCTACTCAGGAGCTAAGGCAGGTGGACTGCTTGAGGCTTGGAGTTTGAGGTTCCAGTGAGCTACAAAGATGCTACTGCACCTAGCCAGAGTAAGAGTCCAAGAAAAGAAAGAAAGGAGAAAGAGAGAAGGAGAGAGAGAGAAAAGGAGAAAGAGAGAAAGAAAGAGAGAGAGAGAAAAAAAGAGAGAAAGACAAGAAAGAAAGAAAGAGAAAGAGAGGGAAGGAGGAAGAGAGGATGGGTAAATTCATACAACTAATGGGTAACTGACTCAAACTATACAAAAGCAGTTTATGTAACCAAAATGTTTATGCTCCCATAATATTCTGAAATAAAAATAAACTTGAGCTGGGCACAGAGGATCACACCTGTAATCTTAGCACTCTGGGAGGCTGAGGAGGGCGGATCCATTGAGCTCAGGAGTTCAAGACCACTCTGAGAAAGAGCAAGACTCCTGTCTCTACTCAAAATAGAAAAACTGGGCGGTGCCTGTGGCTCAAGGAGTAGGGCGCCGGTCCCATATGCTGGAGGTGGCGGGTTCAAACCCAGCCCCGGCCAAAAAACCACAAAAAAAAAAAAAAAAAAAGAAAAAGAAAAACTAGCCAGGTGTTGTGGCAGGACAATCGCTTGATCCTAGGAGTTTGAGGTTGCTGTGAGCTAGGCTAAAGCCAGGACACACTAGCCTGGGCAGTGTAGTGAGATTCTGTCTCAAACACCCCCCAGCCAAAAGCTGCATTAAATTGACTTGAGCCTCCCTATCTCCCTACTTATAGTGGCACCAACACAGGCAGCAGCAGATATTTTCACTGCCTTTCCTCCCCATAACTGAGAGATCCTTTGAAATTTGAAAGGTTAAAAACTATCCCAAGCAGAAATTTGCAAAGTATTTCAAACGGCTGAAGTAAAATAATGCTGGCAAGTACCAGACCTCTACAACATGAGATTTATGGAATAAAAACAAAGGCCACAGGAAAGCCAAGGTATATCTGTTTTATAACATTTTCCATTCAGTTGAAGGACAAATAAGCATAATCATCTGAATGTTGGACTTACCTTTCTGTTTCCAAATCTTAAAGCAGCGGTTTTCAACCTGTGGGTTGTGACCCACAGGAAATGTATTAAAGGGTTGTAGTAATAGGAAGGTTGAGAACCACTGTCTTAGAGCAATAGAAACCAATCACCCTATCCAATGTCAAAAAGACATCATGGAGACCCTATCTTGAACTATTCAGTTTGCACTAGAATTAACTACTATAAACAATACATTCTCTACAAATAACTACTTTATTAGCACCCTAAAACTCAATCTCTTACTCAGCCTTTGAAATACTTAAGATTCCAGAATTATCTTAAGTTAGTGTTAGCAATAAAGACCAAACAAGTAGATGGTGAAGGGCTGATGGCTTAGCAGACATTGAATAAGACTCTTTAATCCAAAACAAATTCTTACATGCAAACATTCAAGCATACAACTTAAAAACCTGCTTCTGATTGATGGGAGAGTTTTATTGACATTGAAAGAGAACTTGCGCAGAGACCCATTCCCTTTGCTACATATGTACCTCAGGTATTTTATTTTACCATTATTCAGAAGTGAGAGAAGGGTCAGGTCTCCCCAGCTTTAGTTCTCTCAGAGAGATAAGATTTCCAACAGATAGCTATTAGATTTGAGTCAATCTCAAGGCACCATGTCAAAGGTATTTCATACCTCTCCTCCAAATCCAAAGAAATCAGACATTAATGCACTCCAGAAGGAATAAACACTTCAGATCAGTTATGATTACTGACCTGTTTCCTGTTTATACCATTAGAAAAGCTGATACAATAGCTGTTTTTCCTGGCAGTCACAACAGGAAGAGGCCTGTGTGGAGAGTAGTCCTCTCCATTAGGATGCAGAACTTAAGGTTTATCACAAGGGAAAAACCAGTGATTCAGTCTTTGGCATCTCCCACTCCATCTGCATTTATGGCAAACATAGCTTCAGCTTCAGGAAGACAAGGAGAGTCATAGATTTTGCAGATTCTCGTTTCCCCTCTTCCTTTCCTCAGGTACAGTCTGACCCAGAGACATAAAGCCCCAAGTTATTAAAATTAAACACTTCCATTCCTGACTTTATGATATAGCTAATACTTTTTTAGACATACAGGCAGTCCCCAAGTTATAAACATCTGACTCATGTACAACTAGCGCTTACGAATGGAGGCTATTACAGTAAGTCTCCAAGTTACAAATATCTGGCTGACATATGACTCACACTTATCAAAGGAGGCTATTATAGGTAATAGATAAGTTGTATGTAGGTTTCAATTTACATACAAATTCAACTTAAGAACAAACCTACAGAATCTCTTTTTTATTTTTTGAGGCAGAGTTTTACTTTGTTGCCATCTGCAGAGTGCTCTGGCCTCTTAGCTCACAGCAACCTCAAACTCTTAGACTCAAACGATTCTCTTGCCCCAACCTCGTAAGTAGCTGGGACTACAGGTGCCCGCAACAACCCCTGGCTAATTTTTAGAGATGGGATCTTACTGTTGCTCAGGCTGGTCTCAAACTCCTGAGGAGGCTACCACTAGGAGGCGATCCACCTACCTCAGCCTCCCAGTGTCAGGTAAATTATAGGCATGAGCCACCACTCCCGGCTACAGAATCTATCTCACTGGTATTCTGGGGACTGCCTGTATATGCTTCCTCTTAGAACAGTAATTCTTAACCTCTAGGTTGCGACCCCTTTGGGAATCGAATGACCCTTTCATAGGGGTCACCTAAATACATCCTGCATATCAGATATTTACATTACGATTCATAACAGTAGGAAAATTACAGTTATGAAGTAGCAACGAAAATAATTTTATGGTTGGGGGGGTCACATGAGGAACTGTATTAAAGGGTCATAGCATAGGAAGGTTGAGAACCACTGTCTCAGAAGGAACCTGGAGATATTTCTGTACTGTATTCCTTATTGTACTTCCAACCTAGAAGAATCCATTTCTGCCCTGCTCCCTCTCTGAGTGGATTGTCTATATTGAAACAAACATTTTTCTTTAATAACCAGAGAGAAGCACATCAATTATTCATATTTATTCTTCCATACTTGTAAGTTTTCAATTCCTTTGTGAACTGAAAGCAAACACCTATCCCAACCAGAGCATGACACTTAGATTTAGTAGGAGATCCTAAGTGTCTAATTATACAACAGTAGCTTTAACAGAACTTAAGTGGAAATGGTGTATCTTCACATCTATTTCACAGTTAATATGACATTCCAAAAAGCATCTATCCTATCATTACCTGGTTGTTGATGCATGGGCGATGATGTTTCCTCCAATAGGTTTTTTGGGATCTGCAGCAAACATGGCTGCTCCATCCACCTGGGCTACCACCTGGTTGGTGATGACCACTGCTACCCCAAACTGATAAGAAAGGGATCACTGTCAGTTTTGTGCTACAGACATTTAAAGAACCTTAATGCTTTCTTCCACAAACTAATGTGGAAGAAAGTTCTTTTCTAACTGATAAGGTTGATGAAACAGGCATTGATGTTCTGGTCTCCTAGCAAGGCTCCTAGAAGTCAGTCACTGGAAATAGGCAATCTCTATCTCTACCCCACAACTTACCTCATCAGCAAGCCGCAGAAGCATCCTCAGAAACCTGGCCAAGTGCATCTGCCTGGCTGAGAGCTCACCTCGGCCTGAGTAGTCTGTTCTGTAAAGGGCGGTGGCACTGTCTACAATAAGCAGTGCATACCTATAGGGAATAAGGATTTTCTGAAGCCTATTTCTTTTTTTTTTTTGTAGAGACAGAGTCTCACTTTACTGCCCTCAGTAGAGTGCCGTGGCGTCACACGGCTCACAGCAACCTCCAGCTCTTGGGCTTACGCGATTCTCTTGCCTCAGCCTCCCGAAGAGCTGGGACTACAGGCGCCCGCCACAACACCCGGCTATTTTTTGTTGTTGTTGCAGTTTGGCCGGGGCCGGGTCTGAACCCACCACCCTCGGTATATGGGGCCGGCGCTCTACTCACTGAGCCACAGGTGCCGCCCTCTGAAGCCTATTTCTAACCTTTGTCAGATTTTCCTCTCTTCCTCACCACCCTAAAAATCTCATATTCATAGTTTCACTTGTATATAGAGGTTTTTAAAAAACTGTTTTTGAGAATCTCACTCTTTTCCCTAGGGGCTAAAGGGCTGCAGCCTAGCTCTCAACAAACTCAGATTCCTGGGTTCAAATGATCACTCTGCCTTAGCATCCTGAGTAGCTAGAACTACACACTTGCCACAATACTCAGCTAATTTTTCTATTTTTAGTAGAGATAGGGTTTCATTCTTGCTCTTTCATTCTTGAATTCCTGAGCTCAAAAGACATTCCTGATTAAGCCTCCCAGAGTGCTAGGATTCCAGGTGTGAGCCACCATGCTTGGCCTATGAAAGTTTTATTAAAATTGTATAGTCCAGGTATAGTGGCTCACTTGAGCTCAGGAGTTCGAGACCAGCCTAAGCAAGACCGAGATTCTGTCTCTAAAATTAGCTGCATGTTGTGGCGGCCACCTATAATCCCAGCTACTTGGGAGGCTGAGGCAAGAGGATCGCTTGAGCCCAAGAGTTTGAGATTGCTGTGAGCTATGGAGCCACAGCACTCTACTGAGGGCAACAAAGTGAAACTGTCTCAAAAATAAATAAATAAAGAATAAAATAATTATACAGCATTCACATCTGAGACACTGTTAAAGAAATAAGATATCCAGCAAGTTGAAGTAGATCATGGCTTCATTTTTTAATAGTGACTTGACCTAAACCACCAACTAAGAATGTTAAAATCAGCATTAACATCCTCATTTCTAATTCAAGTGACTATCAATTTGGCCAAACAGCCTTCACAAGATTTAGGGCAAGAGCTGAACATATTTAGTGTCTTGTAATGAGCACATACCTAGATTCTACCATCATGGCTGAAGCTTGATAAAGGAGCTGGGTTTGGTGGTCTGTGTTGAACCCTCGAGCATATGCTACATTATCCAAGACATCACTGCCAGAGAGGCCGTATCTAGAAAAGAGAAAACACTTTTAGGCTGTACACTGAATTCAGGTAGATGAGAATTTCATCTCTAACACTTACATTACCTGGACAGGTAGGTAAGAAATGTTATCAGTTTCAGGGCCAAAGAATAGAATTCCTTTTTTCAAGAACAGAATTCCTTACTATTAGGAATTCAGGCAAAGTATATACAAGGTCTGACAATTAAGTTCACGAACTTGTCCTAGAAAAAGTGCTACATACCTCATTACTGAAAATCACTATGGTCACCTTTGAAGTATTCTTCTTGGGAAGCTATATACCGATGCCAACACCCACTCCACCCTTCAAAGCAATTTTGGAAGTCCTTTTCTACAATATAATCAGCTGTCATATTACCCTTAAAGTCTTCAATGTCATCAAAATGTCTTCCTTTCAATATTTCCTTATCTTCAGGTAAAGAAAAAAGTCATGGCCAGGCCTGGTGGCTCATGCCTGTAATCCTAGCACACTGGGAGGCCAAGGTGGGCAGACTGCTTGAGCTCACAAGATCGAGACCAACCTGAGCAAAAGAGAGACCCCATCTCTAGTAAAAATAGAAAAACAGAGGCAAGAGGATCACTTGAGCCCAAGAGTTGGAAGTTGTTCTGAGCTGACGCCATGGCACAGGTTGAGACTGTCTCAAAAAAAAAAAAAAAAAAAAAAAGTCATCAGGGGCCAGATCAGGTGAGTTGGGAGGGTGTTCCAATACAGTTATTTGTTTACTGGTTAAAAACTCCCTCACAGACAGTGCTGTGTGACCTGGCGCATAGTCATATTGTCATGATGCAAGAGCTATGAGTTGTTGGTGAAAAGTTCAGGTCATTTTTATTTAATTTTCTGATGCACTTCCTTTTTTTCTTTTAGTTTTTTTTTGGCCGGGGCCGACTTTGAACCCACCACCTCCAGTACATGGGGCCAATGCCCTATTCCTTGAGCCACAGGCACTGCCCTGCACTTCTTCTCCTTTTTTTTTTTTTTTTTTGTAGAGACAGTCTCACTTTATGGCCCTCGGTAGCGTGCCGTGGCCTCACACCGCTCACAGCAACCTCCAATTCCTGGGCTTAAGCGATTCTCTTGCCTCAGCCTCCCGAGTAGCTGGGACTACAGGCGCCCGCCACAACGCCCGGCTATTTTTTGGTTGCAGTTTGGCTGGGGCCGGGTTTGAACCCGCCACCCTCGGTATATGGGGCCGGCGCCTTACCGACTGAGCCACAGGCACCGCCCTGCCCTGTACTTCCAAATAGTAAACTGGGTTAACTATCCAGTTGGTACAAATTCATAATGAACAATCCTGGTATTAAAAAGGGTTATCAACATTGTTTTGACTCTTGATTTGAATTAATTTAATTTTTTGGTCGCAGAAAATTGCCTGACTTCCACTGTGACTCTGATAATTTGTTTCTGAGTTGTATTGGTACAGCCATGTTTCATCGCCAGTGATAACAGGGCCCAAAACATCATCTTGCCTCTCTCTAATAGGTCTTGGCAAACATCGACTCTCCTTTGTTTTTGTTTGTTGGTGAGCTCTTTCAAGACCCTTTTTGCATATGCCTTTCTAATGCCAAGACTTTCAGGTAAGATTTTCCTATTTCTTGGCCAGGCACGGTGGCTCATCCCTATAATCTTACCACTCTGGGAGGCTGAGATGGGTGGGCTGCTTGAGTTCAGGAGTTCGAGACCAGCCTGAATAAGAGTGAGACCCTACCTCTACTAAAAATAAATAAAAACTAGACTAGCTAGGCATCACGGCGGGTGCCTGTAGTCCTGGCTAGTTTGGAGGGTGAGGCAGGAGGATCGTCCAAACTTAGTTGGTCTGCTTTGCTTCCCAGCCAGTGGATGATTTTGACACATTTTTGTAATGCTTTTGTCGGTTCTGTTTGTTATTGTCATCCTGAACTCTTTTTATCAGTGATGCATTCTCTCCTCACAGAAAAACGTTTGATCCGTGTGCATACTGCTGTTTTCTTCATGGCATTATTCCCATGAACTTGGACTACCATGTCCCTGATTTCACTTCTACTTTTGCCACGTTTAACCAGAAGTTTAATTTTTGTTCAGTGGTCTAATTCAAGCCCTGACATTCTCACGATGGCACACCAAAACCCACAACAATAATGAATGTCACTCAGCAAGACACTGCCATATGTTGACGCGAACACATCTGTGAGAAGCTGATATACCAATGTCGTGAAACCTTTCTGAGTTGTTGCCACCCAAAGCACATGGTGGCAAGTTTGTGAACTTAATTGTCTGATCTTGTATAGAGAGATGACAGATGCAACTACCTTGAAGTAGATCTACTGGCAACCCTTCAGGATAAACTAAATCTATTCTTTTTTTTAGAGACAGGGTTTTGTTTTGTTACCCAGGTTAGAATGCAGTGGCATCATCATAGCTCATTGTAACCTCAAACTTCTTGGCTCAAGTGATCATCCTATTTAGCTTAAGTAGCTGGGGCTACAGGCATGTACCACCTTGCCCGGCCCAATTCTGTTCCTTGATGACTCCTGAACTAGGATACATTATCCTGGAAATACCAAGGGCAATGACAGCATTGGGACAAACAGAAATGATGAATCTCTCAAAACTTAAATTCATATAAAATGTTGCTCTATGGGAATAAAACCTTCTAAGCAATGACCTCAAAGTGGAAAAAGGTCGAAAAAAGCAAATAAACGTATTTCAGTTCTTCTACTCTGCCCTTTTCCCTTGCTAGAATCTAATACAATTTTGATAGAACATGTGACATTTATGTATCTACTAATAGTATGATGAGTGATTTCTTAATTCATCTTATGCCTCAAATGATTTTTTCTTTTGTTAAAACAAAACAAAACAAAACAAAATGTCTTCTATTTTCATAGAATGACGTATATTTTCTCACCTTTGTAAATGTTCAGGGTGGCTCAAGTAAGACAATTTCGTTCTCATTAAATGTACTGTAATGAAACCTTGTTTCTTTTAAAGTAGTTCAATATATTCATGTATCAGAATTAAAGTAAATAACAGCATGTTAAAAAAGTTTTCCTTTAATTCTCAGATAAATGTGAATCTCCTTCTGCATTTCCAGAAAATTTGGTTTGAGTCCTTTTTATAGTACTTGGAAGGATCTACACTTTGCCATTCTTTTATTCTACCACAAATTCCTCTCTACCTACTAGTACATTTTATATACCTAGTAAATTCTGAATAAATGTTGCTGAATGAAGATTTTAGCCACAACACAAAAAGAAAATCATATATTATCACTTTAACTCAAGTAATGGTTTCATAGCTCAGTGGCAAATTTGTCCAAAGGTTATATATAGGTTAGTTGTTTGTTTCACTTACAATACACAAAACCTTTTTGTGTGTGTGACAGAATTTTACTACTGCTCAGGCTGGAGTTCAGTAGTGCAATCATAGCTCAATGCAGCATAAACTCCTGACCTGGAACTATCCTCCTGCCTTAGTCTCCCAGGTAGCTAGGACTATAGGAATACGACACTGTACCTGGGTAATTAAAAAAAAAATTATTTTTAGAAATGGGGCCTTGTTGGATTGCCCAGGCTGATTTTAAACTCCTGGCCTCAAGCAGTCCTGTTGCCTCAGCCTTCCAAGTTGCTAGGACTACAGATGTTAGCTTCCATGCCTGGCTCCACAAAACATTTTTATTTATTGAGACATGGTCTCACTCTGTTGCCCCAGCTAGAATGCAGCGGTGCCACCACACCTCACAGAGCCCTCTCAAACTCCAGGGCTCAAGTGATCCTCCAAGCTCAGCCTCTCAAGTAGCTGGAACTATGGTGTATACTACCAGGCCCAGCCAATTTTTCTATTTTTAGTAGAAATGGAGTCTTACTCTTGCTCAAACTTCTGGTTTCAAGTAATTCTCTTGCCTAGGCATCCCATAGTGCTAGGATTACAGGCATGAGCCACCGTGCCTACCCATGTTTTCACATTAATATTACCTAAAATCATTATAGTCCAAAAGTACAATAACAGCTCCTTTATGAAACAGTTCAAAAGGGAATGTTTTTTATTTGAGACAGAGTTTTACTTTGTCACCCTTGGTAGAGTGCTGTTGTATCATAGCTTGCAGCAACCTCAAACTCTATTTATTTATTTGAGACAAGAGTCTTACTTTGTTGCCCTCAGTAGAGTGCTGTGATGTCATAGCTTACAGCAACCTCAAACTCTTGGGCTTGATTAGCCCAACTAGTTGGGACTTCAGGCACCTGCCACAATGCTGGGCTTTTTTTTTGTTGTTGTCATTGTTGTTTAGCAGGCCTGGGCCAGGTTTGAACCCACCAGCCCCAGTGCATGTGGCCAGTGGGTTTGAACCTGACCCAGGCCAGCTAAACAGCAATGACAACTGCAACAACAAAAAGCTGGGTGTTGTGACGGGTGCCTGTAGTCTCAGCTACTTGGAAGGCTGAGGGCAAGAGAATGGCTTGAGCCCAAGAGTTTGAGGTTGCTGTGAACTATGTAGCCACTCTACTGAGGGTGACATAGTGAGATTCTGTCTCAAAAAAGAAATTAAAAAAAAAAAAAAGAATAAATAAATCACAGGTATAAGGCAAAAAATAAGATACAACGTCTTTAGTACTGTACTCTGTAAGTCTTCTAGTTTTGCCTCAGGAAGCATTGATATAACCTATCAGAAAGGGAGATGATAAGTCTTTTTGCAATTAGAACATGAAGGTTTACCAGAAAAAGAGTTATACTCACTTTTCTCAGCAGCACTCACAAAGAAGACTATGAGAAATCTGTGTTTAGGTTCCAGAAGCAGAACATGAATTTTTCAATTCCCACAGCTTAGAAATAGTTGGCTAGAAATAGCATCGTCTCTCATAGTGTTCCCTGAACTTTCTTAAAGATAAGAATAATCTGGAACACCTGTTACCAAACAAGTTCCTTGGCCAATACAGATTCAATGTATATTAACAAATACCTCAAGTTATTCTTTTTTTTTTTTGAGACATAGTGTTATTATGTTGCCCTCAGTAGAGTGCTGTGGAGTCACAGATCACAGCAACCTCAAACTCTTGGTCTTAAGCGAATCTCTTGCCTCAGCCTCCCTTCGTAGCTGGGATTACAGGCACCGGCCGCAACGTCCAGCTGTTTTTTTTTTTGAGACAGAGCCTCAAGCTGTCACTCTGGGTAAAATGATGTGGCATCACAGCTCACAGCAACCTCCAACTCCTGGGCTCAAGTGAGTCTCCTGCCTCCGCCTCCCAAGTAGCTGGGACTACAGGTGCCTGCCACAACGCCCGGCTACTTTTTTTTTTTTGGTTGCAGCCATCATTGTTGTTTGGCGGCCCAGGCTGGATTCGAACCCACAAGCTCAGGTCTATGTGGCTGGTGCCTTAGCAACTTGAGCCACAGGCACTGAGCCCCAGCTATTTTTTTTTTTTGTTGCAGTTTGTGGTTGTTTAGCTGGCCTGGGCAGGGTTCAAACTCACCAGCCTCTGCGTATGTGGCTGGCATATGAGTGCCGCCTCTCAAGTTATTCTTAACATGTAAGTGTGAAAAACTCAGCTCCATCACCACAAAGGGGTTGTCATTCTCTCACAGTACTTATAAGAATTTTTTAAAAAGGTGGTGATTCTGTAGTTAGCAACTGTGGCCACGGTTCTCAAACTTTACCAAGCATCAGATTATTTGCAGAGCTTGCTAATCCTAGCACTGTAATCCTAGCACTCTGGGAGGCAGAGGCGGGTGGATCACTTAAGCTCACGAGTTCAAAATCAGCCTGAGCAAGAGCAAGATTCCATCTCTAAAAAAATAGCTGGGCATTGTGACGCACCTGTAGTCCCAGCTACTAGGAAGGCTGAGGCAAGAGGATTGATTGAGCCGAAGAGTTTGAGGTTGCTGTGGGCTATGACACCATAGCATTCTACTGGGGGTAAGAAAGTAAGACTGTCTAAAAAAAAAAAAAAAAAAAAAAAAGTAATAGATAACATTATAATGTTATATAATGTGTATACTTTTATTTGGCACTCCTGGTATATAAACAGAAATTCAGTTATAAAAATTTTTCTTGATAGTTAGAATGGATTAAAATAAGTTAATATTGGAGAATATTCTCTTTAGTAAAGTATCACAAAAATGGAAAAGCAAGTTCCGGCTCAGGGCCTGTAGCTCAGCAGCTAGGGCGCCAGCCACATACTGTTGGACTGGCGGGTTTGAATCCAGCCCAGGCCTGCTAACAATAACAACTACAACCAATAAATAGCACGCGTTGTGGGGGGCGCCTGTAGACCCAGCTACTTGGGAGGCTGAGGCAAGAAATCGCTTAAGCCCAAGAGTTTGAAGTTGCTATGAGCTATGACACCACGGCACTCTAGCCAGGGCGACAGCTTGAGACTCTGTCTCAGAAAAAAAAAAGGAAAAGCAAGTTCCAATGTACTCAATACTAATATGAAGCCAGGAGAGCTACTAATATACACGCACACAAGAGAAAAAATTTAATTCAAGTTGGAGGGAGTGGGGAAAAAGGAGGGAAGAGTATTAGTATCCTCCCACCCAATGGGCAGAATGTAAGGGTATATGGCACACCTCCTGGGTGCTGGACACAACAACAGAGACCTTACCTAACAAACACAAACACTGTAACTTAATCGTTTGTACCCTAATATTAATCTGAAATAAAGAAATAAATAAAAATAATTAATAGGGAGGTGCCTGTGGCTCAGTGGGTAGGGCGCCAGCCCCATATACTGAGGGTGGTGGGTTCAAACCCAGCCCCAGCCAAAACTGCAACAACAATAAAAAACTAACACAGTTTAATATTTAAAATAAATAAATAATTAATAAAAATTTTATCTGAACATTTTTCTTTCTTGGCAAAATAGCCAAACATGGTCCTAGTTGGTAAATATTAATTCATTCACTAACAAACACTAAATGCATTGTTCTAGGGCTTGAGGATACAGTGAGTAACTAAGACATAGTCCTTGCTGTCATAGCCCATATTCTATATTTCATCTATCCTATCTGAATACTTGTTTATATTACTAGACAAAATCTTAGTGACTGTCTGAAAGAAAACCCTTTTTGGGCGATGCCTGTGGCTCAAAGGAGTAGGGCGCCAGCCCCATATGCTGGAGGTAGTGGCTTCAAACCCAGTACTGGCCAAAAACTGCAAAAAAAAAAGTCCTTTTGCTTTAAGAAAAGACTTGTTTTGTTGTTCCAGCTAGAGTGCATATACAGAGTGCAGTGGCGTCATCATAGCTCACTGTAACCTCAAACACCTAAGGCAAGTGATCTTGCCTCAACTTCTGAAATAGACAGGAGTATAGGCACACCACCATACCTGGCTAATTTTTCTATCTTTTGTAGAGATGGGATCTTGCTATATTGCTTAGTCTGGTTTTGAACTCCTGGCTTCCGACCTTGGCATCTGTAAGTGCTGGGATTAAATGATTATGTCTAGTCAAGATTCCTTAAACTATTAAAAAAGCGTACTTAATTAAATGTAAATACCTGGGCCAGGCCTGGTGGCTCATGCCTACAATCTTAGCACTCTTAGAGGACTGCCTGAGTTTAAGAGTTTGAGATTGCTGTGAGTTATAATGCCACAGCATTCTACCCAGGGCGACAAGAATGAGGCTGTCTCAAAAAAATATAATAAAATAAAATAAAAATAGTGCATGTAAAATATAAATTCTGTACAAGACTGCCAAAACAATTTTGGGAGGGAAGACACAGTTCAGTATACACAGCTTCAGAAAACTAATATGTTGCAAGGGAGTAATTATTTTTTCTTGATAGGAAAGAGGCAAAGGGTAGCAGTTATTGTTCCAACCTCGTATTATGTGTCAGTGTTATAGAATCAATGAGTTGGACTCTCAAATTATAAACTGGGAAAGAGAATTTGATTACAAAATTATATAACTAGAGAAAACACTCTCATCAATCTTGTCAAGCAGGATCCAACTTAAGTTTGACATCTCAAAATGCAATTAATTATATTTTTAATCACTTGGCTTCAGTAAAATGTGTGGCAGGACATAAATTACCATACTTGACCCTAGGCAAGGAAAATAAGTAAAATAATTTTAAGAGTTTATGGGGTGGCGCCTGTGGCTCAAGGAGTAGGGCGCCGGTCCCATATGCCGGAGGTGGCGGGTTCAAACCCAGCCCTGGCCAAAAACCACAAAAAAAAAAAAAAAAAAAAAAAAAAAGAGTTTATTTGAAAGCTGCATTAGATACAGAAACATATTATTCACTAGCATTAATGAGGCACAATTAAAATACCACAAAATTGACCTGCTTAAAGTATAAAATTCAATGAGCTTTAGTGAATTTGCAATTGTACAACCACAATCACAATCTAATTTTAGAATATTTTCATCGTCCCTCAAAGATCTCCCAAGTCCATTTGCAGTTACTCCCTATTCCTACCCTCAATAACCATAATTCTACTGTCTCTTAGATTATCACCTTCTGGAAATTTCATGTAAGCAGAATCACATAATATGTGGTCTTTGTTTTTAAGTTTATCCACATTGCAACATAAGTTTTTTATTTCTGAAGAATATTCCCTTGTATGAATAAAACATTTTGTTTATAAATTCACCAGATGGTGGACATTTGGGCTATTTCCTGTTTGGAGCTATAAAACGATTCTATAAACATCCACATACAAGTCTTTTTGTGGATGTGTTTTTATTTCTCTTGAGTATATAACTAGAGAGAAACAGCTGAGTCACATGGTAAATTTAACTTTTTAATAAACCGTCAAAGTATTTTCCAAAGTGACTGTGTTATTTTATACTCTTAGCAATGTATAGAGTTCCAGTTTCTCTACATCTTCCCCAATATTTGTTACTGTGATTTTAATTATAGCCATCATAGTGGGTGTGAAGTGGCATTTTACTGTGCCTTTACTTTGCATCTCCCTGATTACTAATGTATTTTCTTTCTTTTTTTTTGAGACAGAGCCTCAAGCTGTCGCCCTGGGTAGAGTGCCATGGCATCACAGCTCACAGCAACCTCCAACTCCTGAGCTCAAGCGATTCTCCTGCCTCCGCCTCCCAAGTAGCTGTGACTACAGGTACCCACCACAACGTCCGGCTATTTTTTGGTTGCAGCCGTCATTGTTGTTTGGCAGGCCAGGGCTGGATTCAAACCCACCAGCTCAGGTGTATGTGGCTGGCGCCTAAGCCACTTGAGCCACAGGCTCCATGCCTACTAATGTACTTTCATGTGCTTACCTGACATTTGTATATCCTCTTTTGAGAAATATCTATTCAAATCCTTAGCCCATTTTTATTTTTCTAAATCTTAGCCGCCCTTGGTAGAGTGCCGTGGTATCACACAGCTCACAGCAACCTCCAGCTCTTGGGCTTAGGTAATTCTCTTGCCTCAGCCTCCCAAGTAGCTGGGACTACAGGTGCCTGCCACAACGCCCGGCTATTTTTTGTTGCAGTTTGGCTGGGGGCCGGGTTTGAACCTGCCACCCTCGATATATGGGGCTAGCACCCTATTTTGCTAAATTTAAAAAAATTTTTTTGAGACAGAATTTCCCTCAGTCACCCTGGGTAGAGTGCCATGACATCATAGCTTACAGCAACCTCAAACTCTTGAGCTTGAGCAATCTTCCTGCCTCAGCCTCCCAAGTAGCGAGGACTACAGGAGGCCACCTCACACCCAGCTAGTTTTTCTGTTTCTAGTAGAGATGGGGTCTAGCTTTGCTCAGGGTGGTCTCAAACTCCTGAGCTCAGGCTATCACCCACCTTGGTCTCCCAAAGTGCAAGGATTACAGGTGTGAGCTACCGTGCCCAGCCTCTTTTGCCCATTTTAAATTGGGTTATCTTTTTAGTGCTGGGTTGTAAGAGTTCTTTATGTATTCCGGATACTATTTTATCAGAGATGATTGTAGTGTCTTTTTATACTCCTTAGGGTATTTTAACTTTCTCTTTTCTTCTTTTGAGACAGGGACTCACTCTGTTGCCCTGGGTAAAGTGCAGTGGCATAAAATCATCATACCTTCACTGCAACCCCCAATTCCTAGCCTCAAGCTACCTTCCTTCCTCAGCCTCCTGAGTAACTGGGACTACAGGCATGCACTGCTACCTCCAACTAATTTTGTCTATTTTTTTTGTAGGAATGAGGACTCATTCTTGCTCAGGCTGAACTCCTGTGCTCAAGCCATCTTCCCACCTCTGCCTCCCAGAGTTCTAGGATTACAGGTATAAACCATTGTAGCCAGCCCACTTTCTTGATGGTGTCCTTTAAAACATGAAAGTTTTAAATTTTGATGAAAAGAAAACTCACTCTATTATCAATTTATTCTCTCATGAACTGTGTATTTGGTATAATGGCTAAGAAATCTTTGCTTTTGCCTATCTCAAGATCACAAAGATTTTGTTTTCTTCTAAAAGTTATAGCTTGAGCTCTTACATTTAAGATGCTCACTCTTCTAAAATCAATTATAGTAAAATGTACATAACCCAGCCTGAGCAAAAGTTAGACCCTGCCTCTATTAAAAAGTACAAAAACTGAGGCTCTGAACCTGGGGCTCAAGCGGCTAAGGCGCCAGCCACATACACCTGAGCTGGCTGGCAGGTTAGAAAAATCCAGCCCAGGTCCGCTAAACAACAATGACGGCTGCAACCAAAAAATAGCTGGGCATTGTGGCGGGTGCCTATAGTCCCAGCTACTTGGGAGGCGGAGGCAGGAGAATTGCTTGAGCCCAGGAGTTGGAGGTTGCTGTGAGCTGTGATGCCACAGCATTCTATCCAGGGGGACAGTTTGAGGCTCTGTCTGAAAAAAAAAAAAAAAAAAAGTACAAAAACTGAGGCAAGAGGCTCACTTGAACCTGAGACTCGGAGGTTGCTGTGAGCTATGATGCCATAGCACTCTATCCACATCGATAGCTTAAGTCTTTGTCTCAAAAAAAAAAAGTATATAACATAAAATTGAACACTTTAACCATTTTAAAGTGTATGTTTCAGTTGTATTATGTATACAGATATTGTTGTACAACTATCACTACTATACATCTTCAGAACTCTCATCATCCCAAATTGAAACTCTATACAATTAAACAACTCTTCATTCCCACTCCCTCTAGTCAATCACCATTCTATCTCTAATTTTGTATACTCTAAGTCTCATATTAGAAGAACTAAACAGTATTTGTCCTTTTGATTGGCTTATTTCACTTAGCACAAAGTGCTCAATGTTAACGCATGTTGTAGCATGCATCTGAACTTCCTTCCTTCCTTTTTTTTTTTTGTAGAGACAGAGTCTCACTGTACCGCCCTCGGGTAGAGTGCCGTGGCGTCACACGGCTCACAGCAACTTCTAACTCTTGGGCTTACGCGATTCTCTTGCCTCAGCCTCCCAAGCAGCTGGGACTACAGGCCTTCCTTCCTTTTTAAGGATGAATAATACGTATTTCATTATATGTGTGTGCCACATTTTATTTATCTATTCATTGTCAATGAACATTTGGGTTGTTTGCAAACTACTGTGGATGCTGCTAAGAACACTGGCATCAAATTATGCGAGCCCCTATTTTCAATTCTTTTGAATAATTACCCAGAAGTGAAATTGTGGGATATGATAATTCTGTGTTTTTCTTTTGTTGAGACAAAGTCATTTTGTTGCCCTCAGTACAGTGACGTAATATCATAGCTCACAGCAACTTCAAACTTTTGGGCTCCAGTGATCTTCTTGCCTCAGCCTCCCAAGTAGCTGCAACTACAGGTGCCTGCCACAACACCTGGCTATTTTCTTTTAGAGCCGGGGGGTCTAGCTCTTGCTTAGGCTGGTCTTCTGCCTACCTAAGCCTCCCTGAGTGCTAAGACTATAGGAGTGAGCCACCACACCCGGCCTGTTTTTAATTTTTGGAGGAAATATCACACTATTATCGATTTTAAGTTAATGTCCACATACGGTATGCAATAAAGGTCTAAATTTATTATTATTATTATTTTTTTGTAGTGACAGAGTCTCACTTTATGGCCCTCGGTAGAGTGCCGTGGCCTCACACAGCTCACAGCAACCTCCAACTCCTGGGCTTAAGCGATTCTCTTGCCTCAG
Organism: Nycticebus coucang; assembly: GCF_027406575.1. NCBI lineage: Eukaryota > Metazoa > Chordata > Mammalia > Primates > Lorisidae > Nycticebus > Nycticebus coucang. The sequence goes on along the minus strand of NC_069785.1, from coordinate 42,629,613 downwards.
CCTCCCAAGTAGCTGGGACTACAGGTGCCTGCCACAACGCCCGGCTATTTTTTGGTTGCAGTTTGGCTGGGGCCGGGTTTGAACCCGCCACCCTCGGTATATGGGGCTGGCACCTTATCGACTGAGCCACAGGCGCCGCCCTAAATTTATTATTTTCATGTAGATATCTAACTACATTAGCAGCATTTATTGACAAAATTATTCTTCTCCCCATTAAGTTGCCTTGGTACTTTTCTCAAAATCAAGTAACAATATTGGCTTGGCGCCTGTGGCTGAAGTAGCTAAGGCGCCAGCCACATACACTTGAGTTGGCAAGTTGGAATTCAGCCTTGGCCCACCAAATAACAATGACGGCTGCAACCAAAAAAAAAAAAAATAGCTGGGTGTTGTGGCAGGCGACTATAGTCCCAGCTAGTTGGGAGGCGGAGGCAGGAGAATCGCTTGAGCCCAGGAGTTAGAGGTTGCTCTGAGCTGTGATGCCACAGCACTCTACCCAGGGCAACTGCTTGAGGCTCTATCTCAAAAAAAAAAAAAAAAAAAAAAAAAAAATTCAAGTGACAATTTATGAAAGGTTTCACCTCTGAAGTCTCAATTCCGTTCTACTGACCCAATGTGCCATTAGTATTTTGTCTTAAAGATTATTTATCTAGATAGTTATTTCTTTTTTTTGCAGTTTTTGGCTAGGACCAGGTTTGAACCCACGACCTCCAGTATATGGGGCCGGTGCCCTACTCTTTTGAGCCACAGGTGCTGCCCTAGATAGTTATTTCTTAAAAGACAAGATCATGCTCTATCACCCAGGTTGGAGTACAGTGACATGACCATAGCTCACTGCAACCTTAAAGTTCTGGGCTAAAGTGATTCTCCCCCCTTAATCTCCTGTGTAGCTAGGACTACAGGTGCAGGTCATAATGCCCAATTTTTAAATTTTTTTGTAGAGATGGAGTCTTGCTATGTTGCCCAGGATGGTCTCAGATTCCTGGCTTCAAGTATCCTTCCACCTCAGCCTTCCAAAGTACTGGGACTGACCTGTCTTGATTATTGTAGCTTTATAGTAAGTTTTAATACTGGGAAGTCTAAGACCTGTAATTTTGGGGGTTCTCCACCAAGAATGTCTTAGCCATTCAGGGTCTTTTGTGTTTTCCTATAAATCTTGTGATTCACTTACCAATTTTTGCAAAAAAAGCTTGCTAAAATTTTGATCGATTGTATTGAACCTATATATCAATTTCAGAACTATAATTTTAATAATAAAGAGTCTTCCAATCCACAAACACGGAATGTTTCCCTTCATGTACATCTTCAATATCAGCATTTTTTTTTTTTTTTTTTGGTGAGACAGAGTCTCACTATGACGCCCTTGGTAGAGTGCTATAGCATTACAGCTCACAGCAACCTCAAACTCTTCGGCATAAGTGATTCTCCTGCCTCTCCCAAGTAGCTGGGACTAACAGGCGCCTGCCACAATGCCCAACTATTTTTCGTTGTTGTTGTCACTGTTGTTTAGCAAGCCCTGGCTGGGTTCAAACCTGCCAGCACGGTTGCATGTGGCCAGCGCCCTAACCATTGAGCTTCGGGCGCCAAGCCTCAGCAATGTTTTATAGTTTTCAGTGTATCAGTCTTACATTTCTTTTGCTAAATTTATTCCTAAATATTTTATTGTCTTTCATAGTACTATGTAGGCAGTTTGTTTTACTTTCCATTTTACTTTTGAATTGTTCCTTGCTAGTATATAGAAATACAATGGATTTTTGCATAGTAATATTATATCCTACAACCTTGCTAAACTAATTTAGTTCTAGATTTTTGTGTCAATTCCTTAGGCTGTTCTACATATAGCATTTTATCAGCAAATACAGTTTTACTTTTTCCATTTCAAGCTGGATAGCATTTATTTCATTTTCTACCACACTGGCCAGGACCTTGGATACATTGTTGAATATAAACAATAAGAATGGACATCCTGTCTTGTTCCTGATCTTAGGAGGAAGGTATTCGGAATTTTACCATTAAGTATGCTGGCTGTAGGTTTCCAGGCATCTGGTAAATGTCCTATCCATTGAGAGTAAGATGCTAAAGTCTCTATTACTAAAAGTGAGATACTTGTCCCCAACTATTATTGAACTGTCTATTTTCCCCTTCAATTCCACCAGTTTTTTGTTTGTTTGTTTTTAAGAGACAGAGTCTCACTTTATCGCCCTCGGTGGAGTGCCGTGGCATCACAGCTCACGGCAACCCCCAACTCCTGGGCTTAGACGATTCTCTTGCCTTAGCCACTCCAGTAGCTGGAACTATAGGCACCTGCCACAACACCTGGCTATTTTTTGTTGCAGTTTGGCTGGGGCCAGGTTTGAACCCACCACCCTTAGTATATGGGGCTGGTGCCCTACCCACTGAGCCACAGGTACCGACCAATTCCACCAGTTTTTGTTACACGTATACAGGAGTCCTGTTGTTTGGTGTATACATGTTTATAATTATTCTATCTTCCCAATGAACTGACCTTTTAATTATAAAATGTTCCTTTTGGTTCCATGTAATGTATTTTTGTCTTAAAGTCTATTTTGTCTGTTATTAGTATAGCCACTCATTATTTGCATGGAGTACTTTTTTCTATCATTTTCTTCAAGGGCAAACGACAGCTGTCTATTTTAATAAAATCTTTTATATTTTCTTTTATTTTAAAAACAAATCTAAGATTTATTCTGTAATATTTGCAGTTGTTTTTTTTTTTTTTTTTTGGCTGGGGCTGAGTTTGAACCTGCCACCTCCGGTATATGAGGCCAGTGCCTTTGAGCCACAGGCACCCCTATTCTGCAAAATTTGGATTCAGTCAAAAGGCTGTACTTTAGGACCTGGAAGGTCACAGGTTCCCTAACCCTCTTAAGTCTTTCTCTGGAAAACAAAGGATCTTATTTTTTAATCCAACCTGAAAGCAACTCATGGATTGTTGACTAAAGACTGCCTTTTTCCACTAAGGAAAGTCATTCTTATGAACCACATAGTACAACTTTGGGATGTGAAATAATGAAACACACCTCCAGCCAAACTATTTCTGTGTGACAGACGCAGTCATATTCTCTTGTCTAATCCAGTAACCTACCTCTCAGCCACTGCTAGCAGGCGTTCTGGCCTAAAGGTACCCTCAGTGTCAATGTACATGGCCTTTCCTTCACCTCCACCCCGGTCAATCGGAAGCTACAGAGAACAAAAAACATTGGAAATGACCACTCTATTTCTGATAAAGTTGACCAAGTTCTCCATGACATCTCTATAATTCCTCCCAACCACACTAAGGCAAAGGGAAGAAAACACCTTAAAATGACAAAGAGGTAGGGAGGAGGCATTCTCTTCTGATGGAAATATAAAAACAGTAGATGTTTATAAAGCTCTTTGTGTTTCATATAGCTAGTCTTGTCAGAATTGGAATGCTTAGAAATACAGTCCAAAGTAGGGGATAAAATTATATGACTACATACTAAGATCGATCAATTAAAGAATATATTTACCTTATCTTCCATGCCGAGGCATAACAACTCAGAGCAATCTCAAACTCTTAGGCTTAAGTGATTCTTGGCCTCAGCCTCCCAGGTAGCTGGGACTACAGGTGCCTGCCACAACACCAGGCTAATTTTTTTGTTGCATTTGTCATTGTTGTTTAGCTGGCCCAGGCCAGTTTCGAACCTGCCAGTCTCAGTGTATATGGCTGGCACTGTAACTACTGTGCTACGGGTGCCAAGCCTGATGTTTATTTTTTTTTTTTTTAATTTTTTTTCTTAAATGTTCAGAACATTACCTACCCTCATTCATCTTGAACTGAAAGTGAAGTCAGTCAGTTTTATGGTATAATTTTTCTCTAATATAATCAGCTATTTAAGTACAGGCACTGAGAAAACAGATGGGATTCACTAAGGCTGGCATCTTTCCAAGTGGATATGTAAGATAAGGGTATTTATAAGGGAATTACTTTAATGATGAATCATAAAATGTAAACTAATGAAAACAAGAGCAGGTAAAGTAAAGTATTTGAAATCAATGATGTAGATGTACTGGAAATCAATGATCTGGAAGTTTCTATGATATGGAAGAATTTTGTACTAGCAATCAATTTTCTAAGGATTCTCCAGGAAAGTGCCTTTTATGCCCATCCCAACAGATGTCTACAAATAGCAGGAATCAACTGTATTCCTGCTGATTTGATTAACTAGAGCCCAAACAACTCACCTGGCATGTTACAGCCAGTGTATGACAGATCTGAGTCTTCCCAGTTCGGAATTCTCCAAACATCTCTGTAATAGATCCAGTCTCTATTCCACCTAAAACAGCAATAAGAAACACATCTTAGCACAACACAAACATCTAAAAAATACAGAAGTATTCTTGGAGCTCATCAGAAAGATGCTTATATAATTTGGAAATCCAATTTCTAATAAGCAATAATAATTATTTTTTTTTTTTTTTTTTTTTTTTTTATTTTTTTTTGTAGAGACAGAGTCTCACTTTATGGCCCTCGGTAGAGTGCTGTGGCCTCACACAGCTCACAGCAACCTCCAACTCCTGGGCTTAAGCGATTCTCTTGCCTCAGCCTCCCGAGTAGCTGGGACTACAGGCGGCCGCCACAACGCCCGGCTATTTTTTGGTTGCAGTTTGGCCGGGGCCGGGTTTGAACCCGCCACCCTCGGTATATGGGGCCGGCGCCCCACCGACTGAGCCACAGGCGCCGCCCAGCAATAATAATTATTATTATTTTTTAGACAAGTCTCAGTATATCGCCCTCCACAATAGTAGAGTGCTATTGTGTCAAAGCTCACAGCAACCTCCGACTCTCAGGCTTAAACAATTCTCTTGCCTTAGCCTCCCAAGTAGCTGGGACTACAGGTGCCTGTCACAATGCCTGGGCCGTTTTTGTTGCAGTTGTCATTGTTGTTTAGCAGGCTTGGGCCGGGTTTGAACCCACCTGCCTTGGTGTATGTGGCTGGCGCACTATGCACTGAGCTACCAGCAACGCCAACAAGCAATAATTTTTAAAAAACTTATTTTGAGGACGGCGCCTGTGGCTCAGTCAGTAAGGCGCTGGCCCCATATGCCGAGGGTGGCGGGTTCAAACCCAGCCCCGGCCAAACTGCAACCAAAAAATAGTCGGGTGTTGTGGCGGGCGCCTGTAGTCCCAGCTACTCGGGAGGCTGAGGCAAGAGAATCGCTTAAGCCCAGGAGTTGGAGGTTGCTGTGAGCTGTGTGAGGCCACGGCACTCTACCGAGGGCCATAAAGTAAGACTCTTGTCTCTACAAAAAAAAAAACAAAACTTATTTTGAAATAATTGTAGATATATCAAGAGCTGCAAAGAAATGTACAAGGAAGTTCTGTGCAATCCTCGCCTGGTCTCCACCAATATTAACATCTTGCATAACTATAGCAGGGTACAGATAACAGAAAACTGACATTAGTACAATCCATAATTTGTTCGAATTTCTCCAATTACATATATTTAAAATAACTGCACATCAACTTTATGAACACCCTGAATATGTACTCATTTGTGTAGATCCATACATAGTTCTATGCAACTTTATCACATGTGTAGCTTCATGTAACTACAATAATCAAAATATAAAACTGTATATAATGTTGATAAGTAACAATTTAAAAAAGGGCTACAGCTAGGTATGGTGGCTCCACTTTGGGAGGCTGAGGTGGGAGAATCACTTCAGCTCAGGAGTTCAAGATCACCCTGAGCAAGAGCAAGACCTTGTCTTTACTAAAAATAGAAAAATTAGCCTGGTGTTGTGGCAGGTGCCTGTATTCTCAGCTACTCTCAGGCTGAGGCAGGAAGATCCCTCAAACCCAGGAGTTTGAGCTTGTTGTGAGCTAAGTTGATGCCATGGGCCCCTAGTCAGGCCAATAGAGTGAGACTTGGTCCAAAAAACAAAACATGGGCACACACACAAAACCCCAGAAAATTTGACAATTAACTCAGCATTACAGCAAACACCCATAGTCCCTTGGGAAGCTGAGACAAGAGGATGACTTAAGCCCAGGAGTTAGAGGTTGCAGTGAGCTATGATGACACCACTGTACTCCAGCTTAGATGACAGAATTAGCTTTGCTAACTAATGTTTACAATATAACTAAAGGATTACTATACCTTGCAGTAATTTGTCCAGCTCTTTGGAGCCAGTAGTAATCTGTATGATCTCTGACCGCCTTTGGTGGAATTCAGTTGCAGTGGTGAAACCCATTGGAACTAATTTAGCAGCCTCAGCCTGGGGAAAATAAGAAATGTTAAAGCAACAAAATAATATTAGTAAAAGAAGAACTAGGCATGCAGTGGGAAAAGAAAACATATAACAAAATATCCAGAATAATTTCTCTTTAGAAAATCATGAAAAAACGGCTTGGTGCCACCAGCCACATACATTTAAACCTGGCTCAGGACAGCTAATCAACAATGACAACCGCAACAAAAAATTGCCAGGTGCCCTGGCAGGCGCCTATAGTCCCAGCTACTTAGGAGGCTGAAGCAAGAGAATCGCTTAAGCCCAAGAGTTTGTGGTTGCTATGATGCCACAGCACTCTACCGAGGGTGACATAGTTAAACTCTGTCTCAAAAAAAAAAAAAAAAAAAACATGAAAAAAGATAATCTAATTCAAAGTCTTCATAAAGATCAGTCTTTAAATTGCCAAGTAATACATTTACATAGTTTTAAAAAGTATCACAGACTTGGCGCCTGTAGCACAGTGGTTACGGCGCCAGCCACATACACTAAAGGTGGTGGGCTCAACTCTGGCCCAGGCCAGCTAAACAACAGCAACAAAAAATAGCCGGGCATTGTGGCAGGTACCTGTAGTCCCAGCTACCTGGGAGGCTGAGGCAAGAGAATTGCTTAAGCCCAAGAGTTGGAGGTTGCTGTGAGCTGTGACACCAAAGCACTCTACTGAGGGCGACATAGTGAGACTGTCTCAAAAAAACAAAAACAAAAACAAATACAAAAAACAGTATTACAGGTCCAAGCATATGTCCCTCACCTGATTTATGACAAAAACATGCATACAGTACATATTTATATTTTCATTTCCTGTTACATCAAACACAGACTGTATCTTATCACTTTCTACTTTGTAAAATAAAGATATTTGTCCTTCTACCTTTTCTCCCTCAATGTCTACTTCCCATCTCTATTATCTGTATCTTTTCTTTTACATTTTCAAAGTCGAGACATTCACATCTTATTTTGTAATTATACACATGATTTCTACAATAGACAGTGGGTTGATTCTAAAGTTGAAAAATAAATGCATTGAGGCCAGGCACGGTGGCTTGCTTGAGCTCAGGAGTTCGAGACCTGAGCAAGAGTGAGACTCCTGTCTCTAAAAAAAAATAGCTGGGCATGATAGCTGCCTGTAGTCCCAGCTACTTGGGAGGCTGAGGCAAAAGAATCGCTTAAGCCCAAGAGTTTGAGGTTGCTGTGAACTATGACACCTCTGGTACTCTACTAGAGGTCAGAAAGAGAAACACTATCTAAAAACAAAAGAACAACCTGGCATTGTGGTGGGCACCTGTAGTCCCAGCTACTTGGGAGGCTGAGGCAAGAGGATCGCTTGAACCCAAGAGTCTGAGGTTGCTGTGAGCTATGACACCACACAACTCTCTACCAAAGGTGACAAAGTGAGACTCTGTCTCAAAAAAAAAAAAAGAAAGAATTTGCAGTATTTATGTCAAATCCCATGATAACTGGAATTTTCTACAGAAAATTTAAATTTATGCAAGGAGGCATATATAAAGTTAAGAAACTAATAATATGGTTCTGGAAAGGAGAACAGGATGACAGGAGAATGAGGAATGGAAGGAGAAAGATCACCTTTTATTACTTATCCTATTGTATTATTTCCCCTAAGTCCTCCTTAGGTCAAATATGTAGTATTTGTACTTACCAGAATCTTATCAGCTTTGGCTTCACTAATTCCCTTAATATTTATTAGCTCCTTCTTTGGTGCATAGGCAACAGCCTCTACAGTATGGAATCCAGCTTCTTCCAATTTCTTCACATCGTTTGCATTTATGCCACATTGCTGTAAGTGAAGAAAACCGTGGACAAATTTAAGTTTCAGTTCTCTCATCTGTCTAATGCAGAAAATATACACCCTATGTATTTCATAGAAGCGTTTGAAAAACTGTAATACAGTCGTCCCTTGCTATCCACAAGATTGGTTTCAGAATCCCTAGCAAATAACAAATCTGTGGATGGCTGAGTCCCTTATATAAAATGACATACCATATACATATGGATGGCCCACACACATCTTCCCATATAGTTTAAGCCATATCTAGATTACTTATAGTATCTAATAAAATGTAAGCTCTATATAAATAGTCATGCTGTATTTTTAAAATTCCTATTATTATTATTATTATTATCTATTTTTTTATAGAGACAGAGTCTCACTTTACCACCCTCGGTAGAGTGCCATGATGTCACAGGACTCACAGCAACCTCCAGCTCTTGGGCTTAGGCAATACTCTTGCCTCAGCCTCACGAGTAGCTCGGACTACAGGCACCTGCCACAACACCCAGCTATTTTTTGGTTGCAGTTCAGCCGGGGCTGGGTTTGAACCCGCCACCCTCGGTATATGGGGCCAGTGCCCTACTCACTGAGCCACAGGCGCCACCTGTATTATTATTATTATTATTTTTTTTTTTGAGACACAGTTTCACTACGTCGCCCTCGGAAGAATGCCGTGGTGTCACAGCTCACAGCAACCTCAAACTCTTGGGTTTAAGAGAGCCTCTTGCCTCAGCCTCCCAAGTAGCTGGGATTATAGGCATCTGCCACAACGCTCAGCTATTTTTCTATTATTGTTGTTTTAGCAGGTTCTGGCTGGATTCAAATCCACCAGCCCCAGTGCATGTGGCTGGCACCCTAACTACTGAGCTATGGGCACTGAACCAATTCATATTATTTTTTACTATTATATTCTAATTTTTTATTGGTTTTTCTAATATATTTTCAATTGGTAGTTGATTTGGTAGAATCTGGTGATTTGAAAACACGTGGAAACAGAGGGCCAACTGTACTACATGCAAAAACCAAGAAGTATATCCTATATATGAGGTATTCAATAATAAATTATCAACCTTTTCAAGGGCTGGAGTAGTACCTGTAATCCTAGCACTCTGGGAGGCCAAGGTGGGTAGATTGCTTGAGCTCAGGAGTTCAAGATTAGCTTAAACAAGAGAAAGATCCCATTTCTAAAAAAAATAGTGGGGTGCTATGGCAGACGCCTTTAGTCCCAGCTACTCAGGAGGCTGAGGCAAGAGAATCGCCAGTGAACAAATAATTATATCAGAACACCCTTCCAACTCACCTGATCTGGCCCCCCAATGACTTTTTCTTTACCAGAAAATAAATGAAATATTGAAAGGAAATCATTTTGATGACATTCAGGACATTAAGGGTAATATGACAGCTCTGGTGGCCATTCTAGAAAAGGACTTCCAAAATTACTTTGAAGGGGCGGCACCTGTGGCTCAGAGGAGTAGGCGCCAGCCCCATATGCCGGAGGTGGCGGGTTCAAACCCAGCCCCGGCCAAAAACTACAAAAAAAAAAAAAAAAACTGTCAAAATTACTTTGAAGGGTGAAGTAGATGCTGGCATTGGTTCATTGCTTGACACTTCGAAGGTGACCATAGTGATATTCAGCAATAAAGCATGTAGCAATTTTTATAGGATAAATTTGTGAACATAAATTGTCAGGCCTTGTACAATAGGCAAAAATAGTACAAGGTCCCAGCTCTAGTGCTAGATAGTCTTATATAGTGTCTTGAATTAGAGTTTGGCTCTTACACCTTAATACCTTCAAGCTCTTCTCCTGGCCAAAGACAGCTGTCAGTACAAATAAGGTCAATGAAGGGAAGATGCTCTCTCTGCTCCTGGCATAACTAGTCCAGGCCACTGTAACTCCCTGGACAGCACTTTTGTATGTGGGGCAAACAGCACAGAGACTCCATCATGGGATCCTAGGCCTTAATTTCTGACAATCAGATTTGAGCAGGAAAACTGATAAAGTAGGGGAATTGTTGACAGAAGAGGCCTGGCCAGACATTTTTAGCAACACCTTAAGTCTTTCCACAGGATCCTTGATAACCCTCCTAAAAATTCTAACGTGGGTCTCGACCTTAGTGGTAAACCTATGGCTTAGGTAAACATTGTTATCTCTCATTAGGCTACTTCTACAACTAGGTAAAAGAATCTAGTATAGCTAATTCCAAAATTAGCAACTAAGCACATACCTCTAACCGTGAAATAGGTTGTGGGCCAAAGCTTTCTTCTTCCACTGAAGTATCTGCGTTTGCTTCAAGCTGCATCTGCATAGCCATTACTGCAAAACACAGATGGTCATCCGTATGAACACTAGAGACATAAGGCGGGGCTAAGTACAGAGCTCAAACTTAGTTTTGTAATAAATCTCTGAAGAATTACTTTATAAGCTTTTGGTCTAATCACTGACTACCCTCAGCAGGAAAAAGAGCAAACTTGTCACCAGCTTTTCTATCTATCTAGATAGCCAGTTAGTTGTATCAGAATTTAGGAAGAGCCAAGATCATTCTGCTTCTTAAATACACCATGCTTTCTTTGGCAGCACATATACTAAAATTGGAACAATACAGAGATTAGCATGGCCCCTGCATGAGGATGACATGCAAATTCGTGAGGCATGCCATATTTAAAAAAATATATACCTTAACTAAGTAAATAATGCTCCCTGGTCTTCTTTATATTTCTCAAGGTAGGGGCCAAGTCTTGTTTATTTATTTATCTTTTATTATTATTTTTTTTGAGGCAGAGTCTCACTTTGTCACTCAGTAGAGTACCGTGGTGTCACAGCTCACAGCAACCTCAAACTCTTGGGGGCTTAAATGTTTCTCTTGCCTCAGCCTCCCAAGTAGCTGGGACTACAGGCGCCCACAACACCCGGCCATTTTTCTGTTGCAGTTGTCATTGTTGTTTAGCTGGCCTGGGCCGGGTTTGAACCTGCCAGCCTGGGTGTATGTGGCTGGCACCATAACCACTGTGCTACAGGCACTGAGCCAGTCTTATTTTTATACACCTCTGATATATTATAAATGTTACATGTTTATAGAAGGACTAATGGCATTATCATATTCATATCTGGAATCCAAAAAGTTGATTTCATAGGAGGGAGTAGGATTTTGGTTACAAGAGGCTGGGGAGAACAGCTGAAAGGGGAGAAGTTGGTCAACAGGCACCTGGGGAGAACAACTGAAAGGGGAGAAGTTGGTCAACAGGCATAAAGTTAAAGACAGATAGGAGAAGTAAGTTCTGGTATTTTTTACTGCACAGTAGGGTGACTGTAGTCAACAATAATTGATATAAACCAAAAGATTGGTTTAAGCACAGATCTCTTAGGTGTGAGTCAGTGACAATCCCACGCATCAGAATCATCTGAATGCAATGTAAATTTATGAAATTATTTTCAAATTTATGAAAAAGAGAGCACTGTAGAGTAACGGGAAAGGACTTTTTTCCCAGTAGTGGTATGTTGATTAGATAGCCTTATAGAATAAAAGGAACTTGATCTCGCACACTACAGAAATAAATCAATTTCCAATTTAGATCACAGATCTAAATGTAAGCAGTAAAAGAAAAATTTTTTAAATACAGGAGACTATTTTCACAACTTTCAGATAGAGAAAGGTTTCTGGAACTGAATATATAATGGAATAATCAAAAGGGAAAAAAACGAAAAACTACATTTCATTCAGAACTTCTATCAAAAGATACCATTATGAGAATGAAAAGTCAACCCAGAGTAGGAGGAGAAAAAATTTACCAAATATACAACTGAGGGCTGATAACTAGAATATAAATATATAAAATTCCTTCAAATCAGTAAGAAAAAGACAATCCAAGGCAGGACAGGGTGGCTCAGGCCTATAATCCTAGCACTCTGGGAACTTCCTTGAGCTCAGGAGTTCTAGACCAGCCTGAGCAACAGAGATCCCACCTCTAATGAAAATAAAAAAATTAGCTGCTGTTGTGGCAGGCGCCTGTAGTTCCAGCTACCCAGGAGGCTGAGGCAGAAGGATCACTTGAACCCACAAGTTTGAGGTTGCTATGAGCTAGGCTAATGCCAGGGCACTCCAGCCCCGGCAACAGAGTGACTTCATCTCCAAAAAGAGCAAACAAAAACAAAATCAAACAACCACCAAAACCCAGACAAATAGGCCAGGTGCCGTGGCTCAGGCCTGTAATCCCAGCTTTCTGGGAGGCTGAGGTGGGCTGATAGCCTCAGCTCACCAGTTTGAGACCCCGTCTCTAAAAATAGCCCAGCATTGTGGTGGGTGCCTGTAATCCCAGCTAGTCGGGAGGCTGAGGCAAGAGGATTGCTTGAGCCCAGGAGTCTGAGGTTGCTGTGAGTTAGGATGCCACGGCAGTCTACCAAGGGCGACAAAGTGAGACTCTGTCTCCAAAAAAAAAAAAAGCAAAGCGGCGCGTGTGGCTCAAAGGAGTAGGGCGCCAGCCCCATATGCCGGAGGTGGCAGGTTCAAACCCAGCCCTGGCCAAAAAAATCAATACAATATAGAACACCACATAGCTATTACTACTGAAAAAAAAAAAAAGGAGAAAATATTGGATGAGGGGTGCACGTATTTCTTGATCTCAGTCATTACATAAGTACATAGTATATTCATTTTGTAATAATCCATGGAGCTGTATATAGTTGTGACTGTACACTTTTCTTTTTTTCTTAACTGAATAGTAATTAAAGATCTTTTTTCTTTATTTTGGATTAATATAAAGGTACATACGGTTAGGCCACATTGTTTGCATTTTTTGTTTGTTTTTGAGACAGAGTCTCACTTTGTGTCCCCCACCCGCCCTGTTTGCATTTGTTAGTAATGTCTGAGTTATAGTTGAGTACTTCACCCAAGAAATGTGTCATATACCCCTATACTGTACCCATTTTTCTATATGTACATTACACTTCACTTTAGAAGTTAAGAAAAAAAAACCAACTGCAGATCATTCCCTAGGCATCACTGAATGCTTTTCGGCATTAGATGATAAATATACCTTTTTGGCAACTGGAACTGGTACCTTAAAAACAAAATTTCGGTGTAACGGAAATTAAGACTGACCAGGAATCCGGCAACCCTGGTTCTGACATTAAATAGCTGTGACTCCACCTTTCTGGACTTCGCCCAAGCCCATAAAAATGGGTGGTGGGCATGAAGAGACCTGGAGGTCTCCCCTCTAGCTTTGAAGACCGGGGTCTGCTTGTTTTTCTCGAGCTGTGACTTGGGCTTGGGCATGCCCTGTTCCGCCCCATGTCCGGCTTTCTCACTTGGCGCAGCGGCCCCAACAGCCAACTGTGGGAGCACCAGTCCGGATCCCGATCCAGCCCGGGTCCCTGATTACAGAGTGTACCTCGGATAATAGTTAACTGCCTTCCATATCAAAGGGGACGAGCCGCGGCTGCTGAAAAGAGCCCGGCCTGCTTCTCTCACCTCGGCGGGCCGAGCGATCCGACTTCAGTCCGCGGGGACGAGCACGCCTCCAGCTCCGCGCGGACCCCAGTCGCCTGGCGTGGGCCCCACTGCTCTACTGCCTTTCCCGACCTTCGGCGCACAACCAGGCGAGTTTCAACTTCCAACCACGCGTCTCAAGCAGCCCTTCAGTTTCCCTCAGGATTCCGCCTAAGCGCTCACCGCGTCCCGCGACTTTCGGAAATCCCGCCAAAGCCTTTAGGACAGGGTCACGCCGCGTCTACGTAATGTCTCCCCGCCCTTCCCGGATCCGCCTTCTAACCGCTTCCGCCGCGATCCCGAGCCCTCGGGGCCTTTTTTTTCTTTCTTTTCTATTCTTTTTTTTTTTTTTTAGAGACAGTTTCACTTTATCGCTCTGGGTAACGTGCCGTGGCGTCACAGCTCACACCAACCTCCAACTCCTGAGCTGAGGCGAGTAGCTGGGACTACAGGTACCCGCCACAACGCCCGGCTATTTTTTGTTGAAGTTTGGCCAGGGCCCGTTCGAACTCGCCACCCACGGTATATGGGGCCGGCGCCCTACTCACTGAGCCACAGGCGCCGCCCGAGCCTCGGGGACTTTGAGCCTGCCGTACTGTTTTTTTTTTGTTTGTTTTTTTGTAGAGACAAGAGTCTCACTTTATGGCCCTCGGTAGAGTGCCGTGGCTTCACACAGCTCACAGCAACCTCCAACTCCTGGGCCTAAGCGATTCTCTTGCCTCAGCCTCCCGAGTACAACGCCCGGCTATTTTTTGGTTGCAGTTTGGCCGGGGCCGGGTTTGAACCTGCCACCCTCGGTATATGGGGCCGGCGCCCTACCAACTGAGCCACAGGCGCCGCCCGAGCCTGCCGTAATATTATGGGTTGCCTTCCTCCCTTTTCTCCTAAGGACTAATTCAAAGTGCGAGTTACCGCTTTCTTCTTTTTGCAGAAAGAGGACTACAACTCCCATGAGGTAGTGCAAGATGTAGGACTACGTCTCCCAGTATGCACGGCGGGCGCCGCGGCTTCCAACCGTCCGCCTTCTGGGAAATAGGGCAGTTATTTTGGAGTCTCTAAATTTGTTTCTGCAGTGTTGGTGGGTGATTATGACCTCTCCGACTCAACTTCCTGGGGCCAGGTGCTTTCCAGGCCCCGTGGGCGTGGAGAAGCTGAGAAACTCGGTTTTGAACTGGGAAATGAAGTATTGGAGAGGAGAAAGAAATGGCTGAAATACCAGGCAATCTGTGGTGGGTTTTTTGGTTTGTGTTTTTTTTTTTGCAGTTTCTGGCCGGGGCTGGGTTTGAACCCACCACCTACGGCAAATGGGGCAGGCGCCCTACCCCTTTGAGCCACAGGCGCCGTCCTGGTTTGTGGTTGTTTTTTTTTTTTTTAGAGACAGAGTCTCACTTTGTCATTCTCGGTAGAGTGCAACCTCCAGCTCTTGGGCTTAGGCAATTCTCTTGCCTTAGCCTCCTGTGTAGCTGGGACTACAGGCGCCCGCCACAATGCCCGGCTATTTTTTTGTTGCATTACGGCAGGGGCCGGGTTTGAACCTGCCACCCTCGGTATATGGGGCCGACACCCTACTCACTGAGCTACAGGCGCTGCCCTATTTTACTTTCAAGAAAGAAAAAGGTATATCATGAAAGGAAGAAGGAATACTGCTTGAGGATAAGTAATACAGGTTTTTCTTCTCTTCTCTTTTTTTTTGCTGTTTTTGGCCGGGGCCAGGTTTGAACCCGCCACCTCTAGTATATGGGGTGGGAACCCTACTCCTTTGAGCCATAGGCGCCGGGTTTTTCTTTTTGAGACAGTGCCCCCTCTATTGCTCCAGGCTACCGTGCCATGGCTTCATAGTTTATAGCAACCTCAGACTCCTGGGCTCAGGGACCCTACTGCCTCATCTTTACTGAGAATCTGGGACTACAGGTGTGCAACACCAGAACTGGCCAATTTTTCTATTTTTAGTAGAGACAGGGACTCTTGCTTAAGCTGGTCTGGAACTCCTGAGCTCAAGCAATAGCAGGCTTTTTATTGAAGTTAGAGCAGAGCAGTTGTGCAAAATGATAATGGAAGGCATTTGTTTTCTAGAACAGTCATTTCCTTTTGGGCTGGTTTTATCTGGGTTTTTGGAATGCCGTCTAGCAGATGCTGAGGGGCTATATGGCCTTTTATCTGGTTAGTGCTTTTCCAGTTCTGCAAAAGGAGCTCTATAAAAAACAAGCTACAGGTGGTCAAGCAAGAAGCAGTACATTGTTATATACAATATTTTTTTTTCCCAGAGACAGAGTCTCACTCAGTCACCCTGGGGTTGCGTGCCATTGTTGCAGGAAGACAAGGCCCAGTGGAGAAAAAGAGCACCCAAACACCACTTTTATAAGAGGAAGGGCTTTGTTCACCAGCTAGGAGCTTATGGCATAGAGAAATTCCAAATGGCCACACTCTGACTGCCTTGGTCTTTCCCTTTTTTTATTGACAGTCAAAAAGTTCCACCCCACAGGTAGTCTTCTCATTGGCCAGTTTGAATGAAGCGGGAGATGCTATTCCCGCCCCTACAGAACTACAGGATTTCACAGAACTTGGAAATTTCCAAGTTTCAGGTAGTTAAGTTTACAAATCCCCAAGAGCTGAGTCACCGTGGAGAGGACCCTGCATGTGTATCCTGGTGGTCTCCTTGAGAAGACCTGTTGTTCTAGACCTCACCCTTCAGGGGTATCCTCTCTCACCATGGTGTCATAGCTCACAGCAACTTCAAAGTCTTGGGCTCAAGTGATTCTTTTGCCTCAAGTAGCTGGGGCTATAGGTGCCCATCACAGTGCCCAGCAATTTTTTTTTTTTTTTTTTTTTTGAGATAGGATCTTGCTCTTGCTCAAGCTGGTCTCCCAATGCCTGAGCTCAAGCAATTTGCCTGCCTGGTCCTCCCAGAGTGCTGGGATTACAGGCATGAGCCACTGTGCCTGGCCTACAATGATATTTTTATGTTAGATGATTTACTAGCAAAGCCATACTTTCACTAACAGTGACTATAGGTAGTACCTCGGGTAATAGTTAACTGCCTTCCATATGAAAGCCACCCTCCTTTACCTCTAGTTCTTCACTTGATTTCTGCTCAGAGCATCTGCAAGCCTACAGCCAGCCCCTCCTGGTCAAGTGAAGTCACATGACTGACTTTTCTGGTCACTGGACCAACAGTGTTAATCTGACCCAAAGTTGGCCAATTATATTCCTGCTTCTGGAAGTTTGGATTGGGATTTAGAGTCTAGTCAAGTCTGACCACAGCAGTTTCATAAGGTGGAATATGCAAGTAGCTGTATGTGAATGTCAAACCAGAGAAAAGTACATCTGCAGGAAAATTAAGAAATTGAGACACCAAGAAAATGGGAGAAATTCTGAGACAGAAACCATTTTGAATTCTGACTCTTTTCCAATCTCCTTTCTAATTTCTTAGAAGCCCAGCAACACTTTCTTCTTGAGTTCTTTGAATTATTTCTATACCTCCAATACATCCCAATCAATCTGCTTTCCATTATTTTCTGTTTAAATAAATTTAAACAGTTTTTCTTTCATTCCTCCAAAGCAACCCACCAAGAACTTGGAAATAAGGCACTTTATATTTCCCTATAATAGTTAAATTGGCAATCTGTGAGAATATTTAGAAATGTGAAATTGAAAAAGTTTGGATATATGCTAAATTATAATCTCAGTAACCTATCTGAAATCTCAAGGGGGCAAACTTTAATACAACCAAGATTTAATCAGCAGAAACATAAGCTTTTGTCTGAAGAAAAATAATAACAGCCTGGAGCAAAGAAAGGAAACCCCAGAAGGAAAAACATAGTGTCATGCCAAGTGATCTATTTGAGTAATAAAAGGATGATTCAGTATGAGAAAATCTGTTATTATAATTGGCCATAGTAATAGATCAGGGAGAAAAAAAATCATATCAATTCCATCATTTTGAAAAAAACATTCAATAAAATAAATACACAGCTTTTCCCTGCTGTGGTGGAGTCCTACACAGGCAGAGGTTCTGATGTGTTCAGATATGACTTTATAGGTGACCTACCACCATTGTTGCTAGAGGTGTAATAGACTTTTTAAAATTCAGATTAATATGAAGGTACAAACAATTAGGTTACATTGTTTGCATTTATTAGGTAAAGTCCAAGTTGTAGTCGAGCCCTTCAGCCAGAAGGTGTGCCATGTGCCCTTACATTGTGCCCGATAGGTTTAAGTGTAATGACCTTTAATACTCCTTACAAGAGCTGAAGATCACCCTCATCTATGATGGCTTTGGACATAGAAAAGCTGGCGGCTTGGCATCTGTGGCTTAAGTGGCTAAGGTGCCAGCCACATAACACCTGAGCTGGCTGGTTCTAATTCAGCCCAGGCCTGCCAAACAACAATGACGACTACAGCCAAAAAATTGCCAGGTGTTGTGGCGGATGCCTGTAGTCCCAGCTGCTTGGGAGGTAGAGGCAGGAGAATCGCTTGAGCCCAGGAGTTGGAGGTTGCTGTGAGCTGTGATGCCACGGCAGTCTGCCCAGGGTGACAATTTCAGGCTCTGTCTCAAAAAAAAAAGAAAAGGAAAGCTCGCAAAGCTTTGGACAAGTGTCAGGCCTGTTTTTGTAACCAACTATGATGAGCCTATCGTGTGAGAAGTTGGTGGAGGTTGTTTGTACAAACACCAAATCAACCTTATTAATGTTGATAACGAGAAACTAGGGGAACATATAAGACTCTGTAAAATTGAAAGAGAAAGCCCCAAGTGGTTGGTTGCAGTTGTTTATTAGTTAAGGACTATGACAAAGAGTCTCAGGCCAAAGTAGACCCCCATCTCTACGAAAAATAGAAAACTTAGCCCAGCATTGTGGGGGTAGGAGATTTGAGGACTATAGGTCCTCAGGCCAGGCTAATTTTGTAATTAGTTACACTGATATTTTTTTATTGTCCCTGGAGCTACCCAGGTATGTATCTATAAATCCTTTCCAATATGTAAATCTTTAATTTTTTTGTTGTTGTTGTTGCAGTTGTCAGTGATGTTTAGCTGGCCCGGGCTGGGTTTGAACCCATTCACTGTTGGTGCATGTGGTTGGTGCCATAACCACTGTGCTACAAGCACCGCCCTTCTTTCTTTTTTTCTTTTTTTTTTTTTGTGTGTGTGTGTGTAATTTTTTTTTTTTTTGCAGTTTTTGGCTGGGGCTGTGTTTGAACCCACCACCTATGACATATGGGGCCAGCGTCCTACTCCTTTGAGCTACAGGCGCCACCCTTATGTAATTCTTTTATTATTATACTTCATAGCTCTTCCAACACAGTAGTAAATAATAGGCACAATAGACAATTTTGTTCTTTTTTTTTTGGCAGTTTTTGGCCAGGGCTGGGTTTGAACCCACCACCTCCAACACATGGGGCCAGCGCCCTACTCCTTTGAGCCACAGGCGCCACCCGACAATTTTGTTCTTGATTTTTTTTTTTTTTTTTATTGAGAGAGTCTCACTTTTTTGTCCCAGGTAGAGTAACATGGCATCATAGCTCAGCAACCTCAAACTCTTGGGCTCAAGCAATCCTCTTGCCTTCTAAATAGCTGGGATTATAGGCACCCACAGTGCCTCGCTAGTTTTTCTAGAGACGGGGTCTGACTGGCTCAGGCTGGTCTCAAACCTGTGAACTCAAGCAATCCACCTGCCTCGGCCTCCCAGAGTGCTAGCATTACAAATGTGAGCCACTGTACCCCACCTGTTTTTTATTTTAATGAAAATGTTTCTAACATTTCACCACGAAGGAGATGAGGGCAAATGGTTTGTAACATCTTTTTTTTTTTTTTCCTGTTGGCCATATTAAGGAAATAGCTACTGGTAATTTAAAGATTTCCCCTCTTAATCAGAAAAAAAAATTTTTTAAACAGTTTTTTTTTTTTTTGTCGGGGCCAGGTTTGAACCCGCCACCTCCAGTATTTGGGGCTGGCACTCCTTGAGCCACAGGTGCCACTTTCTTAATCAGAAATTTATGTTTTGTTTTTTTTTATGTGAGCCAGAGTTTTATTTGTTCGTTTCTTGCATTCAAAGTATTCTTTTGTTGCTTTTGTTTTGAGACAGAGTCTCACTCTGTCCCCAGACTAGAGTGCCATGGCATTAGCCTAGCTCACAGCAACCTCAAACTCTTGAGTTTAAGAGTTCTTCCTGCCTCAGCTTCCTGAGTAGCTGAGACTACAGGCACCTACCACAAGACCCCGCTAATTTTTTCTATTTTTGGTAGAGACAGGGTCTCACTCTTGCTCAATATGGTCTTGAACCCCTGAGCTCAAGGGATCTTCCCACCTTAGCCTCCCAGACTGCTAGGATTATAAATGTGAGCCACTGCTCCCAGGTAAGACATCTTAAAAATATCAATCTTCCTGGGAGGCTGAGCCAAGAGAATTGCTTAAGCCCAAGAGTTTGAGGTTGCTATGAGCTATGATGTCACAGCACTCTACTGAGGGCAACAAAGTGAGACTCTGTCTCAAAAAAAAAGCAAAAGAAAAGAAAAGGTGGGGGGCGGGATGTACAGTGGCTCACGTCTGTAGTCCTAGCACTCTGGGAGGCTGAGGCGGGGGCGGATCGCCTGAGCTCACAGATTCAAGACCAGCCTGAGCTAGAGTGAGACACCATTTCTAAAAATAGCCAGGCACTGTGGTGGGCATCTGTGGTCCCAGCTCTTTGGGAGTCTGAGGCAAGAGAATTGCTTAAGCCCAAGAGTTTGAGGTTGCTGTGAGCTGTGATGCCACAACACTCTACCAAGGGTGACATAGTGAGACTCTGTCTCAAAAAATAAAAATCTATACATAAGTTTTCCATTAGTTGATCTTTAAATTTTATAACTTGATCTCAGTAAAAGTGCCAACAAGATTTTTGTGGAAACTGAATAAGCTAGTTCTTACCTTTATATGGTAAAATAAAAAACAAAAGTAAGAAAAGTCCTGAAATAAAAGGGCCTAACTAACCAGATATTAAAACATATTATAGGCTTGGCACCGGTAGCTCAAGTGGCTAAGGTGCCAGCCACATACACCAGAGGTGGTGGGTTTGAGCCCAGCCTGGGCCTGCCAAACAACAATGACAACTACAACCAAAAAATAGCTGGGCATTGTGGCGGGCGCCTGTGGTCCCAGCTACTTGGGAGGCTGAGGTAAGAGAATCGCTTAAGCCCAGGAGTTGGAGGTTGCAGTGAGCTGTGATGCTATGGCACTCTTCCCAGGGCGACAGCTTGAGGCTATGTCACAATAAATAAATAAATAAATAAAAATAAAACATACTATAAAACTACAATAATTAAAAAGATCTTGTAGAGAAAAGGTAACTTGATGGAACAGAATAATTACCCCAGCATATTAGTCTTCTATTGCTGCTATAATAAATTACCACACACTTAGTGGTTTAAAACAATAAAACTTTATCATCTTACAGTTCTGGAGGTCAAGATTCTAAAATACATTTCCATGGGCTAATATCAAAGTGTTGGCAGAATTGTGTTCCTTCTGGAGGCCCTAGGGCATAATCTTTTTCTTTTTTTTTTTTTGTTTTTTTTTTTTTTTTTTTTTTTTGGCCGGAGCTGGGCTTGAACCCGCCACCTCCGGCATATGGGACCGGCGCCCTACACGTTGAGCCACAGGCGCCGCCCGGCATAATCTTTTTCATTGCCTTTTCTAGATTCTAGAAGCTTCTACATTTCTTGCATTGAGACCCTTTCCTCCATCTTCAAAGCTAACATTCACATCATTCTGACCTCTGATTCCTGTATCAAATCTCCTCTAACTCTGATGTTCTGCCTCCCTCTTATAAAGACCCTGTGATTACATTATCCAGCCTACCTAGATAATCCAAGATAGTCTCATCTCAAAATCCTTAACACAAATACATCTGCAAAGTCTCTGTTGCTGTATAAGGTAACATTCACAGGCTTCGGGAATCAAGATGTAGACCTCTCTGGGAGTTCATTATTCTGCCTATCATACACAGATTTAGACATGAATACATAGAGAATACAATATATGATAAAGGAGGCATTTCAAACCAGTGGGGGAAAAATAGACTTTATTGTATGGTCCTGGGACTAGGTGTGATGGCCCATGCCTGTAATCCCAAAACTTTAGGAGGCCAAAGAGGTAGGATTGCTTGAACCCAGGAGTTGGAGATTACAGTGAGCAATCATCACACCACTGCACAGCCTGGGCAAGAGAATGAGACCCTGTCTATAAATACATATATGCATGCATACATACATAAGTAAATAAATGCTGGGATAGCTGCATAGCCGCCTGGAAGAAATAAATTTGGATCTACTATGTTTTTAGGAGAAATTTTTATTTATTTATTTATTTACATATATTTTTTGAGACAGAGTCTCAAGCTGTCACCCTGGGTAGAGTGCCGTGGTGTTACAGCTGACAGCAACCTCCAACTCTTGGACTTAAGTGATTTCTCTTGCCTCAGCCTCCCAAGTAACTGGACTACAGGCTCTCACCACAACGCCTGGCTGTTTTTTGGTTGTAGTTGCCATTGTTGTTTGGCAGGCCTAGGCTGGATTCGAACCCACCAGCTCTGGTGTATGTGGCTGGCGCCCTAGCCACTTGAGCTACAGGAGCTGAGCCTAGGAGAAATTTTTAAATGAATTAAAGATATAAATGGAAAATATTAATAAAAGTTCTAAGAGAAGTTGTGGATCTTACAGTGGAATCTGAACGTGACACAAATCCCAAAAGGTATAAAAGAAAATATTGATTTATTTTTTGTTTCTTTAGCAGGCCCAGTGCACGAGGCCAGCACTCTAACCATTGAGCCACAGGTGCCCAGCCAAAGGAAAATATTGATACATTTGGTTATGCATCTTTAGATTTTTGTATGGAAGAATCATTATAAATAAAGTTAAAATAAAACAAATTGGGTGACATTTGGCAAACTGTATCACGAAGAGTTTTATTTTACATTTATAGATGTTCTACAAATCAGAGAAAAGTAAATAATCCAGAAAAATAGTCAAAGGATATTAACAACAGGGCTCAGTGGCTCACATTTGTAATCTCAGCACTCTGGGAGGCTGAGGCAAGTGGATTGCCTGAGCTCAGGAGTTCAAGACCAGCCTAAGCAAGAGTGAGACCCCATCTCTGAAAAAAAATAGTTGGGCATTGTGGTGGGCACCTGTAGTCCCAGCTACTTGGGAGGCTAAGGCAAGAGATCACTTGAGCCCAGGAGTTTGAGGTTGAGGTGAACTATGACACTACAGTACTCTATTGAGGTGACAAAGTGAGACTATCTTAAAAAAAAAACACACACACACACACACATATTTATTTCCAAGCAATCCTCTTGCCTCAGCATCCAGGATTGCAAGGATAAACTCACCATGGTAAAGCTTTGGCTTTCTCCTTCCCTGTAATGATGCTTCTCATCCCCTTAAAGAAGAAATGTAGTATTATTTTCTACTCTTCTTTTTTTTGAGACAGTATTTCTGCCCAACCAAGTTTATCTGCTTTCTACTCAAGATGAAGCCAACACTCAGAGACAGCAGGTTTACAGCAGAGGGTTTATTCCACATAAGGCTAAGTGGGGAGATGGAAGGAATTTCTCAAATCTGCCTCCTCAGGAATTGGGGAGACAGGATTTTTAAAGACAGTTTGGTGGGCAGAGGATTAAGCAATCAGGGTTTGCAAATTGCTGGTTTGGGGGGGAGGGGACCATTAGTCCTTTGATATAGGATGTGCTCTAGGTGGATCAGCCAATTCACTGGAATGCGGTTCTTTGGGTGGGAGATCCAAGACCAGTTGAGTCAGTTCCTTGGTCAGGGTGATTCAGTCCATCAACTGGATTGCAGGACTTGGAAGATACCTCTAAAACTACCTTTAAGGCTTGGCTCCCATAGCTCAGTGGTTAGGACAGTGGTCACATACACCAGGGCTGACAAGTTTGAACCCAGCCTGGGCCTGCTAAACAATGACAACTACAACAAAAAAATAGCCAGGCATTGTGGCAGGTTCCTGTAGTCCCAGCTACTTGGGAGGCTGAGGCAAGAGGATCGCTTAAGCCCAAGAGTTGGGAGGTTGCTATGAGCTGTGATGCCATAGTACTCTACCTAGGGTCGCATAGTGAGGCTCTGTTTCAAAGACAAACAAAAACTACCTTTAAAATTCCAGAAGATAATGTTATCTATGGAGAAAGTTAAGACTCCTTTTCTTTCTCTTTTGTTTTTTGTTTTTGTGTGTGTGTGTTCAAAAATTTTATTCAATAAAATTGAGTGTTCTTAAATAGGAAAACATTTCTTTTTTTTGCAATTTAAAACATTATCTCAGTTTCTGAGGGTTAGAAACCCAGGCATAGCTTAGCTGGTTCTAGCTCACGGCCTCTTATGAGTTAACACTAAAGCTATTGGCCAGAACTGAAGTCTTCTGAAGGGTAGGCTTGACAGCAACTGGAGGATCTCATTTCATACATGTGCTTCTCCCTCAAGCAGCAGCCCAGCACTATTTATTAAATAGGGATTCTTTTTCACAGCGAATGCCTTTGTTTGATTTGTTAAAGAGTACAGGGCTAGGGTGGCGGGTTCAAACCCAGCCCCGGCCAAACTGCAACAAAAAAATAGCCGGGCGTTGTGGCGGGCGCCTGTAGTCCCAGCTGCTCGGGAGGCTGAGGCAAGAGAATCGCGTAAGCCCAAGAGTTAGAGGTTGCTGTGAGCCTTGTGACGCCACGGCACTCTACCCAAGGGCGGTACAGTGAGACTCTGTCTCTACAAAAAAAAAAAAAAAAAAGAGTACAGGGCTATGTGAGACTGGTTTCATCTCTGGATTCTCTTTCCATTCCAAAGATCTTTATGCTAATACAATGCTGTTTTGATCACTAGAGATGTATAGTATAACCTGAAGTCTGGAAAGATGATGCTTCCCAATTTATTCTTATTTTGTATAATTGTGTTGGCTAATCAAGGGAATTTTTTGTTTTGTTTTGTTTTTTTGAGACAGAGTGTTATTATGTTGCCCTTGGTAGAGTGCCGTAGCCTCACAGGTCACAGCAACCTCAAACTCTTGGGCTTAGGCGATTCTCTTGCCTCAGCCTCCGAAGTAGCTGGGACTACAGGCACTCACCACAACGCCCAGCTATAAGAGGATTTTTTTGATTCCATACAAAGTGTAGAATTACTTTTTCTTTTTTTTTTTTTTGCCTGGGGCCAGGTTTGAACCCACCACCTCCAGCATATGGGGCCGGCACCCTACTCTGTTGAGCCACAGGCGCCACCCAGAATTACTTTTTCAATATCTTCAAGGTAAAACATTAGTATTTTAACAGAGATTGCATTAAATCTGTAGATTGCTTTGGGTAATACAGACATTTTAACAATACTGATTCTTTTAAGCCACGAGCATGAGATGCATGTCCATCTGTTAACATCCTCTGCTGTTTCTTTTGTCAGTGATTTGTAATTCTATCTGTAGAGATTCTTCATATTCTTTTTTTTTTTTTTGAGATAAAGCCTCAAGCTGTCGCCCTGGGTAGAGTGCTGTGGCTTCACAGCTCACAGCAACCTCCAACTCCTGGGCTCAAGCGATTCTCCTGCCTTAGCCTCTCAAGTAGCTGGGATTACAGGTGCCCGCCACAACGCCCTGCTATTTTTTGGTTGCAGCCGTCATTGTTGTTTGGCGGGCTCAGGCTGGATTCAAACGCGCCAGTTCAGTGGAATGTGGCTGGCACCTTAGCCGCTTGAGCCACAGGCGCCGAGCCGATTCTTCATATTCTTTGTTAGATATATTCCAAAGTATTTCATTTTGTTTGATGCTACTGTGAAGGTTATTCTTTTTTTTTTTTCCCCCAATTAAAATGGCTTTATTCCACCTGGCTGCAGGTGGGGTAAGATTTCCAACCAGGCCGGGATGAAATCCACCATATTCTATCTCTGATCTCATTCTCAGTTTTGTTATTGGTGTATATGAAGGCTACTGATTTGTGTACATTGATTTTATAACCTGAAATGACGCTGTATTTCTTGTTCACTTTGAGGAGTCTTGTGGTTGAGTCCTTGGAGTTGTCTAAGTATAGGATCCTATCATCTGGGAAAAGCAATAGTTTGACCTCCTCTGCTCCCATTTGGATATCCTTAATATATTTCTCGTCTGATTGCATTGGCTAAAACTTTCAGCACTGTTGAAAAATAGTGACAGTAGAAATCCTTGACTTGTTCTAGTTCTAACTGGGAATGCCTTCAGCTTTTCTCCATTCAATATGATGAGGCTGTGGATTTGTTGTAGATGGCTTCTATCAGTTTGAGAAACGTCCCATCTATGCCTATATTCTTGAGTGTTGTTAAGAGAATAATTGCTGAGCTCGTTGCGCAGTAGTGCTGGCGGCTTTTACGTTTGGTCTTCGAAACTGGCAGCCACAGGTTGTGCTGAGGTGCTGTTAGGAAGCCCTGTCAGCGAGCTCTTAGGAGCTTGAAACCTTTGTCACGCCTCCAACACGCCGAGAACAAAAATGGTTGAAGCAGAACGCCCAGGAAAGCTCTTCATTGGTGGGCTTAATACAGAAACAAATGAAAAAGCTCTTGAAGCGTTATTTGGTAAATATGGACGAATAGCGGAAGTACTCTTGATGCAAGACAGAGAAACCAACAAATCCAGAGGATTTGCTTTTTATCACCTTTGAAAGCCCAGCAGATGCAAAGAATGCAGCCAGAAACATGAATGGAAAGTCTTTAGACGGAAAAGCCATCAAAGTGGAACAAGCTACAAAACCATGATTTGAAAGTGGTAGATGGGGACCACCTCCACCTCCAAGAAGCAGAGGCCCTCTGAGAGGTCTTAGGGGTGGAAGAGGGGGAAGTGGAGGAACCAGGGGACCTCCCTCTCAGGGAGGGCACATGGATGATGGTGGCTATTCCATGAATTTTTTTTTTTTTTTTTTTGTGGTTTTTGGCCGGGGCTGGGTTTGAACCTGCCACCTCTGGCATATGGGACCGGCGCCCTACTCCTTGAACCACAGGCGCCACCCTATTCCATGAATTTTAACATGAGTTCTTCCAGGGGACCACTCCCAGTAAAAAGAGGACCACCACCACGAAGTGGGAGTCCTCCTCCTAAAAGATCTGCCCCTTCAGGACCAGTTCGCAGTAGCAGTGGAACGGGAGGAAGAGCTCCTGTATCACGTGGAAGACAGTTACAGAGGCCCACCTCGAAGAGAACCCTTGCCCTCTGGTAGAGATGTTTATTTGTCCCCAAGAGATGATGGATATTCTACTAAAGACAGCTATTCAAGCAGAGACTACCCAAGTTCTCGAGATACAAGAGATTATGCACCACCACCAAGATACTTATCCTGATTATGGTCATTCCAGTTCTTGTGATGACTATCCAACAAGAGGCTATAGTGATAGAGATGGATACAGTCATGATTGTGACTATTCAGATCATCCAAGTGGAGGTTCCTACAGAGACTCATATGAGAGTTATGGTAACTCACGTAGTGCTCCACCTACACGAGAGCCCCGCCATCTTATGGTGGAAGCAGTCACTATGATGATTACAGCAGCTCACGTGATGGATATGGTGGAAATCGAGACAGTTACTCAAGCAGCCGAAGTGATCTCTACTCAAGTGGTCGTGATCGTGTTGGCAGACAAGAAAGAGGGCTTCCCCCTTCTATGGAAAGGGGGTACCCTCCTCCACGTGATTCCTACAGCAGTTCAGGCCGCTGAGCACCAAGAGGTGGTGGCCATGGAGGAAGCCGATCTGATAGAGGGGGAGGCAGAAGCAGATACTAGATACTAGCAGATACTAGAAAGAAACAAAACTTTGGGCCAAAAATCCCTGTTCAAAGAAACAAACAAAAAGTGGAAACTATTGTCATAACTACCCAAGGACTACTAAAAGGAAAAATTGTGTTACATTTTTTAAATTTCCTGTTAAGTTCCCCTCCATAATTTTTATGTTCTTGTGAGGAAAAAAGTAAAACATGTTTAATTTTATTTGATTTTGACATTGCTTTCAATAAGCAAATGTTAAATGTGTAAGAATTAAGTTGTTGTACTAGTCTTGTAATTTTCCAAGTAAAAGTGTCCTTAAAGGCCACTTCCTGATTTTTTTCCCCAGTAAATGAGGCAAGCAATTCTAAGATCTTCCACAAACATCTAGCCATCTAAAATGGGGAGGTAAATCGTTCTGCCTATACAAACAAGCTAGCCGTTAGAGGGTGGTTGGGGTACGCTACTCTTAGGATTTCAGGGTGTCTTCAAAGTGAAATCTCAATGTTCTCAGTATGAAAAGCCTGAGATCAGATGCCTATGTAAGGAAAGTACTATTCACCCGGTAAACCCAAAAAACAAATGAATAATGCTGGCCATATTTTGCCTTTCTGACATTTCCTTGGGAATCTGCAAGAACCTCCCGTTTCCCCTCCCCCAGTAAGACCATTTAAGTGTGTGTTAAACAACTACAGAATACTAAATAAAAAGTTTGGCCAAAACAAAAAACAAAATAGTTGCCGAATTTTGTCAAAAGCTTTCTCTGTATCAGTTGAAAGAATTGTATGGTCCTTATTTTTGCCAAAAAAATATTTTTTTTTGCTAAAAAAATATAATTTTTTAATATTTATAAATAGAAATTATATTTATAGATTTATATTTAAATATAATTTAATTTAATTTATAATTTAAATAGAATTTAAGGGGCTACACTTATATTTAAATCTATAAATATAATTCATCACATTATATTATAGATTATTATATCTATAATATATAATCTATATATTAATCTATATCTATAAATACAATTCACATTATAGATTTGTCTATAATATATAATCTATGTATTAATCTGTATCTATAAATATAATTCACCACATATTATAAATTATAATATAATAATAATATAGATCATTACATAATCTATATAATATTGATATTATATATTAATCTATTTGCTGATATAGATTATTATACATATAATATAATGTGAATTATATTTATAGATTTGTGTATGTTGAACCAGCTTTGCATCCTGGGATGAAACCCACTTGGCCATGATGGATAATTTTTTTTTTTAATGTGCAGCTGAATTCTGTTTGCTCAGATTTTATTCAGTAATTTTGCATTGATATTTATCAATGATATTGGTCTATAGCTTTCTTTTTTTATGTCCTTTACTGGTTTTGGTGTCAGGGTGATATTTACCTTGTAGAAGGAGCTGAGGTAGATTACTTCCTTCTCAGTGTTTTGGAATAAATTCTGCAGTGTAGGTACCAGCTCTTCTTTGAAGGTTTGGTGGATATCTGCTGTGAATCCATCTGGTCTGGAACTTTTTTTTTTTTTTTGAGACAGAGTCTCACTTTGTCGCCCTCAGTAGACAGCAACCTCAAACTCTTGGGCTTAGGCAATTCTCTTCCCTCAGTCTCCTGAGTGGCTGGGACTACAAGTGCCTGCCACAATGCCCAGCTATTTTTTTTTTTTTTTTGTAGAGACAGAGTCTCACTTTATGGCCCTTGGTAGAGTGCCATGGCCTCACACAGTTCACAGCAACCTCCAACTCCTGGGCTTAAGCGATTCTCTTGCCTCAGCCTCCCGAGTAGCTGGGACTACAGGCGCCTGCCACAACGCCCGGCTATTTTTTGTTGCAGTTTGGCCGGGGCCGGCTTTGAACCCGCCACCTCGGTATATGGGGCCGGTGCCTTACTGACTGAGCCACAGGTGCCACCCATGCCCAGCTATTTTTTTGTTGCAGTTGTCACTGCTGTTTTAGCTGGCCCAGGCTGGGTTCAAACCCGCCACCCTTGGTATACGGGGCTGGCACCCTTACCCACTGAGCCACAGGCGCCGCCAGCCTGGAACTTTTTTTTTTGTTGGATTTTTTTTTTTTTAAATTATTACTTCAATTTTGGAGCTTGAAATTGGCTTGTTCAAGAGTTTGTTCTCAGACCAAGTGTGGTATTCATGCCTGTAATCCTAGCACTCTGGGAGGCTGAGGTGGGTAGATGCTTGAAGGACTTTGATACTAGCCTGAGCAAGAGCGAGACCCCATTTCTACCAAAAATAGAAAAGTTTTCTGGGCATCATGTTGGGTGCCTATAGTCCCAGCTATTGGGGAGGCTGAGGCAAGAGAATCACCTGAGCTCAAGAGTTTGAGGTTGCTGTGAGCTATGATGTTGCCACAACATTGTGCCCAGGGTGACAAAGCGAGACTCTATCTCAAAAAAAAGAAAAAAGTTCTATTTCTTGGTTGAGTCTAAAGAGTTAGTGTGTTTACAGGAATTTGTCCATTTTTTCCATGTTTTCAAAGGTTTGGGTGTTGAGATTTTTGTAGTATTCAGTGAAGAGCTTTTGTATTTCTGTGGTATTGGTTATTATTTCTACTTTTTCATTTCTGATTGAGCTTATTAGAGATCTTGGTTTTCTGTTTCTAGTTAATCTGGCCAAGGTGTATCATTTTTATTTATCTTCTCAGAGAACCATCTTTTTTTTTCTTTAATCTTCTGAATGATTCTTTTACTCTTGATTTCATTTAATTCTGATCTGATTTTGGTAACTTTTCTTCTGCTGTGTTTGGGATTGGATTGCTCTTCCTTTTCCAGCTCCTTGAGATGAGTCAGATTATTGACTTGCATTCTTTCTGATTTCTGGATGTGGGCATTTAATGTAATAAATTTCCCGTTTAGGACTTCCTTTGCAGTATCCTAGAGGTTTTGATAGCTTGTGGCTTCATTGTCATTCTATTCAAGGAATTATAATGATTTCCTTCTTTATCTTCTCTTTGACCCAGCTATTGTTTAGCAATAGGCTGTTTAGAGTCCAAGACATTTTGTGAGGATGAGTGTTTCTGTTGGCATTAAGTTCTATTTTTATTCCACTGTGGTCTATAAAGATATGATTTCTGATTTAAAAAAATTCATTCAAGCTTGATTTGTTTCTTGGGATAGGATTGACTTAGGAGAGAATGATCCATGATCTGATGAAAAGAACATATATTCAGTAGTATTGGGGTAAAATACTCTGTAGGTGTCTTTTAAGTCCAGTTGTTCTAAAGTTGTGTATAAATCTACCATTTACTTATTTAGTTTCTTCTTGAAGGGTCTGTCCAGTTCTGTCAGTAGGGTGTTGAAGTCCCTAGATATTATGGTGTTGTTTGTTAACATATTGTTCAGACAAAGTAGGGTTTGTTTTATAAATTGGGGAGCATTTATTTTATGTGCATGTATATGTATAGAACTGATACGTCTCTTGTTATATTTTCCCTTGATGAATATATAGTGTCTATCTTTTTTTTTTTCTCTTCGAGACAGAGTCTTGCTCTGTCACCCTGGGTAGAGTGCTGTGGCATCATGGCTCACAGCAACCTCCAACTCCTGAGTTGGAGCAATCTTCTTGACTCAGCCTCTGGAGTAGCTGGGGCTACAGACACTCAGCACAAGGCCTGGCTGGTTTTCCATTTTTTGCAGAGACCGGCTCTTGCTCTTGCTTAGGATGGTCTGGAACTCCTGAGCTCAGGTGATTCACCTCCCTCGGCCTCCCAGAATGTTTAGGATTACAGGCATCAGTCATTGCACCCAGCCTATTTTCTTTACTTTTGTTGTTTTAAAGGCAGTTGTATCTGTTTTGACGCCTGTAGCTCAAGTGGCTTAGGCGCCAGCCACATACACCAGAGCTAGCGGATTAGAATCCAGCCCGGGCCTGCCAAACAGTGACAACTATAACCAGAAAATAGCCGTGTGTTGTGGCAGGCGCCTGTAGTCCCAACTATTTGAGAGGCTGAGGCAAGAGAGTCACTTAAGCCCCGGAGTTGGAGGTTGCTGTGAGCTGTGATGCCACCGCACTCTACCCAGGGGGATAGCTTGAGGCTCTGTCTCAAAAATAAATAAATAAATAAATAAATAAATAAATAAATAAATAAATGCAGCTGTATCTAGAAAGAGGATTGCAGTATGCACTTCCTTTTGGTTTCCATTTGCCTGAAATATCGTTTTCCAGCCCTTCGCCCTGAGTTTTGGTATGTCCTTGGAGGTTAGGTGTGTTTCCTAAAGTCAGCAAATACCTGGTTTGTACTTTTTCATCCAGTCAGCCAGCCTGTGATTCTTCATGATAACAGTGATTTTTTTTGTTGGTTCTTTCTGGGGTGGTTTCTTCTCTTTTGACATCTGGGTATGTTCTTCTTATAGATGGTTTTAAAAATTTTTTCCTAAGACACCAGGGGGCGCTTCAGCACTAAGAAAAACGCACCCACTTTTGAATGTGAAGCTCCGAGGTTGGAAATCGAATTTCACACTCTATTGGGACCGGCTGTCAAGGAGTCAAAACTGGTTTTCCTATTCTGAGAGCTATTGCTTTGCGGGTAGTGTGGGTGCCCCAGTAAGCAGTGCCTTAGGCCAGAGGCATAGGCTGCCGATCAAGTGCGCTACAGCCTAATCTGGGAAATTGTGCGACTTCTATCATTGAGTCGGGGGCCCTGCCTCTGTGACCGTTTGTGAGTATAGGTTAAAAAGTGGTCTATAGGGGGCAGGACCTCCCTAAATCTGTTTGGCAGAGCTGCGACCTCTGCCCAAAGATGGCTACCCATGGCTAGAAAGTGGAGCTGAAGGGGGTTGCACAGCTGATCTTCAAAAATCCACACTGGACCCTCATTGGTCTTCAGCGAATTCAGGGTCATGGGTTATTAGAGCCCTCGCCCTCGGCCACTAATATTTGATAGGCGTCTGGTTGCCTGCTCCTGTGACTCGGTGCCCAGACCCGCCTGTATTACGGAAGGGAACCACCTAACCGCAAGTTGGCTGTACGTCCCCAACAGGTCACAGGCCCTTGTCTCACTCTGCCCGCTCCGCCCCCGGGGGTAGGGATGTGGGATGGCGGTAGCGGGCAGCACCCCAGGAAGTCCACATGGAGGCTTCTACCCTTGGGTCTCTGCGCTCCCTTGCACTTGTTTATTTGTAGGATTTTTTTGGCCAGGGCCGGGTTTGAACCCGCCACCTCTGGTATATGGGCGCCACCCTGCACCCGTTTTTTTGTGCGGGCCTCTCTCCCTTCTTAGCTTTTCCAATACTGATGTCCCACGCTGTCACTCTTGCTTTCTGTGAGCAAGAGAATCCAGAATGTAGCAGCTGGTCTCTTCTCCCCGTCTTCACAAGAGAGCAGCTCAGTTGCTTTTAGAGATGATTTTTTCAGTCCCTTGCTTCTGGGTCAACACTACTTTCACTCAAGGATTGTCATTCTGGGGGAATTTTGTGGCTTTTTGACAGCTTCTTGTGGTCATTCCAAAATTGAATTTTGTAACATGGTTCCAACAATGGATTGTAAGGAAATTATATTTTCTTTTTCTTTTCATTTTGAGACAGTCTCATTCTGTCACCCAATAGAGTGCTGTGGTGTCAGCATAGCTCACAGCAACCTCACACTCTTTGGGTTCTAGTAATTCTTTTGCCTTAGCCTCCAGAGTAGCTGGGAGGCCTAGCTAATTTTTCTATTTTTAGTAGAGAGGGGTCTCCTCTTGCTCAGGTTGGTCTCTAACTGCTGAGCTCAAGTAATTCTGCCTCAGCCTCCTGGAGTACTAGGATTACATTTATTAGTTTTGACAGGTTTTTAGTAGATTCCTTAGGATTTTCTATATATATAGAACAGGATCATATCATTTGCAAATAGTTTTACTTTTTCCTTTGCAGTCTGGGTAACTTTTATTTCTCTTTCTTGCTTAATTGCCCTAATCATGGACAAACAAATGTGGTGTATCTATACATTGAAATATTATTGGGTCATAAAAAGGAATGAAATACTGCTATATACTATAACATGAAAAAACCTTGAAAACATGATAAATGAAAGAAGCCAGTAACAAAAGAACACATACTATTCCTTTATGTGAAATATTCAAAATAGAACAAACAGAACTTTTTATAGAGACAGGAAGTAGATTTCTAGTAACTTTAAGAAAGGTCACAGTGGGAAATGATAATGTGGATGGGATAATACCTAAAGGATATTTTTCCAAAAATTGTTGGAAAATACATAATTTACAATGTTTTTCTAGGTGATGAAAATATTCTAAAATTGATTGTGGTGATTATTGTATGTTAACTATAAATTACTAAAATCCATTCCATTTTATACTTTAAATGATGACTTTTATGAATGGATCACACTTCAATAAAGCTGATAGAAGAAAAGAAAGTATGGAAAAAAGACCCATGATTTGTTAATGCTGGTCCCTACCTCAGGATTTCTGATTTAGTAGGTTTGGGGTAAGGCTGATGCTGCTAATCTGGGGACTATACTTTGAAAACCACTGCATTTGCTTAGAGAACTGATGATTTCCTGAGGAACCTCAAAATAGTTTTATTTTACTGTTCTTCAGAGACACAGGGCTAACTGTGGTTTGTTCCTGGTTCTTTTTTTTTTTTTTTTT
Organism: Nycticebus coucang; assembly: GCF_027406575.1. Taxonomy (NCBI): domain Eukaryota; kingdom Metazoa; phylum Chordata; class Mammalia; order Primates; family Lorisidae; genus Nycticebus; species Nycticebus coucang. The sequence continues at coordinate 42,595,688 of NC_069785.1, read as the reverse complement.
CTTTTGGTGGTTTTTGGCCGGGGCTGGGTTTGTACCCGCCACCTCTGACATAAGGGACCGGCGCCCTACTCCTTGAGCCACAGGTGGCGCCCTGTTCCTGGTTCTTATGTTAAGGTCCTGACATATTTTAATGTTATCTTAGTTTTCAAATACATGAGTGTACCTAGAGAGAGGATTCTTTGGTTTATTTTTAAAGTTCTATTGGCTATTCCTTACCTCATGAAGAAATACTACTTACATAAGATTTTAAGCAGTAAGGTAATTTTAATACTGCAAAAAATAATGCTTTCCAGTTAGTAAAAGCAAACCTTCTGACAAATTATGAAAATAGCCAATGCTGTGCACAAAGAAAAACACAAATAGCTAGGTAAATATTATAATTATGTACTAATATTACAGAAACCAGAGACCACCATCATAAGCCAAATTATTTTTGGAGCTGGCAGTTCCTGGTTACTCAAATGCATAAAATAAAACTTCTACTTTTTAGACTTCTAAAAAAGAAAGAAAACAGCCCTAATAAGAAAAGTAACTTAAGTTTCATAAAAATAGACCATCCTAATGACTTCAAAGTCTTCCCAAGAAGTTTATGGAAATAGAGAACAGCTACATCTTGATTTTTATGGCAAATGAGTTTTGTGTTGACTTTTGAAGGTTTTAAAAACTATGTGATCTTTTGATGTATAGCTCAGAAGGAAAAACTAATCAAGAAGGAAGATAACATACATGGTACCTATAGGACTTTGCTCCAATCCTATGTAAAGCAAAATTTTACGACAAATTAGTTTAAAAATGCAAATATATTTTAGTTTAGAATTAAATATGATTAGCATTTGACTAATGTTTGAGTAAAAGTTTTTTCATACTTGCCTACTTCATAGATAATAATGATCATTTAATAAACAGTGGATATTATTTTTTATATGAGAGGTGTGGCTTCAAGAACCAATACTTACAGCAGGTTTATTATTACTGCCAAAAATTGATAGTGTTTTGGATACGATATTGTTGAAGTATCAATATTTAATAAAAGAAAATTGAGAATCATGCTGCCAAGTATCCCTCAGAAAGGTATAAACTGCCTAGGCAAAAGGTTATCTCTCTGTATATCTGTATGAATTTCTATATACATCTCCTTATTATATCACAAACACAAAAAATAACATTAATATATTTACATATATGTACTGGACCAAAATGAGTTAACTTTCCCTAGAAGAATTATACTTATTAAGCAAACATTATTGGATGTTTTTAGAATAAGAGGCCTTTATCGAATAAAAGGCAAGGCACTCAAGAAAAGACGGCAAACATTCCAATAGCTGAGTGCTATTGCTTTTAGATAGTCATGTCTTACTCCAGAAATATCTGTGGGGCAGATTCCAGGCTACCTAAAGGCCAAAGCTCTATATATGGAGAAATGGCTAATGTTTTTGTTATTGGTAACAACTTCCCTTATATATAAAAGTTACTCCTTAGGGTTTCTTCAGAGAGTACTACATAGGGGATATTTTCCCTAAGTGTTTTACTACTTAAATCTTTGGTACAAAGATGCACAAGTTGATAACAGGCTACTTGAGGCCTTTTCTCATTCCTGACTATAGAGATTTAAAAAATAACCATAAAAAATAACTATTACCATCAGAAGGAATTTTACTAGGGCTTCTATGTCCTAAAAAAAGGTTACAGAGCAATGGAGACCCTGACATAATATGATTAAGCACATTCTGCTTGGTTGTTACAGCTGTGGTCCATGGGTCTAGTGGAAGAAATGGCAGTCCTGAAGCAGATCTTGGTAAATTTGCTTGACTACATTTTTCAGGTAGTTGTCCTCCAGTGGCACTTTAGATAGAATGGTAGCAATTTCATCATGGCTGGAAAGAACAAAAGGTTAATTAATTTTCTGGAATTTTTTATTTATTTTTATTTATTAATTTTTTTAGAGACAGAGTCTCACTTTGTCACCCTCGGTAGATTCTCTTGCCTCAGCCTCCCAAGTACCTGGGACTACCAGCGCCCACCACAATGCCCAGCTATTTTTTGTTGCAGTTTGGCCAGAGCTGGGCCCGAACCCACCACCCTTGGCACATGGGGCCAGCGCCCTACTCACTGAGCCACAGGGGCTGCCCATTTTTTTTTTTTTTTTAAGACGGAGTCTCACTCTGTCACCCTGGCATGATAAGCACCCTGGCTGAAACTCCTGGGCTCAAGCAATCCTCCTGCCTCATCCTCCCAAGTAGCTGGGACGACAAGCACGCACCACCATAACCAGCTAAACTGTTCTATTTTTAGTAGAGACAAGGTCTTACTCTTGCTCAGGCTGGTCTCAAACTTCTGAGCTCAAGTGATCCTCCTATCTCAGTCTCCCAGAATTTTAGGATTACAGGTGTGAGCCATCATCTCTGGCCTTTTCTGGAATCTTATGCTTGTCTCCAACTCAGAGGAATTTTATGTTTTATTTTTTTTTTTTGAGATAGACTCTAATTTTGTTGCCCTCGGCAGAGTGCTATGGTGTCATAGCTCACAGCAACCTCAACTCTTGGGCTCAAGCGATTTTCTTGCCTCAGCCTCCCTAGTAGCTGGGACTATAGGTACCTGCCACAATGCCCAGCTAGAATTTTATGTTCTTAAATATGGTCTCTCAGTCTCCTAGGAAGCACACATGGGCCCACCACAATGCCTGGCTAGAATTTTATGTTCTTAATTATGGTCTCTCAGTCTCCTAGGAAGCATACATGGGCATTTCTGGGACTAACCATATTGTTTGGTTTGAAATGAGATTACAAAACGGGGCCTAAGAAACAATTCTGTATGTATTAATAATTATGAGGTATCTTGATCTAGGTGCTTTCTCTGGCTCTAAAAATCTAGTATTGGTGTTTCTTAATGGATTTAAAGTAGGAAAATTCTAAAATCTACCATCTTCCAATCTGTCAACAGTATGTCTAAAAAGTCACAAAATATATCAAAACCTAGTAGTAATGAGACATTTAGTTGTTTATATGAGATCTGGGCTAAGCTTATAAAGGATTTTTTCCTTCTAGGTAGAAGTGTTCAAAAAGTGAAGCAGATAGATATAAAAGAATAGACCAATAGTCTCCAGCATCCACTGGACAATGAAGGCCACTGACTTGAAGAACAATTCTATAAAATGAAGTCAGAGAAAACTGACATTTAGCTCTTGCTGTGGTCCATCCATTTGCTGACCACATTGAGCGATCTTTCTTTTCTTTTTCTTTTTAGACAGAGTCTCACTATGTTACCCTTGGTAGAGTGCCATGGTGCAAACTCACAGCAACTTCAAACTGTTGGGCTCAAACGATTCTCTTACATCAGCTTCCCAAGTAGCTGGGACTACAGGCGCCTGCCACAATGCCCAGCTATTTTTGGTTGCGGTTGTCATTGTTATTTAGCAGGCCCGAGCCAGGCTCAAACCCACCAGCCTCAGTGTATGTGGCTGGCACCCTATTCTGAGCTACAGGCACCAGCCTAAGCGATCTTTCAAATAAAATTAAAAAGGTGAAAAACCTTTTTGGTTTGGGAATCTTATCCTGTTGGCCCTTAAAAAGGTGAAAAACTTTTGGGAATCTTAACCTGTTGGCCCTTTACTCACCCAGTGTTCCCAATGTGATTTTGAATGGTGAAAGGTAATGGTACAGATGGATAATTGGCTGTGAGAGACAAAGTTATTTCAAACTTTGCAAATGCTGCAGAGCTAGAGAACAAAAGTCTCAACCTATAAAAGAAAACATCCATGATTAAAAATATAAAACAAAACAGGATTGAAATGCAAATACATTTTCTTTTTAAATTGGCCTGCCAAACTTAAATGTACATTATTTCTTGTCATTACCAAATGAACAAGGGTAAAACATCTGGGGCAAGCTGTTTATTTATTTATTTATTTTTGGAGACAGTGTCTCACTTTGTTGCCCTTGGTAGAGCGCTGTAGTGTCACAGCTCACAGCAACCTCCAACTCCTGGGCTTAAGTGATTCTCTTGCCTCAGCTTCCTTAGTAGCTGGGACTACAGGTGCCCACCAAAACGTCTGGCTATTTTTTTGTTGCAGTTTGGTTGGGGCTGGGTTCGAACCCACCACCCTTAGTATATGGGGCCGGTGCCCTACTCATTGAGCCACAAGGTGCTGCCCTGGGACAAGGTGTTATAATGACTGTTTTCTTATTATCAGTCATGAAATATATAATCAAAATATATTAGTTTGGCTCGGCACCTGTGGCTCAAGCAGCTAAGACGCCAGCCACACATACACCTGAGCTGGCGGGTTTGAATCCAGCCCGGGCCTGACAAACAATAATGATGGCTGCAACCAAAAAATAGCCAGGCGTTGTGGCGGGCGCCTGTAGTACCAGCTACTTGGAAGGCAGAGGCAGGAGAATCGCTTGAGCTCAGGAGTTGGAGGTTGCTGTGAGCTGTGATGCCATGGCACTCTGCCCAGGACGACAGCTTGAGGATCTCTCTCAAAAAAATAAAAAATATATACACACACACACATATATATATTAGTTTAACAATTTTTTTGTTTTTGAGACAAGAGTCTGTTGTCTTGGCTAGAGTGCTATGGTGTCGTCATAGCTCACACAAACCTCAAACTCTTGGGTTCAAGTGATCCTCCTGCCTCAGCCTCCCAAGTACCTGGGACTTCAGGCACCAAGCACAATGACTGGCTAATTTTTCTATTTTTAGTAGATGTGAGGTCTCACTCCTGTTTATGCTGTTCTCAAACTCCTGAGCTCAAGCAATCCTCCTTCCTCGGCCTCCTGGAGTACTGTGATTACAGAAGTGAGCCACTGGGGTGGCGCCTGTGGCTCTGTGGGTAGGGCACCGACCCCATTACCAAGGGTGGCAGGTTCAAACCTGACCCCAGCCAAACTGCAACAAAAAATAGCCGGGTGTTGTGGTAGGCGCCTATAATCCCAGCTACTCAGGAGGCTAAGGCAAGAGAATCACCTAAGCGCAGGAGTTGGAGGTTGCTGTGAGCTGTGTGATGCCATGGCACTCTATGGAGGGTGATAAAGTGAGACTTTGTCTCTACAAAAAAAAAAAAAAAAAAAAGTGAGCCACTGTGTCTAGCCAGTTTAATCTTTTCTTTTTTTTTTAAAGAGAGTCTCACTTTGTCACCCTCAGTTGTCACAGCTCACAGCAAGCTCAAACTCTTGGGTTCAAGCGTTTCTCTTGCCTCAGCTTCCTGAATAGCTGGGACTACATGTGCCTGCCACAATACCCGGGGAGGTCTCATTCTTGCTTGGGCTGAGGTGGGTAGATTGCCTGAGCTCACAGGCAATCTACTCACCTCAGCCTCCCAGAGTGCTAGGATTACAGGCCTGAGCTACCACAGCTGGCCCCAGTTTAATAATTTTTTGACTAATTACTTACTGTTATGCAGGGGTCCTCAAACTTTTTTTTTTTTGTAGAGACAGAGTCTTACTTTATGGCCCTTGGTAGAGTGCCATGGCATCACACAGCTCACAGCAACCTCCAACTCCTGGGCCCAAGCGATTCTCTTGCCTCAGCCTCCCAAGCAGCTGGGACTACAGGCGCCCGCCACAATGCCCAGCTATTTTTTTTTTTTTTTTTTGTGGTTTTTGGCCGGGGCTGGGTTTGAACCCGCCACCTCCGGCATATGGGACCAGCGCCCTACCCCTTTGAGCCACAGGTGCTGCCCGCCCAGCTATTTTTTTTGGTTGCAGTTCAGCCAGGGCCGGGTTTGAACCCACCACCCTTGCTATATGGGGCCGGCACCTTACCAACTGAGCCACAGCGGTCCTCAAACTTTTTTTTTTTCTTTTTATTTATTTATTTATTTATTTATTTATTTATTTTATTTTTTTTTTTTTGTAGAGACAGAGTCTCACTTTATGGCCCTCGGTAGAGTGCCGTGGCCTCACACAGCTCACAGCAACCTCCAACTCATGGGCTTAAGCGATTCTCTTGCCTCAGCCTCCCAAGCAGCTGGGACTACAGGCGCCCGCCACAACGCCCGGCTATTTTTTTGTTGCAGTTTGGCCAGGGCTGGGTTTGAACCCTCCGCCCTCGGCATATGGGGCCGGTGCCCTACTCACTGAGCCACAGGCGCTGCCCGGTCCTCAAACTTTTTAAACAGGGGGCCAGTTCACTGTCCCTCAGACTGTTGGAAGGCCGGACTATAGTTAAAAAAAAAAAACTATGAACAAATTCCTATGCACACTGCACATATCTTATTTTGAAGTAAAAAAACAAATGGGAACAAATACAATCACACTGCCGCATGTGGCCTGTGGGCCGTAGTTTGAGGACCCCTGTATGGGTTAAATTGTATTGCTTCAAAATTCTGTGTTTTAGAGCTAACTCCCAATACCTCAGAATGTAACCTTATTTGGGAATCAGATCACTACAGATGTAATTAGTTAAATGAGGCCTTATCGGAATAGGGTTGACCTGTAATCCAGTATGACTGGTGTCAAAAAGGGGGAAATTTGGACATGTGCAATGAAAGAACACCATGTGAAGATGAAGGCAGAGATCAGGGTTATATTTATAAGCCAACTAACGCCAAAGATTGCCAGTAAAGTACCAGATGTTAGGAGAAAGCCATGGAACTGATTCTCTCTCACAGCCCTCAGAAAGAACCAATCCTGATGATACCTTGATGTTAGGTTTCTAGCCTCCGGAAATGCGAGACAATAAATATATGTTGTTTAAGCCATTCGATTTATAATATTTTGTTATGGTAGTCCTAGGGAACTAATAATACACTTACTCAGTATTATTCACATCTATGTTCATCAGATTATAATTTGGTCCCCATCTCTTTAAAAACTCAATCTCCTCTCCAAGGAGTCTGCAATGATTCACTGCCAGTGAGAGTTCTTGAAGCATCTAAAAAAAGGGAGGGGGAAGAAAAACTGATGAAATTAGGAAAACAGCTTGTCTGATGCTAGTGGGTTATCAGAACTTATTAACATTAGTGTCACTAAAGTTGATATACAACCCCCCACTGCTAAATTTGACTGGCTAGTAAAAAAAAAAAAAAGTGATGGAAACATTTCAATGTTTAGTGGTTCTATTAGAAGGAACCCTAAGAAATTAAACAATTAAATATATTTATCATTTCAGGATCCACCATTATATACATAAAATTTCAGTTCTGCTTTTAGGGAACATAACATAAATTTTCCTTTAAATACTTCAGTCAGACTTTACCTTGGGTACCTGATGTTGTGTTGTACATTTCATCTTCCAGGATTCCTGTTTCTCAATGTATTGGAAAATAAGCTTATGGACTAAAAGGGAGGAAGGAGGAGCTTTATCCTCTGGGGAAGGGAAAAAAAAATCAAAAGCAGGATATTACTTATTATTCATGTATTTCATATAAACAAAACCCACTATATTATATATAGTAGAAATACTCCCAAACTGTTAGGTACTTAAGTATCCTCTCCACCAATTTCCTTTCCTTTTTTTTTTTTTTTTTTTGAGACAGAGTCTCACTTTTGCCCAGGCTAGAGTGCCGTGGCATTAGCGTAAATCAAACTCTTGGGGTTTAAGCGATGCTCCTGCCTCAGCCTCCCCAGTAGCTGGGATTATAGGCACCTGCCACAATGCCTGGCTATTCTTTCTAGTTTTTAGTAGAGACAGTCTCACTCTTGCTCAGGCCAGTCTTGAAATCCTCAGTTCCAAGTGATCCTTCCTCTCTGCCTCCCAGAATGCTAGGATTACAGGCATGAGCCACAGCACCTAGCCTCCAATTTTTATTTTCAAACATATGTGGTAAACATAAGACCTTCCTACAAAAACTCAAGTCTTTATCACATGCAGAACAGTACTTGGTTAATGTAACATAAAACTGAGTTTCAATCTGGCTTTCTTTACTACCTAAGTGATACTAAGCACAACATTAATTTTTTTTTTTTTTTTTTTTTTTTTGTGTGCAGTTTTTGGCCGGGGCTGGGTTTGAAACCGCCACCTCCAGCATATGGGACTGGCGCTCTACCCCTTTGAGACACAGGCGCCGCCCTTTTTTTTTTGAGACAGAGTCTCACTCTGTTACCATGGGGTTGAATGTCATGGTGTCATCGTAACTCAAAGCCACCTCAAACTCTTGGGCTCAACCAATCCTCATGTCTCAGGACTACAGAAGCCCACCACAATGCCTAGCTATTTTTTTCTATTTTTAGTAGAGATGGAGTCTTGCTCTTGCTCAGGCTGGTCTTGAACTCCTAAGCTCAAGCAATCTGCCCAATTTGGCCTCCCACAGTGCTAGGATTACAGGCATGAGCTACTGTGCTTGGCCCAACACTTAATTTTTTTGACCTGTAGTTTCATCATTTGTAAATGGGGAATAAATAATACCTACTTTATAGTGTTAATGTAATACACATGCCTAATGAAGACTAAGTGTTCATGGTGGTGAATACTTATGATTCAAGGAATCATTATGGAAATAGCAATTATTAATCATTGCTCCAGACCTAATAATAAAAATCATTTCTTTTAAAACCTACCCAATTTTGGAATATGACCCAAGCAGTTTCTAAGGAAAAATTATTATGTTATTGTTTGTACTTAATGTAGTATGTAAAAGAGTTCTCAAGAAGGTATTTTTTTTTTTTTTTTTTTGGGTCATAACATGGAGCAATATTTTATATTTTTTTTTTTTGTAGAGACAGTCTCACTGTACTGCCCTCGGGTAGAGTGCCATGACATTTTTACCTATAAATCACCAACAATTTTTTTTTTTTTTTTTTGAGACAGGGTCTTATTATGTTGCCCTTGGTAGAGTGCCATGGTATCACAGCTCACAGCAACCTCAAACTCTGGGACTTAGGTTATTCTCTTGCCTCAGCCTCCCAAGTAGCTGGGACTATGGGCGCCCGCAACAATGCCTGGCTATTTTTTTTTTTTTTTGAGACAGAGCCTCACTATGTTGTCCTGGGTAGAGTGCTGTAGCGTCACAGCTCATAGCAACCTCCAACTCTTGGGCATCAACAATTCTCAGCCTCCCAAGTAGCTAGGAATACAGGTGCCCGCCACAATGCCCAGCTATTTTTTGGTTATAATTGTCATATATATATATTTTTTCAGATTTATGTGTCAAGTTAGATTTACTTTTTCTGTCTTTTTTTTTTGAGACATGGTCTCTGTCGCTCTTGGTTCAGTGCTTGGTGTCATAGGTCACAGTAACCTCAAACTCTTGGGCTCAAGTGATTCTCTTGCCTCAGCCTTCCTAGTAGCTGGGACTACAGGCTCCCGCCACAACACCCGGCTAATTTTCAATTATTATTATTATTTTTTTTTGCAGTTTTTGGCTGGGGCTGAGTTTGAACCCGCTACCTCCGGCATATGGGGCCAGTGTCCTACTCCTTTGAGCCACAGGCGCCACCCCAACACCCAGCTAATTTTTTCTTTGCAGTTGTCACTGTTGTTTTAGGTGGCCGGGCCTGCATTCAAACCGCCAGCCTTGGTGTATGTTGTCAATGCCCTACCCACTGACCTATGGGCGCAGCCCTGTAATTGTCATTGTTGTTTTGCAGGCCCGGGCTGGATTCGAACTCTCCAGCTCCAGTGTATGTGGCTGGCACCCTAGCGGCTGAGTTACAGATGCTGAGCCCCAGCCATTTTTTGGTAGCAGTTGTCATTGTTGTTTAGCAGGCCCGGGCCAGGCTCGAACCCTCCAGCCTTGGTGTATGTGGCTGAACCCTCCAGCCTTGGTGTATGTGGCTGGTGCCCTACTCACTGAGCTATGGGCACCGAGCCATCACCAACAAATCTTTACAAGTTTAAATGATTTGAACTTACCATCTAACAGAGATTGAAAATTCATGCCAACAATCTTCTTATCAGGCTTCTCCAGGAAACAGAAACCAACTAGGAGGAACCAGAAAAAGTACAGTATTAATTTTTACTATCTGATTTTTTAACCACATAAAACCCAGTTTAGAATCCTGCTCCCTCTGGGTAGTAGGTTTTTTTTTTTTATAGGCAGTTGAAGGTTTATCCTTAAATCATATTATTCTGTATACGGTAAAGGGTCCCCTAATACTGCTCAACTACATTTATTGGTAGGCCTTTGAAAGAAATTTAAAGTACAATACACAGTTACATTTGATAATTCCTCCACCTATAACCCTTAACTTCTGTGCAAGGATAATTTTATTTTCAGGAATCATATAAGGAAAATGGCTATGACCTCCACATACCTACTATCCTTGTATAAGTAGAATAAAAATGATTTATACTTTTATTTTTTTATTTTTTTGTAGAGACAGAGTCTCACTGTACCGCCCTCGGGTAGAGTGCCGTGGCGTCACACGGCTCACAGCAACCCCCAACTCCTGGGCTTAAGCGATTCTCTTGCCTCAGCCTCCGGAGTAGCTGGGAGTACAGGCGCCCGCCACAACGCCCGGCTATTTTTTGGTTGCAACTTGGCCGGGGCTGGGTTTGAACCCGCCACCCTCGGCATATGGGGCCAGCGCCCTACTCACTGAGCCACAGGCGCCGCCCAACTTTTAACATTGCTTAATAAGTTTTAGGTAGCTAGGACAGATGCTTACTCCTCCAGACTAGAGTTATATCCTGTCTCTCAAATTCTTTTCTCTTTACTGAATACTTTGTTAGATATTTCGTATGTATTAGGCACTGTTGATACCATAATGATAAAAATACACATCATCAACTTAAGCCCTCAAGAAACTTACAACTTAGGGGGACACACAGGTAACTGCACTAATAAACTGAGAACTATTAACTGTTATAAATACTATCAAGGAAAACTGCAGGAAGCAATGAAAACATATAACAAGAGGGCAAATGGTAGAGGGAGTAAGTAAAAGAGTCGGGAAAACTTGCCTGAGAAAGTAATAACTGAGATTTTTAGGTTTCTTTCTTTCTTTTTTTTTTTTTTTTTTGAGACAGAGTCTCACTTTGTTGCCCTTGGTAGAGTGCCGTGGCATTATAGCTCACAGCAACCTCAAACTCTTGGGCTTAAGTGATTCTCTTGCCTCAGCCTCCCAAGTAGCTGGGACTACAGGCACCTGCCAAAACGCCTGGCTATTTTTTGTTGCAGTTGCCATTGTTGGTTACCTGGCATGGGCCGGATTTGAACCCACCAACTTCAGCGTATGTGGCTTGCGCTGTAACCTCTGTGCTACGGGTGCCAAGCCACTAACTGTGTTTCTTATTCTTCATCTAATAAAATAAAATTCTATTATCACTAAAGTAATTGACTCAAGATTTTAAGCAGAGCTCTCATTACATCAATAGTTAGTGATCATTTAGGCTGATGGCTATGGCTCGTGACTGTATTCCTAGCAATCTAGGAGATTGAGGCAGGAGGATTACTTGAGCCCAGGAGTTTAAGGTTGCAGTGAACCATGATTATACCATTGCTCTTTCATGCCTGGGCAAGAAAGTGAAACAATCTCAAAAAAAAAAAAGTGGCCAGGCACAGTGGCTCACACCTGTAATCCTAGCATTCTGGAAAGCTGAGGCGGGTGGATTCCGAGTTCACAGGTTCGAGACCAGACTGAACGAGAGTGCAATTCTGTCTCTAAAAAAATACCTGGGCATTGTGGCAGGTGCCTGTAGTCCCAGCAACTTGGGAGGCTGAGGCAAAAGAATCAGTTGAGCCCAAGAGTTTGAGGTTGCTGTGAGCTATGAGCCACAGCACTCTATTGAGGGTGACAAAGTGAGACTATGCCTCAGAAAAAAAAAAGTATAATTTCAGTAAAGTAAATATTTGGGCGGTGCCTGTGGCTCAGTGAGTAGGGCGCCGGCCCCATATGCTGAGGGTGGCGGGTTCAAACCCAGCCCCGGCCAAACTGCAACAAAAAAATAGCCGGGCGTTGTGGTGGGCGCCTGTAGTCCCAGCTGCTTGGGAGGCTGAGGCAAGAGAATCGCGTAAGCCCAAGAGTTAGAGGTTGCTGTGAGCCGTGTGACGCCACGGCACTCTACCCAAGGGCGGTACAGTGAGACTCTGTCTCTACAAAAAAAAATTAAAAAAAAAAAGTAAAGTAAATATTTGAATCTTTAGTGAGTTTAGCTATTCATTTTTCTGCACAGGAACTATCTGACCCTGGCTACTCACCTATTGACTCTCCAAAGGTGATGGTGAGTTCTATTGTGTCATAAACAAAGGTGAAAACAGCTTGGTCATCACTCCACTCAATGACATCCCATTCAGACAAGCTGGAGAGATAAATAAGCATTTTTTTCTTTTGAGATAAAAGAAGAGAGAGAAATACTGATACCACACAAACAACTACTGATGTTATTCCACTGGATTGGGAGATAATATTTCAGTCAAATATTGTAAATGTACAAACTTAAGATTTTTTAAAAAATAACAACTCAAAAAAAAAAAATGCAGTCTTGAGTTGTATACCAGAGAAAAATCAAGTGTATGCAATGAAAAGTATTAAATATTTAAAAATCATAATGCCGTAACTCTCCTACCCTGTATATTTTTCAGCTTAGTATTGAGAATATTGAATTTTTGAGGCTGCATTATACTGTAGGTTAAAAACAGCAGCACATTAAAAACATATCAAATATTCCAGTTGGTATGTTTAGTAGTTCAGAAAACCACAAGGCACAGGATAAAACAGAAACTAATGACACCTGCTTTTACTTACCTCAATTGATCCAGTAGCTCCTCAGTTCTATTTGTTTGTTTTTGCATAAAGTCTATTTGAGTAAGGGTCTGCTCTTTCTGTACTTCTAGTTCTAAGAGTTTTCTGAAAATAAAAGGAGGCATTCACAGAGATAAGGACTTTGTTAGAGAATTCAGACTATTAATCTAAAAAGTTTATGACAATAATTCACATGGTAGATAGCTCCCCACTGAATAATGTAGGTGTATAGTGTCTATTTCTGTATTAGTTTTTTTTTTCCTTTTTTCATAAAGCATTAATCTAGAAGTGGGTCTACTCATGCCTATAATCCTTGCACTCGGGGAGGCTGAGGTGGGTGGACTGCTTGAGCTCACAAGTTCGAGACCAGCGTGAGCCTGAGCAAGAGCAAGACCCCATCTCTAAATAATAAATAGCCTTGTGTTGTCACGGGTGCCTGTAGTCCCAGCTACTGGGGAGGCTGAGGCAAAAAGGTCACTTGACCCCAAGAGTTTGAGGTTGCTGTGAGCTACAACACGTCAGCACTCTACTGAGGGCAACAAAGTGAGACTCTGTCTCAAAAAAAAAATAGAAGTGGGTCTACTTAGGAAAGGTATAAATCATTGTCTCTCAAATTAGGATCCATGAAGATATTCCTAGTTCACATGTTAAGATAATTATTAAATATTATATTTTCAGTTAAGAATTTTTGTTTTAATTTTTAGAGATAAGGTCTTACTCTATCATCCAGGCTGGGGCAATCACAGCTCACTACAGCCTCAAACCCCTGGACTCTAGTGATCTTCTGCTTCAGCCTTCCAAGTAGCTGGGACCACAGGTGCATGTCACCATACTTAGCTATGATTTTTTTCTTTTTAGAGATGGGGTTTTTGCTTGTTGTCCAGGCTGGTCTCAGACTCCTGGGCTCAAGTGATCTTCTTGCCTTGGCCTCCAAAAGTATTAGCATTACAGGAGTGAGCCACCACTCTAGGCCTACTTTCTTTTTGTCTTAAGACAAAGTAAATAGGATTTATAAGTCTAAGAAATATATACCTAATTTTATATTTATTTATTTTACTTTTTGAGACAGTCTCACTATGTCGCCCTCAGTAGAGTGCCATGGGTCACAGCTCACAGTAACCTCAAACTGTTGGGCTCAAGCGATTCTCTTGCCTCAGCCTCCCAAGTAGCTGGGACTACAGGCACCTGTCACAATGCCTGGCTATTTTTTTTGGTAGTTGTCGTCGTTGTTTGGCAGGCCCAAGCCAAGTTCAAACCTGCCAGCACCAGTGTGTGTGGCCAGTGCCCTACCTGCTCAGCTATGCACTGAGCTTAGGTTTATTTTCTTTAAAAGGATACTGATAGCATTGAAACAATAAGCGCTTCAAAAATACTGTTGACTAAGCTCAGCACCCATAGCTCAGTGGTTAGGGCACCAGCCACATATACCGAGGTTGGCAGGTTCAAACCTGGTCAGGGCCTGCTAAACAACAAGGACAACTACAACAACAAAAAATAGCCAGGCATTATGGTGGGCACCTTGGGAGGCTGAGGCAAGAGAATCGCTTAAGCCCAAGACTTTGAGGTTGCTGTGAGCTGTAATGCCACCACACTCTACCGAGGGTGACATAATAAGACTTTGTTTAAAAAAAAAAAAAAAAAAAGAAAGAAAACAAAGAAAAGAAGGCTTGGCGCCTGTGGCTCAAGTGGCTAAGGTGCCAGCCACAGACACCCCAGCTGGCAGGTTCGAATCCAGCCCTGGCCCGCTAAACAACAATGATGGCTACAACCAAAAAATAGCTGAGCATTGTGGTGGGCAACTGTAGTCCCAGCTACTTGGCAGGTGGAGGCAGGAGAATTGCTTGAGCCCAGGAGTTGGAGCTTGTTGTGAGCTGTGATGCCACAGCATTCTACCCAGGGCGACAGCTTGAGGCTCTGTCTCAAAAAAAAAAAGAAAAGAAAAGAAAAGAGAAAATATTGTTGACTAATATGGGCTCTGAGAACTAATTTGAAGTGGAGCAGGAGCCCTGAGTCAGCCTTAGTTGAGAGGCATGTCCCAAATTTTGTCAGTCTCTGGAGGCAGGAAGTCATAAGAGTCTTCAGGAGTTTAGCATTATATTTTCTAACACTTGGATTGAAGGCTAACCTTTGAAGTTCCTCTTCTTCAGTTTTCAGCTGTTCTAATTCTTTGAAAAGAAAAAAAAAAAAAAAGCCAGAATGGACATATTAGAATGTTGCCACAAAAGTCATGTGTCTTACTGAAAATTCTGACTTAATCACCTAAATATATAAACAGAACAGAAGGGCTTTGTCTCCATTTATCTCTTTAACTAATCCAGTTACCTTTCTCTGCAGCTCTTATTCCAGAATCCCATCCTTCCATGGGATTGTCCTTCTCTTTATTCTCCACATTCTTAGTTTCTAAAGTAGACAACATGCATTAGAAAAACTCAATCAAAAAATTTATTAAGCAACCAGAGATTGTTTCTTTAATAGTAGGAAGTTTAGAAATTCCACCAGATGGCTTCTACTTTTTTCTATGAAGTAGAGAGTAAGGTAACCAACAAAGTCTTAGACTATGGATTTCATATACTCAATTGTCGAACTGATGCAGAAAACACTGTACTAGGCACTTATTCTGTGCAAAGCTAGTGCTAAGAACTTTGAAAAAAAATGGAGAAAAATAAAAGCTGATCCTTGCCTCCAAGGAGATTATAATTTAATCAGGAAAATAAACTTACGAAATAACAACATTATGAGTAGATGTGATAGGTACAATATAAGAAGTACTAACAAAATAGCCATGGAAGCTCAAGGAATATACAGACTACTTCCTTTGATAGAAAACAGAAGAAGAATGAATTAGCAAAGACAAAAGTGGCAGAACTTCATAGAAATGGCAAGATATGGCTGGAATTTAAGGTATGTAAAGGAATGGTAGCAAGTCATATAAGAAAGGAAGAACTGAATATATTATAGAGAATGTTAAATGTCAAGTTCAGGAGTTTGGACTTTGTTTTGTAATAAATGGAAAGAAAAGTTTTTTTTTTTTTTTTGTAGAGACAGAGTCTCACTTTATGGCCCTCGGTAGAATGCCATGGCATCACACAGCTCACAGCAACCTCCAACTCCTGGGCTTAAGCGATTCTCTTGCCTCAGCCTCCCAAGTAGCTGGGACTACAGGTGCCCGCCACAACACCCAGCTATTTTTTGGTTGCAGTTCAGCAGGGGCCGGGTTTGAACCCACCACCCTTAGTACATGGGGCTGCGCCCTACCAACTGAGCCACAGGCACCGCCCAGTTTTTTTTTTTTTTTTTTTTTTTTGTTAAGAGAGGGAGTCTCACTTTGTTGTCCTTGGTAGAGTGCTGTGACATCACACCTCATAGCAACTTCCAACTCCTGAGCTTAGGCAATTTTCTTGCCTCAGCCTCCCGTGTAGCTAGGACCACAGGCACCCACCACAACGCCCAGCTATTTTTTGTTGCAGTTTGGCCAGGGCCACGTTTGAATCCGCTACCCTCGGTGTATGGAGCCAGTGCCCTACTCACTGAGCCACAAGTGCCTGGAAAGAAAAGTTCTTAAGAAGCTCGGTGCCTGTAGCTCAAGCGAATAAGGCGTCAGCCACATACACCAGAGCTGGTGGATTCGTATCCAGCCTGGGCCTGCCAAACAACAATGACAACTGCAACCAAAAAATAGCCAGGCGTTGTGGTGGGCGCCTATAGTCCCAGCTATTTGGGAGGCTGAGGCAAAAGAATTGCTTAAGCCCAGGAGTTGGAGGTTGCTGTGAGCACTGATGCCACAGCACTCTACCCAGGGCGACAGCTTGAGGCTCTGTCTCAAAAAAAAAGAAAAGTTTTTAAGGGAGTAATATTATGAAAACTGTCCTTCATAATTATGAATCTAATAGAAATGTGAAAGTTGGACTGAAGGGAGACAGAATGCTGGTATAAATGCAGAGAGATTAGTTAAAAGACCTAAAATAGCACATTTCGGACGTAATGAGAGCCATAATGAGAAGGGGAGAAAATACAAGAGATGACGAGGAAGCATATGTAACAAGCCTTGTTAAGAGAATCAAAGCATGGAAAGTTTTGAGTCTTTTATAACATCAGAATTGTGAAGCTATTAATAGAGATGAGAAACATCATAGAACAAGCTTTTGGATTTGATTTTGGAGATGGAAGAAGATAATAAATTTCATCCCATTTACAGAGTTTAAGGTGCTTAAGAATATTTTGCATAGAGGTTCACCAGGAATCTAGAAATCTAAGTCTGAAACTCAAGAGAAAGAGGCTAAAGATGCCCCCATTCAAGAGATTCTAAATTACTTAAGGGCAAAATATAAATATCTTAATTTTATTTTTTCCCCCTGATGCTAAGCATAATATCTCACATGCAGTATGTGTTCAGCAAATACATGATGAATTTAACTGAATGTGGTAATCAGTCATATAAACATAATTAAGGCAGGTGAAAACATTAAGGTGGAGAATATAGGATAGAACAGATGATAAAATCTAAATTCCCCACAAGGAGTTAGTTAAAGAAGAGGTCAACACAGGAGCTGAAAGGAAGAACCAAGATAAAAGAATAAGGTGAAGGGGCCAGGTGTGGTGGACTGCCTGAGTTCACAGGTTTGAGACCAACCTGAACAAGAGCAAGACCCCATCTCTAAAAAATAGCTGGGTGTTGTGGTAAGTGCCTGTAGTCCCAGCTACTTGGGAGGCTGAGGCAAGAGAATCACTTGAGCCCAGGAGTTTGAGGTTGCTGTGAACTATGATGCCATGGAACTCTATCTAGGTTAACCAAGTGAGACTCTGTCTCAAAAAAAAAAAACAAAAAAACAATAGGGTCAAGGTAGTGCAATATCATAGAGATTAAAGGAGATGAAAGAAAAGAACAATTAGTAATGTCAAATGCTGAAAGAGGTCAAGATGGCTAAGTACTGAGAGAAACCAAATTTGGTGATCATGTAAAATTACGTGATCTTTGAGATAGCAGTTTCAGGAGAACAATACTAACAAGTTGGGATTATGAGCAGTCAAACTGACAAAATAGTTTCCAAATAAAAATAAAATCATCTACTAAAAACACAAGATTATCATCTAGCTTCTTTTTTTGTTTGAGACAGAGTCTCACTTTGTCACCCTCAATAGAGTGCTGTGGTGTCACAGCTCATAGCAACCTCAAACTCTTGGGCTTAAGCAATTCTCTTGCCTCAGCCTCCCAAGTAGTTGGGACTACAGATGCCTGCCACAATGTCCCACTATTTTTAGAGATGAGGTCTCGTTCTGGCTCAGGCTGCTCTTGAACCTGTGAGCTCAGGCAATCCACCTGCCTCGGCCTCCCAGAGTGTTAGGATTATAGGCATGAGCCACCGTGCCCGGCCATGGTCTAGGTTCTTTGACACTTTGTTGATTGCATTATGAATGACACACAGTAAAGGGGCTTTAACTTGCTGTAATTTAATCTCTACAAGCTGCTAATAGAAGTCTTCAACATAGTGATACCAACAATCTCTACTATAGGAATGTACATAGATAAAATTAAATTTCTTTTGGAAAAGTATTTAAAATACTTTACCTATTTCCACCTCAGTGAGACAGTTATTGATCTTCTTAAGTATGCTGTCCATCTCATCTATCCTTATCTGAAGATTCTCCCTTTCATTCTAAATACAAAATATAGACTGTCAAGTTAAATGTCTAAGTATTATAAATGGTTCAAATTCCTGACACAATTGCTATATCTTGATCATGAATGAGGAAATGTTAAAAACAAATGCCATAACTTCAAATCTTAATTTAAAAATAAGTTAAGTAAATTTGTTTTATTAATTTATATAAAATACAATAATTTTAAGCAGATTAAGGCTGGGTGCAGTGGCTTATGCATGTAATCCTAGTGCTTTTGGAGGCCCAGGAGGGAGGGCTGCTTGAGCCCAGGAGTTTAAGAGCAGCCTGAGCAAGAGTGAGACACCATCTTTACAAAAAGTAGAAAAATTAACAGGGAATAATGGCACATACATGTATTCCCAGCTACTTGAGAGTCTGAGGCAGGAGAATCACTCTAGCATAGGAATTTGAGGTTGCACTGGGCTATGATAATGCCACTGCACTCTAGCTCTGAGAGACAGAGTGAGACCCTACCTCAAAAAAAAAGAAAAGCAGATTAATTTAAATTCTTTCTTTTTTTTTTTTTTTTTTAATAGTCTCACTCTGTTGCCCTGGGTAGATTGCTATTGCATCATCACAGCTGATAGCAACCTCAATCTCTTGGGCTATGGCAATCCTCTTGTCTCATTCTTTTATTTCCTTATTTTTTTGAGATAGTCTCACTTTGTTGCCCTTGGTATAGTGCCAGGGCATCATAGCTCACAGCAACCTCAAACTCTTGGGCTCAAGCCATCTTCTTGCCTTAGCCTCTCAAGTAGTAGGGACTACAGGTGCTTCCCACAATGCCTGGCTATTTTTAGAGACGGGGTCTTGCTCTTGTTCAGGCTGGTCTCAAACCGTGAACTCAGGCAATCCACCTGCCTTGGCATCCCAGAGTGCTAGGATTACAGGTGTGTGCCACTGCGCCCAGCCTAATATTCATTACTTTTAAAGTTAGTTCTTAGGGGGAGAGGGGATGAGGAGGATGATGATTGGTGTGCTCCTACTTAATAAGCATACTATAAAAGTATACAGCACACCTCTTAAGTGCAGGACACAACTATAAGCGCAATTCTCCCTAATAAATACAAACACTATAACCTAGTTGTTTGTACCCTCCCATTAACCCGAAATTAAAAAAAAAAAGTAATGGTAAAATAGAAACAATTTATATAAAAAATTAGTTCTTAAAAATTGTTCTATGATGAAATAAATATGGGAAATTGGTTAAATAGAACATTTTTAGACTTTAGAAAGACCTGTATTTCTCCAAAAGAAGATATTACATGCACCATTTCCATATCTATTTGCCAATGGAAAGTCTTTGTATGTAGAGCCTTTTTAAATTGATGATTGTTTTCGAAAATGGTTTTTTAAACACACGCACACACATATACAACTACTTTTAAACCCATGAGCACATATATACAACTCCATGTAAAGGGGGGCATCCAACCTTATATTTTTGTTAGCAGGCCTGAGCCAGGTTCGAACCCGCCAGCCACAGTGCAAGGGGACAGTGCTCTAATCATTGAGCACAGGCGCCCAACCTTTTTTTCTTTTTGAGACAGAGCCTCAAGCTGTCACCCTAGGTAGAGTGCTGTAGCATCACAGCTCACAGCAACCTCCAACTCCTGGGCTCAAGCTATTCTCCTGCCTCCACCTCCCAAGTAGCTGGGACTACTAAACGCGACTACTGGGACTACTACTGCACCTACCATAACGCCCGGCTATTGTTTAGTTGCAGCCCTCATTGTTGTTTGGTAGGCCCAGGCTGGATTCGAATCTGCCAGCTCAGGTGTATGTGGCTGGCGCCTTAGCGCCTTGAGCCACAGGTGCCGAGCCTTTTTTTTAATTTTTTGAAGTTTTTGGCCGGGGCTGGGTTTGAACCCACCACCTCCAGCATATGGGGCCCTACTCCTTTGAGCCACAGGCACCACCACCCCTTTTTTTTCTCCGACCTTTTTTTTTCTGCTGTACACTAGAAGAGTTGTCTTGGCCACACATTAAATAAACAAACACTAACAAATACTTTTCTGACACCATAGGTCAGCAAAACAGATGTCAAAAAACTTGCAGGCAGCCTATGGGCTGCAGATTGGACATCCCTGGACTATAAGAAAGATAATACTATGGTACGGTCCAATGGGAGATTGCCAATGGGAGATTAGAATTCTATATACATTCTCTATATATACATATCTATATTATATATTCTATATATTTATATTATATATTCTATTCTATATCTATATATTTTATTTCAACATGTATAATGGATCACAATATGTAAAATGAGAAATATGTCCACATTAATAACTATATTCAAGTTATTACTCAATATGCCACGATTTGCCACTTTTTTTTTTTTTTTGTAGAGACAGTCTCACTTTACCACCCTTGGTAGAGTGCCATGACGTCACAGGACTCACAGCAACCTCCAGCTCCTGGGCTTCCACGATTCTCCTGCCTTACCCGAGCAGCTGGGACCACAGGCACCTGCCACAATGCCCAGCTATTTTTTTGTTGCAGTTCAGCCGGGGCTGGGTTTGAACCCACCATCCTCGGTATATGGGGCTGGTGCCCCACTCACTGAGCCACAGGCACCACCCAGATTTGCCACTTTTGAAAAATTGAGCATCACCTCCTGTACACAAGTGTTAAGTTTTTGTGAGTCTCATTTGGATTTCTAAGGAACATTCTTCATATCCCACAACCACTATAAAGTAATTTTATTTAATATCTCTTTTTTCTATGATGTTAATTCCTTCAAATTACCTGAGCTGATTGCACCAGCTTGCCATACAGAGATACTTTTCCTTGGTGAGTGAAGACTTTAGTCATCTTGGTAAAACGTGATTTTATTTTATTAAGGTAAATTCCAAAGGTCTTCAGCTGTATGGAAGAGTTAAAGAGTACACTGCATTAAAACAAACAAGTCAGAAAAGGTAAATGATCTGGGAAGGCTGGTTTAGGATAGGCTTTGCCCATCCTAGATTTTGATTCCTAAGGCAGGATACTTCTCATTTATAAATTTAATTCCATAATTAAGAACAGAATCAATGATTACTTTGATTTCTACCTTTAATTAATTATTCATATTATAAATTAGAAAATAATAGCCTCTTAGCTAATAAAATTCTTTCAGTATGTTAGGATACATAATTTTCTTTCTTTTTTTTTTTTTAGAGATGGAACTCTCACTCTTACTCAGGTTGGGGAACTGCTGAGCTCCCAGAGTGCTAGGATTATAGGTGTGAGCCACCACGTCCTGCCTGGACACATAAAATTTAATCATTTAAAGTAAATCTTTTCTTTGTCTCTTCTAAATCAAAGTGAAAGGCATATCAAAGTGAAAGGAACTCTAAATAAATTTCAAATATATTTCATACATTAAATTGATCATCTCATGTTTGAAAAGATTATATACTAATAATTACTTGTGTATAATTAAATAATATCTTGGTAGTATATTACATATAAGAAATGTTAACAAACTCATCAGTAAAGATCAAGGAATAGTTACTTATTTCATAATAAACAATGTTCCAAATGTCTGTACTGCTTTCTCATTCAGAAAATGACACAAAAGTACCTCTTCATCAGAGCAATGTCTCATTTTTTCCCACAGGTTTCTATTTATATCCACCAACAGTTTATCTTGGTTCAGTGCAGAAAGCTTTAATCTAAAATACAGAAAAGTTTATTAGGGTTCAGAAGCCAGCCTGACTAACCTAGCTCAGATCTATAAGCATATTTAACTTAGTTTTCACCACTTTTTTTCTACATAAAAGGAGGAGAATTCACTTAAGAAAAATGGCCAGCCTGATTATTCGTAACAGTGAAGAATATACCATAAATGAAAAAACTTTCACTAAGAGAATGTTTTCCAATGTGAAAACATGTTTCTTACAAAGAAGCTTCTTCTTTTTTTTTTTTTGAAACAGAGTCTCGTTTTGTCACCCTGGGTAGAGTGCTGTGGTATCACAGCTCACAGCAACCTCAAACTCCTAGGCTCAAGCAGTTCTCTTGCCTCAGCCTCCCAAGTAGTTAGGACTACAGGCGCCCGCCATAACACCCAGCTAATTTTAGTGGGGAGGTCGTGCTCTGGCTCAGGCTGGTCTTGAACCTGTGAGCTCAGGCAATCCACCCACCTCAGCCTCCCAGAGTGCTGGGATTACAGATATGAGCCACCATGCCCAGCCATAAAGAAGCTTCTTAAGGCCTGTCGATAACTGATATGAAGTTGTAGCTATTACTTTAAGTGAAAGTCTCCAATTAAGTTCAAAGTTTTGCTCACCATTATAGAATAGCATTTATAAAAGTAACAAAGCTATTTTTTTTTTTTTTTTTGGAGACAGAGTCTTAAGCTATTACCCTGGGTAGAGTGCCATGGTGTCACACCTCACAGCAATCTCAAAATCTTGGGCTTAAGTGGATTCTCTTGCCTTAGCCTCCCAAGCAGCTGGGACTATAGGTGCCCGCCACAATGCCCAAGTATATTTTTTTATTTTGAGACAGTCTCAATCTGTCATACTGGGTAGAGTGCTGTTGCATCACAGCTCACAGCAACCTCAAAGTCTTGGGCTTAAGTCTTGCCTCAGCCTCCCCTGTAGCTGGGACTACAGGTGCCTGCCACAATACCTGGCTATTTTTGTTGTTGTTGCTGCAGTTATCATTGTTGTTTTAGCTGGCCTGGGCCAGGCTCCAACCTGCCAGCCCCGGTGTATGTGGCTGGGTGCCCTACCCACTGAGCTACAGGTGCCGCCCAACAAAGCTATTATAAACACTATATATATATATGTCTCTTGTTAATAAGTGGAGTAAGTGTATTTCTTCTGTTAGAGTTAGAAGATATATGCAGGCACATAGGTACAAAATCAAAGAATAGAGTACAACTCACCATACTGCTCACTGAGTACAAGATTGCATTTCATTTAAGATAAAACATTCTCAGACAAATCGTGAGACACTCAAATCTTTTAAACAACATGAAGATAAACTTGTCTGTCTTGTTTAGTGATGAATTTTAGTATTTAGTACAGTGCCTGGCATATGTAGGTATTCAATAAATATTTGTTAAATGAACAAATCAGAATCAGGCTAATTTCAAGTGTTACAATTAAACAGTATCTTAAATTTCTACTTTTAAAACTACTTAATTCTTAAAGATTATTTTCTTTTCTGTTTGTTAGATAGGTTCAAATTTAGTCCTATATGACATAAACATTATTTCAAGTTGTAAATCCTGATTTACCTGAGGTAATCAAGATATATCCAATTTGTAAATCAGTCTGCAGCATTTACATATTTCAAAGCAACGAGCTACTTTTTGAAACTGAGCTTCACTCTATTGCCCTAGGCTAGAGTGCTGTGGCATCACAGCTCACAGCAATCTCAAACTTCTGGGCTCAAGGATCCACTTGCCTCAGTCTCTTGAGGAGCTGGGACCACAGATGCCCAGCTAGTTTTTCTATTTTTAGTATAGACAGGGTCTCACTCTTGGTCAGGCTTGTTTTAAACTCCTGAGCTCAAGCAATCCACCTGCCTCGGCCTTTCAGAGTACTAGGATTACAGGTGTGAGCCACCAAGGCTGGCCAGCAATGAGCCACTTCTAAGTAAAACCATCTTCTTCTATACATACAAATCAAAGGCAAATGTGATAAAATCTGATAAAATCAGGCAATCTGATTTCAGGCACTATATACAGGTTGAGTATTTCCTTATCGAAATGCTTGGTACCAGATGAATTTTGGATTTGGGATTTTTTTGGATTTGGAATACTTGGACATACACAGTGAAATATCTTGGGGATAGGTCTCAAATCAAAATACGAAATTCACTTCTGTTTCATATATATCTTATATACAAAATCTGAAATTAATTTTACATTATATTTTAAATAATAATTTTGTGCATGAAAGTAACTTTGTATACTCATGTGGAATTTTCCATTTGTGGAATCATGTCAGTGCTCAAAAAGCTTCAGATATTTGAAATTTCTAATTTTCAAATACTCAACTTTTACAAATCTCTAAAGGATATTATTTTCTTTCTTTTTTTTTTTTTTTTTTGTAGAGACAGAGTCTCACTTTATGGCCCTCGGTAGAGTGCCATGGCCTCACACAGCTCACAGCAACCTCCAACTCCTGGGCTTAAGCGATTCTCTTGCCTCAGCCTCCCGAGTAGCTGGGACTACAGGCGCCCGCCACAACGCCCAGCTATTTTTTTGGTTGCAGTTTGGCCGGGCTGGGTTTGAACCTGCCACCCTTGGTATATGGGGCCGGCGCCCTACCGACTGAGCCACAGGCACCGCCCAAGGATATTATTTTCTTTTGAAGATGTTCTCTAGGCCAGGTGCAGTGGCTCATGCCTGTAATCCTAGCATTCTGAGAGGCCAAGGCAAGCGGATCGCCTGAGCTCATGAGTTCAAGACCACCCTGAGCAACAGTGAGATCCCCTCTCTAACAAAACAATAGCTGGGCAAGGCAGTGCCTGTGGTTCAAAGGGTTAGGGCGCCGGCTCCATATGCTGGAGGTGGTGGGTTCAAACCCAGCCCCGGCCAAAAACTGCAAAAAAAAAAAAATAGCTGGGCATTGTGGCGGACACCTGTAGTCCCACCTACTTGGGAGACTGAGGCAAGAGGACCTCTTGAGCCCAGGAGTTTAAGGTTGCTATGAGCTATGACACCACAGCACTGTAACCAAGGGCAACAAAATGAAAAAAAGAAAAAAAATGTTCTCTAGCCATCAAGTTATGATATCATAATCTAATAATTATTTTTATTGAGGACCTATTTTTTTCTAAGAATGATATAAAAACATTTTATATATACTATTTCTACTGTTCCATTAGCTGAGTAGATTTTACTTCCCCACTTTAGAGATCTGGAAATGAAAGTGAAATGATTTACCTGAGATTATACAGCTAGTTTTATGACCAGGATTAACTTTCAATCTGCCTGACCACAAAGCTGAAACTCTTTCCCTCATATCACACTGCCAATTGATGCCATCAACTTTTCCCCATGACAGTGTTATTCTTCCATCCAACCACTAACCAGGCCTGACCCTTAGCTTCTGAGATCAGATGAGATCGGGCGCATTCCTAGTGGTATGGCAGTAGACATGACAGTGTTATTTTAATCAAAGCTTTATCATTTAGACTATTCACTGATCCACAACACTAAATATAAAAACAATAACATGCACACAAAAATCAAAGCTTTCATACTCTTCAATCTTTTGGCGACGAGCTTCACAATCTTCTCTATAAATCTGTATCTTGGGTCGATAAATATACTGACTTAACATCAGGTCTTCTGGAGTAGGTGGTGTGTTTATAGTAAACTGGAAAAAAAAAAAATCCCTCAGAACTGGTATTTTAAGGACAGAACCACATACAGGAACTAATTTAATTTCAGAGTGTATATTTTTAGAAGTTGTATGAAGAAAAATTTGAATACGTTATTAAGTTCATACTACTAATAAGCTACAAGTTGGAATTTGTTATTTATTTATTTTTTAGCATCAGTCTCACTACATTGCCCAGGCTGGTCTTGAATGCCTGAGCTCAAGCAATCCTCTTGTCTCAGCTTCTTGAGTTACTGGGAATACAGGCATGAGTTACCATCCCTGGCTCAAGCTGGAATTTGAATTCAAGTCTCTGATTTCAAAGTCCATTTCTCCATGCACGTTTAGTGGAACTATATCTGGGTCATTGATGTCATTGATGCCATCAACATTCCATTCGCATAGGATTGAAAGTGGTTTGAAAACAGCTATTGGTATTTTAAGAAAACCAATAACACCTAAAAATTCAAATTTACCAGGTACCTGTTTATTTAAAAAAAAAAAAAAAAAAGCCAGTTTCCTAAACAATACTTTTCTATTTTCATTATCTAGCTATAATCCTTACTTGTATTCCAGGCTGAACTCAAACTTCTCTAGCCTATCCTCCAGTCTAATAAATAAGGTAGTGAAAATTTGATTATTATTTTTTTTGGAGACAGAGCATGACTCTGTCTGGGCTACAGTGCCATGGACTCAGCCTAGCTTACAGCAACCTCAAACTCCTGGGTTCAGGTAATCCTCCTGCCTCAGCCCTCCTGAGAAACTGGGACAACTTCAGGTGCCTACTACAACCCTGGCTAATTTTTCTATTTTTTGGTAGAGACAGGGTTCTTGCTCAGGCTGGTCTCGAACTCCTGAGCTAAAGCGATCTTCCCATCCTCCTGCCTCAGCCTCCCAGAGTGTTAGGATTACAGGCATAAGTCACCACGCCCGGCCAAGAATTGGTAATTTTTGACACTGGGTAATAAATGCATGAGGCTGGGCGGTGCCTGTGGCTCAGTCGGTAAGGCGCCGGCCCCATATGCCGAGGGTGGCGGGTTTGAACCCGGCCCCGGCCAAACTGCAACCAAAAAATAGCCGGGCGTTGTGGCGGGTGCCTGTAGTCCCAGCTGCTCGGGAGGCTGAGGCAAGAGAATCGCTTAAGCCCAGGAGTTGGAGGTTGCTGTGAGCTGTGTGAAACCACGGCACTCTACCGAGGGCCATAAAGTGAGACTCTGTCTCTACAAAAAAAAATAAATAAATAAATAAATGCATGAGGCTTATTAAACTATTCTCTATTTTTGTATTTGTTTGAAATTTTCTGTAATACCAAGTTTTGTTTTTGTATTTTAAAAGGGCAGGTTTCCGGATAAGCCTTCATAATGCATAAAATAAAGCACAGGACCACATTCCTGGAGATTTGCTCAGAAATACAAGTGTTGATGATTATGTGACTCATGCACTGTGGGCACATATTAGATACAGTTGCCCATGCTGTATACAGTTGAGGAAATAATTTGCTACAATTTGAACTCGGAACATGTGTACAAACCACCCTCCCTCTCTTGAGTTATCATGATTAAGTGTCCAACTTACACATAATCAGCACCTGGGTACCTAAGGCCTGGCAGGAACACCTGCAATAGTTTAACTATTACCTTAGTGGACGGTGTGAGTTATACTTTGTTCTGAGCCACTCCATGAGCATGTTGGCAGTAATGGACCACTACAACAGCACCATCTGCTTTTGCAGCTGCACTCATGTACAGGTGCTATGCATGTGTCTATGAGGACTGGTGCACATCCCTCTCCCAAGAACACATTCTCCAATTCCTCTACCCTAAGAGAGACTGACATTCAAGTCTTGAAACTGATATACACAGCTGTGAATGTCATTTCCTATGGCCCACACATAATCCATCTCTTTGGCCTTTCTCTACTTTGGGATTTTAAAACTTCTTTCTTGATGTAGCAAGAATTCTCTTTGCATTTTGATAGGTTTGTACCCACCACCCTTGGTATATAGGGCTGGCGCCCTACTCACTGAGCCACAGGCACCGCCATGCATTTTGATAGGTTTGTTTCCAAATCTATTTTCCTGTTACTCATTCTCCTGACTTCTGAGAGACCCAGGAGGAAAGGGAAAGATTCATACCCTTAAATAATCAAAGACCAATTTCTGAAGTGTCCGTTTCCTCTTCCACTCTGCCATTATCCTTTCAGCTCCTTTCCTTCCCCTCTGTTCTCCTGTTTGCTCTTGGTCCCTTGATGCTCTTTTTGCCTTTCCTTCAAAGAGTGAAGACCGTGGATGCACACTATCTACAGGTGAGGCAAGAGGATTCTACCTACCTTCCATAGGCAGCTATGGTGGTAATGGACTCAGGCCCAAAAGAGATGTGGCCACCTTCACAGTTTCCATCCTTGATTTTCTTCTTTCCTTCTTCTTCTTCCTCTCCTCTTCTTCCCTCTGTTCTCCTCCCCTTCCCTTCCCTCCTCTCTTTTCTTTCATTCTTTCTCTTTATCTTTTATAGAGATAAAGTCTTGCTATGTTGCCCAGACTGATGATAAACTTCTGGACTCAAGCAATTCCCCTGTCTTGGCCTCCTGAAGTGCTAGGATTATAGGTATAAGCCATGGCACCTGCCTTCCTTTCACATTTAAATATATAATCCTATGCTTGCTTCGGCAGCACATATACTAAAACTGGAATGATACAGAGAAGATTAGCATGGCCCCTGCACAAGGATCACATGCAAATTCATAAATATATAATCCTCCTAGGACAGATTCTTTTTTTTGAGAGAGAGAGAGTCATAACTATGTCGCCCTCAGTAGAGTGTCATGGCATCACAACTCACAGCAACCTCAAACTCTTGGGCTCAAGCAATTCTTTTGCCTCAGCCTCCCAAATGGCTGGGAATACAGGCGCTGTCACAACTCCTGGCTATTTTTAGAAACAGGGGCTGGCTCTTGCTCAGGCTGGTCTCAAACTTGTGAGCTCAGCAATCCACCCACCTCAGCCTCCCAGGGTGCTAAGATTATGGACGTGAGCCATCTCACCTGGCTCCTTTCTTATTTGTAAAAATTTTAAAAACACAGAAATGTTGAAATAATAGTATTGTGGACACCCTATGCCTTCTACCAAGCTTCAATATATTTTTTTTTTTTATAGTTTCTGGCCGGGGCTGAGTTTGAACCCACCACCTCTGGCATATGGGGCCAGCGCCCTATCCCGTTGAGCTACAGGCGCCGCCTAAGCTTCAATATTTTAAACATTTCATTACTTTGCCCTCTTCTCTCTCTCTCTGTATGTGTGTGTGTATGTGTGTATATATATGTGCGTGTTTGTACTTTTTGTTGAACCTTTTGAAAGTAGCTTGCAAACATCATGTCACTTCACCTCTAAATACATTAACATGTGCCAGGTACAGTGGCTCATGCCTGTAATCCTAGCACTTGCCAGGCCAATGCTGGTGGATAGCCTGAGCAACAGTGAGACCTCATATTTATTTTTCTATTTTTTTGAGACTGAGCCTCAAGTTGTCACCCTGGGTAGAGTGCCGTGCCATCACAGCTCACAGCAATATCCAACTCCTGGGCTTAAGCACTTCTCTTGCCTCAGTCTCCCAACTAGCTGGGACTACAGGCACACGCCACAACGCCCGGCTACTTTTTGTTGCAGCCATCATTGTTATTTGGCAGGCCCAGAATGGATTCAAACCCACCACCTCAGGTGTATGTGACTGGTGCCTTAGCTGCTTGAGCCACAGGTGCTGAGCCTATTTTTTTTTTTTTTTTTTTTTTTGAGACAGAGTCTTACTATGCCGCCCTCAGTAGAGTGCCATGGCATTACAGCTCACAGCAACCTCAAACTCTTGGGCTGAAGCGATTCTCTTGCCTCAGCCTCTCAAGTAGCTGGGACTACAGTATAGATGCTCACCACAATGCCTGGATTTTATTTTGTTGCAGTTGTCATTGTTGTTTAGCAGGCCTGGGCCCATTATGAACCCACCAGCCTCAGTGTATGTGTCTAGTGCCCTAACCACTGAGCTACCAGCGCCAAGCCAGATTTTTTTCTAAACAGCTTTATTGAGATATAATTCACATACAATACAATGCAGCCATTTAACTACATAATTAAATGATTTTTTTTTTTTTTTTTTTGGTTTTTGGCCGGGGCTGGGTTTGAACCCACCACCTCTGGCATATGGGACTGGCGCCCTACTCCTTGAGCCACAGGCGCCGCCCTAAATGATTTTTTTTTTTTTTTTGTAGAGACAGAGTCTCACTTTACCGCCCTCGGTAGAGTGCCATAACGTCATAGGACTCACAGCAACCTCCAGCTCTTGGGCTTATGTGATTCTCTTGACTCAGCCTCCTGAGCAGCTGGGACTATAGGCGGCTGTCACAACACCTGGCTATTTTTTGGTTGCAGTTTGGCCGGGGCTGGGTTTGAACCCGCCACCCTTAGTATATGGGGCCGGCGCTTTACTCACTGAGCCACAGGCGCTGCCCAATTAAATGATTTTTAAAAAGTATATTCATAGGGTTGTACAACCATTAATAATGATTTTATATTCCTATGTAAGCAATATAAGTTTTTCTATAGATCTTTTAAACTGACTTTGTTCATGGTATTATTCAAATATTTTTATGGGCTGGGTGAGGTGGCTCAGGCCTGTAATCCTAGACTTTGGGAGGCTAAAGAGGGTGGACCACTTGAGCTTAGGAGTTTTAAGACTAGCCTGAGCAAGAGACCCCATATCTACTAAAAATAGAAAAACTAGCCAGGTGTCATGGCGGGCATCATGGTGTGTACCTGTAGCTCCAGCTACTCAGGAGGCTGAGGCCAGAAGATCACTTGAGCCCAGGAGTTTGAGGTTGCTGTGAGCTGTGATGCCACCAATCTGCCCAGAGCGCCTCAGCCTCACAAAAACCACACTACATTTAGATTTTTATAATGGAGGAAGAAAGAGCACATATTACTCTTACAACCAAGAAAGTATCAAATACAAATCAAATGGCAAGGAATTAGGAAAAGAAGTAAAATTTTGCCTTATCAAAATCCATGATTACAAAAAACAATTCCAGTGCACATTTTTTTTAGAGACAGTGTCTTACTCTGGCACCAAGGCTGGAGTATAGTGGCATGACTGTAGCTCACTGCAGCCTCCAACTTCTGGGCTCAAGTAATCCTCCCACCTCAGCCTCCAGAGTCACTAACAGTATAGGTGTGAACCACCATACCCACTTCTCATGCTCAACATTTTTTTTTTTGTTTATGCTAACCGCATATGTACTCTCTATAGGAAAATTTGCTTCTTTTGACTTATTTTTGCTTTTTAATAAATGTCTGCTTCCATGGAGACTAATAAAAAGTACAATATATTTTAATTGTAATAACTAAATTGCCAAGAAATTGCACTTACGTTGGCTGGGAGATTGCTCTGTCGGGGTTTCTGTATCAAGATGTGGACCTGAAGAAGTATAAAGAACTCCCTTATTGTTATTCTCCCATCTTTGAGTTTCTGAGAAAAGAAAAAAGTTTTGCATGACCATTCAAGGTGAGCTTACTTGGACTATAACCATCTCATTTGTTTCTAAATAGCTTAAAGTACTTTTTATACACTTATGTAAATATTATCCAGATATTTGCAGGCTATACATGAACAGATTGTATCTAAGATTACTTTTTTTTTTTGTAGAGACAGAGTCTCACTTTATGGCCCTCGGTAGAGTGCCGTGGCCTCGCACAGCTCACAGCAACCTCCAACTCCTGGGGCTTAAGCGATTCTCTTGCTTCAGCCTCCTGAGTAGCTGGGACTACAGGTGCCCGCCACAACGCCCGGCTATTTTTTGGTTGCAGTTTGGCCGGGGCCGGGTTTGAACCCGCCACCCTCGGTATATGGGGCCGGTGCCCCACCAACTGAGCCACAGGCACTGCCCCTAAGATTACTTCTTAAGGCTATTCAATAACAATAGTGTTAAAAATAAAAACCCCCAAACATAATCTTTCAGATCCTTAATAAAAAAAACTAGTCTTCCGTGTTTGAAATATTTCATAATTTTATACATCTTTTTAAAAAACAAGAACAAAAAAATTAGTTGCATTACAAATAAGCAATACTTTTAACATACCTCCCTCAAGCTCTCTTCACAAATAGTGTCTCCAAGAAGCTGTGATTCCATTTGACTATTACGGTATGCTAGAAGTAAAGCAAATTCTGGTGATTAACAAGTCAAAATAAATTGTAAACTTTAAAAAATTTTTTGAGGCCGGGCGCAGTGGCTCATGCCTGTAATCCTAGTACTTGGAAGGCCAAGGCAGGTAGATTGTCTAAGCTCATAGGTTCGAGACCAGCCTGAGCCACAGCAAGACCTTGTCTCTCAAAAAAAAAAGCCCGGTGTTCTAGTGGGCACCTGTAGACCTAGCAACTGGGAAGGATGAAACAAGAGAATCTCTTGAGCCCAAGAGTTTGAGGTTGCTGTGAGCTATGATGCCATGGCACTCTACCAAGGGCAACAAAGTGAGACTATCTCTAAAAATATATATAAATAAAAATTAAAAAAGTTTTTTTTGGAGACAGAGTTTCAGTCTGTCATTCCAAGTAGAATTAGTGTCATCATAGCTCACCGAAACTCCAACTCCCAAGCAACTGGCACTACAGGTGTCCACCACAATGCCTGGCTAATTTCTCTATTTTTAGTAGAGAAAGGATCTAGTTCTTGCTCAGCCAGGTCTCAAACTCCTCATCTCAAGCAATCCTTCCACCTTGGCCACCGAGAGTGCTAGGATTATAGGTATGAGCAACTGTGCCCCATCTAAACTGTAAATTTCATTTTAGTCATCTTTCAAGTTTTCATATGGTTCATGATGCTGAAGCTAACAACTGGTCTCTTCCAAGTAAGTCAGTTATATAGCAGGGCAAACTATATTACAGTATTAAGGCTCCATTCAATGTTTCTCCACTAATTATAAATCCCTGGAAGAAATTATTCTAGCCTTTAGTACATATGTCACTTCTCAATTCATTATAATAACTAAGAATTTAAAAAATAACTAAATATTAATTTATCAACTTTTCATAACTCCAAAAAGGCATATATCACATTCAAATATTTCATGATATAAAATACAGTTATTATTAGTCAGGCAAGCAGATGGCTATTATTATTTAACTTTCATGAAGATCTTACTGCTGACATCCAGCGAAGTCCCATCAGCTTTGATTGAATCCAAAGAGCTGCTGCAACTAGATGGGGTCCTGCTCAGGCTTTTTATCAATATACTGTTAGCATTTTTATCTATATCCCCTTCAGTATGGTGAACAAAAATCTGAAATTATCAATTAAAGAACATCAACAGAATAGTTTTGACAATGTATACTTATAATGACCACATTCACAGAAAATAAAGCCTCTCTCCTTTTTTGATATGGTCTCATTCTGTTGCTCCAGCTACAGTAAATCATCATAACTCACCACAACCTCAAACTCCTGGGCTCAATCCTCCTGCCTCAGTCTTACAAGTAGCTAGGCACAGCTAGGCTTCCATGCCCCCGCTAATTCTTCTATTTTATGTAGAGATGGGGGTCTCATTATATTGCTCAAGTTGGTCTTGAGCTCCTAATCTCAAGTTGGCCCCCATTATGCTAGGATTATACATGTAAGCTACTGTGCCTGGCCAGAAATACTACTTCTAATATAAAATTTACCTATAATTTATATGAAATATCTTAGTAAAAAATTAGGATAAAGAACAGGCAACTTAGCCTTTAGAGTTAAAAATAATATTAAAGATAAAAATAACTTTATGCATTACATTGTGTAAGCAAATTGTTTCTCAGATGTCTAAGTTATAGTCGTATCCTACTAGATACTAAATGTTGAGCTCTCCAATTATTCAACTATTAGGCATTAGCCGGGCACAGTGGTTCATGCCTATAATGCTAGCATTCTGGAAGGCTGAGTGGGGTGGATTGCCTGAGCTCACAGGTTCAAAACCAGTCTCAGCCAGAGAGAGAGAGCGACTTGTCTTTAAAAATAGCCAAGCATTGGGCAGCGCCTGTGGCTCAAAGCAGTGGGGCGCCGACCACATGTGCCGGAGGTGGCGGGTTCCAACCCAGCCCCGGCTAAAAACTGCAAAAAAAAAAAAAAAGCCAGGCATTGTGGCAGGCATCTGTAGTCCCAGCTACTCGGGAGACTGAGGCAAGAGAATCACTTGAGCCCAACAGTTTGAGGCTTCTGTGGGCTATGACCCTGTAGCTCTCTACCAAAGGGGACAAAGTGAGACTTTGTCTCCTCCCCCCACCCAAAAAAAGAAAAAAAACGAAAAACAAAAAACTACTAGGCACCAATGTCAGGGCTACCACACTACAGAAGACCAGTCTAGAATATTGACTGTACATGGTGGCCCTGGCTAGTATCCAGAGAAGAAACTTCTTTCTGGGCTTTTCTACTTTCCTCTCCAGCTGACCAAAACTCCTTTGTTTGAAGTCAAGTAAGTCATCTGTCCTATTTTTACCATTTTAACCAGCCGATTTCACAGCTTTAAATGCTATCTTCATCTACCTTTTTACATATGTATTTGTATATATACACACACTTATATCATTTTTATTTATTTTTTGACATACTAAGTTTGACCTAGGTATTCTATTGTCCACTACAGAGAAGTGGACTCTTAGCTTCTACATTTCCTTGTTAGCCAAGAAAATTCAGTTATGCCCTTTTTTTTTTTTTTTAGAGACAGAGTCTCACTTTGTCACCCTCGTAGAGTACTGTGGCGTCACACAGCTCACAGCAACCTCTAGCTCTTGGGCTTAGGCGATTCTCTTGCCTCAGCCTCCCAAGTAGCTGGCTATTTTTTTGTTGCAGTTTGGCTGAAGCAGGGTTTGAACCCACCACCCTCAGTATATGGAGCCGGCGCCCTACTCATTGAGCCACAGGTGCTGCCCAGTTATGCCTTTTTTTATGCAATTTGCATTATAGAAAGCCTTTCTATTCCCCAAATATTTATAACACTAAAGAAGCCTTTTCAAATTATATATACACCCTCCCTAGATATTCTAATATAAAAAGCAACACTGACAAATTACTATAGGTGACACAATTTCAACAATGGTTAACTTTTTTATTATTTACCATTTCATTTTTTGGTGCCTATTTGTCACTTTAAATTGTTTTGAAATCTGTTTTTCAATTAACTCCTAAAGGTTCTACATAAAAATATTTCTCCAGCTCTACAAACAGGCTTAACCAAGACTAAAACTAAAATTCAAGAACACCCATAATTAAAAAAAAAAAAAAAGAAAGAAAAACCAAGGGGCAGCACCCATAGCTCAGTGAGTAGGGTGCCAGCCATATACACCAGGCCTGATGGGTTTGAACCCTGCCCAGGCCTGATCAGACAACAACTGCAACAAAAAAAATAGCCAGGCACTGTGGGTGGCACCTGTAGTCTCAGCTACTTGGGAGGCAGAGGCAAAATAATCACTTAAACCCAAGTGTCTGAGGTTGCCGTGAGCTGTGACGCCACAGCACTCTACCCAGGGAGACAGTTTGAGACTGTCTCAAAAAAAAAAAAAAAAAGATTCGTGGATTAAGACAGAACTCACCTCCTGATCTTGTGCAGTATCTTTAATCTCATTTTTTCTGATTTTTTTCTCATTTTGAGTATCATCTTCTTCTTCTTGTACCCAGGTTCTTTTTTGGCTATTAGAAGTTTCTTCCATTGTATTTTCAGATGGTGAAATCTCTTTTTGGTATGTCTTAATCAAAGCCTTTTCCTCAGTTTCTATGCTAATTGAATCTGTGGAATTAATCTCATCAGGAAATATAGGAATATTTTCCTCATTTATATATTGAGATGGACTTAAGTTCAGTTTGGCTGCAACACATTCAATGCCCGAATCCTTGCTGGGGACTGGCTGAGTTGTGTCTGCTGAAATCTGCTTCAGGTCGTCAACACCGGAGACACTACAATTTCTCTTATTTGGCAATCTGGGCAAAAAGATTCCCAAAGAACATCTCCTCATTTTATCTTTAACAGCTGTCTTTAATGGTACAGAAGTAATTTCAGCTCCATTATAAGACTTATTTTCATTGTCTCTATTATGTTTAGCATTGCCGGAGATTATGTTAACATTATGTACTTCTGTAGCTTGCACTATACTTTTATCATTATGTGCCTTATTTCCTAATTCAAGTATTTGTTCTGGAGGAGGCACTATATGAATAATTTGACAATCTAAGTACTCTTCAGTCTTTCCATTCAAATTACTAAAATTTGGTCTGGAACTACTAAAACTTGGAACATTAGATGTAATCACAGGATCTGATGCTTTTCCAGCATTGACATGGGTTTGAATGGCTTGCTCAGTCAAGTCTGAGTTATCGTGGAAATCTATAGCTGTGTTACATTCAGCTATGTGAGTATTTTCCTTCAGTTCCTTTTTACAGGTTGTAGCAAACTGCTTCTCATTATTGAGCATTTTGTACTTGTTTTCTCCTGTGCATGTAGAGGAATTTCCTATATTTAAACTCTTATTTCCAGGTTTAGACAGTATTACTTCATCTTTATTGACACTACTTTGTTCTTTTTGAGATGGTAGAGGTTGCTGGGTTGGGGGAGAAGCCTGAGAAATAACACAAATATCATCAACAAAAGTTTTCATTTGATCTTTTGGAAGCTTAAAAGATACTTGCTTTGAATTAAGTTTAGTCATCTCCTCCAGATCTTGACTATACATTAATGTCTGATTGGCTGGTATATGTCCTTTGGTATTGGTCTGAATAACTTCTTCCTTTTCTAACAAAGGACAGGGAACAGAGAGAGACAGTCCCTTAGATTCCAAATAATATTCATTGGCTGAATTGTTCGCAGAAGCAAGATCATTTTGTACTGGGTAATTATTGGTTTTCTCCTCATTTTTATCACCTAAGAACATGGCACTATTCTCTAAATTATCAGTACAGGAAATAACATTTGGTAAACAGGAATAATTATCACAGGATCCACAAACAGCAGTTGTATGATTGCTTGTAAATTCCACATTCCTTCTATCTGTACTATTTAAGTGACAACTTTTAATTTTGGCTTTTTTCAATGTTTGAGCTTGATGTACAACTTTCCCTGTGACCTCTTCATCCACAGCAGCATCATGGGATTTGATGGTTCCTATTTCACTTTGATCCCTAGACGATGTATTAGTAGGAACAAAAGGCATGATATGATGCTTTTGGTCAGTGTGAAGAACAATTTTGTTTTCTATAGCCAGTGCTTGTTTTTTAGTGATTTCTTGAACACAGCTAGCATCCTCAGGAAAAGAAACACCCAAGTTTTTTTCTATTGCTGTTCCAAATTTAGGGTGCCCTTGAACTATTTTTTCTGTGGCTTGACAATCAATGAACACAGTATGGGACTTGGTGACTTCCAAATCATTGTGATGATCTACAAACATTACAGTTTTGTCCATAGGCCTAGTAATTTCATCTGCCGAGACAGTTTTACATCTTATGGCAGTTGTATGACTTCTAGTGATCTCCATGTCATCCTGTCCACATGAATACAAAATAGTTTTAGAAGTTCCTGCCAAAGGGACCAAATGGAAGTCCTCTCTATCTTCCAGCATAGTTTCGTTATTCATTTCTACCTTACAACTCTGGGTAATATCTATATTATTTTTATCATTCTTTGAAAATGCAATGGTCTTGTCATTTTTGAGCCTGAGGCTCTTCCTTTTCTGACTTTTGCCTGACAGAGATTCATCCAGAAATTCAGGTTTCTGTATATCTTTGACATTTTTCCAAGTGGTTGATTTAGACACTTCCATCTCATCATCAGCTATAAATGATACAGCTTTCTCTATAGGAGCATTATTAGACCATTCTTCTAGACATGTCAACTGGCTATCTTTTGATGCTGGATGGTCACTTTTGCCATTTTCTGGGAAGAAAACACTCTCCTTAGTAGGAGTTCGTATCACTTTGTTTCCTAGGCTTTTCCTTTGGAATAGTTCAAAATTAGGTCTGGCTGGAAGCACAGTTTTCTCTTTTGCTTGGTAGTCAATGAAAACAGTGTGGGATTTTGTCATTTCCAGTTCATCATGATTATCTACAAACACTACAGTTTTGTTGGTAGGCTTAGTAATTATTTCATCTGGTGAGGTAGTTTTACATTCTAAGGCAGTTGTGTGACTTCTGGTGATCTCCATGTCATCCTGCCCACATGTATACAAAACAGTTTTAGAAGTTTCTGCCAAAGGCACTAGATGGAAATCATGTTCATCTAATAAAGATGGATGGTTTATTTCTACTGTGTAACTCTTGGTAATAGCCGTATCATTCTTATCACCCTCTGAAAATATAACAGTCTTATCAATTTTTAGTCCACCAACACTTTTCCTTCCACAAATTTTGACATTTTGCTTTTTCTTCAGAAATCCAGATTTCTGTATACTTTCACCTTTTGACACATCCAAGATATAATTAGATGACAACACTCCAGTTTTTTCTATAGGGCTTTCATCACATTTTTCAACATTTACAGCTACCTGTCTACTGACTGTTGTTAGCTGGCTGGTAGTGTGTTCTAAACTAGTTTTACCAAGTTCTTGTTCTTTAGAAGAACCAAATCCAATGACAACTGTGTGGCTCTTGGTTAGATCCATATTTTGCTCCTCTTCTGAACAAACAATCATCTGTTCATGAAAAAAGTCAGATGTGGCATCAAGTAAGCTTTTCCCTAGTGGCTCAGGCAGTTTAGAATTCTGACCTAGTACAGATTTCACAGTATAACTGTTAACAGCAGTATTATAATTTTTCATGGCAGATTGTCCTTCTGATGAAAACAAAGATTGCTCACATGAAGCTGTATTTCTGTTATTTCCCAGTGCTACTTGTTTATCAAGAATTCCACCACAGTAGACTGTGTTATGGCTTGTTGCTATGTCCTGATTACAGTCAGCTGATTGAGAAGAATCTTTACCATGATAGGATGAAATTTTCAAAGCTTGGTCTTTTTCTTTGCTCCAGGTATCAGTTAGGATGTCTGGTTGTTGGGATGCTTCAATATGACCTTTGGTCATTTTTCCTCCTATATCAGAAGAACTTTTGCTAAGACACTGAGATTTACTAGTATTCTTGGGTGCTAACTTATAAGATTCAAGAGCAACTTGACTTCCTAAGTTACTTGTGTGATTTTCAGTCAAATCCATATCTTCATCTGCTAAGAGTTCAGTCTTTTTGCCAGCCAATGAAATAGATAAAGGATTTTCCAGCCTCTGTTGTAATCTTTCCTTAGATATGTGACAAATTGAGTTAAAATTTACACTCATTTTCCCATTTTCTGACATGGTTTTGTGATTTTGGAGTATCATTTCTTTTTCAGATATTGGTACAGCTGCCATCTGTACATTTGTCTGATCTTGTTTAAAAACATGATTATCTATTGCAACTGTGTGACTCTTGGTAATATCCATGTTATCCTCTCCTGGATAAATAGTTTTCTCTATGAGAAGAGAGGTGGCATCGGGATTAGAAGACATTTTAGAATTACTGTCATGCTTTAGCAAATTTTTCTCTTCTCTCATACTTGAAAGACACTTCGTCAGTACCATGGCATCATTACAACTACAATAGAAAACTGTCTTGTAACCTTGAGTAGCTGAAGTAGAACATACAGATTCTGGGGTCATGGCCAATGTTCTAGCATCTTTATTAGAAGTCTCTGTGACCATATGAGTTTCTGCCCCCATAATATGACTTCTGGTACTATGTATATTATCTTCAGAGTTTAAGGAAGGGTCTTGAAAAGCAGTATTTGTCTTATTCTTAAAGACTGTTTTCTTTCCTGGAACTTTAGTTCTGTAATCTGTTGTGATGTCCATCGTGACAGTCTGGGTTTGATTTTCTATTTCAGATAAATCATCTGCTGAGGGTAAAATCTGAATAGTGTGGTTAACTGTCAAGTCCATTATGTCATTACCATAAATTGTAGTATCATTACCTTTAAATTCCTGTAAGTTGGCCTCACTGGATGTGGGAACCAATGTCTGAATATTGGTTATATGACACTGGGTAAAATTCATCCCATCATCTTGTCCTCTAAAGATTTTAGTCATGTTACTGCTATTCTCATCCATATTAAGAGATACATGAACTTGATGCATAGAAGAGGCACTATTAGATTCTTCAGAATAAACAGGTATCTCAGAATTTTCTTTATCAGGCCCTGTAGAAGGAAAAGCACTGTATTTTCTTGTATTCAATCTCTTTATTAAGTCATTGAAATTTATTTTCTTTTCTGAATAAGTGTTTTGATCCACGGATTCTTCTTTCATTCTCGAATCCTCAGTATGGAGCTTTAAATTAGCCAGAAATGATGCAGTATCTATTTTGGTGGACTTTTCACTTTTGGTACTGTCTAAAAGGCCTTTGGTAATCATCACAGTATGACATGCTGTCAGGTCCATCTGGTTTTCATCTGAAAAGATGACTGTCTGGTTATTTCCATGCTTCCTTTCATGGTTATGTTCTATAATTGAAAACTATAATGAAAGAAAAATATAAGAGATCAGAACAAATGTAAACTTATAAAAAGGTATTTTACAACATGTACTATATATATATAATCAATCTTCAGTGATGGTTTCATGGCATATTGGTTTGTTTGAATTAACAGTGTAGTATATTGCACAAAAATTTTTTTTTTTTTTTTTGGCCAGGGCTGGGTTTGAACCCACCACCTCTGGCATATGGGACCGGCGCCCTACTCCTTGAGCCACAGGTGCCGCCCTGCACAAAATTTTTAAAAATGTTTTTCTAAAGTCTGTGATTGATTACTTTTTAGTGTTTTGGGAAAAATTAAAAATTAAAAATTCAAGGTTAAAAAATTCATAGTTAATTACATACCCATTAAAATGATTGAAAATCAAAAACATTAATAATTCTAAATGTAGCCACAAGAAAAATTCTAATTGCTATATTGAGTAGAAGGTCATACCCATCCTAGCTTAAAAAAAATAGTCTTGGGGAAGCATAAATGCATGATGGCTAATTTATATTATACTCTGTGTTTAATTCTTTTTTTTTTTTTTGAGAGAACATGGTTCTGAAAGTATGGTCTGTGGACCTGTGCACTGGTATCTATCACCCAGGAGATAGGAGAAATGTAGACTTTCAGGGTCTACCCTATTTCTATTGGATAAGGATCTGCATTTTAATAAATCCTGAGATGATATATACACTCTTTAAAGTTTGAGAAGTCTTGGTATACCATATCTCTCTGTTATTTAAACTGGTAGTGATTTAACTATCCTTAGTTAACCAGGGAAGTAGAAAGTTTTTCTAATCCATGCTGATTAATTTGTTAAGTCATTATTAAATCATGCCATGACCATCTAATTGTGCTTTTTAAGCTTTGTACTGTCAAGAGAAATTAAAGTATGAAGATACTTGCATGAACTCATACCTCTTTCTGTTGCATCTGAGTCTGAATGGGAGCACAAAGCAATGTGTTCATTCCTATTGAGAAAAAAGAAAAAAACTATAGTCAGAAAAAATACACATCACCAAGAGCCTGATTTTCCTTTTCTTAGGTTCCTCATCAGTCATAAGAATTTACCAGTTACTGGGAGGCGCCTGTGGCTCAGTGAGTAGGGCGCCGGCCCCATATGCCGAGGGTGGCGGGTTCAAACCCAGCTCCGGCCAAACTGCAACAACAACAACAAAAAAAAAATAGCCGGGCGCCTGTAGTCCCAGCTGCTCGGGAGGCTGAGGCAAGAGAATTGCGTAAGCCCAAGAGTTAGAGGTTGCTGTGAGCTGTGTGACGCCACGGCACTCTGCCCGAGGGCAGTACAGTGAGACTCTGTCTCTACAAAAAAAAAAAAAAATTACCAGTTACTAAGCCCTTCATAAAGACTTACACATTAAATTTTTTTAATTTTTAAAAAAATTATTTTTAAGAAGTTTTACTGATATAAAATAGTTATAGATGAGGTAGAGCCTGTGGCTCAAAGGAGTAAGGTGTGGGCCCCATATGCCGGAGGTGGTGGGTTCAAACCCAGCCCCAGTCAGAAACTGAAAAAAAAAAAAAAAGAAAAGTTATATATGTGCTTGGCACCTGTAGCACAGTGGTTGCAGCACCGGCCACATGCACTGAAGCTGGCAGGTTTGAACCCGGCCCAGGCCAGCTAAACAACAATGACAACTGCAATGAAAAATAGCTGGGTGTTGTGGGGAGCACCTGTAGTCCCAGCTACTTGGAGGCTGAGGGCAGAATTGCTTGGGCTCAAGAGTTGGAGGTTGCTGTGAGTTGTGATGCCATGGCACTTTACCAAGGGCTAAAAAGTGAGATTCTGTCTCAAAAAAAAAAGTTATATATGTTTTGGGGGTACATGTGATATTTTGATACCTATATACAATATGTAATGATCAAATCAGGATAACTGAGATATCACCTCAAACATTTTTCTTTGTATTGGGAATATATTAAATTTCATTAACTTTTAATAATCCTATTTTAGTGACAGAGATCAATGATTATTGTATTCTCCATGGGTGACAGGCAAATTGGAGTAGGAAGAGCACTTTAGAGAAAACGGCATTTATAAATGAAGCCAAGTAGGAAAAAAAGCCCACATGGCAACTGCAAATAATTCATCATGGGTTAGAGCAGTGGTTCTCAACCTGTGGGTCACAATCCCTTTTTAACAACGAAAACACATTGCGGCTTTAGGAAGGTTGAGAACCACTGGGTTAGAGCATAGTGGGGAGATAAGTCTGGAAAAGAAGACAGGCCAAATTATAAAGGGCTTTCTTTCTTTTTTTTTTTGAGACAGAGTTTCATTTTATCATCCTGGGTCGGGTAGAGTACTGCCATGGCATCATAGCTCACAGCAACTTCCAACTCTTGGGTTCAAGAGATCCTCTAGCCTCAGCCTCTCGAGTAACTGAGATTGCAGCCAAGTGCCACCATGCCCAGCTAGTTTTTCTATTTTTAGTAGGAACGAGGTCTCACTTTTGCTCAGGCTGGTCTTGAACGCCTGAGCTCAGGCGATCCACCTGCCTTGGCCTCCCAGAATGCTAGAATCACAGGTATAAACTATCGTGTTCAGCCTATAAAGGACTTTCTAAATTACTGCTAAGAAGTGTGGGCTTTATTCTATAAGCAAAAAGTGTCATTGAACCATCTTAGACAGGAAGGAAATAAAATCAGATTTAGATATATGGAGAATGAATTGGAAGAATAAGAAACATATTTAGAATAGCCCAAGAAAAAAATGAGGAAGGAGGACTTGAATTAAAGCAGTGTCAGAAGGAATAGAAAAAATTTAGTAGATAGCAGGTATACAAGATATATGAAAAACAGAATGGATATGAGGAATAAAGGAAAAAATCAAAATAACTCCTCGATCCCTGACTTCAGTCAATGACTGAATGAATGGAAGTTGAATATAGGGAAAACAGGAGGAATAGCAGGTTCGAGAGAAATAATAGTGAATCTGTGATTGTATTACTTACCAGTAATCTCACAATAATTATCTTCTAAATTCTTATCCCTAAAAATTAAAAAGTAGTTTTACAATTGGTACCCTAAATAATTACCAAGAATCTTTTAACAATAGTTGGAAGAGTAGGGAAAAGTAAAAGGTTTTCATAGAATGACTGGCAGAGGGCAAGGTGCAGTAGCTCATACCTATAATCCTAGCAGTTTGGGGAACAAGACAGGAGGATCACTTGAGGCCAGGAATTTGAGACCAGCCTGGGCAACATAGCAAGACCCTTATCTCTACCAAAAAGTAAAAGATTATATTAGTTAAGCATAGTGGTGCACATCTGTAAGTCCTAGCTACTGGGGAGGCTGAGGCAGGAGGATCACTTGAGCTCATGAGTTCAAGGCTAAAGTAGGCTAGAATTCTGCCACTGTGGGACGGCGCCTGTGGCTCAGTCGGTAAGGCACCAGCCCCATATACCGAGGGTGGCGGGTTCAAACCTGGCCCCGGCTGAACTGCAACCAAAAAATAGCCGGGCGTTGTGGCGGGCGCCTGTAGTCCCAGCTACTCGGGAGGCTGAGGCAAGAGAATCGCTTAAGCCCAGGAGTTGGAGGTTGCTGTGAGCTGTGTGATGCCACGGCACTCTACCCAGGGCCATAAAGTGAAACTCTGTCTCTACAAAAATAAAAAAAAAATAAAACTAGAATTCTGCCACTGCACTCCAGCCTGAGTGACCAAGTAAGACTCTGTCTCAAAAAAAAAACATAGCCAGGCATTGTGGTGGGTGCCTATAGTCCCAGCTACTTGGGAGGCTGAGCCAAGAGAACTGCTTGAGCACAAGAGTTTGAGGTTGCTGGCTCAGTGCCCAAAGCATAGTGGTTACAGCGCTAGCCACATACACTGAGGCTGGCAGGTTCAAACCCAGCTCAGGGGAAGGTAAACAATGAGAACTACAACCAAAACATAGCCGAGCATTGTGGCATAGTCCCAGCTCCTTGGGAGGCTGAGGCAAGAGAATCGCTTAAGCCCAAGAGTTGGAGGTTACTGTGAGCTGTGATGCCACAGCACTCTACCAAGGGCAACATGGTGAAACATTCTCTCAAAAAAAAAACAATTACAAAGACATGTTTGAAAAAGAGATTCATCCTATTCATCCTATTCATCCTATTTTTTTCAGCCTGAAAAAAATTATAAAACAATTAAAGGATACTTTTCAGATTGGTCTTAATGGTTTGTTAATTTCAGGAATACTATACAAATATGCTTAATGCTTAATACAAATATGCTTAATAATATATGCTGTGTACTTATTTAAAAAAAGGAAAGAATGAACTCTATAGCAGTTCACTTTCTAGAAATTT
Source organism: Nycticebus coucang (assembly GCF_027406575.1). Classification (NCBI taxonomy): domain Eukaryota; kingdom Metazoa; phylum Chordata; class Mammalia; order Primates; family Lorisidae; genus Nycticebus; species Nycticebus coucang. The sequence goes on along the minus strand of NC_069785.1, from coordinate 42,551,238 downwards.
AGCCTTAAAATAAGTAAATAAAAGGAAAAAATCCAAGTTTCCATCAATAGGAAGCTGACTAATGTTGGTACAGACATAAAAACATTTGGTTGTATGTTGGTACAGACATACCAATAGATTATAACAGACTGAGTCCATCTTTATATAATAACATGGAAAGTGCTAAGAGACATATCAAGTGATCTCATTTTTGTCTTGTTTTAAAAAACAAATGCTAAACATAAACTTGAATATATTTAAAAAATTTCTAGCTCAGCACCTGTGGCTCAAGCAGCTAAGGCGCCAGCCACATACACCTGAGATGGTGGGTTCGAATCCAGCCCAGGCCCGCCAAACAACAATGATGGCTGCAACCAAAAAATAGCTGGGCATTGTGGCAGGCGCCTGTAGTCCCAGCTACTTGGGAGGTGGAGGCAGGAGAATCGCTTGAGGCCAGGAGTTGAAGGTTGCTATGATGTCTACCCAGGGTGACAGCTTGAGGCTCTGTCACAAAAAAAAAAAAAAAAATTTTTTTTCTGCAAGGACACCCCAAATTATCAACAACAGAAATTATCTATGAGGAGTAGACCATTTGGTCACCGGACCAAAAGAGAGAATTTTTTTACACACTGCTGTGCCCAGCCAATTTTTACTTTTTAATATTTATTTTTCTTTTCTTTTCTTTTTTGTTTTGGAAACCAAGTCTCACTTTGTTACCCTTGGTAGAGTGCCGTGGCATCATAGCTCACAGCAACCTCAAACTCCTGGACTTAAGCAATTCTCTTGCCTCAGCCTCCCAGCCTCAGCCTCAGACTAAAGGCACCTGACACAACCAGCAGCTATTTTTTTTTTTTTTTTTTAGATACACAGTCTTGCTCTGGCTCAGGCTAGTCTTGAACCTGTCAGCTCAGGCAATCCACCCGTCCCAGTCTCCCAAGTACTGGGATTATAGGCATAAGCCATTGTGCCAGGCCTTAATAATTATTTTTCAATTTATTTACTTCTGTGCTTTTTTTGAAACCATGACTACTATTACTTCCATTTCTTTTTTTGTTTTTGTTTTTAATTGTTTGTAGAGACAGAATCTTTCTGTATTGCCTAGGCTGGTTTTGAACTGGACTCAAGTGACTCTCCCATCTCAGCCTCTCAAAGTGCTGGGATTATACGCATGAGTCACTGCACCTGGTTTCCATTTCTTTATTTCAATAATATTTTTGTTTTGAGACAAGGTCTCTCTATTGCCTGGGCTAGAGTACAGTGGTGTATGTATAGCTCACTGGCAACCTCAAACTCCGGGGCTCAAGCCATCCTCCTGTCTTAGCCTCCCACATGGTTGGATATGCAGATGTGTGCCACCATACCCAGTTAACTTTTCTATTTCTTGTACAGATGGGTCCCTTTATGTTGCTCAGGCTAGTATCAAACTCCTGGTCTCAAACGATCCTCCCACCTCAGCACCCCAAAATGCTAAGATTACAAGTGTAAGCCACTGCACCCAGCCCATTTCCACAATCTTAATTTAATAAAATTTAATAAGTAATATATTTACATGGTTCAAAATTAATAAACCACAAAACCAACATGTATTCTCTTGCAAGGTTCTCTTCTCCATAAGCAATCTTACTAGTTTCTTCAGAGATATTTATGCAAATATACATGCAGTTACACATACATGCTTTTCTTTGTATCCCTTTTATACAAGTGGAAATATACTATGTACTTTGTTTTACATCTTGCTTTTTATCCAAAGTAATAGGGCTTAGAGATTTTTCTATTTAGCACATATAAAAAGAGAATCTTTTCTTCCTAGCTGTACAGTAGTCGATTATATGGAAGATGTACAGTTTATTTAACTAGTCCCAACTAGACAGACCTCCTAGTTCCAACTAGACGGATCTCTAAGACCTTCCACAACTTTTATTATCATAAGAAATGCTGCAGGGAATAACCTTATATATTCATCGTTTCAAACATTTAAAAGTATATTGGTGAGATAAATTCCCAGACATGAAATTGGTGGATTGAAGAGCAAGTGCATTTGAAATTTTAAGTGATATACCAAATTGTTTTCTACAATTTATACTCCACTTTTCATCTATATCCTTAACTGATTAAATAGGAACTAACTTCTCTGGGCAGCGCCTGTGGCTCAAGGAATAGGGCTTGGTCCCATATGCTGGAGGTGGCGGGTTCAAACCCAGCCCCGGCCAAAAACCATGAAAAAAAAAAAAAAATCAAGAAGGAACTAACTTCTCAGTAGTCTAAATTTTACCTCTTTTTTGGTAAATAAAAATAACCATGTTTTCATTTGTTAAAGGGATACTGGTATTACTTTTCTAAGTATTAACATTATAATAAGAAAAACCAACTTACTAAAACAAATATGAAGACTTGCTATTTATTGTTTTGTACTAACTGATGAATTTAAGGATTTATATATGAAAGCAGAGTGTTTTGTCACTACTAAAACTATAAACTGAAAAATGCCCATATTTATCAGATATACTAAATTCTATAAATAATTTATTTTCTGAATCCTAAGTATTTCACAAAAGGGACATGAAATTGTTAAAGAATATTAATTTATAACTTTTAAAATATAATTTGAACATTTCTCCTACTTACTGTATAGACAGAACATTTTCTCTTGCTTCTGTTTCTAAAAATAAAATAAATTTGTTTAAGGATACACTGATAAAGCATTAGAAAAATTATATAAGGATATTAACAAGAATTTAAAAAAAAGAAATTACTAACTATCCACTCTACTCTCCACATCCATGATTCAAGGTATACTTTTAAAACAATAAGATAAAACAACAACAACAAAAAGATAGTCAATAAGTTATCTGGTTAGATAGGCACAGTTAAATTTTAAAGAAAACATTTAGCAAAAATTACAGTAACAAATTTACCTGCCATTTTTGACCTTCTCACTGTTTTCATATGAGACTCTGTTTGGAATACCCTAGAAGAGAAAATAAAGATGAGTGAAACTCTATAACTTTCAATTAGAATTTTTTGGTGTTAATTTATAGTCTATGTTGAGATGGGCAAAAATAACACTTAGATTTCAGTTTTCTCTCTGCTATACCACATACTATTTATATCTCAAATACCAAAATTTATGTAGCACATAAAAATCTGTTATGGTTTTTTAATGAGCTCTAACCTAATCATTATTTTATTCCTCTTTTTAAAAAAGTTTTATTTTAAGCCAAGCTCATGCCTATAATCCTAGTATTCTGGGAGGCTGAAGTGGGTGGATTGCTTGAGCTCAGGAATTTGACACCAGCCTAAGCAAGAATGAGATCTCATCTCTACTAAAAATAGAAAAACCAGCTGGGTATGGTGGCATATTGTTTATAGTCCCAGCTACTAGGGAAGCTGAGGCAGGGAATCACTTGAGCCAGGAGTTTGAGGTTACTGTAAGCTATTACAACACAGCACTTTAGCCTGGGGAACAGAGTGAGACTCTGCTTCAGACATAAATAAATAAATAAAAAGTTTTATCTCACTTTATTTTTTACTTTTTGTGGAGATGTGATCTCACCATGTTTTCAGGCTAGCATCAAACTACTGGCCTCAAGCACCCTCCTGCCTCAGCCCCCAATGTGATAGAATTACAGGCTTGAGCAACTGTGCCTAGCCTGTTTCTTTTTTAAACATAATACTGAATAATAGCCTCTTAAATAAAAAATCTCTAATGTTTATCTAAGTGAAATACAGATTACCCAAATTAGTACCAACGTATTTGGTTTGTCACACAGTAAAGCATTACCTGTAACATTTTGTTTATTATTATTTTTTAAGAAACAGAATCTCACTTTATCAAACTCAGTAGAGTGCCATGGCATCACAGCCCATAGCAACCTCCAACTCCTGGGCTTAGATGATTCTCTTGCCTCAGCCTCCCAAGTAGCTGGGACTACAGGCACCTACCACAATGCCCAGCTATTTTTTTGTTGTTGTTATTGTTGTTGCAATTTGGCTGGGACCAGATTTGAACCCACCACCCTCAGTATATGGGGCTGGCACCCTACCCACTGAACCACAGGCGCCGCCCTACCTGTAACATTTTAATTATTTCTCCTTTCAACTTACTTTATAGTATCTGCAAAGCTGACTCGTCGAGAGTTTTTCTTATTCTTCAAAGCATTGGATTCCTAAGGGCGAAGAATATATGGTATGATTTGGTTTCCAGACTGCTATAAACAAAGATCAGGTCTTACACTGATTTAATTCTAGGTGTCAGAATTTCTATTTTTTTTTTTTTTTTTTTTTTTTGAGACAGAGCCTCAAGCTGTCACCCTGGGTAGAGTGCCATGGCGTCACAGCTCACAGCAACCTCCAACTCCTGGGCTCAAGCAATTCTCGTGCCTGCACCTCCCAAGTAGCTGGGACTACAGGTGCCCACCACAACACCTGGTTATTTTTTGGTTGCAGCCGTCATTGTTGTTTGGCAGCCCCGGCTGGATTAGAACCCACCAGCTCAGGTGTATGTGGCTGGCGCCTTAGCTGCTTGAGCCACAGGAGCCAAGCCAACTTCTTTCTTTTTTTTTTTTTTTTGGTTTTTGGCCGGGGCTAGGTTTGAACCCGCCACCTCTGGCATATGGGACCGGCGCCCTACTCCTTGAGCCACAGGCGCCGCCCCCAATTTCTTTCTTTTTAAGGCTGAATATTTCATTGCATATATAATATACATGCCACCACATTTTCATGCATTCATCCATTGATGGGACACTTTGCTTCCTCTTTTTGGCTACTGAGAATTATGTTGCTATGAACATGGGTGTATAAGTATCTCTTTGAGACTTTTTTTTTTTTTTTTTTGAGACAGAGTCTTACTCTGTCACTCTTGGTAGACTGCTATGGCATCATAGCTCACAGCAACCTCAAACTCCTGGGTTTAAGTAATCCTATTCCTTCAGCCTCGAGAATATCTGGGACTACAGGAGTGTGCCACTACACCCAGCTGATTTTTTTTCTATTTTTACTAGAGGCAGAGTCTTACTCTTGCTCAGAGTGGTCTCAAAATCCTGAGTTCAAGGGATCCACCCCCCTCAACTTCCCAGAGTGCTAGGATTATACGCATGAGCCACCATGCCTGGCCAACACCCTGCTTTCATTCTTTTGGATATATGCCCAGAAGTAGAACTGTTCGATAATATGATAATTCTATTTTTAATTTCTTGAGGAATTGCCATACTGTTTTCTACAGTGACTGCATCATTTTATATTAATTTACAGTGTACAAGGGTTCCAATTTCACTGCAGCCTCACCAACCCTTGTTACTTTGGGGTTTTTGTATAGCCATCTTAACGGATATGAGGTGGTATTTCTTACGGCTTTTGCACTTCCTTAATTGTCAGTGCTATTGAGCATTTCATTTCTTTAATTATCAGTGCTATTGAGCATCTTCTCATTATTACATGCTATCTTTAATTTCCTTCTCCACCTTCTGTTTTTTTAACTTTATTTATAATTTTTTGTTTGTTTTTTTGAGACACAGTCTCACTATGTTATCCTTGGTAGAGTGCTATGGCATCACAGCTCACAGTAACCTCAAACTCTTGGGCTTAAGCAATTCTCTGGCCTCAGCCTCCCAAATAGCTGGAACTACAGGTGCCCGCCACAATGCCCAGCTATTTTCTTGTTGCAGTTGTCATTGTTGTTTAGATGGACTGGGCTAGGTCTGAACCCGCCATCCTTGGTGCATGTTGGTGCCAAAACCACTGTGCTATGGGCACCGAGCCTTTTTTTTTTTAGACAGAGCCTCACTGTGTCACCCTTGGTAGAGTGCTGTGGCATCACAGCTCACGGCAATCTCAAACTCTTGGGTTTAAGCGATTCTCTTGCCTCAGCCTCCCAAGTAGCTAGGACTATAGGCGCCCGCCACGACACCTGGCTATTTTTTTTGTTGTTGCAGTTATCATTGTTGTTTAGCTGGCCTGGGCTGGGCTCGAACCCACCAGTCTCAGTGTATGTGGCTGGTGCTGTAACCACTGTGCTACGGACACCGAGCCTATTTACTTATTTTTGAGACAGAGTCTCACTATGTGGCCCTTAGTATAGTGTCATGGCATCATAGCTCACAGCAACCTTAAATTCTTGGGCTTAAGCAACTCTCTTGCCTCAGCCTCCCAAGTAGCTGAGACTATAGGCATCTGCCACAATGCCCAGCTATTTTTTTGTTGCAGTTGTTATTGTTGTTTAGCAGGCCCAGGCCAGTTCAAACTCACCTGCCTCAGTGTATGTGACTGGTGCCCTAATCACTGAGCAACAGGCACCTTCCTTTTTAACAAGAGCAAACATTTCTCTCCTAGGGAGGGTAAGGTAGGAAGATTGCTTAAGCCCAGAAATTCAAGTTCAGCCCTGGCAGCAAGATCCAGTCTATGAATCTGCCATTATTTACTCATTCAACATTTGCTGAACTGAAAAAAGAAAAAAAAAACCCACAAATACAAAAACATCTACACTAGATCCTGTGCTGGGTGGTAATGGAAAAATACAATGGAACCTCTATAGCTTACCACCTCCCTACATTGACCAGCTCGTTAAGTTGACCTAATTTTCATAGACTGGACATGCATCAGATGTATGTATCAGTACAGTAGGCCTAGTTCCTACAGTAGGCCTAGTTCCTTATGTTGACCACCTCTGTATGTTGACAAGTTTGTTACAGGTCCTTGGGTGGTCAACCTACAAAGGTTCTACTGTAGTAGTAAAGGAAACAGATACAGTCCCAACTCTACGGGGGGAGGAGGGGTAGATTAATGGTCAGACAATGAAACAAAAATTCACACAAATACAAAATTCAAAGCGTGAGAAGTGCTATGAAGAAAAACTCCATAAAAGATGTATTTAATTTTAAAATCAGGAAAGACTTCTTTGAAGAAGTACATTTAAGTTGTGACCTGAACAATTAGTTAGAAGTTGGCCAGATGAAGAATTGAGTAAAGGAGAGATGAGTCTAGGCAGAATATATGCAGGGATCTTAAAGCAGGAAAAAACTTGATGCATTTGAGAAACAGGAAGATTAGAAGCCAAATTATATGTTTCTAAAACTACATGTATTTTAACAATCAAAGTGTACTGAAAGCCAACTATGCACCAGACACAACACATAAAAAAACCCTATAAAATTCTTACTCTCCAGGAGTTTCTCAATTTAAAATGGACAGAAAAAAATAATTACAATAGAACTATTAAAGGATGATTTTCTAAGAGAGGTGAAACCAAAGCTGAGTCTTGAATCACAAACAGGAATTAACCAAATAAAGAAGAAGGCTGCCTCCTGGATGTAGTGGCTCATGCTTGCAGTCCCAGGCAAGAGGATTGCTAGAGACCAAGAGTCTGAGGGTGCAGTGCACAGTCTATAGTATATACTGATGCCACTATATTCTAGCTGGGGCGACAGAGTAAAACACTCTTTCGAAAAAAAAAAAAAGAAAGAAGAGGACTACGGAGCTATAGATTTATAATAAAGCAAGTAAGAAAAAATGTTAATTATAGAATCTAGGTGATGAATATATGAGCACACACCGTAAGTTCTACTTTTTGGTATGTTTGAAAAAAATTTTTCACAAAAAAATTTTTAAATTTTGGCTCAGCGCCTGTAGCTCAAGAGGCTAAGGCGCCAACCACATACAACAGAGCTGGTGAGTTCAAATCCAGCCCGGGCCCACCAAACAACAATGACAACTACAACTAAAAAATAGCTGGCATTGTGGCGGGTGCCTGTGGTCCCAGTTACTTGGGAGGCTGAGGCAAGAGAATCGCTTAAGCCCAGGAGTTGGAGGTTGCTGTGAGCTATGACGCCACAGCACTCTACCCAGGGTGACAGCTTGAGGCTGTCTCAAAAAAATAAAATTTTTTTTTAATTTTTCATAAAATCATAAAATGATAGGATAAAAAAGAATGAGGGACTAGCTATCTAGATAGAGGGAACAGCATTAAAAAATTCTTATAGGCTCACTGGCCAGATGTAAGGACGCACATTTGTAATCCCAGAACCTTGGAAGGACGAAGCAGAAGGATCACTTGAGGCCAGGAGTTCAAGACCAGCCTTGGTAACATAGCAAGAACTCCTCTCTACAAAAAATTAACTGGGCATGGAAGTGCATGCCTGTAGTACCAACTACTTGGGAGGCTGACGTGAGAGGATCACTTAGCCCAGGAGTTTGAGGTCGCAGTAAGCTATGATGATGTCACTACAATCCAACCCAAGTGACTCCAATTCTGCCGCAAAACAAACAAACAAAAAAAAAAAACTCGCAGCCCCAGGCTAGTCTAATGATACTGGGTTATAAGAACTTATTAACAATACTGTCACTAAAGTTGGTATACGTAGTACGCCCCTCCCTCCCACAGCTAAATTTAACTGGCTACAAAAAAAAAAAAAAGTAAAGAACTTTCAGGTCTCGTCTTGTCTAGTTCATGTCTTTTTGTTTGTTTGTTTTTGAGACAGTCTCACTATGTCACCCTCGGTAGAGTGCCGTAGGATCACAGCTCACAGCAACCTCAAACTCTTAGGGTCAAGTGATTCTCTTGCCTTAGCTTCCCAAGTAGCTGGGACTACAGGCGCCCGCCACAATGCCTGGCTGTTTTTTTGTTGCAGTTGTTTAGCTGGCCTGGGCTAGGTTTGAACCTGCCACCCTTAGTGTATGTGGCTGGAGCTATAACTACTGTGCTACAGGCACTGAGCCTAGTTTATGTCTTATTTTGGGAATAGTAAGCAATTCTGAATTGTGTGTGAGAGTGCTAAGAAAAAAGCCTAGAAAATTAAATAGGAGTTAAATTATGAATGTCACCATATTCAATTGCTTGGTAAGTCCATCTAATACTCACATGTATGCTCATTCAACTGGGAATAATTTATGATGTTTCTACCTTTATATAGCTAATAAAGTTCCTGATTATTAAAAATATCACTGAAAATAGTTATCTATAAAGCACTTGCACTAGGTACTTACCTGAACTGTTTCATTCCCACTTCTGAGGACCTGAAGAGGACTCCTTGGAGGTTTCAAAATCTAGACATAATAATCAGTTTATTTCAAATTATACCAGGAGTAGAGGGACTCTACCTCTTCACCTTCCCAATTAATTTACCCACTATCATTCCATGTGGTCTGAGTGAAGCTCTATACAGTGGTGGGAAGCTGTGGTCTTAAGTTTACGTCTAGGTCTTTGAGTACGGTCTTTTGACTAAATCTTAAATTTTATAGAACAAATCCTTTTATTTTTGTTAATACATTTTCGTTTCTTTTTTTTTTTTTTTTTTTGAGACAGTGCCTCAAGCTGTCACCTACTTGGGAGGCTGAGGCAAGGTAGAGTGCTGTGGCATTACAGCTCACAGCAACTTCCAACTCCTGGGCTCAAGTGATTCTCCTGCCTCTGCCTCCCAAGCAGCTGGGATTAAAGGCATCTGCCACAATGCCCGGCTATTTTTTGGTTGCAGCCATCATTGTTGTTTGGCAGGCCCTGGCTGGATTTGAACCCGCCAGCTCAGGTGTATGTGGCTGGCGTCTTAGCCTCTTGAGCCACAGGTGCCAAGCCATGTTCATCTTTTTTAAACATACTTTTTCGAGATAGAGTCTTACTCTCTCGCTGTGCCATGACATGTCAGTCTAGCTCACAGCAAGCTCAAACTCCTGGGTTCAAGCAATCCTCCTGCCTCAGTCTCCCAAATAGCTGGGCCTACAGGTGTTTACCACATCCACATAATTCTTTTCTTTCTTCTTTTTTTTTTTTTTTTAAGTAGAGATGGGGTCACCCTCTTGCTTAGGCTGGTCTCCAATCCTGAGCTGAAGTGATTCTCCCACCTTGGCCTCCCAGAGTGCTAGGATTATATGCATGAGCCGTTGTACCTGGCCCAATTTTTATTTTTTTAATGAACATATTTAAAATACCAAAGAAGTAAGTTTCAATGAAACAATCATCCTAGATTGAATGGCACAATTAGAACACTAGCAAGCAATAAGGCTAAATTGGCTGCTGTACTTAGGATTTAGTACTAACTTCCCACACCTGACTGGTGCCACTACTGCAAGAAGCTGGTTGGCCAGAGTTTATGGGGGTCAAGTATACCAGTCTGCTGTCAGCTTGTAACAATGTTACTGTGTTTTGTTTGAAGTGAAATTTGTGAATAGGTGCATGGCTTGACAGTATTTTTTAATTCTGTCTGCTTAACAACCTATCATACCAAAGAAGACCAAGAAAAGGAAGAAAACAGATTTTTTAAAAATAAAATTTAAAAATAAAAATTAGGAATTGCAATATTATCTTGTTTCTGCTAAAGGTAAGATGATTTGCTTGCTTTATGATATTACAATATCAACAACATTAAAGAAAGTCAATACTCATCAATATTATAACACTCATAAAGACCAAAACTATTTTAAATTAGAAGGAAAGTTCCAGCCAGGCATTATGGCTCATGCCTGTAATTCTAGCACTTTGAGAAGCTAAGGTGAGTGGATTGCTTGAGCTCAGGAGTTTAAGACCAGCCTGAGCAAGAGTCAGACCCTGTCTCTACTAAAAATAGAAAAACTAGCTGAGTGTTGTGGTAGACATCTGTAGTTCCAACTACTTGGGAGACTGAAGAAGATCACTTGAGCCCAGGAGTTTGAGGTTGCTGTGAGCTATGATGCCATGGCACTCTACCCAAGGTGACAGAGTAAGACTGCCTCAGAAAAAGAAAGAGTCAGGTACGAAAGCTCACACCTATAATCCTAGCACTTTGGGACGCCAAGGAGGGTGGGTTGCCTGAGCTCAGGAGTTCAAGACCAGCCTCAGCCACAGTGAGACCTTGTCTCTAAAAATAGCTGGGTGTTGTGGCAGGCGCCTATAGTCCCACCTACTTGGGAGGCTGAGGCAAGAAATCGCTTAAGTCCAAGAGTTTGAGGTTGCTGTGAGCTGTGTCGCCATGGCACTCTACCCAGGGCAACAAAGTGAGACTCTTCCTCAAAAAGAAAAGGAGAATCACAAAAGATTATATTGCAGACATTAAAAGATGAAAAGTAAAAGCAAAGACAATTCTTTTGAGCATCATAAGACCTAAAAATAATGCCATTGAAACAACTTACAGTTTATACACTCAGGAAAAAAGGGAGGCATTAGATGATATAGAACTTGTGAAAGAATGAATTATCAAAGATGTAGGATGCTGGTGTTGCCCGTAGCTCAGTGAGTAGGGTACCAGCCACATACATCGAGGCTGGTGGGTTCAAACACCGCCTGGGCCAGCTAAAAATCAACAATGACAACTGCAACAAAAAATAGCCTGGCATTGTGGCGGGTGCCTGTAGTCCTAACTACTTGGGAGGCTGTGGCAAAAGAATCACTTAAGCCCAGGAGTTGGAGGTTGATGTGAGCTGTGACATCATACACTCTACCAAGGGTGACATAGTTAAGACTCTGTCTCAAAAAAAAAAAAATAATAATAATATTAACAGATCTAGATACTCTCATTTCTTTTCATTATATCTTGCACCAGCAAAATCTCTCAGCTAAAGCTACTATTCTAAGTTATATTTTTCTTTCTTTCTTTTTTTTTTGAGACAGAGTCTCACTGCGTTGCCCTCAGTAGAGTTACATGGTGTCACAGCTCACAGCAACCTCAATCTCTTGCCTTAGCCTCCCAAGTAGCTGGGACTACAGGCACCCACCACAATGCCTGGGTATTTTTTGTTGCAGTTGTTATTGTCAATTTTAGCTGGCCCAGGCTGGGTTCGAACCCACCAGCCTTGGTGTATGTGGCCGGCACCCTACCCACTGAGCTACAGGTGCTGCCCCTAAGTTATACTTTTCAACAAGCTTTAAGTATAGTTAAGTATATTGGTACAAATGCAAAACACATCATCAGTTTTGTAACACACTAAAGTTGAACCATGATATGTTCGGTGTGGACTTCCCCTGCCACTCTAAAGTGTGTTAGCTATCACAGGTATAAGTGTTAATCAAAATTTTATCTCTGCAAGAACAGATAGCTAAATTTTATGAAGTACAGAATCATCACAATGAATTATGGAAAGAAAAATTCTGTAGGAATACAGTATCTCTGCTTGATATGTCAAATAAAAATGACTTAAATATTCATTTACAAGGTAAAACTAAGTCTATATATGATATGGGGCCAAAGAAAAACCCAAACATTTCTTTTTTTTTATTTTTTTTTGAGACAGAGCCTCAAGCTGTTGCCCTGGATAGAGTGCTGTGGCATCACAGCTAACAGCAACCTCCAACTCCTGGGCTCAAGCAATTCTCCTGCCTCTTCCTCCCAAGTAGCTGGGACTACAGCGCCCACCACAACGCCTGGCTATTTTTTGGTTGCAGTCGTCATTGTTGTTTGGCGGGCCCGGGCTGGATTCGAACCTGCCAGCTCAGGTGTATGTGGCTGGTGCTTTAGCCGCTTAAGCCATAGGCACCGAGCCAAATACCCAAACATTTAAAAAAAAAGCTATCTTTTTTTCAAAACACTTCTTCAAAAGGAAATTTCAGATGAACAATTTCTCCAGTTACCAAAGGTCATTGATAAGCAGGATGATATATACAAATTATTTGAAGAATATACCTATTAATTAGAGAATACTATTCTCACATAGGACTTGAACTTAGAAGTAGGGAGATCTAGTTATACCATGGTAATTCCAGGAAGAGAGCCTATCTGCTAATAGAGATTACTCAAAACAAGCAGTTAGAGCAGAAAAAAAAGAAAGTAAATCCTTATACTGGTGATGCTATTAAAACCCCTGATTAGCTGTACCCAAAGCTATCCCTATCTTCGGCTTATTTAGTGTCATAACCTAATACATTTTGTGCTTAAATAAGTTTGGATTGGATTTTTATCTCTTAAATCTGGTATACAAAGCTGTTATAAGAGATAAAAATCCAATCCAAACTTATTTAAGCACAAAATGTATTAGGTTATGATACTAAATACTAATATATTCTAAATACTAATACTAAATATTACTAATATATAATAAATACCAATATATTCTAAAATATATTAAATCTGGTATATAAAGCTGTTATATTTAGCATATTTCCAGAATTGTGGACCAGGTTAAATATTTGAGTTTTTATCCAGAGAGTAATAGGAAATCCAGAAAGTAATAGGAAACTGGACGGTAAAGCCATAGTCAAAATTACTGTGATATATACTTATCATTCAATAAAAGTTAACAAATACTAATTTAAGAATGTCTTTCTTACTGAGGAATGTCGTCTTCTAACAGGTCTCTCTGTAAAGTCACTGAAAAAGGAAAAATAAATCATGTTCACATTGGTAAGACTGAATTTTCAAACGCCATCATAGCACCTCTTACATGCTTTAAAACTGGTCATCACGTTCATTTAGCATTCTGGGGAATAAACCTTATAAGAATATCAACTTGGTATTAAAATTCAGTATCTTAAAACATATATTGTGTACTACAAGTCTGTCTCTTGATATATAATTAATATAACATAATTTACCATATTTATAGGAGCATAATAATAAGATAAATGGGCAATAAATCAAGAAACTCCAGTTTTGGTTTTCCTACTGTGTGGTTTTTAGACTGGGTTTTGAAAATTCAAATGTCTATGAGGCCAAACAGATAATTTGTTACATGTAAGAAAAATAGGTAGGGGGGTGGCGCCTGTGGCTCAGTTGGTAGGGCGCCGGCCCCATATACCGAGGGTGGCGGGTTCAAACCCAGCCCCGGCCAAACTGCAACCAAAAAATAGCCGGGCGTTGTGGCCGGCGCCTGTAGTCCCAGCTACTCGGGAGGCTGAGGCAAGAGAATCGCTTAAGCCCAGGAGTTGGAGGTTGCTGTGAGCTGTGTGAGGCCACGGCACTCTACCGAGGGCCATGGGGTGAGACTCTGTCTCTACAAAAAAAAAAAGAAAAATAGGTAGGGTTGAGACCATAATGACCTGGAGAATTCCTGCTTCATTTAAAGGCCAAATTCATTACTCTGCTCTGGTTAGTTGTACTAATATAGCCTATCATTGTCACACTTAATTTTTCAAAAATAGTAGAAAAATCCAATTGTTGTATGAAATCTTGAGACTTTGAAATTTTGGTAACTAATTCAAAATTTAAAAAACACTTGTATGGCCAGACACAGTGGCTCAAACCTCTTATCCTAGCACTCTGGGAGACTGAGGCAGGAGGATCACTTGTGCTCAGGAGTTGGAGACCAGCCTCAGCAAGAACAAGACCCCTGTCTCTACTGAAAATAGAAAAATTATCAACTCTCAAGACTGCTCAAGTTAAAAAAAAAAAAAAAAATTAGAGCAGCACCTGTGGCTCAAAGGAGTAGGGCACCAGCCCCATATAACCAGAGGTGGAGGGTTTCAAACCCAGCCATGGTCAAAAAAAAAAAAAAAATTAGCTGGGCATTGGGCCTATAGTACCAGCTACTGGGGAGTATAAGGCAGGAGCAGTGCATTAGCCCAGGAATTTCAGGTTTCTGTGACCTAGGCTGATGTCAATACACAATAGCCTGGGCTCTGTCTCAAAAAAGAAAGAAAGAAAGAAAGAAACTCCAAAAAAACCCCAAATGTATGCCAAAGCCAGCATGATAGTGCATGTGTGTAGTCTCAGCTATTCAGAGACTAAGAGGGGGAAGATTGCCTAAACCCAGCCTGGCCAACACAGCAAAGCCCTATATCTCTAAACACAAAACAAAAGCACCACTTATAAGCCAGAAACATTATATCTATAGGCTGCAAACAAGCCACTATATTGTGATGCCAATTCCTGTGCTTAAATTTTCGTTCTTTTTCTTTTTTTTTAGCAGGATTTCAGGCACCTTTATTCACAGCAGGTATTTTTGGTTGGGGGGAGGGGGGCTGCCTTTGAAACCTGTTATATCAGGAAGCCAACTCCTGCTCACGCCCTGACTCTCCTACCATGGCAACCAGCAACATCATTTCCATTTGCCATTTATGAGGCTCTCAATAAATCCTGCCCTCAGGTTTTAGGTAGTCTGGTCACAGCCAGCTTGAGAGACATTTAGGGGCTAAACCCTGCAGCATAATGACTGGACCCATCAAAGGAGGTTTTATAGTTGGGTAGTAATAGTGGTGAATTCATTTTATTATAAAAACACCTCAGTCGTTTTTGGTTTTTTTTGTGCCTCATATAACTTATAAATAGAACAAATTATTTCCTATAATCATATATTTGCAATATAATCAAGACTGGCCATATGGGAAAAAATCTGCTGTTTTCATCAAGTTTCCCTCTATCAAGGACCATACCATTCCTCAACTCTTACAATTTCTCTAGTTTTTGTTGTATAAAATCACTCTGTGGTGACAATCACGTGGATTGCCTTCCAGGTCATCAGTATTGACCTCTGGGCCTGGCCTACTGGACACTGCGTTTTTGAGTGGCAAGAGTTATTATCCCCGCCTTCCATGATCAATAATGAAATTGTTACTCTGCAAGAATTTTGGTAAGAAATAGTTTGTCAAAGAGTACTTCTTTTTTTTTTTTTTTTTTTGTAGAGACAGAGTCTCACTTTATGGCCCTCAGTAGAGTGCCATGGCCTCACAGCTCACAGCAACCTCCAACTCCTGGGCTTAAGCGATTCTCCTGCCTCAGCCTCCCAAGCAGCTGGGACTACAGGTGCCCGCCACAACACCTGGCTATCTTTTTGGTTGCAGTTTGGCCGGGGCTGGGTTTGAACCCGCCACCTTCGGTATATGGGGCCGGTGCCTTACCGACTGAGCCACAGGCGCCGCCCATGTCAAAGAGTACTTCTTAAAAACCTGAGCCTCTGCATCAGCCGTTTATCATTTTTTAGCCAAGCAACTGGCAGACTTAATATGACTCTTTAGCTTTTTTCTCTATTTCACTCAAAGAAAAGATGGAGTAACAGTTTTAAAATCCTTCCAGATTTTTTATAACCATTGTAGATGGTTATGCAGGGTCCCACTGAAGTATCAGAATCTCATGCAAACTCTAACAAATGAACACCTCATGACAGCAGGCTATTCTGTTATTTTCTGTATTTTAACTAAGTTCTAACACAGGAAAGTGGTGGTCGTTACTTTTCATTGACTTTAGCAACTGACCTCAGGAACTTTAATTCTGAGTTTTGGCACAAAGCAGTGACAGATTATTTGTTAATAAACAATTTTTAAATGTTTTTAGCCATTTGAAAAGTATTGCCAACACACTGTCTTGTGTTAGCTGTGGTCACTTTGTGTTGAGAACCGAAGAACCCTAAATTCTACCAATGTCTCACTTCACCAGGGCTAACTACGACTGACGGATTTACTGTTTAATTAAAAAAATTACACAGCCTTTTACCAAAGAGCAACTACCATAAAAGGAATGGCAGGAAAAAAATGACTTCACAAAAATACACTAAAAAATTTGACAATTTTTTTTTTGTAGGAACTGCCAAAGTTTTAGTGTTTAATAATTAATAGCACAACTGACCAAGGTCCAAGATATGAAGATACCATGTTCAAGCAACTAGGGGGTAAATCACTCTAAAATCTAACCATATAGTATGTGATAAGAACACACATTTTATAATATAAAACCTGTCTACACATAGTAGTTAGTTGCAAAAAGCCATTCAATCTTCTCTTGGCTTGGAAAAAAGGTGTTCCAGATTTCAGTGTAAATTAGCAACCTTCAACTCTTTTGTGTGGCAGGTATCTTGCTTTCACCTTCCAGTTCTTCCACTCCAGCCTGTGTCATGAGGTCTGCGATATTTTTCTCCAGATCATCAATGCGACTACTCATATCATCAATTCTTCCAATGATCTGGTCAGACATGGTCTGAAATTTATCTTGCATATGCTGCAGGAGGGTCTGCACCACCGAGGCCAGATTCTGCACGGTCTTGGGGTCAGTCTCGGCCATCTCCCCGGTTCCCAGCTTGGCGGCGATGTCTCGGCTCTTTTTCTTTTTTTTTAAGACAGTCTTACTCTGTCGCCTTACGCCAGAGTGCCAGGACATCAGCCTAGCTCATAACAACGCCAACTCCTAGGCTCATTCAAGTGATCCTCTAGCCTCAGCCTGCCAAGTAGCTGGGACTACAGGCACCTGCCACAATGCCCAGCTAATTTTTCTATTTCTTGTAGAGATGGAGGTCTCATTTTTCTGAGACTGGTCTTGCCCTAAATTCAAGTAATCCTCCTACCTTTGCCTCCCATAGTATTATGATTAAAGGTATAAGCCACTATATGGGGCCCAGCTAAAATTTTCTTATCCTTAAATTGAAGAGATAGGAAGTGGTATCTAATGTCCCTCTCAATTTTGACTCTAAATGATCTTATATAAATATACAGCAATGGAAGTTATGATTCTGTTACATTCATTTCTTTTCCCTGAACAATGGAAAAAGATTTCAGAAATCATGAATAGGACTTACTAGTTGAAAAAATAGCTTTCTCTGATTGAGAAAATGTATTCTTTTAATACATTTCCAGATGTATTAAAAGAACTTACTTTTCTTCAGTAGTCTCTGAAGATCCCCCATCCATCCTGGAAGAAAATTTTTTTCTGTAACAAATACACAAAATTAGAAAAGGTAAGAAAAAAAGAAGGGCAATTACAATCTATTATGAGCTTAAGAGTATAGTTGTGACTTTAGGGTTACTTTCTGAGGGAAAATAAGAAACAGGAAAGTAAAAAAATACATTACTGTAGATATAAAAGCCATTCCTGGTAATTAATACTCTGGAAAATTAAGATAAAATAATGACTCACTCTGATCCAGATGATCTGAACTTTACTGATTCAAATAAAAATTGGCCTAGTTAATAAAAGTTTATGGATTATATAATTCAATCCCAAAACACAAGTCAATTAGATATCTAAATACAATGGATTTGTACCACGTGTATATTTATTTTAGGAAAATTCGGCTATAAGTATTCAGCAAAAAAAAAACTAAGACTTACAAATAACACTTTAAATAATGTAGCTGATTATGCTTGAATTTTCACTAAGTGAGTTTTACCCTGGAAAGAATATGAAATAAGAAGCATAACCTGAAATTTCCTCAATTAGTCTGTTTCTGCCCCCTTAATTACTGAATCAGACTTTTGCTTTATGCATTAATTTTATTTACTTTTAATTAAATTTTTTTTTTTTGAGATAGAGTCTCATTCTGTTGCCCTAGGTAGAGTGCTGTAGCATTATAGCTCACAGCAACTTCAAAGTCTTGGGCTCAAGCGATCTTCTTGCCTCAGCTTCCCAAATAGCTGGGACTATAGATGTCCGCCACAAAACCCAGCTAATTTTTCCATTTTGGGGGGAGGGGAGGACAGAGCCTCAAGACGTTACCCTGGGTAGAGTGCCATGGCATCACAGCTCACAGCAACCTCCAACTGGGATTAAGCAATTCTCTTGCCTCTGCCTCCCACTTAGCTGGGACTACAGGCACCTGCCACAATGCCCGGCTATTTTTTGGTTGCAGCCATCATTGTTGTTTGGTGGGCCAGGGCTGGATTCAGACCCACCAGCTCAGGTGTATGTGGCTGGTGCCTTAGCTGCTTGAGCCACAGGCACTGAACATAGTTTTTCCATTTTTAGTGAAGACAGGGTCTCACTCTTGCTCAGGCTGGTCTTGGACTCCTGAGCTCAAGCAATCCCCCAACCTCCACCTTCCAGATTATAGGCATAAGCCACAGTGCCCAGCCTATGCATTAACTTTAGAACCTAACCTCTGGGTAAGAAAAAACACCACTGCAGATTAAAAAACAAGTTAGAAATTTTGATTCAACTACAGTACATTAGTATTTCTATCACATCACTAAATTAATAACAATGTTCATAAACTGTCAAAATCAATGTTCTCACTCTTAGCAATAAGTAAGGAAAATAGGTACCTGAAAAATATCTTATTTTATATGCTTTCGTCATACATTAAGAAAAGCCAAATCAGGGAACAATACTTCATAATAAACCTGAACTTCAAATTGAAATAAAAGTCTGCTTATTTTTTATTATCACTGAATTCTATTAGCTAATAGTTTGGGAGGCTGAGGTGGGAGGATCTTTAAGGCCAGGAGTTCGAGATCAGCTTGGGCAACACAGCAAGACCACTGTCTTGACAAAAAAATTTTCTAAATTATCCATAGGCAGTGCCCATAGCTCAGTGGGTAGGGTGTCAGCCATATACACGGAGGCTGGCAGGTTTGAAACCCTGGTCAGCTAAAACAACAATGATATCTGCAACAAAAAAAAATAGTTGGGCATTGTGGCAGGCACCGGTAGTCCCAGCTACTTGGGAGGCTGAGGCAAGAGAATCGCTTAAGCCCAAGAGTTGGAGACTACTGTAAACTGTAACGCCATGGCACTCCACCGAAGGTGACATAGTGACACTCTGTCTCAAAAAAATAAACAAACAGGCTCGGTGCCTGTGGCTCAAGCAGCTAAAGCGCCAGCCACATACATCTGAGCTGGCGGGTTTGAAACCAGCCGACCTGCCAAACAACAATGATGGCTGCAACCAAAAAATAGCCAGGCATTGTGGCAGGCACCTGTAGTCCCAGTTACTTGGGAGGCGGAGGCCGGAGAATCACTTAAACCCAAGAGTTGGAGGTTGCTGTGATGAGCTGTGATGCCACAGCACTCTACACAGGGCGACAGCTTGAGACTATGACTCAAAAAAATAAATAAATAAACAAACAAACAACAACAACAACAAAAATAATTAGCTGGGCATAGTGCTGCAGGCCTGCAGTTCCAGCTACTTGGGAAGTTGAGGGAAAGGGACTGTTTGAGCACACGAGTTTGAGGCTGCAGTGAGCTATGATGATCCCACTGCACTATAGCTGAACAACAGAAAGATACTGTCTCAAAACAAACAAACAAATGAAAAACTAATAGCAAACATCAACTTATTGGTTAAACTCTGAAAACTTGCCCTCTAAAATCAAGCAAGTATGAACAGCTATTTACTTCTACTCAATCCATCATCAGTCTTAGTAGTTCTATTTCCAAGACATATCTCTAATTTACTCATTTCTATCGTCAGTGCTGCTCAATAGTTCAAGATACCATAATCTTTGACAAAGAATCCTGCTATATCTACTTGATTGGTATCCCCACTTTTGCTCTTATCCTCCCACACAGCAGGAGGTTATCTTCTTAAAACATAAATCTCGGGCGGCGCCTGTGGCTCAAGGAGTAGGGCACCGGTCCCATATGCCAGAGGTGGCGGGTTCAAACCTAGCCCCGGCTAAAATCCAAAAAAAAAACCATAAATCTCAGCTGGGCACCTGTAGCACAGTGGTTACAGTTACAGGGCCAGCCACATACACAGTGTGGCAGGTTTGAACCCGGCCTGGGCCAGCTAAACAATGACAACTGCAACAAAATACAGTCAGGCATTTTGGCAGATGCCTGTAGTCCCAGCTACTTGGGAGGCTGAGGCAAGAGAATCACTTAAGCCCAATATTTGAGGTTGCTGTGAACAGTGATACTATGGCACTCTACCAAGGGCAACATAGTGAGACCCTTGTCTCAAAAAAAAAAACAACAAACAAACATAAATCACATTTAAGATATTTCCTACTTAAAATCCTTCAGTGGCTTCCTTTAATACTGAGAAGAAACTCTTCATGTCTTCAGGGCCATGTCTAATCTTTTATTTTTCTGCTGGACATTGGAAGAACAAGAGTTGTCTTGGACCACAGATTAAATACACAAACCCTAACAAAAGCTGACGAGCACACAAAAATGTGTACACATACTTTTTTGCAATAACCAACACTGCAGATAAGCAAAACAGTCCTCAAATAATTTGCATGGGCCACAGTTTGGATGCCCCTACAAGATCTGATCCCTGCTTGCCTCTCAGGCTTCATATTTTATCTCATGGAGCACTCTTGCTCACTGACAATGCTATCCACACAAGTCCCTTTTTTTATGGAAACAGAATCTCAATCTGTTGCCCAGGATAGAGCACCCTGGTGCCAGCCTAGCTCACAACAACCTCAGACTCCTAGGGTGAAGGGATCTTCCTGCCTCAACCTCCCAAGTAGCTGGGACTACAGGCACATGCCACGATGCCCGGCTAATCTTTCTATTTTTAGTAGGGACAGAATCTCACTTTTGCTCAGGCTGGTTTCTTTTTTTTTTGTAGAGACAGAGTCTTACTTTGCCGCCTTCAGTACAGTGCCATGAAATCACAGGACTCACAGCAACCTCTAGCTCTTGGGCTTCAGCGATTCTCTTGCCTCAGCCTCCCAAGCAGCAGGGACAACAGGCGCCCGCCACAACGCCCGGCTATTTTTTGGTTGCAGTCAGCCGGGGCTGGGTTTGAACCCACCACCCTCGGTATATGGGGCCGGCGCCCTACTCACTGAGCCACAGGCGCCACCCAGGCTGGTTTCTAATACACAGACACAAGGGATCCTCCAGATCTTCCCTTGGCCTCCCAGAGAACTAGAATTACAGGTACGAGCCACTAGCTTCAGAAGCAATGTGTTTGTATTTGCTACACTTTGTCCCAAGAAAGACAAGAAAAACATTCTTTGTAGCACTATGTATACCTTCTTTGTAGTATTACCTAACTGTAATTTAAAAATCTGTTATATAAATTAACTATTCTTATTATCTCCTATTCTTTGAGAACAGTGGTGGTGTCTCTTATGTTTGCTGTTATGGCCAAGCAATGCTTTGTAAACAATAGGAGCTCAATGAATATTTGCTGAATTAATAATTTAAAATACAATTATTTAAACTTTTATCATCAACTTGCATATTTTTTCCTTTGGAAATATTTTCAAATTCAATGCATATATTCAAAATGCACAGATAAAAATATTAAATACTATCAATCAAGATCACCTAAACATGTTTGCTGTTTTAAAGTTATTGACCATCACTTCTGGGCTCAATGCCCTTAGGACAGTGGTTACAGCACCAACCGTATACACCAAGGGTGGCGGGTTCAAACCCAGCCCAGGCCAACTAAACAACTGCAACAATAACAACAAAAAAATAGCCTTGTGGCAGGCGCCTGTAATATCAGCTACTTAGGAGGCTGAGGCAAGAGAATTGCTTAAGCCCAAGAGTTTGAGGTTGGGCGGTGCCTGTGGCTCAAAGGAGTAGGGCGCAGGCCCCATATGCCGGAGGTGACGGGTTCAAACCCAGCCCCGGCCAAAAACTGCAAAAAAAAAGAGTTTGAGGTTGCTGTAAGCTGTGATGCCATGGTACTCTACCAAGGGCGACACAGTGAGACTCTGTCTCAAAAAAAAAAAAAAAAAAAAAAATTAGCTGGGCATTGTGGCTGGACATCTGTAGTCCCAGCTACTTGGAAAGTGGAGACATGAGGATCAGTTGAGTCCAAGAGTTTGAGGTTGCTGTGAGCTTTGATGATGCCCTGGTGCTCTACCCAGGGCAACTGAGATACTCTCTTGTTTAAAAATAAATTAATTCATTAAAATGAAACTAAAATTTTAAATTCAGTTCTTTGGTCACAAAAGCCACATTTTAGGTACTCAGTAGTCACATATAGCTAATGTGATACCATGTTAGAGTGCAGATATAAAACATTACCATATCACAGAAAGTTACTATCAGTATTCAGGAGTCCTCAAACGTTTTAAATAGGGGGCCAGTTCACTGTCCCTCAGACCGTTGGAGGGCCGGACTATAGTTTAAAAAAAAAAACTATGAACAAATTCCTAGGCACACTGCACATATCTTATTTTGAAGTAAAAAAACAAAACGGGAACAAATACAATCACACCGACTCATGTGGCCCGTGGGCCACAGTTTGAGGACCCCTGATAGTCTATTATTTAGTATCAAACACATCATTAATACAACATTCCAAATATTTTTACTCAATTTACATGTATTCATCATCTTGTAAACATTTCCAGCCCTTCACATAGTCAGGAGTTATACTGCTTTGAACCTAATTTTTAAATGTCAAAATTTTACAATGTATTAATTCCTGATTGCTGTAAACCCTCTCCAAGTTCTTCCTCAAATATCCCCTTCTCCCTGAACTCTGTTAGTCTACATTGCCAAAAGGATCAAATGAACTCTCTCTTCTGCACTCCCATAGCATTTTAGAATGTCATATAATCCTTTACATTCTCTCCTGTATTAGTTATTTGTGCATATTAATTATATCCATTTCTGAATTGTAAACCTCTCTAGGTTAGAGACTCTGAATATTCAATCTGCTCCCAGCCCTATCACAAAACAAGAAATTTAATAAACATCTAAGGAATTCGATTGGCTCAATATAACCTAACTGAAAACTTCACTCTTTATTCAGAGCAAGCTTCTGCTTTGGTCTTCATCAATATCCTTTCTGTGAACGCATAATGAATCTACCTGTAAAATTCCAATTGGGATGCTTCTTCCCCGCCCATACTCCTCGAGTATTTAAACAGCAAGAAAAGGGGCTTAAATCCTAAACTTGAACAATGAACACGGGAAGATTTTTAAAAACTGATTTGTGACACACTAACACTGTTAATGTTCTTACACCTACAGAAAGCAGAAACTCTGTTGCGTGCAGCTAGTATTCTGATCAGACACTTTAAATAAACCATGATGAGCCCCGAATTTTAAAATCAATTGTGACTGCCACTTCATTTATGGACAAGAACGACTTACGTCAGAAATACAAACAGCCGAGAGCTGCCCAGGAAAGGGCGGCAGGAGTGCGAGGAAGAGTCCGCGAGCTCTGACAGAAGATGGCAGGGCGGGGAGGAAGAGACCTCGCGAGAGAAACCCGCGCCCGCCAGAGGGGCCAGAGAGTGGGTAGAGAAGCGCTAGGGAAGAGGGAGGCGGGACACGGTGCAGGCCAAGGTGAGGAAAAACAGAGCCTGGCACCCGGGGCGGAGCCGTCTACGTCGGGCCTGGTGTTTTCGGCGGCCGCCTGGTTGAGGGAGCGTCCCCGACTCTCCTCCCCGCCGCGCCATCTGCAGAGCGCTTAGACAAAACCCAAAGCCTTCCCAGCAGCCCCGAACGAAAGGGTCGTTTTTTTACCCACTGTGTCCCACCCACCTGCTTGATAAATTTGGCTCAGACTTGTTTGAGGTCCGCACGCTCCTCACAGAGACAGCTCACCGCATCCTCTCTCCGTCAACTCACTACGCCCACTCAGCCTCAGAGAAATACATTCAAATATAACCGCCTAGCTGATTCGCATGCGCAAAGCTGCCTTACGCGTTAGCTCCGCCCCTGACTCCAGACCTACCCCATTGTTAAGATTTCTTTAATCAAATTTCTTTGCCACTGTGCCAATTTTATTTCCCTCGCGTTTATTTCAATTTCTGCCGAATTGTGCTTGCCCCTACCCAATGCACACCCCTCCACATCGCGAAAGCGGCCATCTTTCGATTACTTGCTGTGGAAGCGATCTGACTGTGGCTTCCGTACAAAATGGCAGCTCCCATAATATTGCGTCACATCCCCCAATTATTACTCCCTATAGCTATCAGGAAGGAGTAGGCTGCTGGGACGAGGTGGCCGAGTGGTTAAGGCGATGGACTGCTAATCCATTGTGCTCTGCACGCGTGGGTTCGAATCCCATCCTCGTCGGGTGTGACCTTTTCTTTGCCTCAGGTACACATTAAATTTATTTGCACAGAGGAAATAGTTGAATATATTCCAGTTATGATTTACTAGCAAATTTAATCTGCCACTTTCACAGTTTTAAGATATTTAAAATACATTATTTGAAGCGTCCTGACCTCAGAAAGAGACTTTTCTGACAGAAAATGTGCTTGATTTGATTTCTATTTATGTGAAGTAAATATGCTTGATTTTATGTGAAGAAAATGTGCTTGATTTAATTTCTTTTTATGTGAAGTAAATAACAGCATATAGAGTAAGGGTTATTACCAACCCATATATTCCAATGCTGGTCTGCTCCAACTTAACATAACTTAGCTCCCAATTGAGGGGTTTCAGTTATTGTGAACTCCTACCCTAGGGTTTTTAATATGTCTTGGTAACAAAATAATATTAAGTTTCATTTCAAAAACTACAGAAAGACACAGAGAGATCAGGATTCTTTTCTGGCCCCCTAGCAGGCTGCAGGTATTCAAGAAATGCATACATAGGGAAATGTTTTTAAAATGTTGATGACATTTTTTAGTCTTCATAATATCTAGAAGCCAAAAGACTGAAGATCTGAAAAATGGCTGCCTTCCCAGAGAAGAGGAAAAGGTATCCTTTCTTGAATTTAACCATGGAGGAACAGGGAACAGGACAAAAACAGAGGTTCTCTTTTTGAAAAGTCATCGGCCAGATTCTTTAAATTCACATTTAACAAAACTTTATTTATTCTGTGTTTATTACCTATGGGCACCACACATTTTGTGTGAATTATATCACGTTAACTCATCATAACCCTGTGACCATGATATTTTTATTACTTCATTTTACAGATGAGATGAAGACACTGAAATATCAACTTTTCCAAGGTTATATAGCTTCTAAATTGCAGTAAAGGCAGTGTAGCCCAAATCTGTTGGGACTCTGGTGGCTCTTAACCACCATCCTACACCGTGCTAGAGATTAATAATCAATGTTCATCAGTCTCCTGCTGTAATGGTTTACAGGTTCTTTCCCCCACCTGCACTATTTGCCAGGGGAGGGGTGCACTGCAAGGAACTCAAGAACACAGCACCTGGCAGGGACTTCAGCAAGGTTTTTTTTTTTTTTTTTTGGCCAGGGCTGGATTTGAACCCACCACCTCTGGTATATGGAGACGGTGCCCTACTCCTTTGAGCCACAGGCGCCGCCCTTCAGCAAGGTTTAACACACTGAAGGTGGAAGGCAGTAGTCCAGTGGTTCTCAACCTTCGTAATGCCACGACCCTTTAATACAGTTCTTGTGGGTCACAATCCACAGGTTGAGAACCACTGCAGTAGCCCCTTTATGCTGGCTCTACTGGTTCCTCCCTGTTATAGAGCCAGGTCCCTTGGGAACATTGATACCTCTCTGGGCTGAGGGCTTCAGTCACCTAACTAGCCTTACTCTGCAATTCATTCTTCACCCTCCTGCTAAGAAAGGTATCCACCTGAGTTCCATGCATTCCCAAGGGTCCATGAATAGAATTCGGCAGGTTATTTGGCTGGGAAAATGAATTTCATCCTTGTTTTTATAATCTTTAATTAAAACCACTTCCTTCAATAAAGCAAGCGACTACAGTAATATTGACCTCATTATCACCAATAGAAATAACAAATTTTTAGATTACATTACCATTATTATAGGTTTACATTAATCACTACTTCAAAATTTGGGTAATTACTAGACCTCTCGTTAGATCTTATAATTTTTTTTTTTAATTTTTTTTTTGTAGAGACAGAGTTTCACTTTATGGTCCTCGGTAGAGTGCCATGGCATCACACAGCTCACAGCAACCTCCAACTCCTGGGCTTAAGCGATTCTCTTGTCTCAGCCTCCTGAGTAGCTGGGACTACAGGCGCCCACCACAATGCCCGGCTATTTTTTTGTTGCAGTTTGGCCGGGGCCAGGTTTGAACCCGCCACCCTGGGTAAATGGGGCCGGCGCCTTACCGACTGAGCCACAGGTGCCGCCCATAATTTTTTTTTTTTTTTTTAAGACAGAGTCTCACTTTGTTGCCCTTGGTAGAGTTCCATGGCATCATAGCTCTCACAGCAACCTCAAACTCTTGGGCTCAGGTAATCCTCTTGCCTCAGTCTCCCAAATAGCTGGTACCACAATGCCCGGCTATTTTTTAGAGATGGGGGTCTCACTGTTGCTCAGGTTGGCCTCCTAAACCGAGCAATCCACCTGCCTCAGCCTCCCAGAGTGCTAGGATTACAGGCGTGAGCCATTATAGATCTTGTAATGTTATACATTCATAAAGAAGTACAAGGCAGGGCGGCGCCTGTGGCTCAGTGGGTAGGGCGCCGGCCCTATATACCGAGGGTGGTGGGTTCAAACCCGGCCCCGGCCAAACTGCAACCAAAAAATAGCCGGGCGTTGTGGCGGGTGCCTGTAGTCCCAGCTGCTGGGGAGGCTGAGGCAAGAGAATTGCTTAAGCCCAGGAGTTGGAGGTTGCTGTGAGCTGTGTGAGGCCACGGCACTCTACCCAGGGTCATAAAGTGAGACTCTGTCTCTACAAAAAAAACAAAAAAAAAAGAAGTACAAGGCAGCCCCTGTGGCTCAGTGGGTAGGGCACCAGCCCCACATACTGGCGGTGGATTCGAACCCGGCCCTGGCCAAACTGCAACAAAAAATAGCCAGGCATTGTGGCAGGCGCCTGTAGTCCCAGCTACTCGGGGGGCTGAGGCAAGAGAATGGCCTAAGCCCAAGAGTTGGAGGTTGCTGTGAACTGTGATGCCATAGCACTCTACTGAGGGCGACAGCTTGAGGCTCTGTCTCAAAAAAATAAAATAAAATAAATTAAAAAAGAAGTACATACATTATTATATTATGACATCATATATTTTAAAAACATTTTGATAACTGTATTCCAACACACTTAATTTTATGCATTTGAACACAATATTCTGAGAAGAGATTCATAGGCTTCACCAGATTGCCAGAGAGGTCTGTATCACAAGGTGAAGAGCCTCAGAGCATCTTTCTAATTGGCATAAAGACACTGATCTTACCTTTCCTGAACTAGGGTTTGCTTTTTTTTTTTTTCCTTCTGGGACAGGGTCTCAATCTGTCGCCCTGGGTAGAATGCCAAGGCATCATTGAAGTTCACAGAAACCTCAATCTTTTCCGAGATTAACCTTGGAAAAGTTAATCTTTCAGGTATCCTCCTGCCTCAGCCTTCCAAGTAGCTGGGACTACAGGTACCCACAAGAACACTTGGCTAGCTTTTCTGTTTTTAGTAGACCTGTTACTGGACCCAGGAATCCAGCCTGTCACCCAAGCCAATCAATGGAGAAGTGGATGAGAGATCAATAGTTTTATTTTTATTTACAGAAAAGCCATCAGTTCTGGAGAGCAGTGGGGATGTTTCCCTACAGAACTGCTCTGCCCTCCTCTTTTCCCTTACTTATTTTTTATTCTCACAGTAAAAGTAAACATCAGCATTATTATTAATTTCTTTTTCTTTTTATATCATCAGCATTATATTACTCATCATAGTATATGTCAAACACATTCCCCCTCATATGTTACAAAGTTACACAATATCTCCTATCTTAAAGTGGTTATATCTTCAAAACATTTTTATTCTAGACTAAATTTATAATTAGTTCCCATTCACTGGGTGCACAGAGTGCCTTGGGTCCTTGACCAGTACCATGGAGTCCAATTCTCCAACTTATCTATGACAGTAGGCCTTGAAAGTGAATAAATAATCTCCAGATATCAGTACATAGGCTCATGTAGCCTTGTCAGAGCCTGACCGGCAGCATCCTGCATGAAATGGCCATTCAGGTGAACAATAGCTGGTGACAGAGACAGGGTCTCACTCTTTCTCAGGCTGGTCTCGAACTCTTGAGCTCAAGCAATCCACCTGCCTCAAGTGCTAGGATTACAGGCATGAGCCACATGATCTGCCCTAGGCCTTGCTTTCTCTCTACAACACCTTGGCAGATGCTGTCCCTAAACCTCTCCCAAGAACATGCCCCAGTCCTCCACCCACTTCCTTCCCATCCTATCACTGCTTGGCTGTCTCCTGTTCCTCCTTCAGACTTCAGCTTACATGTCATCCCCAATAAACAAGCCTCCCCTAGGCTTACAACCTACAGCTCTTGCATTTCCCTCAACTAGCTCATGTGCTCTCTCTTGGTTCTAAATCCTCCTACAGCCCTCTAGGTTTTTCCCAGCACTTACCAGGCGTATTTGAGTTGCCCATTAGTGCTACAACTCTAGAGATCAGCAGGACTATATCATTTTTCTTAGTGTTGCCAGTTTTTTGCAGTGATGAATTTCTTTATTCAGGTCTATCAATGTATCCAATCTCTATAAACAAAACGTGGGTGGATTATTATCTTAAAGGAAAATCTTCAGCTGTTGAAGTTCTATAAATACAATGTACTAGATGAGTCTAGAGGGAAAAAAGTTATCAGTGGGAACCTCGCATTTCTATTCCTCAGTTCTTTACCTGTTTCATGCTTAGTTGGTTCACTTGTGGTTTATTTCATATGAAATTACAATAATAGCTATAAAAGTCCCAGTTTTTTGCATTTCTGTTGATTTCCTGGTCTATACGAACTGCTTATTTTCTCTTTTCTTTTTTTTTTTTTTTTGTAGAGACAGAGTCTCACTTTATGGCCCTCGGTAGAGTACCATGACGTCACAGCTCACAGCAACCTCCAACTCCTGGGCTTAAGCGATTCTCTTGCCTCAGCCTCCCCAGCAGCTGGGACTACAGGCGCCCGCCACGACGCCCGGCTATTTTTTGGTTGCAGTTCAGCCAGGGCCGGGTTCGAACCCGCCACCCTCGGTATATGGGGCCGGCGCCCCACCAACTGAGCCACAGGCACCACCCATTTTCTCTTTTCTAAGAGAATCAACATGCCAGATTATCTAAAAGGGGTGAGGTTGTTGGTAATTGAGTTAGTAACAGAGAAAGCAGTAAGAGAGAGGCGCCATCTACTGGAGCAGCTGCAACTGCAAGACTCGGACAAAATGGTTGTGCAGGAAATGGTTGCTACTTTTGGAAAGATCTATATTACCCATTCCCCCAAATTCGTCAACAAACCACAGCTCAGAGAAACCATTCTCTAGCAACACCAGTGTTTTTCTTCACAAGTACTATCTAGAACTATTTCAGGACCCTTCAACCTCTAGAAAACCACACCCACACATACAAAAAAACTGTTGCAAAATACATTACCTAGATATTCCAGCTCTCTCAGAACTTGAGTGTCAGAGAATGGGTCTTCATTCTCTGAGTACAGCTTTAGAAAGACCCATTATTTCCTTGAGAATGAGGTTCTCTGAGAATAAATGTCTAGTGTTATTTGGTGCTGGTCTGCAGCTCAGATAGGCCATTCTGTCTCAACTCTGAAAGAAGAATCAAAGTGTGTGTGTGTCTGAGTCTGTGTGTGTGTGTGTGTGTGTACAGTTTATTTCTTAACTCTTGCAAGAAAAACCCAGAGCTCAAACTCCAAGACTTAAAAAGATTGTTTTTGAGAGGCAGGCAATGACAGAAGTGAGGTCCTTACTATTAGGAAGTATGATCCCATTGCAAAACCATCTCTGGGAAAACAGCCAAGCCAGAGCCTGAAGAAGTTCTAGAATGAATCCAGGTATTCTTCTCTGAGTCTGTAACACCAACATGAACATTTTTCTCTGTTCGAATTCATTCCCTGAGCTGTACTATCTTGTGAAAATATCTTACCTTTCTATAACAGCTTCTGGGAATGCCTAGTGAGCTGAAAACTAAATAATTTTTTCATATTGAAGATCAGTAGAGCAAAAACTGAAATTCAGTTTATAGTAACACTGTTTAGGAAAGCCAAAATAAGCCGGGCGCGGTGGCTCACGCCTGTAATCCCAGCACTGTGGGAGGCTGAGAAGGGAGGATTGCTTGAGCTCAGGAGTTCGAGGCTTGTCTGAGTGAGAGTGAGATCCCGACTGGTGGAAAAAAATTGAAAAACCCAGCCGGGCGCCACGGCGAGCGCCTGTAATCCCAGTGGCTTCGGAGGCTGAGGCAGCAGGATGCCCACAGCTGAGTCTGAGGTTGCAGTGAGCTACGATCCCATTGCCCTCTGCTCAGGGCATAGGGTAGAACTCTGTCTCGACAAAAAAAAAACAAAAAACAAGGCAACAGAAAAGCCAAGATAAATGAATAAATACCAGTAAATTAGAAGAAATGGGAATAACACCTGATAGTATATCCCATGTGAAGTAGCAATGGATAGTTAGCAAAAAATAACCAGTTATTTAAAATGGACAAATACAGGCTGGGGGTGGTGGCTCACCCGTGCAATCCTAGCACTCTGGGAGGCTGAGGTGGGAGAATCTTTTGAGCTCAGGAGTTCAAGACCAGCCTGAGCAAGATCAAGATACCTCCCCCCACCCCCATCTCTACTGAAAATAGAAAAATTGGCTTAGCGCTTATAGCTCAGTGATTAGGGCATCGGCCACATACCCTGGGGCTGGCAGGTTCAAACCTGGCCAGGACTGCTGAACAACAATGACAACAACAACAACAATGAAAAATAGCCAGGTATGGTCAATCACCAAGCAAACTGAACCTGGGGTGCCCAGTGGGGTGCTCCAGGTGGCGCTCAACTGTCCTGTGACTTTCGGGCCTGAGCTGCAGATCCACCTACTCCAGATTTCAGACCTACAGAAAAGGTGACTCTGGCACAGTGATGTACACCTGTAATACTAGCTATTTGGGAAGCTGAGGCCAGAAGATGCCTTGAGTCCAGGGCTTTGAATCCAGCCTGCACAACATGAAAGGGTTCCTTATCTTGGTTCTAAGGCTACTTTCTTGAATAACGAAAGAATGAAGCCTGACTTCACATCATTGAGTGGGAAGAGCAGCAGCCCAGCTATGTTTTCTAATATGCAGTATGCTGCAGGCTGTGGAGTGTTCAGTGGACTCTGGAGCTAAGGGCAGAGGGCTAAACAAGATTTTAGAGACTGCCACCAACATGCCAAGTCAGTAAAACCGGCAGCTGTTCAGCTTTCAAGGTCTGGGGGAAGATATCCACTGCCTGCCGAATCTTGAGCTCTAGAGAGCCAGCTTTGCATAACCTTACCTACCACCTTTATTCACAGCTCAATGGAGTTTGTGACTGTCCTGTCAGACCTGCAAGCGGAAGCTAGCTGTCCCATCTGTCTCGACTACTTGAAAGACCCAGTAACCATCAGCTGCGGTCATAACTTCTGTCGCTCCTGTATCAGTATGTCTTGGAAGGATCTAGATAACAGTTTCCCCTGCCCTTCTTGCCACTTTTGCTGTCCTGAAAGGGAATTCATAAGCAATCAACAGCTGGGTAATTTGACTGAGATGGCAAAGCTAATCTAGGTAAGAGGAACCAAGAGGAAGTGGCAGGAAGAGACGCCTGTATATGAGAAGCAAAGTCAGGTTCTGACCTTATTCTGTGAAAAAGACCAAGACATTTTATGTCTGCAGTGCAATTCCTCTGCTGATCACGAGCATCATCGTGTTTGGCCCATAGAGAAGGCTGCACCCTTTCACAGGAAAAATTTGGAGTGTTACATTGCAGCATGGGAGGAGAGTGTAGAACTATTTGGAAAAGTGTTAACGATGCAAACCAGAAAATCCCTGGAACTGGAAAAAAAGGTAAAACATAGGACAGAAGAAGTAAAGTCTGAATTTGAGCAACTTAGGTTGTTTCTCCAAAATCAGCAAGAGATTGTTCTCAGACAACTACAAGATGAAGAAATTGATTATTTTAGCAAAACTAAATGAAAACTTAACAAAAATTTCAGATCATGCTTCCTCATTAAAATGCCTATTAAAGGAGATCGAGAGCAAATATGCCAAGTCAATACTGGAATTACTGGCAAATGTTAAGAGTATCTATCTCAGATATAAAAACTTAAAATGCCTTGAGCCATTTTCATGCAAATTAGAAGAATATGGTTACTGTTTTCCTCCATAATATTCTGGCCTTAACAAAATTATCAAGCGATTTCAAGTAGATGTAATTCTAGATCCTCTAACAGCACATCGTAAACTTAATGTCTCGGAAGACAGAAAAATTCTGCGATATGGAAATACACCACAAAACTTACCTCATAACCCAGGAAGATTTTATCTGTGCCCAGCTGTTGTGGGTTCTAAGAGATACCAGTCTGGCAGACAGTACTGGGAGGTCAAAGTGAAAGACAAGCCTGTGTGGGTTGTGGGTGTCTGTGATCAGGCCCTTCCCCGAAGGAAGAAGACTCTGAATCAACCAATGTTAGTACAGCATGGACTATGGGGCATTGGACAATGTAGTGAGAGTAATTATATTGTATTAGAAGGGCCTAAGAAAGTTAATCTTCTGCTAAAAGTAATACCTAGTAAGATTGGAATTTTTTTAGACTTTGAAATGAGTAAGGTTTCCTTTTACAATTTGAGTGATGGATCTCTTCTGTATATGTTGAATGATAATTTCACAGGACCACTTTGGCCTTATTTCTATACTGGAACTGACTCAAAACCTCTTAAAATCTGTACAGTAACAGGTTCTGAATGATGAACTGTTGGAAGACTCTCATTTGTTTCTTTTTCTTTTAGTTTGTGGACATAACTGAGCCTGTAAATCTAGGCTTGATAATTCTTTTTTTTTTTTTTTTTGGTTTTTCCTACAAATAACCAGCATAATTTTTATCTCATTTTTAGCAATTTCTAGAAATGTGATGAAAGTGCCTACTTTGTAGATAAATCATAGGGTCCAATTAGAAGATGCCTTAGAAATTCTAAGATAAAATACTTGAAAAATGTATTATTTGGCTTGGCACCTGTGGCTCAGCAGCTAGGGCACCAGCCACATACACTAGAGCTGGTGGGTTCGAATCCAGCCCGGGCCTGCCAAACAACAATGACAACTACAACCAAAAAATAGCCGGTGTTATGGTGGGCACCTGTAGTCTAAGCTACTTGGGAGGCTGAGGCAAGAGGATCGCTTAAGCCCAAGAGTTTGAGGTTGCTGTGAGCTTGTGACATCATAGTACTCTATTGAGGGTGACATAGTGAGACTCTGTCTCAAAAAAAAAAATTATTACTTATGAAGGATATTACTTAAGAAAATCTATTACTGTTGTAATCGCCAATAAAAGCCAAATAATTAAAAAAGAAAGAAAGAAAGAAAGAAAAATAGCCAGGCATTGTGGTGGGCACCTGTAGTTCTAGCTACATGGGAGGCTGAGGCAAGAGAATCCCTTAATGCCAAGAGTTTAAGGTTACTATAAGCTGTGATGTCACAGCACTCTACTGAGGGTGACATAGTGAGACTCTGTCTCAAAAAAAAAAAATTTAAATTAAAAAACAAAAATAGGGCAGCATCTGTGGCTCAGTGAGTAGGGTACCCACCCCATATACAGAGGGTGGTGGGTTCGAACCCATCCCCTGCTAAAC
Organism: Nycticebus coucang; assembly: GCF_027406575.1. Classification (NCBI taxonomy): domain Eukaryota; kingdom Metazoa; phylum Chordata; class Mammalia; order Primates; family Lorisidae; genus Nycticebus; species Nycticebus coucang. Next base: position 42,517,269 of record NC_069785.1, on the reverse strand, counting down.
TGCAACAACAACAACAAAATAGCTGGGCATTGTGGTGGGCGTCTCAGGAGACTGAGGCAAGAGCATCACCTAAGCCCAAGAGCTGGAGGTTGTTGTGAGCTGTGACGCTATGGCACTCTACTGAGGGCGACAACGTGAGACTGTGTCTCTAAAAATAAACAAACAAACAAAAATAATAAATAAATAAATTAAATAAAATAAAAATAGAAGAATTGGCCAGGCCTCATGGCAAGTGCCTGTAGTCCCAGCTACTCAGAAGGCTGAGGCAGGAGGGTCACTTGAACCCAGAAGTTTGAGGTTGCTGTGAGATATGACTCCACAGCACTCCACTGAGGGCAACAGAGTGAGACTCTGTCTCATAAAAGAGAAAAAAAAAAGGGATTAAAAATAAAATAAAATGGACCAATACAAATGATCAAGTCATTATAATTATCAGTTTTCTGTTGATAGCTAATAATAGCTATGGATTTAAAGGTCTGCTTTTTAAATTTTTGAATAACACAGAAACTTCACATCTGAAAAAAAATTTTTTTTGGATTTTTTTAGCTTAAAAAAAACTGAAATCACTCCTTATGACAGTTTCTCGGTACTCACCGACTCTGCCCCCCCTTCCTCACCCTGCTAACTAGCCTTTTTATCTTCTCTCTCTTATATCGTCTATGTCTCCCATTGCCCTTAACATCTCTGGGTGGGAGTTAACATTGTAGTGTTGCAGTCAAAACCCTCTCTTTCCAGCAATTAAAGAGTTACTACAAAGTTTGTTAAAAACTATTTATTTCTGGCTGCAAAAAAAACTGTGGTTGCTATGTTACAAGTAGTTCTGAGATAAGGTGCTGGCATTCTGCAGAAGACCCAAGGTCAATTACTCATTTAGAACTAGAGGGAAAAAAAATGGTCTTTTAAAACTGTAGCCGCTTTCCCCCCACCTCCTCTGCCCCGCTGCAGGGTTAGGATTTGCCACCGGGCCCTTCAATCTCATTTTTTATTATGTTAAATACATGTAGATTTATGTATCTATGAATAGAAAACAGGAACGAGACCATGTAATGATTAACAGTGGTTACCTCTAGAGTAGGGGTGAGAGGATAGGGACTATAATACATTTTTTTTTAAATACTTGAGCAATTCAATTCTTTACTTAAATAACAAGACACAAAAAATGAAAAAAAATTTGTTTGAGACACAGTCTTTTTGTGAGCCAGCGAGAAGAGTAAACAAACCAGAGCGGGAATGGTGGGGAATGAGAAAGTAAGACACCACAAGAGACAAAGATCACACAAGAGATCAAAGTGATGGGGCCGGGAGGTCTCACAGAGCTGGTGGCTGCAGTCACCATCCAACCTTGTGAACAGCTTTATTTATATAGTACCTGAACCAGGTTGCTATACTAGCAATGTTGCAAATGAGCAGGGAAAGTGAGTGGGAATGTTTTCATTTTACAAGGTTGAGGAGCAGTAATAGTATATGGGGTAAAGGTGAATTTAGGGACAGAAGGCTACATGCTTTTTGGCAACAGATAGGAAAGTATACAGAAACTGACTTCTGGCAGAGGGAGCAAGGAGAAAGAACTATTGTTTTAGGGAGGGAGCAGAAGCAGTTTAGGGGTTGTTCCTTGAACACACCTCCCAGGCTGTGGGGGTCTTGCCACCTCAAATCCACACTTCACATCTCCTCCCTTTTTATTTTTTGTGCTGATTAGTAAACAAATAATTTTAATTGGAGGAGTTTAAAGTTAATTTAATTTAATTTTATTTTATTATTATTATTTTTTGAGACAGAGCCTCAAGCTGTCGCCCTGTGTAGAGTGCTGTGGCATCATAGCTCACAACAACCTCCAACTCCTGGGCTCAAGCAATTCTCCTGCCTCCGCCTCCCAGGTAGCTGCGACTATGGGCACCCTTCACAATGCCCAGCTATTTTTTGGTTGCAGCTGTCATTGTTATTTGGCGGCCCGGCTGAATTCCAACCCGCCAGCTCAGGTGTATGTGGCTGGCGGTGCCTTAGCCCCTTGAGCCACGGGCGCCGAACCTAAAGTTAATTTTAATTTTAACTTGGCTCTGACTCTGCAGAAGAGTAACAAGAAATAGCTATTATAGCTGTGAAAAGCTTTTTGGAGGTGACTAGCTCACCACAACATTGCACAAGATCAGTTCCCCCATGGGTCAGCTTCTTTAGTTGTCCCATGTCTGGGGCTTTGTCTTCTTTAATATCATGGCTTGGTGGTAGATCACTTGGGGTGTCAATCTCAGCTTCTTTGTTTGTAGCACAGGAAGATCTTCTGGGTCCATTTCTGACCAACCTTTCAGGGAGCCAACAAGGGCTGTCAGATGCTCTAGGAAAAACACAAACATGTCTTCTCTCCAATATTAGAACAGAGTCAGGCCCTTGCCCAATACCCGTCAAAGGGTCCTTCCATGGCAGCTCAGGATGTTTAGAATTAGGTGCATTCCAAAATTGCTCTGCTGGCTCAGCACCTGTCGCTCAGCAGCTAGGGCGCCAGCCACGTACACCAGAGCTGGAGGGTTCAAACCTAGCCTGGGCCTGCCAAACAACAATGACAACTACAACCAAAAAATAGCCAGGCATTGTGGCAGGTGCCTGTAGTCCCAGCTACTTGGGAGGCTGAGGCAAGAGAATCGCTTAAGCCCAGGAGTTGCTGTGACCTGTGATGTGACGGCACTCTACCCAGGGCAACATAGTGAGACTGTCTCAAAAAAAAAATTGCTCTGCTGCTGTGTGCCCCTGGATATTAACATTTTTTAAATGGTGTGAGCGTGAGAGAGAAGGTTATGAGGTGTATTGGGGTATATCTCACCTTTTTTTTTTTTTTTTTTTTTGCAGTTTTTGGCCGAGGCTGGGTTTGAACCCACCAACTCTGGTATATGAGGCCAGCGCCCTACTCCGTTGAGCCACAGGCACAGCCCTATCTCCCCCTTCTTTAACTTTTCAAATTGAAATTTAAGAGTGTGATGAGCACGTTCAACAATTCCTTGGCCTTGAGGAATAAATGGAATACCAGTTTTGAGAGCGATAGAGAAGGAAGAACAGAATGTAAGGAAAGTCTTACTAGTGTAAGCAGGACCTTTACCGGTTTTTATGAGATGTGGAATACCTAAAGTAGAAAAGGCAGGACGGCGCCTGTGGCTCTGTCGGTAGGGTGCCGGCCCCATATACTGAGGGTGGCGGGTTCAAACCCAGCTCCGGCTGAACTGCAAACAAAAAATAGCCGGGTGTTGGCGGGCGCCTGTAGTCCCAGCTGCTTGGGAGGCTGAGGCAGGAGAATCGCTTAAGCCCAGGAGTTGGAGGTTGCTGTGAGCTGTGTGATGCCACGGCACTCTACCGAGGGCTATAAGGTGAGACTCTGTCCCTACAAAAAAAAAAAAAGAAAAGGCAGTCAAACAATGGGCTATGACATGTTTAGCAGCTTCACCCATTCTAGCAGCAGCAAAAATGAAACCTGAGTAAGTGTCAACAGTAACATGAACAAAGGAAAGCTTCCCAAAAGAAGGGATACGGGTTACATCCATTTGCCATAACTGACCAGGTTGAAGACCATGAGGGTTTATGCCAAAATGAGGGACAGGAAGAGTTTGAGGACAGCAAGGACAAGTTTTAACAATTTGGCAGGCAGCCTCATGGGTAATATGAAATTGTCCTCGAAGAGCAGCAGCATTTTGGTGATGAAGGGCATGAGATAATTCTGCAGAAGAATGTGGTGTAAGAAAAAAAAGATAAGTCTGTTCCTCAGCCAAGGCATTTCCACAGGTGAGCAGACCTAGAAGGGAAGAGTGAGCTCTAAGGTACCCAACAAAGCATTGTCCTGGATGTGCATGAACAAGTCTCTGTAAGTGAGGAAATTGATTAAAGAGAGACTCAGCAGCAGTATGTCCGTCGAGAGATGTTTCCATAGTGGCCAATACTCCAAGTAAATATTTGCTGTCTGTGTAAAGGTTAAAAGAAGTTTGAGAAAAATGAGTAAAAGTCATAATGACAGCATGTAACTCCACTTTCTGAGCTGAAGTATAAGATACCTTCTCATTAAACACTTCATCATTAATGACTATAGTGGCAATATCTGAAGTAGAGCCATCAGTAAAAACCATAGGAATGTGAGGAAATGGCTGAGAAACAATAGTGGATGGGAAAAGGAAGGAAGTGGTAGAGGCAAATTGAATAATATTATTTGGGGGATAGTGGCAATCAGTCTGGTCCAGTAAAATTAGCAAATGTAATTTGCCACCATGAGGAAGTTTCCCAAAGCCATTGTTGTTGGTCAGAAGAATATAGTACAACAATGAACATCAGTGCCCAGGAGCTGCCAAAGACGCTTTCAGCCTTTTTGAACTAATGTGGCAATCATGTCATAATAGGGAGTTAAAACCCATTTTGGTGTTGTGCTCAAATGCACCCATTCCAAAGGACCAAGAGGTTGCCATATCAAGTAGGTGTAGGAAATAGGAAAAATTAGTAAATGGAGAGGAAAATCAGGGTCAACTTGAGTAAGCTGTGCCCTTTGCAAAGCACGGTTGACATTGGTTAGACTCGCAGGGGTCCTCAAACTGCGGTCCGTGGGCCACATGAGGCGGTGTGATTGTGTTTGTTCCCATTTTGTTTTTTTACTTCAAAATAAGATATGTGCAGGTGCACAGGAATTTGTTCATAGTTGTTTTTTTTTAAACTATAGTCCGGCCCTCCAACGGTCTGAGGGACAGTGAACTGGCCCCCAGTTTAAAAAGTTTGAGGACACCTGGTTAAAGCTTTTATTGCTTGTTAAAGAACAAGAAGAGGAAGGGTCAGCTGGTCCTTTAAGAATGTCAAAAGGGGGCGGCGCCTGTGGCTCAGTGAGTAGGGCGCCGGCCCCATATGCTGAGGGTGGCGGGTTTAAACCCAGCCCCGGCCAAACTGCAACAAAAAATAGCCGGGTGTTGTGGCGGGCGCCTGTAGTCCCAGCTACTTGGGAGGCTGAGGCAGGAGAATCGCTTAAGCCCAAGAGTTAGAGGTTGCTGTGAGCCGTGTGATGCCACGGCACTCTACCAAGGGCGGTACAGTGAGACTCTGTCTCTACAAAAAAAAAAAAAAAAAAAAAAAGAATGTCAAAAGGGGGCTTTAAGTCAGTCTCCTATTGTAAGTTTCAAAGAGGGACGCAGCCAATTAATATCTCCTAGCAACTGTTGAAAATCATTCAGGGTTGGCTCAGTGCCCATAGTTCAGTGGGTAGGGTGCTGGCCACATACACCGGGGCTGACAGGTTTGAGCCCAGCCCGGGCCTGCTAAACAATAATAACTGCAACCAAAAGATAGTTGATGTTATGGTGGGCGCCTGCAGTCCCAGCTACTTGGGAAGCTGAGGCAAGAGAACAGCTTAAAAGGGGCTTAAGCCCAAGAGTTTGAGGTTGCTGTAAGCTGTGATGCCACGGCACTCTCCTCAGGGCGACATAGTGAGACTCTGTCTCAAAAAGGAAAAAAGAAAGAAAGAAAGAAAATCATTCAGGGTAATTAACTTATCAGTACGAATTTGAATTTGGAGTTTTTGAGGGCCTATCTGGCGATTCTCAGTGAGGTAACCCAAATAGGAAAAGGGGGGAACACTTTGTATCTTATCTGGGGCTATACATAACCCAAAGGCAGTCAGAGAATGCAGTAATTGGGTGTGAATAATAGTCAGTGTGGAAGAATCAGGGTGGGCAAACAAAATGTCATTCATATATAAATAATATAAGAAGTAGGAGATTTTTTATGAATTGGTGAAATAGCAGCAGCGATAAACTTTTGACATAAGGTGGGGCTATTTGCTATTCTTTGAGGAATAACTTTCCAGTGATATCGAGCAAAAGGCTCTTTAAAGTTAACAGATGGTAGATGGAAAGCAAAGCATTTACAGTCCACAGGATGTAGGGGAATGGTAAAAAAAAATCTTTTAAATTTATAGCAGAGGCTCAGTGCCCGTAGCACAGTGGTTATGACATCAGCCACATAACACCAAGGCTGGCAGGTTTGAACCCAGCCCAGGCCAGCTAAACAACCATGACAACTGCAACAAAATAGCCGGCGTTGTGGAGGGCGCCTGTAGTCTCAGCTGCTTGGGAGGCTGAGGCATGAGAATCGCTTAAGCCCAAAAGTTTGAGGTTGCTGTGAGCTGTGACGCATGGCACTCTACTGAGGGCAGCATCGTGAGACTGTCTCAAAAAAAAAAATCTATAACAGAGGCTTGGTGTCTATAGCTCAGTGGTTATGGTGCCGGTCACATATACTGAGGCTGGGGTGTTCGAACTTGGCCCCAGGCCTGCTAATAACAACAATGACAACTACAATAGCAAAACAAACAAACAAACAAAAAAATAGCTGGGGCTCGGTGCTTGTTGCACAGTGGTTACAGCGCCAGCCACATACAGGTGGCAGGTTTGAACCCGGCTCGGCCCAGCTAAACAATGACAACTGCAACAAAAAATAGCCAGGAGTTGTGGCGGGCGCCTGAAGCCCAAGAGTTTGAGGTTGCTGTGAGCTGTGACACCACAGCAGGAGGGTGACTTAGAGAGACTCTTTCTCAAAAATAAAAATATAGGGTGGCGCCTGTGGCTCAAGGAGTAGGGCGCTGGTCCCATATGCCAGAGGTGGCGGGTTCAAACCCAGCCCTGGCCAAAAACCAAAAAAAAAATAAAAATAAAAAAATATATAAATATAAATAAATAAATAATCAAATAAATGTATAATAGAGAAAAATCCCTATTTTAGGAGGTAGGAGGTGGAATACCAGGTTGAAGGGGTCCCATAAGTTCCATAGTTTTGTTAATGGCTCTTAGGTCTTGCAAGAGCCGCCATTTTCCTGGGTTTTTTTTTTTTTCTTTCTTCTTTTTCTTTCTTTCTGTTTTTTTTTTTTTTGAGACAGAGTCTCATTTGGTAGCCCTTGGTAGAGTGCTATGACATCACAACTCATAGTAACCTCAAACTCTTGGGCTTAAGCAATTCTTTTGCTTAAGCCTCCCAAGTAGCTGGGATGACAGATTCCTGCCACAAAGCCTGCTGTTTTTTTTTTGTTGTTGTTGTTGTTTTTTTTTTTTGTAGAGACAGAGTCTCACTTTATGGCCCTCAGTAGAGTGCTGTGGCCTCACACAGCTCACAGCAACCTCCAGCTCCTGGGCTTAAGCGATTCTCTTGCCTCAGCCTCCCGAGTAGCTGGGACTACAGGCGCCCGCCACAATGCCCGGCTATTTTTTGGTTGCAGTTTGGCCGGGGCAGGGTTTGAACCCGCCACCCTCGGTATATGGGGCCGGCGCCTTACCAACTGAGCCACAGGTGCCGCCCTGTTTTTGTTTTTTTTTATAAATGAGGTCTTGCTCTGGCTGAGGCTGGTCTCAAACCTGTGAGCTCAGGCAATCTACCCACCTCAGCCTCCCAAGTGCTGGGATTACAGGTGTGAGCCACATTGCCCGGCCCTGTTTTTTTCTTAATGACAAAAATAGGAGTATTCCAAGTGCTAGTGTAAGATTCTATATGTCCTAAAGACAATTATTCAGCAACTAAGCCTGTTATGGCTTATACCTTCTGAGTTAGGGGACACTGGGCCCTTTAGTCTCAGCTGCTTGGGAGGCTGAGGCATGAGAATCGCTTAAGCCCAAAAGTTTGAGGTTGCTGTGAGCTGTGACACATGGCACATACGACTGGATTATTAGATAACCAAGTAATAGGATCTGCAGTCCTGGAGGTGGCAGGAGTTACCGTGGCCCCTAGGAAAAAGAATAACCTAGGCCGGTACAAGAGTAATGAGCCATAGGTTCTATGGTTGTAGTAATTCCTTGTTGATCCTTACCTAGGCCCATGGAGGGGAGAAATCCTTGATTTAACATTTGGGTAGTAACAGTTGTATTAGGACTGAATAAAAGGGCTCCCATGCTAGAAAGCATATTTCTGTCACACAAATTAACTGGAAGGCCTGGAAGGACACAGGGTTGAAATGTGCCAGAATGGCTCTCATTGTCTTGCCATGTTAGAAAGGCAGTGCTCTGGAGCGGGGAGCTGCTTTGGCCAATGCCATGAAGGTCGGACATGGCTTCCTGAGTTGGCCAAGATTTAGGCCAATGTTGTTGAGCAAGGACAGATACATCAGCTCCAGTGTCTAATAGGCCTGTAAATTTCTTTCCTTGAATATATAACTGCATTTCAGGTCGATCTGGACCAATTTGTTGAAGCCAATAAGCATGATCAGAAGAATCAAAATCTGCAGCACCTCTAGGGTGAGAGGATAAAACAGAGCCAGTGGGATGAAAAGGAAGAAGCAGAAGCTGAGCAATTTTCCTATCAGAAGAAATGGTAACAATGTTCTGAGTGGTGTGAGCCATACTTTAATCTCTCCAGTGTAGTCAGAGTCAATCATTCCTGGCAAAACAAAGAAACCTTTCATAGTCATACTACTTCGTCCCCACAGGAGGCCAATTGTATTGTTTGGAAGAGGTCCAAATGTGTCAATAGGATGGCTTGTGGATCCATTTCAGGTTAAGACATAACTGGAGAAGGGACTGAGGTCCAGCCCTGCACTGTCCTTGGTTGCTCTGGACAGTTGGGAGATTGCAGAGGAGCCGCTTGAGCTTGTAGGGGTGGCAGAATTTGTGGATAAATGGACATTGCCCTTCTTGTTTGCTGGGGCTGGCGCTGACCCCGTGGTCTGTTTCCCAAAATGGGATGTCTATTAGCATCAAATCTAGATTTTCATTCAGGACGCCCATGTTTGCAACGATGACACCGGGAACACAAGCTCAAAAGGGCTTGAGCAAAGGCATGACAAAAATTAACTGAAGACTGATTGGTAGCAGCAGCAGAAGCTGCTACTGGAAAATTTTTAATAAAATGGGTGGACTGCCCACAAAGGAAGTAGCCTCCCCTCTAATGGTGGACTAGTGTGTGGTTTAAAATCTTGAAATTTAGAGGAGGTGTCAAAGCCTGCATTTTATTTAAAAAAATTTTTTTTATTTTTAATTTCAGCTTGCTTGTTCATTCTTCTTCATTTGAAGTACTCTTTTTTTTTGTTCTTTTTTTTTCTTTTATTTATTTATTTGTTGTTGCAGTTTGGTCAGGGCTGGGTTCGAACCCGCCACCCTCAGTATATGGGGCCGGCGTCCTATTCACTGAGCCACAGGCGCTGCCCCTTTTGTTCATTTTCTTCTTCCTCTGGCGGTGCTCTTTCCCATTGCCTCCCCAGTAGCTGGGATTACAGACGCCCACCACAATGTCAGGCTGTTTTTGATGTTGTTAGTAGAGACGGGGTCTTACTCTGGCTCACTGCTGCTCATACTGGTCTCAAACCTCTAAGTTCAGACACTCCACCCACCTCGGCCTCCCACAGCGCTGGGACTACAGGCGTGAGACACCACGCCTGGCCCATTTTTATTTTTTAAAGCGGCAAGCCATAGTCAGACCTTGGGTATAAGAGGGCCCTATGTCAGCACAAATTCTAATGTAATCAGAAAGGTCTCCTTTTCTCCTATGCTGACGGAGAGCAGATTGACAAGCTGAATTAGCATTTTCATAGGCTAGTTGTTTAACAAGAATCATACCTGCCTTTCCATCAACAACAATGTGATTAACTGCCTGTAAATGGTGAGAGACAAATTTTTTTTTTTTTTTTGAAGTTTTTGTCTGGGGCTGGCTTTGAACCTACCACCTCCGGCATATACCTAGTCCTTTGAGCCACAGGCGCCGCCCGAAAGACAAAATCTTGATAAGGTTCATCAAGCCCCTGTCTAATCTTATTTTTCAGTTTTAGCGCTGGAAGTATGCAACTTCCTTCAAGTTTGTAATGCCAAATGATTAATTTGTTGGTAGGCTTCAGGAGAATAATTTAAATGAGCTGCCATAGGGGATTGAGGTACTTTCCCCAAAAGAACATCTGTGGTGAAAGCGGTATTTTGTTGCAGATTGCCTTCTGCTTGTTTTAAGGTGCTGTCAGCCCACTCTAATTTCCACAGTAAGTAATCACCATCAGTAAGACACACTTTTGCAACAAACTTCCAATCATTAGGAGGGAGAACATCATTAGACAAAGTATCCACTAAGGCAAGAGTGAAGGGGGCAGTTGGACCATACTGTGCCCAAGCCTGTTACAGCTCTCTGAGGGTTTTAAAAGAGGCTGATGCTGCTGAGCTTGATTGCCTTGCTGATTCAGTTTCAATAATTGGAAAACAAGAAAAGCCATCTAAAGAGTCTCCTTGCATACAAGCTTGTTCGAAGGTCAGTTGCAAAGGCGAATTGGAAGTCTGACCTGACATAACAAAAAGGGGGTGGTGGTGATAGAAATTTAGAAGAGGGGACCAGGTTCTGGGCAAAAAGGTGCAGGCTGGGATGGAGGAGAGGCATGAAGTCCTGCCATAGCTAATAGCCCAGAGAAATCAGGGTCTTGATCTGAAACAGAAGAGGAATGCTCCTTGTCATACTTTCATTCCCCATTTTTTAAGGCTTGTTGAGATTCAAGGGGAAGGGTTTTATAATACTTAGGTCTTTCTGCTAGAGCAGAAGGAGAAACATTTCGTCGAAAAAGGGGGACACATTTGTTCATGATTAGGATCTAAATAATTCCTGACTAGTTCCCAAAGAGCAGAAGTATCAATGGGAACATTAGAAGGTCCATTGGCTGTATAATAAGAACACAGTTTCTCCCCTACTCTGTCCCAGGTACCAGCATTTCTGGTGCCTTCCTCAGGGAACCAAGGACAAACTTCTTAAAGTGAAGAAACCACTCTAACTGGGTAACATGAATATGATAGCCACGGGTTTTTAACATAGACTTAAGCATTAGAATATCTGAGTTCTCAGGGTGGTGCCTGTGGCTCAGTGAGTAGGGCACTGGCCCCACATACCGTATGTGGCGGATTCAAATCCAGCCCTGGCCAAAATCGCAAGAAAAAATGGCCAGGCACCTGTGGTCCCAGCTACTCAGGAGGAAATCCCCTACTCCCAGGAGCTGGAGGTTGCTGTGAGCTGTGACGCCAAAAAAAAAAAAAAGTAGTAATAATAAAATAAAATAAAACATTAAAAAAAAAAAGAATAGAGTTCTCCCTCTTTTGAGCCTGACTGTCCCATAATTTATTACTCCCAACTAGTAACCCCCCAACACAAATTTACATACGAACCGTGCAGTTTCTTTTTTCTTCTCAAGGGGGCTTCCCTCCCCTGCGTGCACCTAATATCCCATACTCTGGTCCCTGTTGAGGGCGCCACTTTTCCAGAGCCAGGGAGAAGAGTAAACAAACCAGAGTGGGAATGGTGGGGAATGAGAAAGTAAGACACCACAAGAGACAAAGATCACACAAGATATCAAAGTGATGGGGCCGGGAGGTCTCACAGAGCTGGTGGCTGCAGTCAGCATCCAACCTTGTGAACAGCTTTATTTATATAGTACCTAAACCAGGTTGCTACACTAACAATGTTGCAAATGAGCAGGGAAAGTGAGTGGGAATGTTTTCATTTTACAAGGTTGAGGGGCAGTAATAGTACATGGGGTAAAGGTTAAACTTAGGGAGAGAAAGCTACATGCTTTTTGGCAACAGATAGGAAAGTATACAGAAACTACATGACTTCTGGCAGAGGGAGCAAGGAGAAAGAACTATTGTTTTAGGGAGGGAGCAGAAGCAGTTTGGGGGTTGTTCCTTGAACACACATCCCAGACTGTGGGGGTCTTGCCACCTCGCAATCCGCACTCCACAGAGTCTCACTTTGTCATCCTCAGTAGAGTTCTGTGGCATCATAGCTCACAGCAACCTCAAACTCTTGCCTCAGCCTCCCTATTAGCTGGGACTACAGGTACCCACCACTATACCTGCCTATTTTTAGGGATGGGTTCTTGCTTTTACTCAGGCTGGTGCCGAACCCCTGAGCTCAAGCAATCCACCCACCTTGGCCTTCCAGCGTACTAAGATTACAGGTGTGAGACACCACACCTAGCCACTATGGGACCTTTTTTTTTTTTTTTTTTTTTCTGGAGACAGAGTCTCATTTTGTTGCCCTCGGTAGAGTGCCATGGCATCACAACTCACTGCTACCTCGAACTCTTGGGCTTATGGGATTCTCTTGCCTCAGCCTGCCAAGTAGCTAGAATTACAGGCCCATGCCACACATAACTACCCTGTTTTCCCGAAAATAAGACAGTGTCTTATTTTAAGATGTGCTCCCAAAGATGCTCTAGGTCTTATTTTCAGGGGACGTCTTATCTTTCCATTAAGTAGGTCTTATTTTCGGAGGATGTCTTATTTTCGGGAAAACAGGGTATTTTTTTGTTGTTGTTGTTGTTTATTTTTTTGAGACAGAGTCTCACTTTATTGCCCTCAGTGGAGTGCTATGGCTCACAGCAACCTCAAACTCCTGGGCTTAGGCGATTCTCTTGCCTCAGCCTCCTGAGTAGCTGGGAGTACAGGCACCCACCAGAACGTCTGTCTACTTTTTTGTTTGCAGTTAGGCCAGGGCCGGGTTTGAACCCACCACCCTCGGAATATGGGGCCAGTGCCCTACCCATTGAGCCACAGGTGCCGTCCATGTGGCTATTTTTTTTAGAGATGCGGTCTCGCACTTGCTCAGGCTGGTCTGGAAACTGTGAGCTCAGGAAATCTACCTGCCTCAGCCTCCCAGATTGCTAGAATTACAGGCATGAGGCACCTCGCCGGGCCCACTATGGGATTTTGATATAAGCTATTTTCATTGGAGTTAGGTGATAATCTTGATGTCATTTTGATTTGCATTTCCCTAATGACTAAAGATGTTGAATATTGTTTCATGAATTTGTTGGCCATCAGTATGTCTTCATTTACAGAGTTTCTGTTTACGTCTTTTCCACACACATACATTTCTAAAGAATCCACAAAAAAGAATTAAAGCTAGTACCCAAATTTAGCAAATTTGCAGAGTATAAAGTCAATACACAAACACATACAAAATCAGTCCTATTTCTGCAGACTAGCAATGAACAATCCAAACATAATTTTTTTTTTTTTTTGAGACAGAGTATCACTGTGTTGCCCTAGGTAGAGTGCTGTGGTGTCATAGCTCACAGCAACCTCAAACTCTTGGGCTTAAGGCTCCAGCAGTTCTCAACCTCTGGGTTGGAACCCCTTGGGGGGGTCTAATGACCCTTTCACAGGGGTTGCCTAAATACATCCTGCATATCAGATATTTACATTATGATTCATTACAGTAGTAAAATTACAGTTCTGAAGTAGCAACAAAAATAATTTTATGGTTTAGGGTCACCACAACATGAGGAACTGTATTAAAGGGTTGCAGCATTAGGAAGATTGAGAACCACTGGCTTAAGTGATTCTCTTGCCTCAGCCTCCCGAGTAGCTGGGACTACAGGCGCCCGCCACAATGCCAGGCTATTTTTTTTGTTGTTGTAGTTGAAATTGTTGTTTGGCAGGCCCGGGCTGGGTTCAAACCCACCAGCCCTGGTGTATGTGGCTGGCGCCCTAACCACTGAGCCAATTTTTTTCTCTTTTTGAGACAGAGTCTCACGTTGTCACCCTGGTGGAGTGCAATGGCATCATAGCTCACAGCAACCTCAAACTCCTGGGCTCAAGTGATCCTCTTGCCTCAGCCTCCCAAGTAGCGGGGACTACAGGCATCTGCCAAAATTCCTAGCTATTTTTTTTTTTTGTAGAGACAGAGTCTCACTGTACCACCTTCAGGTAGAGTGCCGTGGCGTCACACGGCTCACAGCAACCTCTAACTCTTGGGCTTACGCGATTCTCTTGCCTCAGCCTCCCGAGCAGCTGGGACTACAGGCGCCTGCCACAACGCCCGGCTATTTTTTTTTGTTGCAGTTTGGCCGGGGCTGGGTTTGAACCCGCCACCCTCGGCATATGGGGCCGGCGCCCTACTCACTGAGCCACAGGCACCGCCCAATTCCTAGCTATTTTTTTTAGAGATGGTGTCTCACTCTAACTCAGGCTGGTCTCAAACTTGTGAGTTCAAGCAATCCACCTGCCTTGGCCTTCCAGAGTGCTAGGATTACAGGAGTGAGCCACCTTGCTTGGCCTCCAAACATAAAATTAAGAAAACAATTCCAGGGTGGTGCCTGTGGCTCAAGGAGTAGGGCACCGGTCCCATATGCCGGAGGTGGCAGTTGAACCACAAAAAAAAAAAAAAAAGAAAAGAAAACAATTCCAGGCTCATCACCCATAGCACAGTGGTTATAGAGCTGGTCACATGCACCGAGCCTGGCAGATTTGAACCCGGCCTGGGCCAGCTAAACAACAGTGACAACTGCAACAGAAAAATAGCTGGGTGTTGTGGTGGGTGCCTATAGTCCCAGCTACTTGGGAGGATGAGGCAAGAGAATTGCTTAAGCCCACAAGTTTGAGGTTGCTGTGAGCTGTGGTGCCACAGCACTGTACTGAGGCAACATAGTGAGACTGTCTCCAAAAAAAAAGAAAAAGAAAACAATTCAATTTAAAATGGCATCAAAAAGAATAAGATAGTAATAAATTTAATCAAGGAGGTACAAGACAGGTACACCGGAAATAAAACATTGCTGAAACAAATTAAGGACCTAAATAAATGGAAAGACACACTATATTCATGGATTGGAAGACTTGATGCTGTTAAAACCAGTACTACAATCAACATATTCTACTGCTATCAAAATCCCATGAGACTTACAGGTTAACAAAAGCAAAACAGACAAATGGGACTACATCAAACTTTAAAACTTTTGTGCGTTAAAGAACACAACAAAAGAATTACCATATGACCCAACAATTCCAGGAGACGGCTCACATCTGTAATCCCAGCACTCTTGGAGGCTGAGGTGGAAGGACCCCTTGAGATCACGAGTTAGAGACCAGCCTGAGCAAAGTGAGACCCTATTTCTGCTAAAAACAGAAAAACTAGCTGAGTTTTGTGGCAGGCACCTGTAGTCCCAGCTACTCAAGAGTCTGAGGCAGGAGAATTGCCTAAGGCCAGGAGTTTGAGGTTGCTTTGAGCTAAGCTGAGGCCATGGCATTCTAGCCTGAGCAACAGAGTGAGAAAAAAGCCAAGATTTAAAAAGACATTTCTCCAAAGATAATATACAAACAGCCAACAAACATATGAAAAGATACTCAAAATCCCTAATTGTTAGAAAAACGCATGTCAAAACCACAATAAGATATCACCTCATACCCATTAGGATGGCCACTATCAAAAATTTTTTTAAAATGACAAGTGTTGGCTCTGCACCTGTAGCTCAAGTGGCTAAAGCGCCAGCCACATACACCAGAGACGGCAAATTTAAATCCAGCCCAGGCCTGCCAAACAACAATGAAAATTACAACTAAAAAAAAAAAAAAAATAGCCAGGCATTGTGGCAGGTGGGAGGCTGAGGCAAGAGAATCGATTAAGCCCAGGAGTTGGAGGTTGCTGTGAACTCTGACACCACAGCACTCTACCCAGGGCGACAGCTTGCGGCTCTGTCTCAAAAAAAAAAAAAAAAAAAAAGACAAGTGTTGGTGAGGATGTGAAGAAATTGGACACATTGCTGGTAGGATTATAAAATGGGGCAATGACTTTGGAAAATAGTACAGAGGTTCCTCAAAAAATTAAAAACAGAATTACCATGTGACCCAACAATTCCAATTCTGAAGTGTTCTCCCTTTCGGTAGGCTGTCTTTTCATTTTACTAATAGTGTCCTTTGATTCATAAAAGTTTACTTTCGATGAGGTCCAATTTAATCTTTTATTGGTTATGCTCTTGGTGTTATATCTAAGAATCCATGGCCAAATCCAAGGTTATGAAGATTTACCTCAGTATTTTCTTCTAAGAATTTTATAGGTGTTTGATCCATTTTCAGTTGATGTTTATTTATTGTGTGAGGTAGGGATCCAACTTCATTTTTTCACATGTGGACATGCAGTTTCCCCAGCACAATTTGCTGAAAAGATTATTCCTTCCTTCGTATCAAATGGTCTTGGTACTTTTGTCAAAAATCAATTGACCTTAGATGTGTGGGTTTATTTTTGGACTCTTCATTCTATCCCATTGATCTATATGTCCATCCTTATGCTAATGGCACAGTTTTTATTTGCATTTCTCTAATGACTAACAATGTTGAATATTTTTTCAGGTGCTTGGCCATTTGTTTATCTTTGGGAAAGTGTCTATTCAAGTCCTTTGCTCATTTTTAAACTGGATTGTTAGTCTTTTTGTTATTGATAACGTTATCATATCCAGAATATAAAAAGAACACAATTCAACAACAAAAAAGACTAACAACCCACAATGAGATACCACTCACTCCCATTAGGAGAAACCAGCAAGTGTTGGCAAGCATGTGGAGAAATCAGAACACTTCTTCATTGCTGGTGGGAATGTAATATGGTTCAGCCACTGTGAAAAATTTGTTGGTCCCTCAAAAAATTAACCATAGAGGCGGAGTGTGGTAGCTTACACCTGTAAGACAAATGGATTGCTTGAACTGAGGAGTTCAAGATCAGCCCGAGCAAGGGTGAGACCCCATCTCTACTAAAAATAGAAGTTAGCCAGGTACCATGGTGTACACCTCTAGTCCCAACTACTCATGAGACTGAGGCAGGAGCATCACTTGAGTCCAGGAGTTTGAGGTTGCAGTGAGCTCTGATGACACCACTGCACTGTAACTGGGGCAACAGAGATGCTGCCTCAAAAATAAGTAAAAAAAATTATCATGAGTTAAAAATTCCACTGTGAGGTACGTACTTAAAATAACTGAACACCTGTATTTAAACAAAAAACTTGTACCCAAATGTTGATAGTAGCACTACTCATAATAGCCAAAAGGTAGAAACAACCCAAATGTCCACCAACTGACGAAGGGATATACAAAATGTAGTACACCGTACAATGGAATATTATTCTACCATAAAAAAGGAATGGAGTACTGGAAAGTGCTAAAAATTAGATGAACTTTGAAAACATCATGCTAAGTGAAAAACAAAGAAAGTCACATATTATATGATTCCATTTCTATAAAATGTCCAGAATAGGCAATTCCATAGAGACAGAAAGTAGTATAATGGATACCAGAGGCTAGGAAGAGGAGAATGGAGAATGTACGCTTAACAGGTACAGGTTTCCTAATGGGATCATAAAAATGTTTGGAAATATTAAGAGATGATGGTTGTACACATTGTATACTAAGTGCTATTAATTTGTATTATCTTAAAGTGCCTAATTTTAAGTTATATGAGTTTTACCTCAATTTAAAAAAAAGTAAGAAATGGGCGGCGCCTGTGGCTCAAGGAGTAGGGCGCCGGTCCCATATGCCGGAGGTGGCGGGTTCAAACCCAGCCCCGGCCAAAAAAAAAAAACCCACAAAAAAAAAAAAGTAAGAAATAGGGCGGCGCCTGTGGCTCAGTGAGTAGGGCGCCGGCCCCATATGCCGAGGGTGGTGGGTTCAAACCCAGCCCCGGCCAAACTGCAACAAAAAAATAGCCGGGCGTTGTGGCGGGCGCCTGTAGTCCCAGCTGCTTGGGCGGCTGAGGCAAGAGAATCGCGTAAGCCCAAGAGTTAGATGTTGCTGTGAGCCATGTGACGCCACGGCACTCTACCCGAGGGTGGTACAGTGAGACTCTGTCTCTACAAAAAAAAAAAAAAAAGTAAGAAAAACAGACACACAAGATATTATAAAAAGAGATATATTTACAAACCAAAAAGTTTCTAAAGTCTAGCTGGAAGGAGAGGAAGGAAGGAGGTAGAAGTGTGAGCAGTTCCCTTCAGAGCCCAACTTCACTCCTGTAGAAACCCAGAGAGCAAGCCCATGAGGTCAGCCTCTGTCCTGTGGCCTATCCCTGTCCCAGTCCAAGAAGCAATCTCTCTACTGGCCACAGCCCTCAGTCTTCTTGCCAGTCATTCTGTGCCCAGGCAGGCATGGGTGAAAAGTACTCAAAGCCTGGCCCTTTGTAGCGCAGGGCATGTAGGAACATCACAAGGTCTTGGGGCAAGGGATCCTGTCGCACCAGCTGGCACTCTGCACAGAGTGGGTCTGTCTCTTGATTCAAAACATCTGTTTTAGCTGCCTTGCCTGGTGCCAAGGTCATTGTGTCCACATCCTGAGGGGCTGTCTCAACTACGCCATCCATCTTCTGGTCAGCTGCAGCTAAATCTTCCAGGCCATCCTTGCCTATCTCTGACGAAGTGGCTGTGGAGTCTGTGAGTCCTGGGGATAGGTCACCCTCACAGAGATCTAGCACATCCAGGCTCTGTTTGGCCTGGTGCTCTGCCACCAGGTCTCGCAGCAGTTCCTCATCTGTCTTAGGAATGTGGCCACCCCGGCCTCGAGAAGGACCCCAGACAACTGAGTTGTAGATGGGGTCGTTGAGAATGGGGTGGCCCAGGAATTGCAGATGGACTCGGATCTGATGGGTGCGTCCGGTGAGTGGCCGGCATCGTACCACACTGGAGTGGCCATTGTAGCTTAGCCTCTGGAACACCGTTTCACAGGGCTTGCCGCAGGGATCTACACGGCATACCCCAACCTTATAAGACATCACTAAGATGGGTTCCTTGCAGGTCACTTCCTCGGTAGGGAACTCCCCTTCCACCCGGCACACGTATTCCTTTTCCAGCTACATAAGAGAGAAGAAGAAAGTTAATACAAAGCCTAAACTCACGAAGTCCTGCTGCACAAAGATAAGGAATGTCTTGGTGTAAGATAGAAGTGGATTTTGCCACCATTTCTCCATTCCAGTTCCACCATTTGCCAGTTTTATGACCCTGGGTACATTACTTAATCTCTTTAAATCTCATTAATTCACTTAGAAAATGTGAGATCAGAAAAGCATTTATCTCAAAGGGCTTTTATAAGCATCCAGTAAGTTGGGGTCCAATATATGTGGTATACATATAACATGCACTCAATAAATGTATCACAATCCAGATCCAGAATTGCAAGTCTCAAGACAACAATCATTATCATTAAACTCTTCTAACCAAGCTTCTTCCAACTTCATTCAGAATCTTTCCACAAAGGAGGTTCTCCCCACAATTATAAAAACCTTATTCAGCCTGGTCAGCACTTTAAAACTTCAAAACAGCTGGGCAGTGCCTGTGGCTCAGCGCCAGCCCCATATACTGAAGGTGGCAGGTTCGAACCTGGCCCCAGGCCAAACTGCAACAAAAAAAAATAGCCAGGCCTTGTGGCAGGCATCTGTAGTCCCAGTTACTCGAGAGGCTGAGGCAAGAGAATCGCCTAAGCCCAGGAGGTGGAGGTTGCTTTTTTTTTTTTTTTTTTTGGTTTTTGGCCGGGACTAGGTTTGAACCCGCCACCTCCAGCATATGGGACCGGTGCCCTACTCCTTGAGCCACACGCGCCACCCAATGTTTTCCAAACAATCTTTTTTTTTTGTGGTTTTTGGCTGGGGCTAGGTTTGAACCTGTCACCTCCAGCATATGGGACCGGCGCCCTACTCCTTGAGCCACAGGCGCCGCCCTGGAGATTGCTATGAGCTGTGATGCCATGGCACTCTACCAAGGGCGACAAAGTGAAACTCTTGTCTCAAAAAACAACAACAACAAAAAAAAACCACTTCAGAACAGCAAATTACCAAAGATAGGCAATGTATGCAATCTCTAAAGATCTTTTGAAATATATTAATATGAGATATAATAACTTGCATTTGGCCCTTTAGGTGTTGATCATCCTGAAAGAATTAAGTGGCTTGGGTGGCGCCTGTGGCTCAGTGAGTAGGGCGCCGGCCCCATATGCCAAGGGTAGCGGGTTCGGACCCAGCCCCGGCCAAGCTGCAACAGAAAAATAGCCGGGCGTTGTGGCGGGCGCCTGTAGTCCCAGCTGCTCAGGAGGCTGAGGCAAGAGAATCGCGTAAGCCCAAGAGTTAGAGGTTGCTGTGAGCCGTGTGACGTCACAGCACTCTACCCGAGGGCCGTACAGTGAGACTCTGTCTCTACAAAAAAAAAAAAGAATTAAGTGGCTTGCAGGAGAAAAAAGCCTGGCTCACCTGCCGATCCCGAACCTGCTCATGAATTCTCTCAGAGACTGCAGCTGTCTTGGCAAACATGAGCACCCCAGAGGTAAGGCGGTCAAGCCGATGCAATGGGTGTAGCTCCTTGAGTTGGTGCTCCTTGCCCAAGATGAATATGACCGTGTTGTGTCGGAAGCGGCCACAGGGGTGGACAGGAATGGAGGAAGGCTTGTCTACAACCACCATATCTTCATTTTCAGCTAGCAGGCGAATAGGCTCTGCTGTGACTGGTGGCTCGTGCCTATGCACTGTGTTCCGCAAAAAGTCATTGTCCTGTCAAAGACACGAGTAACAGCACATCTATAAGTGGGAAAAGCAGTGCGCGTACATTGGGCAAGGTGGCTGATGCCTATAATCCTAGCACTCTGGGAGGCAGAGGCAGGAGGATCACTTGAGCTTAGGAGTTCAAGACCAGCCCGAGTAAGAGGGAGACCATGTCTCTATGAAAAATAGAAAAATTAGTCAGGTTCTGTGGCAGTCTATAGTCCCAGCTACTCAGGAAGTGAGGCAGGATGACCACTTGAACCCATGAGTTTGAGGTTGCTCTGAGCTAGGCTGACAGCACAACACTCTAGCCTGGGTGACATAATTAGACCGTCTCAAAAAAAAAAAAAAAAAAAGTAGTGTATGGTCAGGTGTGGTGGCCTGTAATCCTAGCACTCTGAGAGGCTGAGGTGGATGGATGGCTTGAGCTCAGGAGCTAGAGACCAGCCTCACCAAGAGCAAGATCCCATCTCTACTAAAAACAGAAAAACTAGTTGGGTGTGGTAGCAGGTGCCTGTAGTCCCAGCTACTGGGGAAGCTGAGGCAAGAGGATTGCTCAAGCCCAAGAGTTTGAGGTTGCTGTGAGCTATGATGCCATCTCACTCTACCCAGGGTGACAGTGGCATTCTGTCTCGAAAAAAAAAAGTAATGTACATACTGTGATCTCATTTTGTACATATACAGAAACACAGGCTGATGATAGCTGGCATTGAACAAGTACCGGATGGATAAACACAAAAATGTTAGTGGTGAGGTTACAGCTTTGGTTTTCGTTATTTGTATTTTCTCTACGATAAAGTTACATATATATAAATATATGTATGTATGTATGTATATATATATACACATATATATATACACACACATACTTTTTTTTTTTGAGACAGCACCATGTTTTGTCACCTGGGCTAAAGTGCAGTAAAGTCATCATAGCTCACTGCAACCTCAAACTCCGGGTCTCAAGCAATCCTTCTGCTTCAGCCTCCCAAGTAGCTGGGACTATAGATGAAATTTTTCTGTTTTGTAGAGCCAGAGTCTTGCTCTTTTTCAGGATGGTCTCAAACTCCTGAGCTCAAGTAAGCCTCCTGCCTCAACCTCCCAAGTGTTAGGATTATAGGCATAAGCCACTGTGCCCAGCCATAAGGTTTTATATACAGGGCATCCATAAAGTTTGTGTACAATTTAAATAGTTTAATATTTTGGGGGTCATGGTGTATGGTACACCTCTTAGGGGGCAGGACAAAATTATAAGAGGGACTTTATCTAACAAATGCAATCAGTATAAAGTAATTCTTTGTACTCTCAATGATTTCCAAACAATAAAAAAAGTTTAATATTTTAAATTGCACATGAACTTCACGGACACCTTGTGTGTGTGTGTTTTCTTTTGAGACAGAATCTCACTCTGTTGCTCAGGCTAGAGTGCTATGGCATTAGCCTAGCTCACAGCAACCTCAATCTCCTGGGCTCAACCAATCCTCCTGCCTCAGCCTCCCAATTAGCTGGGACTACAGGCACCCATTACAGCCTGTGTAATTTTTCTATTTTTAGTAAAGATGGGGTTTCACTTTGCTCAGCCTGGTCTCGAACTCCTGAGCTCAAGTGATCCTCTCACTTTGGCCTCCCAGAGTGCTAAGATTACAGATGTGAGCCACCTTGCCTGGACATGAAGTTATATATTTTTTTAAAGTCCATTTTTCTAAGTAGAGGAAAAACCTCCAAAAATCATCACTTATCATGATCTAGAACAAACATCATTAAGCTGTAAGTTCAGAGATCTGGGTTCTAGACCTGGATTTGCCACAGGCTCACCACATGCTCTTAGGCAAGTCACTTAACTTCTCTGGACCTCTGTTTCTTGTAAAATGTGGGGGTTATGTGAATTTCAAAATTAGGGTAGGACAGAGGATTCAAACCACCCATTCCCCAAATGCTGAAATCACCTTGACTCCCCTCACAACCATGGTGAGCCAGTGTTACTGACAGGGGTGTGTAATACCTCTTAGCTGTGATAGAATTTTAAAGGGGTCAAAGCACTGGGTAGACAATTCTAAATCTACATCTGTGACAGATCTCACAATTCTATTACACATGAGGCTCTATGATAGTTTAAGTAGTATTGGTAAGAACCTAGGCTATGTTTAAGTGGTACTGTTGCCTTACTTTTGTGAGATTTTTCCTTAGTTTCCTCAGTTTCCCCACAGATAAAATGGGATGGCAAGACCTACTCCACAAAGTCGTCATTAGAATTAAAGGTTAAAGTACATAAAATGCTTAACTTTGTGCCCAGCACACAGTAGAGACATAAATGATAGTCCCTATTGTTACTGTTTGTTGAGAGATCTAAAATTCAGGGTAACAAGATCTGTCACAGAAGTAGATCAGTGCTCTTGCCATAGTGTATAAAAGGAACTATGAGAATCCCACTTTTGTCCCTTGCGAACAAGGAAGCCGCCTTGCTGGACGGTATAAATAGGATGACTTCTGAGGCATAGAGTGGCTGTCCACTTGTAGAGATGGGAAGCGGGGCCTAATTGTGCTTCAAGTGAAAGTGAGAATGCTTCAGATTTGCCATGATTTCACTTAAGTACCTATGCTCTACTAAGTGTGAAAATAACCCTTCCCTCTTCCTCGCCCGCTTCTGGCCAGCCCCAGCAGAACTCCACCTTGAGCACGATGCTGAGGTCCTGTACCGGCTCCTCGTTGAGACGCAGGCGGCCCGCCCGGACGGAGGCCTCGTAGTATGTCATTGGCTGGGCTCGGAACTCCGTGCTGAAGACGTGCAGCAAGCTGTGGCCCACCCAACGGCCTTTACAGTAGGTTCGGAAGTCAAAGTAATAGGGCCGCACCTTGCGAAGGCCGCCTTCGAAGTAGTAGCTAGTCTCTGCAAAGTGCTCATCACCAAAGCTCACTCCAGCCCTCCGCTTCTTCGGGGGCGGTACGATGCGCTCTCCGGCTGCGCCCCGCCGCTTCTTCCGCTTGCCTGGGCCCAGGATTGTGGCCGAAGCCTGCTCGCCGCCTCCCGGGGCCAGCTCCAACCCCGGGCCCGTCGGCTCGGAATGCCCTGAGAACTGCTCGCCCGTCTCCTCGCGACTAGCTTCTCCGTTTTGCTGAGCCGGAGCTCCCTGTCCGCCTGCTGCCTCAACACAAGTCGAGAGCGTTTCCGCCATCAGGCCCTTAAAGCCACCCCAGGTCCTGCATAAGCCGAAGTGCGGTAGTGGAGAGAACCACTGCCAAAAAACCCCAAGGCACTCTCTGCTGCCCAGCCTCATAACATCGCGGCTCTTACCATCTGAGGACGCGATCTGAGGACGTCACTCCGCAACAACCAATCAGTGAGGTCCATTCCCGAGGCAGGGGCGGGGGTGAGTGGGGCTGGGACGAACGAATGAATGAATGAGTTATTCGAGTTCGACAAGTTGAGTGAATCTGGGTTGAGAGGTTGTGCGGTTGTCTCACCAAAAGTGACTATGCAAACGTTCTACCAGCGAGATGAAAATTTATTTCATAAAGGAAATCTTTGAGATTACTCTGTATAAAAGGCACGAGTTGATCGTGTAGATTCCGTATAGGAATGTTTAAAGTCCCTAGGGTCTGAAGAAATGCTTGAAAGAAAGCTTTATTTAAAAGCGAACAAAAACCTCCAACAATCAGAATAAAGGCTAAACACTGCGAATATACGAAAAACCACTGCGGTGTCTTTTTTTTTTTTTTTCTTGCAGTTTTTGGCCGGGGCTGGGTTTGAACTTGCCACCTCTGGCATATGGGGCTGGCACTCTACTCCATTGAGCCACAGGCACTGTCCTGTGGTGTCTATTTTAAAAGGATGAATATTATGAATGTGGCTTATGTCTCAATGAAGCTGTTATATGTATATGTATTTAACACACACACAAAGAGCCTAGAAGCAATTTTTCACCTCCTCTCCTCCCTATCAGCAGAAGGATTAGAAGTCCCCCATTTGCTTGCCATATGTTCCCATCCTGAAATTAAAACTGCAAGTGGATCAGATAACTATACCTGCCACCGGTTCTTAAATGCAAAATACTGAAACCAACTCTGGTTAACTTCATCACAGAGGGAATTATGGAAAGGATATCAGTATCCTCATAGAATTCACAAGAGATCTAGAGAATAGGCTCAAATGAAGGGCCAAATCAAGGGAAGTCAGGCCTTCTGAGAACCAGCTACTTAATGCCAAAAGAAACCCAATTGGGATGCTATAACTTCAGAAACCATGTTGTGCCAAAGGACAACATCACTGCAGCCCTGCTACCCCTTGGAAATCCCTAAATCTCTACATCTCTGTGTCCCTCCGTCAAGTTCAGAGTCCTGCTGGGGAATCTTTCATCAGCCATCCTGGGTCAGTGGTTTGACCCCTCACTTCCAGGGTGCCTGTAGATAGAGGAATCTTTTTTTTTTAACAGGCCCTGGACAGGTTCAAACCCACCAGCCCTGGTGTATGTGGCCAGTGCCCTAACCACTGAGCTGTGGGCACTGAGCCTAGATAGAGGAATCTACCCTTAAGTTTCCAAAGTGGGACTCCTTCAGATAGTTAGGCATTTAGATGCTAGGCTGCAAAAAAAGGAACAAATAACCAGTCTAATTCGGGACACTGAGCATTAGCCTTCCATGGGCCTTTGTGATTTAAAATGCTTGTGTTGACTTAGTGCTTTCTTGTCACATGTTAGTACTCTGGAGAAGAGAAGGGAAATTTATTTATTAAATTATTTTATTTATTTATTTTTTGAGACAGAGTTTCATTTTGTCACCCTTGGTAGAATGCTGTGGCACCACAGCTCACAGCAGCCTCAAACTCTTGGGCTCAGCCAGATGTGGTAGCTCACACCTGTAATCTTAGCACTCTGGGAGCTAAGGCAGGTGGATTGCTTGAGCTCATGAGTTTGAGAATAACCTGAGCAAGAGTGAAATCCATCTCTATTAAAAATGGAAAAACAAGCGAGTGTCATGGCGGGTGCCTGTAATCTCAGGTACTCCTGAGGCTGAGGCAAGAGGATCTCTTGCACCCAGGAGATAGGTTAGTGTGAGCTATGATGATGCCAGGGCACTCTAGCCTTGAGCAACAGAGTGTGACTCCCTCTCAAAAAAAAAAAAAATCTTGACTTCTGGCAATCCTCTTGCTTCAGCTTCCCAAGTAGCTGGGGACTACAGGTGCCTGCCACAATGTCTGACTATTTTTAGAGATGGGATCTCACTCTTGCTCAGGCTGGTTTGAACTCCTGAGCTCAAGCAATCCACCTGCCTTGGCTTTCCAGAGTGCTAGGATTACATGGATGAGCCACTGTACCTGGCCTCAGGAAATTATTTTTAGCTAAATTCCTTCTGCAAGTCACCAGTCTTACCTAACTGAGGGACTTCAGATGACACCGTTATTCCAGAGCAGTCATAGCTATAGAACTCATTATGCTGAGAACCCTGATTCCTGATTCCTTTCTCAAAGAGCTAGAATTTTCCATTGAATGTGGGGTGCATAAGAATCAAACTCCTTCAAAGGAGAGACACCATCTCTCAATGGTCACCTTATTGAGCTATTCACAATGAGAGTAGCTCCTTATCCAAAAGAAAAGTATGTATTCTTAGCTACCCTCTATGCTTCATAGGATTGGAGTGGGAGAATTAAATGAGTTAATTCAACCAAAACATGTAGAATAGTACCTGGCAAAACTATGGAGATAAAGAACATCAAAATCTTGTTTCTACTCCCCTTCTGACCTACTGAATGGGAATCTGCATTTTAACATTATCCCTAGGTGATTTATCTGCGTATTAAATTTTGAGAAGCACTGGCATAGACCACATAGAGTGGATATTTCTCATACCCTATGGACATCCAGCATTTCTGAACACTCATCTTTTGAGTGGGCAATTGCTCATATTTCATTATTGCCTCCAAGAGGTGGAAGCCAGAGCCTTCCCAATTCTCTTGTAGCTTGGGCATAGGCATTTGAGCTGGACTTCATCTCTCAGACACAGACTGTAGTTCAGAGGCATACGGCAGTGGAAGATGGCACAGTGTGGCGTCTATTTCTGACAAGGTAGCCCTAGAGGCATCTGATTTGGGTGGCTAACAGTAAGGGAGGTTCTTGCATTCAGTGCTCAGTCAAGATGCCAGCTATAGTGGCACTGGCAGTGGGGTGTTCCCTGAGCTGTTCTTCAGTGAGGTTTAGACACTGGTGTAAGGCCTGATTCTTTGCTCATCTTGAGAGTCTATGAACTACTAAATATTCTTCAATCCTGTGGTGTATAGTAGGGTCACCATTAGCTACAGGTGGCCATTTAAGTTTAAATTAATTAAAATAAACAAAGCCACATTTCAAGTGCTTAATAGTTACATGAAGCTAGTGAGACAGGCCAGGTATGGAACATTTTGATCATCACAGAAAGTTCTATTGGACAGAGCTGTTTTAATTAATTTTATTTACTACTTAAACTGATTAGAATAGTTCTGTTGTTTCAACTAAGAAATCCAGGGCAGCGCCTGTGGCTCAGTAAGTAGGGTGCCAGCCCCATACACCGAGGGTGGCGGGTTCAAACCCGGCCCCGGCCAAACTGCAACAAAAAAAATAGCCGGGCGTTGTGGCGGGTGCCTGTAGTCCCAGCTGCTCAGGAGGCTGAGGCAAGAGAATCGCGTAAGCCCAAGAGTTAGAGGTTGCTGTGAGCCGTGTGACGCCAGGGCACTCTACCAAGGGCGGTACAATAAGACTCTGTCTCTACAAAAAAAAAAAAAAAAGAAAGAAATCCAACTACTTTACTATGATGAGGATTTAAGTCTTTATTTTAAGAACAATAGGAAATCAATCATCAAAGAATTTTTAAGGGTGTGTGTTTGGGGGACAGGGAGAGATCTGATTTCTATTCCAAAAGGATCACCCTGGCGTGGAGAAAGGACTGAAAAGAAAATCACAGATTTAGCTCTAGTTCAGTGTGGTACTTGACTATGAGGGTTCTAGTTCAAATATTCTCACACCAAACAAGTTTTGAACATATGCCAGACCTGGTTATGGAGATAGGAACGTAAGAAAGACATGGTTCCTGTTCTCAGTGAAGGCTCAGGCTGTTTGAGGAGAAATTAAAAAACACATTCATGGCCAGGCATAGTGGCTCTTGCCTGTAATCCTAGCATTCTGGGAGGCTGAGGCAGGTGGGTCGCCTGAGCTAAAGAGTTGGAGACTAGCCTGAGCAAGAGCGGGACCCCATCTCTAAAAAAATTAAAAAATAGCTGGGCGTTGTGGCAGGCACCTGTGGTCCTAGCTACTGGGGAGGCTGAGGCAAGGGGATCAGTTGAGCCCAAGAATTTGAGGGTGCTGTGAGCTATGATGCCATATCACTCTATCGAGGGAGGCAAAGTGAGACTCTGTCTTGAAAAATACGTATACATTAGTGCTGATCACACTGCAGTAAAGGAGAAACCTCAAGATAGAGGGCTGTGGACTGCTTACATCTTTTCCCAGTGTTAGCAGTCCTTAAGGAAGGAGCTTATTGTTTCAGCCTTCCAAATCCAGAATCTGGTCCGGATTTATTCAGTTCACACATTAATCAGACTCGAACAATATGGGTGAATTGGTAGGGTGCCAATTTGTTAATTTATAACCTAAGCTTAAATTATAAAATATAATTTTCCTGTGATTGGGGTATTTGTGACCACTGTAAAAGTAATCCTCAGCCAGGTGAGGTGGCTCATGCTTGTAATCCCAGCACTCTGGGAGGCTGGGATGGGTGGATTGCTTGAGCTCCGGAGTTCAACACCAGCCTGAGCAAGAGTGAGACCCCATCTGTAAAAATAGCCGTGTGATGTGGCAGGGGCCTGTAGTCTCAGCTACTGGGAGGCTGACACCAGAGAATCACTTGAGCCCAAGAGTTTGAGGTTGCTGGGGTCTATGATGCCATGGCACTCAACTCCAGAGTCTCACTCAACTGAGTGAGACTCTGTCTCAAAAAAAAAAAAAAAAAAGTAATCCTCGTCTTGGTATGAAGATTCCTGAGAGGCTGAATTTGAAATCCAGAGTTTTGTTTGGTGAGCATGAAATCAAGGGAAAGAGCTTAAGTGAGTGAATCGTGAGTCCATGGAGTACCTTGGTAAACCACTCATAAACCTAGGACAGTGTCCCCTTCTGTGAATCAGAATGGCCAGATCCATGTCTCTCTCCTTATGAATAAGCATTGCCAAAATCTTGCCTATTGTTTGCTCCTTGGATTTCTAACCTTTGTGTTTCCCACTTCCTTAGGTTTGCATATCCTGAGAATGATTATAAATGTGAGCAAATGTGGTTCACACCTATAATCCCAGCACTTTGGGAGGCTGAGGCAAAAGGATCACTTGAACCCAGAAGCTCAAGACCAGCCTGGGCAACAACATAGTGAGAACCTCTCACTACAAAAAAATAAAAACATTATCCTGGCATGGTGGTACATGGCTGAAGTCCCAGCTACTTGGGAGGCAGAGGCAGGAGGATTGCATGAGCTCAGGAGGTGGAGGCTGCAGTGACCTATGATGGGACTTCTGCACTCTAGTCAGCTAGATCCTGTCATAGGGGAAAAAAAAATGTGAGCAACAGAGTATCTTGTGGTATTCTCATGCAGTGGTAGTTATTACCACCACTGCTACATTGATTGGATTTGAACACATCTAGAGACCCTATCCTCAGTCAAGAAGTTACTTCTATGGAGGCGCCTGTGGCTCAGTGAGTAGGGCGCCGGCCCCATATGCCAAGAGTGGCGGGTTCAAACCCAGCCCCTGCCAAACTGCAACAAAAAAATAGCCAGGCATTGTGGCAGGCGCCTGTAGTCCCAGCTGCTCGGGAGGCTGAGGCAAGAGAATTGTGTAAGCCCAAGAGTTAGAGGTTGCTGTGAGCCGTGTGACGCCATGGCACTCTACCCGAGGGCGGTACAGTGAGACTCTGTCTCTACAAAAAAAAAAAAAAAAAAAAAGAAGTTACTTCTACTTGACATGGTTGGCTGATGTCTTTCATCACATGATTCTTGAGAAAAAATAATAGGCCCTGAAATTGGTGGTGGGACTGGGTTGTATCTCAATGAACATATTGATATCCCCTGAAGGATATCAAAGGTTATCTCCTTAAAAAAACAAACACCCCCAAACAGAGGCCAGGCAGTGGCTCATGCCTGTAACCCTAGCACTCTGGGAGGCCTAGGCGGGTGGAGGCAGTGGATCACTTGAGCTAACCAGTTCCAGACCAGCCTGAGAAAGGGCAAGACCCGGTCTCTAAAAATAGTCGGGTATCATAGTAGGGGGGGTTGGGGGGTGTGCCTGTAGTCCCAGCTACTCCAGAGGCTGAAGTAAGAGGATCACTTGAGCCTCAAAGTTTGAGGTTGCTGTGAGTTATGACATCACAGCAGCTGCTGAGGGTGACAAAGTGAGACTCTGTCTCAAAAAAAAAAAAAAGAAAAAAGAAAAAGGTTTCTAATGCAGACTTGTCATGGCTACTCTCTCCTTTTTGTACTCTGGCCACATTTCCATCATATTCTTTATAACTCTTTGATGTTATTTGTTGACTTGTCTGCCACCATAGTGGATGCCCTACTACTCTACTAAGGTGTAAGCATCGCTGGGACCCATACCAAGTCTTCATGTGTTTTGATTTTCACGCTTAACATAATGCCTACAACAAGGAGGAGTTTAGTATCCACTAACTGAATGAAATTAAGTTTTATAACTTGGTGAATGGGACGAGGGTCTCTGGTGAGAGTAAGAAAAGAAGCCATCAAAGTGCTCTAACTTGGATAGTGAAGGGGTGAAATTTTTAGAACACCAGCACAGAGAACTATCCAGGAGGTGAGCTTTCTCTGGAGACGAAGAAAAGCCAAAAGTCTTGGTAACTGGGCTGTCGGATCCAAGAAAAGGGAGCGTGAATGGAGGGCTAGAATCCAGGATCCACAAGGCGCCAACTGGCCCTTGAGAGGGGAGTGGCTGGGGCCAGGACGCGTGACTCCACGGTTTCCCGGCAACAACAGCCCCGCCCACCGCCTCCCAGCTCCTCCCTCCTCACTTCCTCACCCAGCGAGCTACACTCGGCCAATCGGCACACACAGCATAGGTGGGTCTGGCGGTAATTGGAGGACTCCTGGGTTTCGTCACTCGGAGACTCCCGCCCCTGTTTCTTCCTGGCTGCCAGCTGCAGAGCTGAGCCCCAGCGTTTGCGGGCTGTTCGGCAGGCTTTTACGGTAGGTGAGGAAGAGCAGGGGTGCCCAGCGCTTGGAATTCCCCGCTCTGCTCTAACTCCGGAATATCAGAGCGGCCTTGGGACCTGATTCATCCCGCCCAGCCAGTCCTTAAGACCGTAGCGACTGAGGCTTGGGGTCTGGACGAGGGTTTCCTGCACAGTTCTGGACTCCCTTGGGGGCGCAGGGACGCGGGGCTCCGGTGTGACCAAAGTTTTGGTTTGGGTGAGTTCAGACGACTTCGGATGGTATTTCATTTTAGTCTTTGACATCGACTCACTTAGGGCCGCTGTGACATATCTGTCCCTTTTACTTCCGGGCCTTGCGCTGGTGTGTTCTGTCTACTGGAATTATTGACATCTTGCCTCAGGCAGCCCCTCCGGCCCCTCTAGAAAGAAAGAGTCACTGTATACAATAAGCCTAGATAGTTATTAAGGCCCCCCAGGCTCTATGTATAGCCTTCTCACCCATCCCTGCTTGGGCTGTTTTCAGTATTCTGTATTTTCCAAACATGTAGAATGATACTGGGTAAAAGCATGGATTCTGG
The DNA here is from genome assembly GCF_027406575.1 of Nycticebus coucang. Classification (NCBI taxonomy): domain Eukaryota; kingdom Metazoa; phylum Chordata; class Mammalia; order Primates; family Lorisidae; genus Nycticebus; species Nycticebus coucang. The sequence continues at coordinate 42,486,287 of NC_069785.1, read as the reverse complement.
AGCAGCACAGGTCCGATTTAAAGTGCCCTTGAGTAAGTTGCCTTTCTGATCCTCAGTTTCTTCATCTGAAAAATGGTGAAAATACCTAACCTTCGGTGTTTCTGATTATTAAAATAAGAACATGAGGCCTATAGCCTAGCTTCTACCTACCAATGAGCACGTGATCCTTGCATTATGACAGTATTCTCTGACAGATGCTTTTCACCAAGCCGCGCTTTTACTATCCTCATACATATGGAACTGTGAAAGACCTTTTGTCTATGTCCTACTGAATACCGAGTTTAATTGGCTGAGGATATAAGGCTGTTGCATTTTGGAGATCTTTGGAGAAAAGTGCAGGCTGCCTTGTTTACACACTGGGAACGTCCTAGAAATTCCATTATTCGTGGGGGTTGTGAGGTGGGCTAAATATACATAGCATAAAGTCAACCATTTTAACCATTTTCCTGTGTATAGTTCAGTGGCATTCACAGTGTTGTTTAACAATAGCCACCATCCATCTCCAGAACTTTTTCATCTCTCCACCTGTAACTCTGTACCCATTAAACAATAACTCTCCATTTCCCCTCTCCCCAGTTCTATATTCTATATCTAGGAATTTGACTACTCTATGTACTTCATGTAAGTGAATTCATGCAATGTTTGTACTTTTGTGTCTGGCTTGTAGGAATTCCTTTTTTTTTTTTTTTGTAGAGACAGAGTCTCACTTTACTGCCCTCGGTAGAGTGCAGTGGCGTCACAGGGCTCACAGCCACGTCCAGCTCTTGGACTTATGTGATTCTCTTGCCTCAGCCTCCTGAGCAGCTGGAACTACAGGCGCCCGCCACAACGCCCGGCTATTTTTTTGTTGTTGCAGTTTGGCCGGGGCTGGGTTTGAACCCACCACCCTCGGCATATGGGGCCGGAGCCCTACTCACTGAGCCACAGGTGCCGCCCAGGAATTCCATTTTTAAAGACAAACTTTATTATGAAAACAACTTGAGTGCAGAACCAGAAGAGGAACTCAGTTGTCCTCCTGTCATCTTTTTTCTGTAACATATGAATCTGATAGAAAATATTAAGTTTTAAGAAACTTCTTAAAAGCCTATTACTTTTCTTCAGTAGGTAAATAAATATCTGGGGACTGCATACTTTTTCTGTATCCTTAAAGCTAGTCCTTACTCACTTCAGCTTCTGTTTTCTAGCTCAGATTCCAAATGAAAATGTTTGAGAGTGTTGACTCTACAACCACAAGATCTGGAGGGGATCTCTGGGCTGAAATCTGTGCCTGTCTGCCAAATCCTTACCAGGAAGATGGTGCCAACAATGCCTTCTCGGACTCGTTTGTGGATTCTTACCCTGGTAGTGAAGGCCAGAAGGAAGCAGCAGACTTTACTGTCCAGCCAGCTATAAAGCCCTGGGCTCCCTTGCAGGATTCAGAAATGTATTTAGCATCTCTAGGTAAGTTAGATGGCTCTCTTTCTCACGCCCCCCCTTTTTTTTTAAGTCAGAAGCTAGAGGTTTTAGGAAAGCTTGTTGAAGTATTGAAGTTCTGTTACACCAAACTTTTGATTTCCTATTGGCCTATATTTTTCCCTCATCACATGTGTCCATCAGATATAATTCTTTTCTTTTTTTTTTTTTTTGAGACAGAGTCTCACTATGTCACTCTTGGTAGAGTGCCATGGCGTTACTGCTCACAGCATCCTCAAACACTTGGGCTTAAGTGATTCTCTTGCCTCAGCCTCTTGAGTAGCTGGGACTACAGGTGCCCGCCACAATGCCCGGCTATTTTTTGGTTGCAGTTGTCATTGTTGTTTAGCAGGCATGGGTTGGGCTTGAACCCGCCAGCTTCGGTGTATGTGGCTGATGCCCTACTCACTGAGTTATGGTCATGGAACCTTTTTTTTTTTGTTTGTTTTGAGATAGAGTCTCTCCCTTTCTCTGTTGCTTGGCTAGACTGCCATGACATCAGCCTCAATCACAGCAACCTCAAGCTCCTGGATTCAAAGGATCCTCCTGTCTCAGCCTCTTGAGTAGCTGGAACTACAGGCACCTGCCACCATGCCTAGTTAATATTTTTGTTTTTAGTAATGATGGGGTCTTGTTCTTGCTCAGACTCATTTTGAACTTCTGAGCTCAAGCAATCCTCGTGCCTTAGCTTCCCAGAATGCTAGGAAGTATTACAGGCATGAGCCACCTTGCCCAGCCATCAGATATAATTCTAGGGGTGTTTCAGATTAGTTGTTAGGAAAACGACCCCTCTGTCCTTGAACATCCCTTACATCTAAATTCTGTTTTATTTCTTTGCATTCTATAGAACCATCTGGACTACTACTAGTTGCCTGTATATCCACATAACTTAAGTGATAAACCTATGTCATCCTGCAAGAAAAGGTCATGGCCCTGGCACTGCCTGGGGATTTTGATGCTAGAGTTTGAAAAACTATTATATTAAATAGATTGATTGTCGGGAATGAGCGTATATTGACGTAAGATTCATCTGTCTCTTGTAGCCACTTTATTTATTTATTTAGACACAGGCTTTCACTCTGTTGCCCAGACAATCACAGTTCACTGCAACCTCAAACTGTTGGGGCAGTGTGGGCAAAAAGTAGGCAGGTTTGGTGGCACATGCCTGTAGTCCCAGGTACTTAAGAGGCTGAGGCAGGAAGATCACTTGAACCCAGGAGTTTGAGGTTGCTATAAGCTAGGCTAATGCCACGACACGCAAGCCTGGGCTACAGAGACTTTGTTACAAACAAACAAAGAGAGAGAGAAAATAATTAAGATTTTGTTCTGTGAGGAAGTACGAGCCATTTCTGTTACCTATGGCGGGGATTGGGAGTCAGGTTTAGATATGTGTTAATGCCCATTTCTGCTTGTACCGTGAGATCACATCTGGTCAGGGACTCAGCATGCTCAGAGAGGAAAAGACCTTTTCCAGCCAAAAAGAGTATCTTCAATCTTGACAACCAAGCCAGATAATATGAAGATTGTTTTTATTGCCAAATAAACCTTGATTAAAGGAGAATCCATGATAAGAGCAACAATTAAAAACAGCCAGTAAAATGTGTGATAAGCATAACCCTTTTTGGATTCTCAAGGAGAAAACAAAACCTCACAGATGTTTATCACCTATAGATTTTTTACGTGGTTGAGCTTTTGGTGGTAACTTACAAAAGGTGTTTTGATCAGTGGATGTTAGCTGATATGACTTTTTTAGAAATGAAAGCAAGATTTCAAATCATAGTTTTAATTGGTTCTAAGTTTAATGTTCACCCCCTCCACAAAAGTCATCATTTACTGATGTATTTTTAGTTGAAGGGAAGACTAAATTAAAGCAAAAGGTAAATGGTGATGTCTTTTCTTCTATTCTTCAAAAGGGAAATCTGTTCAACAATTATACTTAAAATGCGAAGAAGAGTAATTAAGCATCTATTATCAAGAAGCCATATGGACCGCTCTCAGGGGATTACAGATGTTTGTTTTTATTAGTCTCCAACATCCAGGTCACAAATTTTGCAACTTTAAAGTATGTTGGGAGATTATTATTTTTTTAATCGAGAATTTAATCACACATAGAGATCTTAAAGGTCTCTTAGTATTGAGTTTTCATCAAGTCAATTTTAGTGTCTAATGAACCTTTAGATCATTTTCTCTAGTTCTTTCTCATGAGGTTTAGAAACTACTTCATGTCACTGTAACAGAAAGAAAAACTGTTTACTCCTCAGAGAGATTATTTTCAAGAAGTTGACAAAAGGCAATAGTGTACACATGTCAAGCTAGAGAAAACAAGCATTCCTTAGAGAGATACCTGCTGGGCTTATGTGATTTGAAAGAAAACATGCCATTGATTTATTTATGAGAACCTATGGCTTTTCCCTTTTCTGGGGTTCAACATTTATTTGATACAATTCAAGACATTGTGAAGAAGAAAGAAGAATGTTCAATCTTCTTTTATCTGTACTTTAAAAATGAGTTCTTCTGCAGGGAATGTGGATACACTCATCAGTGAGAGAATTTTTAAGTGGCATTTTGCATTTTAGATTTAAAATTTTGTATCATGCTTTTCTTGTTAAGTTTCACTTCTCTCTCTGTAGAGAAGAAACTGAGAAGAATCAGAGGTTTAAATCAGGAAGTGACTTCCAAGGACATGCTTCAAACCCTGGCCCAAGCTAAGAAGGAATGCTGGGATCGCTTCCTTCAGGAGAAGTTAGCCTCAGAGTTCTTTGTGGATGGACTTGATTCTGATGAGAGGTAATTGATTCCCAGTTCCAGCTGACAGTCTATTTCATGGACAGCACTTCTCTTTCTTTTTTTTTGAGACAGAGTCTCACATTGTCACCCTCGGTAGAGTGCCATGGCATCATAGCTCACATCAACCTCAAACTCTGGGGCACAAGCAATTCTCTTGCCTCAGCCTCCCAAGTAGCTGGGACTATAGGTGCTTGCCACAACACCTGACTATTTTTAGAGACAGTGTCTCGCTCTTGCTCAGGCTGATCTTGAACCTGTGAGCTCAGGGTAATCCACCCACCTCGGCCTCCCAGAGTACTAGGATTACAGGCATAAGCCCCCACACCTGGCCTGAGAACATTTCTCTTTCTCTAAAGAATTTAGGAATAGTGACATCTGAGTCTTGATATTAGTTGACACTAGCATCAGCTCTTCTGAGCGGAAATCAGCCTTTATAAGGTTGTTCTTTTTGTCCTTAGTCCAGCAGCAGACTTTTGAGAATGAGTTTTTTTTTTTTTTTTAGATAGAGTCTTGCTCTATTGCCCAGGCTAGAGTATAGTAGAATGATCATAGCTCACTGCAACCTCAAATTATTGGGTTTCAGTGATCCTTCTGCCTCAGCCTCCTAAGTAGCTGGGACTACAGGCATGTGCCACCACATTTAGCTGATTTTTTAATTTTTTATAGTGATGGAGTCTCACTATGTTGCCTAGGATGTTCTTGAACTGTTGACCTCAAGTGATCCTTCCACTTCAGCCTCCCAAAGTACTAGTATTACAGGTGTGAGCTATCTTGAGTTTTTTTTTTTTTTTATTTGTTTGTTTGTTTATTTGTTTGCCAAAAGGCAAATAGCCCAGCTATATCTTGATCTCAGATTGAATAGAGTTGAGGATGAACCATTGCCTTCATTTTTAAGTGTTCAGTACACTTGAGAAAGTAGTAATCAATCAACAACTGCAAGTATGTCTTTTTACCTCTGAATTTCCACTGCATTACAGAGTTTCTGTCACATTTTTGCCTCTCAATAAGATTATGTAGACTAAATGAATGAATTTATTAAGCATCTGCTGTGTGATAGCAATGTGCTGGGTGACATGAGGAGGAAGTAAGTATTAGATCCATTTTTTTTGTCTTTGGAACTAGCTGGGGACAGATGACAAATATATAAAGACATACCTAGCAATATCAGGTAGTAGAAGAGCCAGGGCGGCGCCTGTGGCTCAAAGGAGTAGGCCACCGGCCCCATATGCTGAAGGTGGCAGGTTCAAGCCCAGCCCCTGCCAAAAACTGTGAAATAAAATAAAATAAAATAAGAGAAGACCCAGCTGAGTGGAAATGACTGAATATGCTTTGGGACCGAAGAGACCGTTGAGCTCCCTGCTGGCTCTGGTGTTTTGCCAGGGAAGGAGGCAGGACTTGAATAGAACTTGAAGGTGGTTTGGATGCAGAAAGTGGAGAGAGCATTTTGCCACAATGACGATGGTGCTCAATTCTTGGGAGATTGACTCTTCTACTTAGCGGTTGTTTGTTCCTGGGTGAGTAACCTGTAGGTGGCTCAGTTTCCCTTTTTGTGAAATGGGAGTAGTAGTTTTACTCTAAGTTATCAAGAAATTAAATGAGTTACTATTTGTAACAGGTATAGAATAGTTATCTGGTATTATGTATGTTAGCTATTATTAATTTTCTTCTTCCTAACAGAATTTTAAAGTTTAGGAAGAAATTGTTCAAAACTGTCTGAGCAAAGTGGCTCACACCTGTAATCTTAGCACTCTGGGATGCCAAGGTGGGAGGATTGCTTGAGGCCAGGAGTTTAAGAACTGAGCAAGAGAGAGACCCCCTCTCTAGAAAAAAAAAAATGGGAAAATTACCCAGGCATGTTAGGCACCTATAGTCCCAGCTACTCAGGAGGCTGAGGCAGGAAGATCACTTAAGTCTAAGAGTTTGAGGTGAAGTATGATGGCATCACTGCTCTTCAGCCTGGGTGACAGATCAAGACTTGGTCTAAAAAAAAAGAGAGAAGAAATTATTCAAAATAAAACTTGGGGAATAAAAAGCTGAATTTTATAACAAAAGGTCTTAGGGAAACAAGGGGGAATAAAAAGCTGAATTTTATAACAAAAGGTCTTAGGGAAACAAGATTTAACCTAAGTTTGCAACATATCATTAACATTGGTTTTGAGAGTCCCATCATATCAGATGAAGATGCTGTTGCTGAAATCACAGACAGCAAGTGAATAAAACATCATACCTACATTTTGCTTTTTAATTTGCAAAGTACTTTCACTTACATTATCTAAAATACTGGATCAGTATGACCCTGATCCTTTAGAAATCAGTGTAGCATCTAAGGTCAAGCCAACTGCTCTCCGGAGGAGTCAGAAAATAATGTAAATTTTGCTGTTTTCTTTTTCTAAAGGGCTCAACCTAATTGAGCCTTTTTGCACATTTTATTTTTTTTTTGTTTTGCAGTTTTTTGGGGTTTTTTTTGGCTGTGGACGGGTTTGAACTTGCCACCTCCAGTATATGGGGCTGGCGCCATACTTCTTTGAGCCACAGGCGCCGCCCTAATTTTATTTTTTAATTTTTATTTTTTTAAAGAGAGACAAGGGTCTCATTTGGTTCCCCAGGCTGAAGTGCAGTAGACAATCACAGTTTAACTGATCCTTTTGAAGCCTCAGCCTCTAGAGTAGCCATGAGTATAAGTGCACGCCACCATCTCCAGCTAATTTTTCTATTTTTTGTAGAGGTGAGGTCTCTCTCTGTTGCCCAGGCTGGCCTCGAACTCCTGGCCTCAAGTGATCCTCTGCCTTGGCCTCAGAAAGTGCTGGGAATACAGGTGTGAGCCACTGCACCCAGCCAGTGATTTGATACTTATGTATATTCTCTTTCCCCTTGAATGTTTCCTTCCTCTTCAGTTCTGAGAAAGAAAATTTCTCTTGTGTAATTCTCAAGTAGAAATTTTCTGTCTCTGAATGCCACGGCACTCTACCAGGGCAATAAAGTGAGGCTCTGTCTCTACAAAAGAAAAAGAAAAAAAAGAAAAGTGTGGTAGATGAAGATTAAATGGCAGGTCACACCTGGTTCCCCTGTGCTGTGGGTACTGGGACCAATCAGATGCTTCTGCTGCCCTTTGATGTTTGAGTTTTTTTCCCGGTCCTACATCTGTGGGAACACTTCTAACATTGTTTAGAGCCTCACAAGGAAATAGTAGCTATGTGTTTGTTTTCAAACGTCCAAGTTTATGTTTTACACAGAGGCCATTTTGCAGTGGATTTATGTGGGTTTTCACACATGTGAGGGCCAGACAGGTGGTCCTCCTTGTGGTATGCTTATGGCAAGAGAGTGACGCTCTGAGAAATCCAACTGTCCAAAACATAATTCCTCCATACGTTGACATGTGTCTGAAATCTGGTGTTCTGGCTTTATTTCTTAGATTAAGACTTCGTGCTATTGAAGAACATGGAATGGAGTTTACATTATCTCTAGTCATTTATATTTCTGTGAATGTCTAACAGCTTTAGGGTAGAGGACCTTGGATACTTTTTATTTTAATACCAATCAAATAATTTAAAATGGTTGCCAAGGACTTGGGAAGGACACAAGTTGAAATCACTTTTGCCCAAAGGCATAATGGCCAGAAAAATGACAATTTACTAAAAAAAAAATACATGTATGATATAGTATATTGTACAAAATAGGATTCTTTTTTTTTTTTTGAGACAGAGTCTCACTATGTTGCCCTTGGTAGAGTGCTCTGGTGTCATAGCTCACAGAAACCTCAAACTCTTGGGCTTAAGCAATTCTCTTGCCCCAGCCTCCCATGTAACTGGGACTACAGGCACCTGCCACAACACCTGGCTTTTTTTTTTTTTTTTTGTAGAGTCTCACTTTATGGCCCTTGGTAGAGTGCCGTGGCATCACACAGCTCACAGCAACCTCCAACTCCTGGGCTTAAGCGATTCTCTTGCCTCAGCCTCCCGAGTAGCTGGGACTATAGGCACCGGCCACAACGCCCTGCTATCACCTGGCTTTTTTTTTTGTTGTTGCAGTTGTCATCGTCTAGCAGGCCCAGGCTGGGTTCCAACCCACCAGTCCCGGTGTATGTGGCCCATGCCCTAACCAGTAAGCTATGGGCGCCGAGTCAAAATAGGATTTTTTTATTTTTTTTTTTTGAGACAGAGACTCAAGCTGTTGCCCTGCATAGAGTGCCGTGGCATCATAGCTCATAGCAACCTCTTACTTGGGCTCAAGTAGTTTTCTTGCCTCAGCTTTTCTATTTTTAGTAGAGATGGGGTCTCACTTTTTGCTCAGGCTGGTCTTGAACTCATGAGCTCGAGCAATCCACCCACCTCAGCCTCCCAGGATTACAGGCATGAGTCACCGCATCCAGCCCAAAATAGGATTTTCATTAAGCTATCACAGGAATAATTTAAGCTCCTGGCTTCCTAGGATTAATTGTCTATTTTGTCTTTCAATCAAACCTCAAAACACATATCTACTTTATAATTAGAAGTTTTAATTTTACTTAGATTTTGAATCATGAGGAATAAACAATGGTTTAAATAGATTAGATTTCCCTAAATTGTAGATATGAAATAGTATTTTTGAATTAACAGCATTTTTTTTCCAGATTTATATGAGGGTATATATGATTAGATTTACATTATTTGTATTTGTGAGGTAAAGTATGAATAGTAGTTGAGTCCTAAACCCAGAAGGATACTGGATGTTTAAGGAAGGTGGGAGAGGGACTATGAGCTTGACACCTCCCCCATCCCTATCCATCCAAACAAAAAGAGAGCCCTCTGGTATTGTGACTATTCTCATGTGGGGAACATTTGCTGCTGGGATGTTTTTATGTGGGGGACTTGCTATAGGATGAAATAAACAAATCCACAAAAAATAAAAAAAAATCACACTGGGCGGTGCCTGTGGCTCAAGGAGTAGGGCTCCGGTCCCATATGCCGGAGGTGGCGGGTTCAAACCCAGCCCCGGCCAAAAAACCACAACAAAAAAAAAAAAAAAAAAAAAATCACACTGAGTACAAGTAAGTGCTGCAAGTATAATTGAGCCCCACACTGCCTCAGGTATAGGAGGCTTAAGATGTTCACATTTTTGCCTTTCTAATAATTTGGCATTTATTTGAGTGTCTCCTCCGTATAATAATATCTCTCCTCTCCAGTTTTGAGGAAAATAGATAGGACTGAGGCATAAAATCTTCAGCTATTTTTATTAAGCCTTCAGAAGCTCTGCATTTGAAGGGAGCCTGGTTCTGCTCTGAGCCAAAGTACCCACTAGGGGGTAAATTATGCCTCCAAGCTGCCAGGATGCACAGCTGTCAGAGGAGTATCCTTGTACTCCCCATGTTAGCAGTGAAAAACAACTGTAGGAAGAAATTGGTGGTGGGCGGGAAGGCAGTATTTGAGTAACTGAGACAACCATTAAGTAATTAATCAGTGAGGTCTGATATAGCCACCCTTTTCTTCTGCTCTCTTTTAGCACCTTGGAACATTTCAAGAGGTGGCTCCAGCCAGATAAAGTAGCCATCAGCACAGAGGAGGTCCAGTATCTGATTCCTCCAGAGTCACAGGTTGAGAAGCTAGACACCCGGGACAAGCCTGCTGCCCAGGATGAGCCAGCAGCAGCAGAACAATAAATATGCATACTTTGAGCAGCTGTCTCAGGTCCAGAGGAAACAGCGGAGAGCTCCTCAGAGCAGAAATCTAGGGAGGGGAAAAGCCCAAACTTTCACTCCACAAAGAAAACAGCTGGAAGCAGCTGAGGACTGACTTGGGGCTGGGATGTGTCACTGTCTTGGATGAAGTACTGACCCAGCATGTGCAGGGTCAAAATACTGCTTTCCTCTGTGTATAACATCTTCACTGAGCTCTGTTGCTGCAAGGTAGGAGTCTCCTAAAGAGCTAGCGAAGGACCATGTATGAAAGTACCTAGAGAAACTGAGGCCCCTGACATGTAATGTATAAGTTAGGTAAGCCATATTTTTCCTTGTCCCACCATTCCCATGGTAAATTGTCAGGGGTGAGTGGTGCCAAGAAGAGTGAAGTCTGCTTTCTTGAATCCAAGTCCCATGAGGAGCTTCTCTAATGTATCTATAGTAAACATAGGGACTCTAGGGAAAGAGGCTGGGCTTCTCCTTTCTCACATTTATTCCTTGAGGAGAAAATGGGTAAAAGAAGTACGAAAATGTGGGTGTTTATGTCTGTGTGTGTGTGTATATATATATATATATATATATATTTTTTTTTTTTTTTTTTTTGTAGAGACAGAGTCTCACTTTATCGCCCTCGGTAGAGTGCCATGGCATCTCACAGCTCACAGCAACCTCCAACTCCTGGGCTGAAGCGATTCTCTTGCCTCAGCCTCCCGAGTAGCTAGGACTACAGGTGCCCGCCACAACGCCCAGCTATTTTTTGGTTGCAGTTCAGCCGGGGCCGGGTTTGAACCCGCCACGCTCGGTATATGGTGCTGGCACCTTACCGACTGAGCCACAGGCGCCGCCCTTTTTTTTTTTTAATTTCATGCATGGCTTCTCCCCCAACTTCCTCATATACTCAAAAGGGGCCAGGTTCCAAGTCAGACTTGTAAATATTGTGTTAGTGTTTGACACTACTCCTGAATAGTTCCAAGCTTGTTCCTTGTGGGAGCTTTCCTGGCTGAGTCTGACTTTTGGTCCTTGTTTATTGCGTTATTGTTCAGAGTGTGTTGTGTATAAAACTTCTCATCAGAAATGCTGGGTGTGTGGTGCTGTTGATCTGATTTCTCCCTGATGGATGCACTTAGGCAGTGGGGAGGTAAACACAAATGCACGCTGACACATGGGAGCTAGTAACCATTACTCAATGGTAAACAGCTTCCTAGGTTTTTTTTTTTTTTTTTTTTTGAGACAGAGTATCATTTTGTCACCTTCAGTAGAGTGCTGTGGTGTCATAGCTCACAGCAACCTCAAACTCTTGGGCTTAAGTGATTTTCTTGCTTCAGCCTCCCAAGTAGCTGGGACTACAGGCGCCCACCACAATACCTGGTTATTTTTTGTTGTTATTGTAGTTGTCATTGTTGCTTTAGCAGGCCGGGGCTGGGTTCGAATCCACCATCCCCGGTGTATGTGGCCGGTGCCCTAACCATTGGGCTACAGGCACCAAGCCCAACTTCCTGTTTTTAACATGTGCCCTTTGACAGTCCAAACCTTGGTGTTCGGAGGGTAGGATTCTGAGGCCACATCTCCATAGAACTCCTTCCTGGGTAATAGCTTCCAAACTCCTAATCATGGGCAGAATGGCTATAAAAATCTCCAGAGAACATTTGTTCATTTCTAAATTAAGTGTTTGCCCTGCCCACAAGGGTAGGAACCAACTAGGGGATTCCATATACTTGCTTAATGTTATGAAGATTTTTGTTGTAATCTTTAGTACCTTTCCTCTTTTTTCTTTGACTAGTGGTGTTAGCTTTATTCTCACTGCCTTTTTTTTTTTTTTTTTTTTTTGTAGAGACAGAGTCTCACTTTATCGCCCTCGGTAGAGTGCCGTGGCCTCACACAGCTCACAGCAACCTCCAACTCCTGGGCTTAGGCGATTCTCCTGCCTCAGCCTCCCGAGTAGCTGGGACTACAGGCGCCCACCACAATGCCTGGCTATTTTTTTTGTTGTTGCAGTTTGGCTGGGGCTGGGTTTGAACCCGCCACCCTCGGTATATGGGGCCGGTGCCCTGCTCACTGAGCCACAGGCGCCGCCCCTATTCTCACTGCTTTTTATGAGTAGGCTACCTTTGACACAGAGAGTGGTCCTTGATGGCCCCTGATCACTTTGAGAAAGCTGGAACACTGATGGTGATCTGGCCCCTGGACCAAGCCTGGGAGCTGCCCTCTCTGCTTGGACTTCAGATGTCATCTGATGGCTTTCAGCTGAATGGATAAGTTGTATTTAAAAAAAAAAAGACTAAGAGTTTTCTTCTCCCTGCATGATAAACAAAAAATTATTCTCCAGGGGCGGTGCCTGTGGCTCAGTGAGCAGGGCGCCGGCCCCATATGCCGAGGGTGGCGGGTTCAAACCCAGCCCCGGCCAAACTGCAACAAAAAAATAGCTGGGCGTTGTGACAGGCACCTTTAGTCCCAGCTACTCGGGAGGCTGAGGCAGGAGAATCGCCTAAACCCAGGAGTTGGAGGTTGCTGTGAGCTGTGTGATGCCACGGCACTCTACCGAGGGCAATAAAGTGAAACTCTGTCTCTACAAAAAAAAAAAAAAAAAAAGAAGAAGAAAAAAAAATTATTCTATAGTAATAACAATTTAAGGAAAAAAGCAATGAGGTTTTAGAACTCAAAGAGCAGCTGGTCACAGGACAGTTGTTTCTATACCAGAAGATAGTGTTCTGTCATTCAAGCAAGATGCCAGCTTGTCTTTTACCTACCTCCTATTTTCTGCTTCAGAAACAAAAATTGCATTATGAGAGGGTAGAGAGTTGATTTAGAAGAACCAAAAAGAAGTTGTCGGACTGAAGGGCTTCTAGCCTCATATGAAAACCTGGATGAGATGTGAGAGGAAGGCCCCAGATCTTTAGTCACTTTCTCAATGAACCCTGCAATAGAGACGGGTCACCCTAGAGGGGAACCCAGTGAGTTGTAATTATCGTTCCTTAATTGGTATAGTGGTGGCAACTTAAGCAATGGCTCTAAAAAGGCGAAAATCTACTAAAACCAAATTTGATATTGTCTCCCAAAGCTAACTTAATATAGATCTATCTTAGTTATTGAAATGATGGTAAATTTGAAACCAAGAGTCTTGGGTGCTATCTTTGTCTTGTGGCTTACTAAGTAGTCATAAATAAGTCAATGACCTCTTTGTGTTCCAGTTCCCTTTTAGTAACTGGACTAACTAACCATAGAGAAATTAATACTGGCCCCAAATGCTGATCTGTTTCCTTTAACCCTGAAAACTCCAAGGAACTCCATTTATGACTCCTCGAAGCAGTACAATTTATGAGTTGGCAGATCCCTACTTATCACCCCTAACTTTCTTTCTCCCTAGGCCTTAATGAAATAGACAGAAAGAACAAATGGAGCAGTATCTGGTGCTAGGACTTAGAGCAAAGGGAGTGTAAAATAGTCATGACTCAGCACACCCAGAGAAGTTGGAAAGCTGAAGCCAGGGAGATAAGCAGTGACTGCTACTATTCCTTCCTGGCACTCGGGCTTGTCACCCAGGGCCTGCTGAGGTCATTGCTGGAATGGCACAGGCTTCTGTCCAGTACCTGCTCCAGAAATAGGCCTTGGATGAAGGCACAGCAAGTAAACATCCCACCAGCTGTTGCTGAGTTGCATCCCTCCCAGGCAGACCTACCCGCTAGGACCAATGCTGGAAAAGGAAGGAGGCCCCGTAGCTGCTCCCTGGCCCAGCCTTGGCGTGAATCCCCAAAGGCTGAGAATAGCTCTAGTCACATTAAACAGCCAATATTTTATTGAAAATCCTAAACTATCCCAACAAGCTTTGGCCCTACTTCAGTCATAAGAGCTAAGACAGGGCCCTGCCGTAGGGAGGGAGGGCTGTTTACTTGAGCCCAGGAGTACGTTATTTTAGGGACAGATTCATTCAGCTAACCATTATTTGTTGAGCTCCTGCCATGCTCCAGGCACTGTGTATGGTGTCAAATAAAGCCAAACCACACTTCCCACTGATGGAGGGGGAGATAGGGCCTACCTGATGAATGCTGTAGGGAGTGTAAGCATAGGGTGCTTTAAGAGTGCGTGGGAAAGAGATATGAGAGCCCTAGGCCAGTCAGGGTGGAGGTAGGAGAGAGGCTGTGCTGGAGTCAAGAAAAATGAGTAGGAGGGAAAAGAAATTGAGCAACAAGAGCATGGGGGCTAAGAAGAGTCCTAGAAGAGGAAAACAGTGGGTACAAAGGCTTAAAGGCAAAAGAAAATTTGGAAGATGGAAAGTGGTTGCAGTGTAGCTAAAACACAAAGAACAAAAGAGGAAGTGACCAGGTGCAGGTGGAAATTGATAAGGCCAGATGTGAAAGGCTTTATAAACCATGTTAAGGCATTTGGAATTGGGCGGTGCCTGTGGCTCAGTGAGTAGGGTGCCAGCCCCATATGCCAAGGGTGGCGGGTTCAAACCCAGCCCCGGCCAAACTGCAACAAAAAATAGCCGGGTGCCTGTAGTCCGAGCTGTTCGGGAGGCTGAGGCAAAAGAATCGCGTAAGCCCAAGAGTTAGAGGTTGCTGTGAGCCGTGTGACGCCACGGCACTCTACCCGGGGGCGGTACAGTGAGACTCTTGTCTCTACAAAAAAAAAAAAAAAAAAAATAGAATTTGGAATTTATTGTGGGGGAACAGGGAGCTAACAGGTGATTGTAAGAGGGCAAAACAAGATCAGATTTACATCTAGAAAAATGGTTATGGCTGCCATGGGCTTGACATGATTAAATTGATTGGAGGCAGACAAATTATTCAACACTTGGCAATGATATATCTGCATGAAATGATGCAAATGAAGGGCTCATGGCTTTTGTTTTTCTTTTTTACTTTTATTTATTTATTTTTTTTTGAGACAGAGTCTCACTTTGTTGCTCTTGGAGAGTGCTATGGCATCATAGCTCACAGCAGCCTCAAACTCTTGGGCTCAAGCAATCCTCTTGCCTCAGCCTCCCCAGTAGCTGGGATTACAGGTGCCTGCCATGACCCCAAGCCATTTTTAGAGACAGGGTCTAGCTCTTGCTTAGGCTGGTCTTGAAGTCATAAGCTCAAGCAATCTGTTTGCCTCCGCCTCCCAGAGTGCTAGGATTACAGGTGTAAGTCACTGCTCCCACCTGATTTTTTGTTATTTTTTCACTGTTATAGAAGAAATAGAATCATGTATGGCAGATTGAGTTGTTCAAAGATTGTATCACATCCCACACATTCATGTTACAGTGAGATATGGACATTCCTCCACTGAGATGTTGGGTTAATATTCTCCTTTTGAGCCTGAACAGACCTATGTAACTCCCTTGCTGATAGAGTACAGGGCAAATAAAGTGATAAAGTGACTTCTAAGCCAAGTCATTCCATCTGGCCTCTCTCTCCCTTTCTCTCAACATGTTCCTTGGCAGTTCTGAGTTAGCATGTTAAGAAGTCAGGCAGAGGGAGAAAGTGAGGCTCAGGGTGTCTCACCCCAGGCTCCAGATATATCAGTGCTTCAAATGATAACAGCCTCCAGCCTTCAAGCCACCCCGATACACCATGATCTAGGTTTCAGATTTTATGTTGATAATTTTAAGCATTTAATTTTGGAGTCCTCTCTCATTTGTGACAGTTTCTTTTTTTTTGAGACAGAGTCTCACTATGTCACCCTCAGTAGAGTACTGTGGCATCACAGCTCACAGCAACCTCAAATTCTTGGGCTTAAGCGATTCTTTTGCCACAGCTTCCCAAGTAGCTGGGGCTACAGGTGCCTGTCACAATGCCTGGCTATTTTTTTGTTGTTGCATATGTTGCTGTTGTTTAGTTGGCCTGGGCCGGGTTCTTTGAAACCCCCAGCCTGGGTGTATGTGGCTGGCGCTGTAACCACTGTGCAATGGGCGTTGAGCCCAGTTTTAATACTTATGCCTGCTACAGTATGGAGGGGACCAGCTGTGAGATAGTTCCAGTTGTCTAAGAAAGCTTTCCATCTTAGGCCGGACAGAAAGGTTTCTGCAAAGAAGGGTGGTAAGAAGAAGGGCCATTCTGCCATCAACGAGATGGTGACTTGAGAATACACCATCAACATTCACAAGTGCATCCATGGAGTGGGCTTCAAGAAGCGTGCCCCTGGGCACTCAACAAGATCCGGAAATTTTTCATGAAAGAGATGGGGACTCCAGATTTGCACATTGATACCAGGCTCAACAAAGCTGTCTGGGCCAAAGGCAAAAGGAATGTCCCATACCATATCCCTGTGGGTTGTCCAGAAAATGTAATGAGGATGAAGATACACCAAACAAGCTCTGTACTTTGGTTACCTATGTACCGGTTACCACTTTTAAAAGTCTACAGTCAACATGGATGAGAACTGGTGACTGTTAGATACATCAAATAAAAGTTATAAAACCACAAAAACAAAATAGAGAAATGATGATAACGAGGACTTTTTCCACTTAAGATGTAGAATGATGCAAGAAAATGTCCCTTCACGATAACAGTGTGAAAAGGCCAGATAACATACAAAATTGTAACTTTACTTGAGCCCTTCAGAAAGCCCTTCACAAGGCAAGTAAGTAAAGCCCTTCCACGGAGAGATAGCAACATAAGAACTGTTTCAACTTTGGTAAAGATGTGACCCTTATTACCATCCGGTAAGAAGAAACCAAGAAAAATGTTAACAAAATTTTAAAGGTTATATGTAGGCTAGTGTGTCAGTTTAGAATTGCTGAGCACTATTCCAGACACAAGGGAGTTTGCACTCAAAGACAACCTTTTCTCCCTGCAGGCTTCCCGTAGGGCTCATGAGAAAAAGTGGGAACAGGGCAGGAGACAGAGGGAGCTTTCCTCCTTGGCGACACAGGCATGCAGGAATTGATTAGGTGGCTGCTGGTGGAAGGCAAAAAGCCTCAACTCTTCCACAATCTTCTCCTTTAAGCGAAAGCTTCAGACCTCTGGGGCAGGGACAATAAATTCTTGCTGTGGGGGAGGAATAAATGCAAAACTCATCTGTCTCTGATGAAGGATAAAACTTTCTTGCCCTTCCTGAGGCCAAAGATCCACCGCTTCTAGAACAGAAGCAGAATCTCTCTACCTCAGGGGCAAAAGCAGGAAACTACCTCAGGCTGAAGATTCAAGCAAAGGTCTGCCCTGTTTGGGGAGAGGGCAAGAAACTCTGGCTCACCCCAAACAAACCACAGATATAATGCAGAGTTTGGCTACCATGGGGCGAAAAGGAGCAGAAACTGAGAAAGCCCCACTCTTGTAGCTCAGGAATAGGACTTGCTTAAGATTGAAGCTGGGGGGTGTGACTCATAATCCCAGTATTTTGGGAGGCCCAGGTGGGTGGTTTGCTTGAGGCCATGCATTCAAGACTAGCCTGGGCTATATAACTAGATAGCCCCCTCCCCTACCCTCTATCTGTACAAAAAAGTAAAAAATTAGCAGGGCGTGGTGATATGCACCTGTAGTCCCCCAGCACTTCTCAGGAAAGCTGAGGTGGGAGATTGCTTTAGCCTGGAGTTGGAGGTCACAGTGAGCTATAATTGCTCCCCTGCACCACTCCCCCACCTCCCCAGGAGACAGAGTGAGATTTTTGTCTCTAAAAGAAATAAAAAATAAAAGACAAACATGCTATCAGAGATGAACTGTTTCAACAAGCTGTTTGGTAGCTAGGAATAGCTAAAGAAAGAACCGGTGAACCTGAAGATAGATCAATAAAAATCATCTGAACTGAAAACGGAGTGGGGTAAAAAGAAAACAAAGCAAAACCAAGTTCCCAGGAGCTGTGGGACAATAAAAAAAAGCCGCAATACATGTAATTCCAGTCTCAAAAGGTGAAGAGAGAACAGAGCAGAAGAAATGTTGAAGAGATGGTGGTTATGTGATTGAAGTTTGGCAATGAAGCGAGAGAGAAGTGGATATGAGGAGCATTTGCTAGAAGAACCACTGGGAATTGGTAATAGGGTGGAAGGAAACGTGGCATCTGAGTGCCATCTTGGGATCTGCAGGAGCTCACACAAGGTAGTACTATGTGGTGAGCAAGTGACAGTGCTAGAGAGCCAGGTCTAGCTCTCTCCCCAGTGTGGCTGTGGATACAGCCCTGTTGCTATTCCACACTGCCTCCTACAGGCCAAGTGGAGCAACAGTGAGCCCCTGCTCCTTGATTCCCCCACCCTCCCGCCCCTAGACTTTCCTGAATCCTCAATGTACTGGCCCCTTGGGGTCCACAAATGACCTTCTGGATCCTTGAGTGCAGCATTTGGACTGAATCCAAAATTTGTTTCAAGGGGCGGCGCCTGTGGCTCAAAGAAATAGGGCACCGGCCCCATACGCTGGAGGTGGTGGGTTCAAACCCAGCCTCGGCCAAAAACTGCAAAATTTGTTTCATAAGTTTAGATTTAGGCTGGGCAAGTTGGCTCACACCTGTTATCCTAGCACTCTGGGAGGCTGAGGTGGGTGGATCACTTAAGCTCAGGAGTTTGAGACCAGCTTGAGCAAGTGTGAAAATGAAAAAATGAAAAACTGAGGCAAAGGGATCACTTGAGCCCAGGAATTTGAGGTTGCTGTGAGCTATGCCATGGCGCTCTACTGAGGGCAACAAAATGAGACTTTGTCTCAGAAAAAAAAGAAAAAGTAGATAATCTCTAGGACCAATTATTTTTTTTTTGCAGTTTTTGGCCGGGGCCAGGTTTGAACCCACCACCTCCAGTATATAAAGCTAGCGCCAACCTCCTTTGAGCCACAGGTACCGCCTGACCAATTTTGATTCTTCAATTTGATGTCCTTTTTTGGATGAGATTATCAACTATTAGTTCAGCATGCCAAGGTGCAGCATGGTCTTTGACACGGTGCCTGAGCAAGGGAGACAGGATGGAGAGTGTAGGTTGGATAAAAGTAGACTCAGGTGTCTGAACAATCATTTCAAAGGTTAAACTCGTTTATTGATAAACTTGACATGCTGCTGTTTTTTTTTTTTTTCTTTTCAGCTAACATTTTTACAATGATTTGGATGGGTGCAGAGAAGTCATCTTTATCAAAAATGAGAGAGATTGCTAATTGAATAACAGAATCCCTATTCTAAAATTTTTCTATAGATAGGAGTGATAGGATGAAGTATGAAACCTAATATGGATAAATTTGAGATCTTTCATGTAGGGTCAGAAATTAAGTACACAAGTAGAGAACAAAGTAGAATTATGTAATAATTTGTTCTAGTGACAGAAGTCAGACAGTCTAGGCTAAGCCATAAAGGGACATTGATTGAGGACAGAAATGGAGTTGGCCTCAAGTGCAGCAGAACCCAAGGACTCCTTCAGCCTCTTTTTCCTTCTATTCTTGACTCTTCTCTGTATATTGGTATAGCACAGAGAGCTCAGGGCTTACATCATTCCAGCTGAGTAACTCTGGAGGAAAGATAGCAGTTTCTAACTTCATATAATAAATCCCAGGGAAGCCTGGGCGCAGTGGCTCACACCTATAATCCTAGCACTCTGGGAGGCCAAGGTGGGTGGATTGCTTGACCTCAGGAGTCCAGAGACCAGCCTGAGCAAGGGCGAGAACCCCATCTCTACTAAAAACAGAAAAACTATCAAGGTATAGTGGTGAGTGCCTGTAGTCCCAGCTACTTGGGAGGCTGAGGCAAGAGGATTGCTCAAGTCCAGGAGTTTGAGGTTGCTGTGAGCTATGATGCCACGCACTCTACCCAGGGCAACAAAGTGGGACTCTGTCTCAAAAAAAAAAAGGTAAATAAATTTATTTATTTATAAACATGTTCACTGCTGGACTAATGACCATGGCTGGAGTAAGACCCATGGCTAGGGGTACACGATAATGTGGTTAACAATCCCACCAGAACCATGTAAAAATGGAAAGTGGAGGAAGGTTGTTGTTACCTGAAGAAAGGGAAAAAGGTCACTGAGAACCCAAAACAACAGATGTTCAGTGTCTTAACAGTTCAATTGAATCAGTGGTGTTATGTAGCTGCTAAAAGAAGATAAAATTCTAGGAATCAATGGTGGTAATATACTTGGGGCCATAGTAATGTAAAAATACACTCTGGTCTGGTAATCCCACCCTGAAAGCATCATCTGGGTCCTACACTGTAAGGGGAATATTGACAAATGGCAATGTTCCTTGGAGGAGAGATCCAGGGTAAGGAGGTTCAGAAGATTGCATCATTTGAAGGAAGGACAAGTAGATTGTTTTGCCTGGAAAAGGGAAAGTGTAATAGAGACCCAGTTGGTTTTTAAATATTTGGAGGAGTCTTGGGTAGAAAGCCGAGACACCAAAGTATAAGGAGAAACTAGGACTAGTGAGGAGAAGTTTCAGGGAGACCAATTACCTTTTAGTGTAAGGAGAACTTTCTAATAGCTGTTCAATAATGAACCAGCCCCATATACTGAGGGTGGCAGGTTCAAACCCGGCTCTGGCCAAAACTGCAACAAAAAAATAGCTGGATGCTGAGGCAAGAGAATCACCTAAGTCCAAGAACTGGAGGTTGCTGTGAGCTGTGATGCTATGGCACTCTACCGAGGGTAACAAAGTGACTCTGTCTCTAAAAAAATAAGATAATGAGCTCCCTGTCACTAGAGATGTTTAGGTAGATGTCAGGTTATAAAGGGGATTCCCGTGTTGAATAGAAAGTTGGATCAGGTCACCCCTAAGATCCCTTCCGGTTATGAAAGTCTGTGGTGGTCCACTGGACACCTCTGGGGGCTTGCTGCTAGTGAAGTCAGCCCTGGCCTCCTGCGTCTGGAAGGAAAAGCCGGTGAGTTCTCCTTTCCCCTGCCTCCCCTCCCTAGCTGATAACTCCTTCCCACAAACACATGATCACCTACCAACCAGCAGTCAGAGGCAGAGCCCTCTAACACTTATCTTAGCCCAGCCCTGTGAGACAGACTCTTGGGCTGGGAAGATCACCTAAAGGAAGCTCTTGTGCTATTTTGTCTCTTGTCTCTGAACACAGCCATGAGATAAAAGGCTGGACATAGGCAGTTTATTTTAGAGGGTAAGCAGGAGTGAGGGAGCAAGGAGGAATGTGACAGTGTCCTGTGTTGAGTAGGTCCACTGTGCGCCGTTAGGGCTTGGTCCCTGGGATCACTCTGAGGAGCCATAGAGTTTTCCCACTGAGTAATGGGGGAAAACTCATGTTGGATATAATCCACTGATGCCCATTCCTCATTGGTGAAGGTTTGCTCCTTGGAATTGTTAAGCCCCTGCCACGTCAAGGCTGCTCTGCAGGGTCTGAAAAAATCTCAGGCAGGGCAGCACCTGTGGCTCAAAGGAGTCGGGCACCAGCCCCATATACCAGAGGTGGCAGGTTCAATCCCAGCCCCAGCCGAAAACTGCAAAAAAAAAAAAAAAAAAAACTCAGGCAGAGAAGCAGAGAGGTGGAAAGCTCTGTGAGTACACAAGAATTGTCCACCATAGCTCCGAGTGCTCACAGAGGTGGGCCAGAACTGGCCTCATCCCTTGTCTACCCAGTCCAAGGTCCATCTTCCAGGGCAGTATAGGACCTTTGATTTTTCACATTCCAGCCTCTGTGGCCTAGTGTGGGGAGTGGTTCTCCCAGGTTGGCTAGTTCAGCCCAATGTCTGCTCACAGTTGTCTCGGGCTCAAGTATCCCTTCTGAGCCCAGCTTCCTCATCAGGCCCTCTGGCCTGAGGGCACTAGGGTTGTGGGCACTCCAGCCTGGCACCTCTTCAACTTTATAACCACGACCACCTGCAACATGTTGACATTAGAGACACTGATTGTACTGTCCCTTCTACATATGGTCAAAGTCAGGATAGGTCAAAGACTGGATGGACCCCAGTTTCATCTGCTGATAGCTGAATTATTTTCTAAAAAGAACATGCTAAAGAAGGACTAAGAATTCAAAGACCCTGAGAAACCTCACTCAAAGCCTTGAAGACGCTTGAAAGATGAGAAATAATGGCACAAATGTTGGAGGCAGGGTTCCTGGCCAGGCCCTGAAGACTGATCAAACGGGCCCAGCAGTCCTGATAGGTCTCCTCTGGTTGCCTTGGTCAGAGATCTGAATCCATCTTGTGCTTCCTCCCTCCCCTCTTAGCCTCTTACCCCCACATTCCTCTCTGGTACTCACTGTCCAGCCTGTTTCTTCTCTCCTCCATGTTAATTACCTCCAGGAGCTTTGTCATCTCTGATGTGCACACTCACTACTCCCTAAATTTTGCTTTTTTTTTTTTTTTTTTTAAATCATCCCTGTTCAGTGTTCTCTTGCTCATTTAACTCCTGGGAGAGGTGAAGCCGAGAGTATATATTTATGATGAATTTGGAGTAAAATGGAATCAAGAGCCTTCTAGGACAGGAGGAGTGTATGTGTGTGTGTGTGTAAGTTTAGGGCAAGACCCCCTCCTTAAGGTGGCAAATGTCACCATCCACAGAAAGAATCTGGGCAACAAATCAACTCAGACCCCACCTGGGACCTCAGAGAGGATGAGAAAAACAGCAACTTAACTGCACAGGGAAGTGTTCTGGAATGGAAGCAGGGGCAGTGGAGAGCTGACTTCTCTCACACCTCTCTGGTTCCTGCCTCGCTGGCCCTGTTCCTTACTCTCAGTCTGGCGTCTTGGTGCCTCCCTTTGTCTCTTATTTCTATTCCAGCCTCTGTTTTGCTTTATTCATCCCTCAGTCCTCCGTGGCCAAGGCTCTGTCCCCACCTCACTTTCCAGCATCTTTGTGTTCCTGGTGGCAGCCCTCAGTATGCCTGTTCTTTGGCTCTGCAAGGGTACACACCTCTAACTTTGTCAGATTTTCTGGGTGTCTGTCTCTCTGTATTCCCAGAGGTCCTGTAACTCCAAAACCCTGGGAGTGGCTTTTCTGCGAATGAAGCCTGGGACAGCCACCCAATGTGCTGAGGAGGTGGCTAAAGACATTTCCAGCCAAGCAGTTGTCATGGCAACAGCCAGGGCGGGCCAGGCGGTGGGGCTGGGGTGGGGGGGGGATGCGTAAAACCACGTGGGCCTGACCTTTCCATGGGTGTCAGGTTTGAGCGGGAGGTGGGGAAAATAGCCACAACTGCTTCCCTCTGGCCCAGCCCTCAGGGCTTGTGGGCTGGGCTGAAGGAGAGAGGGAGAAACTGAGAACTGGTACAGTTGGCAAGAGTGAAGAAGAGAGACAGGGCGTTAGCTGCAGCCACCTAGAGAAACCATGGAACAAGGACAGGAGCACAGGTCTGCACACACGTACACACGTTCCCAGGGTGGTCCCCCGCAGACTGGCATTGTGAACTGACCTGTGGAGAGCACTAGACGTCAGCCCCCCCATCCCCACCCCGGGCTCAGCTCGTGCTTCTCCAACCAGCAGCTTTGAGGGGAGGTTATTAAAGGTCAGCTCCCCACACTCAGAGCTCCCCTGGACTCCTTCGGATCAAATGTCACTTTTTCCATATTATAAAAGCCTTTATTGCTCTAAGGAAAATATGCTAAAATAAAATGAACCAAATGATTCTTTTAAAAATAGAAATATTATAAATGCAAAAGTCCAAAGGAAAACACTCAAAGTGAAAAGCATCTCAGTCCTCCCTCTGCTTCTGCCAGGTCTGAAAATTCTTCCACTGTTGCTTCCCATGCTACTAGCTGAGGGGACAGAGACGGGCCTGGGCTCCAGGGCCCCCTCTCTGGCAAGGGTTCAGGAAGGGAAGTCCGATTACTTGTTGCCCAAGTGTGAAGAGGACTTGGATCCACTGGTAAGGAGATTCCATTTCTCTCCATTGCTTCTCTCTCTTCTACTGGGACATACATTCAGGCAACAGCCAGAGATGCCACAGGTGCCCTGTGACCCCTTTAGGGAAGGGTGAGGGGTTCAGGGCAGCCTCAGCTTAGCTCTGTGGTGAACACAGCTCACCTGTGAATCCCATTTCCAGACTTTCAAATCATGGCCATGCAAGAGATCTCAATTTTTCTGAGGCACACTGCTATGGAAAATAAGATCACAGATTCACGATGAAAAATAAGGTCTTCTTTATTGCAGCTCAATTTACAATTGCCAAAATGTGGAAACAGCCTAAATGCCCACCAACCCAGGAATGGATTAACAAGCTGTGATATATGTATACCATGGAATACTATTCAGCCATTAAAAAAAATGGAGACTTTACATCCTTCGTATTAACCTGGATGGAAGTGGAAGACATTATTCTTAGTAAAGCATCACAAGAATGGAGAAGCATGAATCCTATGTACTCAATTTTGATATGAGGACAATTAATGACAATTAAGGTTATGGGGGAGAAACAGAAAGAGGGACGGAGGGAGGAGGGTGGGGCCTTGGTGTGTGTCACACTTTATGGGGGCAAGACATGATTGCAAGAGGGACTTTACCTAACAATTGCAATCAGTGTAACCTGGCTTATTGTACCCTCAATGAATCCCCAACAATAAAAAAAAAGAAAAAAAAAGAAAAATAAGGTCTTCTGTTTATTGGAGATCTACATTCAGGAAAGACATGACATGAAGGGTCGCTCACTAGTCAAGGTGTGGGTGACCTGACACATCAGCATTACAGACTTTTTTTTGTGAGGAGTCTCAGTTGCCCTCAGTAGAGTGCTGTGGCATCGTAGCTCACACAATCTCAAACTCTCTGGGCTCAAGCAATCCTCTTGCCTCAGCCTCCCTAGTTTTTGGGACTACAGGTGTCCACCACAATGCCCAGCTATTTTTAGAGACGGGGTCTTGCTGTTGCTCAGGTTGGTCTTGAACTCCTGAGCTCAGGCAATCCACCTGCCTTGGCCTCCCAGAGTGCTGGGATTACAGGCATGAGCCATTGTGCCTAGCAGT
Organism: Nycticebus coucang; assembly: GCF_027406575.1. NCBI lineage: Eukaryota > Metazoa > Chordata > Mammalia > Primates > Lorisidae > Nycticebus > Nycticebus coucang. The sequence continues at coordinate 42,461,601 of NC_069785.1, read as the reverse complement.
ATTGCAGGGTTTTTGCTACATGGGAGCATCCCCTTCGTGCTGCTCAGGAAAAGAGGACACTGGCAAGACAGGGGTCAGCACACTCTGTGATCCTAGTTATAATGGCACGCTACAAAAAGGAAAGTTGGAATGAGTGTCGTTTATATATATTTAAAATGGTCACAGTATTACTGAACAGTGAGGATTTTTGAGACTAATCTTTCTCCAATTCATAGGTTACTGATATGTGTTATGCCGAGGGAGCTGGGCATCCTCACTCCTTAGTTCTGCCCCTACAGAACTATCAGTGAACCCCTCCTGCCTCTTCCCTGTGTTCTGGAAACCTTCATGTACCTGTGCCCTCCGGAGCAGTGGGCAGAGGACAAGGCAGCTATCAGTGCTCTGACACCCACACGTAGGGTCAGGCTCCCCACCTAGCCCTCAGGACACATGTGCTGTACCGTTTACTGCGTGGGACTCAGGAGTGGACTACAGCCTAGTGCTAAGCCCCTTCCTTTTTACTTCTGCCTAAACCTCTTCCCTCCAGCTCTGCCTTTTCTGTCAGTTTCTCAGCTCATCTCTGATCCCCTCCAGCTCAGCATCTGGGGCTGGAAAAGTTGCCCAAGGATTCTGATAAAGTCACAGAACATCTGCCTCACACCTGCAGTGGTGTAACCTGGACAATTGATCCTGGCAGGCTGTGACCCCTAGTGCTTCATTAGAATCCATCCCTTCTCTCTCCACGCATGCTCAGGGGCAGGCCTGCCATGTCTCCTGGATGTTCACTGGGCTAGGACAGGCCACCACTATTTCGTGTCTTCTTCCTCTGCTCACTCTATGCCCTTTGCCAAAAGCATCTTTTCTGGCTCAGTTCAAATGCTACTGTACAAGTGAAGCTTTCCTCAATCACCCTAGGTGATTCTGTGGCCCCACAGAACTTTTTTCTTATCATACTGTAACAGTTGTGTCTCTTCTTTCACATCTGCGTCTCCTGGGAGTTGCTCTGTGGAATGGACTGGGTCATATTGACCTGTGGGCCTCCACAGCCTGGCTTGGAGCTGCTCATTAAGTATCTGTTATTGCTGTTGGCCTTCACCGAGAGGCTTTTTGGTCTGAGATGGGAACTGGAGAAGGTCCCAGACTTCCCAGAGACAACAGGCATACCTGCATGACAATGAGTCGGGGGTATAATGTGTCACATATGCCCTCCTTGCCAGGTCAGAGCACCCTCCTGCTGCAGGTTCTATAGAGCCAGGCTAGTTGCAAGACAGGGGACTCCTCCCCTCTGAGAAAACCCTGGTACCTCACCTGGGATGGGGGATGGAAGAGCAACACCTGGCTGGTGCCTGAACCCTCATTCTCCAGCCCGGGGCAGCCAACCCCTGTAGCTGTTCCCTCATCCAGTGGCTTCACCAAGCCCCCCTTGCTGCGCCAGAGAGAGCTTGAAGAGCAGGCGGGCTCAGAGTGGGAGGAGAGGGCCAAGGACATCCTTCCTGCCTTCTCTCCTGCCCTTTCCTCCTGGCAGCTGCAGCTGTGCTGCGTGATGTGGAACTGAGCACAGTCTTAATTACCACTCAGCCCTGCTCATTAATGTCTCTGGAAGCCAGAGAAGCCCCGAGTTAGGAAGCCTCAGTCACAGCAGAGACCCAGGCCGCAGGCCTCTTGGGTGATCACTAGTCCCGCAGCTCCTGGATTGTGTCTATGCAACTTGGGTTCCCTTTTGGGGCCCCCAGAGGGAGATGCCCCTCCCTAGGATGGGGGAAGGGCTGAAGCTGGAGGTTGCCACTGCTGAGTTAATCTTCCTGATGCACAGCTCTGATCAAAAAAGCTGTAATGTTTCTCTTGCTGACTGCATAAAGCCTGGAGTCCTTGGCTTAGCAGTCAAGACCTTTTATGATCTGGTCCCACAGGACTTTCCTAATCTAATTTCTCCTTCCATTCTGGCACACATGGAGGGAAGGCTCGGCCTCCTCATGGGCTCTCACTTGTGTGTGCAGAGCACTGTAGGGACAGCATATGGTGAAACATGTGACACTCCACTGTGATCAGAGAAAGACGAACGAATGATTAAATAAACTACATGCACTCAAATCCAGCACACTTACCTGATGACTTACCTGCCTTCGGAGGAACTTAACCAAGGCGCCTGGTATGTTGTTCAGCCTGCATCATTATTATTACTATTTTCTGGTAGTGAAATGGAATAAAGAACCATGAAGTGCCTGAAGACTGAACAAAAGGAAGCTGAGTGGAGGTGGAGAGAAGGGTGGGCCCTGAAAATTATAAACCCATAGGCCCGATTTCAATACCTAGAAAAACTCCTTCATAAAAACCCACTTGTAAACACCTTGAAGAACAAATGAGACAACACACATGAAAGCACTTTTTGAACTGTAAAGGGCTTTAGAAATATAAGGTGTTATTCTGTAATATTTCTGCTCAGTGCAGACTTTAAAACAGATACTATGGGAAGGCTGGAGATATTTGATAATGGCTCATTACCCATAAGGTACTCATACAATTTGGGCTGTTTCATTTAATTAGTCATTACCTCTTGTGTACACTACTGCAGAAGCCTCCTAAATGGCCTCCCCACCTCTGCATTCTCTCCTGTTCCATTCATCATACACGCCACTGCTGGCTTAATCTTTCTGATGCACAGCTCTGATCAGATACTTATAATGTTTTTCTTGCTGACTGCTTAAAGCCTGAAGTCCCTGGCTTAGCAGTTAAGACCCTCAAAATCTGGTCCCACAGTGGTTTGCACCTGACTTCCCTCCTTCCATCCTGGCAGGCATAGGCTCAGGAAGATCAGTTCTCTAAAGTTAAGACCACGCAAATCCAAAGCAGCAGATCTTGGAGCCAACTCCTCAGATCTGGACACCTGACTCCAAGACCAACATCACTTTCTCACTTTGACGGTGCAATGGACTGAGTGTTTGTGTCCCTCCAGAATGTATATCTTGGAATGGTAATCCTGAAACGATAGTGTTTGGAGGTGGGACTTTGAGGAAGTAATTAGGTCATGAGAGTGGAGCCCTTACGAGCGGGATTATGACCTTACAAGAAGAGGCCAGAGACCTACCTGGCTCCCTCTGCCATGTGAGGATACAATAAGAAGTTAACACTATGAAATCCCAAAGAGGACCTTCCTCAGAACCTGGGCCTATGGCACCCTAACCTTAGACTTCCAACGGCCAGAAGTGTGAAAAATAAATGCTTGTTTAAGCCACCCAATTTATGGTATTTTGTTACAGCAGCCCAATCTGACTAAAACAGACGGACATTGCTGCAATGATCTTTCCATATAGAGCTTTTTCTCTTCTTTTTTTTTTTTTAGAGACAGAGTCTCACTGTACCGCCCTCGGGTAGAGTGCCGGGGCGTCACACGGCTCACAGCAACCTCTAACTCTTGGGCTTCCGCGATTCTCTTGCCTCAGCCTCCCGAGCAGCTGGGACTACAGGCACCCGCCACAACGCCCGGCTACTTTTCTGTTGCAGTTTGGCCGGGGCTGGGTCTGAACCCGCCACCCTCGGCATATGGGGCTGGCGCCCTTCTTACTGAGCCACAGGCACTGCCCAGCTTTTTCTCTTCTTTGAAAAAATTTCCTTGGGACAAATTCCCAGCAGTGGGATTACCAGGACAAAAGACATTGATATTTTAAATGGCTGTGTGAATTGACATAAAACTTCACAAAAAGCTAGGCTGATTTATATTTTAGTCAGTGATGTAAAATATATACAAGTTTCATCAGATTGTCTTCTCTCATAGTGGTAACTTTTTTTTTTTGCAGTTTTTTGGCCAGGGCTGGGTTTGAAGCCCCCACCTCCGGTATATGGGTGCCCTATTCCTTTGAGCCACAGGCGCTGCCCCCAGGGGTAACTTTTAAACAAATTGCTAATTGAATAAGATATTTGTTTCAGTTTGAATTTCTTTGACTATTAAGGTGGGATAGGTCCCATAAATTGGTATACTCTTTATATTTTGTCTTGTATGAATTATTGAAGTATTTGTGTTTCAGAAGCTGCTATTTTTAAAACATAAAATTATGACAGGGCAGTGCCTGTGGCTCAGTGAGTAGGGCGCCGACCCCATATACCAAGGGTGGCGGGTTCAAACCCGGTCCCAGCCAAACTGCAACAAAAAATAGCCAGGCGTTGTGGCGGGCGCCTGTGGTCCCAGCTGCTTGGGAGGCTGAGGCAAGAGAATCCCGTAAGCCCAAGAGCTGGAGGTTGCTGTGAGCTGTAACACCACGGCACTCTACCGAGGGCAATAAAGTGAGACTCTGTCTCTACAAAAAAAAAATAAAATAAATAAAAGACAATCTTGAAGGTTAGATATGGTGGACTTGATAAAATCAGAGCAGAGGTCCCTGTCGGACAATGTCAGATATATAAGCTATCTCTCAAGAAAGTCTTAAAAAATTTTCAGTTTAAACAACTTAAATACTGGTCTACATTTAAAAGGAGAACTTAGAAGGAAGACATCATCCTGGACTCAGTACTTTTCCAGACCTTGTCCATGTGTCCTAACACTAGTCCTAAACACTAATTATTTATTTCAAAGTCAATTTGGTGACTATATGATTGAATTGAAACAGCAATCCTTTTTAAAAATGCTATGTTAAAAATTATTTTATTTTATTTATTTATTTATTTATTTATTATTATTATTATTTTTTTTTGCAGTTTTTGGCTGGGGCTGGGTTTGAACCCACCACCTCCAGCATATGGGGCCGGCGCCCCACTCCTTTGAGCCACAGGCAACGCCCAACAATTATTTTATTTTTTGACCAAATAATATATACTCTTGGTATAAAAGTCAAAACATCTAAAAGGGTATACAGTGAAAAAATGTCTCCTACTTGGTCTTTCAGTCCCTTGCTTCCCTTTGTGAAGACAGACACTAGCATTACCAATTCTTTGTGTATCCTTCGAGGGCTATTCTGTGTACCTCTGAGCTTCTGTGTCTATATTACTAATAGAAGTGACAGAATATAATACTTACAAGCCAAAACTTTGCTGTTTTGGAGAACATTTCCATCAGTCCATAGAAAGCGTAAATATGTTTTTAAAAACCGTAGTGCCAGCTTGGTGCCTGTGGCTCAAGTGGCTAAGGTGCCAGCCACATACACCTGAGCTGGCGGGTTCAAATACAGCCCGGGCCGCCAAACAACAATGACAGCTGCAACCAAAAAATAGCCGGGTGTTGTGGTGGGTGCCCGTAGTCCCAGCTACTTGGGAGGCAGAGGCAGGAGAATCACTTGAGTCCAGGAGTTCGAGGTTGCTGTGAGCCATGATGCCAAGGCACTCTACCAAGGTTGACAGCTTGAGGCTCTGTCTCAAACAAACAAACAAACAAACAAAAACTGTTGTGCCTTATCACTGTGTTCTACTCTAAGACAACTCAATAAACAAAAATCCAATCCACACGTGGTGGGACACAATAATCAGAGGGAATTTACCTAACAAAGGCAATAAGTGTAACCTAATTATTTGTACCCTCAATGAATCCTAAACAATAAAAATTTTTTTTTTTTTATTGGGTGTTGTGGTGGATACCTGTAGTCCCAGCTACTTGGGAAGCTGAGGCAAGAGGATCTCTTTTGCCCAAGAGTTGGAGGTTGCTGTGAGCTGTGACGTCATAGTACTCTACTAAGGGTGACAAAGTGAGACTCTGTCTCAAAAAAAAACAAAAAACAAATTGATATCTAGTTCTTCAAGCATTGTAAAAAAATCCAATCCACATGTGCACAACAAATTTGCAAAGAGGCATTTACTTCAAAACTGAGCTTTTATTTCATAGAAATCCTTTAAATATTAAGCCACTTCACATATTTCAGTTTTGTTTCATTGAAATTATGCTTACATATTTATGGCTGAAACATTCTATGAAAAGCAAATACCATTTAAGTCGGAAATTATTTATTTATTTATTTATTTAGAGACTGAATCTCACTCTGCGGTTGAATGACATCATTCATATCTCACAGCAACCTCAAACTCGTGGGCTCAAGTGATCCTCTTGCCTCAGTCTCCTGAGTAGCTGGGACTACAGGCACCCACCATGACACCTGGCTGGTTTTCCTATTTTTTAGTAGACATGGGGTCTTGCTGTTTCTCAGGCTGGGGAAATTATTTATTAAGCAGGTCAAGGGGAAGAAAGTGTGATTATATACTTGAAGAAGTTTATCTTATATAATTCTTCTATTTTTAAGAAATCCACAAATATAATAATTCTTTTAGTTTTTTTTTTTGAGACAGAGTCTCACTATGTCGCCCTGGGTAGAGTGCTGTGGCGTCACAACTCACAGCAACTTCAAACTCTTGCCTTAAGTTTGCCTCAGCCTCCCAAGTAGCTGGGACTTCAGGCACCCACCACAAGGCCTGGCTATTTGTTGTTGTTGTTTAGCAGGCCCGGGTTGGGTTCGAACCCACCAGCCTCGGTGCATGTGGCAGGCACCCTAACCACTTGAGCTACGGGTGCTGAGTCCACAAATATAATAATTCTGTCTGTTAAGTTTCCATTTTATTTAACAAACACCAAAAGTGTGAAGTAGAAGTTATGAGACAGATGGAGTCCGGAGACATCTGAGCTACTCGGCAGGGCCCAGCCTACTATGATTCTATGTCCCAACATGGCACAAGATGTATGTCTCTATATAGACTAAACTTTCACCCTGAATCACACCAAAGGTTGGGGCATAACCTCCGAATATCCTCAACTTCTTTCAATTACATACCCCAGGACTGGCATCCAGGGGTTTATTGAAAACTGTCCCATGCTTTCAGCCTATGCCATCTTTTGGGGAGTAAGTCTCACATGTTTACCACCTGCTGTGCAAAGCAGCAGCTTTATTTTGGGGCAACCAATGCTATCGCTGTGGGATGAGTCCCACATTGTTCACCCCATTTGTACTTTGGATGATCTTTTAAACTTTGATCTTATCTCTCCTTGGCATTTATCTTCCCAAACGGGATCTTAGCCTTTATGCCTATTTCCTAATGGCATAGTTCAAATGTACCATAAAAGTCATTTAATTTGTTCATTTGTCCATGTTCATGAGTACTCTCATCTCTTCCATGTCTTTGCCTAAATGTTAACTTCTCAATATGACCTACTCCAAGTACTCTATTTATTTATTTATTTTTTTTGTGTTTTTTTTTGGCCGGGGCTGGGTTTGAACCCGCCACCTCCAGCATATGGGACTGGCGCCCTACTCCAACTACTCTATTTAAAATGGAAACTCCCTCTACCCCCTTATTCTCCTTATCATGCCCTGATATTCTCTATTACCTGACACCTTTAAACATAATACTTTTCTTATATATTATGTACATTCTTTATTGTGTATTCTATGCCCCGCTACAACCTAAGCTCCATTTTGTCTCTTTAATTTTGTGATGTGTTCCCAAGACTTTAGAGCAGCACTTGGGGCATGGCAGGATTTTCAGAGTCAAATAAGATAATGCCTGTACACAGCTTGGGTGGGCAGCGCCTGGTACCATTCTCATGATGAACTAACATCAGTTCCCTTCTTCATCTTAAATGTCCCTCTGCAGGAGAACATAAAATATGACATCTAATAGAATATTATAAATCATTAAAATGATAATTACAAAGAACGTGTAGCAGTATAGAAAGAGTTTATAACTAACATTAAGTAAAAAAAAAACAGACTACAAACTAGTCCATGATTACAACTGAGTAAAAACAATTCCAAATCTCTACAAAAAATGTGGAGACAAGATAGTGGGCTCACGGTGAGGAAATGTTAAGCAAGAATGAAAATTGGTGTGCCTAGAAACAGATTTCATTTTTTAAATTCACTTTATTTTTTTTATTATCGTTTCAGGTTAATTTGAGGGTACAAAGAATTAGGTCGCAATGTTTGCATTTGTTAGGTAGAGTCCCTCTTAAAATTGTGTCCCACCCCAAAGAGGTGCTTCATACACCCTAACATTGTGCCCTTCTCCCCACTCCCTCATTCCCTTGACCCTCACCTTGAGTTGATTTGAGTTAGAAACAGAATTCAAAAGGAGTTTCTCTTCAAAACATCTTCTTTGGGTACCACCTGATAGGCATCTTGCTACATCATCATAGTACCTGCAGTAAAATGGGTGCTATCAGAGAGAACTACCTTGAAATATTTACTTCCAATCCAATACTCTTCTCTTCCAGATGACTACAATTGCAAAGTAGAGCTTGCTTTGACATCTGATGGGAAGATGATGGTACCCCACCACCCTTCTCTGTACATTACATATGAACACACAAAACCTAACCTTCCACCAGAAGTTTCCCATTAGCTTGTGAACAAGGCCTGCACACTATAATCCACTCATACATACCTCTTCCATCACCAGGGCAACAGCCCTTCCCACACTTCCTTAGTCCTTCCAAGTTACCAGACGAAGGTCATTCTTTTCTCTGTTTGGGGTCCTCGGACCCTTTGCAGTCTCCACATTATGCCTGACAAAGACAAGCCCTGAGTGCAGGCAGAAGAGGCCCCACAGGCTGCAGCCCATGGGAAGGAATTTCATGTCATTTCTTCCCACACTCCTTCATTGCTCTGGCTCTGGCTTTGAGAGCCAGCCCTGGTTCCATCCAAGCCCTGGAGTTAATTATGGCTTTGCCTTTGCTATACTTACCTTCACCCTCAGACTTCCTTTCCTCCACGGTTTTGTTACTTAACTTTGTGATTTGGAGAAGTCAATCTTTCTTGCTTGTTTCCTCATCTATGAAAATGAAACAATGACATTTACTTTAGAGAGTGTTGGTGAAGGAGAAAAGAGACATGCGTGTGAAAGAACACGAGTGACCACAACTGTGGTAGTCAAATCTGAAGCTCACCCATGGGAGCAGCCAGAGCTTTACCTCTCTTCATTTATACATACTCTGCAAGTGCTCTGTGGTGAAGATTATAAGCTGCTCGATCGACTGCTGAGGCTAATTTCTGTTGAAAGGTTATTTTCCATTTTAGCCTATCAGATTTTCAAAATGACTGAAGTTAGGCCACTGGGAGTAGGAAAAATGGCTCTCTCATACACTAGTAGGAGCAGAATAAATGGGTATCATCTTATTTTTTTCTTTTTTTTGAGACAGAATCTCACTTTGTCACCCTTAGTAGAGTGCTGTGGCATCATAGTTTACAGCAACCTCAAACTCTTGGGCACAAATGATCCTCTTGCCTCAGCCTCCCAAGCAGCTAGGACTACAGGCGCCCGCCACAATGCCTGGCTATTTTTTGTTACAGTTATCATTGTTGGTTAGCTGGCCTGGGCTGGGTTTGAACCCTCCGCTTCAGTGTATGTGGCTGGTGCAGTAACCACTGTGCTACTGCTGAGCTGACACCCAGCTATTTTTTAGAGATAGGGGTCTTACTCTTGCTCAGGCCAGTCTTGAACTCCTGAGCTCAGGCAATACACCTACCTTGGCCTCCCAGATTGCTAGGGTTACAGGTGTGGGCCACTGAACTTGGCCCTGGTGTCTTAGTCCATTTTAAAAGAATACTTGAAATGGGCGGCTCCTGTGGCTCAAGGAGTAGGGCGCTGGCCCCATATACTGGGGGTGGCAGGTTCAAACCTGGCCCTGGCCAAAACTGCAAAACCCCCCCCTGAAACTGGGTAATTTATAAAGAAGAGGAATTTATTTCTTACAGTTCTGAAGGTGGAGAAGTCCAAGGTCAAGGAGTCACTGGTGGGGACTCTCTGTGATGTCCTGAGGCAGCACAGGGCATCACATGGTGAGGGGGCTGAACACGCTGGCTCAGGTTTCTCTTCCTGCTCTTTTTTTTTTTTTTAGAGACAGAGTCTCACTTTATCACCCTCAGTAGAGTGCTGTGACATCATAGCTCACAGCAACCTCCAACTCCTGGGCTTAGGCGATTCTCTTGTCTCAGCCTCCCATGTAGCTGGGACTACAGGTGCCCTCCACAATGGCTGGCTATTTTTTGTTGCACTTTGGCCGGGGCCAAGTTCAAACCCGCCACCCTTGCTATATGGGGCCAGCATCCTACCCACTGAACCACAGGTGCTGCCCTCTCTTCTTGTTCTTATAAAGCCACCAGTTCCTTTCTCAAAATAACTCACTAATTCATTAACCCATTAATCCTTGATCCAATCTTAAAGTCCTCATCCTTCTTTCTTTCTTTTCTTTTTGAGTGCTGTGGCATCACAGCTCACAGCAACTTCAAACTCTTGGGCTTAAGCAATTCTCTTGCCTCAGCCTCCCAAGTAGCTGGGACTACAGGCGCCTGCCACAGTGCCCACTATTTTTTGTTGTTGTTGTTGCAGTTGTTATTTAGCAGGCCAGGGCCAAGTTTGAACATGCCACCCTTGGTGTGTGTGGCTGGCGCTGTAACCACTGTGTTACAGACGCTGAGCCAGTCCTCACCTTTCAATATTACCTCATTGGAGATTAAATTTCTTTTTCTTCTTTTTCCCTCAGGGGCAAATAATGATAGAAATTAAATGTTCCAATTTATTCCATCTTCGTAATTACAGACATTACTGGGCAGGGTGGGTAAACAAAGCAAATAAAGCAAACCTCCCACCCCATCATTTCATCAGATGCAGCCTTTTGGCATTTTTAGAATATGCAGGTTGACTTAATTCATTGATGTGGATTGAGCAGGCAGCAGCAAATCTTGGCAATTTAGGTTCTTCTTCCACAGCGGTTCCAAGTATCTTAATTCCTGAACTACACTGTGGTGTTCGCTGCAACGTTCTTGACGCTTTCCCATTTTAATCTGACACCTCTCTTAAAGGCAGGGAACTGCTAAAAAAGCTGTCTTCCTCTTTGCTAATCCAGGCCACCAGTAGCTTAACTCTTAATTCCTATATATATAAAAAAAAAAAAAAACTGTGCTCCTAAGCATTGTTTGAAAATGTTATGCCCAGATCCCTTTTCAGAGCATTATTTCCCTGAGAGAAAAAAAGAGGTCCCAACCAATTGCTTTCATCAACAATGATCCCAGTGCAGTGTACATATGTCCTTTGCAGCAAAAATCAAGAGGTCAGGCAACCTTGATCATCCTGACTAGTTGATCACTATCTACATACAAGGTATAGTTAAAGCTGATCCCGAACTAAATATTGCAATCATAACCGTAAGAAATTATTTCATTTTAGCACACTGAGTTCTTGCAAGATGCCAGAAAAACTGAGAAATGATCAAAGCAAAGAGTTCACCTTTTAAAACTTGAGGAAAACATCAAGAAGGAGGAAATAAAACTCTTCTTTCCTAAATTCCTCATCAAATCTGATGGCTATCTTCACAGCCCTAGTAAACAAAAATCCAAAATCCTCAATTTCCTGATTTAAGGAATCTGTTTTCAAGGTGACTGTCAAGGTCAAGAACAGTTTTCAGGCTTTTGTTTACCATGGTCCATGAACTCCAGTCCTTCAGTAGGAATCTCTTTCTCCTTTATTGCTTTCTGAACACACTGCTGATGATGCTTAAAGAGGTTGGTGCATGGATTCCCAGAGCCATCCCCCTTGAGAAACTTCTCAGCAAACTAGCGATTGAAGCAATGGTCATACTTGGGCTTCATGTCTGTGCAGGCCTCCCCTATGCTATTCATGGCTACCATAGTGGCTTTTTTTTTTTTTTTTTTTTGCATTTTTTCTTGGCCGGGGCCAGGTTTGAACCCACCACTCCGGTATATGGGGCTGGTGCTCTACTCCTTTGAGCCACAGGCACCGCCCCCCCTATTTTTTTTTTTTTTTTTTGAGGAGTGGGTTGTTCTGTTCCCCAGGCTGGAGTGCAGTGATGCGATCATAATAGCTTATTATAATCTTGACCTCCTGGGTTCAAGTGATATTCCCACTTCAGCATCCAGAGAAGCTAGGACTACTAGCCATCATGCCCAGCTGTTTAGGTCTTCTTCATTTTATATTTCACTTAAATATAAAGATTCAGGGTCTCACTATGTCACCCAGGTTGAAGTACAGTAGCTTGATCACAGCTTACTGCAAACCTTGTACTCCTGGACTCAAGTGATCCTCCAGCCTTAGACTCTCAAAATGCTGGGATTACAGGTATGAGCCACCATGCCCAGTCCAAGGGATTAAATTTCAATGTGAGTTTTTGAGGGGACAAATATTCACACCATAGCACCTAGTACAACAACTAGGACTATTCAGTATGTTTGCTTTAACCAGTTCTCCTTATAGGAGTCTGTTTGAAATATTCACAGATGGGGCAGCGCCTGTGGCTCGGTCGGTAGGGTGCCAGCCCCATGTACCGAGGGTGGCGGGTTCAAACCCGGCCCCGGCCAAACTGCAACCAAAAAATGGCCGGGCGCTGTGGCAGGCGCCTACAGTCCCAGCTACTCGGGAGGCTGAGGCAAGAGAATTGCTTGGCTCCAGGAGTTGGAGGTTGCTGTGAGCTGTGTGATGCCACGGCACTCTACCGAGGGCCATAAAGTGAAACTCTGTCTCTACAAAAAAAAAAGAAATATTCACAGATGTACATAAGGTCATTGGACAAAAAACACTGACTGCAGTATTATATATAATAGAAAAGTTATGGATATAATCTGAATGTCTAAATTTAGTTAAAGAAATTATGGGGTTTTGATGCTACCATGCTATGAAACACCATGCAACTGTCAAAAATAATAATGGAGATTACTTTGTACTGACATGGAAAGATTTTAGCAAAAACAGTAAGGTACAGAATTATTTTCAATTATCTAAAATGGTGCCTGGGATACGGTGGCTAATCAATAAATATTTGTTCAGTTGAAAGAGTATGAGCCCAGCTTGCTTTAAAAAAAAAATTACCAGTCACACATGGTGGCTCACACCTATAATCCTAGCACTTTGGGAGGCCAAGACAGGCCGATTGCTTGAGCTCAGGAGTTCAAGACCAGCCTAAGCAAAAGCAAGACCCTTTCTCTATTAAAAATAGAAAAACTAGCTGGGTATAGTGGCGAATGCTTGTAATTCCAGCTACTTGGGAAGGTATGAGGATTGCCGGAGTCTAAGAGTTCGAGGTTGCTGTGAGCTGTATGATGACATGGCACTCAACCCCAGTGTGACAGAGTGAGACTGTGTTTCAACAAAACAAAACAAAAACGACTAATTAAATTAAATTAAAAAATAAAAATAAGGGCAGCGCCTGTGGCTCAGTGAGCAGGGTGCTGGCTCCATATACCGAGGGCAGTGAGTTCAAACCCAGCCCCGGCCAAACTGCAACAAAAAAATAGCCGGGCGTTGTGGCGGGCACCTGTAGTCCCAGCTGCTTGGGAGGCTGAGGCAAGAGGATTGCGTAAGCCCAAAAGTTAGAGGTTGCTGTGAGCCGTGTGACATCATGGCACTCTACCCGAGGGCGGTACAGTGAGACTCTGTCTCTACAAAAAATAAATAAATAAATAAATAAAAATAAAAAGAACAAATCACTGATATATATAACATACATCAGTCTTAAAAATATTATGTTAAATGAAATAATTCAGACACAAAAGAGTATGTACTGTATCATTTCATTTATATGAAATTCTAGAACAGATAAAACTCAGCTGTAGTGACTGCAGATCAGAGGTTGCCTAGGGCTAACAGGGGTGGGGTTGGCTGCAAAAAGGCAGAAGGGAACTTTCTGGGATGATGGAAAAGCTCTGTTTTCATTGGGGTGGTGATTACATGGGTGTATACCTTTGGGAAAACTTACCAAGTTGCTCTTAAGGTACTTGCTATACATTAAAATGAATGTACTTAAAATGGATACGATTTATTGTATGTAAATTAAACCTCAATAAAGTTGGTTAAAAATTAAAAAAATTTTAAAGTCCACACTTCAGATTTGACTATTATAGATGTTTCAGTTATCTCTATCTCTTATCTGGATCAGGTGCTTCACTAAGTATCATAGTGAATCTGGAAATGGATCCTTGATGAAAATAAATTATTTTTTTCTGAGACAGAGTCTCACTCTGTGCCCTGAGTACAGTGGTTGGTTAATGATATTGACTTCCTTGGAGTGCTAGGATTGTAGGTGTAGTCCACTGCACATTTTTTTTATAATAAAAAAATTTCATTCAACGAATTTTTACTGAAGTAATGCTGGTTGTTTCCTTTCCTGGATGTAACTTGTGATTAGAAACAGGTAAGGAAAGTAAATCCAGAGAATTACTCAAGTTTTCTTACGGTGGAAAACCACCAGCTTGCAGCAGAAACTCCAAGTTTTTCTGAGTCACTGTGTGTCCTGCAATGGTGGGGATTATCATCCTTAAGCTTTGCTGAGTGGCATCTACATAGTGGTTTTATTCGAGGTACCCAGATATTTGAGAATAAACCAGAACTGTCAGATAGTTTAGCTTCCTGTCCATTAGAAATAAAATTTAAAAAGCAGATGTGCACCTAATTTAATGGAAAGACATCTCATGTTGATGGGTCAGAAGACCTAATATGGTTAGCATGCCAATACCCCCCAAATTGATCTACAGATTCAATGTAACCCATAGGAAAATAGCAGCTGGATTTTGTTGGCAGAAACTGTCAAGCTGACTCTAAAATTCATATTGAAATTCCAGGAGCCCATAAGCTAAAATAATCTTGAAAAAGAAGAGCAAAATTGGAGGGCTCACATTTCTAAATTTAAAAACTTCTTAGTAATCAAGATAGTGTGGTTCTGGAATAAGGACAGACATAGAGCGAAAGAATAGAATTGTGAATTCATAAATAAAACCTTACAATTATAATCAATTTTCTTTTTTTTTTTTGTAGAGACAGAGTCTAACTTTATGGCCCTCGGTAGAGTGCCATGGCATCACACAGCTCACAGCAACCTCCAACTCCTGGGCTTAAGCGATTCTCTTGCCTCAGCCTCCCAAGTAGGTGGGACTACAGGCACCCGCCACAACGCCCAGCTATTTTTTGGTTGCAGTTCAGCCGGGGCCGAGTTTGAACCCACCACCCTCGGTATATGGGGCCAGCGCCTTACCAAGTGAGCCACAGGCACCACCTAATCAATTGACTTTCAATAGAAGTGCCAAGACAATCAATGGCGAAAAACAGTCTTTTCTTTTTTTTTTTTTTTTTTGCAGTTTTTGGCCAGGGTCGGTTTGAACCTGCCACCTCTGGCATATGGAGCCAGCGCCCTACTCCTTGAGCCACAGGCACCACCCGAAAAACAGTCTTTTCAATACATGGCACTGGGACAACCGGATAGCCAACTGCAAAGGAATGAAGTTGGACCCCTACCTCACACCCTATATATCATATATTTCTTAGAAAAAAAATAGAAAAAAAAATATTTTTTGAGACAGAGTCTCACTTTGTCGCCCTCAGTAGAGTACGGTGGCATCATAGCTCACAGCAACTTCAAACTCTTGGGGTTTGAGCAATTCTCTTGTCTCAGCCTCCCAAGTTGCTGGGACTACAGGTGCCCACCACAATGCCCAGCTATTTTTTAGAGATGGGATCTCACACTTGCTCAGGCTGGTCTCGAACCCATGAGCTTTGTCAATCCACCTGCCTTGGCCTCCCAGAGTGCTAGGATTACAGGCGTAGGAAATATATATGAAAAGAAATAAAGTCCATGACCTTGGGGTTGGCAAAAGCACAAGTAACAAAAGAAAAAATAGATACACTGGACTTCATCAAAATTAAAAACTTTGGGTTTCAAAGGACATGACCAGGAAAGTGAAAAGACAACTTACAGAATGGGGTAACATATTTACAAGTCAGATATCTGATAAGGGACCTTTATCTAGAATCTATAAAGACTCTTACAACTCAATAATAAAATGACAAATACGAGCAGCCCTCAAGTTACAAGCATCCAACGGATGTACAACTTGCACTTACAAACCTAGGCTATTACAGGTAATAATTGGCAAATTTACTGGCTCCAACTTACATACAGATTCAACTTAAGAACATACTAAAGAACCTGTTTCATTCATAACCTGGGGACTGACTGTAACCCAATTAAAAAATGGGCAAAGTATTCAAATAAATATTTCTCTAAAAAATATATAAAAATGGTACTAGCCATCAGGGAAATGCAAATCAAAACCACAATTAGATACCACTTAATACTCACTAGAGGGCTGGGCTCGGATGCAAGTTTGAAACCAGCCTGAGCAAGAGCAAGACCACATCTCTAAAAATAGCTGGGCATCGTGGTGGGCACCTGTAGTTGCAGCTATCTAGGAGACTAAGGCAAGAGGATCACTTGAGTCCAAGAGCTATGATGCCATGGCACTCTACTGAGGGGGACAAAGTGAGACTCTGTCTCAAATTAAAAAAAAAAAATACTCACTTTTTAGCTATTACTAAAAAGATGGATAACAATAAATGTTGGCTAGGATGTGGAAAGATTGGAACCTTCATACATTGCTAGTGGGAATTTACAGTGAAGCAGCCACTTTGGAAAACAGCCTGGCTGGGCGGTGCCTGTGGCTCAGGGAGTATGGCACCGGTTCCATATACCAAACCCGGCCTGGGCCAAAACTGCAACAACAACAAATTTTTGGGCAGTGCCTGTGGCTCAATGAGTAGGACGTTGGTCCCATATACCGAGGGTGGTGGGTTTGAACCCGGCCCCAGCCAAACTGCAACAAAAAATAACCAGGCATTGTGGTGGGCACCTATAGTCCCAGCTACTCAGGAGGCTGAGGCAAGAGAATCGCCTAAGCCCAAGAGCTGGAGGTTGCTGTGAGCTGTGATGCCACAGCACTCTACCGAGGGTGACAAAGTGAAACTCTGTCTCTAAAGAAAGAAAAAAAAAGGAAAACAGCCTGGCAGTTCCTCAAAAGGTTAAATTATATGACCCAGCAATTTCCTTACTACATATACACTCAAGAGAAATTTAAAAAATTAAAAACTATATTTATTTATTTATTCACCCTGTGTAGAGTGCCATGCATCATAGTACATAGCAACCTCAAACTCTTAGGCTCGATCAATCCTCTTACCTCAGCCTCCTGAGTAGCTGGGACTAAAGGTGGGCAACACCATGCCCAGCAAGTTGCTCTCTTGTCCAGGTTACAGTGCAGAGGCATCATCATAGCTCACTGCAACCTCAAACTGCTATTCTCAAGCGATCCTCCTGCCTCAGATTCCCGAATAGCTGGGAGTACAGGCACGAACTCTCGAGTCAGGCTAATTTTAAAATTTTTTGTAGATTCAGGTCTCACTATGTTGCCCAGTCTGGCCTTAAAGTCTCGAGCTCAAGCAATTCTCCTGCCTTGGCCTTATAAAGCATGGGAATTACAGGTGCACCCTGAATTTTACACTTTAGGTAAATTGTAAAAAAAATTGTGCAGATGTCCATTTTTATAAATCATTAAACATTTTCCTAATTAGAAAAGGGTTTATAAACATAGTTTATTTTTTGTATAAAAAATTACTTTTATTATAAGTCCACAGACCTGAATGCAAAATGATGCCATTTAAGCATTCACGTTGGTTGTTATTTGCTGAAATTATATCCATACAGGGCATTGCTACTGCTTCAAAGGCAGGTATAGAAAGGATTTCCAACGTGATAAACAACCCATGGACTGAAAAGCAGAAGAAAATATGCATAGAATTAGGTACAAAGTAAACGTAAATGTGTTTTCGTCAACGTTTTGTCTGTTCATATTGTTCTGAAATTAAAGAATAGGATCTAAACAATAAACACACACACAAAAACCCAAGAAGAATGATACAATGGGTAAAAACAGGAAGAATACATTTTTAAAAACACATTTACACACACACACACACACACACACAAGCTGGCAGCTGGTGCTACATCTAGAGACAACTGTTGTGGGAAGGGCTCCCCTCCCTTTCCTCCAAGGAAAGGACATTTCTTGATTTATGGTCTCCACTCCCCGGCCTAGGTATAGAGAGGGGAAGAGCAGCCACGTCCCCCAGCTTGTTGCTTCTTTCGGGGAGCGCCCCTGTGGGTCGGGGTAGGAGGTGACCAAGGGTAGAAGGACACTCCCAGGGGTGTGGCAGAGGGCGATCAGCCCCCCGGCAGCCTCAACAAGCAGCACTGCCACCTTGTGGCTTGGGATGGTCTCACCTCCGGGTAAGACCCCAGGAACTCTTGGGGGCGGGGCTCCTTCAGAAGAAATTATTTGGTTATTCAGTAGCATTCTTTTGAATATAATTTTTATTGTTTTTTTCTAACACAAAAGTAATTCGTGTTTATTTTCTAAAATTTAAAAAGTAGAAATAAGGAAAAAGAAAACAAAAATTACCTGTAAATCCAACCTCCAGAGATGACTAAAGTTGATAACTTGGGTGTATATGCTAAATGCTATATGTTCAAAAATAAAGTCTTTTCCTAAGTTTTTTCCTTTTTTAAACAAAAATGGAATTATACACAAGTACATATTGTTTTTTCATAAACTAGTGTATTGTTTATATTTTTCTACTTGTTAAACACTGAATATCCTTCTACTTGTTAAACATTGTTCTGTAATACTTATCATTAAGGAAATTTCAAAAATGTACAAAGTAGAGAGTCTAGCTTAATGAGATCTTATATACAAATCACCCAGACTCAACCAGTATCAAACACATGGCTGATCCCACAATACCATTTTTTTTTTTTTTGCAGTTTTTGGCGGGGGCCCTACTCTGTTGAGCCACAGGCGCTGCCCCCACAATACCATTTTTGATAGCTGTAGATGACAAAGTGGATGTGCAGTTTATGAGGAGTTTCACATATACAGTATGTTAACCAAGACTTTCCAGAAAAGCTGAATTAGAAGCTTAAAAAAAAAAAGTTTAAGGACATTCTCCCATATCACAGTGAGTTGAAATTGACAGGGAACACTTACTGTGATAAAAAAAATACTATATATTCAGAATGTTTAAAAGTAAATTTTTTTTTTTTTTTTTTTTGTAGAGACAGAGTCTCACTTCATGGCCCTCAGTAGAGTGCCGTGGCCTCACACAGCTCACAACAACCTCCAACTCCCGGGCTTAAGCGATTCTCTTGCCTCAGCCTCCCGAGCAACCGGGACTACAGGCGCCCGCCACAACGCCCAGCCATTTTTTGGTTGCAGCTTGGCCGGGGCCGGGTTTGAACCCGCCACCCTCGGTATATGGGGCCGGCGCCCTACCAACTGAGCCACAGGAGCCGCCCGTTTAAAAGTAAATTTTATTTTTATTAATCACAAATATACCTAAATACTTTACCTTTCTATTTTTTAGTTTTAAAAATTTCAAAAACACAGAAAAGTTGAAATAACACTATTACATACACCCCATGCCCTCCACCAAGCTTCAACATTTTAAACATTTTACTACTTTGTCCTCTTCTCTCCCAACCCCGTGTATATCAAGGTGTGTATACATTTTTTGTTGAACCTTTTGAAAGTAAATTGCAAACATCATTAGAAATAAAAAATCACAATGAGGCCAGAAGCTATGAAAACCTGTGGGATACTGCAAAAACAGTCTGAAGAGGGAAATTCATTGTCTTAAATGCCCACATCCAAAAATCAAAAAGAGTGCAAATCAACAATCTAATGAATCATTTCAAAAAACTGGAAAAAGAACAGCAATCCAATCACAAAGCCAGCAAAAGAAAACAAATAACGAAAACCAGATCAGAACTAAATGAAATTGAGAATAAAATAACCATTCGGAGATTAATGAAGTAAAAACTTGGTTCTTTGAAAAGATAAACAAGGGCGGCGCCTGTGGCTCAGTGAGTAGGGTGCTGGCCCCATATACCGAGGATGGCGGGTTCAAACCCGGCCCAGGCCAAACTGCACCAAAAATAAATAGCCGGGCATTGTGGCGGGCGCCTGTAGTCCCAGCTGCTCAGGAGGCTGAGGCAAGAGAATCACGTAAGCCCAAGAGTTAGAGGTTGCTGTGAGCCGTGTGACGCCACGCACTCTACCCGAGGGCGGTACAGTGAGACTCTGTATCTACAAAAAAAAAAAAAAAGAAAGAAAAGATAAACAAAATTGATAAACACATAGATTAACCAGAAACAGAAAATAAGATCTCTAATAAGCTCAATTAGAAATAAAAAAGGGGAAATAACAATAGATACCTGGAAATACAAAATATTATCATTGAATATTACAAAAACCTCTATGCCGAGAAATTTATAAATGTGGAGGAAATGGACAAATTCCTGGAATCACATTACCTCCCTGGACTCAACTAGTTAGAAATTGAACTCTTGAACAGACCGGTATTAAGTACCAAAATTGAAACAACAACAACAACAAAGCCTCTAACAACAACCACGAAATCTCCCAGATCAGATGAGTTCACACCAGAATCTACCAGAACTCTACCAAACCTTCAATGAAGAGCTTGTATCTACCTATATTGCAGAATCTAATCCAAGACATTGAGAAGAAAGGAACCCTTTCTAACTCCATCTATGAAGCAAATGTCATCCTGATACATAGTACCTAAACCAGGAAAGGACGCAACGAAAAGGAAACTATAGACAGATATGATTAATGAATATTGATGCAAAAATACTTAATAAAATCTTAGCAAACAGAATTCAGCTACTCATTAAAAAATAATACATTGCAACCAGGTAGGCTTCAACCTAAGGATGCAAGGCTGGTTCAACATATGCAAATCGATAAATGTAATTCACCACATAAATAGAAGTAAGAACAAAGACCATATAATCCTCTCAATAGATGCAAAAAAAGCATTTGACAAAATTCAGCATCTTTTTTTTTTGTTGGAGATTCATTGAGGGTACAAGAAACCAGGTTACACTGATTGCATTTGTTAGGTAAAGTCCCTCTTACAATTGTGTCCTGCCCCCAAAACGTGTGGCACACACCAAGGTCCACTCCCCTCCCTCCTTCTCTCTCTCTCTTCTCTTCCTTTCTCCACCCTTCCCTCCTCTCCTTTCTCTCTCTGCTTTCCCCTTCCCCCACCCCCAATGTGTCCTTAATTGTCCTCATATCAAAATTGAGTACATAGGATTCATGTTTCTCTATTCTTGTGAAGCTTTACTAAGAATAATGTGTTCCACTTTCATCCAGGTTAATACAAAGGATGTAAAGTCTCCATTTTTTTAATGGCTGACTAGTATTCCATGGTATACATATACCGCAGCTTATTAATCCATTCCTGGGTTGGTGGGCATTTAGGCTTTTTCTACATTTTGGTGACTGTAAATTGAGCTGCAGTAAATTCAGCATCCTTTTTTGATAAGAACACTTAAGAAAATTGGCATAGATAGGATATTTCTTCTTTTATTTTTTTAGAGACAGAGTTCCACTCTGTCGCCCTCCATAGAGTGCTATGGCATCACTGTTCACAGTAACTTCCAGCTCTTGGGCTTAGGTGATTCTCTTGCCTCATCCTCCCAGTAGCTGGGACTACAGGCGCCCACCACAACGCCCAGCTATTTTTTGTTGCAGTTTGGCTGGGGCTGGGTTTGAACCCACCACCCTTGGTATATGGCGCCCTACTCACTGAGCCACAGGCGCCGCCTTATAGGATATTTCTTAAACTGATAGAAGTCATTTATGACAAACCCATACCAACACTATATTGAATGAAGTAAAAGTGAAAGCATTCCTGCTTAGAACTAGAACTAGACAAGGATGTCCACTATCACCACTACTACTCAACATATTGGTAGAAGTCCTAACCAAAACAATCAGACAAGGATATCAAGGGCATCCAAATGGGGGCAGAGGAGGTCAAACTATTGCTCTTTGATGATGATATGATCTTATACCTAGAAAACCCCAAGGACTCAACCACTTGACTCCCGGAATTGGTAAAGAAATACAGTAATATCTCAGGATATAAAATCAACGTACACAAATCAATAGCCTTCCTATACACCAACAATGGTCAAGTTGAGAATCAAATGAAAGATACAACACCCTTCACAGTAGCATCAAAGAAAATGAAATACCTCGGAATACATTTAACAAAAAATGTGAAGAATCTCTACAGAGAGAACTACAAAATATGGAGAAAAGAAACTTCAGAGGATGTAAACAGATGGAAAAGCATATCATGCTCAAAACTTAGAAGAATCAACATTGTTAAAATGTCTATACTACCCAAAGCAATCCACAGATTCAATGCAATCCCCATTAAAATACCAGAGTCATACTTTGCTGATCAACATATTTTGATGCTTTGTATGGAATCAGAAAAAGCCTTGAGTAGCCAGAACAATTCCATGAAGTAAGAACAAATCTGGAGACATTACTTTACCAGACTTCAAGTTATACTACAAGTCTATAGTGATTAAAATCAACATTGTATTGGCATAAAAATAGAGATATAGGTATATGGAACAGAACAGAGAATCTAGAGATGAATCTAGCCTCGTATTGACATCTGATCTTTGACAGACCAAACAAAAGCATAAACTGGGGAAAAGAATCTCTATTCAACAAATGGTACTGGTTAGCCACATGTAAAAGACTGAAACAGGACCTGCACCTCTCATCACTCACATAAGTCAACTCACAATGGATACAAGATTTAAACTAAGACATGAAACTATAAAAGTTCTGGAAGAAAATATAGAAAAAACTCTTAATGATACTGGCCTAGAGAAAGAATTTATGAAGAAGACCCCAAAGGCAATCACATGAACAACAAAAATAAATAAATGGGACCTGATCAAGTTAAAAAGTTTCTGCACAGCTAAATACATAATCAACAAAGCAAAGGGACAACCCACAGAATGGGAGAAGATGTTTGTATGTTACAAATCTGTCAAAGGGCTAATAACCAGAATCTACAAAGTACTCAAGCAAATCAACAAGAAAAGATCAAACTTTGGGCTTCAGTCACCAGAAGATCAAAAGAAAAAATTTTTTTAAAGGAAGAGAAAAGATCAAACAACTCTATTAACCCTTTCTGATCCTATGTCAGACTTTGTCCAACATAATGATTTTTCAGTTCCACTCCAATGTCAGAAGACTCTGGAGCTTGGGAATTGCATAAAAGGAAAATACATATGACAGGAATAGTTACAGCTTCTAGGAAGGATTTTCCAAGTGATCTGAAAAAGAAGAAACTTCAGGAATATGAATTATGGGCCCCTCATTCCATGAGAAGTAGTTAGTGACAATGCTGGTATATTCTTTGGCCCTCAAACAGTTGATCACTGGTTATAGGAAGAAACAGATTGTTCAATTTGAAAAACCAACATTTACGTTAGAATACGCAAAGCTTATGGGAAGAGTGGACAGAGCTGGTCAGTACTGTAGATTTTACAGATTTACAAGGAGGTCCTACAAAGGGTGGGGAAAATTATTCTTCTGGCTGATAGAATTTACAGTTGTGAATAGCTATATCCTTTACAGATAAGGAGCATGGAGAAAAAGTGTAGACATACCTTTCTTTTTTTTTTGCAGTTTTTGCCCAGGGCTGGGATTGAACCCACCACCTCCGGCATATGGGGCCAGCGCCCTACTCCTTTGAGCCACAGGCACCACCTGCTTTTTTTTTTTTTTTGAGACAGAGTCTCATTATGTTGCCCTTGGTAGAGTGCGGTAGCGTCACAGCTCACAGAAACCTCAAACTTGGGCTTAAGCAATTCTCTTGCCTCAGCCCCCCAAGTAGCTGGGACTACAGGTGCCCACCAGAACACCCGGCTGTTTTTTTGTTGTAGTTGTCATTGTTGGTTAACAGACTCAGGCTGGGCTCGAACCTGCCAGCTTCAGTGTATGTAGCTGGTGCCCTATTCACTGAGCTATGGGTGCTGAGCCCAGACATACCATTCTTTTTTTTTTTTGTAGAGACAGAGTCTCACTTTACCGCCTTCAGTAGAGTGCCATGATGTCACAGGACTCACAGCAACCTCTAGCTCTTGGGCTTCTGCGATTCTCCTGCTTCAGCCTTCCAAGCAGCTGGGATTACAGGCGCCTGCCACAACGCCCGGCTATTTTTTGGTTGCAGTTCAGCCGGGGCTGGGTGTTTGAACCCGCCACCTTCGGTATATGGGGCCGGCGCCCTACTCACTGAGCCACAGGCACCACCCAGACAGACATACCATTCTTTTTTTTTTTTTTTTTTGTAGAGACAGAGTCTCACTTTATGGCCCTCGGTAGAGTGTCGTGGCATCACACAGCTCACAGCAACCTCCAGCTCCTGGGCTTCAGCGATTCTCTTGCCTCAGCCTCCTGAGTAGCTGGGACTACAGGCGCCTGCCACAACGCCCGGCTATTTTTTGGTTGCAGTTCAGCCGGGGCCAGGTTTGAACCCGCCACCCTCGGTATATGGGGCCGGCGCCTTACCGACTGAGCCACAGGCGCCGCCCCAGACATACCATTCTTAAGGAAGAGATCCCATCACTCAGCTTGTGAGCAATGTGAAGAACAGAAATTCAAGAAAGAGGGGAAGACCATCATCTTCTGACATTTAGTAAAGGCTAAATGGAAGATGCAATTTTATAATGCAAAATGAAAAACTATCAGCAAAGGATTACATGGTTTGCAGCAGAAGAAATAAGAACCGTGGAAGGGGAGAAACCATTTTCTACTGGGAGACATGCAAGAGAGGAAGCCTGGACTTTACCCTGGAGATTGCTTCAAGAAGTATGTCACTCAAAAAAATTACAAATAGGGCAGCACCTGTGGCTCAGGGAGTAGGGCATCGGCCCCACATACCAGAGGTGGCAGGTTCAAACCCTGCCCTAGCCAAAAACTGCAAAAAATAAATAAATAAAAGCATAAATTAGTTATTCATTAAAAAAATTGTAAACAAAAACCACTTTATTTTACATAACCTAAAATAGAGAATAAAAACATCAGGTGAGTTCATGTTTACATTTTTCTCTTTTAAAACTGTAGAACAAGTAATCCATCAACCTCTTTCCTACCTCAAATAAGTAAGAGTTGGGACATATGTGAGTGGCAGAAAAAATTGGATTGGAAAGGGTTAATAACTGGGCAAGAGTCACGAACAGAAACTCTTCTCATGATGACTGACTAATGGCCAACAAACACATGAAAAAGTGCTCATTGTCACTAATTATCAGAGAAATGCACATCAAAACCCCTTTGAGATATCACCTAACCCCAGTGAGAATGGCCTACATCATAAGGTCCCAAAGCAACAGATGCTGGCGAGGGTGCAGAGAGAAAGGAACACTCAGACATTGTTGGTGAGACTGCAAACTAGTACAGCCTCCATGGAAAGAAGTATGAAGAGTCCTTAAAGAACTAAAAGTAGACCTATCATTTGATCCTTCAAATCCATTAGTAGGTATTTATCCAAAAGAAAAAAAGACATTTTATCATAAAGACATTTGCACACAATGTTTTTAGCAGCACAATTCACAATTGCAAAGATGTGGAAACAACCCAATTGTCCTTCAACACGTGAATAGATTACTAAATTGTGGTATATGTATACAACGGAATACAATACAGCCATAAAAAGAAGGCGATTTTATATCTTTTGTAACAACTGGATGGAATCGGAGAACATTCTCCTGAGTGAAGTATCACAACAATGAAAAACAAGCATCACAGTACTCAGTTCTAGATCAGACTAGGAGATTAACAACCACACGTTCACATGAGAGAAAAATTCAAGAAATCCAAGTAGAGGGGAAGGTGGGTTGGGGCTGGGTAAATTCTCACCCAACAGGTACACTTCATGAGTATATTATGCACTTCTTGGGTGAAGGACACAATTACAACTCAAATTACAAAAGCAAACTATGAAACCTAATTGTATGTATCCCTGTATTAATCTGAAATTTAAGAAAATATTAAAAATTAAAAAATTAAGGACTTGACTCAGAGCCCATAGCACAGTGGTTACGGCGCCAGCCACATACACCGAGGGTGGTGGGTTTGAACCTGGCCTGGGCCAACTAAATAACAGCAACAAAAAAATACCCAGGCGTTGTGGCGGGTGCCTGTACTCCCAGCTACTTGGGAGGAGGAGGCAAGAAAATCACGTAAGCCCAAGAGTTTAAGGTTGCTGTGAACTGTGACACCATGGTACTCTACTGAAGGGATCATAGTGAAACTCTGTCTAAAAAAAAAAAAAAAAAAATTAAGGACTTTCTCCCATATGACAGTAAGGAGAAATCGACAGATAAAACTTATAATGATAAAAACTACATATTTAGAAACATTTTTAAGTGAATTTTGTTTTTATTAATCACAATTGCACCTAAATACTTTTCCTTTCTTTTCTTTCTTTTTTTTTTTTTTTTTGAGACAGAGTCTCACTTTGTTGCCCTCTGTAAAATGCCATGGTGTCAGAGCTCACAGCAACCTCAAACTCTTAGGCTCAACTGAGTCTCTTGCTTCAGCCTCCTGAGTGGCTGGGACCACAGGTGCCAGCCACAACTCCTGGCTATTTTTAGAGACAGAGTCTGGCTCTTGCTCAGGCTGGTCTCAAACTTGTAAGCTCAGCAATCCACCCACCTCAGCCTCCCAGGGTGCTAGGATTACAGGCGTGAGCCACCACTTCTGGCTCCTTTTTACTTCTTACTTGTAAAAATTTCAAAACACGGGCGGCGCCTGTGGTTCAAGGGAGTAAGGCGCCGGCCTCATATGCTGGAGGTGGTGGGTTCAAACCCAGCCCCAGCCAAAAACTGCCAAAAAAAAAAATTTCAAAACACAGAAACGTTGAAATAACAGTATTGTGGACACCCTGTGCCCTCCACCAAGCTTCAATATTTTAAACATTTCACTACTTTGCCCTTGTCTCTCTCACCGTATGTGTGTGTATATATGTGCGTGTTTGTATTTTTTGTTGAACCTTTTGAAAGTAGATTGCAAATATCTTGTCACTTAACCTCTAAATAGAGCATGGGCCAGGTGCAGTGGCTCATGCCTGTAATCCTAGCTCTTGCCAGGCCAAGGCCGTCAGATAGCCTGAGCTCAGGATTTCCAACCGGCCTGAGTTCAGGATTTTGAACCAGCCTGAGCAACAGTGAGACCCCGTTTTTATTTATTATTATTTTTTGAGACAAAGTCTTACTATGCTGCCCTTAGGAGAGTGCCATGGTGTCACAGCTCACAGCAACCTCAAACTCTTGGGCTGAAGTGATTCTCTTGCCTCAGCCACCCAAGTAGCTGGGACTACAGGTATCCGCCACAACACCCGACTATTTTTTGGTTGCAGTTGTCATTGTTGTTTGGCAGGCCCGGGCCGGGTTCTAACCACCTGGCCACTAAGCTACAGGCAGTGAGCCAATTATATTAAAAAAAAAAAAAAATCATATTCAAGGCTAGCATATAATCCCAGCACTTTGGGAAGCTGAGACAGGAAGACAGTTTGAGGTCAGGAATTTGAGACCAGCCTGGGCAAAATAGTGAGGTACCGTCTCTACAAAAAAATTTAAAAATTAGCCAGGCATGGTGGTGCATCCTGGGGAGACTCCCAGCTACTGGGTAGACCGAGGTGAAAGGATCACTTGAGCCCAAGATTTTGAGGCTGCAGCGAGGTATCATCATGCCACCATACTCCAGTCTTGGAGACAAAGCAAGACCCTGTCTCAAAACAAAACAGGCTCAATGTCTGTGGCTCAAGCGGCTAAGGCACCAGCCACATACATCTGAGCTAGCGGGTTCGAATCCAGCCAGGGCCTGTCAAACAACAATGCCGGCTACAACCAAAAAACAACCGGTCGTTGTGGCAGGCGCCTGTAGCCCCAGCTACTTGGGAGGTGGAGGCAGGAGAATCGCTTGAGCCCAGGAGTTGGAGGTTGCTATGAGCTGTGATGCCTCAGCACTCTACCCAGGGCAACAGCTTGAGGCTGTCTCCAAAAAAAAGAAAAAGAACTTAATTCACCTGACAAATTATTTACTAATTACAAAGAGAAAAATCGTAATTTAACAGTTGGGAAACCTGGTAGTTACCATTTTAAGCAAGTCATCAAAGTTAACATTTTCTTAAAATAAGACAAACCAATGTTATGTGCTTGTGATGGCATGCACCGAGAAAGGATGCATCATTTCTGTGGTATTCTTGGCAAAAAAAATGTGTTAGTTGAATGAATCTAATCATGAGACAACATCAGACAAGCTCGACCTAAGTACATTCTACATAATAACTGCCCTGTTCTCTTCCTTCATGCCCTCACTCTCTCTCTCTCATACACACACACCAATGTCAATGTTGTGAAAAACAAAGAAAGGCTGAGGAACTGTTTCAGATTCAAGGAGACTAAAGAGACATGACAACTCAAAACCATGTGTGATCCTGGAGTAGATCCTACACCAGAGAAAATAACCAAAGAAGAAAAGAGAAGGAGAAGGAGGAAGAAGTGGGAGAAGGAGGACAAGAAGGGAGGTGGAGGAAGGGGAAAGAGAACAGCAGTAGTAGGGGGGCAGCATTTTACTAATAAGGTGCATAGATTATAATACTGTACCAATGATATTAAATGTCCCGATTTTGACAGTTGTACTGTATTATTTCGGAGTAAAGGATATAGTGTCTAACATTTATTCTTAAATGGTTCAGTAAAGAAATTTATATAGAGAGAGACTACTCTCTTGTGTGCATAGTCTGTGTGTGTATATAGAAGAGAAAGAGAATCATAAATCAAATATTAGTAATTGATAAATCTGGGTGAAGAGTATATAGGAGGTCATTATACTATTCTTGTAAATTTTCTGATTAAGTTTGAAATTATTCCAAAACAAAAGTTTAAAAAAAGCTCTAATTAAAGCCTTCAGCAGGGCGGGGCCTGTGGCTCAGCGGGTAGGGCGCCGGCCCCATATGCCAAGGGTGGCGGGTTCAAACCAGGCCCCGTCCAAACTGCAACCAAAAAATAGCCAGGTGTTGTGGCAGGCGCCTGTAGTCCCAGCTACTTGGGAGGCTGAGTCAAGAGAATCGCCTAAGCCCAAGGATTTGGAGGTTGCTGCTGTGAGCTGTGTGACGCCACAGCACTCTACCGAGGGCCATAAAGTGAGACTCTGTCTCTACAAAAAAAAAAAAAATAATAATAAAGCCTTCAGCTATGGGGGACTTGGGTCTTGATGGAAGGGGTAGGATTTAGTTAGGAAAAGGATGATGATTTTTCCTTCTAGGGGTCCTTTATATATCTGGTAGGTAGAAAAGCAATGCTGCTGGTGCCTGTGGCTCAAGGAATAGGGCATCGGCTCCATATGCCGAGGGCGGTGGGTTCAAAACCCTGCCCCGGCCAAAAGAAAGAAAGAAAGCAGCAAGGTTGCCACTACCTATTTTAGGAAACAAGGACAGCCAAGATTCTGAGGATCAAACTAGCCCTCATTTACTTTACCAATCCCTCTTTTTTTTGGAGATAGTCTCACTCTGATGCCCTAGGCCAGAATGACAGGGCATCACCCTAGCTCACGGCAACCTTAAACTCCTAGGCTCAAGCCATCCTTCTGCCTTGGCCTCCCAGAGTGCTAGGATTACAGAGCCACCATGTCTTATCTCCTTTACCCGTTCTTCCTAGGTGTGCCAGAAAAAGGACAAGGCAAGCTCACCTCTTTGTCATGAGGGCTAGTATGGTCTCTGCCACAGGAGGTCCCTGGAAGATGCAGGACTTTCAACAGCAGGTGAGATTAAGAAATGAGGTTCCAGCTTGCAGAATGGCCACTGGTACTGCTGCCGCCTTGGCATTTTTCAGTCAGGAAAGCCAAGTCCGAGCTGAGGGTATCCGGGGTCTGCAGGTCCCGGCCCCAGTCACTATGGACAGTTTTTTCTTCGGCTGTGAGCATTCTGGGCATACCCACTCCTTCACCTTCAAAGTAGAGGAGGCGGAGGATGCGGAGCACATGCCGGCATTGACCATACTCTGCCTTACTGAGGGGGCCTAAGGCTAGTGTAATGTGATAGAAGTTGTGGCCAGGAACCATGACCACCAGGAGACTGCAGTGCCTGTGGCCAACCTCAAGTTGTCCTGCCAGTCCATACTCAGCCTAGATGACTTCCAGCTCCAACCACCTTCTGCCTGAAGTCAGGCTCTGGTCCTGTGTGGATCACTGGGTGGCACCAAATTGTTACTATAAGCAATGATATTTCTGAGGAAGTGGAGGAAGCTGAGTCCTATCCTTCTTGCCAAATAGCACAGGGGCCAGCCCTAGCACTCCTTGGTCAGCCAGCTGCCTGCTACATGCACCATACACCATGTTCCTGGACAGTTTCAAGAATTTTTAAATGTTTCTTCTTCATTGAAGAGAGTTTGAGGTGGTGTTTGGTTTGAGGGACTTGGGCCAGAGCTAGGAAAAGGGGCCTGTTCTCCATAGGGGCTGGTGTTCTGGTTATGTGCCATGCCTGGGGCTTCCCTTTTCTCTAGGGGTGCGAGAAACTCTGAACTTTTATCCTGATTATCCCTCTCTTCCCACCTGCCTATGAGAATTGGAGGTTAGTGTCTGAAGGTCAGAGCTACATGTTTTTAATACTTTTTACATTTTTAGAGAAAGGTTGAAATAAAGTGCTGTGAGGTTTTTGCAAAAAAAGAAAAAAGAAAAAAGAAACGGGGTTCCAATCTCTTTAGCAGAAGCAGCGGGAGCCTAGATCTGTTCTGTGGACTACAGCAGGCCTATTGGACAGGAAGAGGTTCCTGCCAAGCCTCTGGACTCCACTGATAGTTCTGTGAACACAAATGAATGGTATATGCTGGCATTTTGGGGCCTGGAGCAGGGCAGCAGCTGAAGTCTCACCATGAAGATACCAGCAAGCCACAAAAACTCCAGCAGTCCACATCAAGAGGAGCTTCTATGCTGGGTTGGAACAGTGAGCCCAGACTCCAGAGAGGTGGGGACCAGACTAAGGAAGGAGGGCCTGAGTCAGGGAAAATGATGACAGCTGTGGAAGTGCAGCATTTGTGGGCATGTTCAGGATGGAGGTTAGTGAGGGTGGGGAATAGAGAGCCAGAAAGAACCACGGACTTGTGAAGACTGGGAAACATGAAGATGGCTATCAGAGTTGATTACCAGGGTTATAGCTGACCAAGGTAGCTGACTGAGGTAAATGAGCCTGAATGGTGAGTAGGCTCAAGCTGGAGAGGGGCTGATGAATGGACTGGGGCAGATTGGGTCACTGTGGAAAACGGAGTGATAGTGAAGAGGAGGAGGAGGAGGAGGAGGAGGAAGCAGTATGCCAAAAACCAAGGTCTGCCAAAAATTGAAAGGGTACAAGCTCGTGTAGGGCAACCACAGGTCGGTGCAGATGGACACTTGGCAGGTGAGGGTGTCAGAGCCAGAAGAGTTCAGGTTTATCCTTAAAATAGAGGTTTGGGGAGCTGGAGGGGGCGCAAAGGTGTGAGGGGTGCAAACACGAGGAGAGGTCAGAAATACGCTCCTCGGTGGGTTTGAAGGGCTGTCTGCCCAGGCCTTGCCTGCAGGAGAGCTTGGCTTTCATCCACAGTTGCATCACCGGCTGAGCTCTGTTTTTACACTCGCCTGTACCAATCCTAGCAGCATTGGGAGAGTATTCTTAACTGTTCCAATCAGGCAGAGTCCGGGCCCCACGGGCCGTGGCGGGCCACACACAGCTGACATCGTGCACACTGGCGCCGCGGCCCTGCCAGCGGCCTCCAGCACTCCTGGTCGCGAGGTCTAAACGGGCAGCCAGTCTCCGCCCCGTCGGCAGCGGCGGCGGCGGCGGAACCGGCCGCGCGAGATCCGTGCTGGAGCTGCCGGCACGTTCGCGCCGGCTCAGCGCCAGGGGGCGGCGCTGCGAGCGGACTGAGCCGAGACCTTGACCCTGACCCAGCCCCTGGGGAGCACACGCTAGGCCAGGAACGTGCCCCTCCACGCTCCTGGGCTCACATGGGGAGGCCGGCCCGAGGGAGGATCAGGTCTCCACCAGAGGGAACAAAGTCAGGAAAGCCCCAGGCCCACCTCGGCGCTCTGGTTAGCGAAGGAGGTCAAGCGGAGAGAACAGGTCCGCTCACCCGCCCGGGTTTGGCCAGCGCAGCTAGACCCCCAGGGGCGTCCCCTCGACCTGCGCGGTGTGGACGAGAACGCACGCCAGGGAGTCACGCCAGGCCGCTGCGGGCGGGAGAGCCCAGACGCCACTCACTGCCCAGCGCTTACGGCCAACATGAAGCCACGTGGAGAGTGGGAGGGGATAATGTGCTTCCAAAAGTGGGAGGTTTCGCCAGACCACAGGCAAAGCAGAACTGGAGCTCACGATAGCCACATCTCCACCGCACCAACTCCCCCATAACGGGGTAATGCCTTTGTTGTAGAAACACGTGCTGGAGCATTGACTTGAGCCCAAAGGGAATGAGGTAGGTTCTTTTGCCAGGAAGTGAGCATACTTGTAACGCGATGCAAAATGTCTGTCACTTATTAAACACATACCCTGAACCCAGGACTGTGCGAGGGATCATACGTAGGTAATCCAGATGTGGGTGTTAGCAACCTTTCCACCCTGTGCTATTCTTGAAGCAGAATTTAGCAATTCTCCCACCCCTTCCTAAAGAATCCATTTACACAAGAGCTTTAGTAATTGGTTAGAGTTTACCGAAGGCTTATAAATGTGACCAAGGAAAGAGGAGATTTCATATATACAACACAGAGTGTAGCATTTCGTTCTACTAGACATCTTTTCCTTTACTGACCTTTAAGGCTGTTTCTCATGGACCTTTTCTCTGAGCAGCCACTGAATCTTGCTCAGCCCCAGGTACTCCCTGCCACATCATCCTCTGGGCTTCTCTGTCTCTCCACTTTCTTCATAAGGAGAAGAGCAGTCTGTCTTGCTTTTCTGAAACTGCCAGTGAGAACACACTCTCACCCATGCCAGACATCCTGCGGAACAAAGACCCCACTGATCACTAGCATTCACCCTCTGCAGAGTGAGTCATGGTTTTTATGTCTAAACCACATACCTTCTCTCATCCAGCTTTTCCAGAAATCCATAGGAGGTTATTATTTCCATTTTACAGATGAGGAAACTGAGGCTTAGAGAGGCTGAGTAACTTCCCCAACATTACCAGCATTCAAACTCAGGCAGTCAAGCTCCTGAGTGAATAAGCCAAATTGTGTGATTCCAAAAAATGTTCTAGAAAAAGTAAAACTATTCTATTACAAATCAGCGGCCGGGCCGGCCGAGCCTCACAGAGGATCAGTTTAAGGAGCTACCTCTACTGTGATATATTCTGGTGCATCTGTAAGCATTGATCATGGAATCATTGCGTATGTGGTGTCTCGCTCAAAAGAATGTGTGATGACCTTGCATCATTCCGTGCTTTTTTGGCATTTGGAGTTGAAACAGCTCTTCTCAGATATAGAAATTATATGTCAGAATGCTAAATTGGGTGACTTAACTTTCCATATTTGTATTTTTTTGTATTAATCAAGTACAAATGTAGCTGAAGTATACAGCCTCATTTCATTCTTGCAACCTCCTGTGGGGTTGAAACAGTGGTAAAGTGATTCCTCCTTCCTGGTCATAAATTCCCTTTGTGGAAAATTCTGATATATGGTACTTTAAAATGTAAGTCTTCCTCACAGTGTCACAGACTTTGGACTAATTACAAAACTATATATAAATACTACATGTATATACTATAAATTCCATGCAGATACTTATATATTTATAATATCTATATGCCAGACACTGCTCTAAACATTTTACATATTAACTCATTTAATGATTACAACAACCCTGTCAGGTAGGAATTATTTTTTCAAAGATATTTTTAAATTGAAGTTTAATTTACATGCAATAAAATGTACAAATGTTAAAGTACAGTATGAGTTTTCACAAATATAAGTACTCATGTAACCATCACTTCAATCAAGCTATAGAACATTTCTACCACCACAGAAAGTTCCCTTTGTCCTTCTCAGTCCAAACTATCAAAAGAAACCACTGTTCTGATTTGTAATACAATAGTTTTAGTTTTTCTAGAACTTCTTTTGGAATCACAGAATTTGGCTTATTTTTACAGTGCTTTTGAGTTTCATTCACACCAACATATGTATTAGTAGTTTGTTCCTCTTATTACTGAGTAGTAAGTATTCCATTGTGTGAATACAACACGATGTCTCATCACTTCATTTGTTGATGGACATTAAGGTTGTTTTAGTCTTTGGCTGTTATGAATAAAGCTGCTATGAACATTTGTGGGTGAGTGTTTTAGTGGACATAGGTTTTAATTTTTCTTGGGTAAATAATTAGGGTTTGAATCGCCACATATAGAGAAAGCATATATTTATCTTTACAAGAAGTGTAGGGCCATGCACAGTGGCTCACACCTGTAATCCTAGCATTCTGGGAGACAGAGGCCGGTGGATTGCCTGAGCTCACAGGTTCCAGACCAGGCTGAGCAAGAGCCAGACCCCAAAACAAAAATAGTCGGGTGTTGTGATGTGTACCTGTAGTCCCAGCTACTCAGGGAGGATGAGGCAAAAGAATTGCTTGAGCCCAAGACTTTGTGAGGTTGCTGTGAGCTATGACAGTATGGCACTCCACCTAAGGCGATAATGTGAAACTCTGTCTCAAAAAAAAAGAAGCTAGTGAATAGTTTTCTAAAGGGGTTTACATTTGGTATCATTATACAAAAGGGGAAACTGAGACCCGGACAGTTTAATTAAATGGCCCTAGAATAACTTGCCCAAGCATAAGTGTTCTAGAGTCTCTCCAGTTGGGAATAAATTAGAACAAGTTGGGGCTGGGAATAAGAAAGGCTATGAGGTGGGAGGGAAGAGACAGTTGCCAAATTTAGAGGAGCTAGCTCTGAACTAACTTCTGTGTTCTGCAGGCGAGGCCCCCGCGGATGCGCAGGTGACAGGGCTGTCCAGGCTGAACCCTGGGGTTCCTACCGGGGTTTTGCCGGGGGACACCAGAATAGTGTTGCCACCTTCTCCGGCCCTCTGGCCGGCCACTGCTCGCCCAGACTCCCCCACCAGGAAGCAGCCAGGGGCAGGGCATGGCAGAAAGCCCTTACACCGAGGCTCTCAGGAAACGCGAGGCTAGAACGCTACGCCCGGGACAATTCTCCGCGAATCCCGCAGGGGGACCCACTCCCACCACCAGAGGCGGTGAAGGGCGGGTTTCCACGTTCTGGAGGGGAGGCGGGAGTCCCCGCTGGCCTTGGCGGGAGCGTTTGGGACGCCTGCGCCCCCGCCACAACCCAGCGGTCAGTGCAGCGCGCCGCGCTCTCACGCTTTTTTTTCTTCTCTCCACTAAGTGATTTTGTAGGCAGCTGTTCACACGGAGAAGTGAGATCACATTTGTATAGTAAAATCAAACATCTAAGCTGATTATCCTTTGGCTCCAAAGACACGGACTTGCAGATTCCAACAATACAGTTGTCGAAGTTGAAACAAGAACGGAGGAAATAGATTTCTAAATGTTGGCATTTTGTACAGACAGCCATTTGAACTGGGAAATAACATACAATGGGTAATTGACTGAATAGAAAACAAACACATTTTTATCAATAAGTTGGACACTGCCTTTTTTTTTTTTTTTAACCCGAAGATATGCCCTCAGGAGGCCCAATTTACCTGGCAGCTGCGTGCCTTCTACCTTATTCTTTTATGCTATTATTTTGATTTACTTGAAGAAGTGGAAATACACCAGAAGTGCTCAAGATGAAAGGCGGAGGGGGGGGGAGTCCAAGAGGCCTAATAGGTTCTCCTGCACTGGGTTCCCAGGTTAACATGGAAAAAATTCCAAAAGAGGGCTAGTGATATCATTGCGGAGACAAGACTTGGGCACACAAAGCAATTCGTGGCCCATGCAAGGTATCTATCCTATGCAATTATGTCATTCACTAGTCAAGACGATTCACATTTTCCTAAGTCCATCATCATTCTACTAAAGTAGAATCAAAAGTTGACTGAGATCTTACAAATTTTTTTAAATTTGAATTTTTAAATAGATAATATATTAACAAAGTTCAACCATAAGGAAGTTTTAAAAACATTTTAACAAAAGTCTCTCCCCATGGCATCACTCAGACACTGGTTCCCATCTCTCCTCCACTGTTACTAGTCTGATCCCTGAGTTGCTTTTTGCACCAACAAGCACATAGGAATAATATTTGCTTTTTTTTTTTTGCATAGAATATAGCACTGTTTACACTGCTCTGCACTTTGCTTTTTACTCATATCTTGAAGATCTTTCTGTATCAGGTTATAGACAACTTCCTTATTGAAAAATTTTTTTTCTTCATAATGATAGTATCCCATTGTATGAATGAACTATAAGGTAAGCACCCAGTCCTTTGATCTATGGACATTTAGGTTGTTTCCAATGTTTTTTCTATTATAAACAATATTAAATGAGTAACCTATTATAAATGTCATTTTGCATAAGTTTATCTCTAAGGTAAATTCCTACCAGTGGAAATTGCTGGCTGAAAGAAAGTACATTTTCAGTTTTGAGAGATACTGTCAAATGGCTATCTACAGAGCTTGTCCTGTACTACCCTTTCTTTTTCCCCATATTCTCACCTTCAGAGTGTTTTATCAAGGTTTAGCTTTTTGCCAAATTCTTAGAGAAAAATATTTTCAGTGCCGTTTTAATTTACATTTATCTTATGAATGACGTTGAACATCTTTTTGTATATTTATTTGTTTATTTTTTGAGACAGAGTCTCATTATTTCACCTTGGGTAGAGTGCCATAGCGTCACAGCTCACAGCAACCTCAAACTCTTGGGCTTAAGTGATTCTCTTGGCTCAGCCTTCCAAGTAGCTGGGACTACAGGTGCCCGCCACAACGCCTGGCTATTTCTTGGTTGTAGATGTCATTGTTGTTTGGCAGGCCCAGGCTGGATTTGAACCCGTCAGCTCTGGTGTATGTGTCTGGTGCCCTAGCTGCTGAGCTACAGATTCCAAGCCATCTTTTTGTATATTTAAAACCCAGTGTGTGGAAAAAAAAAAAAAGAAAGAAAGAAAGAAAAACAAAAAGGTGGCTCAGCCCCTATAGCTCAAGTGGCTAAGGCGCCAGATGCATACACCAGAGCTGGCAGGTTTGAATCCAGCCCTGGCCTGCCAAACAACAATGACAACTGTAACCAAAAAAAAAAATGGCCGAGTGTTGTGGCGAGTGCCTGTAGTCCCAGCTACTTGGGAGGCTGAGGCAAGAGAATCACTTAAGTCCAAGAGTTGGAGGTTGCTGTGAGCTGCGATGTCATGGCACTCTATCCAGGGCAACAGCTTGAGACTCTGTCTCAAAAAAAAAAAAGAAAGAAAGACAAATGAAATGGTGCTAAAGCCCATTGTGGTTTTTTTTTCTCATGTAACAGACTCTTTTTTTTTTTTTTGTAGAGACAGAGTCTCACTTTATGGCCCTCGGTAGAGTGCCGTGGCGTCACACAGCTCACAGCAACCTCCAACTCGTGGGCTTCAGCGATTCTCTTGCCTCAGCCTCCCAAGTAGCTGGGACTACAGGCGCCCGCCACAACACCCGGCTATTTTTTTTGTTGCAGTTTGGCCGGGGCCGGGTTTGAACCCACCACCCTCGGCATATGGGGCCGGCACCCTACTCACTGAGCCACAGGCGCCGCCCCTGTGTAACAGACTCTTATGTCCTTTACCCTTTTTCCTTTTTCTTTCTTTCTTTTTTTTTTTTTACTTTAGACAGAGTCTCACTTTTTTTTTTTTTAGAGACAGAGTCTCACTTTGTCGCCCTTGGTAGAATGCTGTGGCGTCACAGCTCACAGCAACCTCCAGCTCTTGGGCTTAGGCGATTCTCTTGCCTCAGCCTCCCCAGGAGCTGGGAGCCGGGTTTGAACCTGTCACCCTTGGTATATGGGGCCGGTGCCCTACCCACTGAGCCACAGGTACCGCCCTATCTTTCTTTCTCTCTCTCTCTTCTTCCCTCCCTTCCTCCCTTCCTTCCTTTCTTTCATCTCACTCTGCCACCCTGGATAGAGTGTCATGGCATCATAGATCACAGCATCCTCAAACTCTTGGGCTCAAGACTTCCTCTTGCCTTTGATTCCCTGAGTAGCTGAGACTACAGGCACCAACCACAATGCTCTACTAATTTGGCTTTTTTTTTTGGCCAGTGCTGGGCTTGAACCTGCCACCTCTGGCATGTGGGGCTGGCACCCTACCCCTTTGAGCCAAGGGCACCGCCCTAATTTTTTTTTTTTTTTTCTATTTTTAGAGGAGATGGGAGTCTCCTTCTTGCTTGGACTGATCTGGAACTTCTGAGCTCAAGCAATCTGCCCACCTCAGTCTCCCAGAGCTCTAGGATTACAGATGTGAGCCACCACCCCTGGCCCCTTGTTTTATTTCTAATAATTTTCATATAGTGGGTAAGTGAAATTTTTGTGATACAAGTTGCAGGTATTTCCCAAATTTTGCCTTGTCTTTCAATGAGTCTTTTTACTTATAGTATTTTTGCCATGCTGCGGTGCTTTCCATTTTAATGTGGTTAGATATATCTATCTTTTCTTTTGTGGCTGCTAGAATTTAGTCATATATAGAAAGATCTCTCCTTTTTAAGGGAGGAGCTTGTTAAAACAGAAGAACATATTATATTTTTATAAGAGCATAGGGCGGTGCCTGTGGCTCAAAGGAGTAGGGTGCCGGTCCCATATGCCATATGCCGGAGGTGGTGGGTTCAAACCCAGCCCTGACCAAAAGCTGCAAAAAAAAAAAAAAGAGTATATAAAACTAGGCATTTATTACATAATGTTGATCCCTTTCCCTGCCCCACATTAGTACATGAGAGAAATAAGCATGATATATGGGTGGTGCCTGTGGCTCCCCCACATACCAAGGGTGGCAGGTTCCAACCCGGCCCTGGCCAAACTGCCACAAAAAGATAGCTGGGCATTGTGGTGGGCGCCTATAGTCCCAGCTACTCGGGAGGCTAAGGCAAGAGAATCGCCTAAGCCCAAGAGCTGTAGGTTGCTGTGAGCCGTGATGCCACAGCACTCTACCGAGGGCGACAAAGTAAGACTTTGTCTCTAAAAAATAAAAAAGAAAGAAGCATGGTATGATCAAAAGTGATTGCTCTTTTAAATAGACAAATTTCCATATTCAGATACTTTTAAACACTTTTATATATTATGTTCTAGTTAACATAAAGAACAGAAATTTAGTTCCTTAGCCAATCTCCAGATTTAGAGCTGGATAGCAGATTCAGAACTAACGATGTAGGGACACTTCAATTTAAGGTACATTTTTGTAGAATGCACCCCTTTCACAGCAAAGAGAGAAATATCCATGAATTGTATTGATGTCTAGAAAATATGTAACTATTAAAATAAGTATTTTAGAACAGAATACTCAGGTAAGGCACAATCATAACAAACTCTGGATCTACCTTAATCCGTCAAAAATCAATACATGTAGGCTGGGGGAGGTGGTTCATGCCTGTAATCCTACCACTCTGGCAGGCTGAGGAGGGTGGGTTGCCTGAGCTCAGGAGTTGAGACCAGCTTGAGCTAGAGTGAGACCCATCTCTAAAAGTAGCTGGGTGTTGTGGCAGGTGCCTGTAGTCTCAGCTACTCAGGAGGCTGAGGCAAGAGGATCGCTTGCACCCAAGAGTTTGAGGTTGCTGTGAGCTGTGTGATGCCACAGCACTCTACTGAGAGTGACAAAGTGAGACTCTGTCTCAAAAGAGAGAGAGAGAGAAATCAATACATATCTAGCAAGTACCTGCTGTGGTAAGGTACTGATAAGCACTGTGGGACATATAATTAAGGGATCATAGTTCATGTTTGCCCTTTACCATTTTACATAAATTTACACATCTTTATAGACAATCTGGGAATTAAGCCACATTTCTGAGGTATTTGGCTGGCAGATCATGTAGAAACATTGGCCAGGAGAGAGCAAATACAAATAACAATGTAATTTTTATTAATAGAAATGATTTTGAAGTATTTCTTCTTTTTCTATTGTCTATAAGATTTGGCATGATCTGTTTTTTGAAATTATCTTTTATTTTTAAATATTAGTTGTCTATTCTTTAATACTTTGGGAAAAAATAATAAGAAATTAATTGATGACTCCATACTGAACCTCAGAGTCAAAACATTCTATAATAGACATACTCTTATTTGACAATGTGAATGTTACTCTCTTTGCATTACTATTATTGCTTAATGCTTCGTTGCAGCAATCGTCTGATTTCTTTACTGAATGTATTTGTCTTCATTTGTTCTTTGCGAGGTTTTTGTTTCTGGTCCCTATCTTCAACATTGTTGTTGTTGTTAAATTTTAAGCCTTTTTATTTATTTATTTTTTTGCAGTTTTTGGCCAGGGCTGGGTTTGAACCCACCACCTCTGGCACATGGGGCCAGTGCCCTAACCGTTTGAGCCACAGGCACCTCCCAATTTTAAGCCTTTTTAATTTTGTGAAGGCAAAAAGTGGAAGCCTAATGAACACACGTATATGTGAAAATAAAAAAATAATAATTAAGAGGAAAACATTTGACATGTCACCTCTTTTTTTTTTTTAACATGTCACCTCTTTACCAACTACTAAGAGTAAGGAGGAAGAGACCAGCCTGAAGCTCTCCATCCCCCGCATACCGAACCATCTTGCCCCCTCTCACTGCATCTGCCCCCACGATGGAGTGAATGGAGGTGGAACTGGTCATTTTACTAATCCTTCATCCTTCTAAATGTACCCCATTCCATCTTATGGGTACACTTTAATGACTATTGTCTATGGTGCAGTAAATGATGATACAGTCTTTTATTTTTATTTTATTATTTTTCTTTTTAGAGATAGTGTCTCACTTTGTCTCCCTCGGTAGAGTGCCATGGCGTCACAGCTCACAACAACCTCCAGCTCTTGGGCTTAGGCAATTCTCTTGCCTCAGCCTCCGGAGTACCTGGGACTACAGGCGCCTGCTACAACACCCGGCTATTTTTTGTTGAGTTTGGCCGGGGCCGGGTTGGAACCTGCCACCTTCCGTATAAGGGGCTGGCACCCTACTCACTGAGCCACAGGCGCCGCCCCCGATGATGCAGTCTTTTATTCTTGCTATCATATGCAGTGCATTTTAAGTTTTATTTAAAATGTTTAGAGGCAACGGCAATGGGTAGGTAGTGTTGGATGGTGAAGTCTGGAGTATACCTCAACATTTTGTCTTCATCATTATAGGAATAAGCTCCATGTATAAGTCACAGCAGAGATGAAGAACTGTTTACCAGGCTTCATGCTTATCTCTCATAGTATAGTGCATTGCTAGGAAAAAGCTTCCCATCCAGGATGTATTTCCAGCTCCCCTCATGTCTAGGTGGGACCAAGGGATAAATTCACATTGATAGAATGTGAACAAAATAATAGTGTACCACATTCAGGCCAGGTTTAAGAAATGTGTGTGTCTTCTCCAAGTTCCCCCTTTGCTAATTGGCTACAGAGTATGACAAGGCCCTGGGAGATGGCACACTATGGGATAAAGGAATCACCCGGGCCTGAATCACCAAAAGAAGGAAAGAGATCCACTGATCAGGAACATTAGCACTGGACTGTTCTGGGGTGAAGAAATAAGGTTCTGTTATATTAAAACTCTTAAAGGTTGGGGTTTATGTGTTACAATAGCAAATGTTATCCAAACTAGAACAAAAATCCCTTCATTGTTGAATTTTCCTGGAATTTACCTTCAATATGGAATGTAAATCGGTTTTCTATTTCTACTAAATACATTTGGTCCCTCTGTCCTTATGGAGGTTATAATTTAGTTGACTGTTCTGTCTTTACCCATGTCTTCTTTTAGCATTCCGTGGGCCAATGAACAATAGAAAGTCTGAAATGAAATTTGCAGACATACACAAAGCTGAAAGGAATGTCACAGTGATTTTCAACTGTTGTGCCGCAGTGCACCAGTGTGCCGTAAGAGGATCTTAGGTGTGCCATGAAAAATTTTTTTTTTTTTTGTAGAAACAGAGTCTCACTTTATGGCCCTCGGTAGAGTGCCATGGCATCACACAGCTCACAGCAA
Organism: Nycticebus coucang; assembly: GCF_027406575.1. Taxonomy (NCBI): domain Eukaryota; kingdom Metazoa; phylum Chordata; class Mammalia; order Primates; family Lorisidae; genus Nycticebus; species Nycticebus coucang. Next base: position 42,419,835 of record NC_069785.1, on the reverse strand, counting down.
CCTCCAACTCCTGGGCTTAAGAGATTCTCTTGCCTCAGCCTCCGGAGTAGCTGGGACTACAGGCACCCACCACAACGCCTGGCTAGTGCCACGAAAATTTTAAAGATCATTAATAAAAATATTTTCAAAAGAAGTTCAAAGCACAGTAAGTGTATTCTTTATTTCTTCTTTTTTTTTTGAGACAGATTCTTATTTTGTTGCCCTTGGTAGAGTGCCGTAGAGTCATAGTTCACAGCAACCCCAGACTCTTGTCTCAGCATCCCAAGTAGCTGGGACTACAGGCGCCTGCCACAACGCCTGGCTATTTTTTAGAGCTGTAGCTCAGAATGGTCTTGAGTTCGTAAGCTTAGGCAATCTGCCGGCCTTGGCCTCCCTTTCTTTACTCTTTCTATTGATCAACATAATTTAACTGTGCCATGGAAGTGTGTTGTGACATGAAAAAAGGTTGAAAAACACTGGGATATGGCATGGCACCCATGGCAGAGCCAGCCACATACACGGAGGGTGGTGGGTTTGAACCCGGCCTGGGCCAGCTAAACAACTTCAACAAAAAAACATCCAGGCGTTGTGGCGGACACCTGTAGTCCCAGCTTCTTGGGAGGCTGAGGTGAGAGAATGGCTTAAGCCCAAGAGTTTGAGGTTGCTATGAGCTGTGACATCATGGCACTTTACCCAGGGCAACATAGTGAGACTCTGTCTCAAAAAAAAAGAAAGAAAGAAAGAGAGAGAGAGGGAAGGAAGGAAGGAAAGAAGGAAAGAGAAAGAAAAAGAAAAACACTGGACTGGAATGACATGATGCTCAATAAGAAAATAATGATCGGTGGCTCAGTGAGTAGGGCGCCAGCCCCATATACTGAGAGTGGTGGGTACGAACCTGGCCCCGGCCAAACTGCAACAAAAAAAATAGCCAGGCCTTGTGGCGGGTGCCTGTAGAATCAGCCACTCGGGAGGCTGAGGCAGGAGAATTGCCTAAGTCCAGGAGTTGGAGGTTGCTGTGAGCTGTGATGCTACAGCACTCTACTGAGAGCGATAAAGTGAGAGTCTGTCTCTAAAAAAAAGAAAAATAAGAAGAAAATAAGGATCCAAAATTATCTAGGCTGGAATGATGGGTTAAAAGTAATAAGATTAAATCTAGGCATGCATTAACAACACATTCCCATAGACAGTGGTTTGAAACAATTGTAATGATCAGACATTATTTTGAATTGGGATACACAACATTTGATAAGCAATGGAAGAAAAAAAAGGATTTTTCCATCATGTGTAAGAGAGAAATGATTCTGGTGCTTCATGAGATGCAGCTTACTCTCCAGTTACCTGAATAAAAAACATCTGGGTCAGAATGTTTTAAATTGCCATTTACATACTTTGAATGGATTAATTTCTCCAAACATAGAGACTTCTCTCCCTTGGAAGACCCTGTGTAATTGAAAAACAACAATAAAACACACATTGGAAGGACTGAATTCAAAAGATAAAAACATACAGTTTTTTTTATTCATTAAAACTTAAATTTAGGGTGGCGCCTGTGGCTCAAGGAGTAGGGCGCTGGTCCCATATGCTGGAGGTGGTGGGTTCAAACCCAGCCCTGGCCAAAAAAAAAAAAACAACTTAAATTTATAGGAAAATTGGGATACATTCTATGTCAGACTCTGTCTAGGTGCTGACTTCAGCAGTGAAATGGAATATCATTCTGAAATTATCATAACAATAATAAATCATATTTACAGGGCTCTAGTGCAGTGCTATACAATAGAAATATGAATCAAGTATGTAATTTTAAATTTCTAGTAGCCACATTAACAAAAGAAAAAGAAATGGGTGAAGTGAAGTTAATTTTAGTGATTAGTAACATATTTTATTTACCTAATATGTTTGAAATATTATTTCAACGTATGTTCAACATGAAAAATTATTGAGTTATTTTACTTTCTTTTTACTTTCTCTTTCCATATATATTTTACTCTTACAGTACATCTCAGTTTAGACGAGCCACGTTCCAAGTTCAATAGCTACATGTGGCTAGAGGCTGTGGTATCAGACAGTACAGTTCTAAAGAGTTCATCCACATTGTCTTGTTTTATCTTCACAGAAACCCTCTGCTGTGCTGTAGGTATTATTATTCATGTTTTATAGACAATAAAGTTTTTACAGATGTGAAGTAATTATCCACAGCTGCACAGCTGCAGTGGAAGAGCCAGGGCTTGAACCAGATGCCAGTGTATGCCAAGGTTAAGAGGTTTGATGTGGAGTCAAACAGAACTGGCTGAAATCCTGGCTCTGACATTTACTAGCTGTGCTATCTTGGGCACATTTTTTCTCTCTTTTCCTTGGTTTCATTATCTGGAAGGTAGTGAGAATAAGAACCTGTTGTGGGCTTTAATGAGATGATGCATGCAAAGTGCTCAGCACCGCACCCACCCACGGCCAGTGCTCCACGGAAGTGAATGATTATTACCTTGACAACAAGCCTGGTGCTCTTTCCACCTTCCCACACTGCTTCCCAGCCACTGCTCCATCCATTCAATGAGGATTTATTCACTCTGTGTGAAAAGAACCGGCAAACTGGATGATGGTTCTGACCGCATGTCCAGCCTCATCCTTCTGTATCACAACTGCTTTGTTGTCTTTTCTTTTTTTTTTTTTGAGACAGGTCTCACTTAGGCACCCTAGGGAGAGTGCTGTGACATCATAGCTCACAGCAACCTCAAACTCTTGGGCTCAAACAATCCTGCTGTCTCACTCTCTGGAGTAGCTGGGACTATAGCTGCGCCGGCTAGTTTTTCTATTTTTAGTAGAGATGCTTTGCTCAAGCTGGTCTCAAACTCTTGAGCTCAGGCGATCTACCCTCTTCAGCCTCTCAGAGTGCTGGGATTACAGGTGTGAGCCACCAAACTCGGCCTGTTGTCATTGTTTTCGTTGAACATATTGTTGTTATCTTCCAATAGTACAGATTGATGACTTGACAAACCATAAAGCAAACCTGGAAATGTGTGAGGCCAAACCACACATCTTCCATTCTGAGACCCTCTCCAAAGAGCCACCTCGGGATCTCAGAAATGCCTGTCATTCACTTATGGAGCTGCCAACCCCCTTCTTCCAGCTCCCTGCTTTCTGCAAAACTGAATGGGAAGAGGTAGTGTCACTGAGCAGGAACTGGGTGTCTTCTTTTGCAGAGTCCTCCCAGACTGGCACCAGCATCCTCACCTGTCTGCAGTGGTGTAACATGATCCCTTTCCCCAGAGCCAGGTTTGACTGCCTGCAAGGCCAGTAACAGGGTGTTTTTTAACCACCCTGAAAAAATACTTTAATTTGTGGTTTGGAACCCACAAGTAGAAATACTGTGGTGTTCACACATGTAATCCATGCTGTAACAACTGCCCCCAAAAGTGTTTTACTTGCTATCATAGAGAAAAGGGTTTATTGAAGGTAAAGGTTCTCAGAAAACTGACACGTAATAAAGTGAATCATAGTTCATCTATTCATTAGCACTTATGCAGTTCCTACCATGGACCAGGTGTGCAATATGGGAACACAGTAGTGGGCAAAAAAGACAGAATTGCTGCCTTATTTGATGCAGATATAAATCAAATATAGAATTACAAACTGTAGGGTGGCACCTGTGGCTCAAGGAGTAGGGCGCTGGTCCCATATACCGGGGGTGGTGGGTTTAAGCCCTGCCCTGGCCAAAACTGCAAAAAAAAAAAAAAAAAAAATAGCTGGGTGTTGCAGCTGGGCACCTGTAGTCCCAGCTACTCGGGAGGCTGAGGCAAGAGAATTGCTTAAGCCCAAGAGTTTGAAGTGCTGTGAGCTATGACACCATGGCACTCTACCGAGGGTGACACATAGTAAAACTCTGTCTTACACACAAAAAAAAGAATTACAAACTGTAGTAAGAGCTGCAGAGGAGAGGGACACAGTGATCAGGGAGCAAACCACAGAGAGATGTGATCTGGTCCGCAGGTCAGAGGAGGCTGCCCTGAGAAAGTAACAAGAAAGCTGAGGGGGCAGAGACTACGTGATGGAATGGGGGCACAGGGGAGAAGTCTCAGCAAAGAGGAAAGTGTGGTGAGGATTATGCTAGGATCACTATCAAAAACATCTTTTCTACAAAGGGCAATGGCAGACAGGATGCTAGGATACAAGGCTGGACTCCAGGGACTCCCAAATCAAAACTCAGCTGGGTATGGTGGTTCATACTTGTAATTCCAGAACTTTGGGAGGATGTGTGAGGCCAGGAGTTTGAGACCAGCCCAGGCAATATAGCAAAATCCTGTCTCTACAAAAAAAATTAAAATAAAAATTACCTGGGCCTGGTGATGTACACATGTATTCCCTGCTACTCAGGAAGGTGAGGAAGGAGATCTCTTGAGCCTAAGAGTTTGAGGTTATAGTGAGCTATGATGATGTCATTATACTCCAGCTTGGGTGACAAAGCAAGACCCTGATTCTTAAAAAAACAAAAACAAAAAAGCTGTCTTAAATAAGAAATGTAAGAAAAATGCTGCCCCAGACTTCTGAGAGAAGCAAGCAGGATGGGCAGAAACTCCTCCTCAGGTAAGAGGGTTGGTGAGCTGGTGTCCTGCTCACAGGAAGAGTGCTCAGCATTTGGCCCAGACCCAAGCGAGCTGGGCCTGGTGACAGTGGAGGAACCATTCCTCCACTTACATCAACAGGGATGGCAGCTGCAGTTGAATGTCACAAGGTTGTGGCCCTGGTCTTTTTTTGGCAGCCAGTGGCTAGAGCAGTAAGAAAAGGGCAGCTGCAGAGTGTGGTGGAGGTGGGAGAGACAACAGCAGTGAGGGCAGCTTCAGCTAGAGTGAGTGAGTGGACCCAGGGGAGAGGGCAGGCCTAGGGCACTGAGGTCTCAGCGACTTCCATGTGGTGGGGGCTTGCCATTAGAGATCACCGCATTGTCATATATGCCTGAAACTGATCTCCAGGTTGTCAGGTTGTGAAAATATGATGATACAGCTCGAAAAATGTCCAGAATTGAGAGATATATATGGGCAACATGGCCCATGGTCTTTTGAAACAAGTGGCAGTCTCTTGGGGGACGTTTTCATCAGTGCTGATGAGTAACAAGCTCAATAACCACTTGGTATAGTTGAAAAGAGGTAAGAGTAGGAAACCTTTATATTTTTGGTCATTTAGAAAATGTAAATCTAAACCCATTAAATACTTTTTGATGGGTTGATTGAAAAGTCACTTTTATCATTAAACAGTTTCGTATTTATAGTATTTGCAATAGCTAAGACTTGATAGCTAAGGTGAGGGTACAGGGTAAGCAGAACTAGACACGATTTCTATTCTCATGAAACTCATTGGCTAAGGGGGAAATAGTCATTAATTAAATAATTGGACTAGTAGATATGTAATCACTCACACCCAGACAAGAGGGCAGCAAAGATGAGGTACAGCTCACTGTGAGTGCTTAGGGCAAGCCAGTTGGTCTGCTGGAGGGGTCAAGGAGGCTCCCCTGAGGAGCAATTAAGAAGGTCTGAAGTATGAGGGGTTAACCAGGCAAAGTGGGGCAGAGGGAGGGGAGGGAGAGCATTTCAGACAGAGGGACCAGCATGTGCAGAGGCCCTGTGAAAGCAAGGAGGCAGGAGTAACTGAGCACCTGAAGGGCCTGTGTTACTGGAGAAAGTATTCTAGGAAGGGGAGGTCGGGGAGGAAGACAGGACTGGACCATGCAGGTTCTATGGCTGTGCTGAGGAGGTTGGTCTTTATTCTGAGAGTGGAAGGAAGCTATTGAAGGATGTCAGCAGAAATGGTTTGGAATGGGGACAGTGCAGATTAGGGTTGTGAGAAAGAAAGCTATTGCAGGGCAGTGCCTGTGGCTCAGCAAGTAGGGTGCCGGCCCCATATACCAAGGGTGGCGGGTTCAAACCCAGACCCGGCAGAACTGCAATAAAACAAAGCAAACAAACAAAAATAGCCGGGCGTTGTGGCGGGCGCCTGTAGTCCCAGCTACTCGGGAGGCTGAGGCAAGAGAATCGCCTAAGCCCAAGAGCTGGAGGTTGCTGTGAGCTGTGATGCCAAGGCACTCTACCGAGGGTAATAAAGTGAGACTCTGTCTCTACAAAAAAAAAAAAAAATTATTGCAATAGTTCAGACGCAGATGATGTCAGTCACCACTTCAACTGTAGCAATAGGGAGATGGAGTAGAGAGAGGCCTGAGGGTCTTTTGGAAATAAAATAGACAGTATTGGTGATTGACTGGAATTCGGGGAGAAAAGGGTATTGAGCAAGAGTCCCAGGTGTGTGGCCCATGGAACTGGCTGCATGGTGGTCATGTTCACGGTGATAGGCACAGACCCAAACAGCAAGGCTTTCGCATTGTTCTGCTTGATCTTTCCCTGTTCTTCCCTTCCTTCCCTTTCTCTTTGCTTCTTTTCCTCCTCCTCCCTCTCCTCCTTTTTCTTGGAAAAAAATGATGAGTTTTGGACATATTGAGTTCGAAGTACCTTTGAGACGCCCAAGTGGTGATGTTAATTAGCAGCTGGATACATGAGTCTGTACCTTTTAGAAGGTGAGACCTGGGCTGAGAACTGTGTTTGAGAGCATGGGCATATATGTTACTTGGAACACCAGATGTGAATAAGATGGCTGGGGCATAGAGCAGGAAAAGAAAGGGGTCCAGGAAAGACCTAGATGTCAGTGAACGAATGTAGGAGACAAGCTCACAAATAGCCACAGAAGTAGGGGTCAGAGAGTGAGGGTACAGCTCTAGGAGAGGGGGTTGTCCAGAAGACTAAGGGAGGAGGGTGTTTCAGCAGAGTGCGAGGGTTGAATGCTGCTGGAAGGTCAGAACAAAGCCTGAAGAGGCAGAGGTCATTGGTGACCGAAGGGGACTGGAATTAAGGAGTGACTAAATTCAGAGTGGAGACAACATGTATAAATAAGTCTTTCTAGAAACTTGGTTGTTCTGTTAGAGCATGCAGTTGTGATGTTGAGGACTGATCCTCTGCATTAGGATTCACTGCATTAGTAGCATATTTCAATGGAAAGAGAGCCAGCATTTGTCAAGGGGAAATCCATATATTAAAACAGAATTAGTGCCCCCCCTTAATGAATCTGGGGTGCATTGATTCTGGTGAGATTGCTGCATGTCTCATGGCAGCAACAAGACAAATGTTCTGCATTTTGAGTACGCACCTGTAAATCTAAACGATCCAAATGTGCAGACAGTTTGGTAACAATTACTGATACGGGGGCATTTTTAGTCTATTGGTTTGTTAGCAACAGGAAGTGGCAGCTAAAAAGACTAATCCTAGTGATGGATGTATGCAGCAGAATTCCTGACTCACGACACGTATCGCACCCAGATCTAACTGCCGTGGCCTGGGACACTTCACACAGTACACAGGCCACTTTAAAGCCAAGAGGTGGGGTCTGCTACAGAAACACAGAGTTTGGCATTCATTCAACTGACAAATGAGAACAGTGAGGGAACAGGAGTTTGGGGACTGAAACATACACTAAAACCCATAGGTTTGATACTGATGTCAGAGCAGGTTTGCTCCAGTCATTCTGGATCTCAAAATCTCAGACATTTTGACTCATTTAAAGACAACACACACTTGGTACCTTTTTCTAATCTGTATACATATGCCCCCAAATCTCCTAACCCTAATTTCTGATACTCCAGTCTCCCTTTTAGTGGCAGGCACCCCTCCTTCTATTTTATCATTTTTACCTGGGGAAAAAATGGATCCTGAAAAAAAATCAAAATACACGTCAGGAGACAAGAAAGTGTTTGAAACTTTCAAATTGGTGTTCATCAAGGCAAGTATCTCCATGGCACATCATATTGACAGCAGCAATGTCTCCCACTAAAAGTGCTGATACTTTCTTAAAAATGGCTTTGGTCACACATGAGGGGTATTCATTCATGTGCATATATTAAAGGGAAGTGTTTTCAGAGAGTTATTTGATAGTGACATTGCCCTATGTTCACATAGTTGCTTCTTCCCATGCCCGAGCTCCACCTTGGGTTCAAGAAAGACACAAGGGCTGCCAAAATATCTGGTTCCTGCCACAGATTCACTTTAATAAATACTGATTAATAATAATGTATTATATACTTGAAATTTGCTAAAAGAGTAAATCTTTAGTGTTCTCAATACATACACATGCAAAGTAACTATGGATGTGTTAATTAGCTTGATTCTGATAATCATTTCACCATGTATACATTTATCAGTTGGGGCTGGGCTCAGTGGCTCATGCCTGTAATTATAGCACTCTGGGAGGCTGAGGAGGGTGCATTTGCCTGAGCTCACACTTCAAAACTAGCCTGAGCCAGAGTGAGACCTCGTCTCTAAAAAACAAGAATAGCTGGGGCTCAGCATCTGTAGCTGTGGTTAGGGTGCCAGCCACATACACTGGGGCTAATGGGTTCGAACCTAGCCAGGGCCTGCTAAACAACAATGACAACTACAACAACAAAAATAGTGGGGTGTTGTGGTGGGTGTCTGTAGTCCCAGCTACTTGGGAGGCTGAGGCAAGAGAATCGCTTAAGCCCAAGAGTCTGAGGTTGCTGTGAGATGTGACACCACAGCACTCTACTGAGGGCAACATAATGAGACTGTCTCAAAAAAAAAAAAAAAATAGCTGTGCGTTGTGGCAGGTTCCTATAGTCCTAGCTACTTGGGAGACTGAGGCAAGAGGATTGCTTGAGGTTGCTGTGAGTTGTGATGCTACAGCACTCTACTGAGGGCAACAAAGTGAGGCTCTGTTTAAAAAAAAAATCACATTGTACATCTTAAATATAAACAATTTTTATTTGTCAATTATATCTCAATAAAACTGGGGAGAAATACCTATGTCTCTGGATTTTTGGAGCAGGAGAATGAGGCAGGTGAGCCTAGACAGGATGCTTGTGTAGATTGGACCAGATGATCCTGGAATCTCCCAGAAAGGATGCTTCTTCCCAGGCAGCCTCCAGCCCAGGATGGGTGGAGAGACATGGAAAGGACCCTCTGGCAGGAGGGTAGAACAGTAACAAATTACAATCACAAAAATTCCTGGCTGGGTGCAAGTCAGGAATCCCTCTAACAGGAGTTAGAGATAAAATGTAAAGCCCTTACAGAAGTAATTCGGAGATTTGAATTCACTCTCAGAAGTTGCTTGGAGAAAACTAGATGGGCCTGAGCTCGAAAGTAGGAGAAAGACCCCGAGAGGCTAAAAGTGTTTGGGGGGACAGAGGAGTGTGGGGACAGAAACCACATTTTGACTTTAGTTCAGGGCTAGGTCTGAGAAGGAGGGAAGGAGAAAGAGATAGTGAGATGGGAATGGGTTCTTTCTATTCTGGGGTGCCTGGGTTTTCTCAGTTGGGCTGTTGGATAGTAGGCGTGTCATAGGTGTGTCAAAAAAGGTCCACCCTTTGACTGCCCAATCTGCAAGCCTCAGGTACTCGCTTCAACAAGGTGCCTCCAACATCTTTTCATGAATTTTGACAGCTTCCATGTCAACATAGGTCCTTAACATTCATAACAAGATACCCTTTGTGGTGCATGTGTTCAGGAGAATCAGTCCCGTCTGTTACTTTCATTTTCTGAAGGAACTGATTTGGTCTATAGTTGGTGGGGACCAAACTAGATTTAGAGGAGAGATTCCATTGAACTCTGCTACCCCAACTTTATTTTTTTTAATTTTCTAACTTGAATTTTTATTTGTTGATATTTAGGTATTTGTTTTTTGTATTACTACATGTAAAAGAATTTTACGATTTATTTTTTAACATATTACAGTACAAGAAATTTTATGTTACAAATAGTTAAAAAATACAAGACCGGGCGGCGCCTGTGGCTCAGCGGGTAGGGCGCCGGTCCCATATGCCGGAGGTGGCGGGTTCAAACCCAGCCCCGGCCAAATTAAAAAAAAAAAAAAATAAAATAAAATAAAATACAAGACCAGAGACAAGTTATAAGAAAATTCATGGTATCAAAGTTGTTACAGAGAACCAATTTGCAGTATTTATGGGTCATGGAAGGCCAAGATCTCTTCATTACTGTCAATGCCAAATTATCAAGGTATCATCTTCTTCAGTATCTACCCTACCGATCTCTTCTGAAGAGTCACTTTCCTCGTCCAGGTAAATTTCATCATCATTAGTTCCTTCTGTCTCATTCCTGATGCTGCATTTTTAAGAACAATTTCACAGCCACTACCCTCTTGATATCTTTTCACAATCTTTAGGATTCACAAACATGGGTGATAGATGCGTTCTTGATTCTGCCTATATGTGTTAAATCCTTATTAGCTGACTACATCTCCAGCTTCCTCTCTTTCTTCATTAGGGCCTCCAAGGGCTTGTTTACTGATAAACCAAGAGGCTGCAGTTGGCTGGTTAGCTCCCCAAGTATCACAGCAAGTTTGGTTTTCAAGTCCCCTACAGTTGCTTTTGTATTTTGTGTAACATGAGCTTTGGAGTGATCAAAAACAAGCAAAGCCACTTATTTAAGTAATCCGCTTGACTTTATTACCAGACTTTGTTAAACAGATTTTCATTCCTTCTCTATTCGTCCATTCTTTTTCATTCATGTGGACAATAACTCTACTTGGAATCTTTTCTTTTGGAAAGATTTTTCTTTTAAAGATAATCATAGGTGGTAGCTTTGTCCCATGTTCATAACAGGCACAGGGGTCCTCAAACTGCAGCCCACGGGCCACATGAGGTGCTACCTCAACTTTAATATTATCGTTTTAGCATTTGCGCTTATCTTGTCAAATAGCATTTAGGATATTAAGGGTTTATTTGTGTCTGTGTATACACACACTTGCCATTTTTATAACTTTTATTATTTAAAAAAAACAAAACAAAAACAAATCAGGCCAGGTGTGGTGGCTCACACCTGTAATCCCAGAATTCTGGGAGGCTGAGACAGGTGGATTGCTTGAGCTCAGGAGTTCCAGACCAGCCTGAGCAAATGTGAGACCCCCATCTCTCCTAAAAATAGAAAAAACTAGTTGGGTATTTTGGTGGGCACCTGAAGTCCCAGCTACCAGGGAGGCTAAGGCAAGAGGATTGCTCAAGCCCAAGAGTTTGAGGTTGCTGTGAGCTATGGTGCCACGACACTCTACCAAGTGTGAGAGAGAGACTGCCTCAAAAACAACAACAAAAACAAACAAACAAAAATATCTTTTTAATGAAAGGCAATAACACCCAGTATTTAAAGGAATAAGTATTGGGGTCAGATGGACAGAGTTTAAATTCCAGCTCATCTAATTGCTAGCTGTCCGACCCTGTACAAATATTTTACACCAAATCCCTCTGTGTCTCACTTTCCTCATCTGTAGAATAGGCACAGTAATTGTACCTGCTTCATGGGGTTGTTATGAAGATTAAGTGAGATCATGTCCCATGAAAAGCTGGGACAATGCCTACATGTACCTCATAAGCGTTAGCTACTTCTGTTGGTGCTTTAGAGTTTTGCTTCCCATATCTTCCCAACTTCCGAGATGTTCTTCTGTCTTTCCTGTAAATTACAACTCTTTCGATGTACAGGTGATTATGTGTCCTTTCACATAGCATTTGGTTATCTCAAGTTTTATGATTTCAATAGCTATTGATACTTGGTACTTAGATTCATTAATTCATTGGGTGTTGCAAAATAGTGATATTCTATCATTTGTTATTTATTAATTGTAGTACTTTATTTAAAACATGCTTCCCGGGCGGCGCCTGTGGCTCAGTCGGTAAGGCACCGGCCCCACATACCGAGGGTGGTGGGTTCAAACCCAGCCTCGGCCAAACTGCAACCAAAAAATAGCCGGGTGTTGTGGCGGGCGCCTATAGTCCCAGCTACTCGGGAGGCTGAGGCAAGAGAATCGCTTAAGCCCAGGAGTTGGAGGTTGCTGTGAGCTGTGTGATGCCACAGCACTCTACCCAAGGACCATAAAGTGAGACTCTGTCTCTACAAAAAAAAAAAAAAAAAACATGCTTCCCTTCATCTACCACTTGATTACCTGGTGGTAAAGTTCTACAGAAAGGTAAGATAAATGCTTGACTCTTTATTTACCAGCTTTCAAGGTAATGTCTATTATTTTCTGAAGATAACTATTTTCTTTTTTTTTTTTTTTGTAGAGACTTTATTGCCCTTGGTAGAGTGCCGTGGTGTCACACAGCTCACAGCAACCTCCAACTCCTAGACTTAGGCAATTCTCTTGCCTCAGCCTCCCAAGTAGCTGGGATTACAGGCGCCCGCCACAACGCCCGGCTATTTTTTTGTTGTTGTTGTTGTTGTTGCAGTTTGGCCGGGGCCGGGTTTGAACCCACCACCCTCGGCATGTGGGGCCGGCACCCTACCCGCTGAGCCACAGGTGCCGCCCAAGATAACTATTTTCTAAATAGCAGTATAGATTCATAGATTTGAAAGCAGCTTATGGTTTCAATCAGTTACAATTATTATCCTTTTTGAAGTTAAAATTGTCCCATCTTTGCCTGGTGGGAGCCTTTTTAAGTTGGCTCTTGAGTCTTTTGACATGACTTCAGTGGTCTTTGACCACTTCCTCTCTAGTCAGTAAAGTATTCACGTTTTACAGATGTAGAATCAGCTACTTCTCTAAGAAGCTCTGATTTCTTTTAATAGAGAATAGCATTTCAAGACTACAGTTTGGGTACTGTACTTCACACTGACTTGGTCATTGTTTCTAGTCATCTTCAGTTGATATAGCTTGGATGTATAAATAGATAGTCCTAGTATCAAGTGATCAATTGATACACAAATAAAAAGTATCTCATGAGTTCCTATGGATACTTCACATTCAGGACTAAAGGAGGTTTTTGTTTGTTTGTTTTTAAATATTAGGGAATCTCTTTTTTTTTTTTTTTGAGACAGTCTCATTATGTCTCCCTCGGTAGAGTGCCATGGCATCACAGCTTATAGCAACTTCAAACTCTTGGGCTCAAGTGATTCTCTTGCCTCAGTCTCCCAAGTAGCTGAGACTATGGGCACCCACCACAACATCCAGCTATTTTGTTGTTGTGTTGTTGTCATTGTTGTTTAGCAGGCCTGGTCCAGTTTCGAACCCACCAGCCCCGATGTATATGGCCGGTGCCAGTGAGCTATAGGCACTGAGCCATATTAGGGAATCTTATTAGTCATGTATACTTTAGTAAGAATCAGTCAGACATTTTCCAGACTGATAGATGTAAACAAGCTAGCTTAAGCAGATGGGGAATTTTAGTATAAGGATACACAGAGCCAAAGGGCAGATATGCAGATAAGAAGGAAATAGAGGGCGGTGCCTGTGGCTCAGTGAATAGGGTGCCGGCCCCATATACTGAGGGTAATGGGTTCGAACCTGACCCCGGCCAAACTGCAACACAAAAATAGACAGGCGTTGTGGCAGGCGCCTGTAGTCCCAGCTACTCGGGAGGCTGAGGCAAGAGAATCTCCTAAGCCCAAGAGCTGGATGTTGCTGTGAGCTGTGTGACACCACAGCACTCTACCAAGGGTGATAAGGTGAGACTCCATCTCTACCAAAAAAAAAAAAAAAAAAGGCTCGGCGCCTGTGGCTAAGTGGCTAAGGCACCAGCCACATATACCTGAGCTGGCAGGTTTGAATCCAGCCTGGGTCCGCCAAACAACAATGATGGCTGCAACAACAACAAAAAAAAGCCAAGCGTTGTGGCGGGCGCCTATAGTCCCAGCTACGTGGGAGGCGGAAGCAGGAGAATCGCTTGAGCCCAGGAGTTGGAGGTTGCTGTGAGCTGTGATGCCACAGCACTCTACCCGGGGAGACAGCTTGAGGCTCTGTCTCAAAAAAAAAAAGGAAGAAGAAGAAGGAAATAGATAAGAAAGAAAGTTGTCAGGAATCAAGGCAGCCCTTCTCTACTGGGCAGAGCTATTTTCTCTGCTTCCTCATGGACATGGCTAGTAAAAGATGTTAAAACACTTCCATCCAGTGGGCAATGGCACACGTTATAAACATGGCTACTGGGATGGGAACTGAGAAGGAAGAACAAGTGAGAATCCCAATAAGGTGTGCTGGGTTCACGTGAGAACATAAAGGCGATGGGTGCAAGGGAAGGCAGCTGCGGCTTATGAGAAGAATGCAGGATTACAGGGTTTTCACTTAACCTTTTCTGTATTATGTCTATATCTTCTTTCTTCCACTCCAAGAAGCCTGATTCTCAAGGACACAGGGCAGGGTAAAATTAGAATATCACTTTATTAATTACCTACTTTATCCCACCTCACACACACAATTGTCTCAGAATAACATTAACGCTACCACCGTCAATATAATTCCTGAGAGCACTTACAATTATTTCTTACATGTATTCTCCCACTCTCCCCCCATTTCTATAGTTACACTATGTGAGCATATGGCCTTAACACTATATTTTCTCTCTTTTAACCCTCACTCACAGTTCTGTGAGTCACTGTATATTTAAGGCTTACCACCAGTTCTTAAGTTGATATTTCTCTAGACATTTTGATTGTCATAAGTGTGATTTTTAAAGAATATCAAAGTTGTATTAGTCAGTGTTCTCCAGGGAAACAGGGCCAATAGGATGGGTGTGTGTGTAGAGACAGAGAGAAAGGCTTATTATTATGAATCATCTCACATGATTATGGAGGTTAAGAAGCCTCAAGATGTGTAGTTGTCAAGCTGTGGACTCAGGAGGGCAGAAGATGTAGTTCCTGTTTGATTTTAAAGGCCTGAGAACCAATAGAGGGAATGGTATAAATTCTAGTCTGGAAGCCAGCAGGGTTGAGATCTAAGAAGAAACAATGTTCCAGTTCAAGACTACAGGCTGGAAAAGACAAATGTCCCACTTAAAGCAGTTAGGCAAGAGGAGTTGCCCCTCGTTGTTGAGGGTGAGCTAGAGTTTTCATTTAATTTAGGCCTTTAACTGGTTGAATAAGGCCTGTTCACATCAGGAAGAACAATCTGCTTTACTCAGTCTACCCTTTCAGATGTTAATCTCTTAGAGACACACACAGAATAATGTTTGACCAAATATCTGGGTATCTTATGGCCCAGTCAAGTTGACACACAAAATTAATCATCACAAAAGTAGAGGGCAAGAAGACTTTTGCTGCCCCTAAAATCAACAAGCATAGGGACATTCATTCTGCCTGCTTGTTCACAAGGTCAGATCTAGTAATGCTGCTGTTAAGTACTTTATATGAATGGCTATAATTTATAGAGCACTACATATTCCATCTAAATCTCCAAATAAACCCCATTCTACAGATCCTGAAACTGAGGCTTCAAGAAATGAAGCAGTTTACCTGGTATAATACAGATAAGTAATGAACTGGTGATCTGAACACAGATCTGCCTGATTTCCCATGCTGTAGCTTTTTTAAAAATTTTATTTTTATTTATTTATTTGAGACAGAATCTTACTTTGTCACCCTCAGTAGAGTGCCATGGAGCCACAGCTCACAGCAACCTCAAATTCTTGGGCTCAAGTGATTCTCTTGCCTCGGCCTCCCAATTAGCTGAGACTGCAGGGGCCTGCCATAACATTTGGCTATTTTTAGAGACAGAAACTGGCTCAGGCTGGTCTCTAACTCTTGAGCTCAAGCAATCCACCTGCTTTGGCCTCCTGAAGTGCTAGAATTACAGGTGTGAGTCACCACTCTTGGCTTATTTTTTATTATTAAAGAGACATGGTCTCACTCTGTTGCCCAGGCTGGAGTGCAGTGGCGCAATGACAGCTCACTGCAACCTCAAACTCCTGGACTCAAGCAATCATCCTACCTTAGCCTCCCAATTAGTTATTTTTATAGAGACAGACTAATTTGCCCAGACTAATTTTCAACTTCCAGTCTGCAGTGATCCTCCCAGCTTAGCCTCCCAAAATGTCATGATTAAAGGTGTGAGCCACAACCCCGTGCTCCTAAACACTGTGTTAAATATCTTGGGAAAAACACGGGCTTACAAGGATAAAGGATGAAGTTTTCCACTCTGTGGAACACCATTCTACTTAGTAGTATTCATAGGCATTCCAAGCCTCACAATGTTTTTACATATACTGTATGTTGAAAAAAAAACAGATTTAAAATAATAAAGCTATTTCAACCATCTTTTACAATTGTTTGTTATTTAAAACTTTAGTAAGTTCATTTTCCATTTCTAGAGTCGAAAAATAATAGCATGTTGATTATAAAAGCTATGGTACTTATTAAAGCAAGACAAAATATAATTTTTGAAAAACTATTCATATAAAAGAGTGCCACGTATATATAAAATTCATGCATATTTCTTTTTTTTTATTTTTTTTATTTTTAATTTCAGTGTGCTTGTTCATTCAATTCATGCATATTTCAAAGAGTAAGAATATAAACACTCACATACTCACCCTCCACATTTCAACCTGAATCATACTTACTGATTGAGAAATTAGAAATAGGGCACAGTGGATTATGCCTATAATCCTAGCACTAAAGAGGCAGAGGCAGATAGATCCTCTGAGCTCAGGAGTTTGAGACTGAGCAAGAGACCCCATCTCTACTAAAAATAGAAGAAATTAGCTAGGTGTCATGGCAGGCGCCTGTAGTCCCAGCTACATGGGAGGCTGAGGCAAGAGGATCTCTTGAGCCTGAGAGTTTGAGTTTGCTGTAAGCTACAATGCCACGGCACTCTGGCCAGGGCCACAGAGTGAGTCTATGCCTCAGAAATAAATAAATAAATAAATAAAATGAATAAATAAATAAAGTAAAATACCAAAACTGGTAAATTTCAGCAGCACCTGTGACTCAAAGGAGTAGGGCACGGGCCCCATATGACGGAGGTGGCCCAGCCCCAGCCAAAAACTGCAAAAAAAAAAAAAAAAAACAACAAAACTGGTAAATTTCTTGAGGGGTCAAAGTTAACCACTACTTTTTGATTCCTTTGAGACAGACTTTAAAGTTGAACCCTCTGACACTGGGGTTCAAAGGGAGGTGGGTTTACAGGCCTTGCTACAGAGGTAAACATACACACACACAAACACATATGTATGCATGTGCGTGTGTGTGTGTGTGTGTGTATATGACTATGTAACTATAGAAACATGACTTTAATGCTTCCCAGAAGTGGATTAGGAAAGCAAAATATGTCCTGTCCCTCATATTCAGCCTAACCTGGCTCCTTGACCTCGTGACAGTATCGTCCTTTCAACTCATGATTAGAGCTTACATCACAAGGAAGCTGTATCTTGAGAAAGCCAAACAGCAGACCAGAGAGGCTTACTGTAATAAAACCAGTGATATTTTTCAGTCCTCACAATGTGGGAAAGTGACTTTCGACAAACCAAGGAATCACACACTTGACATCTCCAGAAATAACTAAGTAATTGCTATTTAATCCTGTGTCTGGGAAGCCTTTGAAATCAAGTCACTCTAATGCTTGAGACCCTAACTTAGTCATTCTTCAAAAGAAAAAGGGGTTAGCTAGAGAAGGAAACATGAAGAGTTATCAGTAAGTACCACAGACCAGCATTTCTCACCCTTGAGTAATGTACCCTGATTAAAGAGAAGAAAAACTGCCCAGATGTCTGGCATCAACATATTACTCAAGTAAGTACAAACATGAAGCTGAGGATACTTATGCTAATAGTTATAAACTATTGTAAAAACCAAAGCAAATTGACAAATTCAAATGAAATTATAACAAAAACAATTTGAATAACATCATTAATTTTATGTGACAAATGATACGGTGTTTTCTGCAACTGACTATGGTGCTGACTGCCAGAGTGCAAGTTCTTTGAATTTATCAACTTGTCTTACCAAGGACTCAACTTCACCATTTTTTTTCTTTTTTCTTTTTGTATTATTGTCATATACAGATTAGATCTGACACGGTTTTTTTCCTAATTATTATGGAACAATTTGGGTGGAGCTGCTTGGCACCATCTCTTTTGTAAACACAACTCAGAAGCTGAGATGGTGTAGCAATACTCAGTTATAAAGTACAAGGTAGTCTTCAAAACACTAGGAATATTATAATTTATTTAGACTACTGTCAACACTGAAAATTCAAAATTAGAAGACTCCTCAAAATACTTCCTTGAGTCTTGATTTGACAAAAAGTTCCATAGAGATTGGGTACAGGGGCTCATGCCTATAATCCTAGCACTCTGGGAGGCTGAGGTGGGTGGATTACTTGAGTTTAGGAATTTGGGACCAGCCTGAGCAATTGTGAGACCCCGTCTCTACTAAAAAAATAGAAAAACTAGCCGGACATAGTGGTGGGCACCTATAGTCCCAGCTACTTGGAAGGCTGAGGCAAGAAGGATTCCTTAAACCCAAGAGTTTGAGGCTGCTGTGACCCATATATGACACCATAGCACTCTACCCAGGGTGATATGGTGAGACTCTGTCTCAGAAAATAAATTAATTAAAAAAATTAATTGAAAGACAAGTTCTATAACCTAAAGCCAAGATTCTTTGTTTTTCTCTTTTCTTCCTTTCTTTCTTTCTTTCTTTTTTTTTTTTTCCTAATACCCTAGCCTACTATGGTGGTCTAGTGAGGACTCAGAATAAATCTTTTGCATAAAAAATGCATAAGATTTGGGCGGTGTCTGTGGCTTAAAGGAGTAGGGCACTGGCCCCATATGCCGGAGGTGGCGGGTTCAAACCCAGCCCTGGCCAAAAACTGCGAAAACTGCAAAAAAAAAAAAAAAAAAAGGCATAAGATTTGCAAAAGAGGGTGGCGCCTGTGGCTCAAGGAGTAGGGCGCCAGCCCATATGCTGGAGGTGGTGGGTTCAAACCCAGCCCCAGCCAAAAACTGCAAAAAAAAAAAAAAAAAAAGATTTGCAAAAGAAACCAACTATATTGAAATTGAATGAACAAAACATTAAAAAACAAAAATAAGATACTGATATGTAGGTACAGTGGTTCCTGTTTATTCATGGTTTTCCATTCCAGGGTCTAAATTACCTACAGTGACTCAGCGCCTGTAGCACAGTGGTTACGGCGCCAGCCACATATACTGAAGTTGGCGGGTTCCAACTCACCTCGGGCCAGCTAACCAACAATGACAATTGCAACAAAAAATAGGCTTGATGCCTGTAGTTCAGCGGGTAGGGTACCAGCCACATACACCGGAGCTGGTGGAGTCAAACCCGGCCCGGGCCTGCCAAACAATAATGACAACTACAACCAAAAATAGCTGGGCATTGTGGTGGGCACCTGTAGTCCCAGCTACATGGAAGCTAAGGCAAGAGAATTGCTTAAGCGCAAGAGTTTGAGGTTGCTGGCTAAGTGCCCGTAGCATAGTAGTTACGACACCAGCCACATACGCCAAGGCTGACAGGCTCAAACCCAGCTCAGGCTGGCTAAATGACAATGACAACTATATCCAAAAAATAGCCAAGCATTGGCAGGCGCCTATAGTCCCAGCTACTTGGGAGGCTGAGGCAAGAAAATCACTTAAGTCCAAGAGTTGAAGGTTGCTGTGAGCTGTGATGCCACAGTGCTCTACTGAGGGCAACATAGTGAGACTCTGTCTCAAGTAAATAAATAAGTAACCTACAGTTCATTCTGGTCTGAAAATATTAGGTGGAAAATTCCAGAAATATACAATTCACAAATTTTAAACTATGCACCATTCTGAGTAGTGTGATGAAATCTCTAGCCATCTCACCTCGTCCTTTCTTTGTCACAAGAACAAGGGTGAATACAGTACAATAAGATATTTTAGGGTGGTGCCCGTAAAATATCTTTTTTAGGGCGCTGGCCACATGCACTAGGGCTGGTGGGTTCGAATCCAGCCCAGGCCTGCTAAACAACGACAACTGCAACCAAAAAAATAGCCAGGCATTGTGGTGGGCACCTGAAGTCCCAGGTACTTGGGAGGCTGAGACAAGAGAATCACTTAAGCCCAAGTTGCTGTGAGCTGTGACGCCATAGCATTCTACGGAGGGCGACTTGGTGAGACTCTATCTCAAAAAAAAAAAAAAGGATATTTTAGCTGGGTGTGGTGGCTCACACCTGTAATCCTAGCACTCTGAGAGGCCGAGGTAGGTGGATTGCTTGAGCTCACAGTTTCAAGACCAGCCTGAGCAAGTGTGAGACCCCATCTCTAAAAAATAGCTGAATGTTGTGGTGGGCGCCTGTAGTCCCAACTACTGGGGAGGCTCAGACTACAGAATCGATTGAGCCCAAGAGATTGAAGTTGCTGTGAGCCCAAGAGATTGATGATGACACAGCACTGTACCAAGGGTGACAAACTGAGACTCTGTCTCAAAAAAAAAAAAATATTTTAAGAGAGAGAGACATCATATTTGCATAACTTTTTAATAGTATATTGCTATAATTGTTCTATTTTATTATTAGCTATTATTGTTACTCTCTGTGCCTAGTTTATAAATTAAACTTTATGGGTAGAGGGAAGGGGATTGGTGGGATTACACCAGCGGTGCATCTTACAAGGGTATATGTGAAACTTGGTAAACAGTCTGTGAAGCTAGTGAATGATGCCCCATGATCATATCAATGTACACAGCTATGATTTAATAAAAAAGAAAAAAAAATAAGTTAAAAAAATAAATAAATAAAAATAAACTTTATCATAGGTTTATGTATAGGAAAAATCAGTGTATATATGAGTGAGTTTGATACAATCCATGGTTTCAGACATCCGCTGGGGGTCTTGGAAACATATCCCCATGGATAAGGAAGGGACTGACCATATTAAGGATCTAATGACAGATCTAATACTCCCTAATACTATACTAATTTCTAAGTAGTGGTGAGCATAATTAGTATCTCAACAACTGTTAAACAATGTTTAAAAACATCTGTGATTTTTATAGATGACAAAGTCATGGATTTTGTAATATTTCATAAAACTATTTACTAATATTTCATAAAATGTTTTAACATTTCAGAAGAGTTTAGTGAAAATAAGAGGCACTTTTTCCTCTAACTTTACCAAAACCCTGAATTCTGTCCACAGACCCCCTAAGGGATCCCAAGGACCCCAGGTAATGACACTTGGCCTACACCTTACCCAAATAAAATGTGTAAAGTAATATACAAGCAAGCATTCAAGAATAACTGTGGGCTTGGATGATGAAGAAGCTGCCCCGTATGTGGACTGTTGCCTCTCTCCTTTCATGGAGAGGCATGGCTAGGACTTAACTCCGCACTCTTAGCCAGCAAGTCTCTGAATGTCTGTGGAACCATCCTATGAGAAGCTCAAATCTCCCAAAATAATGAGATTCTTACCTGGATCTTCTCTTTTACCCTTTTCTTTTCAACAAGTCACTGAGCTTAGATCTCAGCATCTCTCCCCAGGAGGAGTCCCACATTCCACAGTACATTTGAATGGCTCCCAGGCTAGAAGGAAAGATCCTAAAGAGACTGCTCATCCCCTGGGGGGTGGAGGGGAACCCCAGAGTGCAAGGACCTCTTTGGCTGTGAGGCAACTGGTCATGAGGAGACCCCCAGAGTAAGAAGAAACCAGCTAGTCGTGTAGTTGCCCCCTCCACCCATCTTCTGGTTGGAAAGGGCTAAAGTGTCCTAGGGTTGCTAGGCAACAGGACAGAATTCAGTGATGACTATACCCAGAGGATTGTTGCATCCTCAGTAGTGTATGGCGTGTGGTATATGTGATGTGATGCATCACTTCTACTAGAGGTCTAGAAGGGGCAGAGAAAGTTGAATTTCTAAGCTAGCCTAAAGGAGTTCCAGACAGGGCATGGAGGCCAGGGCTCACTGCAGGAGTATGGTGCAGGTGTCCTCTCCCCTGGGTTACTCCTCTTCCTACACAAAGAAATCCACTTCCATTTGTGGCTTAGGTGCTAAAGGGGGTTGGTAAATGAATCTATTATAAGGAACATCAGAAAATCTAAATTGAGGGATGTTCTGCAAAACAACTGATTTGAATGCTTCAAAATGTCCCTAGCATAAAAGATTCCCACTTCCACTCCAAACAAGATGGAGGATTGTTTTAGATTAAAAGAGACTAAGGGCTTGGCGCCTGTAGGGCTCTAGCGGCTAAGGCGTCAGCCACATACACCAGAGCTGGTAGGTTCGAATCCAGCCCTGGCCTGCCAAACAATAATGACAACTACAACAAAAAAATAGCTGGGTGTACTGGCGGGTGCCTGTAGTCCCAGCAACTTGGGAGGCTGAGGCAAGAGAATCGCTTTAAGCCCAGGTTGCTGTGAGCAGTGTGCTGTGAGCTGTGACACCACAGCACCTACCCAGGGCAAAAGCTTGAGGCTCTGTCTTAAAAAAAAAAAAGAGACTAAGAAGCCATGACAAAAAAATGTGCATTATCCTTGATTGGATTCTGGATTTTAAAAAAAGTCATAAAGGACATTATTCAGACAATTGGAAAAATTTAAATGTGAACTTATATAATACTGTTTTGTTAATGTAAAATGTCTTAGTTTTGAATATGCTGTCCTGTTACATAGCAGAATATTCTTTTCCTTAGGTGATACATGTGGAAGTTTTTTAGGATGAACAATCACAGGGTCTGCAATCTATTCTGAAATGGCTTAGCAAAACACATATAGAGGGAGATAAAACAAAAGCGGCAAATGTTAAATCTAGGTCATAGGTATTCATTGCACTATTTTCTTTTTTATTTTATTTATTTATTTATTTATTTATTTTTTTTTTTGTAGAGACAGAGTCTCACTTTATGGCCCTCGGTAGAGTGCCGTGGCCTCACACAGCTCACAGCAACCTCCAACTCCTGGGCTTAAGCGATTCTCCTGCCTCAGCCTCCTGAATAGCTGGGACTACAGGCGCCTGCCACAACGCCCGGCTATCCCTTGGTTGCAGCTTGGTCGGGGCCGGGTTTGAACCCACCACCCTTGGTATATGGGGCTGGCGCCTTACTGACTGAGCCACAGGCGCCGCCCCATTGCACTATTTTCATAACTTGTATGTAGGTTCAAACATCTAAAAAAAAAAATAGGAACAAAGTGCATAGACATCTCTCAGCACAGGGCCTGGCACAAAGAAGCAGTTAGTAAATGGTGGCTCTTTACTATGACTAGTTGACTTTTACATCTATGTGGGAATGATTTTTTTTTTTTTTGAGACAGTCTCACTTTGTCACCCTCAGTAGAGCAGTAGAGTGCAGTAGCGTTACAGCTCACAGCAACCTCCAACTCTTGGGCTCAAGTGATTCTCTTGCCCCAGCCTCCCAAGTAGCTGGGACTACAGGCGCCCGCCACAATGCTCAGCTATGTTTTTTAGAGACGGGATCTTACACTTGTTCAGGCTGGTCTTGAAACTATGAGCTCAGTCAATCCACCTGCCTCTGCCTCCCAGAATGCTAGGATTACAGGCATGAGCCACCACACACGGCTTTTTTTTTTTTTTTTTTTGAGACAGAGTGTTACTCTGTCACCCTAGGCAGAGCGCTGTGGCGTCATAGTTCACAGCAACCTCAAATTCTTGGGCTCAAGCAATCCTCTTGCCTCAACCTGCCACGTAGCTGGGACTATAGCCACCCGCCACATCGCCCAACTAGTTTTTCTATTTTTAGTAGAGACAGGGTTTTGAACTCCTGAGGTCAAGCAATCCACTGGCTCAGCTTCCCAAAGTGCTGGGATTAGAGGCATAAACTACCACGCCCAGCTGGGGATGATTTCTTAAACTCAGAGAACAATGCTGTAGAACAAACAGTAGGATGACACGCTGCTAGCATGGGATGATGGCAGGATTGGGATGCTGGAGCCTCTCCCACTCTGCCTGGCCCTTCAAGGGGTGTGACAGGGACACACATGTCCCTCCAGGACAGCAGCATCTTGATCTTCACCTTTGGAGAGGAGATGTCTGGGCCTGTGTGGCTCAGGTCATCAGCTGAGTTCAGAACCTGGCCTTCAGACCTGTCTTCTGTAGGAAGGTAAGGGATCAGAAGTGAAAATGACACTTTTCATCCCATTCTTGTCCAGATGCAGAACTTGGAGAGCATATGGCACCAGCGTGAGGATGAGAAGGTGGTGCTCCTTCCCTCTTCCTCCCAATCTGTGCCCTGGTACCGGCTTCCCAGACACATGCAGCACCTCAGATAAATCCCACGTGTGTAATATTGGCTTCCATTTATTTACTCTCAGGCACTTTCTGTGACTTGTTTTGAAACCTCACAACTCTTTTTTTTTTTTTTTAGAGACAGAGTCTCACTTTATCACCCTCAGTAGAGTGCTGTGCCATCACAGCTCACAGCAACCTCCAACTCCTGGGTTTAGGCGATTCTCTTGCCTCAGCCTCCCGAGTAGCTGGGACTACAGGTGCCTGCCACAATGCCCGGCTATTTTTTGTTGTTGCAGTTTGGCCGGGGCTGGGTTTGAACCCCACCACTCTCGGTATATGGGGCTGGCACCCTACTCACTGAGCCACAGGCGGCACCTTGAAACCTCACAACTCTTCAAGATAGATGTTACTTTGCTCATTTCACTTGTGGGGAAATAAGTTCAGAAAGGTTTAGAGAGGTTTGTTCAATTGGCCCAGTTAGTAAGGGCTGAGCAATAATAGAGCAAGAATAGAAATCTAAGACTTCCTCACTCCTAAGCTCTCATGCACCTGTTCCACCCCATTCTTCTGTTTGTGCAGAGTTTTATACCATGCACGACCCCTGTCCTCATGTTTTCTGCTAGCCCTGGTAAGGTGGTGAAGGTGACAAGGGAGGAGACTGAGACTGGACTAGAACACAGGAATCTGCTTGCTCTCACTCCTTTGTTCCCCAAGGAACTTCCTTCCTAACAACCCTTTGCAACTGGGACAGACACTTTCCACTGCCTGGGTGGGTTATGAATAAATGAACCGGACCCACTTTTGCTTCTGCTTTAGGGAGGCCACTTGACTGCTTGAAGTTGTTCCCTTTAGGGAATTCTCATGGTCACTCTGCAACTCCTGGGCTCCTCTCTTGGTTCTACCTCTCATGATAGCTGTTTCTCACGTAGTCATGTTCCTGCTAGTCAGGTGTTGCCTCTGTCCTGCATATCAGTAAGCCCAGGATCCAGCCCTACCCGGGCCATTTCTTCCCTCTAAAATGCCAACCCCTTGCTATTGCCTCTGTAATGGAACATCTATCCTTCTTTCCAGTATCACCTCTTAAGAGACAATATGCCAACTGCCAGATGTCCATTGTAATTCCTAATTTCTTTTTCCACAGAAGTTCATCTTCCTTTGTTCTCCTTGCTACCATCTATTCATCTACCCATCCATCCATTCATCCATGCAGTTGCTTTCCCATCTTGTCATCCAGCCTTCATTCACACACACACATTCTCTCTCTCTAACACACCTAGCCATCCATCTCTGTATTCATCCATCCAATTCTCCTTATTCACCCTCCTCATACTAAGTGCAGGAGAAATAAGGCCTGGCTCTTGACTGAGAAACCTCAGTCTACAGTACAAACAAGTAACACCATAGGTTGAAATCTCTCCTAGAAAACAGAAAACTTCAGAGCAAGGAAGGGCTAAGTTAGTGGTCAGCAACTGAGAAAGGCCTCGGGGAAGGCCAGCATCTGAACTGTAACTGAGTCTCCTTCCCTTTCTGTTCCTCATCTGTGGCCCTTACTGCCCCAGCTCTCCATGGAGTCACTTTTTTGTCTGTGCGTGCCTGGGCTGAGAGTAGTCTTCATGGTCAAAAATTAAAGACTCCGGGCAGTGCCTGTGGCTCAGTGAGTAGGGCGCTGGCTCCATATACCAAGGGTGGCAGGTTCAAACCCGGCCCCGGCCAAACTGCAAAAATAGCAGGCATTGTGGCAGGTGCCTGTAGTCCCAGCTACTCAGGAGGCTGAGGCAAGAGAATTGCCTAAGCCCAAGAGCTGGAGGTTGCTGTGAGCTGTGACACCATGGCACTCTACTAAGGGCGATAGTGTGATTCTGTCTCTAAAAAAAAAAAAAAAATAAGACTCCTCCCCACAAGTTGCACAGGGGCTGTTCCCCCCCACACACTGACTTTCCTGCAATAGTTAAGTCAGGATGCTGTCTTTCATCTTAAGAATAGCTCTCTTTTTCATGACCCTTGCACCCAGGCATCAGGAGACCTTCCAGGAGACTAATCTGCACATGTCCTGCAGCTTCTGTGGAAGTCTCATTAGAGCTTTTCCTGGAGGAAGGTGAGGGTGGAGGAAGGCTGCCTGTGTTACTAGGGGTCAGCTGACCCCCAACTCTGCTTAGCTTCTCAATCAGAAAGCACCACCCTCTACCCACTCCTCCACCCCCCCCCAAACCAATCCCACTGTCCTTAGGCTGTCTCAGATGTCTTCCTCCAGGCATCCTGTGGTCCTTTGCAGCAGCACATTCAGGACCCAGCCTTATCTCCACCTGCCCCCGTGGACTCCTCTGCACTGATGGCCCCATTGGCCACAGTGCTGGGATTTTGAGGACTCTGAGCTCTGGTGAGGCTGCCAGGGGCAGCTTGATCTCTCCAGGACTGAGTACAGAGAAGTACTCAGGTGGATGGTTGGTAGTCTCCTGCTCCTTAGGCTGCTGTGAGGCTATCTCATTTTCTCCATTTGCAAACCAGCTGTTGTCAAGAACAGCACTGCAGGATTCTCCTTCCCAAGCTCTTGAAGTTCCTCATCTCTCTCCTCCCAAAAGAACTTCCTCAAGGCCCAGGCTAGCACAGCTTTCCTGCTGGAGGGTTGAGGAGCAGTGGATGACCTGGCCTGACTGTGGTCTCTTCACAATGGCAAAATAAGGAGTAACCCTGTGATTCCTTTTGCCTCTAGGCAGAAGAGTCCTCTGTTGCAGCCCAGATTTGGCAGTAACAAGCTGAAGAGCTCAGTAGAGGGATGGTATAGAAACTCGGGCACTCACATGCATCCGGGTCCCTGGGCACTCTTTGGGGTAACTTCCCTTCCCTCCCAGGCTGCTCTTAGAGTTGAGAGAGCTTGGACTATATCCCCTGGGAGGTTTGCAACACCGGCATTGAGATTTAACTTCTGGGTGAGTCTGCTCTCCCCTCCCAGCTGAAGGATATGACCTATGAGAGAGGGAAACTGAGCACCAGTTGGTGACAAAGATATAAACCAAAGATAATTAACACCTATAGTGATTTGGTGTTGAGAAAACATCCTGAATATAACAGCACGGGCATTTGGGCATTTGATTATGGTGTTAGCACAGATGTTCCCACGCATAGGTGAAGGGGAGAGCTGGTGGTCTAGCTGTAAAGCCCAGGAATGGTCTTGGAGGGAGTTTAGTTCAGGATCCCTCAGACATCTAGAGGCTCTTGCTAGGCCAACAGCTGTGTTCTGGTTGTTCAAAAGGCCATTATGTCAACAGAACCCCAAGGGACCAATGCTGACTTATAGAAGTCAGAGGGGCATTAGGTCTGTGTGGCAGCTGTTTGGAAGAGTACTTCTCAGATCTCTCTTCAAAAGAACCTACTGGAAGAAATGCAGTTGGCTGACAGGTCCCGGTCTCCCCACTTTTCTGTCTGGCTCAGTGTTCCGTTCCTGTTTCCCCTGTCTGCTTCCACCCAATAACTAAGCACCCCTGGGGTACTAAAGCTGAACCATCTCTGCCAGTGGAGGACTTTTCTAACAGGCAATCTTTGCCTGGGACTTCCTGCTGGCCTGACAGACTTTCTTAGAGCTGTGCTGTAATCTGAGACTCTTTCCACCCAGTTCCTCCACCTGCTCTCCTTACAGAGGTGTAGGTTCTTTCTGCCTGTTCCTGCCCCCTTCCCCTTTATCCATCACAGGTGTTTTCTCCTATAATTCTCCTGCATGTATAATTTTGTCTTTGCATCTACCTCTCGGAGGATCTGAACTGACAATCTAGTATTTTCATGGTCTGGGTCCAACAGTACTGGAAAGTTCATCTTCGGGTAGGCAAATCTGGGGGATTTTATACTAGCTGGAGAGACCTGTGACAGAGTAATTTTGTGCAGTGTTGGGAAGGAGGACCACAGAAGAGTGTAAAAATCAGAGAAAATGAACATGACGCACATCAGCAAATGAGCTGGATAACTTAAAATACATGTACACTTTTGGGAGAAAAAACATGAGAGGGAGCTGAGTTTTCATAGAAACTGCACCATCTCTTTGGGCATGGGATATAGGCTTAATTTCCTCATCTTTTTATAAAATGGGAATAATTTTACTTATCTGGCTAGGTTGCTATAAGAATGAAGAGGATAATTAATGCATGTAAAGTACTGGCACAGGCACTATTGTTATTAGTATCTCCCTTTATTTTATTTATTTCTTTATTTTTCTGAGACAGTCTCACTCTGTTGCCCAGGCTAGAGTGATGTGGCATCATCATAGCTCATAGCAACCTCAAACTCTTGGGTTCAAGAGATCCTCTTGCCTCAGCCTCCCAATTAGCTGGGACTACAGGCACCTTCCACACCACCCAGCTAGTTTTTCTATTTTTAGTAGAGATGGATTTTGTTCTTGCTCAGGCTGAGCTCGAACAGTCCACTTGCCTTGGCCTCCCAGAGTGCTAAGATTACAGGCAGCAGCCACCCCCTTAGTATTTCCCCTTAGGAAGAGAAAGAATGCCTTTCTTTTGCTTCAGAAACAAAAGCACTGGATCCATCATGGGACAGGGTTGAGAGCTTGGCCCCCTCTAGTGATGGGCCCCTGGGAGAGGTGAGGGTTGTCTGTTCACCTAGATAGGTGTCTCAGCTGTGTCCTGCTGGGGGCCTATGTGGTGAGATATTCCTGGGAGGTGGGGACAGAGGTGGGAGAGAAGTTGAATTACCATCACCCCCATCCCCTGTGCCCAGGGGACCTGGGTTGTCCAGGATGGAAAAACTTTTAAAACAGCTCCTTATCATTTTAGGGGCTAAGTCTCCATGTTGTTTTCAGGGCAGACTCAGTGAGAAGGGGGAATTCCAAAGACACCATTCCCAGTGTCCAGTCCTGCGAATGCCATTGCCCTGGCCCTGGCAACCCGGAGCCTGTAGCACCCTCCAGCTCTGACCTGAGTACCTAGGGCTAGCTGGACCTCACAACTCTTTGCCACTTCCTTGGCAAGTTCTTTTAAGAAGTCCTACAAGGAGGGGTAGGTGAAAAATTTAGTTCCTCAGGGGTGACTGGAAGGAAATAAAATGACCCAGTAGGCTTGGCGCCCATAGCACAGTGGTTACGGCACCAGCCACATGCGCCCAGCCCAGGCTGGCAGGTTCGCGCCTGGCCTGGGCCAACTAAACAATGACAACTGTAACAACAACAACAACAACAACAACAACAACAACAACAAAGCTGGGCATTTTGGCAGGCGCCTGTAGTTCCAGCTACTTGGGAGGCTCAGGCAAGAGAATCGTTTAAGCCTAAGAGTTGGAGGTTGCTGTGAGCTGTGACATCATGGCACTCTACCGAGTGTGACATAGTGAGACTCTGTCTCAAAAAAAAAAAAATGACCCAGTAGGCAGCAGTTTGTCTTACCAGTCTTCCTCCTCTCCCCTGACTTTAAACCCTGCTCCCTACCTTGGGTGGCCAGTTGTGGCTGTTAAGATGCTCTATGGCCAAATACCCCTTTTTTGCCTGGAGAGAGAGCAGCCAATAAATTAACCACATTGAGGGACTTCACCTGTCCCCCACTCCTCCAGGGAAAGGACTGGTAAAAGTCAGCTGGGCTGAATTAGATTCTCTGCAAATGAAGGAATGAAAGAATTGAGGAAGGAGAATGTTTGCAAATGTCCCTAGCAATGACACCATCTACCTTTCTTCTACTTTCACCTTCCTCTTCCCTCACTACCCCCATCTTCTTTGAACTCTCTCCCTCTCCTTTCCTTCCTGCCTCCCTCCTATCTGGGAGACATAGAGACTTGGTTGGATATGGTGGTTACTCTGTGCCAGTTTCCATGCCTGTAAAACAGGATAACACCTATGGCATTGGGCTGTCATGAAGATTAAATGGGATGAGGTGAACACAACAGCTGGGCGCAGCATTCTCTGGGTTCTCTGGATTCTAAGCTGCAGGCTCTCATGAGAGAGACTGATGGGGTGCTGTAGGTCGGGAACTGCTATGGTTCCCAGGCAATGAAGGAGCGGGAAAGGGAGGTGGGATGCAGGAGGAGACTCCTGAGGGGCCAGAAGCTCATAGGACTGGCTCATTGATAGAGGAAGTGAACACAGGGTAAAAGGGGCTCTGCCCAGAGGCAGCTGGGGTCTCTAGTGTTGGGCTGGATACAGTGTCCTGGCTTCTCCCCTGTGCCCCAGGCCTCTGAACGATCAGCTATTCAACAAGCCTGGGATGGGTCCTTTTACTCATTTTGTCTTCATTAATTCCCTGCAGCAATCTACGTAAGATAGGCATCATTATTCCCATGATAAAGCAGAAAAAACAGACATTCAGAGAGGTGGTCAGACAGCTGGTGAAGAGTTGGGACTTGATCAGTCTAGGTAAAGTCCCCAGAGCCAAGGGGACCTTGAAGAAGAGCATCTGACCCAGATAGGGGACTAAGTATGGCCTTCTGGAAACAACATGACCTGATGAGTCATGGCAGAGAGCCATACATGTCCATAGAAATTCCTTCCCCAAATTTGAGAAATGGGGTTAGTTTTCCTCTCCAAAGTCTGATCAGTAGCAAAGCTAGTAGATGGTACCTGCAAGGGGTCCCTCTCCACCTCCCTCCCTGCTGCCTCGGGCCCCACCTCTTACCATAGATTCAGGTCCTTCAAGTTAGCAATCCCCACTGGGGGCATATGACAGAGGTAAGGGCCAGCTCAAGCCTTCCCCCAACTCCAGCAGACCCAGCCCCCATCTGTTCTCCATCCCTTGGTGGGCCTGAGATTTCTGGAGAGCAATGGGAGAACAGGTCACACTGAGGACTATCCTCTTGCTTAATTCAATCTTCCACAACTTCCTCTGGACTTAAGTCAGCATGCGCCTGCCCTTCACTCAACTGCCTTGCCTTCCTTCCTTCCAATGCTCAATGCCAGCATTAACCTCTTCTTGCTCATACACTAATCCCCTTTTTCATTTGAAAATGCTCTGGGAAGGCCAGCAGTGGCTCAAGCCTGTAATCCTAGCACATTGGGAACCTGAGGAGGGTGGATTGAGCTCACGGGTTCAAGACCAGCCTGAGCAGGAGCGAGATCCTGTCTCTACTAAAAATAGAAAAACTAGCTGGGCACTGTGGCTCTTGCCTATAGTCCCAGGTAGTCAGGAGGTTGAGGCAAGAGGATCGCCTGTGCCCAAGATTTTGGGGTTGCTGTGAGCTATGATGCCATGGCACTCTACCCAAGGCAACAGAGTGAGACCAGAGGAGAGGAGAGGGGAGGGGAGAAAGAAAATGCTCTAGAGCCTCATCACTCAAGAAGTATTCCTAAGAGGAAGAGGCACCCATGTTTCCTACCCACCGCCTTCTTCAGGAAATAATCCATGTACATATTCCCTGGACCTGGGGCCATTCCTAATAGGGCTTGCCCATTAATGACACCCAAGAATCTCAGTTTGTGATCTGGTATGACTTATTAGAGGCCCCCAAAGGCTCCATGGCATGGCAATGGCCCACTGAATCAGGACATGCAGGTGACACCTCCTCTTACTTTCTCTACCTGCAAGCTCCCTTTCCTACCTGGGGAGATAGACATCGAGATTTGCTGAATCCACAGGAGCTCAGAGGGAGAATCACAGAGATACTCACTTTAAATACAAAACAGCTTTATTAAAAATTCAGCTATTAGGAAAACAAAGCCCTTACAAGAGTTCTATCAAAAAGTATAAAATTTAAATAAATGCATCAGAAAAGTGGCAGCCAGACATACTAGCCACAGTTAAAATCTCAATCTTTGGGGGTAGGGAAGGGAGAATTAGAGAGGAGGTTCTCAATACCCTAGGGAAAGGCTGGGCGCAGGGGTCTTTGGATGCCTTCAGGGCTGGGCCCTAGAGCTACCAGGCAAAGGCCCTGCTTCAGTTTTCTTTTCCTTGGAAAAAATGGAAAGGACCTAGCAAGTGTAAGAAATTCTGAGTCTGGAGCAGAAAGGCAAAAGTCAGTTTTAAGGCACGACTGCTCACTTCAGTCCTGAGGCACATGGGATGGATAAATGGGGGATCAGAGCCAGAGAGTCCTTGGCTGTGGTCATGGTTGCTCTTGCCTGGTGCCACCTTTGGGTTTAGCCACAGGTTAAATTAAGGTAGAACAAATGGACTGATCAATCCCAGGCAGCCAGAGGCCCAGAGACAGTCTTTAGATCAGGAGTGTTGCTTCACCACAACTCCTGTCTGGTCCTGCCAGAACAAAAAGGATCACGCAGTCCCTCCCCCGCAAGATCTCCCCAATGGGGAGCAGCAGGCTTCCTGTCTAGCCCTGTCCTCTGAGCTACTGTGGCCATCCACCAGGGACAAGGGCAGACCCTACCATCTACACTTCTGGAGAAGCCCTGAAGCCCAGAGTCAGGGTTTCTCTGAATGGTAGGCAGAAGCACAAGGAGCTGTTAAAACCAGTCCCCAAGAGCTGCTGGCCTTACACTCATGGTCACTGGTGACAGGCCTCCCTAGTGACATTAGGCAGTGGGTAAGCAAAGAGGGAGAAATCCAAGATATACTTAGGCAGCACGTCCTGCAGGACTGCCCGAGGGGCACTGCACAGGTGATAGTGCAGACTTTCAGGGCTGGCTGGCCGGTACCAGGCCTGGCGAGTAGGGAATCGGACATGGGGTGGTGCTTGCACCCACTCCAGCACCTGGTTGGCATCAGCCTCCAGCCGCTCGTAGGAGCCCACAAAGTCATAGTGCACGGCACAAGGCTGGCACAGGTGGTACACGGGCATCCAGTGCTCATTCATGCGCTCAGGGTCCTCGTCTACCAGGTATCTCAGGAACTCCGGGAAGGTGACATCATCCCCTGCCGGGCTGGGGCCAGCTCCAGCCCTGTACCGCCTCACGATCTCAGCTCCATAGCGCTGCTGGTACTCTCGGATCTCGCCAAACTTGTTGCGGTAGGCAGAGAGGAGGCGTTCCAAGGGGTCCCGAACAAACAGGAACTTGAAGTAGTGCTGCAGACGGTAGCGAATCTCCTCAGGCCGCAGGTCTGACAGGAACACCAGGTCACTGCGGTGGTCCATTTTGAGGCGGACGTCCACACTGTCCAGAACACCCGCCAACACCTTCAGCACCCGCTTCCAGTTAGAGCAGGCCACCTTGGGGACGTAGCAATAGAGGAAGCGGTAGCGGTCACTTACAAGGATGTGGCGCAGCAGGGTGCGCCGCTGCCCCACTGGCAAGTCCCAGGGGTCCCGGGGCATGCCGGGCTGTCCGCACACCGCCCGCAAGGTCCGGTTCCGCACATCCTGCCGCACTTGCAAGTCCGAGTCCCCAGCATTCAGGGGCAGCTCCCCAAGCTTGGGGACTGTCCCGCGCCAGGCTGCGCCCTCGCGGCCGAGAGGGTGCAGGGGAGGGGGCTTCATCTCAGCCAGGATGCCCCGCTCGATCATGAGCAGCAGTCCGCTGGAGGCCACGATCACCGCAAACATCAGCATGGACGGCAGCAGCAGGGGCGGCCCCCCGAGCCCGGCCCGGGCCCTGCCTAGCGGGGCCCGCCTTAGCGTCCGGCCCAGGGGCTCGGCGCCATTTGGGGCCGCCAGCGGGGTCAACGGGTGGGGGAACATGGTGCTCCCGGGGCGGGGGCCTGCGCTGGCCCGGCCGATCTGAGGACTGCCTGAGAGGCGTGCTCGGGCTGGGGGCGGGAGGAGGATTTGGGCCTGCCGAGGGAGGGGAGGAGTGGAGGAGGGGAGGGCTGACAGGGAGGCCCTGGCGCGTGCGGGGGTGGCCGACTCCCGGGCTGCAGCGCCGGAGCGGGCGGCGGGCGGGCGCGGCGAGGTACCAGGGCCGGATGTCCCGCCCGGCAGCTCTCCACCCTGGGCCCAGCCGTGACACAGGCGCGGGGGCGGGCCCACGCCAAGGGCGGGGAGAGGGGCGGGCGCCCCTGCGGAGAGCGGGCTGGGGAGGACGCACGCGGCGGACCCCGACCCGGGAGAGGGCGCCTAAACCGGGGACGCCCCTGTCCTCCGGGTCTGGGGACAAAAGCTGCTGAGATCCCAAAGGCGGAAAAGACCCAGGCTGCGGGCCCCTTTCGCGCAGCCATCGTGTATCGTCAGGGAGCTGGACGGAGAGGACCCGCACCTAACCCGCCGCAAACTCGGCCTGGCCGAGTCCTTCCTCCGCCAGCGGGTCTGGAGGCAGTAAGACCACAGTGTTCTCTGCCACTCCAGACATGCAGGGGCCGGTCTTTCTCTGTTTGCAGAGTTCTCAGTGTGCTCTCCCTTGCTGCCTTTACACCCTTCAGCACCGCAGGTCTTGACCACTCCAGGAAAGAGGAACAGGACTGTGAGACACTAACCAATGTCTCAATGGGGACATAGGGTTTAACAATACCTGGGGACTACAATGTTTATCCACGGGGGGCAACGTGAAATGTCTAGAAATGGAGACCTCCGTCTGCCTTCTCTCCTTTAGGCCTGAAGCACTGGGATAACTGGGGCACTCTGGGGAGGGGCTAACGGCCAGTTGGTGCCTCAGGACTGCTGGTGGAGCCAACATACATTTTGAAGGGTGAGGGGGTGGCGGCACAGAGCAGTGAGGGAACAGCAGTCTCCTTGCCTGGAGCCAAATGTGTGCTCCATGGTAGCAGGCGGACCCTATGGGCCAACACCCCCACCCACCTGAACTGTTAAACTAAGTATGCATCCTCCCCTGTGCTAGGGGAACCAGCAAGGCTCTGAAGCAGAGTAGCCACCATGATAAGAGCCCAAGCTACTGGGGTTGGTGCCTGCTTAGTATTTTGTACTCGGTCATCTCCCTTAGTAAGGCATTCCCATCTTACAGCTGAAGTAACAAAGAGGCTTCCCTGAGCTTCACTACAGCCATTATGACTCTAAAACCTAAATTCCTACTCACAATCCTTCTGAGATTAATGGAGCACATTGTGGAAGGGATGGGAGGAAGCAGCTGACCCTAGGGCAAGCTGTTCTGAAGGGATGATAGAAAAAAGATGCCGCCAGTGGTAAAGTGGAATTATACTACTTGGTCAGATGAATTCAGAACAAGGAAGTTTTGAGGGACAAGATTACACTAGAGGGTTCACGGATGCCACCCAATTCCAGCAACAAGAGAGCACACTCCTGTCCTGAGTGAACAGGAATGGGAAGACTTGTGGCTGCCAGCTCTCCACATCCCAATCTGAATGCTGGGGTTCAATGTCTTCCTAAGGAGTTAGCTCTGGTGTAGTGGCTCACACTTTTAATCCCAGCAGTCTTGAGAGGCCAAAGGAGGCCTGCCTGATCAGGCTCAGGAGTTAGAGACAAGCCTGAGCAAGAGTGAGACCCAGCCTCTACTAAAAATACAAAAAACAAAACAAAAAGACTAGCTGGACATTGTGGCAGGTGCCTATAGTCCTAGTTACTTGGAAGGCTGAGATAAGAGGATCGCTGGAGTCCAGGAGTTTGAGGTTACTGTGCGCTTTAACATCAGGGTACTCTACCCAGGACCAGAGTAAGACTCTCAAAAATGACCACATTGCTCCTTGCTTCCAGTAGCAGTAAAGGCATAGCTTTCTGGTACTAAGATTTTTTTTTTTTTTTACCAAGACCACTTTGTCCATCTGTCTTTTAAACTAGGAGAGGAAAAAGGACCTTTAAAAAAGTTTTTGGGGCTGGGTGCAGTGGCTTATGCTTGTAATCCTAGCACTATGGGAGGCCAAGGAAGTGGACTGACTGAGCTTGGGTGTTTAAGAATAGCCTTAAAGAAAGAGCAAGACCCTTACCCCATCTGTAAGGGGGGTAAGGGTCTATTGTGCCAGGCACCTTAGTCCCAACTACTTGGGAGGCTGAGGCAAGAGAATAGCTTAAGCCCAAGAAGTTTGAGGTTGCTGTGAGCTACGATGCCATCGCACTCCACTGAGGACGACAAAGTGAGACTGTCTCCCCACCTTCCCCCCCGCCCCCAAAAGGCAATAAAAAAAAATACAATTGTTGGTAATTTGGCCATATGTACTCATTTCTGTAACAGCGTTATTTTCTGTGTTAGCAGTTAGGGTAAGGCAGTCTTACTCCTGGGGGAGTCTCTGGGCAGGGTACTTATCTCCAGATCAGTTTCCTGTCTGTAAAATGAGGATAGGCTATCACCAATCTCAAGGGACTCTTGTGGACAGCATAATGAAGGAAGTATAAGATCAAGTCCATAGTGCTGTCTGTGCCACTAATAACCTCTATGGAAATGCACCTGCCCCCATGACCAGATATCCCTAACAAAATGCAGAAGAGAGCTTAGTGGCCATGCTCTACATCCCAGAAACCCCTCTGGCCTTACAGCCACCCTACCTTGAACTTGGTTGAAACTGAAGCTTCTGGGTCAGAACTGGGCTCAGGCAGCGATCTAGCTGTTCATAAACCCTTAGCCCTATGACATGACCTTCATTCCCTCGGCAAGCAAGGAGGGCTGGTTTCATGATACAAAGGCTCTAGGGCAGGTTACCCCCTTGTAGACCAGTCCCCAGGTCACTGACCAGGTGAGGGCTGGCAACCCAAGGATTTCACGTAGACCTGAACAGGCAGCTGTGGCCACCACAATGTCAAGATGACAACTCCAAGTTCCCACTCACTCCTTTACCCCTACTTTCCTGCCTTCTTTTTTAATGGGCCTCAAGTGAGCACCTGTGCAACAATCCTTAAGAGGAAATAACAATAGTGAGTCCCTCCACACCCACGTACCAAAAGATGACAGGACACACAGGAAATGATTCTTTTCTAAATCAATACAATTTCTCAAATTTATTTTTTTCTTAAAGAAGTACTTCTAATCTCTGTCAAAAGGGAGGTGAGAGGGTCCTCCCTCCCTTGTAAACACTGAAATACAGATCTGGGAAACCAAGATCGACACACACAAAAAGTGCATTTTACAAAATATCAACTAAAATATATTTTACATGGATTATGTTTCCATTGAAATTCTACCAGCTGCATTTTCAGGTTCGAAAAAATATTTCCACATCTAAGAGATTTCAAAAGCATTTAAGTTCTGCGCAGCAGCCCCTGCCTCCTGAGAGGAGGGCCTTGATCTCCTCTCCTGCTGGGTAAGGCTGGGCTCCTTGGCAGCAAGGGCCCAGCACCCTGGGAATGAGTAGGCCCCAAGGCAGGCTCTCCAGAGCCCCCATTGCCACTCTGACAACTTCTTAATGACCACCCCATCTTCCCACACACCTTCCTTGAAACAGCTTATTCAATACAAGGAGACCCAAGTCCCTTCCCTTTGGGTTTGGGATTGGGCTTCTCAAGCGTAGATTCACTTCTGAAAGCTCCAGGCCTCACCCAAACCTAATGACCAATCAGGAGCAACTCAACCTCTAAGGGACAAGGCGTTAAGGGTTGCCAGGGGAGCGGTCGGGATTCATGTCCACCTCTTTCTGCAGCTCCTGCCTGACTGTTCCAGTGTTAGCAAGCTGGGTCTATGGCTGCCTCTCCTCCCTTGTGCTGCTCTTCTTAGCTCCTACCTCTGGGGGTATACCTTTGGTGGAAGTGCTCAGCTAGCAGGTTCCCAATGCCAGGCCTGAGCCACACTCCACTTCACTCCCTCTCCCCACCATGCTCCTCTTTGGTACAAGTAAGAAATAACCAGGCTGCTCCAGCCCCTTCACAAAGAGTCTCAAGGCCAGGGACTAGTCCAGGAAGGGACAACAGGGGGCTGAGCCTCTTAATCTATTCTGGAGAGCAGCATGAGGTGAGAACAGGGCCTATGGGCAACAGGAACAAAATGAAGATACAGGTCCTTAGCTCCTAGAATGAGTGGCTGCAGCTCAGCAGGTCTGTGGACTGATACAGTGTTGATTCTCCGCTGGATGTAAATTAGTGCAATCTACAAAAGTCTAGGTAAGGGGTGGCAGGGCAAGGGGAGCCACAGCACTCCTTTGGTTTGATTTCAGGTGGGTGTGGCTTGAAGAGTCATATGTGAAGTTCTGCAAGAGGTTTCCTGGAACCTCCACGTGTAAGGCAAGAGGAAAAATCTTCAACAAATCAGGTAGCAATTTTCCTTGTCCCCTGCCCCCTATCCTCTCCCAGCACCTATCTGCCCTCCCAGATATGAGAAACCCCAGGTTGATCAGTTAACTTTCTGGGAAGCCAGGCCTGCTGGGTGGCCCTCTTTAGGAGGCAGACAGGAGACTGACTCTCACAAGTGAGCCACACTTATGACTATTAGGGCCAGGTCAACTTGTCCCAGCACCAGTGGCTACTATAGGGGCAAAGAAGAAAGCCAGAGAAAGGCCTTGTGTCAGGAAGAGGAAGTCTATGCTCTGGAAGCCAGACTCTGGCTGTCTATGCCTCAGAGGAACAAGCTCAGAGCTGTGCTAGAAACTGGGAAAGCCTGGTCCCAGGCTGAGGGGAAGCAGCGGGTCACAGTGGGTGAGGTAAAGCTGGCTCCCACCCCCCCTTAGAGGGCCTGGGGGAGGCTCCAGAGGGCCTGGTTCCTGAAGGACCTTGTCCCCCCCCAGGCTCCATGTCCTTCAGGCTTGCCCTAGACTGGGGAAGACTGCTTCTTTGAGTCTCCACCTGGGGGGTGGGGCGCAGACAGGTACCCTGGACCAAACTGAGGGCTCTGATGCTTTTCTTATACACCAGCCTCCCCCCCTTCCCTCCCATAGGGCCCAGAACCCACTGGGATCCCTCCCCTCCCACACCCCCCCCAAGAGAACCACAGGCTAGCAACCTCAGGCTCCTGTGGCCCCTTAACCAAGTGCTGTGCTTCAAGCAGTGCCCCCCTGCCCCAAGCCCCACCTGCCCGTGGGTGCCCCAGTGTGGGCGTGAGGAGGCTACTGAGGGTTCTTGAGGATGCGGCCATGGCGGAAGTCATACACATGGCGACAAAGGAACACCAACTCAGGGTCTGTGTCCTCGGGCACTGTGCGGTGTGGCGGGGTGGAGTAGTCTGCAGAGGGGGGCACCAGTGCTGTCTTCCGACTGGGGAGGCCCTCACCTCGGCGCTTGGCCATGGCACAGAATCTGCAGGGACATATCAGTCATTGTCTTTACCTCGCCACTTTGTAGGAAGACCAGTTCCCTCCCTCTCCTGCCCAGAGAGTTGGGATACACCCCTCACTCCTCAGGAGTGGTGCTGCCTCCACCCCTGTCACTGTCACTGGGGCTATGCCCACTCTGCCAACCAACCATCCATCTTCTCTGTCACTAAGGTCTTCCTTCCAATCACCTGGCAATTCGAGATTTTCTCGAAGAGCAATACTGTCACCTCCAACTCTGCTCCAACCATTCTACCTAAGTGGAGCAACAACTTTTCTTCTTTCCTCTAAAAAAATTAAGATAGTGGAGGCAGGCCATAAAGAAGAAAGTTCTGGGAGATTAGGCCCAGAGCAGAATGAGGTCCCCTTGGGGAATCCCAGGCAGTCCCCAAACATCTCTGGGGACCTGAAGGGAGGCCAGCCAGGGGGTGCAGGGTAAAACCCACCTGCAGTACTCAGCAAAGGTCAACACATAGCACTTCTCCTCGATACAGGCCACACTATTCTGGTCCTGATGCCGCGATGCAAAGACTTCATTCTGCAAAGGCTCAAGGGGAGGCAGGTGGAGTTTGGTTACCAGGGCTGGAAAGCACCTAACTCTGGGAGGAAGGCAGGCATTTGCCCCTTTTCTGGGCTTGCTGACCTGAGCTAGTAACCCCAGAAAGCTTGGGAGCGTCCCTGTCTCACTTACCACTCCCAGGCATCCCCACTAAGTTTCTCCTAGGTCGTGTCTTTCTCAGGAACAGCCAGGTACCTGCTCCAGCCCCTGTCACTGACCTTCTAAGCCCCTACCCTTGCCCAGGGAAGGAAAGGGGAATTGGTTCCTATCTTCCCAGTTAGATAAAAAAAATTTCTGCAAGGAGTAATGAAATAAAGGTGAGCCCTAATCACAGTTACCTCTCTTAACACACAGCTTACGAGAGAGCCTAGTGGTCTGAGGAGTCTTTTTCTCCTCTCCCTCTCATGCTGCAGACAACACCTCACCTTTCCTACTGCCAGGAAGACACACTGCTCCCATTCTGGCACCCCCTGCCCTCAAAAGCTCCCTTTTATTTCCCTTTTAAGACAAAGCTTATCCCCTTTGAAACATGAATTGGGACAGTGTCAGGAAAAGAAGCTAAAGCCTGGGCCCTTCCCCAGGTTCTCTGGAGTCCAAGGTAACAAACCCCACAGAAAGTGACTGCCTCCCCAGGCCACCATCTCTCTCCCCACCAGCCCAGCCCTATCCACAAGGCAGCTCACCTCGTGCATGCTGGGACTGCGGCCTCCTTGTAAGTGCTCAGGTCTGTAATACCACAAGAGGCTCATCATCAACTCTCCTAAGGGAACAAAAGAAGTGGTCAGGACTTGAGCTGGCAACCCAAGTTACTCAGACAGGCTGACCACCTGCCCTGCAGGGAGGTTCATCCAACCTCAAGGCCTAGGCCAATCCTGCAGACTCCGTCCACCCATGTCCCTTGCCCTAGGCCAAGCATTCAATGGCCTGGAATGCTGCTAGGCAGGGAGGGAGAAGGGGGAGCAAGAACTGACAGGTGAGGTGGGGAGACAGGTGCCCAGGCCCTGCTAGCTGGAGAAGTTAATGAGCTGATCCAACCCAAGCTACAAGGTTGTCTGCAGCCCTCGGCAGGAGACAGACCCCAGCTGAGTGGAAGCACAGACTGTGCCAGGAACATGGGGAGACTTGTGCCAAGTCAAACTCCAGGCAGGGACTGATCTGTGGCCTGTAGTCCTGCTGAAGGCAGCTGCCCTTTGGGTCCCCAGTCAGAAGGAGGGGTACCTGACTCAGGGTTCTCCCAGAGGGCAGATATCTTGGCCACATAAGGTGTGGACGTCTTTCGCGGGCCTGACTTGAGGAGGACAGTGTCCCGGACTCGGATTGTCTCTCCATGTCGCTCTACCGCCTGGTAGCTCTTTCGGATGGCTGGTTCCGGCTCATCCTAGGCAATAAACCAATGATACAAATAGGCTTGAGGGGCCATATTCAGAGTGAGGATGGAAGGAGGAAGGACTTTGTCTCTACTGTCTCCTCAAGGTGTCAAAACACTAAGCACATTTGCATGCTGAACTCTTTTTTTCCTGAGCCTGGCTTTCAAAGATAGGATGGGGATAGGGATTTCTGTGGTTGGAGAAAGGATGGGAGATGGGAACAGGGGTAGGAAAGTGGCCCAAAACTTCGGGGGCTGAGCTCTGGTTACCAAACCCTGACAGCTGATGCTCCCACTCCAAGCCCCCCCCAAGTAAGTGCTCACCTCCCTAATGGAACAGTCTGGGTTTGAACCCTTAAACCACTATCATAAGTGGCATAGCTTTGGGCAATTATTTAATCTACTACTAAGCCGCCACTTCTTCATCTGTAAAATGGGGATAATTACAGGACCATGACATACCACGCAGGGTAGGGCAGGGTGAAGATTAAAGAGGATGATGCATGCAAAGTGCTTAGCTCAGTTCTGGCACCTAAGAGGTGCTCAATCAATTTTAGGTGACATTCTTTTCATCATCCCAGTCTCTGTATCACTAATTTTCTCTGCACATCCCAACTTCCCCTATACAAACTTCTGTGAAAAATCTTCATTAAAGTCCTTCACTTCATAATCCAGGATGGAAGGGCCAGAGTGAGCAGACATGAGAGGGGTAGATACGCAGATGGCTGCCCCAAGTCAGTGACAGAGATGGCAGCTACCAGCTATGAATGTGTGTCCCCTGACCTCCCCGGGCACCCAGTATAACTAGGGGCGAAAGCAGGCCAGGCCAACATGAATGGTTCCTGGGGCACACAGTCAACTGGAGCCTTGTCACCTCTCAGAGTAAACTAGAGAGCCAGGAGCCACTGAGATCCGCCTCACTACAGGTCCCACGTTGCTACTGCTACCCTCCCTCTCCCCATCAGTTAAGAGCTGGAACTTACCAAAACATATACGGCCTTCTCACAGGCAGCCCCAACAGGCACCCAGCCATTAGTGCGGCGACGGCGACGGCGGCGAGGGCGTGGGCGCTGGACACGTGGCTGTTTGGGGTGGCTGGGCCTGCGAGCAGCCTTGCTCCTTGCAGTGTGTCTGCAGCCAGAGCCTGTGCGCAGACCTGACTTCGAACCACTGGGAGGCTTGGCGCTCTGAGGGCACGCACGGGCTACTGTTTGAGGCTCTGAGGTGGGTGTTTGAAGATGGGGGACAGGCTCTGCTGCAGGTGGCACGCTGGGTACAGGGCATCCCAAGAGGGGGTGGGCAGGTGAGGCAGGGTGTCCAGCTTCTGGGAGAGGAAATTCCAGCTGGCCTAGGGACCTGCAGCCTTCTAAAAAAAGGAGAGAGTGGGTCAGGACAGGATAAGCAGTAACCCCCCCTCAACCACCTGCCTTCCAAGCCTGCTCCTGTCTTAATTCTAAGTGTGCGTCCCTCTAAGGGATCAGAGGCCTTTATAGTAGACTGTCAGAGTGATTACCAAGGGAGTGGGGGCATTTCCTGATCTTGGAGACTGACCAGCAGACATTTCCACCACCCCATCTAGCCTTCAAGATAGAGAGGTAGTGGACACATCTTCAGCTCTGATGTAAACTTCTCTAAGGCTTCCACAGTTCTCAGGAGGAGGGGTTCTGGAGTCAGACAGCCTGGAACCTGCCAATTACTAGCAGTGTGACCTCGTGCAAGTCACTTTGTCCCTCAGTGCAATATAAATAGTAGTTACAAATAGCACACATATTTAGAACTGGCTGTTTTTAGTTATGACGATAACTCATTTCACCCTTACAATAACCCTATGAAGTAGGTACCACTACCCCCATTTTACAGTTAAGGAAACTGAGATAGCAATTATTGATGTGTCCCACAGTCACGTGGCTAAGGATATGGGGGAGAATATTACACTGCAGGCAGTCTAGCTCTAGGTCTGTGTTCAGTTACATGCCAAGCGGCCTCCTATATGTAAAGCATTTAGAACAGTCTCTGGCACGTGGTGTTTACTGGACTCCTTATTACTAGAGTGAGGAACGGTATAAGAGAAGGAAAAGCTCAAGAAAAAGCCTTTTCTCATTTCTTAGCTCTAACTCATGCCAGAACCTGAAACAACCAGTCTGCCCAGAGCCAACTGGTCTATAAAGTTGTTTTATAGACCCCTGTAAGAGGTGGGAGAGCAGAGAGCTCTGGGAAGGCCCAGCCCTCACCTCTCTAGCAGCAGGGCAGACCTGCTGGCCAGCATCATTCTGGTGATCTCAATTCTATCCAGGAGCTGGGGAAGGGTCCCAGAGAGGCAGCTTAAAATACTTCTACCAGTCTAGAGGAAGAGAAATGACTCTGTGGTTGTCCTATTAGCTGGAACACGAGCTTCTTAGGTGTCGGGGTCCTGCCAGGAAGGCAGACATCAGCATAATGGGCCCCCACACCATGCCATCCATGCCAGTGAACTTGGCCTGTCTGTTCTCAGGGTGTGCCCACCTTGCCTACGTGTAGCAAGGCAATGCTCACCTACTAGCCTGGTACCATCACCCTTCCTGTGAATGCTGAACTCTGCCAGCATGGAGATGGTATTAGCTTCTGGAAAGTAAGGAATGCTAGCTTTCCTCAAGGAGGGCAGAAGAAATATGAGAACTTGGCAAAAGTCCTAATTTCAGTATCTAACTTGCTACTAGGAGTCTAAGAATGGGTCTCCCAATGAGAGGGGAAAGGCCCTCTACCACTACAATCCTATCTATCTGCCAGGCCAAGAAGTTTCCCTCACAGCCTGGGCAGAGCCCTGTCAAGAACTAAACATGGGGCCCCTTTCCTGGGACTGCTCCTCAACGTGGGGCAGATTAGCAGCAGCCCCTGTCAAGAATCACAACCCACCTCCTGGGATGCCATGTCTCAGAGACCTCAGAACACCCTGTCCCCAGGAGGGCTTACCTGCTGCAAAAGGCATTTTGTAGGGGCAGCTGCCACAGGTAGTGCCAACGTGGGTGAGAGACAAGGGCAACACTCCGCAGATGCTGTAGCCATTCACTCCAGTATCCTCACTAGAGCCATAGCGAGGGGAGCCCCAGGGAGGGTGCTGGAAAGGGGGGCCTGAGGGCACTGAGCTCGGGGCCAGGAGGAGCCCTTCATTAGGGGCAGCCACTGGGGACAGCTTGCTCTCTGGGAGCATGGGGCAAGGGGAATAGTCCCCACACTGAAGGCTGTCTTGGCCACAGTACAGGTAAAAGCTGCCTAGTGCAGTGAGCTCAGGCCCAACACTCAGGCTACTGTAGTCGGCAGGGTTGCCAGGCATGGGCAGAGGGGACAGCTGAGGTGCAGGGAAAGAAGGCTGATGTAGTTCCTGCTTGGGGGCAGGTGACTCCTCCCCTGGGCGCCCAGGCTCTGGCTTCAGGGCAGCCTGCCCACCCATCAGCAGGGGTAGGTGGGGGCGCAGGCCCGAGGGGCTCTCCAGGGCCTTGCTCAGGGGCTGGTAAGTTGGGTGGCTGGATGACCCATGAGGAGTGGCAGATGGCCATGGCTCATCAGGGCGCCCTTGC
The DNA here is from genome assembly GCF_027406575.1 of Nycticebus coucang. Taxonomy (NCBI): domain Eukaryota; kingdom Metazoa; phylum Chordata; class Mammalia; order Primates; family Lorisidae; genus Nycticebus; species Nycticebus coucang. The sequence continues at coordinate 42,375,456 of NC_069785.1, read as the reverse complement.
CAGCCAGGTGGCCCTGCAGGCTCCCCAGAGTCAGTTCCCTGCCAGGCCTTGAGATAGTTCTTGCTATTCACCTTGGCCCACTTTGGCCTCAGGGCCTTGGGTGCCAGGGGCTCGGTGGAACGCCCATCTGCTTCTGCATGGGCACGAGGCAGCCTCAGGGGTAGCTCCCGCTCCTGGCTCAGCTTTAGGAAGGCGGCTGCATTCAGGCTAGCCAGTCTCTTGGGAGCTGGGTCTCCATCTCGGCGGGCACCTTCATCTGGTGCTGCCTCTGGGGACAGATCCCGACTTCCTCCTCCAAGATCCCCCAGCCGGGGCCTCTTCTTGGAGTTAGACCAGCCCCCAGTGGCACGGTCGCGGTCACGGCTGCGGTGGGAGTCTCCCCCTCGACTGCGCCGGGTGCCTGCCAGGCTGCTGGTGTCCTCCCGCTCCAGCAGCAGGTTGTTGAGGGCCTCAGCATTGAGAGAAGCCAGGCGTCGCTTGCGGGGCTGAGGGAGCCCAGGGTCCTCGCCAGATGGGGCTGGGCTGGGGGGCTTGGGCAGGTCAGGAGGCAGCTCATCAGCCTCATCTGCACTCTGGGGACCGGCCACATTCTCTAGGCGGGTCAGCAGCACTTGGCAGGTCTTGGGTTTCTCAGGAGCCAGTGTGCGTTTACGCAGTGGGTAGTTCTTGCGGCGCCCTGCAAGGTGCCCTGGGCTCTCAGGCATGGTTGGCTCCACAACCTCAGCCCCCTGCTCCATGTTGCTCTCTTCCACCTGCAGGGGCTCTCGGCGGCCAGTGGGGCCTGAACTCAGCATGGGAAGGGACTTCCTCCGAGTGTGTGTCATGGAGTATTTCCAACCTGCAGAACAGAGGGGAGGCAATGAGGAGCCCTCCCTGACTGCTTTCTCCCCCACTGCAGCTCACCCAGCCCTACTTGCAAGAACTCCGGCCTTCTCCTATCCCATTTCCAGTATAGATTTTTCCAAGACTCCCTTTCTAGAACATGATGATCAGGCTATGAGCATCTGTGCAAGGACTGGTTCCTTCTCTCTCCTTTGAGCCTATGGTCTATTTGAACCAAGCCCCCAGGGTCAGGGGACAGGAGCTGATGGCAAAGGTCTGTTTGCTATACCTGTTTTCTTACTAGATACTCATCACAGGGCAGGGAGAGTCTCTAAGACACTGAGCCAGGAGCCAGGTTCAGGGCGTGGGTGTTAAGAGCCCATCTATTCCTTCAAAGTATCACTAACCTCCTTCTCCAACACAGGGCTTCTGAGATTGCCCACAGGAGATAAGGAGATGGACAGTAAGGAATTGAGATGAGGAATTCGCCTGCTGGGCCATGAAGGAGGCAAATCTAGCCTCTGAAGACTATCTGGCACCTGAGTCTTGCTGGAAAAGCCCTCTGAAGGGGTCTTGCTTTAAGGAGCTCATAGATGTGAGAGATCTTAGGCAGCCCTAGGGGTCAGGCCCAGTTTGGCTCAAATTCTGAGGAAGGGCAGCCCAAAGAGTGCCAGCACCTGGGAAAAGCATATCAGGAAGGCTGGCTGGGGTCCGCATGCTCTTGGGGGTGCAGAAAACACAGGAACTGCACACTTGCCCTGTAGTTCCGCTTTAAACCCCTGCCAGCCACGAAGAGTTGGGGGAAAAACATATATCAAGGAGAAGAATTAACAACAGAGACAAATGGACTGCCCTGTTCCTCAGTTCTCCTCCTTGGTGGGCAAGATGCCAAGCAGCAGAGGATAGAAGGAGATGGGGGGAGTCTCAGAAAATGTCCACAACCAAGCATCATCCCCTAACTTTACTTGGCTTGGCAAATTGCCCCAACATCCACCTGCAGCAGCCTGGACCCCAGTTCTGAGTGAAAGATGCCCAGCTGGCTATGTGCTGGAAGCTGGTACACCAAGGCAATGAAGAACTGCAATGGGGCAGGGAGGCCGGTGGTCAGAGACTACTGAGCTGTTCCTACCTAATCCTCAATCTAAAGCAAAGGAGCTGCCAACTAAGGTGCCAGACAAGGCTCTGCCCCTCACCAGGCATCCCTGTGACCCCTCCCCACCCAGCAGGCCCAGGCTTTTTAGCTTAATTCCCCCACTGCTATTGTTATTCACACTCACTCTACTGGGGAGCTGGGAACAGTCCCTGCTGGGCCAGAATTTAACCCTGAAAGTCCCGAACCTGACCACTCCTAGGGATTCCTGAGTTCTTCCCAGCTAGTTCCTGTTGCCTTGGGCCAGTGCCTGGGATCATTGAGCATGCTCTCTCCAGGGACATGTTACATTAGTTGAGAAAAAGCACTCAGAAAACCAGGCGTAGGGTAGTGTGGGCAACCCTCACCCCTGAGAAAGGACTTGGGAAACTGGAAAGGAGAAGCAGTGTACCAGGCTTTGCTCTGGCCACGTGGAGGACCTGCCACTGCCCAGAGACCAGGCCCCAGGCAAGACGGAGTCACAGAAGGCAAATCCATTCATTCCTGAAGCACAGAGAGCTCCTAAAAAAAATCCCAGGCATCTGCTAGGTTCCGTAAGACTCATTCCTGCTTCTAATCAGGGTGACCACCAGTTCCTGTGTGCTCAGCATGCATACTGGCAATGCCTTTTACTCTTAAAAGCATCCCATTGTTTGTAACCCACAGGCCCTCTGCTCAAACCCAGGGTACCCCTGGGCCGGAGGTGGAAGAGGGAGCAGAGAAGCAGCAGAGGCACATCTGTACTTCCTAGGAAAGCCCAGGCCCGGCCTTCCCCAATTCCCAAGGGGTCTGGGAGGATGAATGGACAGATGACGCAGCTGAGCAGGCGTAAAGCCCCTCAACAGGCCCCAAGTTACCAGAGGGGCTGGGCTGCAAATGGCCAGGGTCCAAGGCTTGTGGCCTTTGAGGACAAGGACACCAAATACAAAGCAAGGAGGGGGTGGATAGGAAAGTGAGAGTACAGGGAGGTGCTTTCAGGCCTGGCTAGTGAAAGTACTCTGAGCAGGGGGATAACCACTTTCTCCAGGCTTGCTGGTGAGCTGACTGCATGGGCTGATGGTCCCCAAATCCTGGGACACTTGTCCTACTCAGTCTCTCTCTCAACAAACAAAGGTCTCAAAGCAGGGAGAGGTAGAAAGAAGACATACCTTTCACATTCAAAAGCCTATCCCCAGAACCTGAGAGTTTGTTCCACATAGTCTGTCTTGCTTTTTAACCTCCCTCCCATTCTGCTTTCCAGTCCTTTAGGGACACCCACTGCTCCCAAGGGGTGGGGTGGGCACAGACAATCCTGGGAAAGCTCTGAATCACAGGGTGCGAGTCACATTTCCAAATCAAGCTTAGGAGCCTCTTACTTGCCTCCCTTGAATCCGCCAAATCCCCTCACCCACTAAAAACACTCAAGGCCATCCAAAGCACACAGCAAAACCCCTAGTTTTCCTATGGTGCCTCATGCAAAAGTCACTCAGCCACTTGGAACCCTAAGGAGGAGCTGGGGTCTTTGTTGCCTGCCTCTCTGCACTGCAATCTGGGAGAGCATGTGTGAATCATGAGCCGGAGCCAGAGTGAGGAGCTCCACTGGGCTGAAGCTCTTCCCTTGGGTGGGGCTGGATAGAGGGGCTCCCAGCCTGCCAGGGCCCCTCCAACCTGCAGGAGGTGGCCCAGCTAGGTTGGCTGAGGGAAGAAGATCTCAGGACAGCAGGCCTGGCTCCCCTTCTCGCCCTGCCAATCCTGCTGTCCCTCCCACTTATGTACTAGCTCACCTAGGAACTTTCCACTACTGCCAGGGGATAAGTGCACTAGATTTGCTCAGCATTACTTCCTCCCCCAGCCCTGTCCTCCAAGACACAGGTAGTGCTGGCCTCCTTGGGAGAAGGTTCCTAAGAGGGACTCCTCCTCCCCTGGGCATATTACCTCTCACCTAGACTGTATCAAGCAAGCTCTCACTAAAGAAAACCAGTCTGACTGTCCCCAGCTCTAACACTGTTGCCATGAAGGACAAGAGGCTAAGAGACCCCCTAGGCCAAAGATCACAAACCCACAACCCATTATGAAACCATAATCTTCACAAGCATACTGTAAAGACAGCAAGCAGGCCATCTCCAATGCAGGTGCAGCAGGGTCTGGAGATCAAGGAGGAGACCAGGCCCTGCTGAAGTATCACAGTAGAGTGTGGGCCTCATCACTGCCCAATCTTGCCCAGGGTTGGAAGAAGTCATCTCCATGAGGCAGAAAGAGAGACGCCCCATCTCTTGCCCTTGAGCTGCAGCAGCACTGAGCACCAGGCCTCATAGTGCCAGTGAAACACTCCTGAGGGGCTGTGTGCCTGGCTGGAAGTTCAACCAAAGAAGAGCTAGAGGCCCGGAGGAGCACAGGCTGCTGGCACCACTGTGGGAGCTGCAAGGGCAGATCACAGCATGGATCACTTCCACAAGTAGAGGATGCCCTGCACAAGAAGAGGCCTCAGCTCTGGCCACTGCTTTCCCCTCACCACTCTGCTCTGGACCTACACCCTCAGGGTTTCAGGCTGCAGGGCACTGCCTCACTGCCCTTCCTGAATCTTTTTATACTAACTGCCCTTCAAATTTTGTTTTTCAGGTATTTTGGGTTCTTTTTTTTTTTTTTGAGACAGATTCTCACTATGTCGCCCTCAGTAGAGTGCTGTGGCATTATAGCTCACAGCAATCTCAAACTCTTGGGCTTAAGCGATTCTCTTGCTTCAGCCTCGCAAGTAGCTGGGACTACAGGCACCCACCACAGTGCTCAGCTATTTTCTTGTTGCAGTTGTCATTGTTTAGCTGGCCTGGGCAGGGCTCGAACCTGCCAGCCTCAGTGCATGTGGCTGGTACTGTAACCACTGTGTTATAGGCACCAAGCCTTTGGGTTCATTTTTAATAGGAGAGGCTTCCCAAGGGAGTCTTAGTAAGGGCAGACCAGTGGCCACCTGGGAGGGTGGAGAGGGCTTCTGCCTTAAACCACCTCCCTCTAGTCACAGCTAAGCCACACAAATGGAACTACGAGTGAGGTATCGTCACTGTGCAGGACCCTAACATTTGCCTCCTTTGCATTCTCTCTTGGAATAACCTCCCTATCTGTGAAAAGAGTTAAAACTTGTCATGAGCACTGATTTTTCTGACTCTTTCATCAAGAGAAGAAAAATGGCAAGAGAAGAGAGGCAGAGACAGGCTCATTTTCATTTAAACTTAATAGATGTTACTTTATGGAAAAACAGAGTGGGGAAGCTGCTGAAATCCTTAAGGTAAAGCCAGGTAAAGACATGGCTGGTATCTACTAAATCTCTCGAAGAGCTGGTAAAGCAGAGAGAACTCAAGCTATGTCAGGCAAACCTGGATTTAAATGTCAGCTCTGCTCCTCATGAGCAACTTATTTAACTTCTCTAAACTTCAGAGTACTCAACATGGACACACCAAAGGAACCATACTTAAGAGGGGTGATGAGGTACAGTCACTGTGCAGGAGTCTAGCAGAGAGCAGGAACCAGGCAGACTACCATCCCTCGCTCCCCTCCCCCAGGCTGGCCAGAGTTGCTAAGCCTAGACCTGGAGACTCCCCTCAGCCAGAGCCCAGGGCAGCTTCTTTCTACCCCTGATGCACCAAGAAATCTGAAAACCCAGTCTGCACCTGCACCCCCACTTTGCTACCATTCCACTGAAAAGTATCACCCAAGGAATGGTGACAATGCTTCTTTTCTTGCAAGAATTATGGAGGGCTCAGTTTATAACAGAGAAAGAGGTCAGGGGCAGGAAGTGTAGCCCAACAGACCCTGAATGACAGCTCCATGCCTCAGAGAAGCTCTCAACACTATAGTGAAAGTTGAGCTGCTCAGACTCTACAGGCAGGTTAGACCTGGGGATGGGGTGAAAAGGTGTGTGTTCTGCCTCTGCCCACAACTGGATTGAGGCTTCACTGTATGCACCCACACAGACCTCCAATCCTGTACAGCTCTGAAGAGAGGCACACCCACCTCTTTGGTACCCATTCAGTCTCACTTGCTAGGGGCACTCAATTCACCCTGAATGAAAAGTATTGTATACAACCAAAGGGAAGTGGCCTAACCCATCTGGACATGATTTGTTTTTAGATTGCCCTCAGGTCTGGCTGGCCATCTAAGGGCCAGATGAGTCCTCCGGAAGCACTGATCCTATATGGCCTGTCATACCACCTTTTCCTCACACTACACACTGGGGGCTCCTAGGAGCCCAGAGGAGTAGGAGAAATCGTGCAGGGAAAGTTCACACTCAGTCCACATAGCCAGGGTTGGGGGCATCAGCCAGCCCTGTTTAGCAAGGTCCCACCTATGGCTATTCCTGTCCCCTCTGACCATCCCAGGAGGAGAGCCAGTCCAGATGTATAGGTCTAGAAGTGCACTCCAGTACCCAGAGCCTCTGCTTACTTCTAGCTCTGGAGCCAAAGTCAGATATCCCATTTGAGTTGTAAAGGAACTCAAATCCCAGTAAGGAAGGAAGAGAATTTTCACTCAGATTATAAACTGGCCTCCTCTATATTTTATTAGAAATACACCTAAGTACAGGCGTATAGTAACGGCGTTGGTAGAACCTTTTTATATGGTTCAAACTGCCAACACCTTAAACTTCAGGCAAGGCCCTTTCTACAGGTAGAGTGAGATCTGGGGGTGAGACAAGAGCACACCCTTTGGATTTAGAAGCTGAGCAAGGATGGTGGGCAGAGAGCATTATATTTCAGTCATACCAGTGTTCTGCTTTAAGAAACTCTAACCTGACAAAGTAGCAGGTAATCATGTGCAAAATTCAAAACAGAGTCTCTCTTTAAAGTCACATATACCTGTTTCAGGGATCTGCCTTCCCCTAGCTTCTTCCCAGGGCACGGCTCCCGCGGGCACAAGGCAACCTGCATCTGCAGGTGCTAGCCCCGCTAAGCCAGAGGACTTGCTGCTCATTCTCAGGCACACAGCGCCTCTTCTGACCTTTGCCCATTCAGTCAACATTTGCTGGCCCCCTGCCATGGCCGCGCACAGCAGAGGTGAGACCCATGCAGGGCTGGAAGCCACTTCATGCCACTGCTAATCCTAAGTGGGCTCAGAAAAGGCTTGAACTCTGAGCCTTGGTTTCCTTGTCACTACAGCCAAGTTGTTCTGAGGATTCAGTTAAATAAAAATGAGGAGTGTGAAGTGCCTAGCAGAGTGTCTGGAACATAGTAGGTGCTCAATACAAACTCACTTTAATAATAACTTGCATTTAAAGACAAGAGTGCAGTGGCACAATCACAGCGCACTATAGTCTCAAACTCCTAGGCTTGAGCAACCTTCTCCCCTCAGGCTTCTGAGTAGCTGGGACTTAAGTTGTGAGCCACCACACCCAGCACAGGCTCATTCTTTTTCCTTTTCCCCTCCATGTGCCAGGCTAAGTACTGTAAAAAATGCAACAGACTAGGAAATTGGAGCATGGGCTACCAGGAAAATGGGACAAGACAGTGTGACAAGGGGTGTGATGGAGTGCTCAAAGATTGGCTGAGAGGTCCCCTACAAGACAGCTCCTCAGGGGCACATCTGAGCCAGGTCTCAACACTTACTGAGGGCCTCTTCATGCCAGGTGGACTTTGGGAATGAAAGCCCAGTAGGAAGCGGGCAGCACTGAGAGACTCGTTTCATCAATGTTTGGATGCAGGAAGAGCTGACAGACAAAAACTGAAGTCTTAAAAAGCAGGAGACACGGTGTGGATGTGGAGAGAAAGGAACACTTTTACACTGCTGGTGGGACTACAAACTAATACAACCTTTTTAGAAGGAAGTATGGTGAACTCTCAAAGAACTCAAGCTAGACCTCCCATTTGATCCTGCAATCCCATTACTGGGCATCTGGAAAAAAAATCCTTTTACCATAAAGACACTTGCACTAGGGGCGGCGCCTGTGGCTCAGTCGGTAGGGCACTGGCCCCATATGCCGAGGGTGCCGGGTTCAGGCCCGGCCCCGGCCAAACTGCAACCAAAAAATAGCCGGGCGTTGTGGCGGGTGCCTGTAGTCCCAGCTACTCGGGAGGCTGAGGCAGGAGAATCACTTAAGCCCGGGAGTTGGAGGTTGCTGTGAGCTGTGTGAGGCCACGGCACTCTACTGAGGGCCATAAAGTGAGACTCTGCCTCTACAAAAAAAAAAAAAAAAAAGACACTTGCACTACAATGTTTATCACAGCTCAATTTATAATCGCCAAAATGTGGAAACAGCCTAAATGCCCACCAACCCAGGAAGGGATTAACAAGCTGTGGTATACTTGGAATACATGGAATACTATTCAGCCATTAAAAAAAAAATGGAAGGGAGGCGCCTGTGGCTCGAGGAGTAGGGCGCCAGTCCTATATGCCGGAGGTGGCGGGTTCAAACCCAGCCCCAGCCAAAAACAAACAAACAAACAAAAAAAAAAAGTTTAAAAAAAAAAATAAAAAAAAAAATGGAGACTTTACAGCCTTTGTATTAACCTGGATGAAGTAGAATACATTATTCTTAGTAAAGCATAACAAGAATGGAGAAGCAAGAATCCTATGTACTCAATTTTGATATGAGGACAATTAATGACCTAGTATATGGTGGGAGGTGGGGTAAGGGGAGAACAGAGAGAGGGAAGGAGGGAGAGGGTGGGGGTCTTGCTGTGTGACACACACCTTTGGGGGGCAGGACACAATTATAAGAGAGATTTTACCTAACAAATGCAATCAATATAACCTGGTTTATTGTACCCTCAATGAATCACCAAGAATAAAAAAATAAAAGGCAGGAGACAAATGCAATTTTTCCCAGCCTCACCCCTATCAGCTCCATGTAGGAATATCCTAGGCCGGGGAACTGGAGCTCTGGGCTAAGGTTCTCTCAGACCCTCTGGCACATATGTCACATTGCCCAGGCTGGGCAGGAAACAAATGTATTTCTGGGGCAGGACTCATTTGCTCTGAGCAGTTAACAACAATGGTGAAATAAAAAGGAATAAGCAGGGCGGCGCCTGTGGCACAAGGAGTAGGGCGCCAGTCCCATATGCCAGAGGTGGCGGGTTCAAACCCAGCCCCGGCCACACACACACACACAAAAAAAAGGAATAAGCAGGGAACAGGGTGCCCCAAAGCTCAGCAACAGGGCCTCAGCAGAAATCAGGAGGAAACCTCATGCTACTGATGAACCATTATTCAAAAAAACATGCCAGTAACTCACCAAACTGCTCCAAGCACCTGCCCAAGAATGGTGCCGGTTCAACCACCAGGACACTCTGGGAACCAACAATTTAAGATTACTAAAATGGCCTGCTAAGCCTGGATTACAGAAGAAACTCACCAGTCAGGCCAAGATGGAGCTCTGTTCCTAGCATCACCAACAGAGCACTAACCTCCTGAATGAGCCAACCATGAGGAATAAGACCCAAGACTGAGTCTCCCCAACACTCCATTAGCAGAATGACAAGGTAGACCCTACCAGAGTTGTGGGCACCCTCAAATATCTTTCATATAACTAAAGTGCTAGTGCCCCCACCAGATACAATGCAAGCTCCGTGGGAAGAAAAAGGCATCTCTTACCCACAAGACTTAAGAGCTTATTAAATAAACAAATACATGGCTGCCCACCTGCCCTGCCCCATATAATATTTCTACCCTAGACCAATGACACTACGTGGAGCCCAGAATAAGAGCCCTCTGATCCCTAAACTCTCCCCTCCCCCATCCCTAGGAGTCCACTGTGCCTTTTCAATTTAATCCATGGTTTCACAGGGTTACTTTAGGAAACCGCTTGTGTTTACACAGAACAACCCTCCTTCATTACCATCCTCTTTCTTTTCTCTCCCAACTTTCCCAATATTTTTCCCTCAGGAAAATGTTCTACTTGTTATCCTCAAACCATTAAGCAATTGAGTATAGTACTGGCCACACTTGCACCAAGACAAAGCATGACACAGATTAACATGAAATCAGGGCGGCGCCTGTGGCTCAACGGAGTAGGGCACCAGCCTCATATGCCGGCAGGTTCAAACCCAGCCCTGGCCAAAAACTAAAAAAAAAAACCCAAAACCATGAAATCAGCAGCAAAGAACCAGAGTGAGCACTATCACCCTCCCAAACCACCAGCAGTACAGGGTAGGGAATCCCCAGTTTAGCAAGGAGGCTTGGATTAGAACAGCATGGCCATGTTTGTCACATACTCACTGTGCACCAGCACCCCCTAGATAGCAAATTACGTTCACTATCTCATTTATCCTCACAACAGCCCTAGAAGGTAGTTGTTACCATCTCACCCTAAGGAGGAGAAATAGGAACAGGGAGCTAAAACTTGCAGCAATCCTGCTGGGAGTGAGGGCAGAGGCAGGCAACCAACGCCTGTCCCAGAGCCCATGCCTCCTGCACTGCAACAGTCTGCCTCTCTCTAGGGCCTCAGAGGACAGCTGCTGGGTCACAGATCAACATGTGGGTACATCTGCCTAAGCCAAAACGTTTGAGGGTACAGTGAACTACAATGATGCTACTGCATGCCAGCCTGGGTGACAATAAAACCTCGGCTCTTAAAAATAAATTAATAAATAACTTGCACATTCAATTTTATTTTTCTGTGTTGTTTTAATTATTGGCATTACAACACATTATTAGTTTGTCCTGATTTTTCACCACAAAGGAATTGAAGATGCACTCTCATTAAATGGCATCTGTGGGCTGGCCAGGAAACACAATTTTAAAAATTGTTTTTGTACTTTTGAAATAAATACATTTTATATCTAGAAAGGGGTGATGGTTTCAAAGATATGTTGTCCCAATCTTATAGTAAATCCAGGAAAGGATAAACTATTTTGCCTAAGGTGAAATCTCCTTCCCCAAGCCTACACTGCAATGACTGAAAATTGGTCCTCACGGTTTAACAGTCACCTTTATATGTGGAGACATATTCACTGCCCCTTGGCTACTCTCTTTGGGCCAAATAAATTTGAGTCCTTTCAATTTTCTCCAAAGATTATGTAATCATTTTTAGAATTCTTTTCTGCATTCCATCCAAACTATATAAGCCCCTCCAAGAACAAAGCAGGAGATACCCTCATTACTAAAGGAGACCCTGTTGGCTCTAACTACAGCAGAAACGTGGATGCCATCCTTTCTTCTGGTATACCTGTTAGGATCTCCTGGCATTAAGTGGTACCCTAATAACACATCTCCCATGATTTCTACAAAAGTCCTCTAAAAAGCAATAATTCTCCTCTGAACTATCTGGCCACATGAGAATGTGATTAACAGGGCGGTGCCTGTGGCTCTAAGGGGTAGGACGCCGGCCCCATACGATGGAGGTGGTGGGTTCAAACCCAGCCCCAGCCAAAAACTGCAAAAAAAAAAAGGAGAGAATGTGATTAACAAACTGAATTATTCCCAAACATTTTGTACAAGTAGCTACAGTTGGAGAAGGATGTAAGTTCCCTCTTCTCTGCAAGCAGGAAACCGAAAAGGCTGCATCAATGGAGGCTATGAGTCCCAAAAAGGCCTACATGGAATAAAAGTTGAAGCGGTCAGCACCACCCCAGGTGAGATCATGGGGTCATGAGAAAGGCAGAAAGACCAGTCCCTACTTCTTACCCTAGGAAAGAAGGTCAAAGCACCTCTCCTCTCAAAACTCCACTGGAAAGGAACTGACGCAAGAAAAACATTGAGACCCACGTTCCTGCCTAGCACTGACACTGTTAGAAAAGTCACTGTCGTTTTTCTATTCAGGTAACTTGGTCCTGGTGCTTGGAAATAAGTTTCCTACACAGATCCATGAGGCTGAGGGACAATCCTGATTTTTTCTCCTTGGAAAATTGGGCCTGCAACAGATCTCAAACACAGTAATTTTTTTCTTTTTTTAAAGTCTCACTCGTTGCATAGGCTAGTGTGCCATGCCAACAACTTAGCTCACAGCAACCTCTAACTCCTGGGTTCAAGGGATCCTCCTGCTTCAGTCTCCTGAGTAGCTGGGACTACAGATGGTTGCCATAATTCTGGCTTATTTTCCTATTTTTAGTAGAAACAGGATCTCACTCTTGCTAAGCTGGTCTTGAACTCCTGTGCTCAAGGGATCCTCCCACCTAGGCGTCAGGTACCATGCCTTGCTTACAATGCTATATATATATATTTTTTTTGAGTGGGACACTGAGTCATGTGAATAACCATCCCTGCAAGTGTTTCCCATTAGGAAAAATGGAACGTGATGATACCCTATACGCCCAACCCAGGACACAACACAAAATCCTAGGTATGACTGTACCTTGGGGCCTGCTCCCTAAATCCACGGTATTCTGGTCCCCAGTTTTTAGACCAAGACATGGAGGTCAAGACACCAACACTCCATTGGAACGACTGGGCTGGTGACTCAGTGGGACAGAGGGCACTTGCCAGGCTTCGAGGCCCTGGGCAGGCTGCCTGCAGCCTTGCTGCTACTACTCTTTCCTCCTCCGCCCTTTTAGCCATTTCACTGCTCATTAGTGGCAGTACCAGGAGGTGGGCAGGGGAAACATAAAGAAGCTGAAATTCAAACCAGTCCATTTTACACCAGTTAGGTGCTGCCCATAAAACCAGGCAGGATTTCATCATCTAGGACCTCCCTGCTCCCTGTCCCCTGTCCTGGGGAGGTCTATGTAGCCTAAGGGGTCAGGAGCTGCAGAATCTGGGACTGCAGGCATCAGGAACGTGTGCTTCTAATCACCACAAGCTCTCAACTACACGCTGTATTATCCGTCTTTGCAGGGCTAACAGGCACGTCCAGCCATGAACTGGCCCATCAAGTAAAGGCCAGGAAACCTCAGAGTGGGGCTGCTTGGGCTGCCCTCAGAACTGAAACACACTCTCCTTGTCCCTCCAAAGTCCCCTGCACAATGGCAAGTTCACAAAGGAAGTGAGCCTTGCCAGACTGTGCTAGCAAATTCCCATAAATACTTGGGCCGGGGTAGTACTGCTTATGTAAAATGCTTCCCCATTGAGAGATGCTGCTTTATTTACATTCTTCACAACCCATTCATAAAAAGGAGGCCCTTTAATGTTGGGGTTGTTCATATAATGCTCCATAAACTCGGCAGCTTCGGCTGGCAGCCTTAGTTCGACACAGGCTACTTCTCAACTCCAGAGACTTTTTTGCCTCAAGTTTTTTTTTCTTCTTCTTAATGACTCACCTTGCAACAGGGCGCTGAAGCCAGATGTTGCAGGAGCAAGGCCAAGAAGAATAAGAATAGATAAAATGAAAACACTCAGGTCCTCCTGGATGCTGGGACAGAGAGGTGGGGAGGAATGAAAATAATTTTGAAAATTCCCATAGAACTCCATTTTGAAGTACGTATGCTAGGAGGCTGAATTCCTTCCAGGTTTATCAAAACTTCCTTTAGGGATGGCAAATGCTTCCCACCTTATACCTCTAAGCACCAGAGGTGTGGAGGGGATTTTTTTTTTTTAACCCAGAAGAAAAAGACAGAGAAGGGATCTTTCTGGTTTTTAATTTGTATTGTGGATGAATAAATGAAAAGGAATTTTCTCTGTTTCTTGATATTGGTGTTTGAGGGACTTGCTGGCTCCATGAGGGGCACAATTTGCTTAAGGTGAAGAAACAGGCAATCCCCAGAAAGGACTGTATTCTAGAACACACAGCAAAAACAGCTTAAGCATCTGAGAAGAGAGCCCAGGAGATACATTCTGAGGTAGCTTTTCTCCTGCTACAGTAGAAGGAGGAGAGAAGTAGAAGGGATTTTTTTTTTTAATTGACTGGGGAGCGGTCTGCATTGCCATGGCAACTGTGAGGGGTGGCCTTCCCGCTTGGAAGGGAAATGCTGGTCCATTAATCATCAAACTGGGGCACAAAAGGGAGGTTTGGGGGAAAGATGGATGCAAAATATATTTATTCACTATCTAGCTTCAAACCGGCCACCAGTCCTCTTTCCATTTTCCCCATGGTCCACAGTGGATGGTGAACAAAAACAGAAGTCTGAGAGAGCTGGGATTGCACCTCTCCCTTCTGATGGGTCCAATGTGGGACTGACTATGCCTCTCACATCAGTGAAGCCCCCATAAATACCTCTTCCAAAACCAGCCTTCAAAGTCCCATCCATGGGCAAGACCCACAAGTATTTTTCTTTTCTGTTTTCAGAATTGTGTTTTCTCCCTCATTTACACTCAGATTGAGAAGAGATAAAACATATGGATTCATTTAGCACGGACAAGGAAAACTGCATAAGAGCAGCAAAGCTGGGTAGAGAGAATGGTCTGGTGAGGTAGGAGGAAAACAGGATTACAGCCCTGTTCCAATTCATGTCTATATGGTGTCATGTGAGCAATCCATGGGACAGACTCTTCAGCACAGAAATATCAGAAACAGCAGCTAAGTTTCCCATGCTAGAGCACCCCAAACATGCCCTATCTATATGTCTTTGACAAAAAAGGTTGGAAACCCCCCAAAGGACTTCATACTGAGCTTTTCCAGGGAAGCTGTAGTGAAGGTTTCCCCTCTGCAGCCAACTGCATTTATTCATTCAACAAAAACAAGGTACATAGCTCCATATGAGGAATACTGGAACATTCACACACACACAATTTAACATTCATATTGTCCCTGTCCTTAAGAAACTTCCAACCTACAAAACCACTCAAGAAGATACCATGTTAGAAAATCCATGAGGCGGTGCCTGTGGCTCAAAGGATTAGGGCACCAGCCCCATATGCCGGAGGTGGCGGGTTCAAACCCAGCCCCGGCCAAAAACTGCAAAAAAAAAAAAAAAGAAAATCCTGAAACAGACCTATGCAGGCATGGAGTGGCCTAAGCAACAGTCAGAATAAGGATAATGGGACTCCAGTGGAAGAAGAGGAAGAGGGGAGTAGCAGGAGCAAAGATGCAGGGATATAAACATGCATGGCATGACCTGGGACGAGTTTGAGGAACACTGTCTAGGGTCAGAATGCAGGAAAAGGGACACCACTGCAAGTTTGTGTGTGTGTGTGTGTGTGTGTGTGTGTGTGTGGAGCAACTTGGGGAAGGGGTGCTATAGGAATAATGATTTGGTAGCTGCAAACAGACTGGATCAGAAGGGCCAGAAGAAGCAGGAGGAGAACTAAGGCTGTGAAAACAACACAGGCCTGACATGGGGTCAGACAGCAGGGCAAAAGAAAGGAAGAAAGGGAGATATAAAAAAGAAAGAAACTTATCACTCACTGAACTCCCAGAGCAGACCCTTCTAAACACCAGATCTGACTGGCACGAGTCTCTTGCCAGGTAAGAGAGCCCTTATCAAAAAGGGAAAATGTTATTTTGGCAACTCCCCTTCATATTCCAGTGCTCAGACTGGATTACCCCCTTCTGACAGTCATCAAAGAAACTGCATATCCTGTGCCCACAGCAGGCACAAAGGCCTTGAGATTCTTCTTCATTCTCTGGATTTTAGACATGCAATTAAATTCTATTAGAACAAACTTTGGTCTCTGGTGTGAGGTAATATCTATCTCCCCTTCCCACAAGCTTCAACTACACCCAGGCTGGGAAGGGAGATTGGAGTGGTTATGAATAAACTCTATGCCCCTTCTACCACCCTGGCAAGGCGGACAAGCATCTTTTGGACAAACAGCTTTCTTAGGGAGGAATTACAGCCAATCACAGCTGAGACATCAGCTCCTAACCATTAGAGATGGGACCTGAACCCAGATTCTTGGCAAAAATCTACATTCTAAACAACCTGCGTTCTCCTGTCTTTGTGAACCTACCTCTCTTCCTTTAGGTGTGGTTTCCACATGAGGCACCACATGTGAATTTTTACGAACATGTAAAAAACATCCAGCTTAGAGCTGGTCCAATGGCTGCGTTGGAGGGACCCTTAGCTTAAGCCAGTGGTTCCTAAATGTCCTCCAGGTAGCCAAGGACAGTGGTGCCCCTCCAAGATAAGTGGTCCCTCTCAGGCCTTTTCTCCTTTTTTTGTGGAAGACACGAAGGTGAAGAAGGTGGGGAGGAAAATCTCAGGTGGCACAAAGGAAAAAGGCTGGAATTTTTTTTTTTTAATTTAGTCATTAAATTCCTGCTTGGGTTTATAAACTCAGCTTCTCATTTCCTATGTAGGTAGCTTCTTGGCTAAGAAAAAGTGCTGAAGGCAACTGTGGAGGGATTGCTGAAGCACATTTAGGGGGTGTCTCCTAGTTTCAATCAAACTAGTCTTCTGCACTCTTAAAGACTACGGACAATGGGGAACTACAGGTCTCAGTTGGGGGTGAAACCTTTCCCCGCAGGCAGATTGCTTGCTGAAACCCCTCATTCCTGGCAGGCTGCAGATCAACTCAGAGAGTCGCTTTGGTGAGTCGAGAACCCTGTCGCCACCAGCCAGGGTGCACCGAGTACACCCCCACCGCTGCCCCTAGACCCTGGCCGAGTCGACCCCACTCTTCCCAGAGCCGCGAGGCGATCACCAGCAGGAGTGGTGAACCAGTGCCGCAGCTCCTCCCGGCGGGCGCTCCGGCCCCCGCAGTTGCAGGGGCAGAGTCCGGCCTGGTCACCCGCCCCTCGGGGTGGGTGCCTCGGACCCACTCCCCTTCCCAACGCCACCACCTGCGCCCGCTCGGGCGCCGCCTTTGTCCGGCGCCTCACCGCGGAGCTGGCCCCTCGGGCCCGACCCGACCCGGCCCCCAGTCCTAGAGAAGCGGTGGTGGAGCGTGCGAGGCAAACCAGGCCGGGCCGCGAGCACTGGGTCCTGCTGTCACTTCGAGGCGGTCTGACAACTTCGATTCCCCCCGCCCCACCTCGGACTCGGCCGCCGCCCCGCGCGGTCCCTGCCGGGCCTCCTGCGGCCCACACTCGCTTTTCGAACCGGTCCCCTTCCGTCTTCGGCGCCTCCCTTCCTCCCAGTCCGATCGGGTCGGGTCTACACTGACCCGTGCCCCGGCGCGGCCCCCATCCCCTGCCCCCCATCCAGCAATAACCGGTCATCTCCCAGCGCGGGAGGGCGCCCCCCACCTACAGCAGGCGATCCCGCGGCGCCGCCCCCGGCCGCGGCCCCTTGCCTCGGGGACCGCGATGGGGGAGGGGGCGCGGCGGGGGCCTTGCCGCCCGCGCACTCGGAGGCGAGCCGGCTCCGCGGCAGCAAGGAAACGATCGGCGTCCTCCCGCCCTCAGCAGCCCGGGACGCCCGCACCGCCGCCGCCGAGCCAAGCTGCCACCCTGCGGCCGCCACCCACCCCGCCCCCGGCCTGCAAGGCGGGCGGCCCCTGGGGGCTGTCACCTCGAGGCGCGCCGCACTCCCCGATGGCGGGACTGTGAAGCCGGACCCAAGGGAGGGAGGTGGCGCGAGCGAGCGGGCGGCCGCACCTGCTTCGCGTCGTCCGTCCGTCCGTCCCCTCCCGGGCCGGCGGGGGCGGCGACGCGGCGCGCTTGGTGGGGCGCGCTGACGGGCGGCCGGTCCTCTCCCTCTTCGCTCGTCTACCTACCTAGCTAGATCCCGCCCGCCCGCCAGCTCGCCCCTTCCCCCTCCTCGACCGCAGCCCCTAGCTCACCGGAACGGGTGGCGCGGACGGCGCAGCTCTAGGCGCCCGCAGGCCCCGGCCGGGCTGGAATCCGGCTGCTGGAACCCCCCGGGGGCGCTCAATTCCCGGGCTCCACGCTGCTGCGTCAGCGCCTCCTCCTGGGGGCCGGGGCCGGGCGGGCGGAGCGGGGGCCGCGGTCGGGCGGGGCCGTCGGGGGGGGGGCGGGCGCGCCTGGCCCGGGCGGGCGGACGGCGAGAGCCGGACGGGCGGGGCAGGCAGCCGGACGGGCGGGCGGCGGGGGCCGGGCTCCGGGATCCGCTACGCCGCTCGCGGTTCCCCCACAAACTCCCCGAGAGCGGAGCCTCCGCCGCCCTCCTTCCTGCTTCCTCGTCCCTAGCCAATCAGCGGCGCGCCCCTCGGCCAGCTCCGCCAATCAGCCGCCCCGCCCTGCGCTGGCCCCGCCAGCCAA
The DNA here is from genome assembly GCF_027406575.1 of Nycticebus coucang. NCBI lineage: Eukaryota > Metazoa > Chordata > Mammalia > Primates > Lorisidae > Nycticebus > Nycticebus coucang. Next base: position 42,357,571 of record NC_069785.1, on the reverse strand, counting down.
TCCGGCCCTCGGCTCCCCCTCCCAGTCTCTGACCAATCAGAACCGTGGGTCGGTCGTCCCAACGCAGGGGGCAGCACGAGGCGGCCGGGGGAGGTGGTGCGGGGAGTGGTGGGGACTGGGGGGAGGGGTACGGTGCCAAGGGTGTTGACGGGGGGGTGATTTTCTTAGTCTGCTTCTTGGATTTTCTTTTGGTCTCAGAAGCCTGAGCCCGTATCCCATGGTGACCGGACCCTGGAGCCCCAATCCCCCAGCTGTTGCCCCCCCCGAGAAATCTTATCTCGCCCCCGCCCTGACCGTCACCCCTCTACATCCCCTTTCCCCCTTTTCCATCTTTCCTGCACCCGCGGAGAAAACTGCGAGCAAAGGAACACCCCCTCCCTCGTCAGAGGCTGCTGCCCCCAGGGCAAAGCTTCGAGAAGACCAGCCGAAAATCAGGCGAGAACAACCCCCCTGTTTTGCAAAAAGGGCCCCAGACTACAGCCAAAGGGCCCCGAGTGCAGAGAAGCCCCTCCCGCCCTTGCCTCATCTTTCCGACTTCCCTGCTTGCCACGTCTCCTTTCCTTTCAAGCAAGGTCGGTCCTGTCTCGGTAACCCCTCACCCGCATCTTTTTTTCCTTTTTCTGCCCTTCACCTACCGCCCCCAACCCCAGCTTTTAATTCACCTTCTTCAGAAGCAGAGTGTGGAACCCTCATCCATTTCCAGCTGACAGCAGAGCCTGGTCTGTGAGTCCTTGACACCCACACACCCTCTTCCACCACCGCGGGGAACATCATAACTCTCCGGGGGAGGGAGAAGGGGGCGGGCAACCCGACAGGCGCGGCCGGACTCTCTCGCGTCCCCAAGCCACGATGGGACCAAGTGTAGACACTGAACCTGGCTTCTCCTAGTCACCGAATGCTGTGGCTCCGTCTCTCACACCCACAGACGTGCCTTTCCAAGCCCGAGCACGCTCGCAGGGTCAGCGGGGTGGGTGGGCACAGCAGGCTGAGGTCACAAGGAGGTGTGGGAGGTCCCTGTTAAGTGCGGGAAGGGCCTGCCTCTTGGGCATCTTGTAGTGCAAAAACCCGCTTAGGATTTCACTTGAACAAGCACTAGAAGTGCACACAGTAGGTTCTTGAGAAATGCTGAGTCCACCCCTGAACAAAGCCTCATTCCCAATTCAGGCGGGGGAGGGGAGCTTTGGGAGGTAAAAGGAGCAGCAGCAGAATGGGTAGTGTCAAGTCACCGGAGTGCTAGGAGCAGCTCAGGGAGGGGCTGGGCCCAGGAACGCCTTGGGCTGAAAGAAGCACCCAGGGTGCTGAGGCTGCCTGGGCAAGCAAGACAAACCAAGCCTGGGAGTGTGTAGCTGAGGGGTTTCTCCTGAGGGGGCTCCTCTGCACCACACAGTGTCCACCCTTTCTAGACCTTGGGACTCAAGCACTCTTTCACTCAGACAGCTTTTTAGACAATCAGGGCTTCTAGCCACTATGGCTGGGAAATAACCCACCCCACCCCCCAAATAAAAAACACTTACCTGTGTTGTGGAACACCTTTAAAGGAGGGATCCACCAGCAGGGGAAGTATATTATTGGAAGTTAAATGTTAAGACTGTGATCTGAGAACTTCTCAAAGGGCTAGATTCTCCTAAGACAACTGTCTCCTACTTCTCCCACCTTCCACCCATAAGGAAAGCAAAATCTTCAAACTTATACAAATAGGGCACTAAAAGATTTCTCGCCTCCCTAAGCATCCCAGGACACAGATTCCCAATAGCCCAACACATGCAATAGAGATGCCCTACTCCGTGCACCTCACAAAGTTCCCCCTCTCCCTGTCCCAATCTGTCTTGTGGGCTAATGGACCCCATGGTGACCCTCACTTCTTATCAGAGATTGGTGGTAGAGGGTAACAGCAGTGCTGGCTGCTGGACCCATGCTACAGGCCGAGGCAGAAAAGGGGTCAGGGTTCCTGTCAGCAGCCCAGCCTATGCTGACCTTGGCAGCTGCTTCATGCTCACAGGCAGGGACTGAAGGTGAGAGGGTGAGAAGAGAAATGTACCTGGTCACAGGGAAAGAGACTCAGTAGCAGGAAGTCCACGCTCAGTCTAGGAAATGGTGGCAGGATGAAGTTGAGAGAGAAGAGTTTTCTTACTTGGGGCCCTGGTAGGAGGAAAAAAAGGGAATACTGAACTGAAGATGAGGTAGAGGGATCATGAGAGCTACCCAGCCTGCTCAGCAGCTGGAGGATTGTATCCTCAGAGCCTCTCCATGTGGGTGGCTATCTCCTTTGCCCCAGGAGGCTCTGACTGAGTGGGCTATGGTTCAGGGACACAGGCTGGCCAAAGGCACTCGATGTTCCTCCTATGCCAGCTCACTCATTTACCTCTGTTCCCTGCTACCCCCCAACCTTGTTAAGACTGGTCAACAAGCCACCAAAGAGGAAGCCTGTCCCCCAAAGAAAGCTTTGACCTTTCCTGTCCTCCTTCACCTTACTTCCAAGTATGCCTGTGACTGGGCCTCCTTCCTTCCCAGTCCAAAGCCCTTCCATGCCTGGAAAGGGCTTTACTTCTTCCTCCTAATTTCAGCGCCTTTAACCTTTCCTGAGTGAATGCTACCTTAACCCCAGTAGACTAGGACACCATGCCAGTGTTGGAGGCCCATCGCCTTTCCTGTCCCTAGCAAGTTCAGCAGCCCATAGGTTTCCCACTAAAAAAGGGTCTGGCACTTGGTCCAGAAAGAAGAAGGGGTCCATCAGGTCTCCAGAACCACCCCCTCTCTGCCGCCAGCCAAGGGCTTTCTCTACCCAAGCACATCCAGACCCATCAGGAAGGGTTAACTGCCTTGGAGCAGAAGAGCAGAAAGGGAGATGCCGAGAGGAAAACATCCAGGGCCAGAGAGAAGAAGCTGCACACCCCTCCCCCACCGCATACAACCAGACTGACAGCCGGGACAGACTGGCTGCTCAGTCATCTCCAGTCCGGCCGCTAGGCACCTCCCCCCACTGCCCGCCTTAGTCCCTGCGGACTGCCTGCCCTCAGATCCAGCCACCTGGCACTGAACAGGGCACCTCAACGGGCAGGGCAGTCCCTGCGGTGGTTGCAGTGACCGTTTTCTCCTCCCTCCATTTCATGCCCACGTCCCACTTTCTTTCTTGGGAGGGGGCAATTCTTCACCCCTAGCACCTTAACTCTAGGTCCCAGGAATGCTTACTGAACCACCTGGCCCCTCAGCTCCACTAGACAAACTGAAGGGCAAAGCTCTCTGGGGAGGACACCAGGTCACCAATTAAAAGCGGCTGCAGCCCTTGCCCCCTCCTCCATCATAGGAAGCCCCCGTGGGTGGGGGAATAAAGAAAGCTGGACTTTTATAGTCCTTTTGCTGTGACCCACTCCCTCTTAAAGGGATCGGAACACCCCTCCTTAAAGGGATCTCCAGAAATTATTTGCCCCCAGGCAAATCCAAGTGCAAAAATCTGTTTGGTCTTTACCTGCTGGGGCCCCCTTCTCCAGGGATGGGGGAGGCAGAAGTGATCCCCTGTGACTGAGCTGGAGGGGCACGGCCCCCTCCTGCCACCAAGGAGCCAGCTGTTGAGTGCCCAGCTAAGAACAGGACCTCTCCCTCCCCTAAAGGCACTCTACCACGGTCTTTGGGGGGAGGGGGTCAAGTGATGTGGGTAACCGCGTGGGACTGTCTCCACAAGAAGGAACAAGGGGAGCTACATGCGCTCAGACTTTGGGGAACACATGTCCATGGCGCTGTGTCCAAAACCCCCATCTGTCCAGCGCTAGCCTCCAGATTGCTGGCCAGGGGAAGACTTTGCAGTCTGCTTCTCCCCGAAAAAGCTGCTTCTGCATTCTTCCCTCCTCTGACTCCCAACTCCGACCCTCTTTGGGACTCCAGGCCTTCCCTTTGGGGTGCATTCTCTGCCCTTCACCCCAGTCAGCTCCACCGCAGCCCCAACAACGTGTACTACACCCTATTTTAAGCTCTTTCCCGCCCTAGTCGGCGTGTCCCAGGAGCCTGTCTCACCCCCCCACCCCAGCACCCTCCCTGCCCCCCGCCAAAGGGGTGGGGGATGGGTACGCCCCAGCTCCCGTGAGCCCAGCAGAGCTGCATCCTCTCCCTCCTGCTTAGTCGGCACCTAGTTGTTCACTGGCTTTGGGACTGCAGGGCTCAAGGGGGGAGGTGTAAATGTGGGCAGTCGGAGGGAACTCCCGCCTGAGGAACAGTGTCCGAAGGGGCACTCACTGAAGCCACCCCTCTGCCCCTCCTCCCTTCGCCGTTGGATAGTCAAAGCCCCCAGGGGAGGGAGCTTGGGAGCCCGCCAAGGCCCCCACCCTTGCCACTCCCTGGAAAAGAGACTCCCACAAGGGCTGGAGCTGGGAGCCCTTCCTCTCCCCCCCTCCCCGGCAGCTGCGGCAGCCTTCGGCTGAGGTCAGGCTCCACCTCCTTTCTCCGAAGGGAGAGCGCTGAGGGTTGTTTGTTGTTGGGGTGTGAGCGGGAGAAGGTTCGAGATCACCTGGCCCGGTGGGCTCGGCTTAAGGAGCGGGAGCGGGAGGCAGGGCACGGTGGGCTGGGTTCTGCAGGAGCCTGCCGCAGAGGGCTAAGCACTAACCTCACCCCGCCCCCACCCCCGCGATTCTAGAAGAGCAGCCCCATCCACTGCTCTAGTTCTTCCATTCAGCCTCCCACTCGCTCGTGCCCCTGCCTACCTCTCCAGCCTCGGTGGCGTGGCCAGGAGGTCCCAGGCACAAAGCTTAGGGTTACCTCGAGGAACCAGAGTTTCCCTGCGGTCAGGAAACCTCCAGTCGGGGGCTGGGATGAGTTGGGGGTAGAGGATCAAGTAGTCAGAAAACAGTGTGATAACTTTATGACAGCAATACGTAATGGCCGCTGAGGAGGAGGGAAGACTGCCAAGGTCTGCCCCTGGTGTGGGGCTGGGGTGAGGTGCAGGGACGTTCTGAGAAGGCTCTAGGTCGTGAGCAGAGTCTTTGTGAAGACAGAGGCACTTTCAGACAGACCTGCACTTGGTAGGGGGAGGGCTGAGGCACCAGGCTGGAGTACCAGTTTTGGCAAAGTGTAGAGCCCAGAAATAGGGGGTGAAGCAGGAGATGAGGCGGGAGAAATGGGTGAGGCCAGCCAGGCTTCGTACACCCTGTGAAGGGGCTGTGTCTCAAAGATCTGGGGAGACACTGAAGGAAGCTGCTGATCTGAGAGTTAAGGGAGCAGCGGGGTGTGCACGTTCAGGCAGGGGGGAATGTTGCCTGTTAGCTTTCTTGAAGTGCTTTCCTACTCCAAGGATGTTTGACCTTGGGTCTCTGTTCTCGCTCCCAGCGCGTGGGTTGAGCAGAAGGGTCCGTCTTTCGGGAAAGAGTCCTTTCTCCGCGCTGTTCCCATCCCGCTGCTGCACAGGGGCGCTACCCTCTCTGTCCGGTGGGAAAGGATGGGGGTGAACCCCAGTCCCTCCATCTCCTCCCTCGCTGGCTAAGTTCATGTCATTTCCTGGAGTAGTGACAAGAAGACAAACACGAGGACCAGCTTCGAACCCACCCCTTTTGAGACTAGAACTCCCAGGCGATGGGCAATGCTGATAAAAAAAAAAAAAAGTGTAAAAAACGGGAACAATCGACATACTGAGTCGGTTTCTTGTCCTTACCCCCGGTCCCTGTTGATAAACACAATTATGGTCGCCATTTCACAAATTAGGAAACTGAGGCTTACAAAGGCAAATGTCTACCTGGAGTCACATCCTAGGCTGCTGGACTCCCGGATTAGAGCTCAACCCCAGTGGGCTTTGTCCACCTGCCCCAGCCACAGCACTACCTTCTGAGAGCCTGGAGAGTCTCTCCTTCTCCCTTTTGGTCAGCAATTTCCAGTTCCAATGGGACAGGGTGTGGGAGTGTCAGCGAAGCCTCCCTCATAAAATACAGAGGGTGCCAAAAAAAGTATATTCACATTTTAAGAGACGTTATCTATGTATTACTTTTCCAAGTTGAATTGAAGGTGCTGTTACTGGTCAAGTGTATGTAGACACGCTATGCACATCTACTTTTAGGGAATGATCAATTTTACTTCCAACAAGATTCCTTCTTCTGTGTGTGTGTGTGTGTGTGTGAGAGAGAGAGAGACACGGTTTCACTCTGTTGCCCTGGATAGAGAGCTATGGCATCATAGCTCACAGCAACCTTGAACTCTTGGGCTGAAGGGATCCTCTTGCCTCAGTTTTTCTATTTTTAGTAGAGACAGGGTCTTGCTTTTGCTCAGGTTGGTCTCAAACTCGTGAGCTCAAGCAATCCACCAGCCTTAGCCTCCCAGAGTGCTAGGATTACAAGCATAAGCCACTGCACCCAGCCCCAAGATCTCTTCTTAAAATGTGTATGCAATTTTTTTTTTTTTTTTTTTTTTTTTGGTACCCACGGTATATTAGCCTGGCCTTTTAAACCAAGCCTTTTCTATGACACCTGGAAGCAAACGTCTGAGGCTTTTCTTTGGAGTCTCCAGCATAGGTCCTGCCCATTCATATTTTGTTCCTGGAGCTCACTCTACTCTGCTTCCAGATTCCTCATCCTTAGTTGCAAGCCTGACTTCCTAGAAAGGTCTGCCGAAGCTCAGGTCCACTTTGCTCCCTATTGCCCTGAAATCTGGGGACTCCACACTGTCTTCTGCTCATGCCTTCCCGACCATCTCCTCCTGCTTTGCCTGAGTCTCTGTAATGAGATTATAAACCCCTGGGGGTCAGGACTATTACTTCACAGTCCTCTTTATGGCTTCTTTGGGGCCAGGGCACAGTCCTAGTCCCAAGGAAGGATGGCACTGTAGGTCCCTTATAACCTGGCTCCAGGATAAACAGCCCTCCATCTCTTCCCTTCCACAGACTCACTTGGGGGTCTCAAACTAGTAGCCTTTGAGCAGAATTCAGCAGGCAGTAAAGTTCTCACAAAACTTTCAAAAAAGATTAAAATTAGGAGTCAATGTTGAAGTTTTTGGAGATTTAAAATAGAAATCCAGATTTCAAGTTTCTCTTGAAAATCAGAAGACCTGCTACTCTTGGCCCACGTTTTCACTTGTCAACAATAGACTGGTACCAAGTAGCAAATACCATCTTTATGGGACAAGCAGGCTCAGTTTGCCACAGCCTCACCTTGCCCACTGGTGGCATTTACAAGAACTGCCTGAGCTCTGAATGTTTTCAGACGTGTAATCCCTGCCCTGCTTGTGGCCCATAGAAACACAAAAGGGTATCATGGTACAGGACTTTGGAGTGCCCACCTCTTCTGAATCTACTTAGAGACCCTTGCTGTATTCCCATGCCCACCTCTAATAGTACCTTCATTATAGTCCCAGGGGCTAATGTTTACTGAGTGTACTCCAACATCCATAGACCCATGTGGGAAATGAAAAGGGAAATTAAACGTGGTCCAGAGTTTGTGGGCCCTTCTAGGTGACTAATTCTGATAACATGTCATAATACCTGGCAAATATGAGGTGCCTAATAATATTGGTGAACTAATAGTAAATGATAGGTAAATAGCAACTGAATGAATAAATACATGGGAAGAGGAAGACCATTCCAGCAAGCATGAAATTTCTGTGATGATCTAGGGGTGGGTTGCTTAGGACCTCAAATTCCTCAGTGTCAGCAGCTTCACTTACTAGGACACATGTCTGTCCTGATATCAAACTAGAGTATGACTTCACTGAGGAACCCCTGAGGCTGTGGACTGGAATGCAGGAGTGCATCCACTGTAGTTCTTGATGCCAGATCTATAGAACCCTGGGATGCTGAAGAAATCCAGATCTGCAATGGGCAGTGTCTTGAGAGCCTCCAAAGCCAGGGATCTCATAGAAGACATGATCAGGCACTCAACCTATGTTTCTTTATTTAATCTTCAAGAACCCTGATTGTTAAATATTATTCTCAACTTTACAAATGAATGGGGAAACTGAGATCCAGAGAATCTAAGTTACTGCCTAAGATCAGACAGGCTTGGAGTAGCTCCAAAACCTTGGCTTTTTTTTTTTTTTTTTTTTTAATATGGCATTTAGCATAAAGGTTAGGTAGAGGTCTAATCCTTGTAGGTCTGAAACCTTTGTTCTTTTTCAATGTCATATAGCATGTATAGTGGTTAAGAACGCAAGCTTTGAAGGCAGACTTCCTGAGCAGGAGTCCTGGCTCTATAGCTTCTTAAAACAAATGAAGTACGGGGCGGCGCCTGTGGCTCAGTCAGTAAGGCGCCAGCCCCATATACCGAGGGGGGCGGGTTCAAACCCGGCCCTGGCCCAACTGCAACAAAAAAATAACCGGGTGTTGTGGCAGGCGCCTGTAGTCCCAGCTACTCGGGAGGCTGAGGCAAGAGAATCGCTTAAGCCCAGGAGTTGGAGGTTGTTGTGAGCTGTGTGATGCCATGGCACTCTACCGAGGCCATAAAGTGAAACTCTGTCTCTACAAAAAAAAAACAAAAAACAAATAAAGTACTTAAAACAGGGCCAGACTCATAACCAAGTGCCCCCAAAGCACTAGCTGTTGTGAATCTACTTTACCATACCTGGATGAGGCCTTTCCTGCAGCCTGCCCTGCTTCTATACTGGAATGCAGTCCTGCAATACCTGCTTGCACAGGTACACTCCCTGGCTCCCAGCTGGAGCCCCAACTGTGTAGTGCCTGTGGCTGTCTTCTACCCACCCAACTATAGTGAACCTTACTTCGGCTTCCAGTCAGGCTGGCTGGCTCCCTTTGTTGGATCTAGGGGAAGGGGTGGTTCCTCTACCCGTGGCTTCCCCACTCCACCCTCCAACACCAGGGCTGCTTCCTGGCCCCATCTGTCTCCCTCTTTTGGAAAGATTCTCTGCATCAGTGAATCACATTCCCAACGTGAGGGAGCTACATCTCCTACAGGCTTCAAGCCACAGCTACTGACCTCTAGTCTTCCAAAACCCAAAGCAGAAGAAGAGAAACACCTGCTGCTTTTTTCTGCCATCTTTGCTCAAGCTCAGTGAACCTACAACAAGAACTACAGCCCTTCCCAGCAGAGACACTCCCAGGGTGCAGTGGGATCTCCAGTCTGGGTCTCAAGTGTGGTGCTAAGCAACCATGGTGCCTCCTGTGCTCAGCACTGTTCAGGCATCAAGAAGACCTAGAAGGGGGCAGCGCCTGTGGCTTAAGGAGTAGGGTGCCGGTCCCATATGCCAGAGGTGGCGGGTTCAAACCCAGCCCCGGCCAAAAAAAAAAAAAAAAGAAGAAGACCTAGAAGGCCATGCAGATAGCATTGCTTCTGACCTTGGAAAGCTTCTACTCCCCCCAGTAAAGGAGAGACCTGAAACGGAAGATTTCATCAAAGAGTATATGACCCAAGCAGGGCCAGACAATAAATAGCTGGGTAGGTAGGGTGGCACCTGTGGCTCAGAGAGTAGGGCGCCAACCCCATATACCGAGGGTGGCAGGTTCAAAGCAGCCTCGGCCAAACTGCAACAAAAAATAGCCAGGCGTTGTGGCGGGCGACTGTAGTCCCAGCTAGTGGGGAGGCTGAGGCAAGAGAATCGCCTAAGCCCAAGAGCTGGAGGTTGCTGTTAGCTATGATGCCATAGCACTCTACCGAGGGCAACAAAGTGAGACTCTGTCTCTACAAAAAAAAAAAAAAAGAAAGAAATAGCTGGGTAGGTGACATCAAAACCTAGACACAAGGTCTGGTAACTAAAAATCTTATAACAGCATTTGTAAAAATCTTACTTATATAGGCAACAGTTCTTTATTGAAAAGGATTATCCCTCAGCAATTGCCTTTGTTGTTTTTCTCTTTAAAAATCTATTCTGGGGGCGGCGCCTGTGGCTCAGTCGGTAAGGCACCGGCCCCATATACCGAGGGTGGCAGGTTCAAACCCAGCCCCGGCCAAACTGCAACCAAAAAATAGCTGGGCGTTGTGGCGGGCGCCTGTAATCCCAGCTGCTCGGGAGGCTGAGGCAAAAGAATCGCTTAAGCCCAGGAGTTGGAGGTTGCTGTGAGCTGTGTGAGGCCACGGCACTCTACCAAGGGCCATAAAGTGAGACTCTGTCTCTACAAAAAAAAAAAAAAAAAAAAAAAAAATCTATTCTGGGCGGCACCTGTGGCTCAGCGGGTAGGGCGCCGGTCCCATATGCCGGAGGTGGCGGGTTCAAACCCAGCCCCGGCCAAAAAAATAAAAAAAAATAAAAATCTATTCTATAGGGTGGCGCCTGTGGCTCAGTGAGTAGGGTGCTGGCCCCATATGCCGAGGGTGGTGGGTTCAAACCCAGCCCCTGCCAAACTGCAACAAAAAAATAGCCAGGCGTTGTGGCGGGCGCCTGTAGTCCCAGCTGCTTGGGAGGCTGAGGCAAGAGAATCGCGTAAGCCCAAGAGTTAGAGGTTGCTGTGAGCCGTGTGACGTCATGGCACTCTACCCGAGGGTGGTACAGTGAGACTCTGTCTCTACAAAAAAAAAAAAGAATGTATTCTATAGTGGTAGGTAACATTCTCTGAGATCCCATGAGCTAGGTACTGTGTTAAGTTCTTTATATACTCTCTGTAAGTCCTCACCAGGCTTAGGAAATAGAAACCATTACTATTTTCATTTTACTGATAAGGAAACTCAGGCACAGAGAGGTTTGGTAACTTCCCCAGGGTCACACAGCTAATAAGTAGTACAGCCAGGATTCAGATCCCAGCCTCATCACTTTTATTTTATTTATTTATTTTTTGAGAGAGTCGCACTATGTCACCCTTGGTAGAGTGCTGTGGTGTCACAGTTCACAGCAACCTCAAACTCTTGGGCTTAAGCGATTCTCTTGCCTCAGCCTCCCAAGTAGCTGGGACTCAGGCACACACCTCAATGCCCAGCTATTATTGTTGTTGTTGTTGATGTTGCAGTTGTCATTGTTGGTTAGCTGGTCCAGGCTGGGCTCGAACCCACCAGCCTCGGTGCATGTGGCTGGCACCATAACCACTATGCTATGGGAGCTGAGCCTGGCTATTCTGTTGTTGTTGTTGTTGTTGAAGTTGTCGTTGTTGTTTAGCAGGCCCGGGCTGGGTTCAAACCCACCAGCCCTGGTGTATGTGGCTGGTGCCCTAACCACTTAGCTATATGCACCAAGCCAGCCTCATCACTTTTAATTATTCCTCCATCATTTCTTCCTAAACAATATTCTTATGTTTTCCAAAAGTCTATGAGCAATTCATTTGAATTTTACATGAAGTTTCTGTGAGCGACATTTATCTCACTATTAGATTGGGAGCAAAGTGTTGCAAGCAGATTGTCATATTTCTTTGTAAAAAGAATATTCCTTTGGCAAAGCCTCATCAAAAGTACCCTTTCCCTGCCCTCTGCACTCACATTGACACTGAAATAACAATGTGGTCTTTCAGGAGTATCAGATACATACACTTCAGCCAACTTCCAGCCACAGGCAAACCCAGTGCTCTCTCAGTGTTTCAATTTGGGGGTAAAGGCACCACCTCCCACCCAGTTTTGAAAGCCAAGAACCTTCAAATCATCCTGGGCAACTCCCTTTCCCTCTGCAGTTACCACCCATATCTAATCCAGCACCACAGCCTGTCAGTAACTGCGACCCTCCTCACTCCTTTCACCCAGCCACCAACCACAGCTGTGGCCTCCCATTATCTGTTCTGCCCCCCAAGTCAGAGGGATCTTTCCAAAACTGAGGTCCATGTCAGTCATAGCACTCTCCTGCTTAAACCCTTCCATGGCTCCTGCTCACTCTCAGAATAAAGATCTAAATCTGGAGTTGACTGTCCTGGCTGCCCCAGCTGGGAAGCTCTCTGATCTTATCCCAGGGCTCAGTCACTCTCACACCTGCGATGCTCCCTCCCTAGCAAGCTTTCCTGGCTAAAACCTGTCTACCTATCTATACGACCAGGCAGGGATCTATACATATCTATACAACTAGGCAGGTATATACCACATCTGAGTTGGGTCCTACCTGATGGCCTGCACGGAACCCACACATGATAGGTTCTCAGGAGCAGTTCCTCCGTGATGAATGAATGGCAGAGAAATACAGGCTTTGCCTGTGCTGCAACAGCTCTGCACGCTGACTGCTCTTCCAGGTGGCCACAGTGCTGGACTTTCATATTAGCTCAGAAAACTCTCTCCTGCAGCCACACTGCCTTTGGAGTCACTCCTCCTGACCTAGTTTGCCTATTTTCAGGGGTGATTTTGACATTGCCTGGGCCTCTGGATCTCCAAGTTTGTACTTTTGAGGACTTGTGATTATTTTACTATAAAATTTACTGATGACCGGATTACAATGGCTATGGGTTTGACAAGACAGACTCATTGAAATCTGGAGGCATAAAAGTTATGGCTCTGTCTTTGGCAGTCCGGATATCTGGCTGTGGCCCCAGAATCTTGCTCTTTTAGCTGCTACTAAAAAGATGTGAGAATTTAGATCAAGGCAAAGCCTTGAGATTTCCCCAGCTCACTTCTGCCCCTCCCCCTTCCAAGGCTGCCCTTGATGTTTTAGTTAAATCTGATTTCATTTAGATAAGCTTGGTGGAGGGCAGAGAGGAGGTACCCTTGTAAGCCCCCCAGGGCAGGCATTCATTATGCAAGTGTTTATTGGGTGGGCACCTCCACTACTGCCAGGTGCAAAGTGCTGGGGCTATAGTAGCAAAGCAGAGGTAACTAGGTGTTGGGGGGTAGTGCTCATGCTGGGTTTTAAAGAATGGAATTAAAATTGATTGGAGTGATTGAAGTGATCTGTTTTTACGCCTATCTCCCCCACTACCTTGTAAGCTCCTTTGACTCTGTGCTCTTTCTTGCCCTGAATCTCTGGCATCCTGGGATATAGTGGCCACCCAGCAAAAGCCATTTGTTCTTAACTAAGCAGGGAATGAGTGGATGTGGGGCAGGTTGTTTAATCTAGCTGAGCCAAGGCTGTACCTGCTGGAGGACCAGGTGCATGAGGAATGAGGCTGATCTGGTGGTGGTGGGGCATCAGGAGGGAGTTTGCAGGGTGCTGGTCCCAGGAAGGCCTTGCCTACTCTCTAAGGTGCAGAGAGATGAAGTTTCCATGGGCAGCAGCAACATGAGTTTGGTGGCTGTCCCTGCTGAGAGGGAGCAGGCTGAGATTGCATAATATGGGATAGGGAAGAGTATGTATCAGTGAGGGAAGTGCTGTTGGTATTTATACAATGTTAGCTGTGTGACAGCTACAGGTAGGTGTCCCAGAGGGCTGAGGATCCTGCGTGCCTCTGTCTGAGCCTTCTTTGAGAGGCCTACCAGGTTCTCCTAGAGAGAGATTGTCTTGTCATTAGTGGAGCCACACTCTGAGGCACCTCCTGAGCTCCTGCAACTTCTCTCCAGGTGCAGGAGTCTAGCACATGAAGCTGCAGCCCACTTGAGGGGCCACTGATCAGGTAGGAGAACAGAAAAACTGTAGCATGATGGTTTGGGGCAGGGGGTGTGCATAACAGGGTCCATTCACCCAGGCAGCCTGGCCACAGAAGATGACTAAGGGCCCCACTTCACTTGATAGCCAAGTAGCTTCCAAGGCAGGGGTGGGGAGGTAAAGGTGATGGGGGTGAAGTAAGAGATCCCTGCCTCCTAGCCACCTCCCTCCTAACCACCTCCTTCTCTAGCCTTCCGAGGACCACAGGGTGTACTCTGGCCAGGGATGTACTCTCTCCTTCTCTCTGGGAGCGAGAAGAGAGGCCTTCAGTGGAGCTGGGAACTTGCTACATCTCAACATTTGTCCAGGAGGTGATTCTTTAGCTTGCACTGTTGTCAGCTTTGGGCCTTACAAGCAGTCTTGAGATTGGGGAGCAGACCCCAGTTCTCCCAAGCATCTGCAGTCATATAACATTCACATGAAATTTGGTGTTTTTATTTTATTTTATTTTTTTGAGACAGTCTCACTATATTGCCCTCGGTAGAGTGCTGTGGTGTCACAGTTCACAGCAACCTCCAACTCTTGGGCTTAAGTGATTCTCTTGCCTCAACCTCCCAAGTAGCTGGGACCACAAGCACCCGCCACAATGCCTGGCTATTTTTTCGTTGTAGTTGTCATTGTTTAGCAGCCCTGGGCTGGGTTCGAACCCACCAGCCCCAGTATATGTGACCGGTGCCCTAACCACTGAGCTAAGGCCACTGAGCCAGTTTTTTCTATTTTTAGTAGAGACAGGGTCTCACTCTTGAAATCCCGAGGTCAAGTGATTCACCCACCTCGGCCTCCCAGAGTGCTAGGATTAGAGGTATGAGCCACTGTGCCCAGCTTTCCTTCCTCCTATTTTAAATCTTAATTTGTCTTACAGTAAATTTCATTAAACAATTTTACTTCAACAAGCAAAGGGACAGGACTCAAGGATGAGCTAAGAGATTTTGCTACCCAGGTCCTGTAAATAGAATAAGCGTTTTGGGGAGGGCAACAGGTTGTCCTGAAAACACACAGCTTTGTGCAGGCTGCATCTTGGGAACCCAGGCGGATGCACAGGGGCGGGGGGACTCTCAAGGCAGGCTGGGCAGGCAGCCCCGAGTGCTGAGCTTATCTGCTATGAGCAGCTGCATGTTCACACTCCTTGCCTCTGCTCCTGCAGCGTGTCTGACACCCTCTCTCTTGGTGTGTGCAGAAGTATGCGTGTCCATGTGCGTGCTCATCCATGTTTGCTCCTGGAGGGGCAAGAGGAATGAGTTGTGTTTGGATGGATCTGGAGTTGTGTCTATCTCTGTTGGCAGCAGCAGAGCCTGTCTGCTCTCTTTTTCTTCCTTCCCTTCCCCTCCTGCCAGCAAGGGCAACCTTTTATACTTCTTCCAACTGATCCACTGGCCACCTTTGAGGAGGGGACATACTACTTTGCTGAGCTATCCCAGAATAGGCCAGAATAGCTTTCTTCTTCTCAAGAAAATTCTCACTTACCAAGCTGGGTGCAGTGACTCACACCTGCAATCCATCCCAGAGCTTTGGAAGACCCAAGTGGGAGGATTGCTTGAGGCCAGGAATTCTAGACAAGTGTGGCCACATAGCTGGACCTTGTCTCTACAAAAAAAAAAAAATTTTTTTCAGTTTTTTTTTTTTTTTTGCTGGGGCTGGGTTTGAACCTACCACCTCTAGCATATGGGGCTGGTGCCCTACTCCTTTGAGCCACAGGTGCCTTTTTTTTTGCAGTTTTGGCCAGGACCGGACTTGAACCCACCACCCCCAGTATATGGGGCCGGCGCCCTACTCCTTGAGCCATAGGTGCCACCCTCTACAAAAAAATTTAAAAATTAGGTAGGCATGGTGGCAGGTGCCTGTAGTCCCAGTTGCTTGTGAGATTGAGGCAAGAAGATCAATTGAGCCCAGGAGTTTGAGGTTGCTGTGAGCTAGATCACTGCACTTTAGCCCAGGTGACAGAGGGAGACCCTGTCTCAAAAAACAAACAAACAAACAAAAAATCATGAGCCAAAGAAGTAAGATAAAGAAGAATAACTATGAGTCCAATTGTAGAGAGTTTAAAAACAGACAACCTAAACAGTATTGTTTAGGGATACATGGAGAGGTAGGAAGCTATGAAGAAAGGTAAGAGAGCATTATTGTTAAATTCAGGATGGTGGCTCCCCTGGGGAGGTTATGTCAAGAAGGAGCACATGCTGGCCAGGTGGGTGGCTCATGCCTGTAATCCTAGCACTCTGGGAGGCTGAGGAGAGTGGATTGCCTGAGCTCACAGGTTTGGGACCACCCTGAGCTAGCGCAAGATCCCGTCTCTAAAAATAGCTGGGCCTTGTGGTGGGTCCCTGTAGTCCCAGCTACTTGGTAGGCTGAGGCAAGAGGATCGCTTGAGCCCAAGAGTTTGAGGTTGCTGTGAGCTGTGATGCCTCAGCACTCTACCAAGAGCAACAACATGAGACTGTCTCAAGAAACAAACAAAAAAAAAAAAAAAAAGAAAGAGCACAGGGGCTTCAAAGGTACTTGGAATGGTCTCTTCATTGACCTGGGCACTGGGTACACAGGAGTTTGTCTTATTATTTTTTTACACTGTGTATGTGTGGGCCACATACTCTTCCATATATGCCATGTATTTCACACAAGAAAGAAAAACAATGTGTGGCCCTACTTTGCCCCCTTTCTCCATCCAGCCCCCAGTTTCATCCTCAGCTGGTAGAGAAGGGGCCAGGGGCTGTCCTTTCTTCTGTTTCAAGGTGAGTCAGAGGAGTATGGGGGGTGAGGGCCTCCCTTCTGCAGCTGGGCCCTGGCTACTCCAGGGTGGGAGGGCCTGAGGGAAAGCAGGGCCAGGCAAGGCCGGCTGGTCCTGCTGTTTCTGCCAGCACTAGGGATTAGGCCAGGACTCTGGCCCACCTGTCATTTCACTCATTCAGCATGAATATAGCCACTGAGTGCTTACTGTTAGCCTTGGGTGCCAATGGGCGGGTTCAGATAAGTAAAAGATGATCTTGACCTCAGAGATCTTAACAATAGTCTCAGAGAGGATCATGTACACAAATAGCTATCTGCCAGCAAAATGTGATCTAAGTGTCACGTGACTCATTTACTCTTTCTACAACTACTGCATTTGTTGAGCACATATTATGTACCAGGAACTGTGCTGGATGGCAAGCATATAAGGATAGTTAAATCACAGTCCTGGCCTCCACGTGCAGAACCTAATGCAAAAGAAACAGACACAAATGAAATAAATGCAACTGTGTGGCAAGCCCACTGGTGTAGGTATGCCTAGGGAGAAGGAGGAAGGGGACCCGCCTAGGTAGATGAGGTGGGGAGAGAGGAGTGGGGAAAAGTTGGGAAAGGGAAGTCTTGAAGGAGGCAGGCTTAGGCCTGAGGAGGCAAGAGGAAAGGTGAAGGCTGGGAGGACTTCTGGGCAGAGGGACCAGCTTGGGCAAAGGCACACAGGTGAGAAGCATGGCAATGAGGACCACTCACAATGAGAACAGAAGTGTCAGCCTGGGGGTTGGGGGGAGCAGCAGGAGGGAAGGCCCAGGTGGAACAGAGCCATTTTGGCACCAACCTTAGGTTTCATTGGTATTGGGAGCCATCTAAGGATTGAGGGGAGCCTGATAGCTCGCCCTGGCTCAGTATAGAGGAAGAGTTGAGGGCATGGATTGGAAGAAGGAAGGTAAATTGGCAGGGTGTTGTGGATCCAAGAAATACGTAGGAGATCCAGGCTAGTCTGTGTCTGAGAGTGGGTGGGTGGTGGGTGCCTGGAATGGCTCTTTGGGAGTGTAACCAGGTGGAAAACACAAGGAGAGGAGCCCTTCCACCCAGCTCTGGGCTCTGGGCACTGAGTATGGGCAGCGGCTGGGGACAGCCAGGAGTGTGGACAGAACTCTCTGTACCATCTGATGCTGGGCTTCTAAACCTGGCTCATGAACAAGGATGGTCTGAGGAAGCAAAAGAAGTATGGATATGTAATGAGCTTTTCATAATCCTTAGTTTTTTAAAGTTTACACTTTACAGAGCTATCCTTAAAAATGTCTACAATTAAATCAGTAAATAAGTCTATTGCTTAGAGGCATGAAATGCCAGAAAGAAAACCCTTCCTTAAATATTCAAAAAGTAGTTTCATCTTGGGGGTGGGAGGGACAGGCAACAGGTTTTTACATAAGCCTTTAAAACCACAATATTTATAAGCCTTTACAAACTATGAACATAAAGCAAATTAAAAAAATTTTTTTTCTTGGTAGAGACAGAGTCTCACTTTACCGCCCTTGGTAGAGTGCCGTGGAGTCACATAGCTCACAGAAACCTCCAACTCCTGGGCTTAGGCGATTCTCTCTCTTTTTTTTTTTTTTTGCAGTTTTTGGCCGGGACTGGGTTTGAACCTGCCACCTCCGACATATGGGGCCGGCGCCCTCCTTCTTTGAGCCACAGGCACCGCCCTAGGTGATTCTCCTGCCTCAGCCTCCTGAGTAGCTGGCCCTAACAGGCGCCCGCCACAACGCCCGGCTATTTTTTTTTTTTTTTTTTTTTTTTTGTAGAGACAGGGTCTCACTTTTATGGCCCTCGGTAGAGTGCCGTGGCCTCACACAGCTCACAGCAACCTCCAACTCCTGGGCTTAAGCGATTCTCTTGCCTCAGCCTCCCGAGTAGCTGGGACTACAGGCGCCTGCCACAACGTCCGGCTATTTTTTGGTTGCAGTTTGGCCGGGGCCGGGTTCGAAACCGTCACCCTCGGTATATGGGGCTGGCGCCTTACCGACTGAGCCACAGGCGCCGCCCGCCCGGCTATTTTTTTGTTGCAGTTTGGCCGGGACCAGGCTCCAGTCCACCCACCTTGGTATATGGGGCCGGCGCCCTGCCCACTGAGCCACAGGCGCCGCCCAGCAAATTCAAAAATTTTAAAATAAAAAACCCACGGGCGTTTGTTTTGAGTTTATGGCCTTGCTTTTCTATTTTTATAGACAAGAGTCTAGCAGTGTTGCCTAGACTGGTCTGAACTCCTGGGCTCAGCCTCCATAGTCTCTGGGACTACAGGTGTGAGCCATAGCGCCCGTCTGAGTTTATATCGTTTCTACTTTTTGTTTGTTTGTTTGAGACAGAGTCTCAAGCTGTCGCCCTGGGTAGAGTGCTGTGGCGTCACAGCTCACAGCAACCTCCAACTCCTGGGCTTAAGCGACTGTCTTGCCTCAGCCTCCCTAGTAGCTGGGACTACAGGCCACAACGCCCGTCTATTTTTTGGTGGTAGTTGTCCTTGTTGTTTGGCGGGCATGGGCTGGATTCAAACCGGCCAGCTTCAGTGTACGTGGCTGGCGCCTTAGCCGCTTGAGCTACAGACGCCGAGCCCGTTTCTAGTTTTTAATTGTGAGAAGTGTCCTTTCTTGTATGAGATTATGATAATAGAGGATAGCCTAAGTTTTCCCCACTTTCCCTAAGGTCCTCATTTGGCAAAACCAAGCCCTGTGTGAAACCCGGGGAGAGGTTGAGGGGTGAGAGCATCCGCGGGGCCGGGAGAGGTGAGAGCATCCGGGCACCGGGCAGGAGAACCGCGGACTCCGCGCCCCTGCGACCCCGCGGGTGGCCGGCAGGGGTCAGGCGAGCTCCATGCAGACCCCAGCCCGGTCCCGCGAGCAACAGCTGTGCTCAGCGGCGTCTGGTGCCCGGAAGGAGGGGGTCAGAACGAGGAGTCTGGACCTGCTCTAGCCTGGGCGTGGCAACAGATGGCCACCTGGTCCCTTATCCCAGCTCCCGCCCGACGGGCGGTAGGAGGGCGCTCCTTTCCAGCTCGCACGTCGCGTTTACGCCAGCTCTGCCCCGCCGGCGTTTCTTGGTTCGAGTGCTGTGGGCAATCGGTTTTCTGGAAGGGCCCTGCGCAACCTTGCTCCCGCACCTTTTTGTCGCGATCAAGGAGCTCGCAAGGGACTCTTACCATTTGATTACATGGGTTTAAAACTAGGGGTCGCAGGCGCGCAGAGCCGGCGGTTCTCCGCGGTTTCACACAGGGATCAGTTTTGCCGAATGAGGTCAGAATGGTTGTTAGAGAAGGTGTCAGTCACCCCTGGATGTGATTTGGTGTGGGGATCCAGGAGCCTGCGTGTCTTACAGGTTGCAGAATTCTGATAAACGGTATGCTCAGACCAAGCTTAAAGAAATATCCTTATTTCTCCCTTCCCACAGTGGCTCTGGGCAGATAGTGTCACCTGCCTAAAGTTGGAGAGGAATTAGAGGTACCCCCAGGAAGGAGCCCAGCTAGCAGCAGGTGCTGTAGTCTTGCCCAATGTATGCAGACAACCCAACATGCCCACCAGAAGAAGAACTGCTCTGCTCTCCCATTTACCACTCAGGCCGCACAGTTCATTTTGGTTTTTCAGTTTTATTTTAAAACATTTTTCTTTTACTTCACATACTGAACCGGAACAGTCATCTTATCCCCAGATTGGCAAGGCAACACTGGATAAAACATCTCATCCCATTCTGTCCCCAGGCTCCAGGTTTTTATTTATTCATTTATTTTATTTTTAAAAAATGTTTTTTTTAGATAGTCTTACTCTGTTGCCCAGGCTAGAGTAACATGGCATCAGTCTAGTTCATGGCAATCTCAAACTCCTGGGTTCAAGTGATTCTCCTGCCTCCACCTCCCAAGTAGCTGGAACTGTAGGTGCCCACCATAACACCCAGCTAATTTTTCTATTTTTAGTAGAGACAGGGTCTTGCTCTTGCTCAAGCTGGTCTCAAACCTCTGACCTCAAGCTATCTTCCTGCCTCGGCCTTCCAGAATGCTGATTACAGGAGCGAGCCATGGCGCCTGGTCTAGGCTATGGATTAATCCAGCAAGATCACTGCTTTAGCCACATTCATCTCCCATACAGTGCCAGGGCAAGATACAGAAATGAAGAGGCAGCTCACAAGCCTTGGGTCTTCCCATTAGGATGGCACTGGATTGGGTAGGTAAGGAGCTAGCCCAGTTGTCTCAAGCAGCAGGCTGGGAACAACACTTGGCTACAGGCAAGGACCAAAAGCCAGGCCAGGAGCCAAGAAAACCATTTCCCTCTTTTAGGAACTTAGAAGGGGCGGAAAAACCCAGACCTGTACCCTTCCTAGACCATGCTCCATCCAAGCTGCTGTGCAATGGGGTTGGTCTCAGGCTGGAATTCTCAGAACACTCTCATTTTTGCCACTTAACAGATCTGGATTCTAGCCCCAGTTCTGACCTTGACAAAGTCAAATTGTCTTGGTGTTCTAAAAACCTTAAGGATGGTTTCCAGAAATTTATTATTTATTTATTTATTTTTTGTTTGTTTGTTTGGTTTTTTATTGAGACAGAGTCTCACTCTGTTGCCCTTGGTAGAGTGCTGTGGCATCACAGCACACAGCAACCTCCAATTATTGGGCTTAAGCCTCCTGAGTAGCTGGGACTATAGGCGCCCACCACAATGCCCAGCTATTTTTTTGTTTGTTTGATTTTAGCAGGCTGGGGCTGGGTACATGTGGCCCTGGTACATGTGGCCAGCGTCCTAACCACTGAGCTACGGGCGCCGCCCGGTTTCCAGAAATTTGTAAGCTTTGTTCTAGCTTGAAGACTTTACCACTTTGAGCTCCTTATTTCCTTTAAAAATCACTGGGAGATCTTTAAGGGCTAATTTTACCCTCTTGTCCTCCATTACCAAGGAGCAGGCTGGAGGGCAGAAATAGCACCTGGCCCAAACCCTCCTCAAGGACATGGGCTGGATCTAGACAGGAGGTAACAGCAAGTAGACTGCTTCTCTCCCAAAACACTGCTTAGGAGCAGATGGGTTTGCTTCACAATATGTTTAATACAAAATGGCAGCAGCCACTGTGCAATTATAACAAAATTAGCCATAGGGTGTTTAGAGAAATGTATGCAGGAGTGTATTGGAGTCCAGCCAATCCAGGCCTGCTCAGGTAGGACCTGTGCCTGCTGCCCAGTCAGCTGTGGATGGTCACATGCCCAGGACTCAACAGTTCCATGGTAGGGCAGTATGGAGTGGAAGGATCAGGGGCTGCTGAGGAGTTGATCCTCCAAGAGCACACAGACGCCCCACGCTCTGCCCTTTTGTAGATTCTTAACAGCACACATGTCCACAAAGATGCAGGGTGGACTTTGAAACAGGGTGGTCTTTTTGACTTTTTTCCCCAGAAAAGAGTCTACAAGTTGATTATCCCTTATCCAAAATACTTGGGACCAGCAATGTTTCTTTTTTTTTTTTGTAGAGGCAGAGTCTCACTGTACAGCCCTTGGGTAGAGTGCCGTGGCTTCACACGGCTCACAGCAACCTCTAACTCTTGGGCTTACGTGATTCTCTTGCCTCAGCCTCCCGAGCAGGGACCAGTAATGTTTCAAATTTTGGATTTTCCAGATTGGGCATCCAGTATCAAGCTCCAGTAAATAAAGAGGGCCAATGCTTTTGCTATACTTGAGCAGGGAGAGTTCTCTTCCAGAGGCTCATCTAAGAGAAAGAGGTGGGCACCTACATGCCCCCAGGTGCCCACCATTGGAGGTGGGAACATCAGGGTTAAAAGTTAGAGACGAAGGGCAAGGCTTATCTCAGCAATCACCATAGCAGCCAACATACTCACTGCAGAGTGCATTTTAAGCCCCTGAAACTGTCCTGGCTGCTGGCCTGGCTGTGAGGCCCATGATGCTTGGCAGCCATGCAGAGGCCAGAAGGCTGACACAAGAAGGGCAGCTGAGCAACAGGGTCTGCCTCAGGCAGAGCAGGAGAGCTACCATGTCTCTACTTGCAAAGAAAGGCCTCTAGGTGCTGGGAAAAGGGGATGATGGGTCTTGGGGCTAGTGAAAGTCTGCGTTGAAGGCTCTGCCAATGACCAGCCGCCTCACTTCACTGGTCCCAGCCCCGATCTCATACAGCTTGGCATCTCGAAGAAAGCGGCCCATGGGAAAGTCATTGATGTAGCCATTGCCACCTGCAATTGGGATTTGGACAGAGAAAAAAGGACAACAGAAGTGAGGGGCAGAGGGAAAAGCAAAGAAAGCAAACAGAAGGCCAAATACATAGAAACAGGCCATAGGAGAGATTGATTAACAAGAGGCAAAAGGTGTGAGAGGGAAGGGTTCGGGGAATTCAGTAGTCTCCCTACTTACCTCAAGGAATGAGTTCCGAGACCCACAGAGGATGCTGAAACCTCAGATAGTACTGAACCTCAGATAGTACTGTATATATTCACATATACATATGTATCACACACACACACATATATACACACAGTTTTTTCCTGTACATGTAGACCTAAGATAAAGTTTATCAATTAGGCACAGGAAGAGATTATAACACAATAATAAAATAGAATTATAACAATATGCCAGCATTATTATTCTTTCTGTTCTGAGACAGAGTCTGTCTCATTTTGTCACCCTCAGTAGAGTGCTGTGACATCATAGCTCACAGCAGCCTCAAACTCTTGGGCTCAAGAGATCCTCATGCCTCAGTGTCCCTAGTAGCTAAGGCCATAATGCCCCGCTATTTTTAGAGATGGGGTCTCACTTCAGCTCAGGCTGGTCTTGAACTCATGAGCTCAAGCAATCTGCCCACCTCTGCCTCCCAGAGTGGTAAGATATAAGTGTGAGCCACCGTACCTGGCCAGCATTATTATTTTTTTTTTTTTGTAGAGACAGAGTCTCACTTTATGGCCCTCGGTAGAGTGCCGTGGCCTCACACAGCTCACAGCAACCTCCAACTCCTGGACTCAAGCGATTCTCTTGCCTCAGCCTCCCGAGTAGCTGGGACTACAGGCGCCCGCCACAATGCCCGGCTATTTTTTGGTTGCAGTTTGGCCGGGGCAGGGTTTGAACCTGCCACCCTTGGCATATGGGGCCGGCGCCTTACCGACTGAGCCACAGGCGCCGCCCATATATTCTTTTTTTTTTATTATTGTTAAATCATAGCTGTGAACATTAGTGCAATGAAGGGATACAATGTGCGGGTTTCATATACGATCTGAAATATTCTCATCAAACTGTTCAACGTAGCCTTCATGGCATTTTCTCAGTTACTGTATGTAGGCATTTGTATTCTGCATTTAGTAAGTTTTGCCTGTACCCATTCTAAGATGCACCGTACATGTGGCCCCACCCATTACTCTCCCCCCACCCTAACCTCCCCCCTCCCTTCCCCTTCCTTGGCCCTTTCCTCATAGTCTTGTGCTATAGTTGGGTTATAGCCTTCATGTGAAAGCTATAATTTAGCTTCTGGCCCAGCATTATTAGTCTTGAGCTTTGAAGCCATTATGGAATAAAATAATGGTTACTTAAACACAAAGCACTGTGATCACAAGACAGTTGATCAGATAACCAACATGGCTACTAAGGAACTAAGGGGCAGGTAGCATAGACAGCATGGATATGCTGAACAAAGGGAGGATTCACATCCTGGGGAGGAGACAGAATGGGATGGTGACAAGATTTCATCACACTTTTCAGAACAGCACGCAGTTTAAAACTTATAAATTGTTTAATTCTGCAATTTCCCATTTAATATTTTTGGACTAAGGTTGACTATGTTTAACTAAAACCATGGAAAGAGAAAGTGAGGATAGGAAGGAGTACTATAGCTTATTGGGGGTAGGGGTAGAAAAGGAGCTGGGGCTGGAAGGCCACCCAGAATGCCAACAATACCAGGCAAAGAAAGGGGAGAACCACTGTAGACAAGGAAACGGGGGACAAGATGATACTGGCATAGCAGAGCAGGCATTCAGACCTAGGCTGTCTGGCTTGGTCGCTGCTCTTAGCCACTGTGCAGCACTAAACAAGGCTGTTCCACCGAGACAGCTCTCTTTCCCCATTTCCTCATGTCGATAAGACCGGTTGGGGAAGATGAGAGGGAGGTGTTGCTAACAGTAGAAGCAGTGCATGGCCTCTAGTAGATTTCTCATTTGCTTTTCATTTCCTCCTCCTAACTGGTGCAGAAAGAGCCTAAAGGTGCCTAACTTTTTTTTTTTTTTTTGAGACAGTTTTGCTTTGTCACCCTCAGTAGAGTGCTCTGGCGTCATAGCTTACAGCAACCTCCAGCTCTTGGGCTTAGGCAATTCTCTTGCCTCAGCCTCCAGAGCAGCTGGGACTACAGGCACCCGCCATAACACCCGGCTATTTTTTGTTGCAGTTTGGCTGGGGCCAGGTTTGAACCCACTACCCTCGGTATATGGGTCCAGCACCCTACTCACTGAGCCACATGTGCCGCCCACCCCGGCTATTTTTTTGTTATTGTTGTCATTGTTGTTTAGCAGGCCCGGGCTGGGTTTGAACCCACCAGCCCCGGTGCATGTGGCCGGTGCTATAACCACTAAGCTACAGGAACTGAGGCTAAAGGTGCCTAACTTAAGCACAGAGTGAGGCATGGAAAGGAAACCTCTTTCCAAGGTAACCACAAGCCCCAGGAGTGAGGGTAGTCTTGGGAGTGAGGAGTTGGGAGGCCACTCACCAAAACACTGAATGCCGTCCAGGGCTACTTTTGTGGCACACTCAGCTGAGTAAAGAATCACTCCTGCACAGTCCTGTGGGAAGCAGCTCAGGTCAGCAGGGCACACCAGGAAGGCAGAGAGCAAGTCCCGGCATCCAGCCCCCTGTACCAGCCTTTCCCTCTGCTGGGGCTGGCCCTCACCTTGGCAGTGCAGTGGCCCTCATCACAGGCCTTGGCGACATTGTAGACATACTGCCGACATGCCATGAGGCGGGTGTACATGTCGGCCATCTTCCCCTGCATCAACTGGGCACAAAGGGAGGTCACAGGTCAACGTACTGGAATAGTCCTAGTCACCAATGGCAATGAGACAGTCAGGAACGGGGAGGCAAGGACACAGAGAGGAGAGATTTGCCCAAAATGACACAAATGGAAGCAGGTCTGACAGGTAAGGCTAGAGAGCTGCTATTCCAGTATGGACACTGTACCCTGAAAGGGTCCTCATGGTCACTGAAGGGTATTGCCCCCAAGGCACCATCTACCAAACCCTTATTACTTCCAGCAGCTTCTTCAGACTAGAAGGGCTGATTAGAGGTGTTGCTCCCTTTCCCCATTCCACCACAACCTGTGCAATCCATCCTCCACCCTTATGTCTAGTTCATTCACCTCAAACAGGATTTGAAGTGACAATGTGATATAAACTTCCTGATAGTTTCCAAAGCCACGCTGCATGCTGAGGAAGCCCAAGTTCCAAGCAGTCAAGCTCATTTTGGTAGAGAAGGTAAGTAAATAACCACAGTGCATGCCCCACTTCCTCATTCGTTTTTTTTTTTAAGAGACAAAGTCTCACTTTGTCGCCCCCGGTGGAGTGCATCACAGCTCACAGCAATGCTCTTGGGCTTAGGTGATTGATTCTCTTGCCTCAGCCTCCCGAGTAGCTGGGACTACAGGTGCCCGCCACAATGCCCGGCTATTTTTTTGTTGCAGTTTGGTCGGGGCCAGGTTTGAACATGCCACCCTCAGTATATGGGGCCAGTGCCCTATCCGCTGAGCCACAAGCACCGGCCCACTTCCTCATTCTTTAAAGAAAACTTGAATCCAATGAAAATGGACATGTCAACAAAACATTCCACTCACCTGGAAGTGGCCAATCTTCTGGCCAAAGGCTTCCCTCATGTGCAGGTAGGGAATGGTATGGTCCAGGACAGCTTGCATGAGCCTGCCAGAAAGGAGAAAGACACTGTGGAGGTGTCTCACTGTCCCCTTGTCAGCTGGGGTGGCAAAGTGCCAGTGTGCAAAGGCCTATGGGGGAGAACTCTGCAAGACCAGGAGCTGCAGTCCCAGGGGAGAGAAGAGGGGCCTAGAAACTCCTCTGTTACCCTGCCCAGTTACCCACTGACTGGCCAGAGGCAGGAGTAAGAGGACCTCAGCAGCCCAAGGACAATAGAGCCCAGGCACAATTCATGGCACAGTTCAGAAATACTGCTCCTCAGGCCTTTTGTCTTATCTCCTTTCTACGGGAAGAAATTGAACATGGAGCCAGAGGCGGTGGCTCACGTCTGTAATCCTAGCACTCTGAGAGGCCGAGGTTGGAGGATCTCTGGAGCTCAGGAGTTCCAGACCAGCCTGAGTGAGACACTGTCTCTATTTAAAAAAAAAAAGAAAGAAAGAAAACATTAGCTGGGTGTGGTAGCAGGTGCTTCTAGTCCTTGCTACTTGAGAGTCTAAGGCAGCAGGATCACTTGAGCCCAGGAGTTTGAGGTTGCTGTGAGCTTTGATGATGCCACAGCATTCTAGCCTGGGCAACAGAGTCAGACTGTCTTAGAAAAAAAGAAAGAAAGAAATTAAATGTGGGAGGAGGTTCTTTTTGTCTTCAGGAGAGTACAGCTGCTCCCTTTGGCACAGCCAGTGCTGAAGGTGCCACCTGCCCAAGGAAGCTGACAGAGCCCAGCTCCCCCTGAAGCCTCACACTTACCCGAGGGGCCCCCCAGCCAGCACCAGGCGCTCCAGGTCCAGCCCACTCATCAGCACGTACACGCCCTTACTCTCATGGCCCAGGACGTTGGCAGCTGCCGGGATAAGTGCTGGTCAGAGGGAGAGGGCTGTTCACAGCCACCTCACTTTTATAAAAAGCTTTAGGTTTGGTACTGTGGCTCTCAAACAAGGCACTAAAATATATCACTTGACCTTCAACTAGGGTTCTGGGTGAGCGAGAAAAGGATTGCCTTTACCCCTTCTAGTCAGAAGTGGAGCTGCCAGGACCCCCACACCATCCTCAGGACCAGACACAAAGCCCTGAGTTGTTAGATCTTTCCCTTCTCTCCCTGGACTCCCTTGGATGGGAAAGAAGAAAAGCTAATTGGTTTAGAAGTCACCTAACCCCTCCCTGGTTCTCTCTATACATGAACCTATAAAGAACTAGAGAATTACTCTTTCCCCCCAGGTGAAGTCTGCTCTGGTCCAGTGTCATCTCCCTGCAGGGTGGTCTATGAAAGCCTCTTTATCCAGGAGACAGCCATTCAGAGCTAGTGACAGAAGCTGCCGAGCACCTCTCCACCCCGTAAGCCAGGACACTAAACGGCCTTGGGAGGAGTGGGCAGGAAACCGAGTACAAAATGTTGACATTGTTGACCTGCCTTTAATGCAGGCTGAATTTTTTCCTGTCAAGAAGGATCTGCACACATCGCCCTCCCTCGATGCTCCTTATAATCAAAGTTATTTTCTGGGCTGGAGGATGATGGGGGAGAGGGATGATGTAAGGCTGAGGCAGAACAAACATGGCCATCAAACTCAGGCTCCTGGTCTCATTAGCACACGATGGGTGTGCCGACGCTAACACTCCCATAGTGCTACACTGCGTCACATTTGCAGTTGCATCTCAGGGGAAAAAATAAACTGAATTGCCTTCTTTTCACTGAGTCTGGCTTTTGTCAGTTTATTCAGATTTTTTTTTTCTTAGCATTGTTTTTTTTTTTTTTTAGAGACAGAGTCGAACTTTATCACCCTCAGTAAAGTGCTGTAGCATCACGGCTCACAGCAACCTCCAGCTCTTGGGCTTAGGAGATTCTCTTGCCTCAGCCTCCTGAGTAGCTGGGACTACAGGCAGCCGCCATAACACCTGGCTACTTTCTTAGCATTCGTAATGAATAACTCACACAGGCTTTACAGGCAAATATACAGAAGATTGAAGGACATTAGTGGGAGTGGGTAGATTGACCTTTCTCCTCTGGCTACTGGAATAAACCCCAAACAGCATGTTTTCCACATGGGAAACACCACCCTTCCTCTGAGCCAATCAGGCATATAGCTGCAGGGACCCTGGCCAGGAAGAATATCTGTCTAGCAACTCCAGGCCCACATGTCATTGAAGAGCTAACAGTGGTGAGCCTCTCTAACCAAGAGATAAGCTTACTCAGCCAGATCAGCTTGTGAAGGGGCATTCGCAGAACACCTACCAGGAACCTTGCAGTCTTCAAAGATTAGCTCACAGGTGTTAGAACCCCTCATCCCCAGCTTGTCAAGCTTCTTAGAGGTGCTGAAGCCAGGCATACCCTTTATGGGAACAAAAAGGTGGCCTTGATTATAGACTAGGCCCAAGGGGACCTAGAAAAGGGAAGGCCCTGGGAATAAGTCGCCCACCATCCTATCACGTCCAGCAGCTATGCCCCACTCCCACGCTCCACCCCTAGATCCCACATTGCCAACACCACACCGAGTGGGCAGCTGGTGCTCTCCTGAGTTCTCGTGGGAGAAGTTCTTAATGAAACACCCAGTCAGTCCCCTGATTTCTCCTAACTCTCCCTGGCCTTACTTCCCTTCCCCAGGGGATATCTATCATTTCCGAGACATCACCAGCTCACTCAGTTCCTTTGCCCCCTTGTCCTTCTGTCATCTGTACTCAATGGGATTCCACCAGAGATGAACGGAACCACCTGCATGCTTTGCACCAACTACTCAGATGCTGCACGTATTGGCAGAGTGCTGGCACATGTTGTTCCCCCTCAGGCTAATGAGGGTAGCATTACACAACCTTGAGATTTCCAATCTCAACCAGGCCCTTTTCACTCCAGCCTTAGCTACTTTCTTCCTCTCACTCTGGAGGTTACTTTGAGCCTTTACAAGATTCTTGCATTAAACTCTCTACCAATTCCCCCAGCCCTCGCAGGCACCTGGGCCTCTAACTCAGTTATCAGGCAGGTGGGTCCTCTGCCATCACCTATAAACCATCCTGACCTCTTCTGCCCCAGCTCGCCTGTGTGTTTTGCTCATCATTCCTCCCTCTCCTTTCCTTTCTCTACCAAAAAATGTGATCACTTCTCTCTTCTTTTTTTCGAGACTAGAGTCTCAAACTATCACCCTGGGTAGAGTGCCGTGGCATCACAGCTCCCAGCAACCTCCAACTCTTGAGCTTAAGCGATTCTCTTGCCTCAGCCTCCCAAGTAGCTGGGACTACAGGCGCCCGCCACAACACCTGGCTATTTTGTTGTTGTTGTTGCAGTTGTCATTCTTATTTACCAGGCCCGGGCTGGGTTCAAACCCACCACCCTCAATGTATGTGGTTGGCACCCTAACCACTGAGCTATGGGTCCCAAACCTTCCCTCTTCTTAAAAACAAACCTGAACTCACAACTTTGAATTTTTTTTTTTGTTGCAATTTTTGGCCGGGACTGGGTTTGAACCCACCACCTGCAGCATATGGGGCCGGCACCCTACTCCTTTGAGCCACAGGCACTGCCCCCAACTTTGAATTTCTTTTTTTTTTTTTTTAGAGACAGAGTCTCACTGTACCGCCCTTGGTAGAGTGCCGTGGCGTCACACGGCTCACAGCAACCTCTAACTCTTGGGCTTACGCAATTCTCTTGCCTCAGCCTCCCGAGTAGCTGGGACTACAGGCGCCTGCCACAACGCCCGGCTATTTTTTGGTTGCAGTTTGGCCGGGGCTGGGTTTGAACCCGCCACCCTCAGCATATGGGGCCCGCGCCCTACTCACTGAGCCACAGGCACCACCCCCAACTTTGAATTTTATCTGACTCCTGTTCTGTCTCCTTCTTGCTTTTGTTGTCAAAAGACTATTGAAGGGGGCGGTGCCTGTGGCTCAGCAGGTAGGGCGCCGGTCCCATATGCTGGAGGTGGCGGGTTCAAACCCAGCCCCGGCCAAATTAAAAAAAAAAAAAAAAAGAAACTGATAAAAGACTATTGAAGGTGCAGTCTTCAATCTCTACTTACATCCCACCCACACCTCAGTCTCTCACAGGCATCCAGTGACATGCTGATTATAGAGTCCTGGCCTCCTTTTAGCTCTTCTGTTCCTGGACCTCTTTGTATGACATTCCTCTAGGGAATGGCTACCCTTCAGACCTGACCCACTCCCTTTTTGGCCACCCTCCTTTCAGTCTGCCCTTTGCCTCACTCCTACCCTCAAGGGCCTTGCAGAACACACGACGCTGATTACATCTGAGATTAGTGGAAGGGGGCAATCTCTGATGCCACTATCAGGACACAGCCTGCCTGGTCCTACACCCACGCACACTCACCTTCTCCACGATGAAGGCTGTGATGCCCCGAGAAGCTGGCACAGCAGCCAGATTATTCTTGGCATAGACTATAATAATGTCAGCATCAGGGCCATTGGTGATCCAGAACTTGTTGCCATTCAGAATGTAGTGATCTCCTAAGGGAAGGATGTTGCTATCTGTTCAAGCTGTCTTGGCTGTCTCACTCAGCCAGTCAGTCCACAGACCTTCTGCTGAGCAAGAAGCTACCCAGCTGAGAAAGTTCTGGAAACCCAGCAGGAGCCACTAAATCACTGCTCCGTCACCCTGATAGTCTGTCCTTCTGCCCATTTCAGCTCTCAAGTCAAGAGTCGCCTCACCTTTCTTTTCTGCTTTGAGCTTCATGGAAACAACATCAGAACCAGCATTGGGCTCGCTCATGGCCAGGGCTCCAATGTACTCACCGCTGATCAGCTGCAAGAAAAACCCCAATGGGCCTTGTCATGACCTTGGAGTATCTTCTTCTTTTTTTTTTTTTTTTTTTTTTTTGTAGAGACAGAGTCTCACTGTACCGCCCTCTGGTAGAGTGCTGTGGCGTCACACGG
Organism: Nycticebus coucang; assembly: GCF_027406575.1. NCBI lineage: Eukaryota > Metazoa > Chordata > Mammalia > Primates > Lorisidae > Nycticebus > Nycticebus coucang. Next base: position 42,326,662 of record NC_069785.1, on the reverse strand, counting down.
CTCACAGCAACCTCTAACTCTTGGGCTTACGCGATTCTCTTGCCTCAGCCTCCCGAGCAGCTGGGACTACAGGCGCCCGCCACAACGCCCGGCTAGACCTTGGAGTATCTTACAGTAGCTCACTGATAACTGCCTCCTGTTTGCATTACGCTCCTTCAAATTTCTCTCAGACCAGGGGATTGTAAAGTCCTAGAAGTCTCTTACAAGAAGCCCAGTAATCTACAAGGCTGAAAATGTTCTTCTTGGGAGGCGCCTGTGGCTCAGTGAGCAGGGCGCCAGCCCCATATACCGAGGGTGGCCGGTTCAAACCCGGCCCCGGCCAAACTGCAACAAAAAAATAGCTGGGCATTGTGGCGGGTGCCTGTAGTCCCAGCTACTTGGGAGGCTGAGGCAAGAGAATCGCTTAAGCCCAGGAGTTGGGAGGTTGCTGTGAGCTGTGTGAGGCCACGGCACTCTACCGAGGGCCATAAAGTGAGACTCTGTCTCTACAAAAAAAAAAAAAAAAAAAGAAAATGTTCTTCTTTTTCTCATTCCCTTTGCAAGGAAGCTAGTCCTACTCGGCCATTTCTTAAAGTGGCTTTTCAAATGTCCATTTGTTGTCCAAGGCAGAAGTTCTGGCCCTACTTTTAATTGTTTTTGCTCAAGTATTTTAAAGTAGTATTTTTGGCCCCTTTCTAGCCATATTTAGTTCATGGGAATGTGCTATAGAGAGCAAGACTGGCAGGCCCCTACCAAGTGGAGAGTGTGCCCTGTGGTTGGCACTTGCACTGTGAGATCAGCATGTTTCTTCATCTCCATTCCTCACCTTGGGGAGATACTTCTCCTTCTGGGCCTCATTCCCATTGCGCACAAGCTGGTTGATGCAGAGGTTGGAGTGGGCACCATAGCTGAGCCCCACTGCTCCAGACGCTCGGGATATCTCCTCCATCACCAGCACATGTTCCAGGTAGCCAAGGCCGGAGCCGCCATACTGAACTGAGAGTGGGGTGGTACACATGGGGCAGTAAAGAAAGGAAACCCAGATTAAATTCCTGTCCTTGTCCCAGATTAAATTGGGACAAGGACAGGAATCTTACATTTTTTGGCAGAAAAGTAACACTGTTGTAACACCTATTTCAAGTTCCTTCTAGCAAGGTTAATAGGTTGATGCTACAGACTCTGCTTACAACCTCACAGAACTGGTTTTGCCTGCTGCTTGCTAGAGGTGTGGTTCAGAAAATAAACATTGTAAGTTCTATTTTATCTCAGACAGACCTCTGCCAAGGATGTATGTGCAAAAGGCCTAGGGCAGGTTAGGAGATTTTATTGCATAGGTTTGCACCCAAAGAAGCCAGACTGGAAATGGAATAGGAAAGCCACAGACTGACAGAAAATCTGAAGATGGGCTGTGCAGCAGAGGACAGAAGAGATGCTGGTAAGGAATTTTAGAACCACTTCATAAAAAAGGAGGTTTATTTGGGCGGCGCCTATGGCTCAGTGGGTAGGGTGCTGGCCCCATATACGGAGGGTGGTGGGTTCAAACCCAGCCCCAGCCAAACTGCAACAAAAAAATAGCTGGGTGTTATGGTGGGCACCTGTAGTCCCAGCTACTCAGGAGGCTGAGGCAAGAGAATCACCTAAGCCCAAGAGCTGGAGGTTGCTGTGAGCTGTGTGATGCCACAGAACTCTACTGAGGGCGATAAAGTGAGACTCTGTCTCTACAAAAGAAAAAAATAATAATAAGGAGGTATGTTCTTGCCAGCAGATCCAAACTCAAAGTGGTTGTGTCATCTGACACAACCCCCTTCCCTGCTATTTGGGTCAAACCTGGCAAGGCTTCCTGTACATGTTCTCTGACCAAGAATTCAGGCTGGTCCTAGGCGCTAAGGGAAGCTTGACCTGACTCAGTGATTCCAGGAAAGAAAATCTGAATGTGGGTGACATTAGAAATAGCCACTAAGGGCCGGGCATGGTGGCTTATGCCTATAATCCTAGCACTCTGGGAGGCTGAGGCAGGTGGATTGCCTGAGCTCCCAGGTTCAAGACCAGCCTGAACAAGAGGGCTTGAGCCCAAGAGTTTGAGGTTGATGTGAACTATGATGCCATGGCACACTACCCAGGGTGACAAAGTGAGACTCTGTCTCCAAAAAAAACAAAAAAGCCACTAGGGATTGGACACGGTGGCTCACACCTACAATCCTAGCACTCAGGGAGGTCAAGGCAGGAGGATCACTTGAGCTTAGGAGTTCCAGACCAGCCTGAGCAAGAGAAAGACCCCATCCCTATTAAAAATAGAAAAATAATCCAGGTGGGTACCTGTAGTCCCAGCTAACTGGGAGGCTAAGGTAGGAGAATTGCTTAAGTCCAAGAGTTTAAAGTTGTGAGTTGTGATGACACCCAGCATTCTACTCAGGGTGACAGAGTTAAGACTCTATCTCAAACAAAACAAAACAAAACACCACTAGGATATCCTGCATGTTGATCTTTCTTTTTGAGGCTCCCTCTTGAAAGAGTTTTCATCTGATTTTGTTTGTTTTGTTTTGTTTTTTTGAGACAGGGTCTCACTCTGTCACTGAAGCTAGAGTGCCATGGTGTGGTGTCATCACAGATCACTGCAGCACTCTGGAAGGCCAAGATGGGTGGATTGGTTGAGCTCAGGAGTTATAGACCTGCCTGTTTAAGAGTGAGGTTCTTCTTTCATTAAATACAGCCTGACTCAGAAGAATATTCTTTATAAGAAGCAGGGCTCACAACCCACCTCCACCAAATAAAATGGGAGAAAGTACACCGAGCATTGTGGCTCACACCTGTAATCCTAGCACTTTGGAAGGCTGAAATAAGCAGATTACTTGAGCTCAGGAATTGGAGACCAGCGTGAGCAAGAGCAGACCCTATCTCTAAAAATAGCTGAGCATTGTGGTTGGTGCCTATAGTCCCAGCTACTCAGGGTCTGAGACCAGAGAATCACTTGAGCCCAGGAGTTTGAGGTTGCTGTGAAAGTCCTGTTTGAGAGTTCCCGGCAGCCTTCCCCAACTATTTTACATTAAAATGGTCTCAATTAATTTTTAAGTGTTTTTTTCTTTTATCATTATTCATGATGCAACTTTCTATAATCAGCACAAATCGTGGGCACTATCTTATGGTGGAAAAGAAGAGGATGTAAGTAGAATATTGTGTTCTACCCACTACTCTTATGCCCAGAGTAAATATAGGCCCAAGAAGAATGGGTGATCCAGGCCTTGGCTGCTGAGGCCATATGCTCATCTCTTTACTGGGCACTATAAGGCAGGCTGGATATTTTTTTCAGAGGTTAATATTGAAACAAGAGTCTATGAGTTCCCTGAAAAAAAGTAGTTAAGACCCCCAGGAGCATGGTTATGGTGGCTCACTCCTGTAATACCAACAGTGGGGATTTAGGAGCATCACTCGAGGCCAGGAGTTCAGGACTAGCCTGCACAACCTGGCAGGCCCCCATCTCCGCCAAAAAAAATTTAATATTAGTCAGGGGCTAGACATAGTGGCTCATGCTACTAAGCCTAGTACTTTTGGATGCCAACGCAGGAGGATCACATGAGAGCAGGAGTTCCAGACCAACCTGAGCAAAGGCAAGAGCCCCTTCTCTTAAAAAAAAAAAAAAAATATATATATATATAGATAGATAGATAGATAGATAGATAGATTGATATAAATTAGATAGAAAAGACAGGCCACACCTACTCCTCCAGCCCATCTGCTGGGGAGGGGTTTTCCGGTAGATCACATCCCTTTTACCAAGGAAGTGAAAGCAACATTGAAAACAAACCATAGCCAGACATTGTGGCTGGCGCCTGTAGTCCCAGCTACTCGGGAGGCTGCGGCAAGAGAATCACCTAAGCCCAGGAGCTGGAGGTTGTTGTGAGCTGTGATGCCATAGCACTCTACTGAGGGCGACAAAGTGAGACTCTGTCTCAAAAAAAGAAAAAAGAAAAAAAACCAGGAGCTCAGGGAGAAGGAAGAATGATGGTTTGCAAAGGGAGCAAAGGAAGTATAAAGATGACAGTTTGTGAAATTAAAGGGTGGAGGAGACCACCCTTAACTGGATCGATAAATTCTGTCCATTCAGCAGACAAAATAAGAATGGAATTAATCATTCTAAGAGAGCAGCATTTCTACATAAAGGCAGTGAATGCAGCTGAAAAACAGATCTTAAGAGCTCCAAAGCATGTCTGACTAATACTAGAACTAGAAAAGAAAAAATAAGTGAAACCCAGTGAGTCTTTTAAAACCAAAATGTCTGAACTTCACCTTTACTGTGCCCTCCTAATGCAGCAAGTTCATACCACCTAGGAGTTTGTTCACCATGATGAGAATCATTTATCTCCCAATGTAGAGAATATAAATGAAGCCTCTTCTCTGCTTAATACCACGTGTAATACATTCATCACAACACTTAAGGAATGTGTGAAGATAGCAAATGTCAAGTTTAAACCTGAGATGTTTTAACTGCCCCATCTGGATTACTTAGTCTTTCTTTTCCTGTTCAAATGATGAAACATTCTGTTAGCCATCCTGGTTCTTGCACTTCAGAGAGGAATAGACACTTTATAAAAGAAACAGTGTTGGCTCGGCACCCGTAGCACAGTAGCTATAGTGCCAGCTATATGCACCAAGGGTAGCAGGTTCGAACCCAGCCCAGGCTAGCTAAACAACAATGACAATTGAGACAAAAACATAGCCAGGTGTTGTGGCGGGCGCCTATACTCCCAGCTACTTGGGAGGCTGAGGCAAGAGAATCGCTTGACTCCAAGAGTTTGAGGTTGCTGTGAGCTGTGATGCCACAGCACTCTATTGAGGGTGACATGAGACTCTGTTTCAAAAAAACAAAAAAGAAAAAGAAACAGTGTCTGTGTTTCACTGACTCGCCCAGTGACAAAGAACTTACTCAGATACAGATTCTTGTAATGATATTCCTCTTGAAGACCCAGGTAGACCTGTTCGCTATTTAAGAAATACACTTAATAGAGATTTGGCATCCGCAACCATTCCTGAAAAAAACAGACTTATGGCCAGAAAAAATTCTGAATTGTAAGATTCTCTTCCATCCTTTTTTTCCTAGAGAAATTGAAGTGCCCAACTTCTAAGTATTACTATGCAAAAGCTGCTGTAATTAAACTATTATGCGTCTTTTTCTTTCTTTCTTTCTTTTTGAGACAAGAGTCTCACTCTATTGCACAGGTCAAAGTGCTGTGGTGTCAGCCTAGCTCACAGCAACCTCAGACTCCTAAACTTAAGGGACATTCCTGCCTCAGCCTCCCAACTAGCTGGGACTACAGGTGTCCACCACAATGCCTGGCTAATTTTTCTGTTTTTAATAGAGATGGCTTCTTGTTCTTGCTCAGGCTAGTCTTGAACTCCTGAGCTGAAGTGATCCTCTTGCCTTGGTCTCCCAGAGTGCTAGGATTATAGGCGCAAGCCTCCACACCTCAGCATAAACTATTGTTATAAGGAAACAAAACAGAAAAAATTCCCGGGCTATCATGGCACATGCCTATAGTCTTTGCTACTTGGGAGGCTGAGGCAAGGGGATCACTTGAACCCAAGAGTTTCAGGCTGCAAATGAGCTATGACCACACCACTGCACTCTAGTCTGGGCAACAAAGTGAGACCCCATCTCTAAAAAAAATAAATAAGTAAATAATTTTAAAAAGATCCCTGGGGACAATAGGCAAGCCCAGGGAAAGCTTATTAAAAACATCATCTGTCCATCTAACTTGGAGGCTTGGACAGACACCCCCTCTCCACTGTACTCCTATCTGCTCCCAAATGAGCTCCAGGGGCAATTTGTGTGCAGAGGACACAAGCAGTCCCCTGAAACACCCTTGCCCTGCGTGTTCCTGCCTAGAAGACACTGGTAGAACATTGCTTATAGATTAGAGGAGCTGCTAAGACCACGGTACTATGAAAACTCCTCATAGTACCTGGGGGAGTCTATTAAGAAAGCAGAGTTCAAGTGTCTGAGTGATCCTGACCCAAGTGACCCACCCTGACCTAATCCGTTTGCTTGCTCAACATTACTGTCTAAAGAAAAACAGAGAACTTAGACCTGGGATTTCTTTGAGTGTGTGATCTTTCCTCTCTGTTCCTGCTTCTTTTGAGAACAAAACAAAAGTTCTCTTCAGGGAAACAAACGATACTCACCAGGGGCTGTGATCCCCAGAACTCCCAGGTTCCCCAGCTGCTTCCAAAACTCCTGCCAACAGAATGGAGTGGAGTGAGTTGAGAGAAGGCAGCTGGTCACATATGTGGCAGGAACAATGAGGCCCAAACACTTCAAATAGAGAAGCTGCACTCCTAGGGAGGACTTGTTTACCAGAAGACTATGCAAGTAAGCCCTCTAGGCAGCACTGCAACTCAGCCCAGCTCCCAGCCTGCCCCCCTGCCTGGGGCCTCAAGACTTACTCTCAAGTTTTTGAACTCGTTGCTACGATCAATCTCTTGGGCCTTGGGGGCCAGGTGCTCCTGAAGGAACTTAGCCATAGTCTGACGAAGCTACAGGGAGAAAGGTGGAAGATGTCACTGAAACCAAGACGTTATTTGCCATTGAGGACAGTTTCTGTGGAGGATACATTCAGGGAAATAAGCCACAGTCATAACCTTATCACACAGAATCAGACTGAAACTGAGAGACCACACTAGTTATGTGTCCTCAGGGATGATCTTCATCCCTCTTTCTTAAATTCTGCAGTCTAGACAGCTTAAAGCAGGCATCCTCAAACTTTTTTTTTTTTTTTTTGTAGAGACAGAGTCTCACTTTATGGCCCTTGGTAGAGTGCCATGGCCTCACACAGCTCACAGCAACCTCCAACTCCTGGGCTTAAGCGATTCTCTTGCCTCAGCCTCCCAAGTAGCTGGGACTACAGGCGCCCACCACAGCGCCCAGCTAGTTTTTGGTTGCAGTTTGGCCGGGGCTGGGTTTGAACCCGCCACCCTCGGTATATGGGGCCGGCGCCTTACCGACTGAGCCACAGGCGCCGCCCAATCCTCAAACTTTTTAAATAGGGCGCCAGTTCACTGTCCCTCAGACCGTTGGAGGGCCGGATTATAGTTTGAAAAAAAAAAACTATGAACAAATTCCTACGCACACTGCACATATCTTATTTTGAAGTAAAAAATCAAAATGGAAACAAATACAATCACACTGCCTCATGTGGCCCATGGGCCGCAGTTTGAGGACCCCTGGAAAGGTATGATTTTATGTAGGGGAGTGACATTTTACACAAATGAAATGAAAAAACAAACTCCTTACCGAAGCCTACAAGGCCCTGCATGAGCTATCCCAGCTGGACTCTTCCAGCCTTCCCCAGTACCCTTCCACTGGGCACTGGCTGTGTTCCAGCCACACTCCACACCCCTCACCCCTTCAGGTGTCTGCAGCCAGCAGGTCCGTTTAGGCTCCTGGAGCCTCTCTCTAGGCAGGAAAACTTAAAAATTAGGATTACATGCTTTCTGCCTGAGGCGACTTAATCTATTGGCTATAAACCCAAACTTTGGAGTTCCTGGGAAGCTACCACACTTGCCACAGGAGAATCATATTTGAGGGAACTCCGTCCAGCCACTGAGTGAACATAGCTTCCTTCTCCCAGGGAAGGGCTCTGCTTCAGCTCCATTTGTAAACTATCTCTTACATATTTTTGTTCAATTTTGTTTTTTGACCCAATGGGCTGAAGAATGATAGATCGCACTGTGCAGTTTTAAATCCTAGAAGTACTTATTCAAAACATATCCCCTGTGATAAAGATGATGAACCAGGTTTGAGAATTAGGCCTTAGCGTGCTCAGGTCTACGTAACAGACTGAGGGTCCTTTTGCCACAAAGGGTAGCCCTGAACAATCAATCCTCCACGAAAACACCCCTAGTCTCGCGGGTGTTACTTTGGCCTTGACTCCTCTACCTCCAGCAACCCTGCCTTGCTGTCTCAAATCTTTCCTCCACCCACGTGAGGCTAAGTAAGGTCCGAGGCCTGTCCTGAAGGGTGAGGACCAGTTTCTCGCCCGGTCCCCAAACTGGAGTTCCCACGGCACCGTGGACACAAGCTGTGGCTGGGGGCGCGGGGAGGAAACCACCGGGCAGGTCCGATGGAGCCAGTGCAGGAGGCCTTGGTGCCGAGAAGGTCAGTCTCCCTACCTGCTTCTGCTCCCCACTTAGCCCGTTGATCGCATCATCCACAGGCAGCAGAGAGTGGGTCCTCTGGGAAATGAGGCCAGCGAGGGGCGGCAGCAGCGGCCGCAGCCTCCAGCTTACTACTCGGCGGCCCAGTAGCTGAGTCGCGGTCGCCATCTCTGCCTTGCAACCGGAGGTAGAGCTGCAGCTGAACCCAGCCTGGCTGCACCAATCCAGGCTTCGCCGCCGCTCAGACAGACTGGGGGTGGGTCTGAGGCAGCCAATCACTGCCGGCCGGTCGCGAGCCAATTAACCCAGACAGTCCGCCAGCCGCCCAGCCCCGCCTCCGACCCGGTCTGGGGCTAGCATCCCGGGCGCTAGAACTGCCGGCTTCTGTCCCTGAGTTGGGCTGGGCTGCTTTTGGTTTTGGGTAGCCGGCTTCTGTCCCTGAGTTGGGCTGGGCTGCTTTTGGTTTTGGGTAGACAAGCGACGAAAATGCCTTTTCTATTAAGCCCAGCAACACAACTACCTCGCTACGTTGAATAGTAGCCCCTAACTGCAGAAATCTATCTCTGCGAGAATGCAATGTTAAAACAGCAGTTGGAAAACTGCCCAAATCCCCCAGTAAATTGGTCAAGTGTTATTTGGAAAAGTAGCGCTCTCTCTAATGTACACACTGATTATAATTCAGTAGAATTTGCTTTGTAATATCAAAGGTCTGTTGCTTAATTTGTGTTTTATGGGAAAGGGGTTATGAAGAAGTAACAGATGCTCCTCTGTTTACAAGGGGGTTACTTCTAGATAAACCCATCGTAAATTGAAAATATTGTAAGTCGTAAAAGCATTTTTTTACACACCTACCAAACATCATAGCTTAGCCTAGCCGAACTTAAACATGCTCAGAACATTTATTTCAGTCTATAGTTGGCCGAAATCATCTAAAGTAAAGCCTATTATTTTTATTATTTTTTTAGAGACAGGGTCTTGCTTTGTCACCCAGGCTAAAGTGTAGGGATGCTATCATGTCTCACTGCAGCCTCCAGCTCCTGGCTTCAAGTAATCCTCCTGCCTTGCCTTCCTAAAACGCTAAGATCATAGGCATAAGGCAGTGTGCCAGGTCACAAAACCTATGTATAAGGGTTGGATATCTCAATTTATTGAATATTGTACCATTTCCACTGAAAGTCTCTCATTTTCTTATGAGAAAGTTGAAAAATCTTAAGCTGGAACCTCTGTAAATCAGAGACTATCTGTATTTAGAATGTATTTAATGTAAAATGATATGCACAGCCTTTATACCTAGAAGGTTGGGTGCTTTCCTAATAGAATTGTTTATTTATTTTTGAGACAGAGCCTCTAGCTGTCGCCCTGGGTAGAGTGCCATGTCTCAACAGCAACCTCCAACTCTTGGGCTTAAGCAATTCTCTTGCCGCAGCCTCCCAAGTAGCTGGGACTACAGGTGCCCACCACAATGCCCAGCTATTTTTTGGTTGTAGTTGTCATTGTTGTTTGGCAGCCGGGCTGGATTTGAACCTGCCAGCTCTGGTGTATGTGACTGGTGCCTTAGCTGCTTGGGCTACAGGCGCCGAGCCAGAATTGTTTCCCTTTATTGGTGAAAGCACCCAACCTTCTTGGTATAAAGGTAAACAATTCTATTACTAGACATTTGGGACAGCCTAGTTTTATTATAGGCTGTATTCTAGGAAAGCCCACACGTATGTCAAATGCACCATTCTGAGTGCCTCTAGATGGCAAAAGAGCTATACTATATATTTTAAATACAATGTGTTGAACACATTGAACAGTAAATAATATGTATTAATGTAATAAATATGTATGTATTAAATAAGAACAACAGTCAAGACTTTTTTTTTTGAGATGGAGTCTCACTCTCTTGCCCTGGGTAGAGTGCTGTGACATCATAGCTCACAGCAATCTCATACTCTTGGGCTCAAGTGATCCTCTTGCCTCAGCCTCCTGAGTAGCTGGGACTACTGCCAGGATGCCTGGCTAGTTTTTCTATTTTTAGTAGAAATGGGGTCTCACTCTTGTTCAGTCTGGCCTCGAACTCCTGAGCTCAGACAATCCATACACCTCGGCTTTCCGGAGTGCTAGGATTATAGGTGTGAGCCACTGCACTTGGCCCAGCCAAGACTTTTTAAATGGGCTCGGCACCTGTAGCTCAGCAGCTAGGGTGCCAGCCACATACACCAGAGCTCGCGGGTTAGAATACAGCCTGGGTCTGCCAAACAATGGCAATTACAACAAAAAAATAGCTGGGCACTGCAACGGGCGCCTATAGTTCTAGCTACTCAGGAGGCTGAGGCAAGAAAATCGCTTAAGCCCAAGAGTTTGAAGTTGCTGTGAACTGTGACGCCATGGCACTCTACTGAGGGTGACATAGTGAGACTCTGTCTCAAAAAGAAAAAAAAACCTTTTTAAATGAGGGTTTGGGGGACAGGACAGGTGTGTGAGGGGAAAGCGGGAGAACTAATGGTATTCAGCCTCTATCCCTTTGCCTCTCTTGCTCTATTTTTCTCCTCTGTGTTGGGTCAACAATCTTGATCAGCTCATCTCAGCTGGTATAGTGTCCTGAGCCCAGGAAATGAGGCTTTGTGGTATCACTATGTAGTTGTGGGATTTTGGGCAAGTTTCTTGGATCTTTTTGTTGGGTAGTAGTCTGTTCTCGGGTCTTGATGTGTTCTTGGCTAAAGAAAGATCGAAAGCAAGGCAAACATGAAATGAAGTTTATTGATGAAGAGGAAAATAGGTTAATAGAGCAAGAACAAGAGACATTCACCACAGATATTGAAGGCCCCCCCCCTCCACTTTGTAACAAGGGGCTCTGGGTATAGTCTGGGTGTTCCTCCTTCCCACAGGTGTGGCAGTTGCGAGGGGCAAGATCGGGGCAGGGAGCACCGAGATAAAGTACTTGCCCTTGTCCTTCTTCCCATGCAGGACACCTTTGTTCCTAGAAGAGCTGGAGGTCCTAACTATCTACCTAATAGTTTGTGGAGAAAATCTCCTGCACATCTGCACAAGTGTTCTGTGTTAAGTGTGAGAGAATTTTCTTTAATGACCAAGTAGGGTTTATCTTAGTTATGAAAGTATTAAAATACAAAATCATGGGCGGCACCTGTGGCTCAGCGAGTAGGGCACTGACCCCATATACCGAGGGTGGTGGGTTCAAACCGGCCTCCACCAAACTGCAACAAAAAATAGCCGGGCGTTGTGGCGGGTGCCTGTGGTCCCAGCTACTGGGGAGGCTGAGGCAAGAGAATCACCTAACACCAGGGGCTGGAGGTTGCTGTAAACTGTGATGGCACAGCACTCTACCAAGGGCAATAAAGTGAGACTCTGTCTCTATAAAAAAAAAAAAATACAAAATCACATCTTTTTATTTTTTTGAGACAGAGTCTCGCTATGTCACCCTCAGTAGAGTGCTATGCTGTCACAGCTCACAGCAACCTCAAACTCCTAAGGCTTAAGCTCAAACTGCCCGCCACACGCCCAGCTATTTTTTTGTTGCAGTTGTCATTGTTGTTTAGCTGGCCCGGGCTGGGTTCGAACCTGCCAGTCTTGGTGCATGTGGCTAGCACTGTACCCACTGTGCTATGGGTGCCGAGCCAAATTTAAATATCTTAATCGGCTTTATTTATTATTCTAGTTACTTTCTTGAGAAGATTAAAGCAGAGGAGACTTCCTATCATGCCATTAACACTGGCACATTGGGGATTTGGCTATTCTCTCTCCTGATTTCTTGGAAGGTCAGATAAAGATCTTAGTTTCAGGTTGGTAGTGTGGAACTTCTGCATGTGACTCCATTGATTTGATCCATTGGGCCTAGTGCAGGACCTCAGTCCAAATCAATGGCTTTTTATAAATTTTATATAACAGGTTGAAACATTAAAAACCATATGAACACATCAATGGATGCAGAGAAAACATTTGATAAAATTCAACATCTTTTCATGATAAAAACATTCAGTAGAGGAGATATGGAATTTCCTTAATCTACAACTATCCTAGTAAAGGGCATCTATAAGTAAATTACAGCTAACACCATACTTAATGGTAAAGTATTAAACACTTTCCCTTTGAGGCTGGGAATAAGACGAGGATAAATACTATCACCATCCTGCTTTACATGGTACTGGAGATTCTAGACACTGCAACTAAGCAAGAAAATATAGAAAAGATATAGAGATTGTAAAGGAAGAGGTATAACTCATTATTTACAGATGGTATGATTGTATACGTAGGAAATCTAAAAGAAATCTAAATGAACCTATTATAAGCTATTGGAATTAATAAATTTAGCAAGATAACTGAATGCAAGAATACGTAGTGGGCACTATTAGAAACAATACTTGGAAAATGAGATTTACAAAGCAGTACAGACATCACATGGGAATAAATCTTATGAAAGATGTGCAAGACCTCAACATGGAAAATTATACGTGTTGTTGAGGGAAATTAAAGACCTAAATAAAGTATACCATGTTAATGGATTGTAAGTCTCAGTCTTGTTAAGATAGAAGTTCTCCCCACATTGATCTATAGATGCACTAAAATGCTAATCAATATCCCAACAGGGTTTTTATAGAAATCAGAAAGCTGACTTTAAAATGTATATGGATGTGCAACAGACCTAGAATAACAAAGAAAATCCCTAAGAAGAACAAGTTAGAGAATTATACTACCAGAAACTGAGATGTTTTGTAAAGACATAGAAATTAATATAGTGTGGCTCAGTGCCTATGGCTCAAGCAGCTAAGGCGCCAGCCACATACACCTGAGCTGGCGGGTTCAAATCCAGCCCAGGCCTGCCAAACAAGGACGGCTGCAACCAAAAAATAGCCGGGCATTGTGGTGGGTGCCTGTAGTCCCAGCTACTTGGGAGGCAGAGGCAGGAGAATCGCTTGAGCCCAGGAGTTGGAGGTTGCTGTGAGCTGTGATGCCACGACACTCTACCCAGGGTGACAGTTTGAGGCTCTGTCTAAAAAAAAAAAAAAAAAAAGAAAAAGAAATTAATGTAGTGTGGTAATGGTGCAAGAATAGATAAAGAGAACAATGGAGCAGTCTGTCCAGAAACAGACCCACCTGTAAAATCATTTGATTATGACGAACTCTCCATTACAATGCAGTAAGTAAAGGACAGTCTATTTCTTTTTTTTTTTTTTTGTAGAGACAGAGTCTCACTTTATGGCCCTCAGGTAGAGTGCCGTGGCCTCACACGGCTCACAGCAACCTCCAACTCCTAGGCTTAGGCGATTCTCCTGCCTCAGCCTCCCGAGTAGCTGGGATTACAGGCGCCCGCCACAACGCCCGGCTATTTTTTGGTTGCAGTTTGGCCGGGGCCGGGTTTGAACCCGCCACCCTCAGTATATGGGGCCGGCGCCTTACTGACTGAGCCACAGGTGCCACCCTATTTCTTTTTTTTTTTGAGACAGGATCTCACTCTGTTGCCTGGACTAGAGTACAGTGTCACAATCATAGCTCATTGCAACCTCTAACTCCTGGGCTCAAGGGATCCTCCTGCCTCAACCTCCCTAGTTACTGGGACTATTGGCGTGCACCACCACACCCCGCTTATTTTTCTACACGTGTTTTGTGGAGATGGAGTCTTGCTATATCGTTCAGGTTGGTTGTTAAGCTGGTCTTAAACTCCTGGCCTCAAGCAATCTTCTTGCAAGTTGGCCTCCAAAGTGCTGGGATTACAGGTGTGAGCTACTACATCCAATAGGGGCTTTGTCGGGGGTGGGGTGGGATAGGAGTGTCTTTTCCAACAAATAAACCTGAGGCAATTAGATACCCATACAGAAAAAAAATGAACCTTAACCCTAACCTACACTTCACATCAGAGATGGATCAGAGCCCTTAATGTGAAAGGTAAACAATAAAGCTTTGAGCAACAGAATAAGGCAAAATTGGATGATAAATCAAAGTTTAAAGTAAAAATACGTCCATATGGATGTAAATGGAAGGAGGAAAAACACCCTTCTTACAGAAGAATTCCAAATAATAAGACAGATAGATGGTTCTTCTTCTTGAGAGCAGGCTGGAATTAGTGACTCACTTCTAATGAGATTATAGAAAGTGGAAAAACAGTAACTTTACTATGAAGAAACTTGGCAAATACTGCCTTTACCAAGTGATCAAGGTTAACATCATCACTGGCAAGTTGATATATGTAGTGTACTTATGTTAAGGACACTTAAATGGTATTCTGCCCCCAAACCCATAAATACAGTCTAATCATGGAAAAAACATTAGAAAATCAATGGAAAAAAAATCCCAAACTGAGGGAGTCTACAAAATATCTGACCAGTACTCCTTAAAACTGTCAAAGTCCTGAAAAACAAGAAAAAATCGAGAAACTGTCATAGACCAGAGACTAAGGAGACATAACTAAATATAATACCGTATTATATTATTTAGTTATTTATAATAACTATTTAGTTATTTATAACTATATATGAGATGTAACTATGAGATAAATATATATATTTAGTTATTTATAACTATATGAGATAATATATATTTATTTATAACTATATATATATTTAGTTATTTATAACTACATATGAGATATACAGTTATATCTCATCCTGGATGAGATCTTGGAACAGAAAAAGGATGTTGGCAGACAAAGTGATGAAGCTCAAAGTCCACAGTTTTGTTAATAATGATGTACTGATGTTAATTTCTTAGTTTTAACAAATGTACCATGGTATTATAAGATGTTAACATTAGGGGAAACTGGGTGAGGGGTATTTGTGAACTCTCTGGACTATTTCTGCAACATTCCTATAAATCTAAAATTATTCCAAAATATCCATATTTTAAAAAGACTATGGCAACCCTCAACCCTCCAACCCTCATATATTGCTTGTGGTGATAGAAACAGTTCCATTTATTTGCAAAACCGTTTAGAGTTGCCTAGCCTTTGACTCAGCAATTTTCCTCATGAGTATCTATACAAAAGAAACCAGTGCAGTTTTATTAATAGTCTAAACCTGAAAACAGATGTCCATCAGCTGGAGAATAGGTAAATGCTGACATATTCACCCATATGGATGAATCACAGACACAAGCTAAAGAAATCAAATGCAGGAGAACATAATGTTCGAGTCCATTTATATGACACAATACTAATGGATGGTGATTTTGTCATAGTACTCATGCTAGAGCAAGGACAGTAACTTATCAAGCTACACACTTAAGGTTAGTGGACTTTAAGTCTCAATACTTTAACTTTGGTAAAATATATATAATGTGAAATTTAGCATATTAACCATTTTAATGTACAGTGGCATTAAGTACATTCACAATGTTGTGCAACCATAACCACTATCCATTTCCTTTTTTTTTTTTTTTTTTTTTTTTTTGCGGTTTTTGGCCGGGGGTGAGTTTGAACCTACCACCTCTGGCATTTGGGGCCAGCGCCCTACCCCTTTGAGCCACAGGTGCCGCCCACCACTATCCATTTCCAAAACTTTGAGACAGTCTTATTTTGTCACCCTTGGTAGAGTTCCTTGATGTCATAACTCACAGCAACTATAAACTCCTTTGAGTTCAAGTGATCCTCTTGCTTCAGCCTCCCAAGTAGCTGGAGACTACAGGTGTCTGCTACAATGCCCAGCTATTTCTTTTAGAGACGGGGGTCTCAGGGTCTCGCCTTTGCTCAGGCTGAGCTCAGGTGATCCACCTGACTCGGGTCTCCCAAGTGCTAGAATTGCAGGTGTGAGCCACTGCACTCAGCCTCATTTCCAAAACTTTTTTGAGACAGAATCTCACTATGTCACCCTGGGTAGAGTGCTGTGGCGTCTCACAGCAACCTCCAACTCTTGGTCTTAAGCGATTCTCTTGTCTCAGCCTCCCAAGTAGCTGGGACTACAGGCGACCGCCACAATGCCCGGCTATTTTTTTGTTGTAGTTGTCATTGTTGTTTGGCAGGCCCAGGCTGGGTTCGAACCCACCATCTGTGGTGTGGGTTGGCGCCCTAGCCACTGAGCTACAAGCGCCAAGCCTTTACAGAAGTTTTTAATGATCCCAAACAGAAACTCCTTTCTCCTCCTGCTCTCAGCCCATGGTAGTGACTATTCTGTCCATATGACTTTGCCTACTCTAGCCTCCATATTAGTGTTTTTGTGTATTTTTGAGCCAGATTGGAAGAGGAAGAAAAGGGTGAGTTAACACAAGTCTCGAGAAATTTGGTTGTGAATACCCGGCTAGATGGTAGCTGGAGGGGAAGAAGATGTGGGTTTTTTGGTTTTGTGTTTTAAGATGGTTGCAATTTGCCTTAAGAATCAAGTCCCCCCCCCCCCCCGGGCGGCGCCTGTGGCTCAGTCGGTAAGGCGCTGGCCCCATATACCGAGGTGACGGGTTCAAACCCGGCCCCCGCCAAACTGCAACCAAAAAATAGCTGGGCGTTGTGGCGGGCGCCTGTAGTCCCAGCTACTCGGGAGCTGAGGCAAGAGAATCGCCTAAGCCCAGGAGTTGGAGGTTGCTGTGAGCTGTGTGAGGCCACGGCACTCTACTGAGGGCCATAAAGTGAGACTCTGTCTCTACAAAAAAAAAAAAAAGAATCAAGTCCCCCCATTTGTGGAAATTTGATGTGAGGCCTGCAAAAGGTAAGATCAAGGCACTATGTTCTGGGGTGGGGAGAAACATCACTGGAGAAATTGGGAGCAAGATGAAGGGAATCTTCCGCCAAGGTTGACTTTTCAACTTAATAATATCACCAGGATCGGAGTACTTTTACCAGACACTGGATTAGATGCAGGACAAAACTCTTTTTTGAGACAGAGCCTCAAGCTGCAGCCCTGGGTAGAGTGCCATGGCATCACGGCCCACAGCAACTTCCAACTCCTGGGCTCAAATGAGTCTCCTGCCTCCGCCTCCCAAGTAGGTGGGACTACAGGCACCAGCCACAGTGCACGGCCATTTTTTGGTTGCAGCGGTCATTGTTGTTTGGCGGGCCCGGGCTGGATTCAAACCCACCAGCTCAGGTGTATGTGGCTGGCGCCCCAGCAGCTTGAGCCACAGGCACCACACCGACAAAACTCTTTTATAGCAACCCAGCAAGATAGATATTATCTCTATTTTATTGGTAACAACTTAGGTTGAGAGAAACCATTTGCCATAACCCAGTTTTTAGTGAGCAAGCTCAACATATTTGAGATTATAACCAACTTCGTGAATGTCTGTGAAGGCAAACAATTTTGGCCCTTTAAACTAGTATGGAAGTGTTCTGGTCTTCACTGGGTTATTCTGGGCAGCTTAAAGATGCTCAAGGGTGGGAGGTAGGAGGGTAAGGTGAAGAAATTAGGAGGTGTAGAAAGAATGGGAGATGGCCAAAACCACAATCAGTCTAATTTGACTAGGAAATAAAATTTGGCCACGCCTTTGGTAAACTGGGGAGAGGCCTGCCATGGACTGAAAGCATCTATGGGACTGGGACCAGCCCAGGATTGGCTGTGCAAAGCAAACAGCAAGCATATAACTATGCTCAGGAGTACAAGGAGAACATAGGCAGCATGTGGCTGCAAAACTGGGGAGAAAAGTCTGGGATCCAGTGCTACAAACAGGGAACATCCTCAGGAGACTAGCCAATGCTCCTGGAAGGCATGGGGCTAGTCACAGGGCACTTAATGATTGGAAGAAAAATCTAAATCAGAATATCTTGAACATGTTAACTAGATAAGTTCAACAATGATCAGCTGACATATTTATGTTAAATGGCTATTTGTGTTACAGTCAGAATATTCACGTATTTATTTTTAAAGCACTTAAAAAACCCAGACTTACAGTAAAAGCTCTAAGATGTGTTGTTTCAAGTACATAACTATCTATACCTTCACCCCATTTACTAAGCCAAAAAACACATCAAGCAACTTTAAGTTCATAAATTAATAATGAGATACAGAAACCCAACCAGGATGGGAGAGAATGTGCTCTAAGTTAGAAGCAGACAGCTCAGCTCCTTAATGATGCCTCCCCTAAAGCATCTGTGCTCCATTGCAATTGAGGTTTCTTCTCAAAAATTTGAAAGTGACATTTTAGATCCTCTAGCTGTGGCTGGTTTAGTCCCGCAATTCTAATGGTGTGATAGAATCAAGTGGTTGCCTGAGGAGGTCAATCCAAGCTTCCAGGTCTCACTCCTGTAGGCCTCAATTATCCACATAAGGCTCAGAAGGGCTGACACATCTGAAGGTTGAGAAAATTTGCTTAAAAGGGGAACTGCCACTCCAGCATAAATTGTCCTTAATCCTACTGTTTTCACTTTGGAGATGGTGAGTCCCCGAAAATCATGGCCAAGATGTCCTACGTGGCTTTCTCTGAGAGTTTATCCCCAAGAGGCAGCCATCTAGCCACTTGCTCTTTATCACATTTCCAATAGCTGCTCCATTTCCTTAATGGTCGCTGTGAAATCATTTAGTTGACAATTAAATAAAGGACGCTGTTCTAGGAATTGGGCCCTTTCTTCTTCTTTCATCTTCAACTTTACCTTTAAGGCCTGCATTGAAAGACATTTAAAAAGAAAAACATAGAAAAAAATTTCTTAACTCACTGACTCACAGGAAAGACAATAGCACACTATGCTTCTATTCCATTGAGGAGGACCTCTGGAATGCCAATAGACATTGTATTTTCTTTCTTTTTTTTTTTTGAGACAGGGTTTTGCTAGCTCTTTCACCTTGGGTAGAGTGCTATGGCCTCATCATAGCTTACTGCAACCTCAAACTCCTGGGCTCAAGTGATCCTCCTGCCTCAGCCTTCTGAGTAGCTGGACTATAAAGATACACCACCACACCTACTTCATTTTTTTTTTAAATAAACTTTATTTATTTATTTATTTTTGTGGTTTTGGCCCGGGCTGGGTTTGAACCCACCACCTCTGGCATATGGGACCGGTGCCCTACTCCTTGAGCCACAGGCGCCGCCCTTCTTTTTTTTTTTTTTTTAAGACAGAGTCTCAAGCTGTTGCCCTGGGCAGAGTGCTGTAGTGTCACAGCTCACAGCAACCTCAAACTCTTGAATGTAAGTGATTCTCTTGCCTCAGCCTCCCAAGTAGCTGGGATTACAGGCGCCACTACAACGTCCAGCTATTTTTCAGTTGCAGTTGTCATTGTTTTAGCTGGCTCAGTCTGGGTTCGAACCTGCCACCCTTGGTGTATGTGGCCAGTGCCCTACCCACTGAGCTACAGGCACCGCCCATTTTTCTATTTTTTTTTGTAGTAACAGGGTCTCTCTCTTGCTCAGGCTGGTCTTCAACTCCTGACCTCACATGATCCTCCTACCTTGGCCTCCCAGAGTGTTAGGATTACAGGTGTCTGTATTACTATGGATTCCTGTATCTAAACTGTAGAAATTAAATCCTCCAGATTCAATGCAAAAATCTCACAATTCATCTAAGCAGTCAGAAGCACTCCAGATCCAAGAATTTCTTATTACAGGTCTCCTTCTTGAAATAGCCAATTTCCACAGCATGAGTGTCATAAAGGTTTCAACTCTCCACTTTAAGCAGCCTACTGGGTTGCATAATGCCTTATGCCCTGCAGGTGTGAACACTTCTAAGAAACCTCAGGAATAGAAAATTAATGGAAAAAACTAGTAAAATCCAAATGCACTAGTCATGCACCAATGTTGGTTTCTTAGTTTTGACAAATGTACCAGGATAATTTAAGGTATTACTATGGGAGGAATTAAATTTTCAGAATTATTTTGCAACTTTTCTGTGAATCTAAAATTATTTCAAAATAGCTAGATAAATAGAAATAGAAAATAGGAAAGAAAGAGTCTTCCATAATCTACCTACTGTGGTAGGAAATGGTAATCTTGCCTCAGGTTGATGTCTGACTCACCTGTAACTCCTCCATCTGTTTTTTGGCTGTTTCGTTAAAAAGCTTCAGTTCATCTTTCAAAGTTTCTAACAGCAACTAAGAAGAAAGTACAATGTAGTAAGCAAATCATCATATAAAATGAGAGATAATCTGGATGCTGGCTAATGACTCTTCCATTCACTCAGGCACTTGTTGGGCATCTACTAAATGTGCTCGGCTTGTACTTCCTTTAGGAACTTAACACACACAATAGCCAGGTTATCCCACTATAACACCCTCTGTGCTTCACAGACCTTATATGCAAAATATAGTAGCCATGGAAGGGGTGCCTATCGACTGTGAGGACTGACAAAAGGTTCCACAACTAGTGTTCTATGATGCTAAGATGACAGACAATTGATCTTCCTGGGAAAGAGATCATAGAAGTTCCTGAAATTTTAGGCCCAATTGCCTATCTACTTCAGGGAAGACACCAAAAAAGCAGCTGAGAAATCAAATTTAATAGGCTGGACCTTTGCATTATACAATTCTCAGCAAAGAAGTAAGTGGAGAAATTGGGTAAAGTGTATGCGGGAGGAACCAGAAAGTCCTCTACAGAGGTTCACATTATCATTTGTTTTAAAGAAGTACATTTTCAATTCAGACTCACATTTGTAAGCACAAAGATACCTTCCAAGTAAAATCTGTTATTCTGAGTGTACATCCCATTGCTCTCCTCTACCATCCTGGATAACCAAAGGCCAGCCCTGCTTGCTGAGCACAGAGCAGAGAGACATTCTGACATTTACAGAACCCCATGGTCACTGGACCCTCGCCCATTCACGTCCATACTCTCACCATAGAGTCCGTGTGATCTGTCGTGGCTTCTTGCTGTGATGCCAGGGTCTCATTGTCTAAAGCTGATAGATATAACAAAATCAGCCTTAAGGAACTATACAGCTTAAATAAAGGAAAATCCTTCACTGGACAAGTATAGGAATATTCATGAGGGAAACTTCTGTGTCTGATACTGGACTTTTCTCCCCCGAGTTCTTACCTTGGCAGGGTCACATATGCCTGCCCTCTAGAGCTGTATTTTATCTCCTTTCCTCTCTAAGTTTGGTTATGGATAAAAATTCACTCTACTTTCTCCTTAGCTAAGTAGCAAATTTGTCCACAGGAAATATATAGGTTGAATTTTTTTTAAGAATTTTATTTACAATATACAAAACTTGTGCATGTGTGAGACATAAGGGTCTCACTATCACCCAGCCTGGAATACAGTGGCATGATTATAGCTCACCACAGCCTCGAATGGCTGAACTGGAACAATCCTCCCGCCTCAGCCTCCCAAGTAGCTAGGATATGGGTAGCCTAATTTTTTGCCCAGGCTAGTCTTGAACTCCTGGCTTCAAGCAATCCTCTTGCTTCAGCCTCTTGAGTTGGCAGGACTACAGGTGTGAGCTTCCATGACTGGCTCCACAAAAAAAATGTTTTTTTGACAACAGGGTCTTACTTCTGCTGTTCTCTCTAGAATGCAGTGGTGTCATAGTTCACTACATGGGGCTCAAGCTATCCTCCTAGCTTAGCCTCCGAAGTAGCTGGGACTATAGGTGTGTACCATCACACCCAGCTGATTTTTCTATTTTTTTTTTTTTTTTTTTTTTTGTAGAGACTGGGTCTCACTCTTGCTCAGGCTTGCCTCAAACTCCTGGTCTCAAGCAATCCTCCCACCTCATTCTCCAGAGTGCTAGGATTACAGATGTGAGCCACCATGCTCAACCCACAAAATTATTTTAAAAACTTCAGGCTTTAAAAAATTATTTTTGTTAATAGTACATGCATATTATAAATTAAGATCATGCAAAATATTTACAGTGACTATATTTAACTATTTTATTTATTTTTGTTTGTTTTTTTTTTGGGAGATGGGGGTCTCACAATGTTGCCTAGGATGGCCAGACAACCCTGCCAATGTTGCCAGGCCTCAAAGTACTGAGCTTAAGCAATCCTCTTGCTTCAGTCTCCTGACTAGTTGGGTCTACAGGCCTATGCCACCACACTTAGCCATGGTGACTATAAAGATTCCCCTAAACCAGTGGTTCTCAACCTTCCTAATGTTGTAGCCCTTTAATACAGTTCCTGTGGGTCATGACCCACAGGTTGAGAACCGCTGCCCTAAACCATGACCTGCTGGTTAACCAGAACCATTTAAAGCCAATGTTCCTTAGTTCAAAAAGGCTTGAGCCTCTTTCCTGGGCATTCTCTGGCTCTGCAAATCAGTCTGAGGCCCTCTGACAATCTATGGCAATTCCTTCTTTGCTATAGACTTTGCTATAGACAGAGGACAGGAGTCATATTTTAATCACTGTGATTCTGATTAACCAGGTTTAGGAATAATTGAAACAGTATTCTCTCTCTCTCTCTTCACATAGGAAAGTTTCCAGTATGCTTTCTTTTCAAAAAAACTTTTAACATTTTATTTCAGGCTGGTTGCAGTGGCTCATGTCTGTAATACTGGCACTCTGGGAGCTTGAGGTAGGAGGATCCCTTGAGCCTAGGAGTTTAAGACCAGCCTGAACAACAGTAAGATCCTACCTTAACTAAAGATATGGAAAAAATTAGCCAGACATGGTGGCTTTAAGTCTCAGTTACTCAGGAGAATGAGGCAGTAAGATTACTTGAGCTGAGGAATTTGAGGTTGCGGTGAACTATGACGAGGCCACCGCGCTTCAGTTTGGGCAATAGAGTAAGACTCTGTCTAAAAAAAACAAAACAAAAAAATTTTAAGTTGCTATATCTCTCTCAAGAAAAATAAAAGGTTCTGGTTTATTTGCAAGGTCATACCTGTTGACACTAAATGGATGTCATAAAGTGTTCAGGTGAGAAAGAGGTAAGCCTCTCTACAATCACCAAAAATTCCATTAGGCAAAAATCACTATCACATGAGAAAAAAGAAAGACTCCCCCAGATCTTTAGGCATTTGCTAAATGACCTTTGTACTGACTGGGCCAGCTGATGCCATGCTTCCAGTGTCAACACAGGAATAGCACATGTAGTGATTCTCATGCAGGCAGCTGTGTGCTCTTACCTGGGATGAGGCCTTTGCTCTCCAAAATTGCCAGACAGTTGTCTTGAAACTTCTCCAGCAGCTCTACCTTCTGGGTCAAGTCCTTCAGCTCTCCCTGTTGGAGTGCCACACAGACAAATCAGGGACTGTCCTATTCCCTAGGAGTAGTTGCTTTTTCTTGCCTGTGCATAAGCTTGGCTTCTTCTCTTTCTGCCCTTGGGCATTACGAGCTTGTTCACCACCCAAGGGCCATCCCTAAGGATTCTACATGCACGGCCCAGCGGCAGCTGATGATAGAGGTTTGGTGCTTCTCCTACCTGAGTTTCAGTCAACTTCTGGTGCAACTGCTTATTGATGGCCTCTAAGACCTGGTTCTTATCCTTGAGCTCTTCCTCTGATTTTTGCTTACATGGTGGTTTGTAGCTGTAATGACAGTTGTACTCATGGAGAGGTAAAGGGGTTAAGGGGTGGGCTATGGAGATACACAAACAAGTTTGAATCTCGGGTTTGTTATACAGCGGTATATGACCCTTGGTGAGCTGACCTTCCTGAGGCTCTAGTTCCTCATGTCTAGAATTAAGATAATACCAACGTCTCACAATAATATGAAGAATAAAAAGTACAAGTACAATTCTTAGGCTCAGCTGCTGATACATGGTAAACATTTAATAAACTGCCTTTAGCATCATCAATATTAAACCTTTTTGAAGTTCTCAGTCTTTCTTGCTAGTGTTTTTTATTTTAGTCACAAGTGGTAATCTTTCTTTTTTTTGAATGTGATAAGGTATCAAAACAATTGCTAGTATTTTGCCTTCAAAACTTTTAAGATATGCCCAAATGATATGGAACTAGAACCTATTTGTACAGACTTTTCAACTTATTATTTCTGTTGTTAAGACTGCAAAACTTCCAGCTAGCCTTAAACAGAGGTGGATCCTTCTCTATAATAACTACCACAACTAGAATACCCACCTTAAGATCACTAACCATTGTAGCCCCTCCTATCCTGAAGGCTTCACATGCCTGTTAACGGGCCCTAAGTGGGTTTGATTTCCAATCAGCAGTGGTCCTGGTATGGAGCCCAAAGCTTGTCTGGGACTCAGTATAATAATGCCACTGATTCTTGCCCTGACAATGGTTCACAAACCTAGCTGTGCCTCATGCCTGAAAATTTCACTTATGTTCCCAAAATTGTACCTGAGTGGAATTTAACATTAAACAAGTCCATGAGTCACTCTGATGCACAACCAGGATTGGTTATACCTTCTAATAGCAGCCAAGTTCATATACCCCAGTGCTCACCCCTTTTTGACATTCCTTCTGTTGGCAGTGTCTGCAACCTTCATCTGCCTAGAGAAGCAAAACCAAATAAATTAATCAGAGGATAATAGTATTGTTACGTGTGTCATGAACAGGCTAACAAAGACCTTGAATTTCTAAGAACCAGAGATTATATATAAGGCAAACAGCACAGTCTTGAAAGCTCTGAGGATCCATGCATTTTTGTTTCAGCACAGACTACTGAAAAAGGCTTATTAATAGGGAAGTGGTACTCTTCCTGACAGCTTCAACAATCTGACAGATGGTGTGGCTGTATCATATCAATCTCACCCACCTGGGAAATGAATGCTTGGTGGGGACACACATACACACAGGGCTACAATGTGCATGGACCAGCAACCTAGGCTTACCACTAGCCCCCACTCAGCACAACTGCCACTTAGGGCTGGTTTCACTATAGTACTGCCCATTTGTACGTTCAGAACAAGTGGTAAGGGAAGAGAGAGGTGGGGCTCGTAGCTCAGTGGGTAGGGTGCCGGCCACATACACCGAGGCTGGTGGGTTCAAACTTGGCCCAGGCCAGCTAAAACAAAGATAACTGCAACAACCAAAAAGTAATAGTCGACATTGTGGTGGGTGCCTGTAATCCCAGCTACTAGGGAGGCTGAGCCAAGAGAATTGCTTAAGCCCAAGACTTTGAGGTTGCCCTGAGCTGTAACGCCACAGCACTCTACCCAAGCAACAGCTTGAGACTATCTCAAAAAAAAAAAAAAAAAAAAGAGAGAGAGAGAAGAAAAATTAACTTTTATCCTAATACTTGCTGTGTCTCTTCAGAACACATCAATATAGAGCAGTGGTTCTCAACCTTCCTAATGCCGCAGCCCTTTAATACAGTTCCTATGGGTCATGACCCACAGGTTGAGAACCGCTCATATAGAGGGTCCTGACAAAGAGCTCAGCTATGCTGTGCTACTCAGGGCCACTAATCATAGGCTAGTCGTTCGGAAGCCTTGTGCTCCCTAAAACCTGATTTTCTTAGCACTGAGAGATCTAGTAAGATGTTCAAATTGGACACCTGTAATCTGCTCTCACCCATTCTCTCGTCTCGATTTGGTGATTTTTGCAACATCATTCTCTAGCCCTCCTGAATGAAGATGTTTGGAAACAAGGACTTCTTTGGACCTTACAGGTAACAGACTCTTCTTAGAAGTGCCTTGAGTTTGTGTGTCTGCAAAGAAAAATAAGAGGGTACAATCTCAAGCATCAGAACCCCATAGTTGCAATGCTGTAATAAAACAGAGTTCCATTAGAAGTTGTCATATCCTTTACTTTCATTCTGGCCAATCTTGATGTGTGAAGATTTTTTTTTTTTTTTTTGGCTGGGGCTGGGTTTGAACCCGCCACCTCCAGCATAAGGGGCCGGTGCCCTACTCCGTTGAGCCACAGGCACCGCCTGATGTGTGAAGATTAATTCGAAAGAATAAAGCTTCTAGGGTAACTGGCAACAGAAACCAAAATTCTTTAACTGTGACAGTGCTGCATGTTTGAGGATAGCCAAAACTTTCATTGAACCGAACAGTAAATATGAATGTAAAGATTCTTAACAGTAAATAATGAAAGGCAGGGTGGAAGTTAGCAGGCAAAACACAGCCAAGTCCTTGCACATATTGTCAAGCTTGCCAAGCACCCTGCACACTCTTCTAGACAACACTCAAGATTCTTTGAGTTTTTCACTCTTGCTAGTTGTGTTTAAAAGAATGTTTTCCTAATTATACTACGAGACATCTGTGTATCCCCTGCACCTAGCAGAGTAGCTGGCATAAGAAAATAGAGATTCAATAACCACTTGTTGAATAAGTGAAATGCTTCAGTTTCATGGGTTGTTTTGAAGGCCATCTCTATACTATCTCCTCTGGTCTCTTTTCTTCTTCCATGCTGATTGCCTCTACCAACAGCCCTTTTATTTATTTATTGACAGGGGTTCACACTGTTGCCTGGGCAAGAGTGCAGTGGCACTATCACAGTTCACTGCAATCTTGAACTCCTGGGCTCATGTGATCCTCCTGCCTCAGCCTCCTGAGCAGGTGGAACTACCCACCAGGCTTGGCTAATTTTTTCAAATTTTTTTTTTTTTTTTAGAAGGGGTCTTGCTTTTGCTCAGGCTGGTCTTGAACCCCTAGGCTCAAGTGAGCCTCCCACTTAGGCTTCCCAGAGTGCTAGGACTACAAGTGTGAGCCTAGCCCCAACAGCCCTTTGCATTTGTTTACCTGTCATTAAGTTTAGAGGTGTCCCATTTGGCATTCTATTTTGACCTTCTTGGAAGACCACTAGTTCCCTACTATAACACTCTTCTTCCCCAATGAAAAGTGTTTTTCCGGCTCAGTGCCTGTAGCCCAGAGGTTACAGCGCCGGCCACGTACACTGAGGCTGGAGGGTTCAAACTCAGCCCGGGCCTGCTAAACAACTACAACAAAAAAAAAAATAGCTGGGTACCTATAGTCCTAGCTACTTGGGAGGCTGAGGCAAGAGAATCGCTTCAGCCCAAGAGTTTGAGGTTGCTGTGAGCTGTGGTGCCATGGCACTCTACCGAGGACAACATAGTGAGACTCTGTCTCAAAAAAAGGGGGGGGGTTTCCCTTAGCCTTATGCCAAGTCCCCCCGCCCCTGCCCCCCACACACATACCATGCGCTGCCTGCCATCTATATTCCACAGCAAATTCAACTGATCTTGGGGTTAAGCAGCACCCCCACCCCTTATCTTCACACACAGGCTATTTTACACTATAATTTCACTTTGTTCACTATAAAATGGTCCCGTTAAGCTTGATCTAACTTAAGAGCCATTACCATAGAATCAAGTTCAAGAATTCAGGCACAGGCTCAGCGCCAGCCACATGCACCAATAGTGGTGGGTTCGAACCCAGACTGGGCCAGCTGAACAACAATCACAACTGCAACAAAAAAAAATAGCCTGGTGTTGTGGCGGGCGCCTGTAGTCCCAGCTTCTTGGGAGGCTGAAGCAAGAGAATCACTTAAGCCCAAGACTTGGAGGCTGCTGTGAGCTGTAACGCCAAAGCACTCTACTAAGGGCGACATAGTGACTCAGTCTCAAAAAAAAAAAAAAAAAAGAGAATTCAGGTACAAAGCACCAGATCATAGAGATTAGGATCAGGACTTTATTTATTTATGAGACAGAGTCTCACTCCGTTGCCCTGGGTAGAATGCTGTGGCCTCATAGCTCACAGCAACCTCCAACTCTTGGACTCAAGTGATCCTCTTACTTCAGCCTCCCAAGTAGCTGCGGCTATAAGCACCTGGCACAAGGCCTGGCTAGTTTTTCTATTTTTGGTAGAGACTGGGTCTCACTCTTGCTCAGGCTGGTCTTGAACTCCTGAGCTCTACAATCCACCTCCCAGAGTGCTAGGACTGTAAGTATGAGCCACCATGCCCGGCCTGACATTCTGTATTTAATTAGTTTATTTTGGTAACTCTAGCTACACACATTTAGAATAAGTTTGGTTTCTCAAGTAGACAAATAATTTCAGCTAGGTGCAGTGGCTTGCACCTCTAACTCCAACTACCTGGGAGAGTCAGGCAGGAGGATCATTTGAACCCAGGAGTTTGAGGCTGCAGTGAGCTGTGCTTTCAACACTACACTTCAGCCTGATTGACAAAGTTAAGACCTCATCTCTAAAAAAAGTAAATAAGTAATTTCAGGTACAGATTCATTTACTGGGCACCTGCATTCTCTATTTTCCATATTTTTACCCACAAAGACTCTTCTTTCTTTGAAGAGTCTGTCTGAAGTAAAAAGTAATCTGATGATTCTCCTCTCTCAAGTATTAGTAAACTAAGAATAATAACAAATATACTCCATGTAAAATGGAGGGTTTTTTTTTTTTTTTTTGCAGTTTTTGGTGGGGCCAGATTTGAACCTACCACTTCCGGTATATGGGGCTGGTGCCCTACTCCTTGAGCCACAGGCACCACCTTTTTCTTTTTTTTTGAGACAGAGTCTCACCATGTTGCCCTGGGTAGAGTGCTAAGGAGCCACAGCTCACAGCAACCTCAAACTCTTGGGCTTATGCGAGTCTCTTGACTCAGCCTCCCAAGTAGCTGGGACTACAGGCACCTGCTACAATGCCTGGCTACATGTAAAATGGAATTAATAGTAAATTGATCAAAATTGACACTTGACTGACTGGAGTCTGTTCCAATGGTTCATATTTGCTAAAACCTATGAATTGCATCATTGGGGAAAAATTTAGTAGGATTTAACAAAGCTGTCTCCTAAAAATGGGTTAGGGTTAGTAATCGTAGCACTCTGGGAGGCTGAGGTGTGTGTACCCCATGAGCGCCGGAGTTTGAGACTAGCCTGAGCAAGAGGGAGACCCTGTCTCTACTAAAAACAGAAAAACTAACTGGGTATTGTGGTGGGTGCCTGTAGTCCCAGCTACTCAGAAGGCTGAGGCAAAAGGATTGCTCGAGCCCAAGAGTTTGAGATTGCTGTGAACTATAATGCCATGGCACTCTACCCAGGGCAACACAGTGAGACTCTGTCTCAAAACAACAACAACAAAAACAAACAAAAAAACCCCCAAAAGCTGAAGCTTAAAAACAACCAACTCATGCTCTAAATGCAAACAAAAAACCTTAGAGATAGCCTATAACTTTTACTGCCTTGGTTACCTATGATCACAAAACTGGGACAGGGATAGAAAGCAGAGAGATGAAAATCTCTCACTTGGCTGGCAGAGTTACTCACTGGTGGCTGACAGAGGGGCACTGCATTTAAGGGAAAGACACAGCTGTGTGAGGAGTTCTGTCCCTAGCTGGTCCAGCAACTCCTAGCCTTGTAGGTGCCAGGACCACCATTCAATTTAGGTGGTTCTGATGCAACACAAGACAAATAGAACCCTTTAAGCCTTTGGAGAAAAGCTTATTTACTTCACAGCTCAGTCCTGCCACTGCTCATCAACCAGCTGCGTGGAATCATCTGGGAAGGGATCGTAAATAGCTGCTCCATAATCTCCCACAACAGTTTTCTGACATCTGAAGCTTATTCTATGCTATAATCTCTAGATTAGGTAGCTTGACAACTACAGACCCTACCAGATGACTTTCAGCTGCAAGCAAAACAACACAAAGCAAGATGGCATAGGAATTAAAAATGTTTTTAACCAGGTCTCTTGTTCTCCGCTTTCTCACTTCACTCAACATTTACTGAGAATGTGCTAATGACAGATACTGTACAGAGCCCACTCTTGAAATGACTCTCCTCTCTCCTCCCTGACAACAATCCCTCAAGATAGCCTAAGTCTAGAAATAAAACGATAACTGGTCAGAAGAGGATTCCTAGCTTAATGGGAATAATACTATAATAGCCAGAAACGTGAATCTAACTGATGAAAGTAGCACAGATGCAGGGGAGGAGTGCAGGAAAGGTCTAAAATCCTAGCATTTGGCTCTTCCTTTAATTCCCATCATAAACTTACACAGCCTGGTTGTAGGAGGTCTAGCAGGTTGTCAGAACCGACGGAAAGCCCTCTTTCTGACGGCGACCCTCATTCCCACCCATTGATCAGATTCTCACATTCCAGTGCCTGACCAAGCCTGGCTAGTCCGCAGTGCCCAGGGTGGTGAGTAGGGGCGGCGTGGACACCCACCTGCGGGCAGGCCGTCGCTCAGCATAAAAGGGGCCTGTAGGCAGTACACGGTCTTATCCACACTGGTCATCGTAACTGGGCAGCACGGCTGGGCCCTGGAATGTGCAAGGTGAATGTTACTCAGCACAGGGCCACCGGGCACTAGCCGGTGGAGGGCCCTGGGACAGCGCGACCCGGCCGGCCCTAGCTCCGAGTCGGAAAAGAGAAAATCCTCTTTTCCCGGCCCATCCTGTCTGCCCCAAGATCCAGCCCAGTCCTTCGCCCCGGGAGAGCCGAACCCAGGCGCCAGCTCCTCCTGCTCGTAGTCCTCGTCGCCCTTGCTCAGAAGATGCTCCGCTGCAACCGTCCGGCCGCCCACCAGGTCTGCCGCCTGTGTTTCAAACGGAAACTTCCGGTAGCTGGGCGGAAGCGGGCGCGGATCGCCCTCTTTAAGCAGCCCTGCTGTACGGAAGACTTTGTCCTTGGCCGCGGCCTCGGGAGCTGCCATGCTGCACGGAAGGGTAGCGCGGGGCGGGAGCCGGCTCCCTACCGCGGGGCCGCGGAGCCCCCGGGTCTGGGCGGGGGACTGGGTGGTGCGCAACGCAGGCTGGAGTGCGGCTGATGAGCCTCAGGCGTTGTGCTCCAAGCAGGGGACGCAGACGTGGCTACGTGTAGAGTCCATGTCACAATCTACTTGGTCTATGATTTTAGGGATATTACCAGCATCTTGGTTGAACCTGATAGTACAGGTTACTTGGATGAAAACTACACATTATGAGTGGAGAGTGTTAATCGAGACTTGAGGAAGAGGGCCTGTGGGCTGAAATACCTAAGGCGCTTACCGGTGGTCCTATCTTTGATAGCACTTATCTAGATTTTAAAGTAGACAATCGCAGTGAGTAGGGCGCCGGCCCCATATGCCGAGGGTGGCAGGTTCAAACTCAGCCCGGCCAAACTGCAACAAAAAAATAGCCGGGTGTTGTGGTGGGCGCCTGTAGTCCCAGCTGCTTGGGAGGCTGAGGCAAGAGAATCGCGTAAGCCCAAGAGGTAGAGGTTGCTGTGAGCCATGTGACGCCACGGCACTCTACCCGAGGGCGGTACAGTGAGACTCTGTCTCTACAAAAAAAAAAAAAAAAAAAAAAAAAATTACTCCTAATAAACTGGGCAGAGTTCTCCATCACTTAAATGCACTCGGATGAGTTGCATTTCATCCAATAAATATTTATTGAGCACATACTATGTGCTCAACTCTAAATGGATGGGTAGGGTGATGGTGCAGAGGCCTGGAAACAAGTTGTCTCTTCAACTTTTGGGGGGAACTGACCTGCATTCCTTCCTCTCTTAGGTGAGTAATCTGGAGGGGCCCAAAATGTCTATTCTTTTTACCACAGGGAAATCATTCTCAAGGGAATCATCTGGGTGGAGGTCACAAGAGCTTAGCTGAAGATGGATGGGATGAGATCCTCTTGGAAGATGGCTTTAATCTGGTTGGAAGTCTGGAGACTGTTGCAGAGGCCAAGAGATTGTCTAGGCCCAAAATGGGATTGTGGGATTAGAGCCTTTAAAAACTCCATGCTTCTACTCAGAAGCTGGAATTTGGATTTTGAGCTACCATTTTCCTTCTTTGCCAGAAAAATAATAAACTTCTCTTCCTTCTCCTCAAACCTCTTGTATTTTTCTGATGTAGCTTTGGGGGACAAGTGGCAAACTTTCAGCAACAGTGAGGGAGAGCAAATATTAAGGCTGACCGTAGGTCTGCCCTCTTGGAGTTTGCAATCTGGGGAAAAGTGAACAAATAATCACAAATAAATATTTACTAATTGTGGCAAAGCTGTGAAGGAAAAGTACAAAATGCTATGAGAGAGAAAATCAGGGAAACCTACACTAAATTGGGAGGTTAGGGAAGATCTCTCTAACGTGATGTTTGATTAAGGAAAGATGAGGTGGGGGAAGAATAAGAAAAAAAAGTCAAGTGCAGTAGATCACACCTGCAATCCTAGCACTTTGCGAGGCTGATGTAGGAAGATCACTTGAGGTTAGAAGTTTGAGACCAGTCTGGACAATATAGTGAGACCCCATGTCTAAAACAAATAAAGTTAGCTGGTATAATGACATCCTGCTACTTTGGAGGCTGAGGTGGGGTGATAACTTGGGCCCAGGAGTTGGAGGCTGCAGTGAGCTATGATCATACTACTGTATTCCAGCCTCGTGACAGAGTGAGACCCTGTCTCAATATATATATATATGAAAATAAAAAGGGCTGGGTGCAGTGGCTCATGCCTGTAATCCTAGCACTCTAGGAGGCTGAGGCAGGTGGATTGCTTGAGCTCAGAAATTCAAGATTAGTCTAAGCAAGAGTGAGACAGGTTCTCTACTAAAAATAGACAAATTAGTCTGGTGTCATGGTGGGTGCCTGTAGTCCCAGCTACTTGCGGGGGGTGAGTGGGTGGGGCTGAGGCAAGAGGATCACTTGAACCTAGGAGTCTGAGATTGCAGTGAGGTATGATGACTCCACCACACTCTAGTCTGGGGCAACAGAGTGAAACTCTGTCTAAAAATTTAAGAGAAGATCACTTTGGCCACTCCATGGAGAATGGATTGAAGTGGGGCAAGAGTGGCAGTAGGGAGATAGTTGGAAGGCTATTGTCATCATTCATGGGAGAGGTAATGGTAGCCTGGCCATGATGGTGGTGGTGGTAGTGGAGAGAGAGAAATAGACACACTGCAGATAGCTCTTGGAGGTGCAATCTCAGCTAGAATGGATGTGGGGGAAGGAGGGGCAAAGGAGAAAGGGAGTGGAAACATAAAGGATGACTCCCGGGCTTGCATAATTGTGTGGACAGAGTCACTATTTTGTGTTGGGGAAAACTGAATGTTCAGTTTTGAACATGGTAACCTTAAATGCCTTTGAGACATTCTAGTGGAGTGCTCTAGTGGATAGAAATACTACCCTTGAACCCAGAGGAGAGTTTGGGCTGGAGATAAACTCTTGGGAGCTATTGGTATATGCATTTAAAGTCTTGATACTGGATAAGATCATCAAGAGAAGAAGCATAGAGAGAACCTGGGGCAATGGACAGGAACACTGACTTTGAGAATTTGCAGTGATAATAAGGTCCCTGCCAAGAAACTCGATAAAGAGGTGCCAGAGAGGTGAAAACAACAAAAGGATGGTGTCCCAGAGCCAGGAAGAGGAAGTGGTAAACTGCTGAAGGAAGGAGTGGTAAATTTCTTTTTTAAAGACAAAATCTGGCTCTGTCGCCCAAGCTGGAGTGCAGTGGTGCCATTGAGATTCACTAAAGCCTCAAACTCCCGGGCTTAAGCAATCCTCCTGCTTCAGCCTCCCGAGTAGTTTTTTCAGAACTTTCTGCCTATTGTATGTTGTGTGTGCTTTTTATTCATTTCTAAAATTCTCTTGGTATTTCATTTGGATAATTTCTATTGCTGTCTTCAAGTTCAATACTCTCCCCCACCCCAAAATGTCTAAACTGTTGTTAATCCCATCCAGTGATATTATATTTAAAAAAAAAATTATTTTGAGGGCGGCGCCTGAGGCTCAGTGAGTAGGGCGTCGGCCCCATATACTGAGGGTGGCAGGTTTGAACCCGGCCCCAGCCAAACTGCAGCAAAAAAAAGCCAGGCCTTGTGGCAGGCGCCTGTAGTCCCATCTACTCCAGAGGCTGAGGTAAGAAAATTGCCTAATCCCAGGAGTTGGAGGTTGCTGTGAGCTGTGATGGTACAGCACTCTACCAAGGGCAAATAAAATGAGACTTTGTCTCTAAAAAAAAAAAAAAAATTATTTCAGATTAATATGAGGATACAATTAGGTAACAATGTCAATGTTTGCGTTTGTTAGGTAAAGTCCCTATTGTATCTGTGTCACTCACCCAGGAGGTGTGCCATATGTTGTCTATAACTGTCTGTGCCGGGGTCGCAGATATAGATCAGCAGTCAGAATGTTTATGAAGAAGCAGAGGACTACAGCTCGCTCCAGCATGTAGCAACCTCTGTTTATTTCTTACAAGCTTATGTATTTTTTATTTATTTTTTTTGTAGAGACAGAGTCTCATTTTACCGGCCTTGATAGAGTGCCATGACGTCACAGGACTCACAGCAACTTCCAGCTCTTGGGCTTCCGCGATTCTCTTGCCTCAGCCTCCCAAGCAGCTGGGACTACAGGCACCCGCCACAACACCCAGCTATTTTTTGGTTGCAGTTCAGTGGGGCTGGGTTTGAACCCGCCACCCTCGGTATATGGGGCTGGCACCTTACTCACTGAGCCACAGGCGCCACCCCATACTTTTTTTTTTTTTTTTTCAAGGCTTTCTCCCATCTTTATTCTGGGGAGGAGGAATCCTCATCATCATCTTCCTCGCCTTCGTTGTTGAATGAACAGGGGGTGTCACCTCGGGACTCAGAGCAGTGAGAGGTGGCACTGCTGGACTGGTGACTGTTTGGGGCCAAGAACTGCCTGGTTGCTAAGGCCACTTCAGCATCCAAGGATAACCCTTGGTTTACACTTGACTGGGGTAAGGTGGCACCAGTGGTCAGGTCTAAATTCAAAACTGATTGGGTAGAGTTCAGTAGTAGTCCCTGATTTAGCCAAGAAGGTCATGTGGAGATATCTGTGATATAAGCCTTTGGCACCAGGGACTTAGCAAGTTTCAGATCCTCCAGAGAGCACTTGCCCGGCTCCAGGTCAAAGGACATTCTCATCCGCTTCAGTACTTCTGTGTCATCATGGATTTCAAAGGTGTTGTCGAAATTAAAAAGATATTCAAACTTATCACTGGAGATGCTGCAGTCTATGACTGTTCTTCTGCTTGTATCGATGATTATAAATGGCAGCTGGATGGTGGAATTCAGAACTGGAGGTCCCTGATTCTGCTGTTCATTTTGACAATTCTCTGTACCAGGTTTTTGAAAGCAATTTGCTGTAGGAGAAGCTCTTGCAGCTGGGCCCGCTTCTGCTTTATCTGTTCTATCTGCCTGTGCTTCTCTATCTCCAGGTTTTGACATTCCTGAGCAGAGTTGGTAGGTAGGCCAATCCACTTGATTTCTTTCTTTTCTTTGCAATTATGTTCATTGCCATCAGCACATTTAAAGCATCATAAACTCTTTGCCTAATGTTCTTCTGATTGTAAGCCTGCGAATCAGCTGCCAAATGGTTATTAAATTGGTGAACTCTGACACCAGCTCATCAGCTACTTCATTATATGACGTTGTGCCTTTTCGCTGAACTTTCTCACACACTTTCACTGAAAAATGTCTGAAGCCTTTTCCATTTTTATCTCCTTTTTTGCTTCGTTTACTTTCTGAAAAATCAGAGTCTAGAAATTCTCTAGCCTATTTCCTATCACCAGGGACCCAGCCAGCAGCTTCTGCTATGTGTGTCTGAGTAACCATTGCTGGTGCAGGGGTGTATGGATTCCCAATCAGAACGCTTCCTGAACTGGTTAGTCTCTGTGGTGTGCTTATAGTCATTTGGGGTCCAACATTCACATTTATTGGTCCTAAGGTTTTTGGTAAAATCTTCGTTGGTGAGTTGGTGCTGGGAACTGGAAATGCAGCAAATGAAATGTTACCTGGTTTTGGGAAGCATGCCTCTCACTCTATACTCTTTTTTTTTTTTTTGTAGAGACACGGTCTCACTTTGTCACCCTCTGTAGAGTGCCACGGCGTCACACACCTCACAACAACCTCCAACTCCTGGGCTTCGGCTATTCCTTTGCCTCAGCCTCCCGAGTAGCTGGGACTACAGGTGCCTGCCACAACGCCCAGCTATTTTTTTGTTGCACTTTGGCCGGGGCTGGGTTTGAACCCGCCACCCCAGTATATGGGGCCAGCGCCCTGCCCACTGAGCCACAGGCGCCGCCTAAGCTTATATACTCTTAACACTAAGTTCTGCACATACACATTCTAATAATAATACTAATTGGCAGCCAGTGGTTTATAGGATAAGAGTACAAAGAAGCCACGCAGAGTGACCACAAAAACTTATTCAGCCATTTGTCTGAGAAAACAGGTGTAACATGTAACTGAAATGCACATCAACTTATCTTGTTTTCCACATCCAAGGTCCCTTCCAGGACATTCCACAGCCAGCCAGACTCTGTTTGCAGAGTCTGCCTCCCATTTAACTAGTTTGCTAATCAGCTCAGAGGGTCTTAAAGGAACATCCCTTCATATGGACTCTGAGAAAGCTCTTTAAACATATGTTAATGGCACTTGAAGTTACATTGAGGCTACACCATATACAATTACGTTGTGCCCATTAAGTGAGAGCACACCAATCCTCCTCCCTCCTCTCCTCTCCCGCCTCCTCACCTTCCCCCCATTTTAAATTGAATTGAGTTTTTTTTTCTTTTTTTTTTGTAGAGACAGAGTCTCACTTTACCGCCTTTGGTAGAGTGCCATGATGTCACAGGACTCACAGCAACCTCTAGCTCTTGGGCTTCCGTGATTCTTCTGCCTTAGCCTCCCGAGCAGCTGGGACTACAGGCGCCCGCCACAACGCCCGGCTATTTTTTGGTTGCAGTTCAGCTGGGGCTGGGTTTGAACCGCCGCCCTCGGTATATGGGGCCGGCGCCCTACTCACTGAGCCACAGGCGCCACCCTGAGTTTTTTTTCTTGTGTCGACATACATTAGTTCCTCTACTGGCTTCGTATTAGAACTGAGTACATTGGGTACTTACTTTTCCATTTTTGTGATAGTTCACTAAGAAGAATGTGTTTCACCTCCATCTGGGTTAATACAAAAGATGTAAAGTCTTCATCTTTTTTATGACTGAATAGTATTCCATGGTAGGCATATACCATGGTTTATTAATCCATTCCTGGGTTGATGGGCACTTAGTTTGTTTCCACATCTTGGCCATTGTAAATTGAACTGCAGTAAATAAGCTAGTACAAATTTCCTTCCATCTAGTGATTTTTGAAAATCTCAGACATTGTAGGTTTCATCTCTAAAGTTCAAGGAGGGTGCCTGGGACCAGTGGCTCATGCCTGTAATCCTAGCACTCCGGGAGGAGGAGGCAGAGGGTCACTTCAGCTCAGGAATTCAAGATCAAACTGAGCAACAGTAAGACTCCATCTCAACTAAAGGTAGAATAATTAGCTGGGCATTGTGGTGGGTGCCTGTAGTCCCAGCTACTCAAGAGGCAGAGCGGGAGGATCACTTAAACCCAGGAGTTTGAGGTTTCTGTAAATGAGGCTTATCCCATGACACTCTAACCTGGGGTAATAGAGTGATACTCTGTCTTTAAAAAAAAAAATTTCAAGGCGGGTATTTAAAAACAGCTTCTAATTCTCTATTTAGAACATGGAATACAGTTATAACTTTTAATATCCTTGGGTAATTCTCACATTCGTGTCACTTCTATGTTGGTTTCAGTTGATTTTTCTGATTCTGGGTCATATTTTGCATGACTGATAATTAAAAAAAGTTTATTAAGACACATCAAGTTTGTATGTGGGAGCACTCACTGATGAGTAACTCAAAGGGGTGGTTAGAACTTGTGCTTATGTTGCATCTTAACAAAAGAATAATAAATTTTTAGAGAAGTGACGAATCAAAGGAGATGGACTTTGAGTTTCTGGACTCCAGTGTGTGAAGGTAAATGTACAGGGGAACTAATGGAAGACAAAATGGCTAGTTAGTGAAGTTTGCTATGTAGATTTCATTCATGCTGTCTCCCACTGAGAAAGGTCTAAAGTTGTCTCTGGTGATTGTGATTAAGTTCTGTCCTTCCTGCTATCAAAGGGATGAAAGAGCCCTTACAAATTTGTGTCATACATTTATAAAAAAAGTAGAAAGAGCAGAGAGCGTTTCTTTTATCTGCTTCTTCTCGATTGGCCTTCAGCTCAAAATAACTCATATGGGAAATTGGCATGTTTTGGGGTGGCATTTTCTGCTACCCTTTATTGACTAACTCCACTAAGTAGGAAGAAAAAATTCATGCGTGGCTGATTGAAAATAGACCGGTGTGGCTCAACGATGGTAGGAAGGAGTAATACTTCCAGGAAGCAGAGCAATGAGTACTGATGGTGACGGTGTTAAGTGGTCTGGACGGCAAAGTGAAATGTTAAGTGGTCTTGATCATATGTAAGAAGGCATGTTGATTACTGAATAATCACAGATTGATGGACTGGTTTGTCGTATTCTAGAAGGAGCAAGATGGCAAGATTATAAGATCATAGACAAAGGTGTTTGGGAAAGTAGCACCTGAATGAATTTATAGAATTAAGCATAAGATGTGTGGATCTTTTTGTCTGAAATCAATGTCTGAAAGATAGCATCTACTGAGGAAGAAACACTGACAATGGTAGAGCCTTACTAGGTTCATTGCCCACTCCTCAAGAGGAAGCCAACACACTGAGACAACAGGGGTTACAGCAGGGAAAAAGTTCAATATCACAGGCACCATGCAAGGAGACAGAAGGAAGTTCTCAATTCATCTCCCTCAGAATTTAAGAGAAAGGGTTTTTTTGTTTTTATTTTTTTTTGTTTTTTTTTCCGGACAGAGTCTGTCGCCCTGGATAGAGGTGCTGTGGTGTCATAGCTCAGTAGCAACCTCAGACTCCTGGCTTCAAGTGATCCTCTTGGCTCAGCCTCTAGAATAGCTGGGACTAGAGGTGCCTGCCACAAGGCATGGTTAGTTTTTCTATTTTTGGTAGAAATGGGGTCTCATTCTTGCTCAGGGAGGTCAAGGGATCCACCCATCTCAGGCTTTTAGAGTGCTAGGATTACAGGTGTGAACATCCTTTTAAAGATGGTTTGATGGGCAAAAGGCTAGGCAATTGAGTCTGCTAATTGGCTGGGATGGGGCAGAACTATAGGAGTATAGCAATTGTCTTCTTTGCTGAGTTGGCTCTTGGGTGGAGGAGGTCACGAGACCTGTTGAGTCAGTTCTTCAACTGGTATGGGCCATTGGTCTGAGTGAGTCAGCTGACTCACTGGAATTCAGGG
Organism: Nycticebus coucang; assembly: GCF_027406575.1. Lineage (NCBI taxonomy): Eukaryota > Metazoa > Chordata > Mammalia > Primates > Lorisidae > Nycticebus > Nycticebus coucang. The sequence continues at coordinate 42,287,752 of NC_069785.1, read as the reverse complement.
TCTGAAAGATGTCTCAAAAGCTAGCCTTAGGTTTTACCGGGTGATGTTATCTTTGGGAGAGATAGAAAAAGCTAAGAATCATATGACCATGACGCCGAGCAGTAAGCAATTATAGGAAAGCAAGCTAGGAACAATGGCTGATTATATATATATATTTCCCCTAGTACAGTTCCCACCTTGTGGCCCTTTATTAATTTTATAAAGGGCAGTTTCAAACACCTGTGTGACTAGATGTGGCAGTCAGCCAGTTCTGTCATTAGCTACCCAGTAAATACAATGGGCCCAGCCATGAGCACAGCCATGGTAATAGGTATGGAAGCTGTTTGGGAGCCCTGCTGCAGCTAAGCTAGCTGCTGCTGCCACCGAAGGTCTAACTTATCAACAGTAAGGACTGAATCTGAGTCCTCAATATGGTACCATCCTCAAAGGAGAACTACCAATCACTTGGTTACAAATTCATTAAATCAGATCCCTTCCACCCTGTGGAGGACAGCAATTCATGCTTCTTTTTTTGGGGGGGGGATGGAGTCTCACTGTGTTGCCCTTGGTAGAGTGCCATGGTGTCATAGCTCACAGTAACCTCAGACTCCTGGGCTTAAGCCATTCTCTTGCCTCAGCCTCCCAAGCAGCTGGGACTACAGGCACTCCCCACAATGCCCAGCTATTTTTTGTCATTGTTGTTTAGCTGGCCTGGGCCAGGTTCAAACCTGCCAGCCTTGATGTATGAGGTTGATGTATAACCACTGTGATATAGGCGCCAGCCAATTCATGCTTTTTAGGACTGACTTGTATCACAGGTCTGGGTCTGCCTTCAGGGGCCTCATATATCAGCTCCTAAGACTATGATAAATATTTACATCTCCTCAGCAAATACCTTTACTATCGTACAGACCACATTGCATTCTGGCTCCGTGTGTTCTTTCTTCATACAAAACTTCTCGAGGGGAGACTCCAGGTCTTATTCTTCATGAGTTCCCCATTCCTACTACAGGGCCAGACCACACGGCATAAACTTTATAAGTATTTGGTGAGTCAATGAATGAATAAAAAACTCATACAAATACCCAGATGAGGGATATAAGAGCATATGATTAGTAATTTGGTAATTTTTTAATTGGAGACACCAGATATTGTGAATTTTACATTTTTGGGTGCTGGTTAATTTTGGATTCCCATAAATAGTTTTGAGCTTTGTTCTGGGGTACAGTTAAGTTACTTAAAAACAGTTTGATCCCTGTTAAGCATAGTTCTTGCTTTTTTTGGGGGGGGGCAGTTTTTGGCAGGGGCTGGGTTTGAACCCACCACCTCTGGCATATGGGGTGGGCGTCCTACTCTTTTGAGCCACAGGTGCCCCCCTTTTTTTTAAGCTCACAGCTCACAGCAACCTCCAACTCTTAAGTGATTCTCTTGCCTAAGCCTCCCGAGTAGCTGGGACTACAAGCATCTGCCACAACACCCAGCTATTTTCTGTTGCAGTTGTCATTGTTGTGTTTTAGCAGGCCCGGGGCCAAGTTCAAACCTGCTAGCTCCTGGCACCCTAGCTACTGAGCTACAGGCGTTGAGCCAGGTCTTGCTAATTTTTTTATTATTGTTAAATGACTGTTTTATTTTTGAAGATTTTTTAAAAATTTCAGATTAATATGAGGGTACAAATAATCAGGTTACAGTGTTTGTGCTGTTAAGTAAAGTTCCTGTTTTAGTAGTGTCTTGCACCCAGGAGATGTGCCATATACCCTTACATTGTGCTCATTAGGTGGGAACACACTGATCTCCCTCCCCCCTTTCTTCCCTTCTCCCCCCAACTTGAATTGAATTGAGTTTTTCTCTCGTGTGGATGTGTATTAGTTTGCCAACTAGCTTAATAGGTCTTACTTTTGAGATTTGTTAGATGGGACCGAGCAGTGTTTAAACTAGGGCTAATGAATCCTCACTACTGATGCAAGACACTTCTGAGAACTGTCTCCAATTCTCCATAAATTATGAAGTTTTCCAGTCTGGCTAGTGGGGACAGGCCCTGTTCAGGCTGTCTGTGACTAGTGGCTACTCTTCCCTCCTATTGTTCTGGGTGGTTCTTTGCTTGATCTCAAGTAGTTTTATCACACTTAGACAATGAATCGTACTCTGTTGAACCTTCAAGAGGGGGCCTTTGCAGATTTTCAGAATTCTTTGTGTATCTTTTCCCTCTCCAGTACTCTGTCCTGAGTACTTTAGCCACCTTGGTTACCTCAAAGTCGTAGATGTCCCCTTAGCTCAGAGTCTGCACGGTTTCTCCCTCTCTGCAGTATATCTTGGAAACTCTCAGGGATTAACTAGGTGATCATGGGGACTCAGCCCATTCGTTTTTTTGTCTCTCAGAAATCACTGTCTTTTTTGGCCTGATGTCTACTGTCCTTAAACTCTTTTTTCCTTTTTTTTTTTTTCCCTGTTTATTTGGTTGTTTTCAGGCAAGAGGGTAAATTTGGTCCTTGCTACTCCATGTTTGCTGGGAAGGAAAGTTGCGTATGTACTTTAAATATATTTTTGTTCAAACCATGGAGCTGCAGATTAAAATTTTTTCATTTTGGGGAAAATGTCTACCATATATCCTATATGCAAAGCCAGTCCTCTCTGGTAAACCCATCAGCCAATATCAGAAAATATCTAATTTTGTTTTTCCATTCACATAAGTGTGGTTAATATGTATCCTGTGTCAACCATGGGACTTTGGGATTTGAATGATTAAATGAAGAGGGCACAGGACTGCCCACTTTGAATCTTCTCAATGAAGTTCTCTAGGCTTTGCTCTCTTGAGGACTTCCTCAAGCAGAAGGTTCTCAAGTAGTCCTTTTATTTGTTTTTTTACACCTCAGAGCAAGGTGCCAGAGTAGGATTCAGAATGAGGGAGACAGGGGAACTGAGAAAGTGAGAAAGTGAAGGTCAGGAAGGAGAAAGGGCAGACCTAAGGCTTTGGGTCCATCATTATAAGGAGAGGGAACACCAAGGAGGTGGCTTTGGAAATTGATTCCCTGAAAATGATCTGTGCCCACCTACCTTCTAGAAAGTCTTCACATCCTTAACAAGTGTGAGAAGCTACTGCTGGAGCCACTGCTGCTTCCTTCCTTGTAATAGGAGGGAGAAGTAAAGAGAGAAGCAGGCAGGGGTAGGTAAGTTGGGGCCTTGACACCTTGAAGGTAAGGAAATTTCTTTCTGAGGGCTTTGGTTTTCTTCTTGAAGAGTGAATTTTTCTGTCCACTGAAAATGGGGGTGGTGGCATGGAGAGGATCAGATGTTTGAGGAAGGTGGAGAAAATATGAAATAGTTATTATGAAGAGTGGAAACTAGTAACTAGAATGAAAACTAGCTAGGCAGATTTGCGGGTGCAGTTGAGGTGAGTATTCGTCATGATTGCTGAGCATCAGTCTGCTTAGCTGTGTGATTTTTTTCAGCAATTTTTTTTTTTTTTTTTTTTTTGTAGAGACAGAGTCTCACTGTACCGCCCTCTGGTAGAGTGCCGTGGCGTCACACAGCTCACAGCAACCTCTAACTCTTGGGCTTACGTGATTCTCTTGCCTCAGCCTCCCGAGCAGCTGGGACTACAGGCGCCCGCCACAGCGCCCGGCTATTTTTCCGTTGCAGTTTGGCCGGGGCTGGGTTTGAACCCGCCACCCTCGGCATATGGGGCCGGCGCCCTACTCACTGAGCCACAGGCGCCGCCCCTTTTTCAGCAATATTGAAGTTCTTGTTTGTTTGATGTTAGTGTGAATTTGGTAAAATGTGGATCTTTTCTCTATGTTGAGATATAACATGAATAACCACACAGAGGCCTGATAATAATTATAAGAGAAATTTATCAAGGTCCTTCCAGGCTCTCCTGCACAGAGTGGCTTTGGATGGCCAGACATTTACATAGCACACAGTAGCTTTCTTGGGTTTCTCCTCTTCCTGGCGAATTGAGTTACAATTTCTTAAGCATAAACACCTGCACACCTCAAGTTACAATCATTACTATAAACAGGGTAAGAGTGGAAATGAGGAGGAATGCCTGTTTTTACTATCCCCAGGTAAATGGGATCTTGATACATGGCATGGCATGCCAGCGAGCTTGCTATTGCCCCTATGTATTATCGAAGGATAAGATAACGCCACCACAGAATAAAAAATCAGAAACTCTCTAGACAACAGGTGACGGTTGTAAACCAATGTGTCCTCTTTCCTAAATCATTCACCTGCTTTCCTGCTCTGTCATGCACTGGGAAAAGGAATGAGTCAAAGGAGGGTAGGAGGTGCGGCATATAAATCTCTTGTGAAATGTCTCTTTCACAATTGGCTGAAGCTGGAATATTACCTAAATATCATAGTATGGGATATGCTATGTATCAGAAAAATCTAAAATTCTGCCAGTCAAATCAATCAATATCTGTCTAACATTGTCATTCTAAAAGTTTCCAAAACACCATAGCCATGGAAGGTTGAGTTTTCTCATGGTAACAAACTATACCAAGTTACAGATACACATATATATTTTTGTTTGTTTGTTTGCCTTAGAGATAGGGTCTTGCTCTTTTGCCCAGGCTAGAGGGCAATGGTGTGATCACAGCTCACTGCAACCTCAAACTCTTGGGCTCAAGCAATCCTCCCACCTTGGCCTCCCAGAGTGCTGGGATTACAGGCATGAGCCACCATGCCCAGCCTCAAGTACTATTTTTAAAACATACAGCACACATACTTATACACTGAAGGTAAGTTCACAAATAGGTGGCACAAATAGGAGAAATGACCTGAATTCCCAAGTGAGTGTTAATATAGTTCTATTTTAAAACATCTCCATGGAAAGAAACCATTTGTTGAATTTTGCAGGATAAACACGGATGCTTTGACTGGCTTTCACATGCCTCGCAGCATGCTTCTAAGCCATACGTGTCCAGGGCCATAACATTAATAAAGTGGACAGATCTGCTGAAACTCAAAGGATATTGAAAATGCTTTAAGTTCCACATTCCAAAGTCAGGGCTAGAGAGGCTGGCTGGATTACCCGCTGATGTGGGTTTCCTGCTGTTGGTTTGGGCCACTCTAGGTATGAGGTGATGTTTTAGATCACCGCTGGTTTCTTCCAGTCTTCGGGGCCTGGCAACATAAAGAACAAATCCAGTTGATACATCAGCTGCTATGCCTCATCTGCCTTCCTGTGGGGTTGTGTAAGCCTGTAAGAATGGGACCCAGAAATCCCCAAATAGGGCCCACTCCCTGATGCCCACCTACCCACCCCTCCACACTCTAACATCAGTGATCACGTTCAGGCAAAGTGTTTGAAGCTCCAGTCCCAGATACCAGTCTCTCCCTTTGCAAGACATGAAAGAGGGAGCAGATTTTTTTTTTTTTTTTTAGGTCCAGATACCTGCTGATCACACACAAAATTGGCTAGAAGAACCCAGGTTAGTTGCTCAGAAGCAACTAAGATGCTGGACTCTCTTTTGAGCCAAGGCAGGACTTCTGCTCATGCTCAGGAGGAAGGGTTCCCTTGTCCTCCCCATGGCTCATTGTTCCAAAAGAGACCAGGGCTCTCTCATCCTGGCTGTGTGATAACGAAGGGACATAGTTACCAGACAAGCCAGGACCCTGATAAGCAGCCAAAGGCCAGAGAGACTAAACACTACTTTGACATGAAGAGAAAAAGGAACTCTGGAGCAAAGATCCAAATTAGGTCCTAGTCACTGCCTCCCCTTCCAGAGTTTATCTTGACTGTCTTCTATCTCTTCCACAACTCCCATGTCTCATTTGGGTTTCTGCTCCAAATCTCATGAAGTAATTGGGGTTGGGAGGTGGGTCTCAATAACAGGAATGGACCAAAATAAAAGCACCTGCTGATTTGCCTCCAGCTCTGACACAGACTGTTTGGTCCTAGAAAAATCTCTTTCCTTTTCTGATAAAATGGCCTGATCAGTGGTTTTCAGACCATGTCCCTAAAGAGGTGGCAGTAAAAGGGAGGCTGAGCTGACTCTGTACCCCTACACCTGTGCCCCCCAGAGTAGATGCTTTCTACCTGTTCTATATATTGTGTTTCCACACAGGGTTCTTTGAAGAAAGGGTCCTGGGACCATAATATTTGAAAATTGCTTCTAGTAAATGATAAGGCCCCTTCTAGTCTAAGATACTTGGTCTTCTGAAGCCCAGCTCAAGTCATTCTTCCTCTAGGAAGCCCTCCTGGTCACCTAATCCTAGGTACTTGAACTCTAGCAAAAATGATGATGCCAGGCCATCAGTGACATCAGTGACCCATCCAAAGACTGGGGACCCTGACCTGAGGAGCAGCTTCAGACCACACACTCCCAAAAAGAGCAGGTCTGAATTCCTGCCTTAATTGGATTCTACTCAATCTCTTCCATCCCTTGGCACCTTTCCTGGTAGGGCCTCTCCATACACTGAGGCCTTAAAGAGGCACGCTCCTGAAGCCTGAGAACCCAATCAGCCAGGATGCCCCAGGGCAGCAGGCATCTCAGCAGATTCTAGAGGGAAGCAAAGGGAGATGGGGAGGACTCGGGGTTTTTTCAGACTATAGCTTTCTCTGGAGATGGGGATTTACTTAGAGACACCAGAGAAGGCAGGCTGGAGCAGGGTGCTAGGGGTGAAGGACCAAGACAGCCATAAGCTAGTGTCCCTGGGACAGGTAGCCAGGAGGAGACTGGGAGCTGTGGGGGTGGAATGAGTCATAAAACCACTCTGTCATTTATCAGGGTAAGTCAATTAACCTTACTTAGTCTCAATGTCTTTACCTGTAATTTGGGGGCAAAAGATCCTGACCAACTGCAGGCTACCCTGTAGTGAAGTAGTGAGAATCCAAGAAGACTGAAAAGGTACAGGGAAGTAAAGGATTATTATTGTTCAGTAACAGGGGAGAGCACCGCAGCCTGCTTCCAAAGGGGGACTGTCCTGCAATTTAGGAATGCTCTAAGGCTGACCATCCCTCCTTCTCTTGCTCCACTCCCAGAAACCATCTGTGCCCAGCTTGGAGAATTTCTACTTAGATTGGTGAGTGTGAGGAGAGCAGGGCAGACGGGGGCCCCAGCCTAATCCCGGCCCGGAAAAGCTTCCCAAAGACAGGGGAGAGTCCCGATGAGCCCATGAAAGGGGTGAGACTCAGAGGCTGCATAGATTCCTGAGGGCCCTCTGGTCAGTGAGGTACCCCATCAGGATACCAGTGATGGGGTCCTTAGTCTCACTGAACTTCTTGTCACTTGGGATGAATGAGGGTCAGGTCAGCCTCCCCTGATACCTGGAGCTACAAATCTGGCCTTCCTCCTTTCTAGAGGAGGGATCATGGTTGGGACTGTGGGCAAACAAGGCCTCAGTAGGTCACAAGCAAGTCCCCTGCCAAGACCCTCCCTACGGAATCCTCCAGATGTGAGGAGTAAGCAGCACCCAAATCAAGGCTGGAGCCTCTGGCATGGTTTAAAGTCCATAGCTGGAGGGAGAGACCTCTCCATGTAGACAAGGAGAAAGAGCTTTAGGGTCCAGCCTGCTGCTGCTCTGCCTTATCATCTGGACAGGGCTCCGAGCCCCAGGCCTGGCCTTCCAGGGCCTCCCTTAGCTGCTATAGCCAGATGTGTGGGTACTGTGCCTGAGCAGCCAGACATCAGGCAGATCTGGCCGGCTGTTGGGCACCATCACGGGGCTGCCACCCCCCACGCCCCCATGGCCCTTCCAGGACAAGCTGCTGTGGTGGGAGGTGGGCAATAATGGGTCGTACACCGTCTCCTTCAGCGCCAGCCACAGGGTATCCCGCTTCCCATTCATCTGGCCCCGCTCAGGTACTGGCTGCCCAGTGTCATCCAGGTCCTCTGGGGAGACACCCACGGAATCTGGTACACGGGCACTGGGCTCAGAGGTGCTTAGGCAGGTCTCATCGGAGACGCTCAGCCCCTCCAGGGTGCTGGCTGAGGAGCAGAGACCATCAGGAGGCTCTGCAGCCTTGGGCTTGGGCGAGTGGGCTGGGGCTTCTGGTGAGGCCTGCCGGGGCTCAGCTTCCTGCCCTTGGGAGTCCTGCCTGGTCCGGGTTTTGGGGCTGGGGCCAGCCTGCTTATAGGGGGAGGAGGTCTGCAGGGCTGGGCATTGGCTGAAGACTGCCTGGTGGTCCAGGAGCAGCTCCCTTGGGGAAGTAGGGGCTGGTGGGGGCCGGGAGCAGCAGGGACCATCATGCATCTGTAGGTCCTCAGATAGTACTGAGGGTCGGTGGGACAGCTTGCTGGTGGCTGTGCTGGTGTCAAAGCTGGGGCTCCGGCGTCGTGCCAGGGGCTGTAGCTCATATTGCTCTGAGCAGGACCCAGGCACCATCCCCATTGGCCCTAGACGTGGGTGGCCTGCCTTCTCCCCACCAGGCTCCCCAGTACCAGCGTCCCATGGCAGGTGGGCGCAGGGCCAGAGGATCTGTCCACAGTTCTTCTCTGGCCCAAAGAAACAGCACAGAGATTGGAAGAAGAAGCTGGCAAAGGCACAGCTGATGCACTTGACCATCATGAGAGTGATGCCCAGCTTGCGATAGAGTAGCACTGTGGTAGGCAGCATGAGCACGCCAGCTGCAAACAGGGCTGCAGTCCCCATTGCTGTGGCGCAGCTGGTCTGGCGCAGGGAGAAGGCCACACGGCTCAGGCGGTCAGGGTGTGGGCACAGGTGATAGGAGATGCAGTAGTTGATGGTGAAGTCCACTGAGAGGCCCATAGAGGCAAAGAGAAAGAAAGCCTCGGCAGTGTTAAGCTGCCACTCAAGCAAAACCGTGAGCCCAACGGACAGCAGTACAGTGCCTGCCACAGCTGCTACAGAGAAGAGGCTGAGTGGAACATTCCAGGTGCCCAGCAGCAGTGTGGCAAAGGCCAGTGCCAGAGCCAGGCCCAGCACGATGGGAGGCTCAGTAGTCAGGCTGTGCTGCAGGCTGAACAGCTCCAGACGGCTAGTGAACCAACCACCCCGGAGGCCTGGGGGTGCTGTGCCCAGCTCTGCTGCCAGCCAGTGGCTGACCTCATTGTAGAAGCGATGGGTCTCGCTGTAGTCTGGACTATACAGGTAGGTGGTCTGGAATTGCAGAACCAGGGCAGCCAGGCTGCCTTGGGTGTCAAAACGGGGTCCCAGGTCAAGGGTGCCATTGGGGCCTTGCTCCAGGGCCATCATCTTTAGGCAGTGCAAGAAGAGCTGTGGGGCCCAGGGGAAGTCTGAATGACCACAGCAGAGGTTAGGCCCCAGGCGGCTGCAGCTGGGGCTCTCCATCCAGTGCTGCAGAGTCTCCATGAAACACAGTGTGGGCCCACTCTCAGGCTGGGTGCCAAAAAAGCTCTGATTCTGGGCCTGGTGGCAAAGTGCCAGCAGCCAGCGCTGGGCCTCAGGGCTGCTGGCTGAGAAGGTAGGGTCACTCACCAGGGAGCTGTTGCTGAGGGGATCCAGGGGATCGCCAGTGTCCACAGGCAGGACACCCCACACCAAAACTACAGGCATGCGGATGGCCCTGTCCTCGGGCGGCTGCTCGAACAGAAACTGCTGGCGGTACTCTGCGTCATAACGCTCGAAGGGGTGGCTCCGCTGGAAGACCTGGCCAATGGAGGGGTGTAGAGTGGGCAGCTGCAGGCGGGGGCTGACGCCGGAGATATAGGCGCCCCCTGTCGCCAGCGCTGCGAACCAGCAGATCCAGATGTAGCGGAACTTGATGACGCCACAGGGCAGTAGGCGCTGGAAGAGCAGGCGCGAGGTGATGGTCACCGCCCTTCGAAGGATGCGGAGCCGCCGGTGCAGCCCCCGCGCCAGCCGCCGGGGCGCGCTGCCGCCCCACGGACCCTGCTCCTGGGGCACACAACAGCGTGCCAGATAGCGATCGTAGAGCACAGCAGAGGCGGGCAGCCAGGCCAGCGTGAGTGCCAGGTGCACCAGCACAGCCGTGCCCATGTACACGGCAAAGCAGCGCACGGCTGGCAGGCGGCTCAGGTAGCTGGCGTAGAAGGCCACGCTCGTTGTGAGGCCGGAGACCAGCAGCAGGTAGCCAAAGTGGTGCATGGTGCGGCCCACTCGAAGTGCTAGCCCCCCGGAGGGCAGCTGGCGCTTGCTGAGGCGCCATAGGTCGAAGAAGATGAGCGTGTGGTTGGTGCAGACGCTGCTGAGCAGGATGACGGCCGCCAGATTGACAAAGGGGAAGAAGGCCATGCGGAAGACCACTTGGTAAAGAAAGAAGGCAACCAGCAGGGAGCCCAGCACCCCCAGCAGCACCATGAGCGCAATGAAGAGTGAGCGCAGGTAGAGGGCGATGCCGAGGACAATGGCACCCAGGGCCAGCAAGGGGTACACCGTATCCTGGACCAGGTAGTACTTCAGCAGTTCCTGCTTGACTCCCAGGTCCATGCCAGTGACATAAGTGTAGTTGTCAGCGAGCTCCAAGGGAGTGGTTAGCCGGTCCAGGTAAATGGTCAGCATGGGAGCACCCTTTGGGGTGGGCAGGAAGAGCAGGCTGTATTTGAGGGAGGGCACCTGGTAGTCAGCAGTCTGGGGACTCAGAAAGTCCCTGTCAAGCAGAAAGTGCAAGAGTTGGTAGATGGCACTGCTCTGGGAGCACTTTGTGGGAACCTCAGCACAAAATGGGGGCTTGTCCTGCCCAGTTCCCAGACAGGCGGGCACCAGGGTGTGTCGGTGGTAGTAGACTGCACAGACCCGAAGCAGGGCCAGTATGCGGGCAGCATCAGCTTCAGTAGTGTCCAGGCAGGAGGAGCGATTGGAGAGCACAGCTACATAGTTGCCCACGGACCAGCTGGGGCAGCATTCCTTGGTTGCTGTATGCTGGCACAGAGCCCCAAAGTGGGCATGGGAGCGGATCTGCAGAGAAGAGAGACACACACAAGAGAAGAGAGCTCAGGGGTGACCCAAGGAGCCCCAGCCCTGTCTGAGGCCCTTTCACTTCCTTTCAGGCTGCCAGGCAGAGAGGGATTCTGACAGCCCAGCAGAACTGGCCTGTCTCAAAGCTGGCCTTTGGTGCATGGATTAGGTGCCAGCAGCTACATCTCGACTCCATCAGAGAGGAGCCTCAGGATACTGCCCAAGACCTCAGCCTAAGAGGCCCTTTCCTAAGGGCCCCTGTAGGTCACAAACCCCAACTCTGCACTGCTTAAGCCAGGAGTGGGAATGGAGGTGGCAGCCACGGATAGAATGGGGCCAAGGGTCCGAGGAGGTGGAAGCAAGCAATAGGAAAAGTAGGCCCATAGTTGGGCCATGCATGGGCTAAAACACTCCAGAATCAGGGTTACTGCCAAACCTCAGTCCCCTGCCTCTGTCCACTGGGCTGCTTAAGCCCTCTTAGGGCCCGGGTTGTTTCTTTTTCAGAGTTCATGCCTCCTTTTCTCTCCCTTCCTGTCCTTGACAACATGGCAGATGACATAATACAGAAAGCATCAGCCTGGGAGTCAGAGGTCCTGCTCTGCTAGTAACAGTCTGTATGACCTTGGTCCTAAGATCATGGTGACAACACAGTAACATTTACTGAGATATTACTATTACTAGTCATGCTATATTTTCCCAAATTCTATCTTGTTTAATTGTCACAACATCCCTGTGAGGAAAGTACCATTATCATCCCTATTTAGCATATGTGAATACCGAAGCACTGAGACATTAAAAAACATGTCTGAGTCCAGGCATGGTGACTCACACCTATAATCCTAGTACTCTAGGAGGCCAAGACAGGAGGATCACTTGATCTCAGGAGTTTGAGCCTGAGCAAGAGTGAGACCTGGTCTCTACTAAAATAGAAAATAATTAGCCAGCTCGGTGCCTGTGGTTCAAGCAGCTAAGGCGCCAGCCACATACACCAGAGCTAGTGGGTTCAAATCCAGCCCAGGCCTGCCAAACAACAATGACAACTACAACCAAAAAATAGCCAGTGGAGGGCGGCGCCTGTGACTCAAGGAGTAGGGTGCCGGTCCCATATGCCGGAGGTGGCGGGTTCAAACCTAGCCCTGGCCAAAAAAAAATAGCCAGTGGTTGTGGTGGGCGCCTGTAGTCCCAGCTACTTGGGCGGCTGAGGCAAGAGAATCGCTTAAGCCTAGGAATTGGAGGTTGCTGTGAGCTTGATGCTATGGCACTCTGCCCAGGGTGACAGCTTGTGGCTCTGTCTCAAAAAAAAAAAAAAAAATTAGCCAAGCATGGTGGGCACCTGTAGTCCCAGGTATTTGGGACACTGAGGCAGGAAGATCACTTGAACCCAAGAGTTTGAGGTTGCTGTGAGCTAGGATGACACTACAGCACTCTAACAGAGTGAGATTCTGTCTCAAAATAATAAAAATAAAAAAACACATCTGGGCTGGATGCAGTGGCTCATGCCTGTACTTTTAGCACTTTGGGAGGCTGAGACAGGAGGATTGCTTGAGGTCAGGAGTTTGAGAGTGGTCTGAGCAAGAGTAAGACTCTGTCTCTACAAAAAATAGAAAAATTAGCTGGGCGTGGTGGTTGTGTGCCTGTAGTCCTGGCTGCTTGCTTAAGCCCAGTAGTTTGGGGTTGCAGTGAACGGTGATGATGCGACTGGACTGTAGCTGGGGCAACAGAGTGAGACCATGTCTCAAAACAAAAAACAAAACAAAACAACAATAAAAAAAAAAAAAGCATATCTGAAGTTACATAGCAAGGGAACTTTAGAGCTGGCTTTAAATTCAGGCATCTGACTACAGAACACATATTCTTTTCTTTTCTTTTCTTTTAGGATAGAAAAAAGCAAAAAGTTGGGCGGCGCCTGTGGCTCAGTCGGTAAGGCGCCGGCCCCATATACCGAGGGTGGTGGGTTCAAACCCGGCCCCGGCCAAACTGCAACCAAAAAATAGCTGGGCGTTGTGGCGGGTGCCTGTAGTCCTAGCTACTCGGGAGGCTGAGGCAAGAGAATCGCTTAAGCCGAGGAGTTGGAGGTTGCTGTGAGCTGTGTGATGCCATGGCACTCTACCGAGGGCCATAAAGTGAGACTCTGTCTCTACAAAAAAAAAAAAAAAAAAAAGAAGAAGCAAAAAGTTTATTTTATTTTCTCCGACAGAGAAAAGAGCTTGGCACACAAAAGAAAGAAGTGCTGCCCCAGAACACGTATTCTTACCCAGTATCTTTTGGTAATTTGGATATCCTCATGTGAAGTGGGAGCTTGGGCTACTGAGTGGTTTCACACTGTTTTTAGCAGCAAATCTTTCTTTAGATGGTACAAGATATAGTTTTCCAGTGAGCATAACTGGATTGTCCCTGCTTGGGTTGATGGGGGCTGGGGCTTTGAAGCCCACACTGTCCCCTCCCAGGGCCAAGGCCTTCTTAATAGCTCTTCAGACACTTTTTAAGGACCTTTTGAAAATCCCCTGAGCTTTCTTCCAGCACGTGTGTCTTGGTTTTTCTAAAAACAGCCCACTTTTCCCACCCCATCCTGGAGCCTCTTACAGGGTTGGAATAATTTTCTAACTGGAGAATGTTCTTCCTCAGTCTACTTGGAAGTCCTGGCTCAGATCCCTCATGTCATTAGTTCCTCCCAAGTCCCTGATGCCTCCTAGCCAGCTCACCTGGTCCTGTTCCATGCGACACATGGAGTGGATGGCATGCAGGTTCCACAGGCTGCCCTCTGAGGTGGCCATGAACACCAGCTGTGCATAGCTCTTCTCTGCAACACAAACCCCTGGAGCTCAGCCTTTTGGCCCCAGGCCTTGGGCCCACCGAAAAGAAGATGTTTATCCAGGATTATATAAGGTTCAGGTTCTCTGGAACCCCAAACCTGTGCTTGGCTGCCCGATTCTGACCCCCTCCCTTTCACCTTCACCTTGACCCTACCTGGCTGGAGCACTCAAGTCCTGTCTCATCTTCCACCTATAATTCCACTTCCTTGGCTTGAACATGGCCAGCTGGCCACCTTCCCTTTCTATCTGTCCAATTTGTTCTGGGACTGTCTGTACTGTTGTGCTAGGTGGGGTAGGGACTATTGTTAAAGCCAGAATTTGGCAGGCTGCAGCTTACCAGGAGGGCCACAGAAGAAGCTCTCCTGCCCTCTGTCCTCCAGGGGCTCCACCATCCTCCGAGGCCGGACAATGCCTTCCTGGGGTGCAGAGCTCAGAGAGCTGTGGGAGCTTGAGCTGAGGTAAAGAGAATATCTATACCAAGTACCATTAGAGGTGGAATGCTCAGAGGAGGCCAGAGATTAGTCCCCAGGGAGCCCCAGAAAAACCCTCCAACTTGCCTTGGGGGAGGTCACCCTGTATCCCCTCCCTGGAGATCTTGTTCTTCTTTTTCCCACCCACAGTAGAAATCTGAGAGCCTGTTACCTGTTCAGCTCTAGTTCTGGGGAAAAGGAAAGCAGCTTCCTGGGCCCTGTAAGAGCCTGCAGTGCTCTCCAGACCACTAACTTGCGCCCAATGTCCGTGTCCCGAGGCTCAAAGCCCTGTAGGGAGGAGGGCAGAGAAGAGCAGGTGGGCAAGGAAGGAATTGTCCATTGGGACCTTCTCAGCTCTGCCTTTGGTTCCTTGAAGTGGGAGGGCAAGCCCATCTGTCTGGATTTTAGAATGTGACCTCTAAACCACCTCCCCAGCACTCTCTAGAGGTTAAGAGCTCCCATTGCTACCCTGCCCCAAGCTAGGCCACTCCAACTTTCTATCCCAGAATAAGCTGAAGTGGCCAAGCCTGGGGCCCCCATCCCTCCTTTTGGCCCCTCACCAGCAGAGGGTTGGAGAAGTCAGGCAGCCGGCCCCCCAAAAGTCCAGCCAGGGTGCAGAGGAGGACAACAGCCAGACATAGTAGCAGCATGGCCACTGGCCACTCAGCAATCAGCTGGGCATAGCTGGGAAAGAGGGAGGGAGCCCACATGAGTTGGTGTTGGGTATGATAGCAGGGCCTGGTGAGCTTAGGGTCCACCAGAAAGGTAGGTAGAGCAGAGAACACATGGAGTAGGGTTAATCTGGCCAGTCTGGTCACTCTAGCAGTCCAGGGAAGGCCCAATCGTACCTCTTTGGCATCTGGAAGGCCCGGTCCTGCCTGTAGAAGATAAGAAAAGATGCTTGCCAGTGTCTTCTTGTGGGGCAGGAGTGTGCAGGGGGAGTGGGCAGGTGAGGAATCAAAGAAAATGGCATTAACCTTGTTAGAGCTTTCCTACTCCCACATTCCAGTACTTACTTCCGGAGTACCATCTAGACAGAGGACATCCAGGCTGCCTCCTAAAAAAGGAGTCTAGAGCCCTGGGGGTCTGCCCCACTTTCAAACCCTGCATACCTTCCAGTGGCAGACAGGCTGCTGGACCCCTCCTTACCTGAGGCTGACCACATGGTGCTGCAGAGAGGGTGGCTTCCAGACCCCATCATGCTGTGAGAAGGTTGGGGAAGGGCTGAGACTGGAGCCCTGGGAGCAAAGAGCTGTCTGGTCCCCAAGTCCTGGCAGGGAATTGTTCCCCTGGTATTCCTGTGGTGCCTGAGGATAGATGAAGTGGGCAGGGACCAAGGGGCTGGAGAGACCCACAGGCTGGAGAATGGAAGTTGTTGTTGGGGGTCCTGAACAGCTGGAACGGTCCTCAAGGGGGCAGCTGTGGAGGGAGCAGCTTCTCTCCCGGCTTGCCTCAGGGGCCACAGCCTTGGTCTGGATGCTAAGAAGAGAGGAGGCAGGGAAAATTGGGGTATAGGACCATGGTGGGCCATCCCATGCCCCAGCATTGTTCAGTAAGACAAGATAAGGCCACAGGGCTCAGGGTTGATTTATTATTAGTCCTGAGGAAGAGGTAAAGAGGGTGGGGCTCAAAGCTTGCACCCTCAGCCCACCTCCTGGAGTCCATTCTCTCATTCACTCATTTACCCACGCTCTCAAAAAACATTATTGGACTAGGTGCTATGGCCTGTAATCCCAGCACCCCGGGAGGCCAAGGTCGATAGATCCTTTGAGCTGAGGTATTTGAGACTAGTCTGAGCAAGAATGAGACCACGTCTCTAAAAAATAGCTGGAGGTTGTGGCAGGTGCCTGTATTCCCAGCTACTCAGGAGGCTGAGGCAAGAGGATCGCTTGAGCCCGAGAGTTTGAAGTGACTGTGAGCTGTGATGCAATAGCACTCTACTGAAGGTGAAAGAGTGAGCCTCTGTCTCAAAAACAAAAAGCAAAAGCCATCACTAGGCAGCCTGCTACCTGCCACGCCCTGAGCTAGACATTGAGTGTACTTTTACATATGTGATCCTATTTACTCCTTAAAAAAATCCTACAAGGGGAGTATTTATTTTAAAGATTTGAAAACAGGTTCAGTGAGAGGTAAAGAGCTGGAGCATGCACTAGTTCTTCCAACTTGTAGTCCTGTGCTCTTCTGCTGCAGTCATCTGTTCCTTCTCTTGACAGACCTCTAGTGCATACCTGCTACATTGTAGTTCTCATCTTATAGCCTTTGAACTTTCTCTTCCCACTGCCTGTGATGCTCCTTCTCCAGATAATTGCATTTTTTTTTCCCTGAGACAGGTTCTCACTCTGTCACACAGGCTAGGAGGCAGTGGTGCCATCATGGCTCATTGCAACCTCAAAGTCCTGGGCTCAGTGACCCCTGCCTCAGACTCCTGAGTAGCTAGAAGTACAGGTGTGTGCCACCATGCCTGGCTTATTTTTCTAGAAATGGGCAGGTCTTGCTATGGTATTTAGGCTGGTCTTGAGCCCTGAGTCTCAAATGATCCTCTTGCCTCAGCCTCCCAAGTACTGGGATTACAGGTGTGAGCCACTGCATTTGGCCCATGGCCCTCTTTTTGATTCTGGTCTTGGTTCAACTGTTATCTCCTTGGAGAAGCCTTCCTTGACTACTCTCACTAAAACAGTCACCCACCAGCTCTCTATCTTCTTATTTTGCTTTATACTTTTTCAGGGCATTTGCCGCAACCAGATACTATGTTCCATAGTTGTCATGTTTATCGCCTGCGTTTCATATGGAATGTGAGTGCCAGGGGCCAGGTACCTTTGTTCATCTCCAGTGCCTTGCACACAGGAGGCGCTCTAGAAATGTTTGTTGAATGCTAGGCTGGCTGCTAATAGTGATGCTAAGACCAGTCCATGCCTTGTACGCACTCACAGCAGTTGGGAGATGTTGGCAGTCCCACATGCTGAGTGCTATGAGAGAGGAAGTCACAGTGTGCTGAGGGAGCCCAACTCTGACGGGGTGGAGGTAGTCAGAGAAAGTGTGCAAATGCAATTGCTGCCTTTCTACCAACCCTGTCGTGGGCCATGCATGGAGCAGAAGATTTGCTTTGCAAGTGTGTGCACAGTTGGGAGAGGGAGCTGGGATCTCCCTCAAGGAACTTGCCCAGAAAGAGTAACCAATAGATTCCTGTCCCAGAATTATGCATCAGGCCGATACTCTGAGCACGGACCCAGCCCCACTCCTAGGGTGTAGGGTGAGGTGGAATCTCAGTCCAGGGGCAGGATTGCCAAATCCAGGACAGGAAATGATGGCCACAGAACAGAATGTCCAAGGGTGTGGAGGGTTCCCAGAGTGGTTCAGTGCTAGGCAACCCTGGCAGAGCCCTGTCTCCTTCCTCCTGACCATTTGCCTGGTTCACTGGAACTCCAGAGTTTGTATAGCTTCCATGGGAGAGCCAGATCTGTGTGAGCCAACCCTGAATTCCAGTCCTGGCTGCTGCACTACTGAGGGGGCCATAGCCAGAGTGGCCTGGCTTTGGTGGCAGATAGGCATTGCCTATGGAGGCTGAGTTATTCCCAGAGCCTAAGTAGATAACTTGAAAAGAATAGACAAGCTCTATGCTCTTCTTCCCAGGATGGCTAGCTGGCCCAGTAGTATGGGAGATGATAACCCTTAGGCTAGGGGTAAAATGGGGGAGCAGTGGAGATAGACTCCTGGCTCCAGCACCGTTTGGTTCTGGGGTCTTGGGAAAATGCACAATTCTTGGAACATTGGCATCTGTGTCCAATGAGGATATAATGTCCACCTTTTAGTTTGGTCTGACAATTAACTGATATAACATATGTGAGGTGCCTGGCATGGAACGTAGAATGTGGAAGACACATGTGCTTTCCTGTCCCTTCGCACACTCATTGCTGGAGGGGGCATATACTTTAAGAAGTATATTTTTGTTTATAATTTGCCCTCTTTTGGAATCTCAGATAATGTATCTCTATTTTAGAACTTCTCACACCTTGAGAATCTCACTACATATATGATCATAAATACTTTCCTTTTTGTTAGCCAAAAGCTGCATTAAGGCTGGGGCATGTTGTAATCCTAGTTCTGTGGGAGGCTGAGGCAGGAGGATCCCTTGAGCTCAGGAATTTGAGAGTAGGCTGAGCAAGATGGAGACCCTATCTCTACTAATAATAGAAAAAATTAGCTGGTCATTGTGAGTGCCCACAGTGCCAACTACTAATGAAGCTAAGGCAGGAGGATCACTTGAACCCAGGAATTTGAGGTTGCTATGAACTACACTGATGCCACGGCACTCTAGCCAGGGCAACAGAGTAAGACTCTGCCTCAAAAAAAAAAAAATCTGCATCAAAATTTGATCTCGTGATTTAAATCACTGATATATATATATATTTTTTTCTAACTCAAAATTTAGAAAAATATATTCTAAAGCAAGACCTCAGATGACCATAAAGTTAATGATGTAAGTGACCAATGTCCTGGCAGACAAAAGACCTGTAGGACTAATCCTTGTGAGCCAAAGAGAACCTGAATAAACGCCCTGAGTTATGTGTGTAGGTGTGGACATCTATTTTTTTTTTTTTTTGAGACAGAGTCGCAGTCTGTTGCTCTGGGTAGAGTGCCATGGCATCAGCCTAGTAACCTCAAACTCCTGGGCTCAAGTGATCCTCCTGCCCCAGTCTCCTGAGTAGCTGGGACTCCAGGTATCCACCACAATGCCCAGCTAATTTTTTTCTACTTTTAGTTGGGGTCTCACTCTTGCTCAGGATGGTCTCGAACTCCTGAGCTCAAGGGATCCTCCCACCTTGGCTTCCCAGTGTGCTAGGATTACAGATGTGAGCCATCATGCCCAGCCAGACATCTACTTTTTTAAGGTTTTAATTCTGCAGGTCTTTTTTGAGTACCTGTCATGTGTTCTGTGCCTGCTTTAGGTCTTGAAGGCATGAAGATTATCCATCAGCCTTGGTCTTTCTTTTTAGAGCAGGGCTTGCCTTGCAGGGGTCATGAAAGTAGGGCATCCTGGGTAGAGGTGAGGAGCCTATTCCAGCTGCCCTGGCCTTAGGGAATGGAGCACTGTGCTTGTCCTAGAAGCCAGGCCTCCACTAGAAGTGTCAGTTTCTTTTAGATTGAGTGAAGCCAGAATTCCAAGAGGTGCTGGAGAAGAGTGGGAACAGTCTTCCTTTATCAATCTGCCATATCCCTTTTCTTAGCTGGCTCCTGTTGAGGAGAGGTTCTAGTCTCCACCACTGGTTTGCTTCTACTGCAGTCTCCCTGGCTCCAGTTCCTTCGCTTTGACCCATTCTCTTCCTCTCCAGGGACTTAGGATCAGCTTCTCCCAATATCACCCTTCTTGACTGCTCACCACCATCAGTGTGACATAATTTGAAACCTTCCACATTCCTACTGCAGTAGAGCCAGGCCTTTGTCTTTTTTTTTTTTTTTTGTAGAGACAGGGTCTCACTTTATGGCCCTCGGTAGAGTGCCGTGGCCTCACATAGCTCACAGCAACCTCCAACTCCTGGGCTTAAGCGATTCTTTTTGCCTCAGCCTCCCGAGTAGCTGGGACTACAGGCGCCCGCCACAACGCCCGGCTATTTTTTGGTTGCTGTTTGGCCGGGGCCGGGTTTGAACCCGTCACCCTCGGTATATGGGGCAGGCGCCTTACCAACTGAGCCACAGGCGCTGCCCCAGGCCTTTGTCTTAACCCTCCCATGAGAAGAGCCAAATTCAACTTTTCTCAGAATTAAAAGCTTTCTCCTGCCAGCTCCTGCTGCCTTCTGCTCTCAGGAGACCCAGTAATAACAGGAGTTAAGTACCTCAGGCCTCCCTTTCCCAAGGGATTTTCATTCTCACCCTCTCAGTTCAATGGCCATGACTAAGATGAGTAACTTCCTGGGCTGCCTGCCTGGTCCTGTGAGCCCATATGCCAAGTGACTGGAGCAGGCAGGCAAGGGGAGTAGAAAGTGGTGACAAAGGCCTCACTGAAGAAGCCATCCAGCAATCCTGGCCTGACTGGCAGGGTCCCAGACACAGAGCCCCAACTTGGGACCCTAATAAGTGGCAAATGTATATGTCCATTAACCATGCCCCCAAGCTCACAGATACACAGCCAGGTGGATGTCCATGTAATCCCACAGAGTGGCCAGGACTGATAAGGAAGCCGCTCATACCACTAGGAAAACAAAAAGGTAATTTCAAAAACACAAAGAATTAACTATTTCAAATTTCTCTGTAGTTAATACATTTGTAAAGGACTGTAAGAATGTGTGTGTATACACATGTATATGTGTATGTCTTAATCTTATTCATTGTGTATCTATTCCCACTGTGCAACTTAGCTTACAGAAGCAAGCATATTTTTGTTTCTTCCTTGAATTGCATATGCAAGTCCCTGTGCTTGATTAGTCCCCATGGTCTCTGGGGAAGTGTAGAGAGGGGCTGGAGGTCCCAGAGAGTTTCTAGAAGACAGCAAGTAGATCCTATGCCCAGGGGAAACAAGCAGACAGGATAAGGCTGACCCTTGGCAAGATATCTGAGATAGCAAAGGACTCTCTGGCCCCTTCTAGGGATGCTCCTGGCCCCAAGCCCCTGCCCTGCCCTGTTACTGCCCCATGCCTGGCTTCTTGGCTAAGCCATAGTCCTAAGCAGGCCGCTGGCCTGGGGAACACACCCACCCTGTGGCTCTGTGCCTTTCAGCCTAAAAGATGGCTAAATCTATCCAGCTGATTTGTTAACAACAGAGGAAAGAAAACATCTCTCTCCACTTGTGGGGCTTTCTTTTCCCTTTGAGGTACAGAATGTATTTAAATTTAACTGGGGCAGTCTGGAGACAACGTGTCTATCTCTGTTTTTTTTGCTACCAAAAATGCCTTTTATTTCAGTCCAGGCAGGAGAGAGGGAGTAGGAGTGTCATGTCAGTGGAGGGATTCTGGGGGCAGCATAGCCAGGCAGGACACAGAAATTACGCCATATTGCTACCTGGCTGGGCTGTTCCCTCACACATATGGTGAAGGAAGGGAGAGGAGAGGCACCGAGATCTGGACCCTCAGCAGGAAGGTGTCCATCCTGTCCCACCAGTCTGGGGCTCCTTCAGGAATGGTACAGACCAGCCAGCTGTGTCTTAGACCCTTCCCACCTTAGCATCTCCAGAGAGTGCCAGTGGCTGCCATTTGGGTGACTTGAACACGCGCATACACAGCTGGGGGCCATACTGGGCAGGCAATCCACTGACAGTGACGGACAAAGACAGTCCCTGACGTGGCTGCAGAATGCCAGCCTTCCCCATGACACCCGCCTTGGCAAGCTTCCCATTCACGTACACACGCACCCTCCTGCACACTGACACGCAGAAGCCCAGACTGAGGTTGCTGCGGGCTTGGCGCTTCCAGAGAAGATGCAGGGGCAGAGCCTAGAGGGAGGGGCTCAGGAGGCTATAGGAACGCAGGCCTTAGAGGAGATGTAGGAACAGTGTGAGTGGGACAGGTCCCCCACACCATGAGGGCGGTGGGAGATGACACTAAAGGGTGTCGGGGGCCAAGGAATTTGACCCGGCAGGATGAGGGCGTGGCGACAAGGTTCGCGAGCGGGATCGGGGAAGAGCCTCTGGGAGGGGTGGGATAATTAATGGGGTGACATATAGAGGCTACTGGGGATACCTGGGGTGGGGAGGCTAGGAGGGTCGGTGAGCTGGGTCTGCGTAGCAATCCGCCCTACCTCTCCGGGGAGCTGCCATCTGGGGCCAAGAGCTCCCCGTCCGGCCGTTGCTCCCCTTCCGGACCCGAGCCGGGAGCCGGACCGCTGTTGCCGCCGCTGCTGCTGCTGCTAACACCGTCCATGCCCGTGGGCGGCGCCGCTGTCCGGGCGCTGGTGCTGAAGCCGCGGCGGCGGTGGCTGTGGTGGCGGCGGTGGCAAACTCTTGCGCATGCGTCTGCACCAAGCGGGACTGTCGCTGGGCGGGGCCGAGGAGGAACCCAGCCAATGGACGCGGCGCTGAGGGGCGGGGACTGAGGCTTGCTGCAGGGTCGAGGCGCAGAGCTGGAGGCTCACGGCCTGGATTACTGCGGGTTTAGGGGCGTGGGCCCCACCACCCTGGTAGAGTCTGAAAGCTGGTCTTAGGATTCTGGCCGTCTGACCCTTCCTGGGGTCCTCGAGGGACCAAAGAAGCACAGGCACAGATTGTCACAAATTGAAATGTAGACTCTTCATTTGTAAAGGGCGCATCTTCACGTCTGCACTTTACAGCGCTGGACGCTGAGGTCGAGAGGAGAGGACGGATGACTTTAGTCCTACATTTCTCTGGACTCCGCTCAGCGCCCTCCTGTCTTCCCTAGAGGGTCTAGGCATATGCTCATATTGGGTCTTTCTTCCCATCCGTACGGACTTGGACCTGAGCCTGGGTCTGCACCCTTCAGATGTGGAGGCCCAACTCTGTTATTCAAGAGCAGAGTATGGTGGAGGAAGAGAGACACTCAGACCACCTCCACACCTCCAGTTCATTTTTTTTTTCTTTTTGAGACAAAGTCTTACTCGCCTGGGCTAGAGTGACACGGCCTCAGCCAACCTCAAACTCCTCTTGCCCCTGCCTTCTGAGTTGCTAGGAGTATAGGCACCTGCCATCGCCCAGCTAATTTTTCTATTTTTAGTAAGACAGGGTCAGACTCTTGCTCAGGCTGTACTCCAGCTCCTGAGCTAAAGTGATCCTTCCACCTCAGCCTTCCAGAGTGCTAAGATTACAGAGTGAGCCATCACCCCTGGGGGCCAGTTCCCTTTATAGTCACCCTTACCCCCCACATCAGCCTGGGAGGTACCCAATAGCCACTCACTCCAGGGCACTTGCTGGCTCCCACATCAGGAGTAGCTGTGAGAAAGGGGAAAATGGAGCACATTTGGTTGGGAGTGATGGACATAATTAGAAGACTGGCAAAAGTAGAATACTGACAGTGTGTGAGCAGCCTCAGAGTAGGAGAGTGGAGCAGGCTCAGGACGTGGGATTTGGTTAGGTAGGAAGGGTTTCACAGCAAGCAGGCTGTTCAGGGCTTGTTGCATGGGCAGGGAGGTAGGTACATTGGCTGAAAGTATGGGGCTGGGGAGAGAGTCAGAACCCAGGAGTGTTTGAACTATATCCCTAAAATGTGTGCCAATGCCAGTCTATGCAAGGCACAGGTCTTAAGGGATGGGGTGGGAGAATTTAGAGGTATATAAATGATGAGTCTTCATGGAATAGCTTACAATTTGGTAGGAGAGATAAAGGGTAAGCCCATATATACCCACTGGGCAGAGTATGGTCAGGCCCACGAGATGGGCCTGTGCAGCTCGCTGTGAAGAAGGCAGCACTGTACAAAGAGACCGCTCTCTTTCTAATGGGCCTTGGGAAAGGCTTTATGGAGATGGTGGAGCTTCAGCTGAGTTGGAAGGAAGAGTAGGCTTTGAAAATGTGGAGGTGGGAGAGAGGGAAAGCATTCCTTACCTGGGCTGTAGGTCAGGGAACTATGTAAACAAAGTTAAGGAAATTGGAAAGTTCGATGTATTTTCAGGGAATGGTGAGAAATCCATCTGGACAGTTGGGAGTCATTGAAGGCTTCAGATCTACAGAGTGAGATACATAAGCTGAGACCTTGGAAGGCCCACTAGATCTGGGTGTACAGGATGGGTTAGAGATGATGAGGTCACACTGGAGGCCGCATGATGAGAAAAGGCAGGAGTGAAAAGGAAAAGAGAGGTGACCTTCTACAGCCATATACAGTGAGGACCACTGAACCAAGCTTCTGAGAATGCTAGGCGAAGTGCCTTAGTTTCACAACTAGAGAATTCAGAGACAATAAGGCCCTCTGATCATTAGGTTGTATGTGAAGAAAGACCCAGCTCATATAAGAATATAACATGGCCTCCAGGAGGCTGTTTATTAGGAAAAAAGATTTTGGTTCCTGTCCCCATGCAAGGTCTGCAGAGCAATTCACTCAGGCTACCCATATTGTGTCTTTTCTTATTCCTCAGTGATGTGGGCCAGAATGGGGCCTACAGGACCCTGGGCCATGGCCAGGATGGGGCCCACCAGGCCCTGGGCCATGGCCAGGAGGAGGCCCACAGGGCCCTGGGCCGTGGCCTGGAGGTGGCCCACAGGGCCCTGGGCCATGGCTTGGAGGAGGCCCACAGGGTCCTGGGCCAGGAGGGGGCCCACAGGGTCCTGGGCCGGGAGGGGGCCCACAGTGACCTGGAGGATGCCCCCCATCATGGTGCCCAGGGCCGTGGCCATGACCGTGACCATGTCCTCCACCATGGCAGTGCCCCTGTGGAAAGGCAAAATGAGCAGAGTCAGAGGTCAGTGCCAATACTCCCTGAGATCAACTCCCCCTCACCCTACTTCCCTGGTTGGCTCAGGATTCCTGGGCAATCAAGGGGTGGAGGGCCAGGTATCAGGGATAGTAAGTGAAGTTCCTAACCCTGTGCCTTTGCCTTGGTGAAGCCAGAGTGCTAAGCAAAGAGGGAGCAACCTAGACTTTATTGGATTCTATTCCTTAAGCTGAGCTATATCCTCCCTTCCCTCACCCAGGAAGCCTTGCAGAGTGATGAGAAGCTTTCCCACACTAGAAACTGCAGGCTCATGGAACATGGGAGGAAAGTTGAGGTGTGTGTGTGGAGGGGGTTGCAGAGGAGCTCACTGAGGGCCTGGGGCAGGAGAGACAGGAGGCTGGGTAGCAGGCAGTGCAGAAGCTGAGAAGGAGGAAGAGGACAGCCGGAGGGTGAGAGGAGACCAAGGGTAGGAGGTGACAAGGTGAGGATATGTGTGTTTTCTGTGTAGGGGTGTGTGTACTGCATTTAGAGACATACTGTCTTGCTTCTGTGCTAGGGCACTTGGGGCCTGGGGCCCTATGGAGCAGGGTTGGGGATATGCTTCTACCTAGGGGTTGGATAACTCTCCCGCCTGCTTCTGCCACATAGGGCCTGATTAGGGCTTGGTACAAGTTGGAAATAGGCAAGCTTTGGGGCTTGAGGCTTTCCTGTGGCCCTGTTAGAGCATTCCCTGCCCTATCCAGCCTCCATGATGCCTGGAAGCAGCCACTTCCTACCTGCCTCTCCTCCTATGGCTCCTTTGTTTGGGGGGAGGGTGGGACAAAGATCCAGGCGTAGGAGCTGGGTCTGCTGGTGGTAGCCAATGGAGGGAAGAGGTGGAGGATGGGCAGCCTGCCTTCTCTGGCAGAGGCAGGTCCTTGGAGCTGAGCCGTGTGGTTGGAGCTTGGGAACAAGCCAGCCACCCAGCCAGGGTATGGAGGTAGCCAGGAAGGCAGAGAAGCATAGAACAGGTGGGGAAGCAGCAGGAGAGAGGATGGGCTGCTGGGGCAGGGAGAGGATGTGAGAAAAGGAGAGAGACAGATGGGAAAACAGAGGAGAGGACGCCAGAAGGCTGCGGCCAGCAGCGGGTGGAGGAACGAAGCGACACCCCGCCCCCACGGGCTGGTGCCAGAGCCTGCTTCCTACTTGTCATTTGCAGGAAGTGGTGGCTACTCCCTGAGGGTCTAGGAAGGAGGCTAGAGGTCTGCAGGGCATGGCAGTGGGGAGGAAAAGGGGGAGAGGGTTGGGGAATTCTCCTACCTTTGGACCTGTGGGAGAGGAAGGGAAATAAAGAGGCAGCATTGGTCATTTGCTTCTGCAGTGAAAAACATGTCTACTCCCTAGTGCTGAGCTTGTGCCCACACCTGTACGCTCAACAATCATGCCTTCCTTCATTCGCTCAACAACAGACACACATTGCAAGTGAGTACAAAGTTCAGCTGTGCATCCCTGTGCGCTCAACGGTGGCTGAGTCTTTCTGGGTGCACTGGGGCTGATTAGAAGGTGTGGGTTCTAGTCCCCACTCTGTCAGCTCTCTGCTCTCCCAACCTCAGCTGAACTCCGTAACACTGAGGGAGGCCCTCCAGAGAGGCAAAACCTGAGTCTTCTGCTTCCATTTCCTCATGGCTTCACCCCAGTGCCCCTGTCTGCCCTCCCTTTCTCACATCTCACTTATCTCAGCCTCTGCTCAGCCTCAGAGCTGTTTGGTGGTGCCTGTGTAGGACCTTCTGGTCTCAGCACTTGACTTTGATGCAGGCCTCCTGCCATGTGGAAATCTGTCTAGCTTAACCTGTGGTACCTTCCTCCAGGAAATCCACATGGATTGGGCCACAGCTGTGGGTGAGTGGGCTCATTCTGTACAGCCCACCCAAGTGGCCTTGGATCAGTGGTTCTCAACCTTCCTGATGCCACAGGCCTTTAATACAGTTCCTGTGGGTCGCTGCCTTTGATGTTTAGAAAGGCTTCAGTGGTGGGAATTACCTGCTATTCTTAAAGTCCAGGATGGTCTTTTGTTCCTTTTGAGAGGAGCTCATGGCACAGCTGCTGAGAGCTGTGTTCGAGGCTCTAATCGAGCCATACCTCCACAGTCTTACCCTGAGCATGCCCTTGGCTCCCCTAGGCCTGCCTGTGTTACTCCTGAGGTTGAAAATTTAGTAAGAAGGAGAATGAGGAACATGTTTCTCAAGCTATAACATGTTCTATAGAATTTAAGGGCTTGTTTTCATTATGTACCCTCCCACCACCTTTACACACAAACACACACATACACACTTTTGGTGTGTAGTAGATATGGCTCACTGATAGCTTGTGCCTTCCCCACTCTCCTTCCCTCTCTCTCCCTTCTTCCAGCCACAGTGCTTACCTGGATGCATCTTAATGGGCAAGATCAGAGAGAGACAAGGAACACCTGTGTTCAACAAGTAACGTTTTAGTTTACTGTATAGTAAATTGCAACTTCTTTCTTCCCAGGGATGCACACACACAGGTCCTTCATAGGACAAAAGGGATAAAACTGCTCCCTTGGCTTAGCGTGGCACCCAGTATGGAGCTGGCACTCTAGGTGCCAGGCATGGGTGTTGACTATACACAGTGGGTTCACCCACATGGTGAGTAAAAAGAGGCACAAGAGAGCACCACGCATTGGCTGTGAACTGCATACTGTCATGCCTGTCCCCTGCCTCACCCCACTTCACAATCATGTGTCAATTCATTTCAATTTCATTTCAATCATGTTGATTATTCATGCTGTGTGCCTGCCATGTGCCACGTCATGGTACTCCACCCCTAAAGATTCTTGCCTCTGTGTAAACATCTGGCATAGGTGTGAGAGAGGGAGGCTTGGAGAGATTAGTGTACCCAGAGCAGGGAAGGGGAGGGTGGGATAGGGTGGGTTCCTCTAAGGGATCCAGGGCGCTCTATGATCTTTGCCCTGAAGCACGAGTGATCAGAAAGCCCTCCAGGGTCCTAGAGGTTTGTTCCTATCTCCTCCCACCAGTATCAGAAGGGAAGGTGAGCTTGGGATCACCAACAAGCTTTGCTTCCTCGGGGGAGGATATTGAGGTGCCCTGGTGCCAAGGCTGGCCTTGCCTGGCTTGAGGCTGGCATGCAAGTCACAATGAACAACCCCAGAATGGAACTAGTGCACACATAGTATATGCATTTTTTTTAACCCATAAATCAGAGTATAGTATGTGTCATTAGGACCAAATATTTAAAATATGGCCCTTTGGTACTCATCTGGTTGCTGAGCATACAAGTATACACAGTCCCCCCAAATACCATGGCCCCATTCCCTTGCAAGACATGGCCCCCTGGCACCTTTTAAGCCACCCATTTTCATTGGTTTCTGCTTGTGCCACAAATGTTCAGATGAGGTCAGCCTGGGCTCCATAGCCATAGGCCTTCTGCTCCCCTGTCCTTTCCCTTAGTGAGTGACAAGGCTGGAAGAGACCTATAGGGCAGGGCTTGGGGGAGGGAGAGGTAAAAATCACCTTGGGGCCAGTCAGGATCTGCGTAGGAAGAAGGAGCAGAGACAACAGCTGGACTACACCTCCCCAATTCAGGCCAGGTGTCTGAAGGACAGGAGTTGGTAGCTTGGGAAGGGACCTAATACATTCCCTTCGACCCTCAGCTAAGCTCCCTCTGCCTGGCATGGGAGAGGCTGTAAACCAACTATAACTCAAGTGGGGCAGGACGGATGGACAGATAAGCATGTACATGCACAGCCACACAAAGACACAAAGGCACAGGTACCAATTCAATGCGCGCACACACACATGCCCAAGGAGACCATGACACATAGACACTCCACCAGGGACCCCTGCAGCAAAAGGCAGAGCCAGGTCCTTACCTGAGAGTGCAGAGCAGGGGCAGGAAGTCTAAGGTGCTGCCTGTCCTCAGGTGTATTTGTATGCCATGGGGAGGGGCTGGAGTTGGCCAGGTGCCCTGGGAGAGTCACAGGCAGAGGTTATGAAGCAATAAGGAGGGATTAAACAGTATCTGGACAAAGAGCAGCTGGAAGCAGGATGTGTGTGTGAGAGTGTGCATGTGTATATGAGTGGGGAGAAGATACGGGGAGTGGGGAATAACCCATTGCCAGATTGGAATGTAAGTGAGATGCCACAGAACCAAGACAAGGGTCCTGTACCCTGACAAGTCTGTTTAGCACCCAGAGACCGACCAGCTCTAAAATTTGTGGATTTCCTACTGAATACCAGGCCACACATGGAGTGCTTAATACACATTAGATGACCCACTAACTCTTATGAAACAGATAGGATGGAGGAGGAGATAGGGACTCTAATGAGGAATCTACTGAAATCTTTGTCCTGAGTGCCAAGCCCTGGGCACAAGTTCTTAAATGTCCTGCGCAGCTCAGAGAGCTTGCCTGGGAATAGAAATACCACAGAAAAGGAGACTTTTGGGATGGGATCTAGGCAAGTGGGAAGGAGCCCAAGATGCCAGCTTGCTCTGCACTCTGCACTCTGGTCCCCTTTGACCTTTGTGGCCACTGCTGCCAAAACCTCTTGCTGGGTGTGCTTTGGCCATGGTAGCCTGCCATAGTCCCTGCAGACAGATCAGGTGCCACTGCTTCAAAATCCCCATCTTCTTGGATCCTTACTTCTAATGTCTCTTGCTCCCAGTGGACTATGCACCTACAATGCAAAGACCAAGGTGGCTGTCTTTATGGTGGGTGTCACCTTTATGTTCCAAGGGACAAGTTCTTGGCACTTCTCCTGCAGGTGCTTGGTAAATATTTGGTGGATGAGTGGTCAGTTATTATAGGGTAATAACTGGCTTCCATTTCTTTTCTTTATGCTTTTTTTTTTTTGGTCTAGACTAGTACGTAAATTTTGTGTGTGTGACTTACATTCCTGTAGTTTATATTTTGTGTTTGTTTTTTTACTTCCTTTTTAACTTTTTTTTTAGACAGAGTCACACTTTGTCATCCTCGGTAGAGTGCTGTGGCATCATAGCTCACAGTAACCTCAAACTCTTGGGCTCAAGCAATTCTCTTGCCTCAGCCTCCTAAGTAGCTGGGACTACAGGAACCCATCACAATGCCCAGCTAGTTTTCCTATTTTTAATAGAGACAGGGTCTTGCTCTTGCTGAGGCTGGTCTCAAACTCTTGAGCTCAGGCAATCTACCTGCCTCAGACTCCCAGAGTGCTGGGATTACAGGCATGAGCCACCATGCCTGGCATCATATTTTTAAAGATTAATTTTTTTTTTCTGGAAAAAGAAGAAAGAGGAGCTCTTTCATGATCTCAGCCCCCTGGCTGACCTGGGCTCATGCTGTCCACCCGTGGGCTCGCAGTCCTGTGTAAAACTGAGGACATCTAAGACTTTCATCCTTAGTCAGGCAAAGGGGGTTGGCTTATCCCCTATTTTAATCAAGGAGAACAAGGACTATGTGAAATCAAAAGGGGAAAAGTTAAAACAGCCATTGTTTCTGGGTTTGCCTGTAAAGAGCCTAGAATGAATAGCTGCACTTGAACTGCATGAGATTCATTTTAAAGATCTAACACATACTCAAGGGAAATGAAAATGTATGCTCTCCCAAAGGTTTATAGGTGAGTATTCATAATAGCTTTCGGAATAACTACAAAATGGGAACTTCTCAAATGTCCACCGCAGAGTGAATAAATAAATTACATGCATTCAAGGAAATACTATTCGATAACAGAAAGGAAATGAACTATTGATACAAGCTAAAACGTGCCAGAATCTCAGAGTAATTATGCTGAGTAAAAGAAGCCAGACATAAAGAATACATACTGTATAATCTTGTCTATAAAATTCTAGTGTATATAAAACACTGGAAAGCGTCATGAAGTTTTGGGGTTGATAGATATGCTCATTATCTGGATTGTGGTAAGGGCTTCATGGAGTATACATAAGCCAAAACCTCAAATTGTACAATTCAAATGTGTATATGCAGTTTATGGTATATCAATTTGATCTCAATTAGAGCTGTGAATACAAAAATTACCACCATCAGAAAACAATTTGAAAAAATGGAGAGAGGGGAAAAAAGTGATTCTTCTTTATTTCTATGGTGGGCAGGAAAGGAAAAAACCAAGTTTTTTGAAGTTCTTTGGAGATAAGTGTTACCATCTTTCTCTTTGCCTGTTTTTGTTGTTGTTGTTGTTGTTATTGTTATGTTTTTTTTTTTTGTATGAGACAGGGCTTTGCTATATTGCCCAGGCTGATGTCAAACCCTTGGCCTCAAGTAATCCTCCCACCTCAGCCTCCTGAGCACCTGGAACTATAGATGCAAAGCACTGTGCCTGGCTTCTCTTTATTAGATTAAAAAATGCTGGGGCTCAGAGACATTAGGAAACCTGCTTGGAGATCACCTAGCCTGTGTGGAGTTAGTCCCAACTGGGGACTGTTTCAGTCTAGAGCTTAGCTCTTTCTCCACATTAGACTATCTCTTTTTTAGGGAATGCTCTTCTGAAAAGTTCTAGCCTGCTTGGGAACATTATGGTGAAAAGACTTCTGTTTTTTACTAGGCAAGTAGTTAATAATCTGTTCTGCACACCTTTGCTGAGTGCCTTCGTGGAGCCAGGGCAGGGCAGGGCAGGGCAGGGTGGACAAGCTGGCTCACTGCTGGGGAGGGGCAGAGGTCCCAGGGAAAGTTTACAAAGGTGTGGTGCCCACCAGGCTCCAGCCCAGCTGTGTGAAGTGGCACTATGTATACCCACCCATACCCTACCCTCACCAGCCTGCCAGGCGCTACTCTCCCGGTGACTCTGAGACCTCTCACTTCCACCCCCAGCCTTTGGGGAGGCTGAGAGGCTTATATCCTCACAGACCCCAAGAGGGGAAGCGGGCTGCAGGGATGATGAGTGCAGGGGGGCACAATGCTTTGGGTTTCCAGGTTCAGGCTGGCAGTTCTCACCATCTCAGGATCAGGGTCTGAGCTCGGGGATCATAGCAGGCAGGAGGTGGAGGTAGTGAGGTCTTGGGCAGAGGAGGTAGGCCCTGCCTTAATGGGTGAAGAGAGATGCTAGGGTAGTCTGGGCAGCCAGGTAGGCCAGGAGGCCTGAGAGGGGTGAGGAGGATGTGAGTATGTTTGAGTCAGTCCATAGTTGAGTGTATGTACTTGTAGATTCTTTTCCCTACCTAATCCTAAGATTTTGAGGACAAGCAGAGCCTCAGTCACACATGTGTCCCCTTTATCCCTTGGCACCGTACCTTTCAGGCAATAAGTGCCCACCAAATGCTTGAATTTATGGCTTGGTGGTGCTTCCCTTCCAGAAAGACACGGGAGAGAAGAGAGGAGCTCTGTAGAGCAAGAGGAGACATTTCTGGGGGGAGGGGCAGGATCAGGAAGAGGAGAGGACAGGAAGAGGCTGAAGTATCTCCTGAGGCAGTGGAGGCTATAGGGGCAGGCTGGGAGGGTGAGGAGTGAGAGCCTACAGTGAAGGCCTGAAGTAGGATATTAGCCCTCTCTATGACCCTCAATGCCTGTCAGCAGAGCCATCAAGGTCCTCTACCTGTGGGGTGGGAAGGGAGGCAGGGTAGACAGGTGTCTTGACTTGGTTTGGCAGTTTTCTCCTGACATGAAGACAAAGCTAGCCCATCCTGGGCATAGGCTGGAGAGGGTGCTGCAGGAGTGGGCCTCGGTGATCTAGGTGTGGGCTCCTGGGCTGGTCACTGACCCTCCTCTCAATGAGAAACTAATAGCACCTGCCTTTTGTAATTCACGGATTTCAGAGCTTTGAGAGATCAAAGGACTTTACATGTAGTGTTGTTATTGTTATCAGTACGAACATTGATCACCTATTTGACTCTGGGCCTCATCATTCCATCCCTTACTCAGATCTGCCTGTGGGACACTTCACCCTCACTGTTGGTCCCTGGCACCACTCGGAGCATTTCACTGACAGGCCTCTGAGCGTTTCCCTCTCTGCCCATCTCCTGAAACACTCTCCTTCCCTCTAGGGTGCTGGGTATCTAGGTGTACCTCAGACTGAGTGTGTTCCAGACTCAGGACTTTCAGGGCTAACATGGGGACAATTCCAGGCAAACTGGGACAATTGGTCACCCTACTTTCCTCCCCAGCCACAAGCATCCTTGGCCCAGAGTTCAGTGCTCTCTGTCACCTCAGTGGCCCTCTTCTGTCAGGAAGCCTGTAGGCGGGTGAAAGGCCCGAGCCACACCACCTGTGCCTTTTCAGCTGCCCTCATCCATCCCTCAGCTGTCTAGTCATCCTTCTCCTCAACCCTCAGACCTGCACCAGACTTTTTCTCTACCCCTAGAAGATGTGACCTCACTGTGCCTCAGCCCCCAGGTGGTGAGCCTATCTGTCCCATCCAGACTTCCAGCTTCTTCCTGCCCCACAGGCTCCCTCCTGCCTGGCTCAGATGAAAGAACACATGAAGACCAGCCTGTTCAGCTCTCCATGTCTGTAAGACCACCCAGGCCTGAGACCTTAATGCCAGCTGGCTCTTCCCCTTGCCACTGTATCTGCTCCAGCTGTGCTAAGGCTCTGAGGCCTCCAGAAGGCTCCCCGCTCATGGCCTCCCTGGAGCCCCACTGCCGTGCTGGGCCTGGCCCATCCACACCCCAGCCAATCCATCTGGACCAACTTCCTGAACCACTGTGTTCCGGGCCTCCTCCCATGCTGCTCGCTCCTGAGTGCATGGACTGCCCTGTCACTGCCACCCTCTTGCCTGAATCTGCTCATCCTCTTGAAGTACATCTATTGGAAAACTCCCTGGTGGGCCTGAGCCCCGTGCTGCCCGGTATTGGCAAGTGCCTCTGAGGTAGAGCCTGAGTCTTCTCCTTGTTCCTTCATCACCTTGGCCAGGTGAAGTACACAGTAGGTGCCAGCTAATGGCCCAGCATGGGCAAGCCCCAACAAGGCAGCACTCAGCTTCTGTGGGAAGCTCCAGGCTGGGGATTTAGTGGGGGTTCTGGAAAAACCCTGTATGTTCCCTTTATACCCATTTTTGGAACAGAGCCTCCAATAAGGGAAACCTCGGGTGGGCAGTTCCACACCAGGGTTCACTTCCCACCGCTGGGCCTAGAGCTCGGAGGCTCCCAATGCCCCAGCCCTCGGTGTGCCCTGGAGAGCAGAATAGAGGAGGGGGTCCCCAGTCCAGCCTTCCTTCTGCTTCTGGGTGTCTCAGAGGTCTTTAGCCTGGACCCTGCCCTGCTCTGGCATGTCTGTTCTTGGAAAGGGCGTGGCCCAGACTTTGTCCCTGGCAGCTGGCACCTGCCTAGGGTTGATCACTTCAGTCCTACCAAGGGCCAGGTCTGGCCTCACCTGACCAAGAGGCCTATGCATGGCCCCCTGGACACAGGAATCAAGACAGCAGTTCCTGGAGACAGGAATGCCTGTGATGGGGTGTGGAGGAAGCAGTGGGTTTGGAGGAAAGAAGTGCTATGCTTTGAGCCACCATCTTGCCCTTTGTCATCTGGTGGGGAGGGGGGTCTGCCTGCTTGTTACCTGGGCTCTTATGCAATCCAGCCTTGCTCCCTTTCTTCCTTACACTCACCACCCACCCAGAGCTGGCATGTGGCATCAGTGACCACCAAGGGCTCAGCCCCTAGCAAAGAAGAATGGTCCCCAAGCACCGAGATGTGAGCCTGAAACTGGTGCTGCAGGGATTCAGAGGCAGGGAAAGAGGAGGGACTGCTTCCAGGAGCACCAGCGATGACTGGAGAGAGGTGGCAGCCAGAGCTTGGAACTTCAGAGGGGACAGGGTATTGGGGGTAGCAGGGGTGGGGGGGGACAGGAACCTGGCCTTGACGGACTGCTAGGTAGCAGACATAAAGGGAAGATGCTGAGGGTGATGCCCTCACCAGGTCGCAAATGTCCCCATAATTCAGAAGTCTTCAGTGTGTTCAGGCCCCCGTGGGCTGGTGGGAGGCAGTCTTTGGAGCCCCTGAAGGGATGCTATAGAGGTGGCTGGCACTCCGTTCCTGGAGGGAAGGAGAAAACTATTTTCAGCCTCCCTTTGGGCCACACTTTGTTCCAGATATGGTTGGTTACCCATGTTATTTCATTTCATGTCCAAATGATTCTGTGAAGTAGGTGCAGGTCCCTTTGTAGATGAGGACCAGAGAGATAAGGGACACAGCCAGTAAGGGGTGAAGTTAATCTGGAATCCACCATCACACCCTGCCTTGAGTATGACAAAAGGTTGAGAAGGGCGAGGGTGGAAGTGCTTCCGGTGTCCTGATCCACCATCTACAGGGGTGGCAGTTCTGGACAGGAGGGAGGCCGCAGCCGCAATGCCCTCGTGGGTGGAGCCTCTGCCGGGTCTGTGCTGCCAGGGTGGTGTCTCTGCGTGTGACACAGAGGGACTTTCCTCCCCTGCAGCCTCCTTCCTCTTTTCTCCTCAGTGAGAATCCCAACTTGCAGCCATCCTGTCCTCAAGGTTGCCACGACGTCTGTTCTAAGGACCGAGAATAAGGTCCAAATACTGTCCTCCCCGAGAGTGGGAGGTGTCACTGGAACTGGCAGGTGGCCTGGGAAGGTGGGGGACCAGCCAGGGAAGAGAAGTGACCCAAGCCTGCTGGGACGACCTGCCCAGTCCTGGGTGGAGAGAGGGAGCGCACAGAGTGGAGTTTCAGCAGAAACAGCGTTGGCTGCGCGGTGAAAAGCGCCAGAGGCGGAGAGGCGGAGGCGTCTGGCTTCCAGCCTCATCTGTCCCACAAACAGGCTGTGCGACCTGGGCAGACAGTGCCTCCTATCTGGGCCTCAATTTCCTCATCAGTAAACCGAGTCTTCTACAGCCAGATGCATTTTCTAGTGTGATGGAGTTGGGAGGTGGGGGCTGCAGAGCCTGGAGGAGAGGAGGTGGGGAGCAAGGTGGGAGGGGAAGCCTCCCCCACCCATCGCTGGGCTTTTCAACTCTGCTGCCCTCTAGTGGTGTCACAGAGAAACAATATAGCCTTACTGCGAACTTGGGCTGTTATCTTCCCGCCTCTCCTGATTCTGTGGACTTCTCTCAACGTCGGGGAGTGGGAACAATCTTAGGGGCCTTTACCTCCTGAAAGCTCCTTCCAGGATGCACACATTCCAGGTGGACAGAAAGGAAGTTACAGCCTATGCATAGGATACCCACAGCCATGCACAGGGTAGCAAGTGTTTTTCACTGGTGTCTTCTTTCTGCTGATAGAGGGCTGATTGAGGGTCTGTGTTATGCAGGGGCACTGTGCCAGACCCTGGGGGGTCCAGAGACACTTTCACATCACTCCTGCCCTCAGAGAGCCTCTGTCCAATGGGAGAACAGCCAAGCAAACCACAGACTCTGGAGAGGTGGGAGACAGTGGGGGCTTCTCACAGGTGTGAAATCTTGTGTGAATGATGTGACCAGCACCTGTGGGTCCCTTTCTGGCTATTGGTTTGTCCAGAGCATATAGGCCTCTAGCCGAATGGGCCAGGAAGCCTTTACACCTAGCTTAGGGGAGTCTCTTCCTGCAGTCCTTCCAGAAGAGCTGGGTCACCCTCCCTAGGGATGGCTGGACTTCTGCCTACACCTGCTGTTCTCCCACCTTGTCCCTGTAGCCTCCTTTATCTACCCTCCTCCTCTCTGGTCTAGGGGCCTGTGCTCCAAAGGGGGTGGAGAGCATCAGGTCTCCCTCCCGGGCCAGTGCTGTGCAGGCCTGCTGGCTCTAACATCACAGTGTGAGGCAGGGAAAGGGGAGTGTGAGGCTCCCAGAAGCTTCTGAAGCCTGCTGAGGCTGAGATGGAACTCAGCAGCCTGTGAGGGGTGGGCGAAGGACAGTGCATACGAGGGGCCTAGGGTGAGGAGCCTGGTGTGTCACGGTGGCTGGGAAAGTGGACAAGTCTGACTCAGTGGAGACATCCGGCAGGAAGGGAAAAGAGCGCAGTGGCATTTGTAAGCAGGATGGGAACTCTGGGGCGGCTTCAAGAGATGGGGTGTGGGGTCAGGGGTGCTGTGGGAAGGCCTGGACAGGAAAGGGCTGAGCATGATGGGGAGTGGAGTGAGGGGAGGGAAGGGCAGTCCCAGAGGGGTAGAGGCTGGACCTCTGACTGCCCAGCTGGTCCGGGAGGAGAGGGAAGGAAGCTGTGCTTTCTGCTCTGGAGACAGAGGAGACAAGTTCTGGCATGGGGTTAGGAAACCTGAGTCTGGGTCAATCAGGGGTGTGGGGAATGGAGGGGCTTCTGATATTCACCTCAGGACCTGGAGGCAGGGCCTTATAACTACAAGACAGACTCATGCATTCCTAATATAGAGAGATCAACCCTCTTCTCAGCACCCTTAAGCCTCAGGTCCCAGAGACTCCACGGTGGGATTGCCAGGGTGCGATCGGCCCCCTTTGTATGAGAAAGATCAGAGGAGCTTTTCTGAAAAGGGCTCCTTCCCCTCTCAGAGTCAGAGAAGCTGAAAAGACCAGCCCTATAGAGCAAGGCCAGGAAGCACCAGAGTTAGAAGCCCAAGGCAGGAAGGCTGTTGATCAGCTCTGAGCTGTGATAACAAGGGCCCTGAAGGAAGGCCTGGCTCACTGTACTGAGGGGCTAGAGACCCAAACAGCTGATCCTCCTGGGAGCGGCTGTACTTTAAAGATCATGGGTTGCTTATTGACAGGGATACATTCTGAGAAATCAGTCTTCAGGTGATTTTGTCATTGAACATCACAGCGGGCACTGCCACAAACCCAGATGGTGTAGCCTGCTGCACACCTAGACTATGTGGTCCTGCCTATTGCTCCTAGGCTACAAACCTACATAGCAGTGACTATGCTGAATACTGTAGGCAACTGTGACACAATGGTAAGCACTTGTGTATCTAACATAGAAAAGGAACATAGAAAAGGAACAGTAAAATATGGTATAAAAAGTTTTAAAGTGGTGCACCTTTAAGGGCACTTATAGGAGTGGGAGTTGCTCCGGGTGAGTCAGTGAGTGGTGAGTGAATGTGAAGGTTGAGGACATCACTGGACGGCTCTGTAGGCTTTACAAACACTATACACTTCGGCTACATTACGTTTATAAAAACATTTTTCTTTCTTCAGTAATAAATTTAGCCTTAGTTTACTGTAACTTTTTTACTTTATAAACTTTTTAGGCTGAACCTACTGTCTCACGCCTATAATCCCATCACTTTGGGAGGCTGAAGAGAAAGGATTGCTTGAGCCCAGGAATTCAAGGTTAGAGAGAGCTATGACTGGGCCACTGAATGCCAGCCTAAGCAACAGAATGAGACCCTGTCTCTAAACAAGTAAAAGAGGGTGGCGCCTGTGGCTCAGTTGGTAAGGCACTGGCCCCATATACCGAGGGTGGTGGGTTCAAACCCGGCCCCAGCCAAACTGCAACCAAAAAATAGCCGGGTGTTGTGGCGGGTGCCTGTAGTCCCAGCTACTCAGGAGCTGAGGCAAGAGAATCGCTTAAGCCCAGGAGCTGGAGTTTGCTGTGAGCTGTGTGATGCCACGGCACTCTACTGAGGGCCATAAAGTGAGACTCTGTCTCTACAAAAAAAATAAATAAAAAAGTAAAAGATTTAAAAGTTTTAAATTAAAAAAAATTTTTTGACTATTTCTTAATAACCCCTAACTTAAAACACAAACACCTGGTACAGCTGTTGGAAAATATCTTTTTTCCTTATATCCTCATTCTATACACTTTTTACTATTTAAAATTTCTCTTGGCTTGGCACTTGTAGCTCAGGGACTAGGGTGCCGGCATGTACACTGGGGCTGGCCTGGGCCTGCCAAACAACAATGACAACTACAACAACAACAAAAAAATAGCTGGGCATTGTGGCAGGTGCTTGTAGTCCCAGCTACTCAGGAGGCTGAGGTGAGAGAATCGCTTAAGCCCAAGAGTTTGAGGTTGCTGTGAGCTGTGATGCCACAGCACACTACCGAGGGTGACACAGTGAGACTCTGACTCAAAAAAAAAATTCTCTTTTTTAAACTTTTTTGTTAAAAACTAAGACAGAAACACACAGATTAGCCTAGGCCTGACTGGGATCAGGATCAAGCAGTATCACTGCCTTCTGCCTCCACATCTTGTCCCACTAAGATGGTGGTTCTCAACCTTCCTAATGCCGCGACCCTTTAATACAGTTCCTCATGTTGTGGTAACCCCCAACCATACAATTATCTTCTTTGCTACTTCATAACTGTAATTTTGCTACTGTTATGAATCGTAATGTAAATATCTGATATGTAGGATGTGTTTTCATTGTTACAAAGAGGTCGGACCCACAGGTTGAGAACTGCTGCCCTAGGAGGTCTTCAGGGGCAATAATACACATGGAGCTGTCATTTCCTATGGTAACAGTGTCTTCTTCTGGAACACCTCCTGAAACACCTCCCTGAAGCTGTTTTAAGCTTTTAAAAAAAAATTAGTAGAAAAAATAATGGTAAAAACATAGTATAGTAAACACATAAGCCAGTAATATAGTTGTTCATAGCTGTTATGAAGTACTGTGTACCTAACTGTGTATGTTACACTTGTGTCTGACTGGCAGTGCAGTGAGTGGGTGTGTTTACACCAGCATCACCACAAACATGAATAATGTGCTGCACTACAACTTTGTTTATTTATTTATTTACTTACTTATTTATTTTGAGACAGAGTCTCACAATGTCGCCCTTGGTAGAGTGCCATGGCATCACAGCTCACGGCAACCTCTAACTCTTGGGCGTAAGTGATTCTCTTGCCTCAGCCTCCCAAGTAGCTGGGACTACAGGCGCCCACCACAACTCCCGGCTATGTTTTTTTGTTGCAGTTGTCATTGTTGCTTAGCAGGATAGGGCCAGGTTCAAACCCTACAGCCTCGGTGCATGTAGCTGGTGCTGTCACCACTGTGCTATGGGCGCCGAGCCTGCACTACAACTCTATAAAGGCTACCACATCACTAGGTGGTAGGAATTTTTCAGCTCATTTTAATCTTATGGTACCACTGTTGTATGTACCATCCATCATAGACCAAAATGTCATTATTTGGCTCATGATTGTACAGAGAAGACAATGTCCAACTGAAAGGAATGGATGACTAATGGTGTTAATTAGAATGTGTATTTGGTGGCCATGGTGAGGTGAGCTTCCTGATCTCTTTGAAGACTTAAACCAATGGTGATGAGGAGAGGGAGCAGGAGAGGGGAGGCACATTGGAGGTGGAGGCCCACAGACCAAGCAGCCTCATGGGCTGGACTGTCTTGTAGGTCTTTTTCTACTGGTGGGAGGAATGGCAGTCTTCATACAGGCCCAGGCTGGGGTCCTGCCGGGCCAGAGGACCTTGGGTGAAGAACGCAGGCCTGGGCAGCCAGGCTTCCTGCGTGGGCTCGAGCTGCTAGGGAGAGGCCCTTGCCAGTCTGTCTGGGGACCCTGGGGCAGGGCAGGGAGAGGTGCTGGGCAGGACCAGCTGGCTGCCAGGGCCCTGGTCCTCACCCTCTGAGAGTGGAAGGGTGGGGGTGGCGGACGCAGCGTTCCTGGCTGGGAGCCCAGAGGAGTCTTTTGTAATCACAACATGATCTCGTGTGCTGAGCGGCAAAGCCGGCAGGGAGAGGCCGGCCGAGGCCTGGCTCCGGTGGCTCCAGCTTCCCTCCTGCTCTGGCTCCCCCAGGGCTGCTCTGGAATTCTCTCCGTGCCAGCAGTTGCCATGCACTCAGCTGTGAGTGGCACTTCGCCTTTACAGGGGGGCTTTTTGGGCCTGGGAGGGGGCTGGCATACTGGGCAGCCATACGCTGGGGGCAAATGGGGACAGCTGGGCCTGGGAGGAGGAGAGCTGTGACTAGGCGGGTAGAAGGCTGGGCAGGGACACTGGCTACATAGGAGACCCTGAAACCAGACAGAGAGGATCCTAGGATCTTGAGCAGAAACTCGGCCTGCCCAGGGTGGTTCTCTGGCTGGGGCTGCCAACAAAGCTTGCTCTCTCCTGCCCCAGTCTCCTGCCAGAAGCTCAGGGCCTGGAGAGGTTGGGCCTGAGGTAGCCGCTCTTTCCTATAGGCTGGGCACAGGTGTGGGGAGTGGGGTCCAGGGCCTGAGAGCCCAGGACTTAGCCAGGGCCTCCCTTTTTTCTGTGGTTCTGGATCTAGAAACCAAACAGCTCCCCACCTCGACCTCCCGAATCCCCTGGCAGCTTCCCAGTCACAGCAGGTTTCACTGCCAGAGCCATTTATAACTCCCATTCCAGGATCTGCTTCTCCAGCAGTGAAGCTCCCTGGAGAGCTGGGGGGAGGGGCAGCCCAATGCTGGGAGCTGTAGCTCTGGGTTTTAGGCCCTGACCTGAGCACGGGCAGACAGGCCTCGCCGGAATGGGGGATTGGGACCATCTGTGGTGGGCCATCTCCCTGAGTGACCCCCTTCCTTCCTGTGTGACTGAGCTTGGGTCTGTTCCTTGTGTGGTAAGAATAAGGTAGGGTGGGCAAATGTGAAAGTTGGGGAACAGGGAAGGGGTGGGCCTATCAGACAGGAGCTTGGGTTCCCTGCCTTCTGCAGGGGCCTCACAGAATGGAGTCCCCAATGAGCAGGCAGGAGGAGAAGGATGCAGAGCTGGATCGGAGGATAGTTGCCTTGCGCAAGAAGAACCAGGCCTTGCTACGCAGGTACCAGGTGAGTGGGCTGGGACAGGGCCTGGGAGGACCGACCTGGCAGCCACTCCCTGGCTGACCTGCGTGTGCTTGCATGATGGTCTCTCTCTGCACACTCAGGACTGTCTCTGGGCCTGGGGTCAGAGTTAGGGTGGGCACGGCCCCTCTCAAGGGCTTGGTCAGGGTCCCAGGGACTTGTGACATGGTGCCTCTGCCCCCTGGTGTCCCACTGGTGTCTCTCCATGTAGGCCTATCAGCATCTGTGTCTCTGTGCACCTGGGGGGCCGTGTGCTGACCCTGGGCCCTCCCACAGGAGATCCAGGAAGACCGTCGGCAGGCAGAGCAGGGGGGCATGGCTGTGACCACACCAGGGCTCCTCCGACCTGATGGCCTCACTGTCACTATCAGCCAGGTTCCCGGTGTAAGCCTTACTCTGGGAGACAGGGAGGGTGACAGGGATTTGGGTGCCCAGCCTGTGTCAGGGAAGGACACTTGTCTCGGCTCCCCTTCTCCTACTTTCCATTCTGGGGTCCATGCCCAGCTCCCAACCTTCCACAGCCAGA
This sequence comes from Nycticebus coucang, assembly GCF_027406575.1. Lineage (NCBI taxonomy): Eukaryota > Metazoa > Chordata > Mammalia > Primates > Lorisidae > Nycticebus > Nycticebus coucang. The sequence continues at coordinate 42,246,217 of NC_069785.1, read as the reverse complement.
TCACTTCTGTCTGCCACCAAAGGGCCACATCTGAAAGGCCGCCCAGTGGAAGCCTCCTCATACCCTTTTCTAGTCCTACCGCCCTGCACTTACTCTCCAAAGCACAGACAGCTCCTAAAACCCCTGCAGGATGTAGAGGACAGAGAAGTTGGGAGTGAGTGCCAGGAACAGTGTCTCAGGGACAGAGCTCCATTGTCTGAGTGCTCTGGATTTCCCAGCTCAGTGATGACGGGCCACTGTGGCATCTTGGGCCCTAGTGTGGCCCCAGGCCCTGATAACAAAATGCCATTGGCATGTGAACTCCTTGTGGGAGTCCACTCTTCCATGGGCATTCCAGGGAGGGCTGGGGCTGGAACCCAGGCCTGGGGAACCACCCAGAGGACCCAGCACCCAAGTCCTGCCCAGTGCTGCCTGTGTGGTCTGAGGGTTTTCATTCTGCAGGAGAAGCGGGTGGTCAGCAGGAACTGGGCAAGGAGCACCCTTGGACCCCAAGAGGGCAATGAGATGCTTCAGCATGAAGATGCAGAGGACTGCAGGGGCATGTTCTGCCTGGGGCAGCGGGTGGAGCTGGCTGTGACCATGGAAAACAAAGCTGAGGTGAGCAGAGTGGGTGGAGAAGTACAGATCAGGGGCAGCCTCCCCTTCCCTGGCGCTGCCATGCTGCCCATCTTCATTTTCCCCAGGCCAAACGAATTGTAAGTGAAAAGCCCAGCAAAGCAAGGAACCAGGGCACAGATGGGTCACATGGACGGTATGGGGGTAGGAGCCTTTCCATACCAATGGCCATGAGCTCGGATTCTGCATGGAAGGTATATCTTCAAGCGGGGGCAGCGACTTGAATGTGGATGTCCCCATTTAGGGAAGGCAGAGAAGCTGAGTCAGGTATGGCCCTTATCTTGAAGGACATGGTTGAGGCAGCACCTGCAAGAATTCCCAGCCCTCCTTCCTTTCTCTGGCCAGTCCCCACTTTGGGCAGGCCTTACAGTGAGAGAGTCTAAGCTAGAGATATGTTCCAGTCCCCTATTCCAGATATCCCTGAAAGTGATGGTGGAGAAGGGGAGAAGGCCAGAGGGTGTAGGGGACTGGCCCTGTGCCAGGTGTGACCTCTAGGTGGCAGCAGTCCCTAGTCCTTGCTCTTGCTCACAGCCTCCGGGTGCCCCGCCCACTCTGGGCCCGTCTACACCCCTGTAGCAACCTTGGGGTTGGGTGCCATTGCTATCCCCATTTTAAGGATGAGAAAATGATAGATACACAGAGAGTTACTTGCCCCAAACACAAACAGCTAATCAGGGAATGGAAACCATGCCCAGCATGTTAGAGGTGGAAGGGACCAGATGGGGATGTGGAAACCCTGAGAGAAGAAGGGCTAAGCTGAATCTCCGGATCTCTATGCCAAGCTTCTTTCTGCTTCTACTACATGGTGCTGAGTGTCTTCTCCTTGCAGGGTGTGCGGGAGCCCTGGAGTCCAGGTGTGGTCCCAGCCCCAGTCCCCCAACAGCCAGTGAGGGAGCCCCCAGGGGTGGGCTGGGACTATGCCCAGTGGAAACAGGAGCGGGAGCAGATCGACCTGGCCCGCCTCGCCCGGCACAGAGATGCACAGGGTGACTGGCGCCGCCCGTGGGACCTGGACAAGGCCAAACCCACGTGGGTGGCAGGGCTGGGTGGCTGGGTTGGCTGACATGCTTGTGGTACTGGGGTAGCTAACTGTGGCTGCTACCTGGCGGGGCAGTGGGACCCTCCCCAGGATGGAGAGGACCTTGTCTGGGCCCTCTGGGCAGGCCCTGGGCTCAGGGCTCTATGTGGGCACTGGTTTCCCCGTATTTCTTGGAACATCATCTCCTCTTGCCCTCAATTGTGGGGTTGGGGTTGGAGGAGGTGGTGTCAGAAAGGGCTGCTGCTGCCTCTGTCCTTCCTGGTACAAGCAGCCTGCCTCCCTCCTCTGTCCACACAGGCTCCGCAACTGCAGCAGGCCTGGGGAAGAGGGCCCAGCCAGGGTGGGCAGCAGAAAGGGTGAGCCAACACCCACCTAAGCCCTCCCTCCTTGGAGTTTTTCACCTCTTCATGCCCTTTGTCCTCTCATTTTGCTATCTCTGCATTTCCTGCTTGTTTTCGGAGCTGAAAGGTAGCATCCCTCACCATTAGACCTCACTAAGACCTCCTTTCCTGCTTTCTGAGCTCATAGCTCCTGCTTGGGTTCTGACCTGGGAGAAGGCTCTGTGGTGGCCTACTCTGGGTTCCTTTTGAGGTGCTGGTCTCCAGTGGTGAAGTACTAGTGGCCCTGGCCTGCTGAATGAACAGCTCTGTGGACTTCCAGTCCCCTCACTTTACACACGGGAAGCTGGGGCTCTCAGAGGTGGGCAAGTCACCTGGCCAGAGTGTGGTAAAGCAACCACAAGATCCCCAGCCCAGGGCTCTTTGTGGGGGGAGGGTTCAGGAAGCTCATAATTGGGCTAAGGACTGACAGCTTCCTGGTGCTGGAAGAACCTGTGTTCTTGCTTTGGATCCTTTGCTACCCCACCCTTTCCCTATTTCCTTTGCCTCGCTTAGGTCCCAGGAGCCAGCGGAAGCTACAGCCCTCACCAGTGCCCCCTGATGGAAAAGGTGAGTTGGTGGGGGAGGAGCAGGGACCCATTAGCAGGTGGGGGGAACTGGCTGCTATGCCCCACATCTCTCCTGGATTGTGGACCATCTCTTACAGGCCGAGGTGGGCAATCTGGGAGACCCTTGGTGGCATCCACCACAGGCAGCAAAGCCCAAGGGAAGGAGAGGCTGACTGGCAGGGCCCGAAGGTAACAGGTGGCAGGGGACAAAATCAAGGCAGGCATTTGTGTGTCCCAATTTTCTGGACTGGTACCAGTTTAGGTGCCTGCTCTGTCCCAGGGGGCTCTGCCTCCTGGCTGACTGCTGCCTGGCGGCAGGTTAATGAGATGCTGGGAGAGGCCATCTGCAGAGGCAGCAGTGAAAGCCTGGTGCCTGGGGAGGCCAGTGGTAATTACAGGAGCTCCCTTCCCCCAGGAAGTGAGGTGTGCCTTTCCCAGGCAGCGCAGGTAGGGACATGCCTGGAGTCCCCACAGAATTCAAGGCGCTGCAGACTTGGCCATAAACAGCAGCTGGGGACCCAGGATGGGACCAGGGTAGGTGGCATTTAGAAGAAATTATTGGACTGGGGGGAAAGGCCAGTCTTGGAGGGGAGTGTCCTGGAGCCTTATTCTATCTCTGATCTTACTCTGAGACCCTTGGGCTTGGTGTCCCCCTGGGAAACATAGGCCACTGACTGAGGAGGGGTGATGTGAAGTGGGGTGGAGGTGGGCATAGGGGCTGCCACGTGCTATGTTTCTACAGGTGGGACATGAAGGAAGACAAGGAGGAGCTGGAGAGTCAGGAGGTGGGTACTTGGGCCTAGGATGGGGTGGGCTGGGGACTTGAGCCCTGAATTCACCAGCCAGCTGGGCTGTTCTCTTGTTTCAGGGAAGCCAAAGGACTGGCAAGACCCCCAGCGAGGAGGAACATGCACAGAAGCAGAGCGGGGTGGAGCCGGGCAGACCCGGGAGTGTCCCAGCAACCAGCCCAGCCCTGGCACCCCCAGAAGGGCCAAAAGGAGAGTCAGGCACTCCTACAGCCAGCTCTGCCCCTGGCTCTCCACGGGAGACTGATGTGACTCCCCTTGACCTCTCCCTAGGAAAGGCCAGAAGCCCTGGGCCTGCCGAGAGCACAGAGAGCACGTGTGTGCTCACTCCTAGGCCTGTGTCCCAGCCAGATGGTTCCCAGCAGCCCCTGGAGTGCAACAACCAGCAGGCTGCGCTGCAAGTCCAGACTTGCTTTGAGCCACACAGAGGAGCAGGAACCCTAGAGCCCAGAGAACACCGGTCTGGCAGGGCTGGGGCCCAGCAGGGCCTGGAACAGAGAAGCAGGGCCCCTAGAGGAACCAGCCAAAGGGCAAGAGGCACAGGAGGTGTGAGGAGAACGGGGGTCCTGGCCCTGCAGGAAGATGCTGAGCAAAGGCCCTGGGGGCTGGGGACCCAAGTGGGGAGAGGAAAGGGGAAGAACTCAGTCAAGACTTCTATGTGATGGATACCTGCTTGCTGGTGGCTTATGCCAGTCAGACTGAGCAGTGTGGCAAACTCTAGCAAGGCAACCTTGTGAGCGCCAGGAGGCTTCCTCCTGTACCTCACCTGACCATCCCGTGCACACATGTGTTTTCACGTGCAGGTACAGCCCTGGTGTGTTCCCATGCTGGCACCTGGTGTCTGAGGCTGCTAAGCCCTGGCCTGGACCTGTTGGCACCCAGGCCACAAACTTTCTCTGTTGTGGTGAGAGACCAAGGCTTAGTAGTCCTCGACACCTGGCTCTTCTGCCTTGCCATCATCCCCCCATGGCCTGGCCTCTCTCTCCAGCTGCTGGATCCTGGGTCCAAGTAGTCTCAGCAGCTAACATGGCCAACCCAGGTGTGGACCCTTTCCCATGGCCCTGCCTTGCACCCAGGTGACTCAGTCCCAGACTCACAGGATGGCTGAACCAGGGGACTCTCTGCCAGCTTCCTACCTCTTCCGAAGAGGAGGCTGAGGCCCAGAGAAAAGGAGGTCACCAAGCTGGCAGGGATTGGACTGGGAATAGAAGAGTTCAGGTCTTTTCTGAAAAGGAGGGTCTCTGGAAAGGCCTATTCTCTGAAGTGGGGTGTGGGGGGGGCAACCCCTTCTCCCCCACACCCAGGTCATACATTACATGCACCCTGAATGAAGGCAAGGGCCTGGCCCTGCAGCCCAGGGTCATTTCCTGCCCTTTTTTACTTCTTTCTCTCTACCTCTCCACACAAAGGCCAGGCAAAAGCCAGGACTGAGATCGGGATTCCAGAGACAGAAACAGTGGCTCCAGCTATTCATGACATCAGAACTTGTCTTTCCTACTTAGTCTCCATCTGGCCCCGCCCCTGAGGCCCACGTCTGGTGAATTATCCAGACTCCGCACAAGCTGTGGCTTCCTCTGATTTCAACAAACATTTCCTGAGCACCCACTACCAGTAATCCAGCCGGTAGGCGATGGTGACTTTGCCAGCAAGAGGGAGGGAAGAAACTCAGTCATCCGGTAGCTCTAGGCTGAACAGCAGGAGCTGTTCTCAGCTTTAGGTGCAGGACAGGCTGGGGGGAGGATGGTGGTAGGAGCCCAAAGGAACCATCCCACTGCTGCTTGGCAGAGGTAGGCCCTCCCCTCTCTTGTTATCCTGTCCTCTGCCTCAAGCCCTTGCCTGGGTCTCACCACCTTGTCCCTTCTGCTCCCCTCCTCTCTGGTCCTGCCACAGCTGTCTCTCTCTGCAGAGAGTCATGGGCCTCACATGCCCCTCTGAGACTCTAGGAGAGTCCTAATCAAACCTAGGACTTTGCTATTGGGGGAGCTGAGGAGGGAATATTACTTCAGCAGATCAGACTGTTTAGAGTGCTTCTTACATGTTAGCAGGAAGCGTAATGCAGATTCTAATTCTGTGTTCTGGGGAGAGCCTGAGCATCTGCATTTCTATTAGGTTCCAGGGGAGGCCCATGGTACTGGTTCCTGGATTATACTTTTGCATAGTAAAGTTTCCCACTTTGTTGTATGATGTTTGTGGGGCTGGAGACAAAGGCAGACCCTAGGTGGGTTGCTGGCTATGTAGGGGTTGAGAGGAAGCCAGATGGTGGGGGATTCCTGGCTTCAGAGTTGGGTGGGAAGCTGAGAGTCCTGGGGAAAATGCTTTGGAGGGCAGCAAGTACGTGGTGCTAACTTCCTGTAGTGCACAGTGAGAAAGCTAGTCAAGAAAGGGACGGGGTGAAGGGTGTGGAAGAGGTTGGAGTGAAGGGCGTGGAAGAGGTTGGTGTGGGGTTGATCAGAGGAATTTTGGAAAGGCTTGGAAACATTTCTATGTATGTGAGACATACTTAGGCCTGGGTGAAGACTCCAAACTCAAGTTTTTCTCTTGTCTTCCAGTCACAAGTAAATGACTTTGGTGTGTGGTCCAGGCCTTGGAATCTTTAACTCTAAAACGATGGAGTCAGTATAAAGTGGGTTCAGGCAGAGCCCTTGAATTCAGGTATCTCCAGAAATGATTACGGTCAAGAATTCAAGTTCTGATTGGGTGTAGTGGCTCACACCCGTAATCCCAGGTCTTTGAGAGGTGAGGCAAGAGGATTGCTTAAACCCAGGAGTTTGAAACCAGCCTGGCAAACATAGTAAGACCCTGTCTCTATAAAAAATTAGCTAGGCATGGTGGTGCACACCTGTAATCCTAGCTACTTGGGAGGCTGAGGTAGGAGGATCGTTCACACCCAAGGAATTCAAGGTTGCAGTGAGGTATAATTGCACCACTGCACTCCAGCCTAAGCAATAGAGTGACACTTTACAAAGAAAGGAATTTGAATTCTAAGACTCACCATCTGCTCCCAAACCCCCAATGCTGCCAACTGTACAGCTGTGCCTTCATTAAAGGTATGTGCCAAGGCAAGTTTGGCCGTGGGATGAGGATGTAGTAATCAGATAGAGCTCTGATTCAGCCCTCCCAGAGGGACCTAAGCAGGAGAGAAAGCTAGGCAGAATAGGAGTAACATCCAGAAGGATGTTAAGAGGAGGGATGTGAAAAAATTAAAAAAAAAAAAGAGGAGGGATGTGACTGAAGTCACCAGGGTTTGGAGAAAATAGAGACTGGTCCATAATGTCTTCACTGCAGTAATATGGAGCTTTTCTCAAAAAAGGAGAATTCTGGGTGGTACCTGTGGCTCAGTGGGCAGGGTGTCGGCCCCATATACCCAGGGTGGTGGGTTCGAACCCGGCCCCAGTCAAAGTGCAACAAAACAAAAAATAGTGGGGCGTTGTGGTGGGCACCTGTAGTCCCAGCTGCTTGGGAGGCTGAGGCAAGAGAATTGCTTAAGCCCAGGAGTTGGAGGTTGCTGTGAGCTTTGACACCATAGCACTCTACTGAGGGCGATAAAGTGAGATTCTGTCTCTTAAAAAAAAAAAAAAAAGTGAATGCTTTTTTTTGAGACAACAGTCTCACTCTGTTGCCCAGGCTAGAGTGCCATGGCATCAGCCTAGCTCACAACAACCTAACACTCCTGGGTTTAAGCGATCCTCCTGCCTCAGCCTCCAAAATAGCTGGGACTACAGGCGCCTGCCACAGTGCCCAGCTAATTTTTCTACTTTTAGTAGAGAGAGGGTCTTGCCTTTCCTCGGGTTGGTCTCAAGCACCTGAGCTCAACGGATCCTTCTGTCTCAAGCTTCTAGAGTGCTAGGATTACAGGTGAGAGCCACCACACCAGGCCAAAAAAGGAGAGCTCTTTAGGGGAAGCAATAGCTATGACAGTGGCCCCAGCCATCTGTCCAGATTGTGGCTACCCCTTTTGCTCTAGGATGGAACCAGCTATGGAGTATGAGGAAAGCACAGTTAGATGCCCCTCCACAGGTGTTGGGTCATTGAAGCTGTTTGTAGCTCTTCCTGGCTCCTTCATTTAAAGCCCTGGTTGGGAAGCCTCTTCTTAAAAAATGGCAGGTTGTCATCAATCACTGCTATCCAGAACCCAGGCACAAGGCTAGAGGAGCTAAGAAAGGAGGGCACACAGAGGAGGAAGGAGCCAGGAGGGAGATGATAGCTTTCCCCAGGGCCTTAAAGCAAGGAGGGCAGGACAGAGGACTCTCCATCCCAAGCCCATCTCTAACAGATGGCAGAAGGGAAATGCAGTAGACCAGCCTGCAAGACATGTGTTTTGGTGACAGGGAGCATGGTTAAATGGAATAAGCACAGGCCTTCGAATCTGACTGACTGAATCTGAACCCAAGATCTGACACGTCAGCTAGGTGACCTTGATCAATTTTAACCTTTAAAAGTCTCAGTCTTGCCTGCAAAATGAGGCTAGGAATACTTACTTTGAAGGGTTTCTGAAAAACTGAAGAAATATACCCAACACACATTAGACTCTCTCTGCAGTGGCTTGGCATACAGAAGGCACTCAATAAATACTTGTTGAATAAATGAAGTACCTATTTGGTGTGACCCCCACTTGTCTTTTTCTTTACCTTCTCTTCTAGCCTGATCTTCACTGGTGGGGGGTGGGGAGCAATGGCTTTCAGGGAAACCAGGGATGGTTTGTAAAGTTTATCCAGCCTTCCTGGACAGTTGGCTTCTTTTAATCACCCTGGGTGGTCTAGTGGCGTCAAGAGCCTCAGGGAGTACCCTTGCTTTTACAGGCAGTGGCCTCTGTCCTTATGCACTGGCTCTACCTCATTTCCCCCCGAACTCTGCACACTGGCTCTCACAGCTCAGAGTGGGTCCTCTTTTCTTCTGTTAACATCAGTAGCAATCTCACACCACAGTTTTTGCTTCTGCTTTTCCCCAGAATGAACCTCCTTGCAGAGTTTGCTCCATGCCTCCCAGAGTTACGTTTCCTCACCCAAAGAAGTAGCAGGACTGCATTCTGTTTATGATCAAGGGAGAATTGGGGATCTACGGAAGCAGGGGATCCTTGCCTATCTAACAAGGCACAAGTTTGGAAGGTTTGACCACTGGTCAACTCCAGCCCTAATCCTGGCTGCAGGATAGGAATAACAGAAGATAGTGGCTGGGTGTGGTGGCTCACACCTGTAATCTCAGCACTCTGGGAGGATGAGGCCAAAGGATCCCTAGAGCTTAGGAGTTTGAGATCAGCCTGAGCCAAGAGCAAGGTGGCCCTCCTCCCCCATCTCTACTAAAAATAGAAAAAATATCTAAGGCATTGTGGCCAGTGCCTATAGTCCCAACTACTGGGGAGGATGAGGCAAGAGTTTGAGGTTGCTGTGAACTATGACACTATGACACCAGGACCCTCTACCTAGGGCGACAGAGTAAGACTGTTTCTAAAAAAAAAAAAAAAAAAAGAAGAAGAAAAAGAAGCAAGCTAGTACTAGCTCTCAAAAGAACAAAGGAAATGGCAAAACTCCCCTTCTTGTTTTGGGAACTAAATCAAGTTAAGGGGGTCAATAGAATAGGAGAAATTAAGGACGTGGCTTCATGTGTCTCTTGAGTCATTTATCAGAGTCCACAGACCCCACAAATATCACCTCCTGAGCAAGGGTTATCAGGGCTCATGAGGAAGGGCTGACAGAGGCTGACCACAATCCCACAGAAGGGGGAGAAGTTAGGCTGGGAAAGGAATGAGAGGAGACAGCAGAAACCATGGGCTGGGTCTAGTCACAGCCTCTCATTAAGCATCCACTCAACGCCAGGGAAGTGAAATAGCACAGACCTGGCACCAGAAAGAACAAATGTGGCACCCACTGCTCCTTTTAAGGACTGGCTGGAGAAGCAGCAGGCCTCAGGGCAGGAGGTGAGGCAAACACACCAGTACCTTGGGGGCGGGGGCTCTTTCAGGCCTGTCTCCTTCTTAACAAGCTCTCCAGGGCAAGTTCTCTGGCAACCATCAAAAATAATGGACAATGTAGGATTTTTACAGACACTGCGGACATACTGGTTCCTCTTCGTCCCTCTGGGCTCAGCCAAGAAAAAAAGATTGAAAGTCACCTTAATAACCATGCATCAAAAGAGAACTATCCTAACCCTAAGTTACTGAATCAGAAGGAAAGGCTGGGCCAGTGGTTCTCAAATTTCAGTATGTATCAGAATCACCTGGAAGGCTGATTAAAGCAGAATGCCGGCTTCCACTTGCTGAATTTCTCACTCAGTTGGCCTGGGATGGGTCTAAAGTGTCATCATTTTAGCAAATTCCCAGCTGACACTGATGCTGTTGATCTGGGCATTGGTGTAATGTTTACTACCTACCCCTGCACATTTCTTTCTTTCTGTGCATTTTTCTTTTTTTTTTTAATTTTAGCTTGCTTGTTCATTCTTCTTCGTTTGAAGTACTTTTTTTTTTTGTTCATTTTCTTTCTTCTTTTTTAAATTGTTCATCCTCTGGCGATGCTCTGTCCCCTTGCCTCCCCAGTAGCTGGGATTATAGACGCCCACCACAACATCTGGCTGTTTTTGATGTTAGCAGAGATGGGGTCTTACTCTGGCTCACTGCTGCTCATACTGGTCTCGAACCTCTGAGATCAGGCAATCCACCCGCCTCGGCCTCCCACAGCGCTGAGACTACAGGCGTGAGCCACCACGCCCGGCCCTTTCTGTGCATTTTTCCCCACAGGGACAGACATTCCCTTGAAAATATATTTCTTCATGTGTATACACTGTACTTGTAGCCCAAGATCTCAAGGCCCTTTCATATCTATTACCTCCATTTGCTCTCATGAATTCCCACTTGGTTAAGAGAAAAGAGAGGTCAAAGGCCTTAACTACTGCCATGTGGAGTCCTCAGGTTTCCTGTCTTCCAGTGCCAGGGGTCTTTCCCAAGAACACTCTGCTTCCCCACCCAGGTCCTTGTGATGCTGGGAGGCCTCTACAGCTCACAGACTGGCTGTTGTGACTTGACACTGCCCAGGCTACCAATGGGTTGCTGATGGGACAAGTGGGCCTCCAGGACACAAGTTGGAAGAGACCTCAACTCATGACCCCCAATACTGAGGTAGCAGAGAAAGGTAGACATATTTGAAAGGAAATCCTTGGTATAATCAACACAATTGCTTTTTTTGGACACGTTGGTTTGGGGACGTTTGAGGCTCACTTGGCACACCATAGACACTAAATAAATAGTTCTTGAATTAATGGCAGTAACTTGTGGAAAATATTCCCAACACTACTAGTTAGAATCTTATTACCATTTAACTGATAAAGTATTGCAAAAACAGATTATTGAGGACAACAGGGTAGTTGTAACAAGACTCTTATGCCACTGTAAATTCCTTAAAGGCAAGAACCATCTGGTAATTTTCTGATCTGTTAGTAGTAGCTTAATAAATGTTTATAGAATTGAATGCGGCCAGGGAAGCTGACTTGACCAGACTGTTTCCTCCTGGCCAGGTGGCTCATGTGCAGGGTATATCACTGGGAGCTATGGCTGTTTCTGTGTAGGATAAAGTGCCTGGTAAACCTGGGTGTGTGGTAAAGAGGCTTTTTGTTTGTTTTTTTAATTACCTACTGGAGGGAACAGAAAGCACAACGGGCTGGCAGCAGCAAACCACAGACTATGTAAGCAAGTGGAACAGATGTGACAAAAAAACTTTCAACAGCAGGTATTTTTATAGCCAACATCAGGCGGTCCGGATGGGGCAGACGAGACAATGAATGGATCATGTCTATTAAGCACCACATGGAATACAGCTATGAACTTCTGGCACCTGGGGAGAACCAGTGACCAAGCCAGAGTCCCACCACTTGGAAATAAAGAAACTGAGGCCAAAGAGGTCAGTGCAGCTATGATTTGTAGGGGTTCTCTTTAGCAACTCGCTCCCCTCCCCTTGAACCAAATTATGGGTTGTGGATATGGGTACACGAGTACATTACGGCAGGGACATGACAATGGCACTAAGGCAAATCCCATCCAACACAATGATCAACAAACTCCGAGCAGCCATTGCTCTGTGCCAGGCACTGAGCACTGGTCATGAGAAATGAGCAAAGTCACCACAGCCCCTCCCTCTACCAAGGGACACTAGGGAAAAATAAAGTACAGCTGTGGCCTTTTGTTACTGAATTGTAATTCCAGAAATATCTCCATTCTCTGTAGACAGGAAAGGGAGGACAATTATTACCCCTTTTAAAAAGCTGCGGTAGCCCTAAAGCTTGTGACCTGACCTTTCAGTTCTCCTTAAAGAAACATGTAGAAACAAGTAGATGCTCTGCATTCAGCATTTCCAAACAGGATATAAATACTCAACTAAAGAACAGCTAGCTTAGAATTCCCTGGTGAAAACTTATAAACAAGGTAAACAGAAAAGCTTTTAAAGCTGTGGTGTCATGCCACATAGAAATCTACAGCTGTTAGAAATATTTCTTAGGCTTAAAACTTGAGAAAGACAGTTCTTTGTACTTCAGCATCAATGCAGGAAAGAGAAGACACCCTTACAAACTAAGTCTGAAGAGCTCCCTGTCTCCCCCCCTACCCCACACCCACAAACTTCACCTTCAAGGGAGGATATCTCTTCCTTCAAATTCAGGCTGTCAGGGAATAAATAAATGGTCATAGTAACTTCTAATATAAGCAAACACAGAAATGGTCCCAGTAGTCCAGGTGCAAAGTGGTTAGAGGAAAAGTAATCTCTGCACAGACCTCTTCTTTCTGGCTTAAAACCTCATAGACATTTCCAGCTATGTTCTAACCCTTGAAAATAAAGCTCTGCTGACCACTGCTCCCCAGCCAGCCAGGCCCTGTTCTCATCAGCCAGCAGGTTCCTGCTGCACGTACTGCTCTGTGTCCAACATGTGAAACCGTGTGCAGCTGTAGAAGCCACATGTCGCTGTCTGCAGAAAGGAGGGGCTGACTACTAGAGCCTCGGAAACTCTTTCACTCCCCTTCTGCTCTGCCTTACCAAGCCCTCTCACAGAAAGCCATTGTGTAGGCTGAAGAGGGAAATAAAAGAAGGGCGGACTTTTTCCATGCCTCCCTGCAGACTACAAGGTGATGTAAAAGAACAGTACCTACCCCCCCAACAGCTCTGCTGAAGTGCAGGCCTCAGGGGGCCCGCCGACACAGACTTCTCACTCCAGATTTGTACTGGGCAGCATTGTCTAATAATGAGCTGAGCTCAATTGCTTACCATGTATTTTGCAGCATAACTAATCCCTTATATTTGTGCTTTTCACCCACATCCTTTTTTGTTTGCTTTAAAGGGAAAAAAGCTTCACCTTTCAAGCAACCCACACCTCTCAGCCATTTGGCTCTCTTGCCTCCTCCAGGGAGACAAAGCTCCGACCGAGCACTGCAGATGCCTATCTCTCCTGGTGTTAGCACTTCTCCAGTTATGGAGGGGCCAGTAGTTTAAAGGTGAGAACAGTGATGCTATCAGGCAGCTTATCCTCACCTCAGCACTCAGCCAGCTAAATGTTTGAGATAAATCTTAATATTCATGCTTACTGGTCCCTTAGCTTCATCAGTTAGCCATCTACTCAGAATCCTTCCTGTAAAGCAGAACTTCCCAGCTTTTTTAAGGTTAGCAAAAGGTGACTCTTCTTCCCAACCCATGATCACTTTCTGACTAAGATGGATTCTGCCAACCTCCATTCATCAATTCATTCAAGCCATCAGGTACTATGAACAGCAGGGCAATTGCTTTTTCCTCCTAAACTTATTCATCACTAGCCATCCACCAAATCTCAGACCACTTACTCTCCCAATCTTTACTCCTTCCCATGAAGCACAGTAACAGAAATGGTAACATACACAGACGTAGGCAGAGTTCTCTTAGAATGTATTTTTGTTTACCTGAAAAATAAAACTTTTAAAAAATATACAGGACTTTTTGAGTACAGGAATATCTTAAATGGCTGAATTATAAATAATGTCTCTGGTCATGTTCACAGCTAGGGCTGGACCAAATGTCCTAATTCCAGTGAAGGCTTTAGAGTCAGGAGACCAGCAGCTGGACCTATGAGCGGTCTCCCTAGACTCTCTGATCCATCCCAAAGTGGATTGAAACAGTCCAGAAAACAGGGGTCGGGAAGGGGACAGGGGACTGGACTCCCAGATATTCTCCTATGTGTTCAAAGGATTCTTGGAATAAGAGATCAATTTACAAATTATTAAAATATAGGACTAAAAATTCACACAGTAAATATAAATTACAGGCTATATTGAAGTTATAAAGTGGCATTTTATGTTTTCCCCCCAGTCTCCCACCAAAAATTTAAAGGCCTCATAGGCTTCCTAATGACTGAAGACCTACTCAGCTGCTAAGAAATCTCTAGCCAAGAGACCTTGGAGGTGTTACCAGCCTGCTGGTAGGCTGTGACAGCTCAATTGTTATTATCTTGCCCACACCAGGACATGGCTTAAAACAAGGCTGTTGTCCTGTAAACTTGGATCAGAGCTAACTAGAATGTAGGCAAGAAAACGGGAGAGACCAACTGTTTCAGGACTCAGGTGGGTAAGTTTTTTATCTTTTTTTTCTTTTTTTTAAAAAGTGCCTCATTTCCCAAAAAGGAAGCACTAGGGGTTTGATATCTCATCCCTACCCACACATTCAGTTGCCTAAAAGCAAGTGGCAGAAGGAAATGGAATCCAAATTGAGGAAGCATAATTCTTGCTGCCCCAGAGCTATATGTATTGTCATTTCTCTTGATGTTTCTCACCTCCTTTAAAAATTTCAGGCTGCATTTAAGTACAGCTTATGGAAAAAGCAGATTCAAACTTCCATGGCTGGACTATTAACTGACTCTCCAAGCACAATCCTGAGTCTGAAGCCCACCTTCTAGCTTTTCTGATTCTGCAGTATAACTCAAAACCAGAGGACGTGTGATGAAAGCTCTGGTGTCACAACAGATTTCATCCCAGTCGCAGGGCTGCTTTGTTGCTATAGGCTCAGGAAAGATGGAAGGCAAAGGTGATTACTGGAACAAGACAAGATCTTGAGGAGCAGGGAAGTAAAAAAAAAGATAAAACACTTGCCAGTCACTCTACTTACAAAAGTTTGTTCTTCCTAAAAGAATTCTGTGCAGGGAGGGCCAGGATTGAAGCACAGCAGCATTGCTCTTTCCCTTCCTTCCTCCCTGGCCCATATCCAGATACTCAGGGCTGCAACAGGAAGCCTCTTTGGTGGGGGCATTAGGGTGGGAAGAGGAGGGGATCAGTACATTCCTCACCCTCCCTAAACTGCTTCTACTTTGCCTAAGGTTTTGCTCTGTCAATAGTATAAGAATGATTATACTCTTTTGTGCAAGAATGTCATAAACTTATCTTTCAAAAACAAGGGGAACAGGAGAGAAAGGATGATGAAAAAAAGCCGTGCCTGTGCTCTTCTGGCTAGGTGCACCATGGGGCCAGCAAATAGCCCTTGCTTGACCCCAGCAGTCAGCAGCTACCCAGGATGTGGGAGCATACATAGAGTTCTAAGTGATTATAGCTTCTAGTGCATATGTCAACAACTATATACAGGGATCTATAAATTAAATGCATTTCTGGCCACTGCAACTAGGTTGACGTACCTGAGCTCCACTACTTTTGGTGCTCTCCTTCTTGCGAGAGCTTCAGCTTATTAAAAAAGAGCCCCTACAGCTCCCTCCTTCCCCTGAGTCTTGGGGGAAAGCCCGAGTCACCCCGACACATAGGATACACCAGAGCAAGTGCCGCAGACAGGTTCGGTGCTGGGAGCTCCCCACCCCTCCCCCAACACCCCAGGCTCAGGGCCCTGGCACAGCGCGGTCCTGGGAAGACCAAACCCCGAGTCCCCGGCGAATCGTGGTCGCTTGGCTGAAGATCGGGTTTCGGGCCATGGGTTCCTGGGGCGAGCCGAGGATCTTAGAGGGTTAGGGGGGCGTTCACTCTCGTGGGGGTCTCCGGCGGGCTCCCTGCCTCATCCTGCTGCACAGTCCTGCCTCTGGGCTTGGGGAGAATGGTTTCCGGACGCCCCCCGGCGCAGGGGGTTCAACGACTCCTGGGCGCCGCCGCCGCTTCCTCCTGGTCCTCGTCGGGCCCACGCGGCCGCTCCAGTGGCCCGGCTTGGGGGCTGTCTGCAGGGGGTTCCGGAGGCATCGGCCGAGCCGCCTGCAGTGGGGGCGCAGCGCGTGGCGCCTCGCGGCGGGACAACCCGGTAGTGTTGGGCCCCGCCGCCGCTGCCCCTGAAGTCCCTGACGGGCCGGTGGCGTTGGAGCCGCCGGGGGGCGGGCCGGCACCCCCTCCCGAGGTCCCGGCGCCCACCGGCTGCCAGATGAGGCTATAGTAGACGGCGAGCACGATGGCGGCCAGCGACACGGAGAGCACGTAGGCAAACACGGTGGCGAGCCGGACCCACTTCTTGTTGGTCTTGGCCGCCATCTTCGCCTTCTTGTCCCCAGTGTAGGTGGCCGGCTTGCCCCGCTCGGCCGGGGCCGCGTCGCGCTCCTTCATGGGGGGGCCCCGGCCTTTGCCCCGGTGCTCCACTGCCCCGGCTGGAGGGGGCCTGGCGGCCTGCGAGGACTGGACAGAGGGCAGCCCAGCGCCCTCAGTTCCCGGCGGCTCTGAGCTCCGCCGCTCCTCACGCCGCCCGACCGCAGCCCGCCACCGCGTCGCAGAAGCCGCCGCCGGGGCCTGGGCCAGTCACCGCCGCCAGCGCCGCCGCCGCCGCCGGCCCGTCAGCTGCTTCCCCGCCGCCGCCACAGCCACAGCCGCCACAGCCGTCCGGCTCCGCGTCCCCATCCGCCGCCGCCGCCACGCGCTCTGCCGCCGCCGCCTGCCCGGCCGCCGCCTGCCCGGTCTCCAGTGGCCGCGCGGACAGCGCGCTCCTCTCCGGCCCGGCTCCCCCGCCTCGCGCGCCGGCAACAGGGGGCGGGGGAGAGCGCTGCTGGGGGCTGCCTCTTAAAAGGGCGACGCCGGGGTCCGGAAGTGCCGCGCGCAGAGGCGGGCTGCAGTCTGGCGCCGGGAGCCCCTTCGGGACGCCCGGTTAAGAGCGAGTTAAGGGCGACTGATTCTTAAAGGGGCGACGTCACTGCGGCCCATCGCGAGCTGGCACAGCGAAGCTGGGAGCCCCCGGCGCTTCTTTAAAAGGGGAACGGCATAGGGCCGGGTGGAGTGCGGAACTGGGAAGGGGGCGGAAGGAGCTGTCACATGGCAGACCTGCCAACTCTGGCACCTCCCTGCTTCTCCCTGAGGCTCGGAAGTGACAGGTGGAATAGCAGTCCCGGGTTCGGACCTCAGGCCTCGGTTTACCACCTGAAATAGGGGTGATACCACGCTCATGTTCCCGGCTCGTGCACCACTCCACGTACGCCCCCGGGCGGGTCTCCTAGGCCCTCTCACACCTAAAGAGCCTGGCTCACGTCCAGCGTGGACAGCCACGGAACCTGTAGTGCGCCCTGAGGCCACACCTGGTCATGTTCCTTCTCCCCATCCAGGCTGGGCTTCGGGGGTCTGCCAGAACCATCCCAAATCGCTGTCCTCTTTAAAGCCCTGGAATCAGGCTGCCCAGGCCTCTTGGAGCCTCCGGACCTAGCCACCGACTGAGCTGGTTCTCCAGACTGTTCTGCCGCCTGAGTCCCAAAGTTCACAACATGTCCTGGGTCTCTCTTTTTGGGTCTTCTGACACCCAGGTTTGGCCTTGATTTGGACCCAAGCTGCTGCCCTGAACCGGATGAGTCTGGTTCCCAGGGCTCCTCTTCTGGCCTCAAAGCCTGGGCGGTTGTCCACCCCTTCACCCCTTCTTTTACCCCTTCTCTTGTGAGGTGTGTCTTCCTTGGCTCCAGGTGGGGGTGTGGGCGGGCAGTGTGCTTTGTGTCTGGGCCGTTTTTTTTCTTTTCTTGCTTTTTTAAAAATTTTTTTGAGACAGAGTCTCACTTTGTCTCCCCTGCTAGAGTGCCATTGTGTCATAACTCACAGCAACTTCAGACTCTTGGGTTCAAGCGATTCTCTTGCCTCAGCCTCTCAATTAGCTGGAACTACAGGTGCCGGCCATAACACTCTGCTATTTTTAGAGACAGAGTGTCGCTCTTTTTCAGGCTGGTCTGAAACCTGTGAGCTCAAGCAATCCACCTGCCTGGACCTCTCAGAGTACTAGGATTACAGGCCTGAGCCACCTCGTGCCGCCTGGTGTCTGGGCTTTAGACCCTCTGGGTGCTAACAATCCCTCTCCATAATGGTCTCAGACTCTCATTAGCCACTTTTCTTGCGCCTCCTCCCTTCTTCCACCCTTCTCTCTCTTTGCCTTTTCTACTCCCCATTTCCTCTCTATGAGGCTCTCCAGAATTTCTGGTTCCTTCCTCCTTGAAAACTACATCCTGTCTTCCCAGAACTGGGTGTGTGGCTAGCCTGGTGTGTAGATCTCCCTTTGAATGGGTGAGGGAGACTGTGGCTGCATGTGTGATGGCTGAGAGTACTGTAGTCTTGATGGGTTTCTGTGGGTGGACAGAAACCCTGGGGGCCAGGACTCCCGCTGTCCTTTTTGCTTCCTCTCTCCTCCAGGAATCTTTGGCTTCTACACACTCTCTTCCAGAAGGAAGCCTCTTGCCAACACTGCTGCCTTGCCACCTCAGAGCCTAGTGCTGGAAACACAAGGCCTCTACTAACCCAGTCCCTTTCCTAATTGAGGCCCAGGTGTGGGTTTGCCACTAGCAATGGCTAGCTGGATGGTATTTCAAGAAAAAGCCTGCCTTTATACTTTCTGAGAAATTCCAAGGATATTGAAAGTCTGGGATATTTATTTCCTTCTATGGGCTCATGGGGAAAAAATAACCCACTTCTTCCTCACCTTGCTCCCAGGTTTACCAGAGCTAGTGTGGCAGCTTGGCATGTTGAGTTAAAAATCCCTGAATTCTGTCTGGAAGTTATTCTCTCTCTCTCCTGAGCTCTCTGGGCTTCCTGGCAGGACTGTTACTACAACTATCCCAAGGTGGATTATTCTTAAAGATAAGATTTCAGGTAAGATCAATGCAAAGCTTTCTTGTATTCCCTTTCTTGAATGCACTCCATATTGTATTTCCATCTTTCTACTGCAAATTAAACTGCTGTAAGAAAACAGCATGTCACTCTTCTATACCCAAGAATACTTGAAGCCCTTATTCAATTCTTCTCACCCTATTCTCCAAACTCAACAGTGCTAGATTCTTTAACCTGTCATCAATAAACCCTATTTATTATCTGGATTTACATAGTGTCTTTTATCCCAGGAACTCAAAATGCTTTCAGATATAATTGAGCCAGATCTCCCTGGTGCTTGAGCCATTAAGAAACCATTAGCCTGCTCCCGTTGCAGGCAACTAAACGGCCCCCTAGTGGCCTGAAGGTGAATATGAGTCTCTAAGTGCCTCTCCCTTAATAGGGGTAAGGTGGGAATTACAGAAATCAGAGATGCAGGCAGCATGGGGACAGAATGGGCCCTAAAGGTCATCTTTTGTGAGTACTTCTAGGGACACTGGAGCCTCTTCTACAACATCCCCAGGGAGCACTCTTCGGTGTCAACTGGAAAACCATTCAAAATGGTGTATATACCTTATTGTCCGTTCCCTGAGGCACCTCTTTCAGACTTTGGAAAGTTCTGACTATATATATAGTTTGTGCACAAAGTTCATGTGCAATTTACTATGTTAAACTTTTAAATTGCTTGGCTCGGTGCCTGTGGCTCAACCGGCTAAGGCGCCAGCCACATACACCTGAGCTGGCAGGTTTGAATCCAGCCTGGGCCCACCAAACAACAATGACGGCTGCAACCAAAAAAAAAAAAAAACAAAATTGCCGGGTGTTGTGGTGGGCACCTATAGTCCCAGCTACTTGGGAGGTGGAAGCAGGAGAATCGCTTGAGCCCAGGAGTTGGAGGTTGCTGTCAGCTGTGATGCCATAGCACTCTACCCAGGGTGACAGCTTGAGGCTCTGTCTCAAAAAAAAAAAAAACCCAAAAAACTGAGGTCTCTAAAGAGCTTTTCTTTATGCAGGTTATAACTATTGATATTTGACATATAAGAAATCACCAAGAATCTTATAAAATATTAAATGGTTTTTTAAATTCATTTTAAAAATGTGCGGTACATGTTAACATAGATAATATTTTTGTGAAAATAGTTATTTTCTAAAATAAAAACTAGTGAAAAAATGGCCTTGGCCAGGTGCAGTGGCTTATGCCTATAATCCTAGCATGCGGAGGCTGAGGCAGGTGGATTGCCTGAGCTCATGAATTTGAAACTGCCCTGAGCCAGAGCAAGACCTCATCTCTAAAAAAAAATAGCCGGGCCTTGTGGCGGGCGCCTATAGTCCCAGCTACTTGGGAGGCTGAGGAGTTTGAGGTTGCTGTGAGATTCTGTCTCAAAAAAAAAAAAAGAATGGCTTTGTTTTACATTTTTGCAAATCTCTTCAATGTGGCTTTATCCTCTAAAAGACAACTGGATTCTTGTATCAGCTTCTGCATTCAATCTGTTGGCAACATGTTGTTTTGGTTAAAATATCTGAAGAAAATCCAGCCTCACGTAGATGTATAGTTGGAAAAGAGAGGAGCATTTTAATAGTCTTTTCAGATAATTGTGGCTGTTTTTCTTTGATACTACATCAAAAATACTACATCAAAACTCAACAAGTAGTATTTTCTTTTTTTTTTTTTTTTTTTTGTTGTTGTTGTTTGTTTGTAGAGACAGAGTCTCACTGTACCGCCCTCTGGTAGAGTGCCGTGGCGTCACACAGCTCACAGCAACCTCTAACTCTTGGGCTTACGCTATTCTCTTGCCTCAGCCTCCCGAGCAGCTGGGACTACAGGCGCCCGCCACAACGCCCAGCTATTTTTTGTTGCAGTTTGGCCAGGGCTGGGTTTGAACCCACCACCCTCGGCATATGGGGCCGGCGCCCTACTCACTGAGCCACAGGCGCCGCCCAACAAGTAGTATTTTCTTAAATGGTAGTTATAGACTATGAAACCACATCAATGAACTTTTTGTACTTGATTATGTTAAAGTCATTTGATCTACTTTGCCTTTTGAATGGTATTTTTACCCATGCATGATTTTGCAACATCTTGCTTTGGTCATTTGGAAAATATTGGTTCACTGAATTATATAGGTAAGTCAAATATTGATGCATTTCATTATACAATATTTTAAAATGACATTTGGTAATAACAGAAAATGTTTAAGTATTGGGAATCTAGCAAGCTCATGATAGTGCATACAAATTTTCTAAACTTAAAATTTTTTACTTGAAAGCTTGAATTTTATCATTGGCAACAAACACTGTCAGTTATTTTTCTCAGAGTGACAGGCTTACTTGGTTTGAATTGCAGAAAACACCTGCCAAATAGCCAAGTCTGCATGACCACAGTTTATCCACCAGTTATTTTTTTATTTTTTGAGACAGAGCCTCAAGCTATCACCCTGAGTACAGTACTGTGGCATCACAGCTCACAGCAACCTCCAACTTCTGGGCTCAAGCAATTCTCCTGCCTCTGCCTCCCAAGTAGCTGGGATTACAGGCGCCCGCCACAGTGTCCAGCTATTTTTTGTTGCAGCCATCATTGTTGTTTGGCGGGCCCAGGCTGGATTTGAACCCACTAGTTCAGATGTATGTGGCTGGCGCCTTAGCTGCTTGAGCCACCACCAGTTATTTTTTCAAGTAAAAATGATGTTCCATGAAAAAAGTGGGTAATTCAATTCATAACCCAATTACACAAGTGCTTTTCCCCGAGAGGAGCATTTTACTTCTATGTGCAGAAGAGGTCTTTCCATTTGATGATACAGAATATTAAAATGACATGAATTTGAGGATCATGATTTAGTGAAATTGGATAATTGTTATTTCTTTGTTAAGGATATTCTTTTTTTTTTTTTTTATTTTTTATTATTTTTTTTTTTGTAGAGACAGAGTCTCACTTTATGGCCCTCGGTAGAGTGCCATGGCATCACACAGCTCACAGCAACCTCCAACTCCTGGGCTTAAGCGATTCTCTTGCCTCAGCCTCCCGAGTAGCTGGGACTACAGGCGCCCGCCACAATGCCCGGCTATTTTTTTTTGTTGCAGTTCGGCCGGGGTCGGGTTTGAACCCGCCACCCTCGGTACATGGGGCCGGCGCCCTACCGACTGAGCCACAGGCGCTGCCCTCTTTTTTTTATTTTAAAATATTTTTTTTCTTTTTTATTGTTGGGGATTCATTGAGGGTACAATAAACCAGATTACACTGATTGTATTTGTTAGGCAAAGTCCCTCTTGCAATCGTGTCTTGCCCCCAAAAGGTTGTTAAGGATATTCTTTTTTTTTTTTTTTTTATAGAGACAGAGTTTCACTTTATTGCCCTCCGTAGAGTGCCGTGGTGTCACACAGCTCACAGCAACCTCCAACTCCTGGGCTTAGGCGATTCTCCTGCCTCAGCCTCCTGAGTAGCTGGTACTACAGACGCCCGCCACAACGCCCGGCTATTTTTTTGTTGCAGTTTGGCCGGGGCTGGGTTTGAACCCGCCACCCTCAGTATATGGGGCCGGCGCCCTGCTCACCGAGCCACAGGCGCTGCCCTGTTAAGGATATTCTTTTTTTTTTTTTTTTATTGTTGGGGATTCATTGAGGGTACAATATGTTAAGGATATTCTTTTTTTTTTTTTTCTTTTTTTTGTAGAGACAGAGTCTCACTGTACTGCCCTCGGGTAGAGTGCCATGGTGTCACACGGCTCACAGCAACCTCTAACTCTTGGGCTTACGTGATTCTCTTGCCTCAGCCTCCCTAGCAGCTGGGACTACAGGCGCCCGCCACAACTCCCGGCTATTTTTTTGTTGCAGTTTGGCTGGGGCTGGGTTTGAACCCGCCACCCTTGGCATATGGGGCCGGCGCCCTACTCACTGAGCCACAGGCGCCTCCCGTTAAGGATATTCTTAAGCATTCTGCTTTTCTTTTCTTTTTTTCTTCTTTTCCTCCCTTTTTGATAATAAAACACTTATAAAAATTACTTACAAAATTATTTTTAAACCATCAGTGCAAATGTCAACACGGTTAAAAAGATAAATGATATGTTAGTATTATTATGAAAATGATTTTGATCTTGTGAACCCCCTGAAATGGTCTCAGGGACCCCCAGGCATCTGCAGACCACACATTGAGAATTGTTGACTTGTACAATTAAAAGAAGTCAAGGATGAAAGACCAGGAGGTTGATGGCAGTTTCAGACACAGTAGCTTGTCTGATTTCCAACCTGATTTAAATTTCAGATTTAGGATCTGACCCAGAGGTCAGGTCCCCAGTAGAAAGCTTTCTGAAAAAATATGGCATCACAATAAAGATTTCCCTATTCCCTCCCCAGAGGGACCTATGGCCGCTTACTTGGGTAACTGTACACTGGGGAAAACAGAACAGCCAAATGCTTTGCAAAAAAGGTCTGCTGGATGCAGTTACTGAGTTGACATTGATACCTGAGTGGGGAATGGAATCATCATTGCCCCCGAAAGAGTGGCCAAAAGTAAAAATATACCTAGGCTCATTAAGGTATAGCAAATGGCTGGACTGTTTGGTTAGAGGCTTAGAAAGAGAACATTAGAGGATTTGGAACAAGAAGGCCTTGGGAAAAGACATGTGGATATATCTAGGGGAATAGGCACCAAGTATGCATATCTATATATTTCATGTTAATGTCCATTAGAGAGCACCCCCCATGAAATACTAAACAATCAAGTGGATAGAATGACTTGGAATTGATGTTAGCAAAAAAAAAAAAAAAAAAGGAATTGATGTTAGCCAGCCTCTGTCATTGACCATCCCATGCTGGCACAATGGGCACATGAATAAAGTGGCCCTGGTGGCATAGATGTAGGTTACAAATATGCACTTGTATGTGGTGGCAAGGGGTGGTCCAGCAGAATGGGCTTCCACTCACCTAAGACTGATCTAGGTATTGTCACTGCCAGATGTCCAACCTGCCAGCCACTTGGTAACAAGTTGATTACATCGAACCTGTTCTATAGTGGAAGGGTTGGTGACTCATCTTGAGTTGGCATATATTCTAGATATGGATCTGTCTTTCTTGCTTTGGGAGCTTAAAGAATATTTAATTTACAGACATGGGATCTCACATAACATCACATGAGACCAGGAGTCCCACTTTATAGCAAAGACTGGGCACATGATGATGGAATCTTTTGTACTTATTATTATATGCTTCACCACCCATAAGCTGTCTAAAGAGAGCAGACAGAATGATAGCTTTACCAAGTATCCTCCAACTTATGCACTTCCTGCAATAAAGCATCTTAAATTGAATTCCTCAGGTATTTCAGGTGTAGTCTGGTATGCTGAAAATGAGAATGGGACTGAGTCTTCCTTGGTTCTAGAGATCTAGCTGCACCTCAGAACCAGGGGTGAAGCTCTTTAGAAATGCAAACTCCTTGTGCTCAGGAGTTTGTTTTTTTTTTTTTTTTTTTGGTTTTTGGCCAGGGCTGGGTTCAAACCCGCCACCTCTGGCATATGGGACCGGCGCCCTACTCCTTGAGCCACAGGCGCCACCCGTGCTCAGGAGTTTGAGACAAGCCTGATCAGAGCAGAGAGTCTGTCTCTATTAAAAATATTTAAAAAAAATAAATAAAGAAATGCAAACTCCTCATCTTCCTTCCCCTCTCATTACCTACCCATCCTGGATCCCGATTCAGAGAGTCTGGATACAGCAAGGAATACGCAGTGTTACCAGAACTTATAGGTGATTCTGATGTAATATCAAAATAGTGAATCTCTGGGCTTGGTACCCGACATTAGTTTGGCAGCTTAAGAGTCTGTCCATTTTTATTGGCAGCTCTGTTATTTGACTCAGATGGAGCTGGCTGTCAGCAAAAACCTTCAGTTTTACTCGCACATGCTTCTGCTAAGCCGCCACTTCCCCACCCTGTCCTTGTACAGTCAGTGCTTTGGAGCCAAGCCCAGATCTCTCAGTTGAGCCTTGTTCATTTTACCTTGTGAGGTTTCAGCCATTGCTCCAGGAGGTTAGGATAGTTTTGGATCCTGAGTCTGTCTCCCAACATATTCCTGTCCTCATTGGCTTCCTGCTGTTCACAAGGGCAGCTGCTGTTGAAGGGCTTGTCCTCTGTGGCTTTGCCCTGGTCCCAGGAAAAAGGTGGACTAGCCTGGGAGTAAAGACAGAAAGAATCAGTTCTGAGGGCATTCCCTATGTGTAGTGCACTGTGCCCATCCAGAAAAGGACATAATCTAATTAATTTCCATCACACTTATGAAAACTGGTCCATTTCACAGAGGGATTGATTAGCAGAGGCAGAGAAGACGAGTGATTGTGTCCAAGAATGTGCTGGGGTAACAGCCAAGCCTTTCCTGCCATCCACAGCTCTCTTCTCTAGATTTGTCATCTCTCAGAGGAAGAGCAGGAGATACCAGTGACAAGATTGGCCCTTCTGATTGGAAAGAGATATTTAGAGTTGGAAGAAACCTTAGAAGTGATCAAAATTCAATATCAGAGAGCTCAGGTGATTTGCTAAGATCACAGAGCAAATCTTCGCTCTCGTCAGGATTAAAATCTGGGTTTCTTGGAGATGAGTTCAGTGTTCATTCAACTACACGTCTGGGTGAGTTTGATCCACTTTGGCACTTCGAAGGGAGGCATACACAGGACTGATTCTTTTCTAATCCCAAGCACCAGATGGTTCCTTCTGTGGTTTTAGAGGGGCTTGGAAAAAAAGGACATGTATCATCTTCCTCTTGGGCTTCTAGGAAACTCTTGATTGCCTTTCCTCTTCTTCCTAAGAGGTTGGAGCCTCAGCACCTGCTTACCCCGCCTTGCCCCTGTCTCCACCTACACTCAGCTCTCAGTGTGTAGATGTGGCCAGATCTGGAGGCTGGAGGTATAGCTGGACAGCTTGGCAGCTTGTGGTCCTCACTTTCACACCTCCTCCTGCCTGGGGGCTGTGGTGGTGTGAAGCCAGTGGAAGGCTGGAACTTGCCCAGGACTTGAGTTCCTTTAATCATTGCTCCACAAGTTCAGGCCACTTGGAGATGGCCTACTTCAAGTCCACAGCCAGGAGGAATCATAACTCAGCCTGCTCTGGGAAGGTGGGTCGAGCCCCTGATTCACACAGACTGCTGAAAGAAAAAAAAATCCCAAGAATGAGTTAGTGAAAACACTTAGGGAAATAACAGCATATATACTGAGGAAGAAGAAAGAAGAAACTACATTTTCCCTGACAGTGTCTGCTAATAAGAAAAGAATAACTTGAAAAGATAATGATAGTACTACTGAGCTCATGTGCCGGCACTGTATTAGGTACTTTACATCCATTATGTTATTTAATCTTTACAACTTTCCTATGAGGCATTCTTGTCCCTATTTTACGAGTGCGTTAAGTATCACAAGATAAACAGCTAGCAAGTGGCTGAGTTTATAGAGTAATGACTGTGGCTCCTGTGCCAGGCTGTGAAACAGACCCCAGAGGCTGCAAAAACTGAGCCCTCTTTCTTCCAAAAGAACCAGTCATTGGCCCAAAATGCACAACAGACCTCTGTACCCTTGAACCCCACTGCTCTTCAGGTCAGTCATAGCATCAAGCAAAAAAACAACCTAATCTGACCACTTCATTTGGCTGGTAACTCTAGCACCCATGGATCTAAGTTCAGCTGCCACTACTAAGGTTATCTGATGAGCAGACTGGGAAACCAAAGCATGGGGTCCCTGCAGAAAGTGGGCAAGTGAGCAAGTGAACTTGGGACCTTCCTCCTGGGCGCTAGACCACAAGCATGTCCCTGGGAGGCAGCACTGGGTTGAACATAGGTTCTTACCACCTTCTCTGGCCCAAGGCTTCTACGTGCCTAACTTCCCAGCATACATGTCTCCACAGATCACAAATGACTGGACCCACCAGCAACTTCCTGGAGAGTTTGCTTTCCGGGGACTTCCTTACCTTTCCCCAGGACTCACATGCTTTCCAGTGTGCCCAGCAGGGGGCATCCTTGCCCTTCCACTGTCTGCCCTGGGGGTGAGATTGGCTACTGCCTCAGGTGCTCTCTACCTGGTTTAGTACGCACTCACCCCACTCCAGCCCAAGGCCACATTTCCCAAACTGGGCTTTTGTGTGACTTTTCTGATTTTCTTCATATTCACTCTACTATTATTTACATGATATATTTTTTGTCAACTCACATTTTAAGAAACCTAAATGTATTTTAAAAAGAAAAAAGCCCTCTTTGATGAAGGTTTTCAGCTTTCCTTGCTGCCTGGACTTCCTGAATTTTTAGGGCTGGGTTTGCAGGATATTAGGATGTGGGTAAGACAGTACAGGTTCTCATTACAGGAACACTGTACTCAATGGGTGTAGGTCTCAGGAGCACTCCAGGCAGTGCTATCACAGAATAAAGATGCTCAAGCCTTTGTTCTGTGGGTTCAGAGCCAAGACAGAAAAGACCAGAGTGAGAACATCTTAAGTTTTTGAAATGAGGTAAGGAGCTGGTATCTCTCCCTCCCCAGGCTTGTCATTCTGGGCCCAAAGTAGAGAGAGGGCTGGTGTCTACAGAGCAGATAACAGGGAGGGACTTGGATGCAGGGACCAGGGTAGCTGCAGGTGACAGGTGCAAGAGGCTTTGAGAAGGACAGGGATTTCCCTTGCAAAATGTACTCAAACAGACAGAGAGGGAACCTGATCCCAGGGAGGAAACCAGAAGTCAGGGGCTGCCAAAGGGGCCCCCAGAAGGTCCAAGGCTGGAGGGAGGGAGGAGAGGAGAAAAGAGGGGAGGAAGAGGTTTTAGCCAGGCTTTGCTCCAGGCTCTATCCTGTTGATTTTAGAATTGCTGTTCTGGAAAATATTTTTATGCTGGGAATCCCCTTAGCTGAAGCCCCCATTGAACAGTTCATTAGGGTTAGTCTTTTTTTTTTAAGGCTAGTCAAGTGAAGCAGTGGGAGTGGAGAAAAAACAAAGGAATCTATAACTGTTTGTGATCAATCAGTTATAAATATCACTACACTTTTTTTTTTTTTTTTTTTTTTTGAGACAGGGTCTCATTCTGTCACCCAGGCTAGAAAACAGTGGCATCCAACATAGCTCATAGCAACCTCAAACTCCTGGGCTCAAGTGATCCTCCTGAGTAGCCGGGACTATAGGTCTGGCCATTAATCTTAGTCTTAATTCCCACTGAACAGTGCCCTCCCTCAACTTCCCTCCCTCCTGTCTTGGCCCAGACCACCAGCAGAGGCAGTTCTAGGGCTGGGGTGAGGGTCTCACAGTTGTGAGGAGCCCAAGAAGGCAGAAAGCCAAGCCCTGAGAGGGGAAGGAAGTCAGAGGTAGAGCTCCACACCTCCCTCCTGGGTGAAGAAGGGTGATAAGAGGAGCAGGTTAGGCAAGAGGAAGTGGGCTGGGGCTGAACTGTCCAGACCTGGGACTCTGAGCAGAGCTGAGCCTCTTGGATCAGCCGTCTGTCCCAGCACTCTTTCCCCAGGCCCTGGGGCCTTGCCGGAGTCTGGTGGAGTGCCCAATGGGGGCCAGTGGCAAGGCTACTTAGAGTTGTGTACAGGGTGGCTGGTCATGGATGTGCAGTCCTCCCACAGGCCCAGAGCTGGGAGGCCTGAGTCATGGGGTAGGTGAGAGGCTGATTGCCTTCCTTGCACCTCATTTTCATGGGGAGGAAGCATTGAGAAAGAGGAGATGGGTGTTTAGAAAACTTTGCTTATTCAAAGCACTCAATCCAGGCTCACACCTGTAATCCCAGCACTTTGGGAGGCTGGGGAGGGAGGATTGCTTGGGGTCAGAGTTTAAGACCAGTTTGGGAAACACTATGAAACCCTTCTTGTCTCCACAAAAAAGAAAATTATCCAGGGCAGCACCTGTGGCTCAGTGAGTAGGGTGCCAGCCCCATATACCGAGGGTGGTGGGTTCGAACCCAGCCCCGGCCAAACTGCAACAACAACAACAAAAATAGCTGGGCCCTGTGGTGGGTGCCTGTAGTCCCAGCTACTTGGGAGGCTTAGGAAGGAGAATTCCCTAAGCTGAAGAGCCGGAGGTTGCTGTGAGCTGTGATGCCACAGCACTCTACCAAGGGTGACAAAGTGAAACTCTGTCTCAAAAAAAAGAAAGAAAGAAAATTATCCATGTGTGGTGGCACATGCCTGTGGTCCCAGCTACTCAGGAGGCTGAGGTGGGAGGATCCCTTGAACTCAGGTGTGTGAGCCTGCAGTTAGCTGTGATGATGCCACTGCATTCTAGCCTGGATGACAGAGCAAGACCATGTCTCAAAAAAAAAAAAAAAAGCAATACCACACTCAGTCCCAGCTGTGGCTGTCCCTACTCCCAACTCCTCCCTCTAGCATGATCCCAGCCTCTGGGGTCAGAACCCCTGCTCTAGACCCTGCTACTACTGTGGAGGTCTCTTCCTCTACTGAGTACTTTGCACCTGCCCCTCAGTCTAGTCCTGAGCAACAGTATCCCCAGCAGTATCCCCAGCCCTGGGCTGATCTGACCAGGGACCACCACTAGGACAGAGAGGCCCGGGCTCCAAGGTGACTGGGGCTTCATGACTACCTCGCTTCTGAGCAGCATAGAGAAGGAAGCCCTGAGTAGGAAGTGCTGAGGCCCAGGGTGGGGGCTGGAGCTTCCAGAGCAGCCCGGCCTCCCTGGTCAGGAGCAGCCACCACAGCCCCCACTGCAAACAGGGCAGGAGGAGGCTGATTTACAAGGCAGATGGGCCCCTGGCCCAGCTCTCAGCCCTGCACTCAGCCTCAGCCACTGGTGGGCTATAAGAACACCCAGACTTCCGGACAGCTCAGGGAAGGTGCCATGTGAGCGCAGCTTGTCTCCCCTCCTGCCCTCCTTCCCTCCTCCTCCTCCGGCCTGTGTCTACTCAGCCTCTCCAGAGAGGGACACTTGGCACCATGTCTCTTCTCAACCCTGTCCTGCTGCCCCTCAAGGTGAAGGCGTATCTGAGCCAAGGGGAGCGTTTCATCAAATGGGATGATGTAAGTGGGGCAGAGGCACAGGGTGGTGGGGCCAGGCTGCTAGTGGGCTGTGCTGGTGTGAGAGGGTTGGTTTATGTCTCCTAAGACCCAGGCGCCTGTGTAGTTCAGCCAGGAAGCCAACACAACTGCCTGGATAAAACAGGCTGGGCTGAGGGTGTGTGTCCTTGGGCTGCTGGGTGTCTGGGTTTGAGAAGGGGGTGGGCCACCTGGGTGGGGCACCAGAGGTCATCTCTTTGGATCTGGATCTGTCCTGCCCTGAAGCCCCCCAAAATAGCAGGGATTGTTACTTCTGGCTGCAACCCGGTAGGCGGAAATCAGGCCCCGGAGCAGAGGCTGGTGGAGGGAGAGGTGAGCCAGGCTCTCACTGTTAGCTCAGGCATTCTGCTCTGCTCCGGTAAGGTGCCTAGACCCGACTCCTTCACCCCTCTCCACTGGGCACTGCCCCTGTCTCAGGGAAGCCTGGTTCTCCACTCTGTTCCTGTCGGGGGAGCCAAAAAGGCCTCTGGACTCAAGTGAGGACAGGAGGCCTCTGCTCCCGGGCCCCGGGCCCCGGGAAGGAACTGTTATAAGTGACTTCTGCTTCCCCTTGTTGGACGCAGCCTTGTCCCCGGCACCCGCCTGTCTGCTTCACCCCTATGCCTGTCTTCACTGTGTCTGTTCCTTCCTAAACTGGAATTGCAACCCAGCCTCTGGGTCCTCCTGGACCCTGAACACGTTGCTGTAGGTCAGGGATTCTCTTGGGCTGGGGAGAACAGTAGGGGGACCCCCTTCAGGAAGGGGAGGCTGTGCACTGTCCCCGTGACAGTGGAGTCACAGCTCACAGCAACCTCCAGCTCTTCAGCTTAGGGGATTCTCTTGCCTAAGTGATGAATTGAAGGCTCTGTGGGGAAAGGGAGCAGCCTATAGGGCTGGCTTGGCCATCTTACGGTGGGACGAAAGCTTTCATGGCTGGGCTAGCCTGAGGGATCTGGCTGCTCTGACCATGGCGAGGGCCCTGTGAAATGCTTCCTGCTTCCCTACAAGAGACGTGGTTGATATGACTTGGTGGTAGCATTGGGGTGGCATGCCCCATGAGCCTGTGGGATGAAGGAAGTGGCTCAGAATGAAAAGTGAAGCAGTCTCTCTCAGTTCCTCTGGGCAGTGTGTGTAACCTGACTGGGCAGGGGATCACCAAGGGTGGGGACATGCCATGTAACTCTTTCCCAGAGCCAGCACCTGTGTACCTGGCTGCTCCCTTTCCCTCCCCAGAGTGGGGCACTGCATGTTCCCTGGATCCTGACCTGCATGAGCAAGAATGTTCCAAGCCTTGTCACAGGGCACATGCGGACAGGGCTCTGCTTTCAGGCTGCATTTAGCCTGGTTAACAGATGACATGGGTATGTTGTACCATGTTGAATAAGCACCATGTCTAGGATATGACAAAATCCTGACTTTATTTAGTCGCCCAT
The DNA here is from genome assembly GCF_027406575.1 of Nycticebus coucang. Classification (NCBI taxonomy): domain Eukaryota; kingdom Metazoa; phylum Chordata; class Mammalia; order Primates; family Lorisidae; genus Nycticebus; species Nycticebus coucang. The sequence continues at coordinate 42,215,364 of NC_069785.1, read as the reverse complement.
GGATCCTTTGTAATATATTTGGTGGGAGAAGCTCTCCTCCTGGTCATGGAAGGAAACTCAGCAAGCCACAAGATATTACATTCATTCTTGGGTAATAGTCCAATGGTCACTGCTAATCAGAGAACCCAGTCCTATTTCAGAAACTAGTTATAATCAAAACTTCAACCTTAATTTAGAATTACATCTTGCGTCCTTCTCCCTCTAGGAATGGTTTCAGAGGACTGCTGCCCTCTAGAAGGGCCTTGGGATTCCCTGCTCTTCCTCCAGCAGGGAGGAAGGTGGGAGAAGGGTAACAAAGTTCTTTTTTTTAATGGTTGCTCTCATAAGTTGGCTCATAGTCTATGAGTCTGGGAGAAGCTCAAAACACATTCTTTTTCTGGTGGACATTTTTGAGGATTCTTGGGAGACCCTTCCCTCTAAACTGTGGATCTCTTGCTCAAGTTTCCCTTGACATCTTTATTTTAGGTGATCACTCACAATGGCTTCTAGTCCCTTGTTCCCACTTTCAACTTCTGTGGCTTTAGATGCTTTTTCCCTCTCTCTCCAATGGGCCTACTCCAGACCCCAGCAAATACTCATGCATTCTCTGTCCCAACACACACTGGGGTGCAGGCTCACCCAAGATGCCAGCATCTCTCTGCTGTGACTCACAGAGACTCAGCCCCCGCTGTGGCCCACTGTGCTTTTCTGGGCAGGTGTCTGACCTCAGTCATTGTGCTCCACAGCTGCATGAATCACAAAAGCTGTCCAAGTGGAGTTGAAACCCCTCACTAGACTTAGGTGAGGGATGGGGCACCTCCAACCCTCACTTAGGGAAGGAAGGGAGCTGCTGTCAACACAATTTTCTCTAGAATTGACTTCCTCACAAAAATCTTCTCTTCCCTCCAGATTCTAACCACTCCTGATCTGAGAACCATTTTTTGATTACTTCTTTGATAAATGCTGCATTTGGTCTGGTTTAGCATGCTGTAACTACATGCTTGTTGGAAACTTTAACTTTAAAATCTTATCATATATACATATACAAAGGCCATTAAAATAAAAAGTAACCTATGTGCTCGTGAGTGGAACAGAAATTTAGCAGATGAGTTCATTTATTCATTCATTTGCTCATTCAGCAAACACTGAGCTCATGGTCTAGCCCTGGAGTCTGTGAGCCCTTGGGGATTCCCTAGAAGGGTTTCTGAATCTGTGAACCAGCCCCCAACCCCAGCATGTTTCAGCATATTTCAGGGGAACCTTTTCAAAAGGGTGCTCAGGTTTGGAGGTACAGGGTAGGGAGGCACTCCGGGTCTTTATGAGACAGTTGAATGGATGGGATGGGGCGCATTCATGGAGGGGAGGCTGGGCATGCGAGCAATTAGTATGCACCTGGATTGTGTGGAGCCTTGGATGTATGTGCAGGAGTTAGGGCTGTCCTGGGTGGTAGCAGAGAGTTTGAGGAAAGATATGCTCCCTTTGGCTCAGCCATGACCCTTGAGACCATGGTAATGTGGGGGTGAAGACCTCGTCTAGGGTCTAGAGGGAGACTCTCTTTGGGTTTTGGAGTGAAACCTCCTCTTTCCCAGAAATGGCAGCCCCAATCCACAGTGCTTAGCTCTTGAGAACAAAGGAAAATGCCTTCAGATTCCTGGGAAAGACACTCTCTAGGAAGATGATGGGCTCTGAAACCAGTGGCCTGGGCCAGGGAGCTTGCCCTGAGGTCTCAGAACAGAAGCTCCTTCTCTCTGCAGGAAACAGCAATCGCCTCCCCAGTTATCCTCCGTGTGGACCCCAAGGGCTATTACTTGTACTGGACATATCAGAGTAAGGTGAGAAGCCCCTACCTCCTGTGGTGGAGGCATGGATGCTACGAAGTGGAGAATGGCCTGGAAGGGTGCCTTGGGGAGACTCTCTGTAGGCACGGCTGTTTGCTCTAAGAGGGAAGATACAATCACCCCAACTCAGATGCTCTAGCCTTAGCATTCCTTCCGGAGGGAGAAAAAGGAAAAAGAGCTGCTATTGAAAGCTGATGCTCAGCCTGTGGCCCTTAACTTGAGGGCTCAGAGAATCAGGGAAACACCTCAGCAGCTGGGCAGAAAGACAGGAAGGGAAACTGGCAAGGGTCCAGGACAGTGGAGGAAAGATTATAGGTCACAGCTCCTGTGCCAGGAAGGAACAGATAGAGGGGAAGGACGGGGGTCCCCTGAAGTAGAGAGAACCTGGTCTGTGGGAGGTAGAGGTGGTCCCAGGTAGTCTTGGCTTCTTGAGAGGGCAGTGGGCCAAGATTTGCAGGGGTGTGGAAGCTCTCTTCTTTCTGTTCTTTCTGACCTGACCTATTTGTCTCACTCCAGGAGATAGAGCTTCTAGATATCACCAGCATCCGGGATACCCGCTTTGGGAAGTTTGCCAAGATACCCAAGGTAGGTGGGCCCATAGCAGCCCAGGCTCAGTGCAGCCACCCTCTCTACGGGCAAGGGCAGGAGTCCTTGTGGGAGTGAGAAGCCTGATCTCTGGAGCAAGGGGAATGGGTCCTGGGATGTGCAGCAAGGATCCCAGCCCTGAGCCAAGGAAGGGGTATGTCTGCTCCTGGCTTGCCTGGGCTCTGAGCTTCCAAGCCACAGGCACAGTTCACAGAGACACTGGTGAGATGTTGGGGAAGACCCAGCTACTGCCCCTAGAGCTCTCCAGCTGTATAGGAGGTGTGGCTTACCTCTACCCTCCAACTAGTTTGCCTGTATTTGCCTACTGTTGGTAGGAAAATTGTAGGAAGGGATTGGTGGGAAGCAGGATTCCTTGAGACTGGGAGCTAAGAATCTATCTTTAAGCAAAAGAGGCAGATAAAGTACATGGGACTCCGGGTGCTGATGCCTTGGCTCATCTCTTCCTATGGGCCTCTCCTTCCCAGGCCTATCCTGGAGTCAGGGGTAGGAAGATGCTGAGGCCTGTGGTTCCTGGGATGGAGATGGGATTCTGCCCCCATGGGCCATGCTAGGGCTGAGGGGCAGGGATGGGGGCACAGCCCCAATTCTAACCATGTCATCATTTGCTGCAGAGCCAGAAACTCCGGGAAGTCTTCAACATGGACTTTCCTGACAACAACTTTCTACTGAAGACTCTTACAGTGGTGTCTGGCCCTGACATGGTAGAGCTTACCTTCCATAACTTCGTCTCCTACAAGGAGAACGTGGGCAAGGTACACAGGGACCACCGGCCTGGGTCTTGGCACCTCAGATAGCCTGGACTTCCTAAGAGACACAGGGCTGAGCCATGGGGTGGCTAGGGGCCTGATGGGTGTGCTCTGCGGCCTTATAGGTCTGGGCTGAGGATGTACTGGCCCTGGTCAAGCACCCACTGATGGCCAATGCCCCCCGCAGCACCTTCCTGGACAAGATGTAAGTACCTGTCTGGCCTCAACCCAGGCGGGGGGAGGAGGCACTGCGCCAGCCCCAGGCCTTGACAGGCTGCTCTCTGCCCCTCCAGCCTAGTGAAGCTCAAGATGCAGCTCAGCCCTGAAGGGAAGATCCCTGTGAAGAAGTGAGTCTCCCAGCACTCTGCCACAGCCACCTGCTCCCCACAGCCTTCTCTCTCCAGGCCTGACTCCTCTCTTTGCCTGCTCCCTTTCTCTGCCCCTTCAGTTTTTTCCAGATGTTTCCTGCTGACCGCAAGAGGGTGGAAGCTGCTCTCAGTGCCTGCCACCTCCCAAAAGGCAAGGTGAGTGGTTCCCTACCCCCAGCCCATCCCACTATTCTTCTCCCACTACAGAGCAACTTGTCAGGAATGGGGGGCTGGAGACCCAGATGACATCACAGTCTCAGTTGACCACTTAAAGAGCCAACTAACCCTAGAGCCACTGCTTATGATAGCAGGCACAGAGATGGCATGGGGGTGAGATGCTGGGTTCAGGGGAGGTCATCTGCACCCTGGATGGTGCTGGGGCCAGGCAAATAGCAGACGTGGAATGCTCTCCCATTCTTCTTGGGAATGGAAGCTGAGCAAGCACGAGTGTTTTCAGCCTGGAGGAGCAAGATGAGGTCAACAGCCCCAGGAGGCAGTCTGCAGGGATCTGGAAGCTACAGGAAGGGACTAGTTCTGCAGGGCATTGGGGAGAGGACAGGAACCAAGGGTGAAAGCTGCCAGGACACAAGACTTCAGTTCAATACAGAAAAGCATTTTTCCTTTCTTTGTAGTTAAGTAATTAATTTTGAATTGCAAGTTGTAAGCAAGATCACTACATGAGGTGCCTTATGTGAATTACAAAAAGGAGCCCTCTGGGCAGGTATGGCCCTGAGTCAGGGTTCACACTTGGCTAAGGAAGTGGATCTTAGTGCCCTGTCCCCCACTTGGCCAGGGCCTCATTTAGCTCTCAATCTGTACCCCATAGAGTATTTTCTCCTATTAGGAATTTGGAACATTATAAATAAATAAAACTAAGGCCCTTGTTGATCACATGCTCACATCAATCCCAGGAGGAATAGGTCCCCTATAGTCTGCAGAGCTGGTGACTCCTTGATCCAAAGTCAGTCATGGGGGATCCAAGCATAGGGTGGGGGAAGCCAGGGATGGGCTGCTGCTGCAGTCCATGCAGCCAGCACTGCCTGCCTGTTGTCAGTACACATCCACTTTCCTTTTTTCCTCCCTCCTGGGCTCCCATCCTGGCTGAGTCCTCCTTATATATCTATTCTCCTTGTTTCCCAGTAGAGGTCGCTGACAGAACATGGCTTGGGGCCAGGTGTGGTGGCTCACAACTGTCATCCTAGCACTCTGGAAGGCCAACGCAGGTGGATCACTTGAGCTCAGGAGTTCGAGACCAACCTGAGCAAGAGCCAGACCCATCTCTACTAAAAATAGAAAAATTAGGCAGGCATCGTGGTGGCCACAATGGGAGCTACTTGGGAGGCTGAGGCAGGAGGACTGCCTGAGCCCAAGAGTTTGATGTTGCTGTGAGCAACACCATGGCATTCTACCAAGGGTGACAGAGTAAGACACTCTTTAAAAAAAAAAAAAAAAAGAGAGAGATGGCTTGGCGCCTGTGGCTCAAGTGGCTGAGGTGCCAGCCACATACACCTAAGCTGGCAGGTTCGAATCCAGCTGGGGCCCGCCAAACAACAATGACGGCTGCAACCAAAAAATAGGCTGGTGTTGTGGTGGGCGCCTGTACTCCCAGCTACTTGGGAGGTGGAGGCAGGAGAATTGCTTGAGTCTTGGAGTTGGAGGTTGCTGTGAGCTGTGATGCCATGGCACTCTACCCAGGGTGACAGCTTGAGGCTCTGTCTCAAAAAAAAAAAAAAAAGAGAGAGAGAGATGGGATGGGTTTTTGGGGTGATCCAGTCAAGTTTTTCTGGTTAGGCCCACTGCTCCCAACTAAGACTGATGTTGGCCTTCTGGTAAAGTAAATGTCCTGAAAGACATTTTAATGGGTTTTGGGGGAAGAAAGGCACAGAATCCCTGAATACCACTAAATCTCTGGTTCTGTTCTAAGGATTTGCCTGTTCTGGGTATTTCATCTAGATGGAATCATACAATATGTAGTCTTTGATGTTGGATTTTATTTACTTGATGTTTTCAGGGTTTATTCACATTGTATTGGTACTTCACTCCTTTTTTGTTGCCAAATAATATTCCATTGTGTGGGTATACCACATTTTGTTTATCTATTCATCAGTCAGTGGACATTTGGGTTATTCCCACTTTTTGGCTATCAATATACATGTACTTTTTTTTTTTTTTTTGAGATAGAATGTCACTCTGTGCCCTGGGTAGATTGCTGTAGTGTCAAAGCTCATAGCAACCTCAAACTCTTGGGTTCAAATGATCCTCCTGCCTCCCAAATAGCTGGGACCACAGGCACTTGCCACAGTGCCTGGCAGTTTTTTCTATTTTTAGTAGAGTTGGGATCTTGCTGTTGCTTAGGCTACTCTTAAACTCCTGAGCTTAGGCGATCCACCTGGCACGGTCTCTCAGAGTACTGGAATTACAAGTGTGAGCCACCACACCCAGCCTCATGTATATTATTTTGTGCCACTGAGCCCAATCTTCACAAAAGTTTTAAATTTTAATTTCTCTATAAAAGTCCAGATTGTTGTGTTTTTGTTTTTTACTTCCTGTGCTTTTGGTATCTCCAATTATTATTGTCAATTTATCTATTTCTCCCTTCAATTCTTTCTGTATATTGGGGCTCTATTGTTAGGCACATGTATGTTTATATACAAATTACTTATTTTTAAAAATGTGCCCTCCATTTTAGACAGAAAAACACCTCCAAAAGATAGCCCACTGCCCTGGGAAGCAGTACCACTTTCTTCTTACCCCTTCTTTACCTCATTCTGATCATTCTTATTTCTAATCCCACCCCAGCCAAGGGACTAGTCGCTGTCTAAAATCAGTGTCAAAGCAAACCAGCTCAGCATGCTCCCTGCTCAGCAGCCAGGGCCTTGAGAAGTGGGTGCCTGGGGTGGCCTTCATACTCCTCTGTCTGCCTTGAGCCTTTCTTCTGACCAGGTCCCCTTGCCCAGGGCTGGGCCTATTTTGTGGTTCTCATCTCTGAGATGGTGAGGGCAGGGGTGATAAGGTGCCAGGACACAAGACTTCAGCCTAATTCAGAAAAGCATTTTTTCTTTCTTTGTAGTTAAGTAATTAATTTTTTTTTAAAGTTTTATGAAGACAGAGTCTTACTTTGTCACCCTTGGTAGAGTGTCCTGTGTCATAGTTCACAACAACCTCAAAGTCTTGGGCTTAAGCAATTCTCTTGCCTCAGCCTCCCTAGTAGCTGGGGCTATAGGCATCTGCCACAATGCCTAGCTAAAGTAATTAATATTTAATTGCAAGTTAAAGCTAAAAGTATTTCCCCAGAATGACGCCATCAATCCTGAGGACTTCCCAGAACCTGTCTACAAGAGTTTCCTCATGAGCCTCTGTCCTCGGCCAGAAATAGATGAGATCTTCACCTCCTAGTGAGCTTCCTGGGCTGGGCTGGGAATGGAGAAGGGATGGTGGCCCACAGCCCCCTTTTTCCCCATGCCATGCTGGAAATCAGGAGGCTGCATGGAAGAGGGGGTTGTCTGAGCCTCCAGGCCCAAGGAACATGGACCTGCACTCCTCTCTCGCCTACAGCCATGCTAAGGCCAAACCCTACATGACTAAGGAGCACCTGACCAAGTTCATCAACCAGAAACAGCGGGACTCACGGCTTAACTCCCTGCTGTTCCCGCCAGCACGGCCTGACCAGGTGCAGGGACTCATTGACAAGTATGAGCCCAGTGGCATCAACGTGCAGAGGGGTAAGGACTAAGAGAACTCACCCTCACCTTCCATGGTTCTTTTTTGCCCTGGCAGCTGGGCTGCATCCCTGACAGATATCCCCTGTCACCTAGGCCAGCTGTCACCTGAGGGCATGGTCTGGTTTCTCTGCGGACCAGAGAATAGTGTGCTAGCCCAGGACAAGCTGCTGGTCCACCATGATATGACACAGCCACTCAATCATTACTTCATCAACTCCTCCCACAACACCTATCTGACAGGTGGCAACCTCATTGCTGATCTCTTCTTTCATGGGGATGGCTTCTGTCCCCTGAATCCTTGACAGGTGTTGCCCACATACTGCTTACCCTGGCAGTAGCACAGAGCAGGGTGGGGTGGGGCAGGGGGTAGCTGCACTGCTCTGGGTGATGCCCTGCCCCTCCCCACTCTCTGGCTCAGCCGGCCAGTTCTCAGGCCTTTCCTCGGCTGAGATGTACCGTCAAGTGCTGCTGTCTGGCTGCCGGTGTGTGGAGCTAGACTGCTGGAAGGGGAAGCCCCCAGACGAGGAGCCCATCATCACCCATGGCTTCACTATGACCACAGACATCTTCTTCAAGGTGAGACGCAGGGTTTGCAGGCTGGTAGCAGTGTCAGGAGGGAAGAGCCCTTGGTCAGAAGCCTTAGTGTTAGGGGGACTTTAGCTAGAGGGAAGGAATGACTGAAAGGTTTTGGACCAGTGTAGGGCACTAGAGGACACAGGGACCAACAGTAGCCACTTAGTTATGTGTGGGATTGAAACTGGGGAGTGGGGAAGGCATCATTGAGGAGGGGGCAGTTGCATCTCTGCCCACTAGGTGCTCTTCTCCTCCAGGAAGCAATTGAGGCTATTGCAGAAAGTGCCTTTAAGACCTCCCCCTATCCTGTCATCCTGTCATTTGAAAATCATGTGGACTCGTGAGTATCCAGGCCCATTCAGGTGCATTCTCACCCAGCCCTGAGTCTCTTGCCTGGAATCGCCCTCCTACCAGTGACCTCAGCCTCTAACTGTCCCCTCCAGCTCTCATCCAGGTCTCAACATAATCTTCTTGGGACCCCACACTCTCCTGCCTATGTCCCTGCCTCCCTGACCTCTTGGGCCCCTGATCTGGGTCATCAAGGCACAAAAGGATGGACAAAAGGGTTGGAGCTGAGCTGCTGAACCACACCTACCTTTGCTCCCTGCAGACCCCGCCAACAGGCTAAGATGGCCGAGTACTGCCGGACAATCTTTGGGGATATGCTGCTCACAGAGCCCCTGGAAAAGTTCCCAGTGAGTGGACTTTGCTATGGGCATTTGAGTCTGGGGCCTGGGACAGTTGGGGGCCAGGTTAGAGATGGGGATGTCCCAGAAGATGATGGGGTTCACTTGGTTGGATTGTGGGGATGAGGCCGTGTTACCTACCATGTGTCACACACTGTGCTGGGCTTTGTGGTATGTTAGGACAAAGACATAGTCCCTGCCCTCAGGATCGTTACCTTCCAGTGAAGAGACAGACAAGTAACCAGATCATTATAGCCCAGTGATTGTCATGGGAGTATCTGGGGAGTTCTCATCTGGTCTTGGAGGATCAGGGAAGGCTTCCTGGAGGAAGTGATGGCTAAGATGAAACCTGAAGTATAAATTGGTTTATCTCAGCAAGAATGGAGGTTGAGGGGAGTAGGCAGAGGACAGAGGAGCACGCTTGGTGGTAAGGAGCTTAGGCTGCACCCTGAGGGTGAGGGGATGGTACCAACTCTCTCGCCTCTCTGCAGCTAGAATCAGGCATCTCCCTGCCCAGCCCTGAGGATCTCAGGGGCAAGATTCTCATCAAGAACAAAAAGAACCAGTTTTCTGGGTCTGAATCCCTCAGCAAGGAGCCTGGTGGGGAGACTGAGTGCAGTGGCCCTTCCAGTGCCCCAGCCAGCGAGGACTCGGGTAAGTCAGGAGAGGACTGGGCTAGAATGGCAGAGGGGCAGGGCTCAAGAAGCCTATGTGACAGAGCTGTGTGTGACAGTGTGGGCTGGTGAGGATGGGACTGAGCTGGAGGAGAAGGAGGTGAAAGAGGAAGAGGAGGAGTCGGGAACCCTGGATGAAGAGGAGATAAAGAAGATGCAGTCTGATGAGGTGTGTGGGGATAGTCCCGAGGCCCTTCTGCCATCCTCCACTGCAGAGCCCTCTATGTTCCTGGGCTAGGGGCTTCCCACCTCTGCTTCTCTCCTCTTGCCTCTGTAGGGCACAGCAGGCCTGGAGGTGACAGCTTATGAGGAGATGTCCAGCCTGGTTAATTACATCCAGCCCACTAAGTTCATCTCCTTTGAGTTCTCTGCCCGTAAGTCAGTGTGAGTGCTGATGCTGGTGATGGTGAGTGGAGTTTAGGCCAGATTCGGGAGAAGGTTATCCTAGACCACAGGAAGGGGAATCTCCCCTTTCCCTGGACTTGGGGCCTGTCTATAAATACCCAGCCAAGGAGTCAGGCAAAGGTCTTGGTTAAGTGGCATTGGCTCCCAGTTTCTCAGCACTGTACTGAGGAACTTGGCACCAAACAGAATGCTCTGTAGTGTGTCAGTGACAGGCCAGTTTCTATGATAGGCCACCTCAGCCAGAAAGCCTCCTGCAGGTTCTGTGGCTCCCAGGGATGAATAGCACCTTGGGGGGGCCCAAGCTCAGAAGCCCCAGCCCTGGGAGATGAGACTTCCTGAAAGGGGGTGGAAGGCAAAGAAAGCCACCAGTGCAGAGTGCCCCTTCTGCTCTTCCCTGCACCCTGCGATTTGCCTTTTTCTTCCCTGGTCATAAGCATAGCGCATTTCTCTCACTCTCCATGTGTATCTCCAACACAAGCACCTCTTTCTGTACACTCCCGTGGATAGTTGCACCTCTGCAACCTTGACTCCTCATTTCTGAACCCACAACCTGCACTTCCACCTGGGCACAACCATGGCGGTCCTGTCTTTAGCGTGCCCCTCCCCTCATGTGTTCAGCTCTAGCTTGCACCATGATTCACTCCCTGTGCACACTGCAGCATGTGCCCATACTCCGTATGCATGCACATGCACAGTAGCTATTGACCCCTGAGGCTCAGCCCACCATGTTCCCATGCCCTCTGTGCCTGTCCTCGGCATGTGGCCCTCACTCTCCAGAAGCACAGCACATACCCTACCCTGTGCATATCCCCTGTAAACACCCTTTGCCCCCAGCAGGCACTGTTATCCATACATTTTCTCCAGAGGTGGGCTCCTAAACCCTCAGGCCCCCATGGAAATGCTTGACTGGCAACATCTCTTGCTGGTGGGACCCGCTCCACAGGGAAGGCCAGGGCTGAGATAGAGGGCAGCCTGATGGGAGCACCACGTTTTCTTCCCCATACAGAGAAGAACCAAAGTTATGTCATCTCCTCCTTCACGGAACTCAAGGCTTATGACCTGCTCTCCAAGTCTGCAGTGCAGTTTGTGGAGTATCCTTCGATAGCCAGGATCCTGGCTGTGGTGGAGGGATCGGGGAAGGCCAGGGCCCAGGTCTCCCAGGGTAGGCTGTTGGGTCCCTCTGGTGCAGGCAGCCTCGGGCTAGGCTCCTATACTCTGGGGAAGCTACAACAAGCGCCAGATGAGCCGCATTTACCCCAAGGGAACCCGCATGGACTCCTCCAACTATATGCCCCAGATGTTCTGGAATGCTGGATGCCAGATGGTCGCCCTCAACTTCCAGACAATGGGTGAGGGCATTCCCAGGACCCTAAGAGTCCTTTCCTGGCCCCTGGCCCTCCTGATCCCTGGTGGTCTTTAGAACAGATTTGGTGTCCTAATGTTTGCTTAGGCTCTGGAAACATGCCTAGTTATACATGCCTTAGCTCAGGCCCATATAATTACACATACATGAACATGTACGTGAAGATGCCCAGGTGCGGCATAGTTCTGGCTGCTCTGCCTCATGTATTTTTGAGAACAGCTGTTCTCACTGCCCCAACTCTCACTGTGAACTTTTGGCCTGGTGTGGCTTTGCTCCTTACTGAGTCCAGCTGTGGAGGCTTTGGACCCTTCCTGAGAGATGGGTCATCCCAAAGAACCAGGCTGGGATATGAGCAACCCTAACCCTCACAGTCTGCCCTATCTCCCCATTAGCCAGACAAGAAAGGCTGAGATATGTAGGAAACTGAACACAGATCCAGGGCTAGGCCTTCCTCACTGAAAGCCCCTGTCCCTGCAGACCTGCCCATGCAGCAGAATATGGCAGTGTTTGAGTTCAATGGGCAGAGTGGCTACCTCCTCAAGCATGAGTTCATGCGCCGGCTGGACAAGCAGTTCAATCCCTTCTCGGTGGACCGCATCGACGTGGTGGTAGCCACCACTCTTTCTATCACGGCAAGACCCTGGGGCAGACAAGTGGCTGGGAGGGCTGGGGTCTTGAGGAAAATGGCACGGGAACTCACCCTTCTATTCCCAGCCCCTCCTCGATATCCTGAAAACTTCAGTCCCAGCCAGTTCGTGCAGTGGCAAGTTGCCTTGGAAACTGCCTCCTCCTCAGCACTGGAGGCTGCCACTTGGTCCCCATGGAAACCATCAGGAAGGGCTGAGGCTTTGGTGGGGGAGGGGGAAGAGTGGGCAGAGTGGGCAGCAAGATCCCCAGCCAAGGGGAGGGCATTGTTCTCTCCTTGGCTGGGGAGGTGGGAGGCCCACATCTTCACTTCATGCTGGAAGCACCTGGTCCTTAGAGCTTAGCTGCAACCCTCGAGTCATACAGCCCCGATTTGGTGGCCAGAGCTGAATGGGGCTCTTCACAACACCCAACAATGGATATTTCAATTATGGGGATCCAGCAGCCCTGGGTGCTTAGGCAAGAGCCTGGGTGAGGATCTGATGCTGGCCTCCCTCTCCCCGCCCCAGGTGATCTCCGGGCAGTTCTTGTCAGAACGTAGTGTGCGCACCTATGTGGAAGTGGAGCTGTTTGGCCTTCCTGGGGACCCAAAGAGGCGCTATCGTACCAAGTTGTCACCCAGTACCAACTCTATTAATCCTGTCTGGAAGGAGGAGCCCTTCGTCTTTGAGAAGGTGGGGGTTAGGGCAGGGCAGGAGCTGGTGTTTGTCCTAGTCCTTGGCCTCTGTTTACAGACAATAGGAAGTAAATAAGGGGAGCTTCTTGACCTTCCTTCTCCTCTCCCCACTCCTTGCCCTGTGCCCTCCTGACTTGTAAGAGTCCAAAACTTAGGCTGGGCATTGTGGCTCACGCCTATAATCCTGGCGCTTTGGAAGGCTGAGGTGGGTAGATGCTTGAGCTCAGGAGTTTGAGACTAGGCCTGAGTAAGAGTGAGATTCTGTCTCTATGAAAAATAGAAAAACTAGCTGGGCATTGTGGTGGCCACCTGTGATCCCAGCTTTTTAGGAAACTGAGGCATGAAGATTGCTTGAACCCATGTGTTTGAGGTTGCTATGAGCTATGGTGAAGCCACAGCACTCAACCCCAGGGTGACAGAGTGAGACTCTGAAAAAAAAAAAAGTCCAAAACTCACGGTTACAGATGTTTACTTGGTTTTATGCTGTGCATATGTGTGTGCATGCATGGAAATGTTAGCATTATAGGCAGAAATGTGAACTCCCAGCCCAGGGTTGAGGGTCCTGTGGAATCATGGAGATCTTTCATCCCCATTAAAGACCTGTTGGCAAGGCTGCCAAGGACAGTGTACACTCGGTCCCCACAGCCCTGGGCTGAACATCCAGCCCTTCTTCCCTATGTGAGATCAGTCATGGCATGAGTTGGGAAGATGTCTATGTATGTAGCCTAGAGCATGCCCTCTGTCTGTCCTCACAAATCTGTTAATGCCTGCCATGTTTTCATACTGATTCTAAGCCTTCTGGAGCCAGGGAGGGGGGCAGATTGGCTCCCTCTCCTTTCCCTAGCTTGTCTTGTTCCCCAGATCTTGATGCCTGAGCTGGCCTCCCTCAGGGTGGCTGTGATGGAGGAAGGCAACAAGTTTCTTGGACATCGCATCATCCCCATTAATGCCCTACATTCTGGTAAGAAGAGGGGTCCATCTTTGCTGTTCCCAGGGGTCAAAAACCAAAGCCAGCACCAAGAGCCTGCCTGAAGGGCAGGGCAGCTTTCAGGAGGGGCCCTGAGGTCTTACCTAATCCCGTCCTGTCATCAGCCATAGGGAGTGGGGCAGAAATAGTACCTCCCCAGGAACATAACAGAGGTGGGAACTCTGCCCACCTAACAGAATGTCTGTAATTTTCTGAAACTACTGGGGCAGTTTTCCAAGCAGCTTACATTTATGGGCACTTAAAATGTGCTGAGAGCTTATAACACATTCTCACTTAATCCTCACAATAATCACATGAGGTAGGCACTCTTATCCCCACTTCACAAATGAGGAAAGCCTCAGAGAGTTAAAGTAACTTGCACAAAGTAACACAGCCTGGGTAGGGCAGTATCAGAGTCAAATCCTTGAGTACTGGGCTGTTTGTGTGCAGTGCTGGATAGGCCTGGCCTCTGGCTCACTGTCCATCCCACCATGTCCAATAGGGTACCACCATCTGTGCCTGCGCAGCGAGAGCAACATGCCGCTCACTATGCCCACGCTCTTTGTCTTCCTGGAGATGAAGGACTATGTACCTGATGCCTGGGCAGGTAGGAGCCCATGGCACGCTAGGAGCACGAGGCTGTCCATTCCCATCCCGGCTCATCAAGCCAGCCCCCAGAGTGGGGCAGGATAGGGTATCCTGGAGTGAGTGAGGACAGGGGAGGCTTCCAGGCACACCTCCATACATACCAGGCGGGTAATGCCCTGTGCACCAGATCTCACCGTGGCCCTCACCAACCCCATCAAGTTCTTCAGTGCCCATGACAAGAAGTCTGTGAAGCTCAAGGAGGCCATGGGAGGTGTGCCTGAGGTCTGTGTTGCCTGGAATTCTGCCAAGGGCTTCTGGGAGCTTTGCTTTCTCTGGGGGAGGGGGAGAGGGGGCAGAGTCCCAGAAGATCTGAGCCGCTTCCTAACCTGCTCTCCCTACACAGAAGCCCTTCCCACTTGGGAGTCCTTTGGCCACTCAGGCCAATGGGACCTCGGCCCCAACAAGCAACGGGTCAGCAGGTATGCACTCCGAGTCCACACACCCAGTGGAAGGGCCTCCACTTTCCTGGGCTGAACCCACAGACACGTCCCACACTGTCGCCCGACTCTCACCTGGTGAGGGAAGGGCTGTCAAATCCTTGAGTACTGGGCTGTTTGTGTTCAGTGCTGTCTGAAACCCTGGGCTGGGGAAGCTCTGCAGGGGGTCGGGGTCAGAGGAGCGAACTGAGTCAAGGGTCCCCAGGAAACCTGCCAGCCCATCCTGTGGCTTTTGCAGCCACCGCCCGGGCCAGATCCAGGGAGGAGGCCACGAAGGAAGCCTTGGGTAAGGACTTGTGAGCCCCCAAGATGTGGGGATGAGTCCGGGGAGGGCTGCGGCTCCTGGCGGGCTAGGCGGGCAAGGTGGCCTGGGCTGCGGCGCGTCACCCCTGTCTCCGCAGAGCCGAGGACCGCCAGCCTGGAGGAGCTGCGGGAGCAGAAGGGCGTCGTGAAGCTGCAGCGGCGGCACGAGAAGGAGCTGCGGGAGCTGGAGCGGCGCGGCGCGCGGCGCTGGGAGGAGCTGCTGCAGCGGGGCGCGGCGCAGCTGGCGGAGCTCCGGCCGCCGGGCGCTGGGGGCGGCGGCGGGGGCCGCAAGCTCTGCCCGGGAAAGGGCTCCCACAAGAAGAGGTAAGGGCCACTGCGGCCGCGTGCCCTCCACGGCGCCCGGGCGAGCGGCCAAGGGCTCACAGCCCGTTGCCACGTGGCTTCCTCAGGAGCCTGCCCAGCGGGGAGAGAGCCGGAGCCGCGCCGGGAGAGGGCCCCGAGGGCGCGGACGCGCGTGTGCGGGAGCTGAGGGACAAGCTGGAGCTGGAGCTGCTGCGGCAGGGCGAGGAGCAGTACGAGAGCATCCTGAAATGCAAGGAGCAGCAGGTGGCTGAGGTGCGGAGGGGGGCGACAACCCAGCCAAGCCCCTCACTCCTCTGCACCACCTGGGGCTTCTTCCCAAGCCCTTCCGTCCTCTCCCCGCAGCAAATCGCCAAGATGATGGCGCTGGCCACAGAGAAACAGACGGCAGAGCTGAAGGCCCTCAAGGAGGCCTCGGAGATGTAGGAATGCCCCCCTCCCATACCTAACTCTCAGCTGTCAGCAAGGACTTGGGCTCTGCAAAACATCACTCTTATCTGTCTCTCTGCAGGGACACTAAAGAGATGAAGAAAAAACTGGAAGCCAAAAGGCTGGAGAGGATCCAGGCCATGACCAAAGCCACCACAGACAAGATGGCCCAGGAGAGGTGAGCCCTGAAAGGAAGGCCCAGTGCTGGGCACACCCCACCCCAGGTGGAAAGGGACCTCTTTGCAAGTGGATTCTGACGTGGTTCCCCAAAATGTGCCTCTTCCCTGGCTCTTGAAAAAGTTGATCCCACCTGTCACCTCTGATCAGAGAGCAGAACATAGATGTCAACATTACTTGGACAGAGGAGTATGCTGGAGGGAAATCCGGCCTTCTCAGAGGGAGCTGAAGCCTTGGGACAGCAGCCTGGCCACTCTGGCTACTTGTGCTTCCCATGGAAGCCTTGAAGGACAGTGTGTTTTAGTGAGGCACCTGTTCCCTCAGAGGACCCCAGGACTCCCAGTGGCCCCCTACATCCTCCTTGGGTCCCAATGCTGGCCCTTCTGTCTGGTCCCCATCCCTATGATAGATTTTCATTTCCCTACACCCTGAGACTTCATCTCACTCAACCTTCACCAGGGGCCTCCTGCCTTTCTCTCCTTTTCTTTCCTTCCTTGTCTCACTTTGTAGCACTCAGTAGAGTGCTGTGGTGTCATAGCTCACAGCAACCTCAAACTCTTGGGCACAAGATATCTTCTTGCCTCAGCCTCCCAAGTAGCTGGGACTACAGGCACCTGCCAGAACATCTGGCTATTTTTAGAGGTGGGATCTCGCTCTCGCTCAGGCTGGTCTCTAACTCCTAAGCTCAGGCAATCTACCTGCCTTGGCCTCCTAGAGTGCTAAGATTACTTGCTGCCTTTTCTAAAACCCTAATTTCTCAACAGGTTGAAGAGAGAGATTAACAACTCCCATATCCAGGAAGTGGTACAGGTCATTAAGCAGGTGTGTCTCTCTCTCTTTCAGTGGGCAGGGGCGGCCCCAGGCCCTTACTTTGCCATTAGGAGATGCATTGTCCTGAGCCATCCATGCAGCTAGGGGTGGGAGGGGGCATCCCTGGGCTCTGGCCTGGTTATAGAAGTTGAGGTACCACCCTGAAGGGTCTTTCTCTGACCAGCTCCCCTGGATGGAAACAATATAGGTTAGCTGGCAAGGGGAGGATGGCATTGGAGTAGGTGAGCAAAGAGCGAGTAGGAAGGGCTTCCCAAGGTGCCAAGGAGTTGGAAGAGAAAGGAAGCACCTCCTGAGAATGGACCCAAAGTGCCCTGGGGATTATTAATCTCAGTAACAGAACTACCATCTACTGAGTCCTGCCCTATTCTAGGTGCTATGCCAGGTGCTTCCCACGAGTTGTCTCATATAATCCTTTACAATCCAGAGAGACAGGTACTAGTATCCTCATTTTACAAAATAAAAAGACTGCCCAAAAGTTAAGGATTTCATCCAAAGTTTTACATGTTAGCTGGGATTATAGCTGGATTCCAGCCCAGGTTGCCTGTGTCTGCTGTCCTGACTCCCTGCCTCTCACTGCCATCCAGATGACGGAGAACCTGGAGAGGCACCAGGAGAAGCTGGAGGAGAAGCAGGTGGCCTGCCTGGAACAGATCCGGGAGATGGAAAAGCAGGTAACAGGACCACTGCCCAACCCTCAGCAGAGGTGGACAGACTCCAGGGTGTGAAGGGGCCTTGCTCCAGGGAACTGCCAGTTAGGAGGTCGGGGGAAGTGGGACATCATCTGTTATGAGTGGGTCCACAGGTGCTGGTTCCCACTGGGTCCAGTGAGGCAGCTCTGCAGATTTCTTTGCCTGGCTGGCATCCCCCCTCTGAAGAGGCTCCCCGATGGGCTCCACCATCCCTCCCTGCAACTCCAGTCTCCTGGAAGCTCTGAACGAGGAGACTGGGCTTCCTTTTCTTCCACTGCCCAGGGACAGAGAGGCACAAAGGGCCCCTCCTCAGCCTGATGGTCCTTGCTGTCTCCACAGTTCCAGCAGGAGGCTCTGGCAGAGTATGAGGCCAGGATGAAGGGTCTGGAGGCCGAGGTGAAGGAATCGGTGAGAGCCTGCCTTGGGACCTGCTTCCCCTCTGAGGTGGAGGACAAGCCTGAGTGGCCCTCTGAGGCCTCCGGGGAGCTGTGTGAGCAGCATCCTCTCACAGTAGAGGCCAACGTCCAGGACAGCCGCCTCTGATGCCCCCAGCCCACTGGGACAGTTAGCAAGGATGTTCAGACCCTTCTCTGGGACATGACTCTATCCCCCAGAACAGAATTCCAGCACACTGAGACTGAGAAGCTTGAGTTCCCTTGGATGTTACAGCCCTCCTCAACAGCTAGCACAGAGGAGGAGGCAGGAGTCAGGTACCATCAGGACAAGGACCTCTCTGGACCTAGATGTCTTCTCCAGGCTGACTTGCTGCTCCCCATCCTTCTCCCTGATCTCTGTTTAAGTGTCATATATTTGTTAGGGCAAAAGAATATGGAATGGGAAGCTAGAAATGGGATCCTGGCTTCACTCTGCCTTTCCTAGTGTGCAGCTAGTGATACCCCACTCTAAACTCAGTTTCCTCACCTGGAGGGTTGAAATTACCCACCTGGAACCTGTGGTTCAAGTGGGACCAAACCCAAACTCCGAACCCCTTGCCTCAGGGTGGGCAGCTCACCTGGGCTTCCAGGCCCCATCTCAGGCCTGTTGTCAGCTCCTTGAGGCAGAACTTGGCACTACCTACAGCTCCCTGGGATGGCCTCTCCTAGGGTCCTTGGCTGACATCCCTTCCCTCAGCTTCTGCCTGTTGGAGATGAGAGACTGACATGGAAAAACTGCCTCAGCTGTTTGGCCCTCAGCTGCTGAGTCATGTGGGGCTGTGGCCTCTGGGACACTCTCCCACCCTGATCCTGGCATCACCCCTCTCTCTGGGGGAGGGCACTTCCTACCTGCACCCCTCTCAGGCTGCCTGACAAGGTCAGCATCATTTTCTCTCCTGAATTTGTTTGGTTTATTTATTTTTCTCCTTCCTATGTCTACTAAAGAACCCTGTTCCAATATTTCCTGCCTAAGAAGTCTGGCCTCTGTTTTACAACTAGGAAATGGGGTGGGGGTGAGTGCAGTGCTCCTGAACTAAAATGTTCTAGGAAGAAAAAAAAAACCCTTGAGAGCTGAACCCAGGGTGAGGTCCCTTCCAAAGTTCAGTGAAATGGCCATGCCTATGGCTTGACGAAGATTTACTTCTCTTTCTGCTGGTCCTGATGCCACATCCACTGGGAAATGATGTCACTGCCTCTTTACCCCCACACAGATGTGGCCTTTCCTTGTCTCTAGTCTCAAAGCTTGAACAGAAGAGCTTAGTGCAAAGGTGCCCCTCACCCTTCTGGGGAGTCCCAAACCTCTAGACCACCTGAGGTCCTTTTTGAGGAAGACTTAGCACTGTCAGATGCTCAGGCCCCCGTGTCAGCTATGGTTGACCCAAAACTTGCTTAGAGGAGTTTGTGGGAAGCCACCATTCTCTGTATTTATGGCATAATCCCAAATCCCAAGTGGACACAGGCACTGGCTTGGTAGAGGCAGAGTGGGGACTGATTCTGGGAAGAGGTTGTTTTCTTATCACAGATATAGCAGATACCATTAGCTGTGAGCACCTGTGCCTTTGGAAAATAAACAGGCTCCCCATTCCTCTGGGGGATCCTACCAGGCCCTGACTTCAGGGTGAGGCAAGGGGCCTGCTCATTCACAAGACTAAGGCCTCACACTGATCAGCCTACCCCTTAGCCCACTATGGACTGGGTATAACCAGGGGAGACACCAACACCCCGGGGCAGTGCCATCTTCTACCCTCCAGGTAGGCACTCAGCCACCCCTCCTTTACCTCTCCTTCCATGCCCAGGGATGGAATCCTGTAAGGATGAGGATCCAGATTGACCTAGGCATGTGTGTATAAGCCAAAGCCAGAGCCAAATGGAGCCCACTGGACAGCCCCTGGGTCTTGCCAATGACTGCTCAGGAGAAGCTGCCTTCCCATCTCTGGGCCAGGCAAAGCAGACTCTGTACCCCCAGTCTGAAGCCCGGAATCCCAGAAATGGGGAAGATGATGTAATCCTGCCCTTGAAGAGGCCTCAACACAGCAGCAGGAAGGGCGCTTCCCATGTGGCCAGGCCTGGATACCCAACTCCCTCCTTTCTGTCCTCTGAGAAAAGGACAAAGTGTCTCCTGGGCAAATGCCATCTCTGGGCCCTGGAGAGGAATTAATCTCTGGCTGCAGGGGATGAGCAGAGGAAGATTTGATGCCTTCCCTCAGGGCACTGGGGCAGGTGAAGAGAACCTGGATTCCATCCCTTTTGTGTATCTGTGAGATTGAGGCAAAGGGCCCCTTTCCACTCATCATGCCTCAATTTCACCTTCTGCACAAAAAGAAGGGTCCCTACCCCTTCCCCAACCCATTGCTGATTCACATGCAAGTCCCCTGCTGACTCACCCCACTCCCTGCACCCCCAAGCAGCCCTCTGGATCTCTCAGACACGTGCCACGAGGCCCAACCCTACTGAGCTGGTGCAACGTGACATGGTGAGGGGGCTGGTGACACTTGAGGAAAGAAAAAGCCTCAGAAGGGGAGGCAATGGCAGACAGAGTGACAGACCACATTGAGATGCCTCTGGGAGGAAGCCCTTTTGCCAGCCTGGGGCCTGCTGGAGGACAGGCTCAGCAGGTGGGAGGGGAGGAGGAGTGTAAAGTGCCTGCCTGCCCCCTGCCTGCCTCAGCTTCTCCTGTCAGCCTTCAGCTCCCTAAGCGACAGCTTCTAATTCCGGCTGTTGGTGCCTCTGTGTTCTGCAGCAAAGTCTCAGCTTTTTTTCAGCTTTGCTGTTTCTTTTCTGTTCATAACATACTGAGCCCAGAGGGGAGTCAGAGTAGAGGCTCCAGGGCCTTAGACCTGGCACCACCACCCCCATCCTGTCATGGAGCTGGCTAGGTTGGCAATGCCAGTTGGGGTGAATGAAACCAGCTGCTCTTTCCAAAGGGCACCAGTTCTGTGCCCCGACTCCTCTTCTTCCCTGAACTGTCTCAATTCACCACTGGGAACAGGGACATAAATGGGGTTGTCTCAGGAAGGCTCAAGGAAGAAGGAACATGGCCCTTCAGGACCAAGAAAGTGCGTATTTTGGGTTCCTGCTGCTCTTCTTCCCCTGGGAGTGCACAGTCTGCCATGCCAGGCTGGTCTGCCACACACAGATTCCGGAGGTACTCCCTCCCCTGACCCTGGAAACACAGAAGAGAACAAAGCAAATTTCCTCATGCTGCAGAACAGGGAAATTGAGTCATAAAGGGAAGAAAAGCTTTTCTTCTGCTGGGAGAGCACTCCTGCCTTCTTCCTGAAGGTAGAAAGGCTGTACCCACTCCTGGGGGCCACCCCAGGAGGGGGCCCCAGGCCTGGGGGCGGAGCAGTGAGGGCTGTACTCTAAATAACTATGCAGCTCTTTCCCTGACACTCTTTCACTTGATCTTGTGTGAGGCAGGCAGGGCTGGTATTTATCAGCTTGGTTTTGCAGATGAGAATATGCAGGCTTGGAGCCACACTGCTAGTAAGTGCCTTCAAGCTGGAACTTAACCTCTGATATCAAATACTGTGCCCTTTCTATGACATCATGAAAGAAAATTGGCAGACTCCTAACCAAGGGCTTAAAATATGCAAAAAGAAAAAAAAGGTGGCTTCACAGCGTGTGCAGGTACATATCACATGCTCCCCTTATGACAGAGGGGAGTGGAAGCCCCCTGCTCCATGACCTGGGTGCTGAATCCAAGATTGGGATCCTTGGAGTTGGGAGCTAGAGAGAAGTGAGAGGTCAGGGTGTAGGGCCACGAGCCCACTTTGTCACTTAGCATTTGTTGCTGGGAGGGAGCTATCTCCCAACAGCAAATGCTCTCCCCGCTCCTTAACTTTCCCCTGGCATCTTCTACTGCAAAGCATCTGATCATTGCCCTGCCCAGGCGGATGACACCTTCATTCTTTAATTTCCTGTCTCTTATAGAAAGGGATCGCTCAAAGCAGCCCTGTCCCTTTAAGGTGTTTTTCGTACTTCCATGCTTTTGCCTCTGTAACTCCCTGTCTGGAATGTGGTCTTTATGTCTTAGCGGCCAAATTCCACACATCCTTGAAGGACCAACTTGGAAAGTCCTGTTCTCAGAAGACCCCAAAGCGCTCCCCTGGCCACAACTTCATCTTTTCCTCCAAGGACTGTCTTGGTTTTGTATTTAGCAGAGGTAGTCAACCCTCAGGTGATAACCCCCACTTTTTATGTCTCAGTCTTGTCCCCTAGATTAAAAGGGAAAGTCTCCTTTATCCAGAACACAGCTTCTGCCTCTGTATTTCCCACTGCCAGGAACCCAGGGCCTGGCTCATGAAGTCTCAGTAAATTATGTACTTGATACCTGGCTCATTCCTTACTTTACAAATATCCACTCCAACCCTACTCACCCCTCCTCATCTCCCAAATTCTGAGGCTCCCTAACTCCTCCCAAACCAGATCTGTGTATCCTTTCCTTTCCCAAAAGGGGGGGATGGGTTGCTGGTGGGAAGGAGAGAAGATGCAGTGTTTTTTCCACCCATCTCATGGAAAATGGAATTTGTGCTCTTCTCCGCTCCTTACGCATTAGCTAGTAGCCACAGCCAGAGCCTGGTGGCCCGAGGAGGGTTTTTGCACTTAAGAAAGACACTGGGCTGGGGCAGTGCCTGTGGCTCAAAGGATAGGGCGCCAGTCCCATATGCCGGAGTTGCGGATTCAAACCCAGCCCTGGCCAAAAAAAAAAAAGAAAAGAAAGACACTGGGACCGTAGGTGGGGGGGGGGGTAGTCTGGAGTAGGTCCTTTTCCTAGGTGGTGGCCAGTCCAGGAGTAGCGGAGAGCCAGGGCTGAAAAGCTGCTAACATGCCTACAGCACGCCCCGTTTGGGTGGCGGTGGGTGAGGCGTCAACGCTCCGCCTGCTACGCAGCCGCCGGGGCTGGCACGCGGGCGCGTTGTCGGGGTTGGAGACGTCTGAGATAGAGAGCGCGCTCCCCACTACCCCCCACCGCTCCCAGTGAGCGTGTGCGGGAGGAACAATCGTGTGTGAGTGCGTGATTCGCTGCACTTCGAGTGGCAGTTCCCAGCCAGATTGCGCGCCCCCCACAACCCGCAGCACATGTGTCCTCTCTCCCCCAGTTACTCCTCATCCGTCTTTCACCGCCACTCCCAGGTCGCATGGTCCAGTTCTGCCCTCAGAGGGTCCAATTTCTTTTCCCCGTGGACTACTGAGGCAGTTCTCAGTCTTCCCAGAAGAGCCCGAGATCCCGCCAGTTTCTAAGGAGCCGAGGGCACCGACTCGAGTGGGGGCGGAGGGCGGGGAGAGAAGGCTGCGACTTTGGGATTGGCCCGGTCGGGTGCTTGTGGCCCCCGGAGAGCAGCCCCCGCCCCCGCTCTGCAACCACCGCCGCATTCCCAGGAGAGCGCGGAGGAGGAGCTGCTCCCCGAGTTCTTTGCCCACGAAGAGGTGGGGGTCAGGGCGGTCTCCCCCGCCCTATCTGTCTCTGCCCTGACGGCGCAACCGGCTTCCAGGGCAGCCATTGCCATAGAGAATCCAGAGGCTATAAAACCAAGTATCTAGGCGGGCGGCGGCTCCCGCGCCGCTGAGCCCCCCAAGTAAGGAGCTAGCACCCCAGCGTGGCCCGGCCCCCGTGAGAAGGGAGGAGGCGGAGGAACGGCGCCAGCAGCTTGAGGAGCGGCGCGCCCCGCCAGGGCTGGAGGCAGGCGTGCGCCGCGGGCGCCACCGTCTCAGCAGGGGAGCGGGGGCTGCCCAGGGTGCGGGTGAGTGGCACGACTCCAAACCACTAGGGACTGAGGGCGCCGGACACCCAGAAAGCAGCGGGAGACTAAGCAGGCTGCCGAGCTTCGGCTCCCGACGTCTGCGTCGGGCCAGGAGCGGAGCCTGGAGTAGCTAACAATCAACACCTTCAGGCGGGAGGCCCAGGGAAGGAGCAGCGAGACGCCGGGAGTGAGGCCGAGGAGCGGCTGGGCAGCGGGAACCTCAGGGGCGACCCGAGTGGAAGTCCCAGGACCCTCGGCCGCCGCCGCCCACGCGGGCAAGGAGACGTACTAGAGCGCGGGCGGAGGCCGGAACCCCGCGGGGCGCGAGGACAGGGGCGCCCCCGTGCGGAGCTGCCGGGCTGCACCGGCGCGGCGGTCGGGGCCATGCTCAAACCTAAGGACCTGTGCCCCCGAGCGGGTACGCGCACCTTCCTGGAGGCCATGCAGGCGGGCAAAGTGCATTTGGCCCGCTTCGTACTGGACGCACTGGACCGCAGCATCATCGACTGCCGTGCGGAGCAGGGCCGCACGCTGCTCATGGTGGCCGTGGGGTTGCCGGATCCCGCGCTGCGCGCTCGCTTCGTGCGATTGCTGCTTGAGCAGGGGGCAGCCGTGAACCTGCGGGACGAGCGCGGTCGCACTGCACTCAGCCTGGCGTGCGAGCGAGGCCACCTGGACGCCGTGCAGCTGCTGGTACAGTTCAGTGGCGACCCCGAGGCGACGGATTCGGCTGGCAACAGCCCGGTGATGTGGGCGGCGGCGTGCGGCCACGGGGCGGTGCTCGAGTTCCTGGTGCGCTCCTTTCGCCGCCTCGGCCTGCGCCTCGACCGTACCAACCGTGCGGGCCTTACAGCGCTGCAGCTGGCCGCTGCCCGTGGACACGGGACTTGTGTGCAGGCCCTCACCGGGCCCTGGGGCCGCGCTGCGGCGGCGGCGGCGGCCCGGGGCTCCAAATCTGACAGCCCGCCCGGCCGCCCCGCCCCCGCGCCCAGCCCAGAGCGTCGACGACCCAGCCCCCGCCGCCTCCCGCGGCCTCTCCTGGCTCGCTTTGCACTAGGGGCGAGCGGCCATGGCCACGGTGGCGAGGCTGGCTCAGCGGGCAAGAGTTCGGGGCGGCACCGGGCGCAGGGCAGTGAGCGACCCGAGCTGGGCCGGAGCATGAGCCTGGCACTGGGTGCGGTGACCGAGGAGGAGGCGGCCCGTCTTCGGGCAGGGGCCTTGATGGCCCGACCAAACTCGCCCCAGTCTTCAGGGACTGGGCGGTGGCGCTCACAGGAGGTGCTGGAAGGAGCGCCTCCATCCCTAGTGCAAGCGCCCATTGGTCTTAGCCCCCACCCGGAAGGCGGTCCTGGCTCTGGCCGCCTGGGTTTGCGGCGACGCTCCACAGCACCAGACATCCCCAGCCTAGTCGGGGAGGCGCCTGGGCCTGAGACTGGCCTGGAATTAGAGGCCAACGCTTTGCCCCTCTCGGCCCCCGGGTCGAAGCCTTGGCAGGCAGGCACGGAGGCTATGGTGCTGCAGGCTCAGCGGTAAACAGCGCGGAGGCCTGAGCCTTTCCCCCTCACCACATGCGTGTCTCTTTCCCTTTCTCCCAGCCCCTTCACCTCCACAGTAGCCCGACCCCCATCTCAGAACCTGTCCCAGCTGCCAAAGCAAGACCTCCACCGGAAATGAGAAGGGGACCCCCATCTGATGTCTTTGTTTGTTTTTTGCTTTCGTGTGTGTGTGCTTATTGGTATTTCCTGCCTTTTCTGCCCCTGGAAGGTGAGGTGTGGAAGACTGGTTCCATAGCTTCCTACAAGCCCTTGACTCAGTCCTGGATATGCCGAGGTTCCTGCCAGCTCCTGCCCAGTTTCCTTCCCCTTGCTGGGTTTCCCAACACCCTGGCAGGCAGAAGAATCAACCTGGAGAACAAAGGTCCAACACCACCCCTCATGCTGACAGTAATGCTACAATCTGCCAAAGTCCCCCCCCCCCCAATGTTGAGAGGACCAGGAGGAGCCCCAGAACCTTTATGGACAGGAGAGCTGATTAGAAAGAAATCTGGCCAATTTTTTTTCTGGGGTAGAAACTCCTGCCTCAAGACAAGAATTTGGGCGTAGCAGAGCTCCTGGTGTTGAACACCAGTTGTCTCCCTTCAACCAGCTTCTGGGTAACTTGAGCTCCCTCTGCCTCTCAGACCCAGGATTCAACTTCACTGATAATGTAGGATCACTTCCCCACACAACCCCTACCCAGCCTGCTCCTCAGCTCAGATGCATTTCAATTCCATTTTTGAGGTTCAGTGCCTCACCCCTTGGGGCCCAGCCTTATTTCCATTCACTCTCAGAGGCCAGAAATGGAAAAGACTCAGCACTTCCACGCCCCCACGCCTCTCTGCTCCCCCGTCCCGCACGTGGGTGCTCCCGCGCGGTGGAACGGTTGCGAAGGCTTTGCTTAATTGTGCTTCTTGCAATTCTCAAAGAACTTGTGTTTGGAATCTTTGTATACGAAGCTGAAAGCAGCGGGTCTGATCTGAGTCTTAAGAACCTGACAATATCTCTTTAAATAGAAGCTCCGCGAGGGGGATAATTGACTGAAGTGTTTGCGACGTTAAACGGCGGCGTGCAGGAATCGGGAGCCCACACGAGCTGCAGGTCTGGGTTTAAATTACATCAAACTCTGGTGAGAACGGGAAGGGGCCTGTTAAACGCTCCTGCTGGGCCAATAATGAAGGGAGGACAGATGATGGCTGCTAGAGGTCCAGACCCAGGACTCCTGCTTTTCCCTCATAGCGTGGGATGCATGCTGGGCCCTGTATTATCACCAGCCAGTTAAGTGAGTCAAGAGGCCCTAGCAGAGAGGTGGTTAAAGGCCCTGTACAGGCCTGGACCTTTGTACCCTCCCCTGCCCTCCTACTCTTTGTACCGCCTAGCGTGGGGGCGGGGTTAACGGTAGGGA
The DNA here is from genome assembly GCF_027406575.1 of Nycticebus coucang. Classification (NCBI taxonomy): domain Eukaryota; kingdom Metazoa; phylum Chordata; class Mammalia; order Primates; family Lorisidae; genus Nycticebus; species Nycticebus coucang. Next base: position 42,189,163 of record NC_069785.1, on the reverse strand, counting down.
GTTTGGCGGATCGCTTGTGCGCCAGCACTCGCAGCATGCCCAGCCCACGGGGTGGCGCAGGTGCGACTCTTTTTTTTTTTTTTTAAAGACAGTCTCACTTTGTTGCCATCAGTAGAGTGCTGTAGCGTTAGTGCCATAGCAATCTCAAACTCTTGGGGTCAAGCGATTCTCTTGCCTCAGCCTCCCAACTACAGGCGCCCGCCACGACGCCAGGCTATTTTTAGAGACGGGGTCTCGCTCTTGCTCAGGCTGGCCTAGAACCCATAAACTCAGGCAATCTACTCGCTTCGGGCTCCCAAAGTGCTAGGATTATAGGCATGAGCCACCGCACCCAGCTATGAGAGTCTTTTAATGAACTGTGAGGGTTGAGCCTTCAGCCCCTCATTTGCCTGAAGTGGGGTCTTTTCAAGACGCAGGTCTGTTCGTCTTTGCAGAAGGTTTCTCACTGGTTAACTCCGAGAGAACTGCCCAGAGCGAGAATGACTGCGCTGAGAAATTGGGCTTAGGGGAGAGAGGCGAGAGGTCAGGATTGGGCCATGTGTATGTGCCAGACACCTCCCCAGTCCTTCCACCGCCCCACCCCACCACCTTGCTCGGCCGGCCACAGGACGTGATCTCTGGTGCCTCCTGGCGGCAGCGCTGCGCTCTCCGCGCTGCGCCCTCGCTCCGAGCTCAGACTTAACGGTTTTATCTGGGATCACCGCAGTGTACTTCTCCCTCCGTGTTCATTTACCTATGGAATCATTTTCCTCTTGTAAAATATTACATCCAGATACTTGAAGTCATTTCACAGCAATCAAATGAGGGACAATGAACAAAAACTCGCTTTTAGAGTAGCAGGAGCCCAGAACCTTCTTCACTAAGGACCCCAAGTTATCTCTCAAGTTAAGGCTCCTCAACCTCAGAGAGACTGCTCTCTTCCAAAAAACTGGAGCGTACAGCCCTTCCCTTATGCTTTCTGAACCTTGGGACCTGCCAATTAGCAGTTTTCTTATGATGCCATTTGCTTCTTCCTTCCTTTCTGACATGTTCTGCCCTTCCCCTCCCATCTTTCCCCCAAACATCTGCCTCTCCTCAGTTCCCCTGTCTGGGTGGTGGGTACACAGTATCAGGGGGCCTGAAAAGTGTGGGGTGAGGGTCTGGGGGGATGGGGAATCGTTGAACATCCCCAGTGCAAACTGCTTCTTACTGATCTTTGCTTGCTCATTCCCTCTCCTCTCAGCTGTGTTCAATTTTAATGAATTTTTGAATGGTGAAGGCAATTAAGTATTTTGGCTTAAACACAGTACAAGGTCTGGGTTGCACATTGTATCCGAGGCTGTAATCTTTCCTGCGTCTGTGACATGTTGGCTTTGTGGTTGAGAATCACCTTGGGCTGTCTTTATTGAGTAAAGGAAGGCTTATCTCTGTGGAGTTGCCCCGAGTTGGGGGGTAGAAAGTCATGTTTCTGAAAACCACGGCAGCTTGCTCCTTTCTGAACTGAACTGTGTGTTTCACTGCCTTGCTGTCCTCATGGACTCCTTACCAGGCCCAGCTCCACGCAGAACTTCCATGTTTTACCACGTTTCACTCCCCTGAACTTCCTCTTTGTCAGCGCTGGGGTGTTGAGGCTGGGGCTCTCTACCTCTCCCCACCTTAGAAGAGACTTTTCCACCTCCTTTGCTTTCCTAATTCTTGTTGCTTTCATCATTATGAAGAGTCACCCAGGCCACTGGATCTCAGTACCAATCAGTGTGTGAGGCTGAAGGACACAGGCCCTTTCGGAGCGAGACTGTGTGGTGGGAGGACTATTAGCACTCAAAAGAATAGTTAATAAATCCAGTATTATTACATTGCAAGAACTGGCTTCTCTTTGCCTTACCAACCACTCCTGACTCTCAGCTCCTTTTGAGTGGTGGAAGGATGCATTTGCTGCCTGTGGAGGCTCCTGCTTTACTGGCCCTGCTAAGGCTGGCTCCCTATGGAAGGTAAGTCGCAGGTGCTGCTTCCAACTGAGCAGATGGGGCTGGGGCAATAGGACCAGGGCACCTGCCTGGGTGCCAGTGCTGGGGGATTGGGAGGTCTGCGTGGCTTCTTGCTCTGAGCTAAGAGGTTTCAGTGAACCCTGGGCTGGGTAGATCTCAGGAGGGAAGCACCAGAATCAGAATTGGAACTAGAAATTGAAAGCTAATTTTGTCATCCTCCTCACCCCCAGGAGCCAAACCCAAGCTTCTCCATTTCCAGGCACTGTTCTGCTCTTTCTCAACTCCACATCATTTCCCTCAGTTCTGGGAAATGAAGCTGCCCACTAGAAGCAGTTTCAGACCACTTCCTATGGAAGCTTGAAGTCCCAGGAGTGAGAAGCAAAAGGGGAAGAGAGAAGCCTTTGCAGAAAGTGGTCTTCAGCAACTGTGGCCACCCCCATTAAACACAGCACTTCTGCCCTGGGAAGGAGCTCTAGTTCTTACTCCTTCAGTCCCAAGGGCCTTTCACTTTCTGTTTTCCTCTTTCTTTGCCCTCATTTTGAGCCAACACACCATCAGAGTGGTTGGGTGTTCTGGGGACTAGAGCTGAGGAGCTCACAGGGGAGAGGAGGTAGGGCCACCCCAGAGTCCACTGCAGGCATCCAGCTCGAAGGCCTGGCTCCCCTCCCAGAGATGACAGGAAGCCCAGAGGTTCTGAACACTCAGTTTAATTTAAAACGGGCACAAGTGCAAACAATTCACAAAAATTTATAGGGAAGATGGTTTTTTTAAAACACTGACCCTTAAAAAAAAGTCCTTGCAATTTCTTTGCCCCAAAGCAGGCCACTAGGGAGCAGAGAAAATCTAAAAAATATTATCTAGATAGGGTCCAGACACCTGAAGTTCTTCCCTGGAATTCCCTGTCTCACAGCAGCCCTGAAGGTGGGGAGAAAGGAGACCAAGGAGACAGGTGCAGCTGTCTCCTAGCTGCGGGAGGCAGCTAGGGGCAGATGGTTCACACAAATGGGGTGCCCATTTCCTTGACATGATGGAACCCCGGGAGATGGTTCACCTTCTTCCCCAGATAGGGTTCAGAAGAGGAAAACAGTCCCTGATGACCTGGTTGTAGATAAAGTTTAAAGGTAAAACAAAGTGTATTCCTGTCTCTGGCCCTAATGTTCCACAGCACAGGAAAAACTCAGAAACCTTCTGCACCCCCAGGATGTTAGGTTTAACGCAGACCTCTTTACTGGTCAGGTAAGAACATGGGACTCGAGAAGTGGGAAGCCAGGCCACAAAAGCCTGTCCCTTTAGGTCAGGACTTAGGGAGACAGGGTGGGTGGCAGCCTTCTTTAAGCTGGCTGTGGGTGACCTGAAGGAACTCGGACTATTATACACACACACACACACACACACACACTCTCTCTCTCTCTCACACACACACACATCACACCCCCCCACACCCACACACAATGTTTTCTCCATCCTGTAAAAAGAGACCACCAACCCCATTCTTTCTCTTTCATTTAGCAAATGTCTCCCACCCTCCCATGGCCTGTGAGCTGGCCATTCTCAGTTCTGAGCAGGCCATGTGGGGAGAGGCAGTGCAGGTGGTCAGAAGAAGTGCAGTGGGATTGTGCCTTCAGGAGGTCAGACACAGGGAGGAAGAGGGAGTCAGGTAATAAAAATCTTCCCTGTATCCTTCTTGAGATCCCAAGGTTTGAAGCTGGAGCTGAGAACAGCAAGTATTCGTGTGAAGACAGTCGGTCTGTCCTCTATGGTGGCCTGGGATGCTACTTTAAAAAAACCACAGCAACTTTTTCTGCTGTGTTGGCCCCAGTGGCCAGGAGTGCCAGTCTCTGCGTTTCTTAGAAATATCCCTGTGCAAATAACAAGGGGTCATCTTGTAGTAGGGGTCTCCATCATTCCAAAGGCAACTGGGGATTCTGGGGAGAAAGAGGGACTGAGGGGGCAGGTCCGGCCTGGCCCAGTGGGCTGAGGGGTAGGAGGGTGGGGTGGGACTTCACATTCAATCTTTGGAGAGAATACTGAGAGAATGAGGCAGGCAGGCCCTGCCTGCAGGCTGGCTGCCCAGTGTCCCCTGCCTATGGACATAGGTGGCAGGTGCACTTGGGATGGGCTCAGCAGGTAGAGGTCTGCTTGCGGTAGAGCTGGATCAGGGGCACCAGGCACTCGGGCAGCCCCGTCTGCAGCAGGAAAGGGTGGTCCAGGAGCTCCTGAGCTGTGGCTCTCTCTTGGGGGTCCCGCATCAGCATCCGTTCCAGGAAGTCTCGCAGCACTGGGGAGACCTGCAGAGGCAAGGCAGCAAGAGGAAGCCATGGTTTACTGCCACTTTGGTGTGACCTGACTGCCTGGCCCTGCCATTGTTTGAACATCTTGAATTTTCTGATTTCTTGTTGGTGCCCTTCATCCCCCAATTCCCAAGGTTGTCAAGCATTCCGGTAGGTACTTTAGGTGTGTGCAAGGGGCATGGAACTGATGTCAAGATGTCCAGCTTGGGACTATTCATGGTCTGAGGCAAGTAACAATTTTCTCTAGGCTTCAGTTTTCTCATCTGAAAAATGGGCTAGTGATAAAGCATGCTTGCCCTGTCTGTCACATAAGGCTTTAGTGGAGAGTTCTAAAAAGGTCAGAGAAAAAGAAGTGTTTGAAAAATTAGAAAAAGAACGAGGTGGGGCTGGGCATGGTAGCTCACACCTGTAATCCTTGCATTCAGGGAGGTTGAGGTCAGGAATTTGAGATCAGCTTGAGCAAAAGCCAGACCCCATCTCTGCCAAAAATAGAAAAAATTAGCTGGGTGTGGCGGGAGGATCACTTGAGCCCAGGAGTCTGAGATTGCAGTTAGCTATGAAGATGCCACTGTACTCTGGCTAGGGTGATGGAATAAAACTCAAAGAAAAAAAAACAAAGAAAAAAGAAAAGGAAAGAAAGAAAGAAAGAGAACAAGGAACCTGAAAAGGAAGATTTCTTTATACCTCTGAGCTTTACAGTCTTAGACAAGGCTTAAGCCATTATTTTAGAATGAGGCTGTCTTGGGGAGGAGACTACATCTGGGAATTAGCCAATTTGAGATATCTACTATCTGCTAATCTTGGGGTTAGGAGCGCAAGCTCCAAGGACTAATCGTCTTATAAAATGTTTCATATGCTCCCTCCCCCCCCCCGTGTTTCAGCCACAGAACTTTTGCTATTTAGACTGGGCTTCAACCCTCTGGGACATTTCTTGCTCTGGCCACCAGATGGCAGTGCCACTTAGCAGCCCGGTGCTGACCTGCCAGCAAGGGGTGTCCACAAGGAAAGGCCTGTGAGTTTGCGGTGGATTTGGCAGAAGAGGGTTGATGTCTGCAATATACATGTACAAACTGCTTTTAAGGAGGAAGCTGAGGCTCAGCTGAGGTCAGGATGTGCAGTGATGGAGGACAGGTGGATTTGCTGTGTGTGTATCTCCTGACACATAGGGTAGAGGGGTTTATGCTCAATTAAACTTCTCTGGATTCCTCCCCAGCCATCAGGGATTGTACTTTTCATGCTTATGGGTATTTCTGGGCACTGTCAAGTGCCTGCTCAGGAGCAACTTTACTGCTGCGGCTGCAAGGGGAGCTGGGGGACTTGGGAACTTGTTGGCATGAATATGGGAGTCTGAGCCTGGATATTGCTCCACACTCAGACTTAGGTTTTGTGTGCAGAAAGAGGAGCCTTTTCTGAGAGCCCAGACCCTCCAGCTTCTGTAAAAGGAGGCTGGGGCTTGCTGGGCACCTAGGCTTTGGTCCTATTGCCTCAGAAGGATTGGGGGTCTGTGGAGTCACCCCTTATGTACCAACTGACCTTGTGAGAGTTTTTCAGCTTGGGTGGGGGGTTGTCCCGGAGCCTCTTCATGGCTTGCACTGGAGAGTCACTGAAGTAGGGTGGCTCCCCATCCACCATCTCAATCACCATGATGCCCATAGACCAGATGTCCACCTGCAGAAGGACAATATCCTTGACCTCAATGTGAGAGTCTGGCCCCTTGATAGCAGCTGGAGGGTATGAGAGTTTGAGAGGTAGGGAAGCAGCTGGTTCCAGCTATTTTTGGCGAGCCTATCTCCTTCCTCCGTTTGTCACCTATCTTATGGCCAGGAGTGACCACTGCCTATGGGGACACAGCTGTCAGCCTCTTTCTGAGAAAGGCCATCATATATAGGAAGCCTGGCCATACCCTACTGGGGCAACACTTGAAGGATCTGTTACTAGCAGCAAAATCACAGATGGGAGCAGTCCCATCAAAAAGCAGGGGAAAGGAATTGACTAAATGGGAATCTGAGAACTAAGGTCATGTTTAGTGAGGGCTCGGGAGAGGACCACAAACAGAAGAGCTGTGTGGCTCAAGCCTCTTTTGGGAGGCCTGGGGGATGAACGGAACAGTTACCTCAGTGGCATACAAAGACCTGGAGATCACTTCAGGAGCCATCCAGTAAGGAGTCCCCACCAGAGACTTCCTCTTAGGGACATCTTTGCTGATCTGAGCACAGAATCCAAAGTCTGAGAGCTTCACCTGGGACCAAAAAGGAAGTGAGTGGTGGACCAGGAGGAAGAGGGGTGCTGGGAGCAGAGAAGTGAGGGCATGGCTGTGCCAGGGAGGGAGAGCGGCCTACCCTGCCATCAAGGGTCAACAGAATGGAGTCACTCTTGATGTCTCGGTGGATGACACCCTGGGCATGCAGGTAAGCCAGGGCCTGCAGCACAGCCTCGCACACAGTAGCAATTTGCTCTTCATTCAGCCTGGACAGGGAAGGCAGGGCATCCCGATGGAAGACAAATGTTGGCTTTGGCAGGGCTGCATGGTCGCTGGGCTGGACAGAGTATTGAGTCCCTGATACTGGGCCCCATGGCTCCCAGGCAGTCTGTGGCAGCCCAATCAGGCCATAGCCCTGGAGAAAGCTGGGCCCTGTGCCCCACCCTTCTTTTCCCCATTCCTAAGACCAACTCAGTTAACCCAAACAGGCAAGGGGCCCAGGATGACCTGACAGTGCAGGTCATCACCTGCCAGGGTGATGGTGGGGACAACCCACACTCAGGGCCCAACCTTCCCAGCTGCCCACCTGACTTGGGAGATGATGTCTGTGAGGGCGCCGCCCTGCAGGAACTCCATAAGCACCCACAGCTCCTCGCCCACCAGGTAGCTCTTGTACATCTCCACCACGTTGACATGCTGGTAGTCCCGCATGATTACCACCTGGGGGAGGTGAGGGGCCTGAGCACTGGGCATGGTGCCCACAGGGCTTGGCCACCTGCTGCCCCCGCTCCCAGATGCCCAGCCTGGTTGTGTGCTCACTACGCATCCCAAATGCCTCCCCCATATCCCATCCTGTCTTCCCACCTCATTAAAGAGCAGCTCCCTGCGCTGCTGCTTCCTGAGGTCCATCATCTTGACAGCCACCTGGCGGCCCGAGTGCTTCTCCCGGGCCAGGCAGACAATGCCTGTGGAGCCCTCACCAATCTTCACGTAGCTGTCTAGCAGCAGCCGGGGGTCACCCTGGTCTACCACCATCCTGAGTGCAGCCTTGAACTGCTCATGTGTCACAACACCCGTGTCCTCACCAGCCCGAAAACCCTTGGTCACAATCGGGTCCTGGGGCAGGTACAGATTGCTGGTGCTGATCTGGGCATGCCGGGTGCGAGGGGAGCCTGCGGGGGAGGACCGGCCTGGAAGTGGGCCGGCAGCTGGGCCTGTGCGAAGGGACTTCTGGGGGCTGCTGCTGGTATCTGAGGTGGTTAGAGGGCTAAAGGTCCCCACTGGCTGGTCCGAGGGCAAAGACTGAGCCTTGGCCACTAGGCTTGGTGAGGAGTCTTTCTGTGGCAGACGGAAACAGGAGTTGGGCTGCAGGGACAGAGAAAGAAACGAGAAGGGGCATGAGCTGTGTGGGAGCATTTGGAACAAGTGTCCCAGAGGCCAGGGGTTACCACTGTGACCCCTGGAAATCGGCAGTGTCAGGCAGGGCATCAGACCAAACTGGGGAGGTGCTGTGAGCAAAGATCTTCAAACAGAATTGAGGCTCATTGCAGTCCTGTGGTAAGTCTGCCCCACCGCTCCTCCTGTGAGGCAATCTTTCTTCTGTGCTGAGGGGACACTCAGAGAATGTGGGTCAGAGGTGTTCTTCTCTCCTGCTCCCAATTTCTGGGCCCATGGGAGGAAGAGGCCCCAGGGAGTAGGGTGGTGGCCGCGAGCACCTGTGACTCAGATTTCAGGACTAGGGCAGGAAAGCATCAGCTGGGGGCTGATAGTTTGCCTGTCTCTCCTGGAGGTTATGTCTCCACTGGAGGACCATCCTGGGAGTTCTCAGGCGTTCCTCTTGGGCTGGGATCTATACCAGAGCCATCTGGAAGCAGGTGGGGGAGGTCTAGCCAAGCCCAAGCCTTGAGGCCAGGGATAGGGAGGTATCTTTTTTTTTTTTTTTTTTTTGGTTTTTGGCCGGGGCTGGGTTTGAACCTGCCACCTCCAGCATATGGGACCGGTGCCTTACCCCTTGAGCCACAGGCGCCACCCGATAGGGAGGTATCTTAATGACTCCCCAAAGTGGTCTTCCACTTCTTCCCAAGCATAAAACTCTTGGCTAAGGACACGCCTCTCCCACCCGACTACCCCTCAGCAAGGCAGAGAGGTGAGAGGCCTATCTTCATGGCCTCTGTGAGGGAAGGAGGGAAGGTGGAGGTAAGGGCAGTCTGGGCCTCCAGTGAGCCCTCAGGCCCAGCCCTGGAAGCCTATGTGTTTTCTTGCCTTTCCGGGCCCCAGCCCCCCACCGGCCCTGGCAGGATGGGAGCCCATCCTTCTGTTCTCTCCAAGGAATTGGTGATATGTAACATGATATGTAACATGACCCCTCACAGAGATTATGTGTTTTTAAAGGCACCTGGAGAGGGACCCTTTAGGGGCTGCAGAGAGGCCTTCCTGGAAGTTGTCCAAACTCATCACATAGGTGGTTGTCTAGGTGTCCGGGGGTCCTGATCCTGAACCCACAGGTGAGCCGACTTACAGGAAATCTCAGGCAGTCAGCTTGAGGTCCCCAGTTGGCTTTGGCTGGACTGCTTGATGGAGAACCCTGAATGCAGGCTTTGGGGCTTACCAGGTTCAGCCAGAGTCTGGCCAGCTTCTTTAGCACCTCCCCTTCCCTCCACTCCATCCCTGCCGGAAGTCAAGGCTTCCACTTCTAGCCCAGCCCCTGTCCTGCATGTGCACAGTGCCACACTGGCAGACTCCTGCTGCCCCCACCCTGCCTGCCCACCCAAGTATGTGCCATGCCTGCCTCCGACTCAACCTATGCAAGAAGGGAGCCAGAACCCACCCCCCAAGGACTGCTCGAAAGTACCCCATCCCCACTGAGTGAACTCAGTACCTTGGTCCCCCCATGTCTTGGCCAGTATCTAATTCACTCAATGCCCCTCCTCTATATAGTAGAGCAGAGGGACCTCTGGACTCGGATGTCAGGAGCTGGGGTCCAGCCCTGGTCTGCAATGAGCTTTAGGTAAGTTACCTCTCTGAGCTCCAGTCTGCTCTACAAATATGGGGGCTGTGGGTAATGATCTGGGGAGCCAGGTAAACTACAGATTTCTGGGCCTCAGAAACCGATTGAGTGGGTCCCCAGAGAAGAGGCTGCAGTTTGTCAAGTTCCTGGGTGATGCAGGCAGCCATGGAGCATACTCTGAGAAGCTCTGGATGAGTGGGCTGGGTGATTCATGGCCTTGGGGAGCTTCTAAAAGGGGTGGGACTGTGCTGGCCACCACAGAGGATAGGATGCATGTCCTGGGAGTAGAGGAAGGGGAGAATGGGCTCAGTTGCCCAAAAAGCCCTCAAAGCCCTGTGAAAAGACTCAGGGCTGTGAGGAGACACCTGCTGGCCTGCGAGGTGTGCCCCTGACTCAGAAACCTGTGTTCCAAGCAGAAACCAGCACAGGGTGGAGAGCTTGGGGCCACCTAAAGCTCCTTGTGAGGTTACTGTAATGGCAACCTTGACCAGTCCCTACCCCGCAGTTCCTAAGGAAGTCTGTGAAATGATTTTTTTTGCCTTCTGACCCCCAGGGCTCTGCATGGCTATCTCTGCTCTGTGGATGTGCAGGCATGGTGGGGTTGGGTGGGGTTCTCCCTCACTTTCCATGGTCAAGGTCCCTGGGGTGATGGTGGCAGAAGGGTGGGTCCAGTCAGGAGCCCAGGACCAGCGTGCTCAGGGACATGGGGTGACATGTGGGCAGAGCCTGGGTCTTCACCCTGGAATGATCTGTTCCCAAGTGTCTTTTCATTGGCCTTGCTGCCTGTCTCCACAAGGAGAGAGCTTTTACTCAGTGTGGCCACAGCAAGGACCAGATGAAGCTTGTTAAGCCATACCAAGAAAAAGAAAGGGGTGGGCGGTGCCCGTACCTCAGTGGGTAGGGTGCCGGCCACATACACCAAGGCTGGCGGTTTAAACTCGGCCCAGGCCTGCTAAACAACGGTGACAACTGCAACAAAAAAATAGCTGGGTGTTGTGGTGGGCGCCTGTAGTCCCAGCTACTTTGGAGGCTGAGCCCAGAAGTTTGAGGTTGCTGTGAGCTGTGACGCCATAGCACTCTACTGAGGGCGACATAGTGAGACTCTGTCTCAAAAAAAAAAAAAGAAAAAGAAAAGAAAGGGGGATGAATAATGGAATTAATTGTCACAGGCTCTAGATTAATTCTGGAGTTACTTGTGTGACTAAGACCTCTTGGGAAAGAAGCCACTAGAACAGTCATGCATATAGTTAGGGTAATGCTACATTTTCCCTCCCTTGGCCGTGGCTCCCTAGCTATGGGTTTTGGGGGCTATACTATAAGTGTCCTAAAGGGAGAAGCCATATCTTAATGTATATTTTCAAAAATAAAGCCATTTTGGGTGGCACCTGTGGCTCAGTGAGTAGGGCGCCAGCCCCATATATCGAGGGTGGTGGGTTCAAACCCAGCCCCGGCCAAACTACAACAAACAAATAGCCGGGCGTTGTGGCGGGTGCCTGTAGTCCCAGCTGCTTGGGAGGCTGAGGCAAGAGGATCATGTAAGCCCAAGAGCTGGAGGTTGCTGTGAGCTGTGTGATGCCACGGCACTCTACCGAAGGCAGTAAAGTAAGACTGTCTCTACAAAAAATAAAATAAAATAAAGCCATTTTATTGTGGGCTTACCACTATGACAAGCGCCTTAAATGCATTATCTCATTTAATTCTCAGAACCCTGTGGGTTCTATTATCCCGTAGGTGCTAGAACCATGGGACTCCTCTGACAGCTGGCCCAGTACTGGGGTCTTACTGGTGCTGTACATCCTCAGCATATAATGGAGAACATGGTAGACAGTACATGCTTAACTAAGTGTACCCTTCAGACTCTAAGTGGAACACTTCTAAGGCCCCAAGTCCCCAAAAAACTCTCCTGCCTGTCCCCACACTCTAAGTCTTCTTGCTCTCTTTGGCCAAAGTGACTGACCCCAGGCCATGCTGCATGGGGCTGGGTACAGGAGCCCTGGGTTTGTTCTCTGGCAATCACAGTCTTGGTGGCCTGACCTCCCTGGGTGCCAGTGCATGGACTGCTGCTATGGAAGCTACTATAAGTGTCCAGAGTCAAAACCCAGATGTGCTGAGTGCGGAGGGCTGCTGGCTTAGTTTTGGGCCTGGGGAGGAGGTAGAGGAGGTGGCGGAGGAGGAGGAGGGCACCTGCTACTCCCCAATAGTGTTGAAATTTGCTTAAAGCAATGAATGGTTCTCAACAGGGGTGTTCAAGGGATATCTGGCAATGCTGGGAATCATTTTTTGGTTGTCCCAACTAGAGGTACTACTAGCATTTAGTAGGTAGAGGCCAGGGATGCCACTGCCATGCACAGGAGAGCCTCCACAGCAAAGGACTGTCTGCTCCAAATGTCAACAGTGCGGAGATTGAGAAGCCCTGTCCTGGAGCCACACAGGGAAGTCTCAGCCCCACCTTTTAGAGGTCTAGCTTGAGCGTGTATGTCTAGAAAGGTCTGTCTGAGGTGCCAGGGAGGGAACTACTCGCCTGGATTTGTAACTGTGGTATCTCCAAGCCCAAGATGAGCACCACTTGCTTCCATAGGTGTGTGGTGGACACCCCAGCACACCCACGTAGCAGCCCACAGTAGGTAGTAAAGTGTGCAGGGTGGACAGGCCTTCTCCCTTGCTGTGAGGTGCTACCAGGAGCCCAGAAAGATACTTATCAGTGCCCAGACCAGTGGCGACACCCCCTTTATCCAAATCCCCGAAGCCCACCCAGCAGGACCCCCAGAAGGCCGAGGGGACTCAAGCTCCCATTCTCATCTCCTGTGTTGCGCAGTGCCCCTCTCCCACCTTAGCTTTGAGGGGTGTCTCCCCAGGGGTACAGCCTCTGAGACGCCTCGGCTCACAGACATCCATGTTCCTCACACAGACATATCAAGGGGATCCCAGTGGGGGACTGAGTATACAAAGTCAAGAACCTTCCCTGGGTACCTCAGTTGGCAATGACCTAGAAAGGCTGAAGTCCAGGCCAGCCCCACCCATGTCAGGCTGGATCACACTCACCCCACTGCTGACAGGGGAAGACCCAAGCTTGTTCATAAAGCCCTGCCAGGAGGGAGAGAGGCTTCATTACTCATGCCACGGTCAGCAGCTATTTCTCAGGCTTGCTTTAAAGCCCGGTCGGGAAGGAGCTAGAGAACAACTGGCTGCCATGGTTATGAAGCCTCTTCAGAAGCAAGAGCAAGAGTGCCTGGGACCGACAGGCAGTTCTGAGCGGGCACCCTCTCCCACCTTCCTTCACTGATTCACAAGGCCTGGGGTTGTCTCACCCTCTCTGAGACAGTCTTCTCATCTGCCAAATGGGAAAGGATATTATTGTCACTATGGACAGGGCCTGTAAAAAGCAAAATGTGCTCCAATCTGCCTGCCGGGGAATGTCACCCTTGGGGCTCCCTTCACTCTTTCCTTTCTCTGAAGAAAAGGTGCATGCTGGCAAAGTTGGCTACCCTGCTGTTGCTGGACCAGGCAAATTCAATCCTCCAGGTTTTCGTATGGCCATACACTGGGAACAAAGGACAGAATGTGAAAGAAAACAACTACCATGAAGAAAAGGGGAGAAAGGAAGGGAGGGAGGGAGGAAGAAGCCAGCTTCACTGGGAAAGGGGTTACCATGTACGCTTCTGCCACCTGAGGGACTCTGGAAGTCCTCAGGGGGTGCTGGGGTGAGGGAGGGGTAGAGCAGGCCACCCCTTCTGGAGGGCGCAGGCTGAGCTGGGTCAGGGTAGAATCCTCAGCTAAGGCTTGGTCACTTGGGCCTTTCTCTGTCTCCCTAGCCCTGACTCTGTAAGTGGGGAAGGGCAGGCAGTGCTTGAGTCCCTGAGACCTGTTCCCCAGAGGACACCTGCCAGGCCAGGCTCCCTACCCTCCTGAGTGTGGCGGCAGAGGGAAGCCCCAGCCCGACTTACCTTGCTCTGTAGTGGAGGGCCCGGCTTGCTGCTGCTCAGAGGGCCTGTGGCAGGAGTGGACAGGAACATGCTTCGGAATAGTCTGCGCTTAAGGCTGCTCTCCTGGGTCTTAGGGCTAGGGCTGCCCTCCCCACCTGACCTGCCTGTGGCCGGGCCCACCAGGCAGGACTGTGGCCGGGCCTCCTCTGAATCATGCTTGGCAGACTTCATCCCACGCCTACCCGCAGCCAGGGTGGGTGAGGCGCCTGGTGGGGAATTCTGTAGGCAGGCACCCAGCTGTAGGCAGTGCTGTGAGGTACCTTGGAACTCCACAGGGCCCAGGGACTGTGCCTTTGTGGCCAGCCCATTGGGCAGGACCCCTGGGCTCTGTGGCTCGGGCCATGGCATTTGCTTGTGGCCTGCTGGTGTGTCCCCGCTGCAGCTGAGGTAGAGGCTGTGGGGGTCAGTGCGCTCAGACTGGGGGCTCTGGAGGTACATGTCTGGGTCAGTGGCCCACTGCTCATCTCCTAGCAGCCCCAGGGACTGTGCTCGTCGCCGGCTGGTGGGGCTGCGGCCACGCAGGGTATTAGAGCTGATGACTGACAACTTTTGGATATCATTGAGCAGCCCCGAGATGTAACCATCCATGGGCACTGAGCTGCCCCTCACCACTGTCTGTAAAGGGAAGAGAAAAGAGTGAGGGGTGGTCCAGAGGTCAGGGTCAGAGAGTGTCACCAGGGGCCATGGGGAGGACCACCTAAGGACCTCACTTGCACCCATTTATTGATTTCTTGAGTCATTTACCAGGGTCCATAGTGGGCAGGCATGTGGGGTGTGGGATGTAGGGATACAGGGGAAGGCTGCCTGTCAGCAGGGCAGACAGGTGCGTACCATGGGGTTACAAGCCTTCATGCCCAGCGCTATAGTCAGCTGAGCCTGGGGAGCCACAAAGCACTGGGGCAAGGGCTCCATCCTCCAGGACTACCTGTGGCCTTCGGAGAGGTTTGACGAGGCAGAGACCAGGTCCCACACACTGGCATTGTGGCCTCCAAACTCTGACAGGGCCCTTGACTCTAACTCCTACCAGGCTCTTGGGTCTACTTGTCTCAAACCATTTGACTCAATTCCCCTGGTCTGGGACAGCCCCAGCCCCTTTGGGGCTATAGGTCCAAATACTGCATGGGACATGTGCTAAAGACTATTCGTTATTATCTGAAATTCAATTTTAATTGGGCATTTTATATTTTGATTTGCTAAATTTGGCAACCCTACCACCTCACAGAGAGGGTCTCCCCAAGCTCCTCCTCCCTGGGTCACCCAGGGAGAGCATGGCAGAATGATTAGCAAAGTATTAAATAGCGGCTAACTGATAGCTGCTAACTGCATGGTTCCTCCAGGGGCCTTTGGCATCTAGCCAAGCATGGTGGAGCTGGAGAGCCTACACTGGGACCTGCCATCCCCTCCTGCCCTTCTTACCTTCATGGGCTGGAGCTGCACCCGCGTGATGCGCGAAGGATCTACCACAGGCTTGGGGCGGCGCAGTGTGTCCAGAATGTTCTGCCATTGTGGTGGAAGGCCCACAAACTTGCCTTCTTTGGGGTCGAAGGAGGTGTGGACACGGTGCTGGAAGTTCTGTGGGGCTGAGATCTCAGGGCGTTTCTTCTTTTTTTTGCGGAACATGGTGCCTGCAAGGAAAGGGAGGGTTGAGCAGAGCTTCAGCCCAGGAACCCTGGATGGCTGCAGGGAGTGCTGGGGCATGAGGCTCCGGAGGGCCCCAGTATAGCTCCCCTGATCTCCATCTTTGGCTTCCCTTCACCCCATCCCTTCTTTCTCAGGGAAATGGCTGGCTCCCAGCAGAATGGTCCCAGAAACAAAAAAGTGTCATAAATAAGCCAATGCAAACCATAAACAAAAAAAGAGGTGTCTGTCTGCTTGTCTGTGCCAAGTCCCCTGCTGAGCAGGCAGACTCTGGGGGTGTGTTTTTATAAAATCCAAAGCCCATTACAAATATTCCACTGTCAAAGAATTAAAATGAGGAAAAGAGGAAGGAATGCTAGCAAACTCTTTTTTTTTTTTGTAGAGACAGAGTCTCACTGTACCGCCCTCGGGTAGAGTGCTGTGGAGTCACACGGCTCACAGCAACCTCTAACTCTTGGGCTTAAGCGATTCTCTTGCCTCAGCCTCCTGAGCAGCTGGGACTACAGGCGCCCGCCACAACGCCCGGCTATTTTTTTGTTGTTGCAGTTTGGCCGGAGCTGGGTCCGAACCCGCCACCCTCGGCACATGGGGCCGGCGCCCCACTCACTGAGCCACAGACGCCGCCACAAACTCTTTTTATGAAGCAAATATGACCTTGGTTCTTACACCAGCCAAGAAGAGTACCAGAAAAGGAAACTTTTACCCAATCTCACTTATGAACATAAATGTGAAAATCCTAAACAAAACTAGTACATTGAATCCAATGGTATGTTAAAGTTTTTTGTTTGTTTATCTTTTGTTATTTATCACAATCAACTCAGGTTTGTCCCAGGATGGTTCAACAACAGAAAACATGTTAATGTAATACATGGCATTAATAAAAAGCCAACAAGCTGATTCACAGACATGTTGCCCAGTCTGGGACTATGTACCATATGACCATATTGAACGGGTCCTCATGGTCACTACATGCTTTGCCTCAATTCCAGAAAGGCCCTGAGTCAAATGGACAGCCCAGGGTGGGTGAAAGGCAGCTATCTTAGGGGCAAAGCTCTCCAGAGAAGGCAGAGACCTCCGCCCCCATTCCCTTGGACCCTTCTCTGTGGTTTTGGCATTCCGAATATATAAAACATCACATCAAGCATAAATCCCTTCTCTTGCTGCTTTTGGCTCTGCCTAAGTTCCTGCTGAGCTCCATCAATACTTAGGAGTGACATGGGCTTGAGTAGATCTGAGGGAGGGAAACTGAGTCCTGGAGGCAGGGAATTGACTCCTCCAAAGGACTGCTCTAGGTTTTCCTTCACGGTAATACCAGGCCTGGAACCACATGCTGATGGAAGATAGGTCAGGGGGTGCCCACTTGAATGCTTTTGTTTTTGTTTTTGAGACAGAGTCTCACTTTGTCACCCTAGGTAGAGTGCTGTGGCGTCACAGCTCACAGCAACCTCCAACTCTTGGGCTTAGGTGATTGTCTTGCCTCAGCCTCCCGAGTAGCTGGGACTACAGGTGCCTACCACAATGCCCGGCTATTTTTTGTTACAATTGTCACTGCTGTTTTAGTTGGCCAGGGCTGGGTTTGAACCCGCCACCCTTCGTATATGGGTCCGGCACCCTACCCACTGAGCCTCAGGCGCTGCCCCACTTGAATGCTTTTGGATTTGAAGGGGCTCAAAACAGCTCCATGGGTTCTTATGTCATCTGAAAAGGTCAACTGCAGGTTTCAAGAAACAAACTGAAACATGTTTCTTGAATTGAATGCTTGGATTACTCATCTATCCAAAGATAAATGGAAAGCAGGACCATCACATTCTCTTTTGACTTCTCTTCTGGAAACAGCATTTTCCTGGTCATTGTAGTAGGTTCTGGAGAAGGTCACAGATCTGGGAGATAGCTGGTGTCCGCTCAGAAAGGCAGGGGCTCCGGAACAACCACTATGTGTGAGTTCATCTGAATCTATGTCACACCTCCTAGAATGTCAGTCATTTTTTTTTTTTTTTTTGAGACAGAGCCTCAAGCTGTTGGCCTGAGTAGGGTGCCATGGTGTCACAGCTCATAGCAACCTCCAACTCTCAGGCTCAAGCAAGTCTCCTGTCTCTGCCTCCCAAGTAGCTGGGACTATAGGCACTCGCCACAACGCCCGGCTATTTTTTGGTTGCAGCTGTCATTGTTGTTTGGCAGGCTCGGGCTGGATTCAAACCCACCAGCTCAGGTGTATGTGGCTGGCGCCTTAGCCACTTGAGCCACAGATGCCAAGCCATGTCAGCCATTCTCTTTGGACCTTAAGGTTCAGGAGTCTATCAAAGACCCTAAAGGCAGAGCCACATGTGTAGGACCCCTACAGATCAAGCACTTTGAGATTACACTCCTATGTGAGTTACAGGTAAGTTATAGAGAATATCCCATTAATTTGGAGAAACTTTGAACAAATTACCTAAACCTATAGTCCCCAACCCCTGGGCCTTGGACCAGTACCAGTCTGTGGCCTGTTAGGAAATGGGCTGCACAGCAGAAGGTGAGCAAAGCTTCATCTGTATTTACAGCTGCTCCTCATTGCTCATACCACCACCTGGGCTCCATGGCATTAGATTTCATAGGAGTGCAAACCTACTGTAAACTGCATATGGGCGGGATCTAGGTTATGTGCTCTTTATGAGAATCTAATTCCTGATGATCTGAGCTGGAGTTGAGGCAGTGATGCTAATGCTAGGAGCATCTACAAATACAGATTATCATTAGCAAAGAGATTTGCCTACTCAGAGACCATAATAAATCAATTGCTTGCAGACTCTTATTAAAACCATCCCCCCAGCTTGGCAACTATAGCTCAGTGGCTAGGGTGCCAGCCACATACACCGGAGCTGGCAGGTTCAAACCCAGCCTGGGCCTACCAAACAACAACGACAACTACAACATAAAAATAGCCATGCGTTGTGGTAGGCACCTGTAGTCCCAGTTACTTGGGAGGCTGGGGCAAGAGAATGGCTTAAGCCCAAGAGCTGGAGGTTGCTGTGAGCTGTGACAGTACAGCACCCTACAGAGGGCAACAAAGTGAAACTCTCTCTCAAAAAAATAAAGAATAAAAAAAAATAATAAAACCATCCCCCCTGTCCTGGTTTGTGAAAAAACTGTCTTCCCTAAAACCACTCCTGGTGCCAAAAAGGTTGGAGACTGCTGCCCTAAACCATTTGAGCCAATAGAATTAATGAAGGATAGCTCACAGGGCTTAGCAACTATGAAGTAAGCAGTCTTAGTAAATGGAGGCTGTTTCTCTTCCAACGTTACCTGTCTCTGCATCCTGTCTTGAAGCTCAAAAGGCCCTCCAGACACTGGCACTTGGGCAGACACATGACTGGGAATGATGCCAAACTCCTTTCCTCAGATTTACTTGTTAAAGAGTCATGCTTCATTTCAGGGTTCTGGGGTCTAGGGATCTCACTGCATCTCCACCATGTAGATTCTTCATGGTTTGGTAAAATTTGACCTCTTCCCTCTCAGCCTTTGTCTTTTGCTGCAGGTCTACCCTCCCAGCCTCTCAGATAGGCCCTGTATCCCTGGATTTGTTTAGCTGACTGTTTCACCTTCCTTCCTAGCTCTGTGAAGTCTTCTGGAGGGGCAGAGACATACCCTAGAGCTGAAGAAGGGCTGCTAATACTTTTCCCTCAAGAACATCTCTCTCCCCAGCTACCCTCCCCCAACCCAAGCCCATGGCTTTGGCTGCAGGAACACCTGGGGAGGGCATCTTTAGCAAATGGCCTAAATGACTTTGGTGTCTCCCTCCTAAGTCCACTTAACAGTGATTCCAGAACAAGTTCTTCCCAGAGGCAGCAGGAAAGGCCTGAGGAGAAAGGTTAGCCCAGAGTCCTAGAGGTTGCAGTGATGAGGATGGAAAGCTGGCAGAATCAACGGGGCGAACTCAGGCTTGGAGGTGGGGGGTAGTGATTTAGAAACCAGAGGCAGTCGGTTAGGTAATGGGAAATGGGCAACATAAAGGAGGGCTGCTTAAGGAGGGGTAAACCAGCCCAGGTCAGAAATGGAGTAGGTCAAAACTCTTGTTATGATCAGCAGTGAGATGGTATTTGTGAAGAGCCACTGCATTCTAGCCTGGGCAATGTAGCAAGACCCTGTCTCTAAAGAAAAAATAAAAATAAAAAATTTAGTATTAAAGGGAGGCTGCTAGGACTCATCTGTAACATAGTAAGGTCGGCATGGTCTGGATGAATGGGACAACATGATTGTGTAAGTAGAAAATCCAGAAGAATCTACATAAAAACTATTGGGATTACATAAGTAAATTTAGAAGATCCCTGACTCAAGATCAATATTTTAAAAAATGAAGGCTTGGCACTGGTAGCATGGTGGTTACGGTGCCAGCCACATGCACCGAGGGTGGCGAGTTAGAACCCCACCTGGGCTAGCTAAACAACAATGGCAACTGCAACGCCCCCCCCCCCCCGAAAAAAATAGTCAGGCATTGTGATGGTCGCCTGTAGTAGTCCCAGCTACTTGGGAGTCTGAGGCAAGAGAATCACTTAAGCCCAAGAGTTTGAGTTTGCTGTGAGCTGTGATGCTACAGCACTCTACCGAGATGAGACTCTGAGACTCAAAAGTGAGACTCTGTCTCAAAAAAAAAAAAATTAAAAAATGAATTTCTACATATCAGTAACAAATAAAGAAGTTTTTACAAAGATACCATTTATCATTTGATATTAAAAATATCAAATATTAGGGCAAATTAGGACAGACAGAAAAAATATCAAATACCTAGGAATAAACCTAATAAATGATGTAAAGTCTTTACATTAACAAACATAAAACATTACTAAAGATATTAAAGAATGTTCATAGAAGGGAAGATTCAATACTATAAAGAGGTCAATTTTTCCCAAATTAACCTACAGCACTATTTCAATCTCAAAATCTCAGAATCTCAGCAATTTTTGGAGTAGAAATTGACAGGCTGATTCCTATACATTTTAGAATATTTGGAGAAATACAAAGAACCAGGAATAGCCAAGACAATCTTAAAGAACAAAGTTGGAGGATTATAATACGTAGGTATCAACATTTATCAGAAAGCTGCAGTAATTAATTTAATGTGGAATAGTCACAAGGATTGACAAATGATCCAAGAACTCTTCCGCATAAGAGAGAATCCAGAAATAGACCGCTCAGATGAGATCACTTGATTTATGACAAAGGTGGCATTACAGTGTGGTGGGGGAAGTGAGCCATCTTTTCAATAAATGCAGCTGATGCTATTAGATATCCATATGGGAAAAAGTGAGGCCTGAAAAATCAGTTTATACGCTACTCCAAAACTAACTGGAAATTGATTATAGTCCTAAATGTGAAAGGTAAAATAATAAAGCTGGTGGGAGAGACTGGGGGGTCCCATAGCCTGGCAGTACCCTCTCCCCCATTGTGAGTGACGTCAGAGGCTGGAGTTTGGTGGACTGTCCTGGAGCCCCTGACCTGCTGGGGCCAAAATCTGTTCACACCTATAGGTCTCAAGACAAATTAAACTACCAAAGTTTTCTTTGCACAAAGCAGAATTCTTTTTTTCTTTTCTTTCTTTCTTTTTTTTTTTTTTTGAGACAGAGTCTCACTTTGGCACCCTCGGTAGAGTGCCATGTTGTCACAGCTCACAGCAAACTCAAACTCTTGGGCTCAAGTGATTCTCTTGCCTCAGCCTCCCAAGTAGCTGGGACTATAAGCACCAGCCACAGTGCCCAGTATTTTTAGCCTGCTCTGGCTCAGGCTGGTCTTTTTTTTTTTTTTTTTCCCCAGAGACAGAGTTTCACTTTGTTGCCCTCGGTAGAGTGCTGTGGTGGCGTTACAACTCACAGCAACCTCCAGCTCTTGAGCTTAGGCAATTATCTCGCTTCAGCCTCCCGAGTAGCTGGGACTACAGGTATCCGCCACAACACCCGGCTATTTTTTTGTTGTTGCAGTTTGGCAGAGGCCAGGTTTGAACCTGCCACCCTCGGCATATGAGGCTGGCACCCTACTCACTGAGCCACAGGCGCCACCCTTCAGGCTGATCTTGAACCTGTGAGTTCAGGCAATCTACCCGCCTCAGCCTCCCAGAGTGCAAAGAAGAATTCTTGATGTATAGGTTAGGAGCAGTTCCAAAGACTCCACCTATACTAATTGGTCAATGCAGTGTGAACACAGTGAACAGTTGGAAGGAGAAACATCTAAATATTAATTGTTGCGTTTGACTGGAAGGGCTACTGATGATTTCCTTCTACTCTATCTTTCTTCTCTTCTAAGTTTTCCTTAAAGACAATGGATTGGGGCCGGGCACGGTGGCTCAAGCCTGTAATCCTAGCACTCTGGGAATGTGAGGCAGGCCACACGTTCTACCCTGAGCTCATAGGTTCGAGACCAGCCTGAGCAAAGACAAAATCCCATCTCTAAAAATAGCCAGGCGTTGTGGCTGGTGCCTGTAGTCCCAGCTACTCAGGAGGCTGAGGCAAGAGAATCGCTAGAGTCCAAGAGTTGGAAGTTACTGTGAACTATTCCACCATGGGACTCTACCTAGGGTGACAAAGCGAGACTCTTGTCTCAAAAAGAAAAAAAAGACAATGGATTGCTTTTCTAAAGAAAACAAAATAAATCATTTTAAATAAGGAGGCGAGTGATGATGGAGACTGTTCCCCAGTCACTGGGAGTGAATCGCCCAGGACATAAACATCCCCAGCATTGCTCAGATCACACCCCCCTGCCCAGCCAGGGACCCTCCATTTGCCATTCTAGGCTTTCTTCTTCACCCCAGCTTCCAAGGGCCCTGAGGGCTGAGGGAGGGTGTTGCTGCAACAGCCCTGGGGCCTTGTGTTAAATCAAAGAGGCCATCCCTAGCATCTCCACCTCTGCATCCACACTCCGATTCATCTAGCAGAGGGGCTTTCCTCAAAGAAGACACACCTGAGAGGAGGCAAGGAAGATGATTTCTCCCCACAGAGCCAGTGCCTGCCTTTCCTTCTGCCTAGCCTGAAAGAAATGATGTGGCCTTAGGTGCTGAGGTGGACATGGGCAGGAGCTGGGTGGTAGCTCAGGTGGCCCCAAAGCCCCCAGCCCTTCCTGCCTGACACCTGCCACAACACACAGGAGGGATGGGGAGGGAGGCTGCCCTGAGGGTTCTTCTCCAGGCTGGAAACAGGCCGCTAAGTTGCAAGAATGCTGTAAGCACACCTCCTCTAAAGGTCTGCAGACTTTCCCTTTGGGATGGCTGACCCAGGACTGGATCAGGAGGGTGCCCAGTGCTGGGAAGGGCCCAGCCTGAACCAGTTTAAGAAGGAAAGTCCTCTGGCACAGGTCCTGCAGGCTCCTGGTTCACTCTCTCAGGTGCCAGAGAGCCAGAGTGGGGGAGGTGCCTCCAGGCTTCCTCAAAGGCAGTCTCAGGCCTACCTCTCAGAGCTCACATCCAGGGCCACAAGACTTCACGCTGGCTCAGTGTGGACCTTAGGGCTTGGTGTTCTTAAGTCCTGGCTTGTGACCTTGGCCTGCTCTCCGTCTCTAGGCCTGAGCATTTCCATTGGTGACAAGGGAATGAACTCATTCACCTCTGCCAGCTTCTCTAGGCAGTGAGGGGAAGGAACAGCAACTTGTTTTGCTTAAGGAATTTTAGGTATTTTAAATAATCATCCCTCAGGGAGAGCGTAGTGTAAGTACAGGGCCCTGAGCTAAGCATGTCACCGTGAACTCTCACCACAGCCTGAGGTATGCAGATGAGGAAACTGATACTCAGAGGGACGAAGTGATTTGCCCAAGTTGAGCAGCAAAGAAAGGGCAGACCTGAATCTGACCCAGACCCAGATATGAACTTGGCTACAGTTGGTCATCAGCTTCCCCCAGCCACCCTGTGTCATTCTTAGGCCTACCACAGACACTTTGGAGAAGGACTTGTCCTTAAATCACAGCCCCAAAATAGAAGTAAGCCCCCCGAGTTCTACAGAACTTAGTACCACTGGCATCCAGTCTGAGGGGGGCCTACAGAGGACCCTGGCACCCTGAGATCTGCAGAGTTGCTTGACCTGTGTTCCCTTTAGCAACTGTCATCCCCACACATTCTACACAGAGCGACGGGTCTCTCCTGGCCCCCTGGAGTGAGTTACCATGAGCAGATAACAATCTTTCATTGGAATAATCTCACTGGCCAGGATGATTTTTCTCAAACTTTACTTTCTGAAGTTTAAATATAAAATCATATCATTCATTCCTTTATTCAAAAGGTATCTATCATGTAGGCTCTGGAGAGCACAGTAAACCAGACAAAATCCTTGCTCTTGTGCAGTTTCGTTGGCTTCTTCCAAATGTTGTGTAAGTTCTGGGATGTGGGAAAATCATCTGTTAGGAATGAGGCTGGTGGGATTCCCTGCCATTTCTAGGCCAAGGAAGAGAAGAGGCGGCTGCATGTGGGGTGGGCTCAGTATGAAGCTGGATGTATAGATGCTGGTGTAGCCAACTTTCTGCCCTGCCAGAAGAGACGGCCACGTACTCCTAATGGCATCTGACCTTGCCTCTGCCTCTGCCCTAATTTTAGTCCCTCTGAGGCATTCCTGACAGGAGGCTGCCTGCACTCTGCTTGCATATATCAGTGATGGGGGCTTCTCCCTCTCCCAAGGCCGCTGCCTTCTTTCTCTCTTGTAGTGGCATCATCACTGTAACCTTGAACTCCTGGGCTCAAGCAGTCATCCCCTAACAGTCTCCCAAAGGGTTGAGTTATTGATAAGCTGCCACGGGTGGCCCAAGACCCCTGCCTTCTGTCCCTCTGCCCCACACAGTCCCACACTGCTTATCCTTTGTGTGAAGCTGAACTCTGTCTCCTGTTCCTCTTCATGTGACATGAGTGGCAAGATAGGCAGCACCCCAAAAATACACAGGGGGAAGGGAATTTCATATTTGCTTTTTTTGCCCAGTTGTCGCCTGCAGGGTAGGAGGGTTCTACACCCAAGGTCCTTATCCCCATTGCCTGCCAGCTTTGTAAGACCTGCCCATCACCACTGTATTGAAGTTTGGAGAGTCCATAGGTTATGCTGTCCTACTTAAGAGACCCAGAGAGATGTGGCCTGTGCCAGGGCAGAGGGCACTGCACATGTAACAAGCCACAATGTCTGGGCTCTTTGCAGTTGGTCACTGTTCCTACACCACAGGCCCAAGTGAATCCCCAGGGGAGAGATAATGGAATGTTGTTTAAAAGAATTCAAAGATAAAGCTCATTCAGCTGCTTATGTCAATACTCCAGCTGAATGAGAGGGCAAAGAGACAGGCTGGCAGGCCGAGGAAGGTCAATATTGACTCAGGCCCTCCTCTCAGGCCCAGGTCCAGCTGTGCCATGCTGTGGCCCAGCAGCAGCTCAAACCTGACCAGCCCTCTGACCTGTGTAAACTGCACCTGAACCCTAACTTCTGCCCATCCTCCTCCAAGTGTCTGAAGCTTATCTGGGTATGGGGTTATTTCCAAGGTAAGATGTGAAGGATGGTGTTTCTGGCATGGCATGTTTCTGACCAGGGACCTTCTCACTACTCCAAATTTTCAAAAGCCTCTGCACACAGAAGACAGAAGTGAAGGGACCTCTGGAGTCCCCAACACAAGACTACCTTTTACAGTCCTTACCTTTCCAGTCTCTATTTTGTTCACCTCCTCCCTTTATGCTCATAATACCACCAAGAAATGGGCTAAACCTGTTTTACTGGGCCCATTTTTAAAACAGCAGGTGGCTGGGGAGGAAGGAGGAGGAAGAAAGGAAATACACACATATAAAGTGCCTCTCACGTGTAGATACCATGCTGGATGTTTTTTTTATTGGTGTATCTAACGGTTAATGGTAGATAGTATGAGTTCCATTTTACAGAGGCTCAGAAACAATTAATTGTACAAGATAGTAAGTGTGGAACTGGGATTCAAAGCCAGATCACTTCAACTCCAAGGTCTCAGCTCACCCACGATGCTTAGTATGCAGAGAAGTCAACTGACCTGCCTTGATCACACAGCTATGTAGAGCTGAGACAGAACTGGAAGCTTCAAGCCAAAGGCTTCCTCTGCCCTAAGCAGCACCTGTGGTAACAGTACAGAGGGTGCTCTTGTTTCTGCTGCCTAAGCCCCATCCCTTTCCCAAAATTGCCCCTTCCCCAGGTGATAAGGTTCAGAGAGCCCAAATTAGCACTTGGCACTACTTGATCTCTACAAACTCTCTGCCTTTACTTCATTCCTATTGCTCGTTCTAGCGCTCTCCAACAGTATCCTGCCACATAGCCAGAGAGATCTCAAAGTTCTTCAAAAGAGGAAAGCTCAGGATCAGTATTTTCCAAGACTAACAGCTGGAGACTGGTGAGGTGGTCCATTGCTGGGGCAGCTCGACATTTATCATTACACTTACCCCTCACAGCTGTGAGGAAGACATTATCATCCCCGTGTTACATGAGGACATTAGAAAGTTTGCAGAGAAGTAAAGCAACTTGCCTAAGGAGTCAGGATTTGAATGGACCTCTTTCTGGTTCCAGATGTATTCTCAGCCACTGTCCCGTATACTATGATCAGAGAATCCACAGCACTGCAGTATATGCTGCTTGGGCCACAAAACTGAGCACAGACACAGACTTGATCCCTCTTACTTCCCCCACCTAGAAAAACAAGTCTGAGGAAAACAAAATGAAACACCAGAATAGGGCCAGGGACAGAAAACGCAGCTGACATCCTGGGAACTCTCCATGTCTCAGACCTTGGATTTCTTGGCAGAACCTACACTGCAGATCAGATGCCTCTGGCCTGGCGTGGGAGGAGCTGGGGGACTTCAGCAGGTCTGGAGGGCTGGGGAGTGGGTAGGCAGCTATGATGTGCTGAGTGGCACCTCTGCCTGGAGGAGCCTCCTGTGGCTGCCTGCCACCCTGCTCATCACAGTCACTGGGCCAGCTGCTCCCCTTCCTCTTCCCTAAGCATGAATTCAGTATGCCCTGACTCAGTGCCATGGCCTCACCTTAGACAGCATCAGCCCTGATGACAATCAGAGGGCAGGCCAGGATGGGTCATTTGAAGCCCTGCGAGCCCCCCACAGTGCTAAGGTGGTGGAGATGACTTAACAGGCACCCAGTAAAGATGTAGAAGTGGCACCTAGAAGGGACCACTGCCATTGCCTAACAATAGCATTAGGGTGACAGGCCAGGAGGCCCACATACCTGCCCACTGTGTCCCTCCCTGTCTGTCCTTCAAGAAAGTCTGGAGAAGGCTGGGGCTGGAGGGCCCTCACTCACCGCCTCCCCGCGCCTTCCTCCCTCCGCCTCTTCTTCCTCTGCCTCCTCGCCCTTCAGTGGGCGGCTCTCTTAGGCGTTGAGGAGAGGGAAGACCAAGGACCTTCCTGGGCCAGTCCTCCGCAGGCCTGGGAGGAAACATACCAGAAAAACATTGTGACAAATGTAGCAAGTATACCGGCGGATTTTGCTGCTGGCTGGAGTCCAGAGCGTTGGGAACCGCCCCGCCGGCCTCCAACAGAGCTACCCGACTCAGGTGCAAGAGGCACAGCAGCCACCCTGCGGGGCGCACGGGAAGAAGGGGACGTTGGGCACAGCTCTGCTTCCGGGGCCGGCCCCTCTCCCCGCCACTCCCGACCCAGCACGGCCACCAGGACCCTGCTCGTAGGACCGAAGGCGGTGCCCCCCAGCGCCTGGCTGGTGCCCCGGGGCCGCTGTGATCTCGGTGCTTGGCCCAGGTGCGAGGGACCGCGCACGCGGAGAGGCCTGTCCCCTCGTCGCAGCCCTGGCCCAGAGAGGGTTCGCCAGCCTTCCAGGGCGGCCGGGGCACCCACCTGCCGAGCGGGAAGCCCGGGAACGCTCACAGGGGACGTGGGAGCCGGACCCGCCCTCCGCGGGAGGGACCTCGGCGTGGGGAACGACGAGGAGGGGCGGCGCTCCGGTTTGCGCCGCGCCTGCTTCACCTGGCCGGGAGTTTGATTTCAGGGTGTGGCCTCAGGTATGACACGGCGAACCCAGAGCCAAGGAAGAGTCGCCGAGGGGCGCAGGACCCAAGGCGAGGAGCGTCTGTCTCCGAGGGGCACTACCTTGCCCAACTCCTCTTTCCCTCCCTGACCTGGCAACTTCGCCTCTGCCTCTGCCTCTCACCGCCCCACAGCCATGCCGCAGAGACGACCTGGATTATCGGCTGAGCGCAGGCCAAGTGTAATTAAGTAGTGAATTTGCATGGCGGGTGCACGCTCTGGAGCCCGGCAGCTCTCAGACCTGAGAGGTGCTCCAGGCCCGCTCTACCATGCCAGAGGACCCAAGCTGGAGTCCTAAAATTTGGCGACTTGGCCAGTCTGTTCCATCTGGACAAGCCTGTAAGACTGCTGTGGGTAGTCCGGTTGTGCAGGCAGGAAAGCGGGGTTTAATAGGATTTCAATTCCCTTGTCAGACCTTGCTCAGTCCTGAGAACCCTCTGGCCTCAGGGTTCTAGGGTAGGAGACCTTGCGGGAGAGAAAGCTTTCAAAAGTACCACACTCTCAAAGAGAGGACGGGCCCATTCAAGTGCCCTCTACCTGCGATTTTGTTCCAGAGTTGGCATCCCTTGGTGGTCCCCAGAAATGGCCATTCCCAGTGGCTTACTTCTGCCTACCCTTTGCCCTGTTTCTTTGGGGCGGGGGGGAGGAGAGAGTGGTTTCTATGTTGGGAGAGGGACAGGGGTCACTTGTTTGTCTCTTCCCCAAACAAGGAGGTGAGAAGACCCTTGCTGTCCATGCCTTGGGAACTGAGTGCTGAGGGGATTCTTGGCTTGGAAATTCAGTACATCCAGACCCTAAAACAGACCCTCAATAGCAGCCTTCAAGAGGTGGCTGGGTGACTGCCAGTGTGACAGAGTAGGGACCTCGGATAGTGCAGAGATTTTATAAATCACTGTTGGACACCTCTAACTTTAGTTATTAACTGAGGTCACTATTGCCACGTATCATTTTTGTTCACCGATTCTTTAGACGCGTGAATGCTATTTATGGATAAATCGTTTGCATTATGTGCTCTATTGCATTTGCAGTTTACTCTAAGGCTCCCTCCAAATAGAGCTAAGGAAATCTGTGGGAATCTGCCAGCCCCAAACCGGTCTGCATCCTATCTGGCGGTACCACAAGCCTGATGTCCTCAGCTTTCCCAGGGAAGGCCTGGTGACAGGTGGACATGCTGGCTCTCTGTGCCGTGGGATAGTGGCACACAAATGGGGCAGCTAACCACAGGTTCTTGCTGCTACCCTCCCCCTCCATTTAGAGTTAGTCTCTGTTCTCCTCTCCTCACTCTGTCCCTCTCCTCCTTTTTGTGTCTTTCCTAAGCGGATTCCTTCTCTTTCCTCTGACTGCACAACACTGTAGGCCTGACCCTCTTAGATAAACCCTGGTGGCCATCTAGGAAGCTGACTGCTGAGCCTGGGATGAGGGGGCCATGTGAGAGGGAGGGGGCAGGTATGGCTTTCCCCACAGATTATCCAGGGACACAGGTGCACTGGCTGAATGCTGGCAAGCAGATTGTGTTGCAAGGTAAGGGTGGGGGGAATGGTTGTTCAGGATTTGAAACGCACCATGACCCAAAGCTAGAATGAAATGCATTATGTTGTTGAATCTAGAACCAACACTCTAAATTATTTTTACTGACCCATGAATGCACATGTGAATTATTTTCTTGTGCTCCAAATGCCTTATATACCAAAACCACAACCCCAAGCAATACTTTTGAACTGTACTACAATAAGGTGTGAATATTAGAATATTATCTGAAATGAACTGGTATTTAAATGGGTTTGAATCCAGGCTTGGGTATCCTGGAATTGCTATTACCCAAGTCTTCTCTTCACCCTATTGGGAGTCAATCTAGAAAACCCTAGGTTCTTCCTATCTTTAGGAGCTGCAGTAAGGCTTGGGGGCTCAAGAAACAGAAAGGCTCCAAGTAAGACTGATCAAGAAGGTAATGAATTCCCTATCACTGGCAGTATTCAAGAATAACTGTCAGTCAGATATGTCAGAGAAAAAGTTCCCATACTGGATACAAGGCTAGACTAGGACCGCTCAAGCTCACGACAATGCCAAGCTTCTGCACTTCCAGTCTCTTCTTCACATGCTTTAGCTGTACCGGGTCGGATGATCTCCCACACATTGGGGTGGGCTGGGGGATGCAGGGTGGGTCTTCAGTGACTAATTCCTGTGTGTGACTCTCCCTCTTGTTTATTCTCCCCTGATCCATGCCCAGCTCAGCCCTGTGCAGGAGGAGAGGGCAGAAAAACAGCATAAGAAGTGTCAGGAGCAGTCTGCAGGATAGTGTTTCCTCCAGCGTCCCTCTGGCCCTGTTCCCAGGTTGCCCTGCTGAGCACAGAGGGGCACCAGACACACCCTCCTTTGAAGAGCCTGGGCTGGCACAGACCTCCTGGTTGAGGGAGTGATCCAGACGCTGCTATTCTACAAATTGGGCGGGAGCTCCACACAAAGGCACCAAAGACAGACATCTCACTGTAGGAAATGGCTCTTGGAGTGCTGCCAGCTCTGAGGCATTGGCTGACCAGTGTGGTTGGGGAGGGCATCAAGGCAGGCTCGTCGGGCAGGGCTGGCACTTCCCGGTTATCTCTCAGCTTGTGGCTGTTGGGGCCTGTTGTAACATCTGAGCTCCAACAGCCAAGGCTGAGAGCCCAGGTTAGGGCCAAAGAGGAAAGATATGAATCGACTTGTGGTTTAGAAATACAAACACATTATCCTTTCCCTGTACCTTTCTGCTCCATGACTTGAAAAGCTTCCTGGGGATCAAGAATGCTACTAACAAGCTCACTCCTTACAGGGAGCCTTTCTCTAGATGACTCCTCTAATAATAGTAATAATGATGCCTGCCAATTATTGTAATGCTTCCGATGGGCCAGGCCCCATGTTAAGCTATTTACACATATTATCTCACTTAGTCTTCACAATCTTGGGATGTAAGTACTATACATTTATTATTCTGTTATAATAAATATGAGGAAATGGAGGCTCAGAGTGATTAAGGAACTAGCTTAAGGTCTCATAATTACTGCTGTATATATCGAGTGTTTGCATCCCTTCAAGATTCATATATTGAACTAAATCATCGATGTGAAGGTAGGGCCTTTGGGAAGTGATTAGATGGTAAAGGCAGACCTGTCATAAATGGGATTAGGAGGCCTTTATAAAAGAGTTCCTGGCCCCTTCTACCATGTGTGGATATAGTGAAAAGACAACATCCATGAACCAAGAAGTGGGCACTCAACAGATTCCAGGTCTGCTGTTGCCTTGATTTTGGACTTCTCAGTTTCCAGAACTGTGGGAAATAAATCTCTATTGTTTACAAGCCACCAAATCTGTTTTGTTTTTTTTTATAGTAGCCCAAATGGATGAAGCCAGTTTTTGAGTGGAAAAGCCATACTTTGAACCCAAAGCCTGTTTATCTGACCCCATATAATCTGACCCCAAAGCCTGTTCTCTTCACTCTATGCTGCTCAGATATCTCTGGCTCCTAGGAACTGCCTGAACAGTTGGGGGGCCAACTCTGACCTTAATATAAGGCATTTGGATTAAAAGAAAATAATTCACTACCCAGGAAGGTTGAGTTACCTGTGACATGGCAGTTGGGGCTAGGGGGTGGGAGGGATATTCTGAGTAGGGCAAGAAGGCCCCCACATGTCACTGAGTTCCTTGCCAGGAACCAGGTGCTGGGTTTCCCTAGTAATGAGCTAGTACCCTGCCTAAAGTCCCTGCATCAAGTCCCAGACCCACAAGGGGCTGAACCACATCAGGCCCACACAGGGAGGGGAGGTAGAAGCTAGCACCTCTTTTGGACACTTGGCCAGAGGAATTCTGTGGAGCCTGGACTCCAGGTAGGGTAGCTACTCTCACCCTGGAGCCCAGCCTTAGGAGAGAGGTTATCTTTGGAGAAGATCCCTTCTTTCTCCTCTCCTCCAGGCTGCCCAGCACATTTCTTCCTGTGGTCCTCATAAGAGCCCGCAATAGGCAGGTGTAAACCTCTGAAGGTCTACAAGTGTGAGTTGCCAGGCCCCTGGAGTCCTCAGGACGAGGTAGAGAGAATCTAGCCGCAGAGGCCATGCATTCTTAAGGATTGGAGCCTTTCGCCTCTCAAGACTTTCAGCAAGTCCTGGGCCTTAGTTTCTTGATGTGGGTAATGGAGGAAAGAGAGCCCCTCTCCCTTGGGAAGCTGATAGCATGATAAGATCTAGAGCAGTGGTTCTCAACCTTCCTAATGCCGCGACCCTTTAATACAGCTCCTCATGTTGTGGTGACCCCCGACCATAAAATTATTTTCAGATAGAGGAACGG
Source organism: Nycticebus coucang (assembly GCF_027406575.1). Taxonomy (NCBI): domain Eukaryota; kingdom Metazoa; phylum Chordata; class Mammalia; order Primates; family Lorisidae; genus Nycticebus; species Nycticebus coucang. The sequence goes on along the minus strand of NC_069785.1, from coordinate 42,157,774 downwards.
TGTCTCGGTTCTTAAGACCATTGGAAATATCTGTTTTCTAATGGTCTTAGGTGACCCCTGTGAAAAGGTCATTTGACCACCAAAGGGGTCGCGACCCACAGGTTGAGAACCCCTGGTCTAGAACATTGGGGCATAGAGTTCCTGAGGAGCTGCACTCCTAAACAGGGTAAGTGGTTCTTGACTCTAAATCCTCACAGCTACTGACGGTGAAAGCTCCCTTTCCCCACCCATGCATGTGCACACCTGCCACAGGAAGCAATAAAACCTAGGTTGGTGTGGCTCAGAGCAGAATCCCAGGATTCTTCCAGAAGATAAGGCTACAACTTGCTACTAAATCAACCCAACAGATCTTTCCACTCCAGATCCCAGAAAGAGAATCCCATCCCCAGGTAGTAGCATTGTCTGGGGCCCAGTTAAGCATCCATGTATCCCCTGCCTGGCTGCCAGATGGATACCCTAGGCCTCAGCAGAGGGAAACCACCATACCCAGAACTTCAAGCCTCTCTCTCTCTCTGCCTTTTCCTCAAATTTTCTATCTTTACTGAGTTTCCTATGCCAACAAGAATGCACAGGACTGTTCTCTCCAAACACAAACTGACACTGGGGGCTAAGCTAGCCGATATCCCTAGGGGCCTGATGAGTTGGGATGAGCCCCTCAGGCGTAGGGACCATTGCAGGCTGCGGCACTCTTCCCAGGTACATGGAGGTGAGTGGGATCCGGCCCCAGGAAGGGCTGGAGAATAGAAGGAGCCACCTCTGCACGAAGGACACTTATTCTAGAGACATGATGAATTCATTTAATATCTTCTCACTATAACTTCTTTGTAGCCCTTGCTCTTAATGGCCTCCGAAGTTCCATCCAAATATCTTTCTCTGGCAGTTTAGCTCTTTGGCTGGGATTGTTGCTGGTAGAACTAACAGCCGGAAGCTTCTTTGAATGGAAAGCTCTTGTTGTCCTTTCTTCTCTCTTCTGAGCCTCCCTGGCAGCCACTCTAGGTCTGAGACTAGGGCAAGGCTGTGACTGTGGCAACTTGCCAGGGAGCCCAGTGCCTGACTTTCAGGGAGGACAGGTGAGGTTTGAGGGAGCAGGAGGCCTGGGCCTCGCCAGGGAAGGAAAGACTGACTGAAGTCCTTCCTGACTGAAGGAAAGAGTCAGGAAGTATAATGTTGGCTGCCTAAACCCCATCTCCATCATTTTGGGCAGAACATTTTAGCTCTGAATGCATGAGGTCACAGGCTTGGGGCTGTGTGGCCTCCTGGGAGCACTGACCACCTGGCCCTAGAGCTCACAGACTTTAGTGTCTGCCCTGGGTCAGTCAGTATTTGAAAGCATGGCCTGTCACTTGGTTGGTCTGTGCTATGCTGCCATCCCATCTCAGTGTCCTTCCTTCCCCATATTTCTGGCACACACCTGACAGAGCCCCTTGACTGCTGCAGGGGTGGCTGGCCTGCTGGGCTGTTAATATGAATACTGACATAGTAGGATCCTGATCATACCACAGTCACACCTGTGATGGTGGCTGGTACTATAGCCCCAGCTGGGATGATGGGCCATTGGACAAGTAAATGCCTACCTGGGGTCAAATGTCTGTATGGGTGAAAAGACCATCTGAGGCAAAGGGCCTCAGAGCTGGCAGGTTCGAATCCAGCTTAGGCCTGCCAAACAACAAGGACAACTACAACCAAAAAAAAAAAAAAATATATATATATATAGCCTGGCGTTGTGGCAGGCGCCTGTAGTCCCAGCTACTTGGGAGGCTGAGGCAAGAGAATCGCTTAAGCCCAGAAGTTGGAGGTTGCTGTGAGCCGTGATGCCATAGCACTCTACCCAGGGCGACAGCTTGAGACTCTGTCTCAAAAAAAAAAAAAAAAAAGACATGAACACCTTTAAGGTTAAAATGTAAGATGCTACCTAGAACAGACAGAATGTAAGCCAACCCATTTCCACATTAGTGAGATCTGTTTATCAGAGTGGCCTTGTCCCCAGGCATGGCCTGGGTACAGTATGCAAAGTTTGCCCTTGGGAGCACTTGGCTAACAAGTGTGAGTTGGGCTGGGGTTCCATGTTGCACAGGATGCAGGGGGAATAACAGGACCCAGGCCCTGCTAGGGTAGGAGGCACACAGGAGCAATGGGGACATATCCAGCCTCCCAGTACGACAGCACCCTGTCCAGCACTCCCTCAAGCCATCAAGTCACCCAGCAGTGTTTGGCTATTACTGCACGGGGAGCATAGAAGCAAAGCTGTGTCCTTCACACACACTCAGGCTATCTGGGACCTGGAGAGGGGTCCTCTGGCTGCTCAGGGAAGCAAGTCCAGAAAGCTCAGGTCAGCTGTTGCATTGTTTTTCTGGTCTCTGATCCCAGTGCAGTGGGGCCAGCTCACTCACCTCAGGGCAAAAAGTAAAAGTCACCCACTCAAGGCCTCCTGCTGCCTGCCTGCTACCAAGATGGTGACCGGGCCTGAGATCACACAGCTAACTAGCGGCACAGCCAGTTTCTTGCCCAGGAGTCCCTCTCCCGTACTCTTTTGCCGCAAGGCTGCTTTTCTGTCAGCAGCACCATCAAAGATGCTGTGTGATCTCAGGACCCACTTTCCTCCTCAGGGCCCCTATTTCCCTCTACAAAATTATGGTATTGGATAAGACATTCTTTTGTTGTTGTTGTTGTTGTTGTTTTGAGACAGTTTCACTCTGTTGTTTAGGCTAGAGTACTATGGCATCAGCCTAGCTGACAGCAACATCAAACTCCTGGGCTCAAGCCTCCCTAGTACCTGGGACTATAGGCACCCACCACCATGCTGGGCTAATTTTTCTATTGTTAGTAGAGACAAGGTCTAACTCTTGCTCAGGCTTGTATTGAACTCCTGAGCTCAAGGCATCTTCCCCGCCTCAGCCTCCCAGAATGGTAGGATTACAGGTGTGAGCCACCCCACCTGGCCAGATGAGACATTCCTAGAGGACTCCCTTTAGCTTAAATGTGCCATGGCAATTTAAGCTCGCCAGAGCCTTCCTGGGGTAGCCTTTTCTTCCTCTGAGCTCCTTCCTCCTTACTGACTTGGAATTGTGCCCTGGCCATCCAGGGAGGCTGTAGCATAACTGGTCCCCAAGTTCCCTCCACTCTTGTGCCTTCTTGCACAATCCCATATGGAGGCTTATATGAAGGTGAAAGAAAGAAAATGGAGGCTGGAGATGCTCCAGGGAGGAAGCAGAACCAGTCCTCCTGGTTTTAACTCTGCCCTGCTGCAGCCTTCAGGAGGCCAGGTCACCATCCAGGCAGGCAGGCAGGCAGCAGGAGGCCGTGAGCAGGTGACTTGTTGCTATTTGCCCTGAGGTGAGTGGGCTGGCCCCACTGCACTGGGTTCAGAGACCAGAACAATGCAACAGCTGACCTGAGCTTTCTGGACTTGCTTCCCTGAGCAGCCAGAGGACCCCTTCCCAGGTCCCCAACAGCCTGAGTGTGTATGAAAAACACAGCTTTGCTTCTACGCTCTTAGCTAGAGGCCTAGGGGGCTGAGTGCACAGAGGCTGCCAGCAAACCGGAGCACAAGCAGATTGTTGCCTAGGCTGAGAGATGCTCGGATTTGCTTACTGAGGCAGCTGTAAGGGGAACTTTGGGGGAACAGGTTGTCACAGAGAACTCACAGGTGTACAAAAAAGGTCATCATTGTCCCTCTGTGAATGCTTCGATCTCTGCACTGCCTGATGTGTCATAATGAAGTATTATAGAAAATGCTGGCCAGCATAGGTGTTCCTTTGCTGGGGCCGAGAAGTCCTCTCATGTCGTTAGGAGGAAACCCATTTTTTCACACTAGTTAGCTCCTGGGTTTGCCTTGTTTTTCTTAGCTGAATAGAATTTGGAATTGCTTTTTCTGAATTTATAGAACAGATAACCCTTTGGAAGGAAAAGTAAAAATCTCTAAGACCAAGATTTGCCTTATGGTTACAAGGCAATTCCAAGTCACTTGCCAGAGTGGCCAAGCAGCCCACTGTGGTCCCCAATCTGGCCCCTGCACATACATCACCTCCAAGTTTGTTGATTTGATGGGGCTCATTAGAACACAATTCCTCAGGCTGCGCCTGTGGCTCAGTGAGTAGGACGCTGGCCCCATATACCGAGGGTGGCCAGGCTGCAACAAAAAAATAGCTGGGCGTTGTGGTGGGCACCTGTAGTTCCAGCTGCTTGGGAGGCTGAGGCAAGAGAATGGCCTAAGCCCGAGAGCTGGAGGTTGCTGTGAGCTGTGGGCAACTACCGTGGGCAATAAAAAAAAAACACACAATTCCTCAAGGAATCAGGGCCACCATGTAATAAAAGATTCCTGACCCGAAGAAGAATGGGTCCAGGGTCACACCCAGCCTTTTGATTCCTTCATTAGTATGTAGCCATGTCAAGTCCTCAAGACCTCACTCTAGATCCTGGAAGGAGAAGAAACTGTCAATAGTCTTAAGTAATTCCTTAGAGAACCTCACTGGGCAAACAATTTGCTACTTGGGGAAAAAAGATCTGGTATTGAGTTTCTTCCCAGCTTTTCTTCCCATGGCTCTATCAGCTTTGGAGAGTGTTAGTTTTCTCTTCAGGGGAGGGTTCTTTCACCATGGAGGAGCTGCCTCCTCCATGAAGCCCTTCCCGATTCCCCTAAACAAGGTGTGTTCTCTCTCTCCTGACACTTTGTCCCTCCCACACTAACAATCATCACAGTGATAACAGTTATCTTTTGCTGAACACTTATGTGCAGCTAAGAGAATTCACATGTTGTCTTATTCAATCCACATCTCATAGGTACGTTAACTATCTCTGTCCAACAGGAGAGGAAATTGCAACCTAACGATATGAAGTAACTTACCTGAGTCATCAGGAAAAGGCAGCAGTGGGCCTGAGGCTCACCCTGCTGACTCAGCACTGTTAACCAGCCGCCATCCTCTCTCTTCCCGCATCTCCCTGAACACACCTCTCTGCCTGTAACTGAAGACCGGAGCTGCTTCTTCCTTTGTTTTCATTCTTGACTAATCTTTTTTTAACCCATGTTTATAAAGTCCTATGTTAAGAGCCATCAGCCTGAATTGGTTTAAATTTACAAATTACATGGACTGGTTGGGTCATGGCTGACAACTTCAGTGATGAGTCTGGGACCCAGAGTGGCCAAAAGAATGTCACTACCTAGCTGCTGATAGGGGCTCTGTGGCTGGCTCAGCTTGTTTCTGGTGGGGGTGGCCCCAGGCTCAGCTTTCCTTCACACCCCTCTATTGCTGGGCTGAAGTTTCCCTGGAGCAAGAGCTCCGTCCTGTTTATTTATCTTATCAATCACTACTTTCCCCTACCCCTGTTCTGTCCTCCAGGGGTTTGTACTTAGTCCTCAGGCAATCAGCTGTGGCGAGCTCTGAAGGCTTGAGCCAGACAAGGTATGCCTGCACATCACACCTCACACTTTTCACTTTAGCCTATTGGGGCTCTGGGGCTGAGCTGTGATGAAAGTGCAAAACAGAAGTGGGTAGCTTCCCAGAGCAGTCAGACTGCTCACCTGGGCAGCAGGGCTAGCCTTGGGGTCATGGAGTTGAGAGCTCTTTCTGCCTCAGGAGCTCCTATTTTCTTTCTATTTTTTTTTTTTGCAATTTTTGGACCAGACGGGGGTTGAACCTGCCACCTCCAGCCTATGGGGTCGGTGCCCTACTCCTTTGAGCCACAGGCACCACCCGAAGCTCCTATTTTCTGGGCTCTACCCCAACCTCTTGGCTAGCCCACTTCTACCAAGTAGGCTCACAGAAATGAGTTCTCTTCTTGAAGTTCCCTAGGGACAGGCTGCAAAATGCCTGCCTGTGAAATTTGCTGGCATCCTTCCTACTGCTCAAGTCTTGGGAAATGCTCCTGAATCCTCCCTGCTCATGGCACGGGGGCATCCCATGGAAGGGTTCTCTGCTTCAGGAGAGAATGCAGAAACAGCACCCCGTGAGTCCTTCCTGCCTCTGCACCCAGAGCACAGTGTACCGTGGGGTGTCTCAGTCTCTTCCCTCCCCAGGCCTATCCAGCTCCTGGTACCAAGGGGTGCTCTCACAGAGGCAGGCAGGGGAGAAGAAGCCACCCTTCCAGAGTCCTCTGAGCCCTCTTCAAACCTCAGGCAGCCTTCCCTCTCCTGCCCACTCTGCTGGCCTCTACTCTGCTCCCTGCTGCCCTGCTGTTTCCCTGGTGCTCAAGTAGCCTCTGCCACTCTGTCCCCAGCTGGGCACCAGCCCCTGCTCAGCTCTGCATATGTACATGGAGGACTCCCAGGCTTAGAGTCACTTTCGAGATGAAGCAGGACGTATTCCCATAGCTGGTCATTTTCCTCATCCAGGTGTGATAATTAATTTGAGAGAAACTTATGGGCGCCTCCTGACTCTGATCTCATGTATTCCCCCAGGACAGGAGACATTCTTTGTCATCCTTAGTTGTACACAGAGTGGGATATTTGCCTTGGCCAGACCTCCACCCTCACACTCCCTGCACCTGATATATCCGGAGAGCTCATGAAGAGTCAGTCTTAACTGGGGCCTCCCACTTGCTGCCACTCTCAGGCATCGAGCCTGCACCCAAACTGGGTGCTCCCAGAAGGGCTTTCTTTTGGTGCCAACCCTCTCCTGGCCAGGCACCTTTGTCACTAGGGTTTCCAGGTGTCACTCCTGAGCCTGGCACCAGGCCACTGCCAGGGAAGCCTCCCTGCAGAGGGGACTCCTTACGTGACCCAAAAGTCTCACTCCCAGCTAAATGTGCTCCCATGCGCTGAGTCTCAGGCCCACCAGCCCTGGGGGACATGCAGCCCTGAGCTCACCCTCTACTCTTGGATCCTGGTTCCCACCAGAATCAGCTTAAGGAAGCACTCAAAGCAGCAATGCAGAAACCTCTGACCTCTGACCTCAGTTTCTCCCAGGAGAAGAGCAACTGGGAGACCATAGTGTATTAGCCTTACTTCTCAGTGGGGCCCAGCACCTATAAACCTGAGTTCACTGGGCTGCATGTCCTATAGCTGACCAGGTCATTCCACCCTGTGGCAGAAGTGGGCAGCGCAGGCCTGTGAGCAGACCCCTGAGCTGGCCTGCTGCTGAGTTTTAGAGTCAGAATCTGTGCCAGGTCAGACTTAGCAAAAGGGTGTGACTTGGAGCGTGGGACCCAGCAATGCTCCATAAATATGTGTAGAATGAATATGTGAGGGGAATGTCCCAGAGGCGGTAAGGTGAGAGGGGCCTTGTGTATGGGTGTCATGGTGGCCTTGGCTTGGCTCAGCAGGAGCAGGAAGTAAATGCAGAAACAGCAGAAACAAGCATCTTTCCCTCTAGCCAGGGAGCTGGAAGTCAGCTTAGAACGGACTGTTTCAAAATCAACCTGGAAAAGGGGTGGCAGGTGGGGCAGGATGTGGGGTCCTTAGCCCAGGAGCTCACAGCTGTGATGGAAAGTGGAGTTGGCCTCCCTGCCCCAGGTGAGGGGCAGCCTCAGCACCCTCGGCACCCCTGCCTCCAGGCTGGGAAGCCAGAGCCTGCAGTGACAGTGGGAACCTTACCTTGGCCGCTCCTCCTGGGCAGCTGGGCCTCACCCTCTTCCACTACAGGCTGGTGCTTGTCTCTAGCCCAGGAAGCGGCGCACCCTTCAGGCAAAAAAGAAAAAAATGGAAAAGAAAATAAAACCTCAGTGCCTTTCCCACCCAGCCTCTTCTCCAGAAGGTTCCTGGTTGGTGCTGTCCTGCCTCTGTGGGCCCATAGCCTCCTCCCCCCAGCAGCTTACTCACCGGTGTGCCGAGGCTGCCAGCTGTGTGGGGGAGGCAGGACCACCGCCCCTCTGCCCAGCACACATGGGGGCATGCCCGATGGGCCAGGGGCTAGAGTGGGTGCTGAGTCCTGATTATGAGGAAGCTATACTTTGACCAGCCCCCTTCTCATTGAACGTGCCCCTGTGAATTCAGCAGAGGACACACATGGATGCTGACTGGCCCTGGTAAAATGCCAGGATTCTGGGGAAGAAGCTGTTTCCTTGGTGCCCAGGCCTACCAGGAAGAGGGGGTGGCTGAGGGCTGTCCAGGCCCTGGCAGGTATCTTCCACCCTTTGCCAGCCCTTGGGACCACTCTTGACCTTGGCATCTCACCATGTCCCTGTCCTGTGGATCCAGAGAGGGCCCAGGCCTGCCCAGGCTGACAGCTGCTCCTCATCCTGCTCAGGCCATGTACCTGGCATCCTCTCCCCAGCACCCATCTCAGGGTCTGGCCCAGCCAGCATCAATTAGGACCAACTGCTGTAAGTCCCCACCCAGCTCTCTGCTGGACCCAGCTGGGGGACAGCCCACACCGGCTTACACGCTCTCACACTCACACTCACACTCAAACACGTGGGTCCACGCCCAGCACAGAGCCACCTACCTGTCCAGGCCAGTCTAACCCAATCCAGCCTCTCTCTCCAAATGCTGCTCCGACCAGAGAAGCCACTCCTTTACAGACTCATCCCCTGGGAGGTGAGTTCAAAGCCAGCCGGAGGACGCTTGGGCAGCCTGATCACCATATCTGCTGTGGCACTCTGCTGGCTGCCATGGCCCCCCAGGCACTGCTGGCCCCTACAGTGCCTTCCATGTCCTTAGGGGGTGACGGCGGACTCACTGCAAGTCCCATCTTCCTGGAGCCAAAGGTAGGGTGGGGAGAGCTAGAAGGGGCGGTCCTCAGGTGCAGCTCCAAGTTCCAGCTCCCAAAATAATCAAATGCAAAGGGGAAGAAGAAAAGCTCTGGGCGGGCGGTGACTCAGTGCCAGTGGGCCGGCTTAGTCACCTGGATGGCAGCTGGCGGCTCCTGGCATCGCAGGACCGAGCAGCGCCCTTCCCCTGCCGTGGTCCGAGAGCGCGTGGCCGCCGAGCCCGGCGCCCTGCTGCCCGGCGGGCGGCGGCCGCTCCGCCCGCCCGCCCGCGCGGCGATCAGGGCCCGGCAGCCCCGGCCGCGGCGCGCCCCTCCTCCACCGCGCGCCCCGGCTCACTTTGCGATTTCTCCTTTAAATCCTCAAGCAGCGACCTGCTCGTTTGGGGCGCCGAGCTGCTCCAACGTTGCTTGGCAATTTTGATATCGTCGGGGGTTGCCATGGGGAGGAGGGTGATGTCACTGACACAAAAAACCCACTGAATTTACAAATCAGCTGGGGCTGGAGCTATTTATAAAAACACGTTTTCCTCTGCCTTTCTTTGCTGAGGCGCGGGAGAAGGGCTGCCTGTCAGGCTCGGGGTGATCCTTTCTGCAGTCCGCCCTACCCTTGTCCCCAGAGGTCAGACCTCCCTCTGGGGCCAGGTCACCCCCAGAGGATTCAGACCCTGGGGGCACTGGCCACAGCGAGCTGAGCACAGCCCCCCACCCCCTTTCGTGGTCTCAGCTGGTTTTGCTGTGAAGGGCAGATAGTGGCACACGAGGGCGCTAGGCAGGATGGGTGCTGGTTTCTTGGGTTGGCAGGGACCAGAAGTCACTCAGCCGGGTTCCTTCATTTCTCACCCCTAGTCAGAAACAGAGGCATTTGCCAGTGAGGTGGCTTGAGTGGTGTGCCCATTTGCCAGCTGCCAAGGGCGTCAGCTGGAGCCCAACCCTCCACACTGCCTGCCCAGTCTCTGGCCTCTACCTCTTTTTTACTGGCTCCTTTTCTTCTCCCAGTATCTGTGGGTCTCGGGCACCCCAGGGTTGGCCTCCTGCTCATGTCTCCTCATGCACGTGGACCATTTGTGTTGAAACACCTCTTCTCTGTGGCTTTGACCATCAACCCAGCACCAGCTCACTCCAGAACCCACTCTGTGCCTGCCACACTGCAGGTGCCACCTGAGGGCCAGCTCCCACATCCAACATGGCACTAGGCTCTATAGAACTATTTCTTAAATCTTTCATTGTGAAGCTATGTGATCTGGGTCATCAGTAGAGTGATCTTTGGCATGTTTTTAACCAACAGAACCTCAATTTCATCTGTAAAATGGAGATGACTTCACCTGCCTCACAAGGTGGTGGGAATTAAACGAGCAAAGCTCTTGGCACAGGGACCGGCACTGCGAGCTCAGTAAACATTAATTTTCTTCTTTGCTGCTATGACTATATTATTTGTTGCTTATTTTTATCTACCCACCAACTGGTGGTAGGTCCATCCTTCCAAAATCATGGCCCGGTTACCTCCTGTGCAAAACTCTGGAGCTGTATACATAGACATTTGATTGAACTGCATGGTGTTGGATATCATGGTATTAAATACAAAAACTTCAATTAGCAGTCAATATGAAATATTTTCCTTTTTTTTTTTTTTTTTGACAAGGTCTGACTCTGTTACCTGGACTAGAGTGCAGTGGTGTTAGCCTAGCTCACAGCAACCTCAAACTTCTGAGATTAAGCCATTCTCCTGCTTCAGTTTCCCGAGTAGCTGGGATTACAGGTGTGTACCACTATTCTCAGCTAATTTTTTCTAATTTTTGTGGCGACAAGGTCTCACTTGTGCTTAGGATATCTCAAACTCCTAGTCTCAAGCAATCCTTCCTGTGCAACCCGCCAGAGTGTTCAGATTACAGGCAGGAGACATAGTGCCCAGCCTAATATTTTTCCTTTCACTAGGTTATCAGTTCCTTTTGAAAAGAGACTCTGTATTTCTCTTCTTTTTTGTATCTCAACATAATTTTAATAGTTATAAATAATCCACTTCTACTCTATCTCACTAATGATCCAGGAAATGCAAACTAAAAGGGATATATCACCCCCCCCCCATCATATGGAGGGAAAAACATGGCAGGTGAGAGAGTGAATAGGTACAATGTACTTGTCTTGATCAAAATTTCAAATGTGTATACACTTGATCCAGCATACGTATTTCTAGGAATCCATGTTAAGAAATAGTTGCACATGAACCCAAAGATATTTGTGCAAGAATATTCATTGTAACTGTTTCACTGTTTGTAACTGCAAAAAATTGCAAGCCACCAAAATGTCCATCTATAGGGGACTGATTAATACAGGATGGTATGTTTCTATGCAATGAAATACCTGCAGCCTTAAAAAGAATAAGGATAACAATTATAGTTGAGAGAAAAGACCAAATTGCTGAATAGTGTGATGGCATAATCTCATATTTGTTAAAAAATAACAGAAATTCATATATCTTTGCATTCAACAACAAATGTTACTGTGGTTATCTGTGGGCGTGAAAATGATGAGAAGGGTCTTTTTCTTGGCTAAAAAAGTATAAAAATACTTTTTGCATTGTTTGACATTTTTAGTGAACATGTACTGTTTTTGCATTTTAAAAATACAAAATTAAAAATAAGATGTATGCTTTAAAAACTTATGTAGAAACCCCAGAGCTGTGGCGAGTACTTAAAACTTGTATATTTGAATATTTCCTCCCACAAATTCCATTTTAAGACAATGTGGGGACAAGGAAAATATTTTTTCTTCCTCATGTCTTCCTAATTTCCAGAAATGTTATGTCTTAGTGGGAAGAGCAACATGAAGATGTGAAGGAGCTAAGCCAGTAGATAGACTTACTTATGTTAAATTTGAAACACTAATTTATTCAGGTAATGATTACAATGATTCTCTTTCAGAAAGATAACCTGTCTAAGTTTATGCCAGTTTAGGAGAAGCAGCCAGATATTCCTGATGAAACCATCAACAGTATTCTCAGTCAAGAAAAACTTGTGTTTTCTAGGTTTTTTGCTACAGTGTCTAGCTGATAGAGGTAACAGTAATTTCATGAAGAGACAGAGAACAAAGCGAACCCCCATCTCTGCATTAGTTAGATTGTCTAACTACCAGCTTGGGGAATCAAGTCCAGGACAGATGCTCCTCTGAGCGTCAGGAGTGACCCACCAGTCTCCACAGATCCTCACACCAGGACAAAGGTGCTCCTACCATGCACCCACCTGTGTCCTTGCAGGGAAAGAGTGTGATTGGCTGGCTCAGGTCATGTGTTTCTCTCTCATTCTGGCAGAGGGGAGGGTGTCCAGGAGAAAGGGCTTCTGTTATTATAGGATGTAGGGAGGAAAATCAGGATGCTGTTACTGAAGGAAAGGGTGGATGCTGAGGCCAACAAAGCAGCCAATGGTCACCACAGCGTCTTTACTACTTTTTTAAATCCCTTTCAATTCCTGAGTGTGGAAACCAGCAATTGATTCCTTGATTCTTCTTGTCTTCATGGACTTCTGAAACTGGTGGCTTGTGCAAAGTGAGACCAGTTCTTCTACTCTATCATGATGCATGACTTCCTGATTTGTGAGACTGTCTGCAAACTTAGATCCACTTATTATTTTATGGGTTTAGAAAATGGGGATGGGGGCGGCGCCTGTGGCTCAGTGAGTAGGGCACCGGCCCCATATGCCGAGGTTGGCGGGTTCAAGCCCAGCCCCGGCCAAACTGCAACAAAAAATAGCCGGGCGTTGTGGCGGGCGCCTGTAGTCCCAGCTGCTTGGGAGGCTGAGGCAAGAGAATCGCGTGAGCCCAAGAGTTGGAGGTTGCTGTGAGCCGTGTGACGCCACGGCACTCTACCTGAGGGCGGTACAGTGAGACTCTGTCTCTACAAAAAAAAAAAAAAGAAAATGGGGATAGGAGGAAGTCATAGGAGGAAGCTCTGCAAAGACTTGGCTGCCTGCAGGCTGGCAGGTGCCTGTAGTCCTGGGCCAGCGGTGTGCCACAAGCCCTCCATAGCCCAGTGGAGTCACCCTTCTGCTAACCCCAGTAGATTGTGAGCTCTCCAGAGCAGGAAACCCAGCATGGTGGTTGGCACAGAGCAGATGCTTGTGTAAACTCCTTGATTGAATTTATGAACATCTAAAGAGGTTCTATGCTGTAACCACCCTTAACTTAGAAAACATGATTCACAGAGCTGAGAGGAACTCTAGGATCATCAGCCCCACCTTCCTTCTGTAGGTGAGAAAACTGCAGACCCCCCGTTCCCCCATTAATTTTCCTCAGCAAACCCACAGAGGAAATTCAAGACAGTCAGGACTAGAGCTCAGCTTTCCCTCCTCAAAGGCCTGGGTTTTCCTTTAGCTGCCAATGGCAGGCCCATTCTAGCAGCAAGCCCTGAATGTTGTCTAGCTGTAATTTGGTCAAGGGCACTGTACAGCCTTTACCACCGACATTTCTGCCTTTGAATCTTGACTCCCAGGGATTTGCAGCAGTGTGAATCAGCTGAGCCAGTGTCTTTACAATTTCTCTCTTTTTTTTTTTGTCTTTACAATTTCTTAATAAAGGCTCTTAATTTGCTGTTTTTGTTAATGGACATACATAGTACTTGTAGCCTCAAAGGTAGTTTGCCTTACCTGCATCATTTTGGTGAGCTGGGCTCAGCTGGAAGGATTGCTGACATCAACATTCTCCCACTGTGTGTTTTTTAAGACATAATTTGGGGACGGGTTTGGAAAGGCCATGTAATAAGGAAGTCCTAACATTTTCATAAACCAATGATTTCCAAGTCCTAAGAAATAAAAACTTTAAAAAGCTAACTCTAGGGTTCCAGTGTATGAGAAAAATTCTCTAATTTTACTACCAAAGTTTTCTAAATTTTTAGATTTTGCCCCATACTCCCCATCCAGTTTTTGCTGCACGAACAGAGGTTTGCTGACACAGCCTTTTCTGATGGCTGCTTGGCCTGTCTCCACCTGCCTACACTAGTCAACGCCTCTTGCCACGGGGCCAGGAGAGAGGAACAGATTCTGCCCACCTCACCTCTTACTATCCCAGGCCAGGGCAGGCTCTGGAAAGGGAGGATTTAGATTAATGAGCAGGTGTTGCCACTAGAGGCCCGTGTGTTCCTCACTCCAGAGCTGACCTTACCTTGGAGGTGCTGTCGGCCTTGGTCTTCCAGAAGAGATAAGCCAGAAGCAGGGGCCCTACCTTCAGATTTTCCAAACCTTGGCAAATAGAGACACCTCTAGGGCACCTGCTCCCCGCCCAGGTGCTGGCAGCAAAGGAGGGATGAGCAGGTCAAGTTTTGGGGTCCTCAGTGGAAAGAAAGCTTAGGGCTCTGTCAGATAGGGATGCTCCAGGTCCCTTGTGTGCCTCTGTTACACCTCTACTCCCCCACCTCTCCCGTGGGGAAGGTGTGTAACTGGTGGGATTCTCTCCACACGCTCCATGGCACAAGAGTGCCTGTGAAGCTGTAGATTAGGGAGTTTCTGCAAGAACTTTTCCCAGCAATGTTGTGGAAGAGGAATACAAGGAGTTACTCTTGCTTCTGAGAAGCCGAACTTGCTGGCAGGGCCGCTCCCCTCTGGCCTTGATCACAAGGCCTAGCCTTGGCCCTCTGCCTACAAAGAGGGAAAGACGTGCCTTCTGATGCCCAGCCTGGGCTGCAGAACCTACTTGGGTACCAAGGGTAGGGTAGGGGACCTTAGTGCTATCTGAGGGAACACAGTAAAAAGTCCTTGAGAAGCTGGTTAACATGCCCCTGCCCCTGGGACAGAACAGAGTGCGGGGGGCACTCAGAGGGGAAGGCCACGGGGGGCATGGGTAGTGAGACAGACTCAGAGGGGACGGCCACGGGGGGCATGGGTAGTGAGGAGACAGACTCAGAGGAGATGGCCATGGGGGCATGGGTAGTGAGACAGACTCAGAGGGGAGGGCCACGGGGGGCATGGTTAGTGAGACAGATTCAGAGGAGATGGCCACAGGGGGCATGGGTAGTGAGAAGACAGACTCAGAGGGTCGGCCACGGGGGGCATGGGTAGTGAGACCGACTCAGAGGGGAGGGCCACGGGGGGCATGGGTAGTGAGGAGACAGACTCAGATGGGAGGGGCACGGGGGCATGGGTAGTGAGACAGACTCAGAGGGGAGGGCCATGGGGGGCTTCGGTAGTGAGGAGACTGACTCAGAGGGGAGGGCCACGGGGGGCATGGGTAGTGAGACAGACTCAGAGGGGAGGGCCACGGGGGGCATGGGTAGTGAGACAGACTCAGAGGGGAAGGCCACGGGGGGCATCGATAGTGAGACAGACTCAGAGGGGAGGGCCCCGGGGGCATGGGTAGTGAGACAGACTCAGAGGGGAGGGCCACGGGGGGCATGGGTAGTGAGACAGACTCAGAGGGGAGGGCCACGGGGGGCATGGGTAGTGAGACAGACTCAGAGGGGAGGGCCCCGGGGGCATGGGTAGTGAGACAGACTCAGAGGGGAGGGCCCCGGGGGCATGGGTAGTGAGAAGACAGACTCAGAGGGGAGGGCCACGGGGGGCATGGGTAGTGAGGAGACAGACTCAGAGGAGATGGCCATGGGGGCATGGGTAGTGAGACAGACTCAGAGGGGAGGGCCACGGGGGGCATGGGTAGTGGGGAGACAGACTCAGAGGGGAGGGCCCCGGGGGCATGGGTAGTGAGAAGACAGACTCAGAGGGGAGGGCCCCGGGGGCATGGGTAGTGAGAAGACAGACTCAGAGGGGAGGGCCCCGGGGGCATGGGTAGTGAGACAGACTCAGAGGGGAGGGCCCCGGGGGGCATGGGTAGTGAGACAGACTCAGAGGGGAGGGCCACGGGGGGCATGGGTAGTGAGACAGACTCAGAGGGGAAGGCCCCGGGGGCATGGGTAGTGAGACTGACTCAGAGGGGAGGGCCCCGGGGGGCATGGGTAGTGAGACAGACTCAGAGGGGAGGGCCACGGGGGGCATGGGTAGTGAGACAGACTCAGAGGGGAGGGCCCTGGGGGGCATGGGTAGTGAGACAGACTCAGAGGGGAGGGCCCTGGGGGGCATGGGTAGTGAGACAGACTCAGAGGGGAGGGCCCTGGGGGGCATGGGTAGTGAGACAGACTCAGAGGGGAGGGCCACGGGGGGCATGGGTAGTGAGACAGACTCAGAGGGGAGGGCCACGGGGGGCATGGGTAGTGAGCCAGACTCAAAGGGGAGGGCCACGGGGGGCATCGATAGTGAGACAGACTCAGAGGGGAGGGCCACGGGGGGCATGGGTAGTGAGACAGACTCAGAGGGGAGGGCCACGGGGGGCATGGGTAGTGAGACAGACTCAGAGGGGAAGGCCCCGGGGGCATGGGTAGTGAGACTGACTCAGAGGGGAGGGCCCCGGGGGGCATGGGTAGTGAGACAGACTCAGAGGGGAGGGCCACGGGGGGCATGGGTAGTGAGACAGACTCAGAGGGGAGGGCCCTGGGGGGCATGGGTAGTGAGACAGACTCAGAGGGGAGGGCCCTGGGGGGCATGGGTAGTGAGACAGACTCAGAGGGGAGGGCCCTGGGGGGCATGGGTAGTGAGACAGACTCAGAGGGGAGGGCCACGGGGGGCATGGGTAGTGAGACAGACTCAGAGGGGAGGGCCACGGGGGGCATGGGTAGTGAGACAGACTCAGAGGGGAGGGCCACGGGGGGCATCGATAGTGAGACAGACTCAGAGGGGAGGGCCACGGGGGGCATGGGTAGTGAGACAGACTCAGAGGGGAGGGCCACGGGGGGCATGGGTAGTGAGACAGACTCAGAGGGGAGGGCCCTGGGGGGCATGGGTAGTGAGACAGACTCAGAGGGGAGGGCCACGGGGGGCATGGGTAGTGAGACAGACTCAGAGGGGAGGGCCACGGGGGGCATGGGTAGTGAGAAGACAGACTCAGAGGAGACAGCCACACGGGGGACCATTTTTGTCCACTTTCTGGTCACAATGCTAGAGGAGACAGGAGAGAGGGGAGCAGGGGCCATAATCTCATTAGAATTAGTAGTGACCTTGGCCAGGCTTCTGCTGCCGACCTCCAGTTTTCTCTGAGGAGAAAGGATTTTGAAGTAAGTAAACAGGGAATCGAATTTTTTTCCAGCACCAGGTGTGTACAATTACGAATATTCTTGGTTTCACCAGATGGAGGTGGCAGCAGAAGCGCCCCTTTCAGTGAAGTATCTCACTCGTGTCAGACGTAGCATGACAAGTCTCTTTCCATCTATTATTTCATTGACTTCTCAAAACGCAGCGAGGTAGGTATTATTATCCCAAATTGCACAGGTAAGGAGTCTAAGGCTCAGTGTGTTTCAAATAACTTGTCCCAAATCAGCTAAGAAGAGGCAAAGGCAGGAGTTGGAGGCAAAGCCCTGGCTTTCACTGCAACACCCTGTAGCTGAATCAGGAATTTACCAAAGGAGAGCTACTCAGTCCAGGTCTGGCCAGCACCTGCTGTGACAGGGGCTGTGAGTGCCGCTGGAAGGGGTGTGCCTGAAGCCTGAAGAGGGGTCAGTGGCTGGCAGCAAGCCCAGGAGGCTTGTCCTATTCCTATGGATGAGCCTCCTGGGAGCAGGCCCTACAGGAGGGAAAAGTGGGGGAGGGAGCAATACCAAAAACTGGCTGGGATTTCACCAGGGATAGAATGAAAAAGAAAAGCCTTTTGTCAGTGAAAGGGGCACTGCTCCAAATCTAGCCAGACAGACAACTTGGAAGAGAGGCTGGTCCAAGGGGGACTCAACTCTGGGTCAATGGCCAAGTGAGGAGCTGCTCAGGAGCAGAGTTGCAAACTACTGAGTCTCAAGTACTGACGCCCAGTGTGTCCCCTTCCGAGCAGAGGATGTGCAGGGTCTTCACTGACCCAGCCCCAGCCCACTAGGAGCAGAGCCTTCCTGACACACGTCAGCTTTGGTGACCAGTGAGAGCTAGTGGTAAACCTGGCGCGTGGGTGATGCAAAGCAACAAAAGACAGCTGTAGAGGGTGGCCAGCGTCTCTAGAACGACTCCAGCCAAAACTGATTTTCTTGAGAACACCCTACCCTTGCCATACACTAACTCTCCTCACAATATTGTTAACTAATCCATCCTACAAATCTCCATTGAGTACCTGCAGGTAAAATGCTCTATGTTAGGGGCTGGGGATGACCCAGTGAACAGGACAAGCCCCTGTCCTCATGAAATTTATCTCTGGGTAGGAATATTGTCTTTCCTTTTTTCTTCCCAACGCTACTTATGCAGGAGACGCTCTTGGGTGCCTTTCTAAAGCATCTCACCTCCATTCTCACTTGCTGAAAGAAACTCAATTTATTGGAATGTACATTCCTTTCCTACCTCAGCCCCAGCCCCAGGGGTGAATCTTAATTAGTTTAAACCAATTGTGGTAAAACCCTTCCCTTTGCCAGAGATTGGCTTAGTCCCCAGATATGTGACAATCTGGCCAAGAGCCATGAGAGGTAGTCGGCTGGGAGGGTTTTTGGAAAAGTTTTCTTATGCTGCTCCAAGTTGCTGAGCCTGGAACTGTGGTAGCCAATGGGGGCTCACATGCTGAGGGTGGGAGAATAGACAGGTGGGAACATTTGGACCCTGCATCAACTGCTGCGCTCCAGGCTTGCTGTTATGTGAGATAACAGATTTTTTTCCCCTTAAGATATTTTGGGTTGTTTTCCCAATTTTTTGCAGCTGAAAACTATGCATCTAATATAAGGCAGCACCAACACTTACCATGCCATGGTGGCTTCTGGGGCATCCCCAGCCATACTGGCCCTTACTTCCTCTGAAGGTTCCAACACATACAGGGGGTGCCACATTTTAAGAGATTTTGTTGGAAGTAAAATAGATCATTCTCTAAAAGTGTATGAATTGCAGATAAAATGGATGTGCCTATGTCCAAGTACACTTTCACTTCAAAAAGTAATACACAGATAACGTCGCCTTAAATGTGTGCATATTTTTGGCGCCTTGTGTGGTATTTGCTCCACTCCTTTAGCTCTTCCTCATGGCTTTCCTAGAGATGTCTGGTTTTCACTGATTTATTTCTCTCTTACATTCTCTTGGCTTGTAAGCTGTTTTATCCTGTTTCTCTAAACTACAAGCTCCCTGAAGGAAGTGAGTGTGCCTTACGTTTCTTTATACGCTTCATGGTGCCAGTTGTCAATGTGGAGCTCACAGTAGAGTTAATAAATATTTTTGGCTATCTTTGTTGCTGCATTCCAAGATATTTGCTGCCTTGGAGGGGAAAATGAACACGTTTCAACAAGTATAACAGGAGTCAACGGGTTTGGGCTGGAGGCCTGAGTAAGAATGTCAGGCATCTCATTCAATAGTGGCTTAAATTCAACAACGGTTCACACCAATCCTGCCGACTCCTTCCTACATGACTTGCCCTGGGCTGGAAGCTGGGGAGGCAGAGACCGACCTGCTGCTTGCTAAAACCAAGGAACTTTCATGCTTACCAACCATCTTGGGTTAATTCTTAGAAGAACCCTATGTGGGTAGGAGCTGTCTGTACTAGTTTATAGATGGGAAAGCAAAGCAGATTGCCCTAACCTTATCAAGTAGCTGGTAAGGAGCAGAGCTAGCATTTGAGTCCAGGTTTTCCAGTTTCTTAATTGAGTTTACAGGGCTTCCTACATTTCTCCTGTCTTTTTTCCTACTATCAAGTGATCACCTTTAATTCATTGGCTCGGAAAAGGGCTGTAGTAGAACATAAAATAGAAATACAGTCGAGTGTCCCTTAATGACAGGGGTATGTTCTGAGAACCGCTTTGTTAGGTGACTTTGTCATTGTGGGAACATCACAGAGGGCATTTACACAAACCCGATAGTGTAGCCTGCTACACACCTAGGCTGTAGAGTGTGGCCTGTTGCTCCTGTACAGCACATTACTGTGCTGAATGCTGCAGGCAGTTTCAACACAATAGTATTTCTATATCTAAACATAAAAGGGTACAGTACAATTACGGTATTATAAACTCATGTGATCACCAACCTATACGCAGTCTGTTGCTAACATTATGTGGCACATGACTATTATTCCAAAAGCCTAAGCTCTGGCAGGAAAGGAGTCTTGGGAGGAGACTAAATGTCTTGACCTTAAATGGGGTTAGTAAGCTGTGCTCCCTAAGCCAAAAAGTCAACTCCCCTGGCGGTGGGAAGAAGAGAAAGGAGTAAGATGCATCTGTAGGTGGTTAGTGGGCACCACCTGCTTGGTCCACCAGAGCAAGTGGGGCTGGAGGCAGCCTTCTAAAGATGCTTGTGCTCTGAACGTGGCTGAGAGGTAGCACAGCTGGGAGCCAGAGATGCTTTAGACAGAAAAGTGGGGACCAGATGAACTCCTGATATCTTGGTATCTGGCTGATCTTGAGACTGTCTTCTTTTAGTACAAACATTTGGTTCCCAGAAGCTTACTCCCAATAGAAACAACTACTTTCTCCTTTATCTTTAGATTATAGAACCCATTTCTTTCATCTTTGTTATATCACAGACTTAGCTATACTGTTTTCATGAATGAAGTCGAAAGGCTCCAGTCAACCAGCTGGACACCACTCTATTTAAGAGGTTTCCAGAGAACCTCAGACCACAAAACAATGTTAAAACTAAATCAGTTCAAAGATTTACAAATACACATATGTGCCAAAAGCTTTAGTTCTCAATACCCTGTAAAGTAGGTACTTGGGTTATCATTATTTTATAGAGAATGACACTGGCTCAGAGCGGCTAAGTAACTTGTTCAATGCTACATAGCAAGGATTCAAGTCCAGGCATTTGGATTTAAAAACAGAATTTCTAACCACTGTGTTAGTGTTTGATCTGGCACCATTGGGAGGAAGCCATCTCAATACTGAGGGGGTTCTAAGCAAGCCCTAGGTCTGTAAAGTTGACCCCCTCTATGTGAGCGCTATATGCAAGACCTAACTAGGGTATAAAAAGACAGAGAACTTGGCCTTAAAAGAGAGCTCATCTGAGGTGGAGAAGTAAGGCGTATACATACGCAAGTCCAAGGCAACTAATAACAATGCAGCAGAGGAATGTCTGGTAGGAGCTCTGTGGCTGCCCCAGGGGCCTACACCATGGAACCCCAACCACGGCTCCATTGCTAGGATACTAAACAAACCTATCTGGATGAGTCTTGAGCAATGGCTTTCTTATCTGTTCAGTGACAGAGTACACTTGATCTGGGAGGTCTATCACAGCAATGCTAGTTAACTCTACGTAGCTCCTATTTCTACCAGCCTGATCCCCTTGACTAACTGGGACTCCTCGACCATTGCACCACACATTCACTCAAACCTTAGCTGTTGTTTCCTTGAATGAGCCAACATCATTAAAGCTTCATGTGTCATTGCCTTTAATTTTGTTATCACTTTATTCTAGTGTTACCAGATTTTTCAACTTTAAAATGTAAAAGCAAACAAATGAATGTCAATCTTTCTGTCCACGGATTTTAACTGGTATTTATGTTTATGAAATGCTATCCTTGCTTTGTTAATTTTAGGACTGAAGCAATTAAATAAATGCATCATATGACCAGGCCAGTCAAATGAAACTATTTTGAAACTGCAGCATGCACTGATTCACATAACTGTTTCAAATGAATGTGAGACGGAATTAAACACTCATAGGAAATAAAGAAGGTACACATTTTGGTGGAATATACCTATGAAAATGGCATTTAATTTAAAAAGGAGTAAATAGGACAATGTAAGGTCAGCAGTCAATTATAACACGTTAAAGAAACACACATAAAGTGGGATCTGGAAATGAAAGTGAGATTACAATTCCAGCTACACCTAGAGCTTAGGATAGATCTTTATTCCCTTCACCAAGGCTCCAATATAATAGTTTCTGAATCTGTGGCCACTCTTTTCCAGTATTTGAATTCACTACTTATTATTGAGAACTGTGCTAATTTCTGGGTGTATATAAAATGATACCTAGGCATGTAGCCCCTTGCTCACAAGGGATTTAAGAACTAGCAGTTTGATTGGGCAGTCACTGTTTCCTATGGAAAAGCTGAAATGCACTTAGAGGACTACGCTGCTCCAAAGCTGAAAGCTTGCCCCAAGCCGCTAAGGCAGTGGTTTTCAATCTGTCTAATGCTGCAGCCCTTTTATACAGTTCCTGTGGGTCACAACCCACAGCTTTGAGAACTGCTAAGGGGCAAGGTAAGTGGAGCAGTAAGTGTGGATGGTGGGGAACGTATATGTTGATAGAATTTAGCCTAAGTTCATCAGTGTTCCTTTTTAAAACATACATCAGATTGTAGAAATTAAAGTTTTTATGTATATTTATAAAATGTATTTTGCTTTGGAAAAAGTTGGATTTTATGCAATTCATTCCCTTGCTCACAGACATGGGAAGTTACATAGTAGGAAGATAGTAATTTTAGAAAGCATCTCTCTAATAGAACATTACAAAATGTAATGACTTTTCAGCATACTAAAAATAAGTTTAGATATATCTTCAATGAATTCTTTTTATTCATTTTAATTCCAAATCAGTTTGCCTTTATATTTGAATAAACCTTCCCAAATTTCCCAGTTTCTTAAAGAGCTAACACTTATAAGGCTTTTTATTTTTTTTTTGTAGAGACAGAGTCTCACTTTATGGCCCTCGGTAGAGTGCCGTGGCGTCACACGGCTCACAGCAACCTCCAGCTCTTGGGCTTCAGCAATTCTCTTGCCTCAGCCTCCGGAGCAGCTGGGACTACAGGCGCCCGCCACAACACCCGGCTATTTTTTTGTTGCAGTTTGGCCGGGGCTGGGTTTGAACCCGCCCCCCTCGGCATATGGGGCCGGCGCCCTACTCACTGAGCCACAGGCGCCGCCCAGCTTTTTATTTTTTATAACATAGAAGAGGGGAGAAAAAAGACAAAAACATGGCCTATAATTTCATAGCCTAGATGATCCCAGTAAACATTTTTTAAAAAGTAGCAATGTGTACATGGTCAGAAAACTCAAAATGTTCATAAATACACAAATATAAAAGTAAAATCCTTCATTCTTTCCTCTCCCCACTCCTGTACAGTCTCCCTACAGGCTATCACTTCCCACCCTCTTCTAGCTTTTTAAATACTCTGAGGCTGGGTGCCTATAGCTCAGTTGTTAAGGTACTGGCCACATGAGCGAGGGCTGGTAGTTTGAACTCCGCTGGGCCTGCTAAAACAAGCAAAAATAGCCAGGCATTGTGGTGGGTAATTGTAGTCCCAGCTATTAGGGAGGCTGAGGCAAGAGAATTGCTTAAGCCCAAGAGTTTGAGGTTGCTGTGAGCTATGATGCTACTGTACTCTACTGAGGGTGCCAAAATGACACTCTGTCTCAAAAAAAAAAAAAAAAAAAAAAAAAAAAAAAAAAATTTTTTTTTTAAACCCATGCTGAAAAGGTCTGCCTAACTCAGGTTCTGCCAACTGTAAGAAGGAGGCCCACGAAAAACTGGAAGGGCTTTCCCTGCTCAGGGTGAGGGACCCTGCAGCCTACAGCGATGCGTCTGTTGGTACCTCTGCATGCTTACTTTTCCAGGGGCTGTCACATGGATTATCTTTCTAGGGATTAATGAGCCTTAGAAGCAGTGAGGACAAATGTAACAAAGAGTGCTTTCTCTTTAAGCATGTGTCAGTGTTTTTCTGAGATAAATTCTAGAAAAATTTATAAGCTAAAGGGAATAAGTTTATTAATAATAAATATTGCTCAATTAACTTATAATGTACCAATTTCCACCCCAACTTATACTAGTGCCTATATCCCAACCATCCTCACAAATACAATTTTTAATCATTTACTTCTGGTTTATTTTGCATTTAATTTAATTAGGAATGAAGTTGAACATCTCGTGTATATTGGCCATTAAAATGTTTCAGTGGATTGTTCATGTCTTTTACCTATTTCTATTGGTTTTGCTTTTTTTTTCATTTTTAAGAGTTCTTTGTACTTTAGGTAAAATAGTTTTATTCATTCAGGCACTATTCTAGGTACTAGGGTAAAAACAGAAAACCAACCTGAACAAGAATGAGACCCTGTCTCTACTAAAAATAGGAAAATAATCCCGTGTGGTGGCACATGCCTGTGGTCCCACCTACTGGGGAGGCTGAGGTAGGAGGATCGCTTGAATCCAGGAGTTTGAGGTTGCTGTGACCTAGGCACTGTAGCCTGGGGTAAAACTGTGAGACTCTGCCAAACCAAATATCCAGAAAACAAAGAAAATCCTTGCTTTTAAGGAGCTTAAATTCTAGTGTGAGATACAGGAAAAATATATGTACAGACGCAAACATAAGAGGGGTGACAGGTGCTATGGAAAAAAAAAAAAAACAGAAGAGAGTAAAAGGAGATGGAAACCAATAGTAGTGCGTATAGGATGCTATTTTGTACAGAATGGTCAAGGAAAGCATCTCTGATAGAGATTAGACGAGACACTCACCTGAGGGGAAGTAAGGAAGTAATCCAAATGAAGATCAGAGAAAGAATATTCCAGGCAGGGCTCGGTGCCTGTGGCTCAAGTGGCTAAGGCGCAAGCTACATACACCTGAGCTGGTGGGTTTGAATCCAGCCTGGGCCCGCCAAACAACAATGACAGCTGCAACCAAAAAATAGCCGGGCATTGTGGAGGGTGCCTGTGGTCCCAGCTACTTGGGAGGCTGAGGCAAGAGAATTGCTTAAGCCCAGGAGTTGGAGGTTGCTGTGAGCTGTGATGCCACAGCACTCTACCCAGGGCAACAGCTTGAGGCTCTGTCTCAAAAAAAAAAAAAAAATTCCAGGCAGAAGAAATAAGCAAAAAGGCTCCAAAGACGGAAACAAGTTGGCACCTCTGAGGAGCAGCAAGAAGGTAGACAGACTAGCGTGGAGTGAGCAAGGAAACAGGAGTCAGGGAAAAGGACAGAGGAGAGGAGGGGGTAGATTGGGTAGGATCTTGTAGGCCATGATAAAGTCTTTAGATATTGGGCTGAGATGGGAAGCCACTGAAGGGTACTGATTTGGCTGGTGGCAGTGGGAGAAGGTATCAATCAGGAGACCTCGAGATAATGCACTAGAAAGATGATGCAAATATTCATTGCAAGTAACTTTTCCTAGTTTGAGTTTATGGTACTT
The DNA here is from genome assembly GCF_027406575.1 of Nycticebus coucang. Lineage (NCBI taxonomy): Eukaryota > Metazoa > Chordata > Mammalia > Primates > Lorisidae > Nycticebus > Nycticebus coucang. The sequence goes on along the minus strand of NC_069785.1, from coordinate 42,133,042 downwards.
GTATGTTTTTGGAGGAAGGTTTAAGTGGCTATGTTGTACTTAACTTCCTATCCACTATACTAATAGCAATCTTATTTGTGAAGATTACAAATCAACTAGTACTTTCATTAAAATTTTTAGTCTATCCAAAATTGTTTTGTGGATAAGCAGTGAAATAGGTTAAGACCACTGCATAAGGCTGTACAATTTATTTGCTGCAGAATACCAGGCTGAAGGGTAAGTAGGGACAGAAATTCAATAAAACTATGTGCATTGGGAGGTAGTGAATCCTAAAGGAGCGAGCCTCTGTATAACGTGCACAGAGGTGCTATGTGGGCGGCACCTGTAGCTCAGTGGGTAGGGCAACGGCCACGCACAGTGAGGCTGGCGGGTTCAAACCCAACCAGGCCTGCTAAAACAATGACAACTGCAACAAAAATCCAACCAGGAGTTGTGGCGGGCACCGGTAATCCCAGCTACTTGGGAGGCAGAGGCAGGAGAATCGCTTAAGCCCAAGAGTTTGAGGTTGCTGAGCTGTGACGGCATGGCACTCTACCCAGGGTGACAGGTTGAGACTCTGTCTCAAAAAACAAACAAACAAACAAAAAAAAACGGTGCTATATAAGCTAGTGGTGACACTGGACATAAAGCTCACACTCTAATCCATTGTTTCAACAACAGATATTGAATAATCCACTTTTCTTCATACTGATTTAAAATGCCACCTTTATCCTCACTAAATATTCATAGCTTCTTATATATTTGGTGGGACGATGGACCCCCTTAAGGTTGAAGTTTGCTATGTTAAAAAAAAATTCTTTTTAAACACACATCCTCTCTACTGGGGAAGTCTTAATTTTAGAAGCCAGATTAGAAGCAAATTTGGCATGCTAGTAAGAATTTGTGTAGTTGCAAGAATTCTCCTTTCAGATACAACAAAAAAGCACTTCTTTGTTGTCTTTGCTCTTTGGCCTAAAGACGTCAACAACACAGTTATTTCAAAGAATCTTGTGCTAACCCTGGGAAAGGCTTTCTTATCTACCTTGAGATAATAGCTCAGTCAAAGGTCTGAAGTCCTACCGACATGAAAACCCTTTTACGTCCACATTCAGGTCTGACATGAGAGCACTCAGAATTGGTGGAAGGTTTCTTGTACAACTGTCATAGGAGGATGAAGGCCCTAACAATGGTGTAAGATCGGTGGATGTACAAATACTTTGTGAATGACGAGGCACTATATATTTCATGGTCTCATTTCAAACAAAAGTAAACATCATGTCTTTTCAGCTTTGTCCTTCCACAACTGGCCCAGGTCCATCATTACACTATTTCTGCCTTAGTGAACAAGAATAAGAAACATTTTAAGTTTTTGCCAAAAAAGAAAGCCTTTCTTCTTCTAAGAGAAACAAGCATAATATATAAGGGAGATGGAAAAGATCCCTCTTTATGGTTTTATGCTTAGGCCAAGAGAAAACCTAAGACATCTTAGGTCCTAATTGGTCAGGCACCCTTATCCTCCCCTCTAAAAGAAGGGCTAGGTTTGAAGGAGATGGGGAAGTGAAGAGGGGGTGGCAAAATGGTTCTCTAACAGAGTAGCTTCATCAGATACCTCTCCCCTTCCTCAGAAACAAAGCTTTATCCATGTAATAGCCTGTTGTCAAGGTTGATGAAGAATTTACTAGATAGTAGCTAAGCCTACATTAAGAAGGAATCTAAATTTACTGTTCAGCATCAGGCTAATGGCTTTATGTGTCAATGCAGTGGATTGAAACATGAAAGCAGACAGGGAGGGGACTCTATTATATAAAAGATACAGATGTATCATTTTATAACATCAGTAGGAGAAGCAAATGTGAAAATGTTTAGAGAGCTGTATTTTGGTTAAGAACAAATATTTCTACATTGATCATCTTTCAGATCCAAGTCATGTTTTCAGTGCTTCAACCATATCTACTTAAATATTTTTAGTTGAGATAAACTTCGGATTTTTTGCTTTCCAGCAATCTTAGAGCAGTATGCATGGAGGAACATTAGATTATTTATTTATTTGCTTATTTATTTATTTGATAAGCGTTTCATTTTGCCACCCTCGGTAGAGTACCATCGCATCATAGATCACAGCAACCTCAAACTTTTGGGCTCAAGCAATCTTCTTGCCTCAGCCCCCCAGTAGCTGGGACTACAGGCGCCCGCCACAATGCCCAGCTATTTTTTTAGAGACGGAGTCTCACTCTTGCTCAGGCTGGTCTCAAACTCCTGAGCTCAGGCAATCCACCCACCTCGGCCTCCCAGAGTGCTAGGATTACAGGTCTGAGTCACCGTGTCCAGCCTAACCTTGATATTTAGATATAAAATATATAGGGTGGTGCCTGTGGCTCAGGGAGTAGGGCACCAGTCCCATATACCAAGGGTGGCAGGTTCGAACCCGACCCTGGCCAAAACTGCAACAAAAAAATTTAATTAATTAAAAATATATAATTAGATAATTTTCACTCCCCCCCGCCCTTAACCAATTTTCTTTCCTATCCCCGAGGCCAAGTGTAATTCATGCTTCCCTTTGGGTGTCCTATAATACTTCATCTAGGCCTACTCTCTCTCAAATTAATTCATGCTTTAAAGTTTTATTTTTATTCTGACCTCCTGCTTCCTCAAATATTTCAAACAAAATTTTCTTTTACTTCCTTCACTGACCTTTGCCATCTCCAAGTCATTCTGCATGTGATAGAATGATTATTCCATTTCTGAAAGGTTTCTAAACCCTGTTCAAAACCTTTTCTTTTCCTTTTTAACAGTGTGTAATCAAGAGACCCAGTAGGAGCAGCACCACTAGATCATATAAATAGACCAAGGGCTTGGTGAATAGAAGTAAAAACATTAAATATAAGCCACATGTATGGCTCTACCATTTGAAATTTAAGAAAATTTGGTATATCATTTTATCTACTTTTCAATCTAGACCACTGTTAGAAGATCAGGAACACCTAAATAATGACTGACTATTCTGTCTTGTTATAATAATTCCAAGTCCAGGATCTACAAATTTCTTGGGTAAAATAGTTCCTCTCTGCAAAATTAACTCATTTATTATCTTAGTTTGCAAAAGTAGATGAAATTTAGAAGCACAAATTTAACAAATACTATTTTATTATTTACAAAATACACAGTGCTCATAAGAGTACATGTTACAAGTTACAAAAGGGGGAAAGTAGAGACAAATGGGTTAAATGACAACAAGGTACTCATTAGTATGGAGTCTATCTAAAATAAGACAGTTCTTTATTAAAATTAGATAAGGCCACAAGTAAGTACACTGCTGTGTAAAAAATACCAGTACTGAGAAATAGGCTCTACTGAAAAGCAGAAAAGCATTGGTAGTGTTCTAAATTAAATGATAGCATATACAGTTTCAGTGTCTCACTATACAAATGCAGGCATCTGGTGAGAGACTTGACTATCTTACTGAAAGAGCAAAGCCCCAGGACTAGTTAGCTTCCCTACCTTCCATAAGGCTTTGTTCAGATGACTTTGGAATGTGGTGTCAAAAACCCCATTCATTTCTGCTGCAAGTTCCCTCAGAACAAACACTGTGGACTCATCATTGGCATTCAGAATCCGCACAAAGAATTTATTCCACAGTTCACCATCTTTTACCCTAAAAATATATAAAACCGTTTCCATCAAGATTAGGCATATGAAAATTAGATCTTTTTATATTTAACTCAGTGGTACATTTATACCCCAGGATGATTTAAGGAGGCAATACCCAGAACTCTAGGGTTAGAGATCATTCAAATAGTCCTTTGAAAGTCAAGGGAAGAACTACAAAAAAAGGATGCCACAGTAGGAAAAGCCATAATATAATGTACATAAAAAGAAGAAATTCTTTCATCTCAACCTGTACATTTTCTCTGTATACTAAAACGTAGCTCTTTTCCAGCCCTTTCCTTCTACAGATAGAAGAAAAAGGAATTTTACCTCCTCCCTCTAACTTCCCTAAAGTCTAGGTCATTAAAGATTAGAACTCCCTCCTCTACCCCAATGGTTTATCTTCTTCACAATTCTCTGACAATCCTAAGCTTGACTGAAGTAACTACTGCTTAAATCTATGTTTATATCTTTGCTTATTTTTTTTTTTTTTTTTTTGTAGAGACAGAGTCTCACTGTACGGCCCTCGGGTAGAGTGCCGTGGCATCACACGGCTCACAGCAACCTCTAACTCTTGGGCTTACGTGATTCTCCTGCCTCAGCCTCCCGAGCAGCTGGGACTACAGGTGCCCGCCACAACGCCCGGCTATTTTTTGTTGCAGTTTGACCGGGGCCGGGTTTGAACCCGCCACCCTCAGCATATGGGGCCGGCGCCCTACTCACTGAGCCACAGGTGCCGCCCTGCTTATTTTCTTTTTATCAGAGAAACTTCTACTGTTGTCTAAGGCAGAGCTGTTAGGAAATCCCAGTTGACTCCACCTGTTTCTGCTTGTTAGCCAGACCTGCCTGGACCACAGCCAACTGAAGAAACCTAAATCTCTTCTATATGTAGTACATAAATCTCAAGTCTATTTTAAAAGAATGTGTAAAAGACAAGTAAGACCAGCCAATTTCTGAATTAAAGAAAAAAATTACAATTCAATTGTTCAGAGGGGGAAATGGAGGAAAGGCACTAAACCTTCAAAGAATAGGCTCGACACCTGTTGCTCAGTGGTTAGGAAGATGGCTACATACACTGAGGCAGGTGGGTTTGAACCTGGCCCAGGCCTGCTAAACAATGACAACTGCAACAAAAATACAGCCGGGCCTTGTGGCAGGCGCCTATAGTTCCAGCTACTTGGGAGGCTGAGGCAATAGAATGGCTTAAGCCCAAGAGTTTGAGGTTGCTATGAGCTGTGACACCATGGCACTCTACCAAGGGCGACATAGTGAGACTCTGTCTCAAAAAAAAAACAACCAAAAAACAAAAAACAAAACCAAAGGTGGCGCCTGTGGCTCAGTGGGTAGGGGGCCAGCCCCACATACCAAGGGTGGTGGGTTCAAACCCAGCCCCGGCCAAAACTGCAACAACAACAACAACAACAAAAACCATCCCCCAAAGACTAACTGTACCAATATGTGATAGATTGGTAAGCTTATCCTGGAAAGTTATTACCTGAGATAAACTAAAGTGGAACACAGGTATTTAATGTTTTATGAGCAGGCTTGAGAAAGTACTAAGGTTCTGAGACTAAACAGTTTTTATTAAGAGAACATTTACTTCTTCACCAGGAGATTCAATTTTCTGATTTGGTTCTACCTGCTCATTAGGTAAATAATAGCCTAACATTAGTATATTATTTTAGAAATTTAACTTTCTTCAAGAGATGCTTATTAACTTTTGGTAACGATAGCTATTAAAAGGAGTTTGAAAACTAACATCAATTGGTTAGAAAGTTATTCTCGAAAAGTATTTTTTTTTTTTTTTTTTTGAGAGAGTCTCACTTTGTTGCCTTTGGTAGAGTGCTGTGGCATTGTAGCTCACAGCAACCTCAAACTCTTGGGCTCAAGTGATTTTCTTGCCTCAGCCTCCCGAGTAGCTGGGGCTATTTTTAAGAGATGGGGTCTCGCACTTGCTCAGGCTGGTCTCAAACCTCTAAGCTCAGGCAATCCACCTGCCTTAGCCTCCCAGAGTGCTAGGATTACAGGCGTGAGCCACTGAGCCCAACATTTTTTTAACACTTCTAAACAGAGAAGCTTCAAAGCTTCTATCCTATAATTGCAGTCTGTATGATATAACTACACTCAGGATACTGTCCTGAAGTCTGAATACTTTGAGTCTTATTTGTAAGTCTTACTCGTAAGACTCAAAGTTCTGTTATCCTACACTAAGTGCTCTACTGATACTCTAATGAAACCTGGCTGAAATTATTGGACTCATGGCATTTAGATTAAGAAAACAAAGGCCGTCAAAGCAGAGAGAGCACCCAAGAGACAGAAAAAATTATTTGGACAGGCAAAGACCCTGAAATCACCAATACTTACTCAGAAATATTTTGGCTAAGTTTCCAGAGGAACCCATCCCAGAAGACCTGTAGGTGTTCCTTGAACAACAGTAAATGTGCTAAATCTGCTATACCAAACAGGTCTACCTGAAATTACAAAAAGCATCATCAGCTAAAATAATTCTCTGTCTCTACCATGGCAGCTTACTTATGTAGGAAGTTGAAAGGTATTAACAATGCTAAACTGAATTTATTTTATGACACAAATTTTAGTAGACCATTCCTCACCCTTACAGTAAAGAGAGAACCTCCCCAAAGAGGTGAGCAACAGAGTCAACTCTAGGAATTATGCTTAAGAACAAAAGATGACAAAATATCTGGACGATCAAATTCAAATGTGTAGACCTACTAGATTTATAAGCACTCCGGGCTATAATCTAAATCCAGTTCAGATAACAAGTTCAGGTTCATGCTACACATTCAACCAGCAAATACCTTATGACTAAAGCTGAGTTGGAAGGGATTTTTGCATATAACGCCACCATATAAAGACACTTGCCATTTGTCCTAATGTCCTTTTTATGTACATTATTTCATTCAGTCCTCACAATAATACTTATGTGTACACAGCAGACACTGTTATCCTTATTTTATAGAGAAGACCATAGAAAATAACTTATAAAAGACTATGTGGATGGTAAGTGGTAGAAATAGCCCTGGCACTTAGGTTACTGAGTCAGTGGGGTTTGCACGTGTATGCACATCTTCTTCAGTGCTGTGACATAAAAATGGTACGTTTTGCTTGACTTGGTATCTGAAAACTAGGTCACCTGTTCCAGGAAAGCCAATACCAGTGAACACTAGCTTTTATAGCTTATCTAGACAATAAAAAGATTAAGAGACCCTCTCCATATTTGCTCAGGCTTGTTTAACACTTACCTGGTAGGGAGAAGAACAGTTAGCCAGGATCTTTTGTCCTTCCAGTATCTGTATAGTCCGAAAGCCGTTGAGGGTAAAAACGTCTAGCTGCACCCTAAGGTCAACACTGTAGGAAAAGTCTACTATCTTCAAAGCTTGATTGTTCTTATCATAATCATAGGGATCATGGATTCTGTGCCCAAATTTAAGAGAAAAAGATAATAAAAATAGGCCATGAAAGAAGCTGCACAGCCGATCTTACAAAAAAAAAAAAAAAAAGGTACTGCAGGTATGTTTTACCTATGCCAACAACTCCCTCCAGTGGTAAGTTATGAAAATGCACCTGTAAGAGCAGCAGCAGCGTCCACCCAAATGGGGAAGAAGGAATATCAAGATCAATTTGGTGACACAAAGACACAAAGTATATTTTAAACCACAGTGCATGGCTACCACCAAACATGTGTTTCCATGTCATATAAAGTAAGTACTGGAAGGAGAAGCTTCTGTTCACATTGTACACATTAACATGTACAGCAGCAACTGTACACTGAGAGGAATTAAGATGGAGAAAATTAAGCTTTTATAGGTGCTATTGCCTTTCTTCTATATTATTCTAGATAAGCTTTCTAAGTATTGCACAGATTTTTCCTTCTAGAGTTTAATAGAAAACAATACAAGTCTGGGTTTTTTTGTAAAATGCTGTCTATATCATAATATTTCTTGTTTCTATTAAACACCATATTCTATTTTATTATTTGTAATTCCAACTCTTATTTCTTAAAAAATACTTTATACTACCAATTCACTGTCAATTAATTATATTTTCCTTGGCTTTATATTTTTCCAAGCAATAAAGCAATCCTTCAAGCAGATATAGGAACTATTTACCTGACAGAAAAGAATAGATTATTTTCACATATTTTCAGAAACTTCAGTCTCTCAGTTTTTCTCAATTAGTCCCCCCGAACTCTTGAGTGATATTGGTATAGGTCCTATATTCCTAAATATAGGCTTTCACTACTCCAATCACATATCTCCACAGCACAGAATTGTTTTGTTAATTTTACTTTAAGATGAAATTGCTCCTATTTTTCCTTGGCACAAGATCTGATTTATTTTTGAACCATCATAAATCTGTAAGATATTTCTAAAACTTGGTTGAGGTAGGAAAAATGTTTCTTAGGTTAATAAAAAGCAGGAAGGTCTCCTAGCCCTCTAGTCAGCTACTAACTTACTGTTACCATGGGTAAGATTCCACTTTTCTAGATCTCATTTTCTTCACAAAAAAAATACGTAGCAACTAAACTAAATCATTTCAAAAGGTTTCTTCTGGCTTTTAATTCCTTGTGAATCTATATGAAATTTCCTATCAAATTTGATGAGTAGTGACAATGTAAAAGGCAATGTCCCTTTAATGCTATGTGTTTTCCTGGAGTCCCTGGTGGCTGAGAAGGGCTATTCGAATTCATAGACCATATATAAATATATATATATGCTTGCCATTTCCATAGCCCTGAGAATTCTAACACTGTCCTCTAAACTTGCAGTGTTGTGAAGTAAGGTGGAAATAAAAACTGCAACATGGGGGGATTTCTGATGGTCACAATGGCTGAGAAGAGTAATGGAGAGTGTGGATATAAAATATGCTGCAATATGGTAGAACCTCCATAATTGACCACCTCCCTACATTGACTACCTCCTTAAGTTGACCTAATTTTCATAGACTGGAGATGTACCTCATGTACGTATCAATACTGTAGATCTAGCTACACTTATGTTGACCACCTCCATATGCTGAGCAGTTTGTTATAGTCCCTTGGGTGGTCAAGTTAGAGGTTCTACTGTATTTGAAACAGACTTGCACAAATAATTCTCATCTAAAATATCTATGGTACTCTAGATGAAAAATGCTGCTACATTATGTCTAGGAAAGCCTTTATGACTCTCTACTCAGGAAAGAAGTTTTTTGATTATAATTGCAGCAATACATTGAAGGTTCTTTAAATTTCTATGCCAACTATGATTTAGAGTCTAATCCAGTCTCTTCTTACAGATTAAGTAGTCAGAAGAAATGTAAAGAATGATTCCAGCTATTTGTGTATACCAATGACCTCAGAAAGAAAGTTAACTGCTTACCCAAGACATGGGGTTGGGCAGAAAAAGCATCTTTTTTTTTTTTTTTTTTTTTTGAGACAGAGCCTCAAGCTGTCACCTTGGGTAGAGTGCTGTGGCATCACAGCTCACAGCAACCTCCAACTTCTAGGCTCAAGTGATTCTCCTGCTTCCACCTCCCAAGTAGCTGGGACTACAGGCACCCACCACAATGCCCGGATATTTTTTGGTTGCAGCCATCATTGTTATTTGGCGGGGCCAGGCTGGATTCGAACCCTCCAGCTGAGGTATATGTGGCTGGCGCCTTAGCCACTTGAGCCACAGGCGCCGAGCCCAGACAAAGCATCTTTAAGGTGGGCTGCTCTACTCAAAAACTATGAGACCAATGATCCCTAAAATGTTGTGTTGGTCCTTTAGTTCTTTTCATAAAACAAAAATCTTAGACTGGTTTTGCCTTACTTATGCCTAAACATTTCCTGAATTTTCTTCATTTCTTATTTCTTGCTCTGTGTCCACCCCTCAAATCTAATCAACAAACTGCATTTAACTTAAACACTAAACTCCCTTTCTTGGCATAGTTTGTATTTGCACTGTGGTTTTACTCACTTGTCTTGGATAACCTCTCAGGTTAGGCCTGACTTAAGCTTTGGTCCATGAAACTGACAGGCATCCTTGCTAGATCTGCACTGACCCATGCAAAGAATGACTAGACAGTGTACTTTATATTCCTCAAAACATTCATTTTACATCTCTTATTGATACGAATTATTACAATACTCATAGTTAATTCTTTCATCCGAATTAATGTATTTCCTCATATGTTTGTTTAGTTGAATTCTTTTAAACTATTCCCAGTGATTATTGACTTTTAGGTGCAAATATTCTCTTAACATAACGTGTTCCTTAATATAGCATTTACCAAAAGGCTTTAAAAAATTGGCAACTATCCATGTTTCAAGAGAAAGCTGATGGAATTGTAAGAGAATAAAAAGGACCAACCTGTTTCTCAGGATCAGACTCTGTGGACTCAAGTCACCATGGACTATTTCTGCTTTGTGTAGCTTCTCTACTATTGTCAAAAGGTTATAAATAATCAGCATTGTTATTTCATGGGTAATAAATTCACTGTGTTGAAGAAGATCCTGGAAATAGAAAGATAGAAAACCATTTCTTAAATTGGGTGGATTGCAGTTACACTCAATACCTTGATAACTGCTGGTTTGTATTCTTCCTTATTCTCTCCTTTGTAGTCTCGGTCTATGTCCCAGTTTTAACAATACCCTGATCTCCCATAAGATTGTCTGTAAGGACTTGATAAGCCTGGCCCATAATAGGTTCTCTATAAATATTTTAAAACACTTTTATTCCAACCATTTCAGAGAATTCATATTACTATCAAAATCTTTAGCAAAACTTTCTTCAGAACATACCAAAGAATAAAATGATATTTTGTGTCAGAGTTTGTTTGTTTTTTTTTTTTGAAGAGACTTTGTTGCCCTTGGTAAATGCTGTGGTGTCACAGCTCACAGCAAGCTCCAGCACCTGGGCTTAGGCAATTCGCTTGCCTCAGCCTCCCGACTAGCTGGGAATACAAGCGCCTGCCACAACGCCCAGCTATTTTTTTGTTTACAGTTTGGCCAGGGCCTGGTTCGAACCTGCCACCGTTGATATATGGTGCCGGCACCCTACTCACTGAGCCACAGGCGCCACCCTTTTGTGTCAGAGTTTTAAAAATCAGTTGTAAAAATCAGGTACCAGGTGTGGTGGCACCTTCCTATAGTTTCAGCTACTCTGTAGGACTGAGGTGGGAAGATTGCTTGAGCCCAGGAATTCAAGACTAGCACGGGCAATATAGCAGGATCCTGTGTCAATCAATCAATAAAACAAATCCAGTGGAGGTGGTATAGATAAAACAAAATTGGCCATAAGCTGATGATTATCATAGTTAGATGTGAGTTGACTGTATAATTCAGTTAATGTTTGAAAAAATCAACAAAATTTAAAGTATAAAAAAAAAAAATCAAAGCTGTCAGTCAAAATAACTTGGGAAAAGAAAATTATCAGTGCTTTTAACTTATAATTGATCTATTTCTAGAAAATTGATAGAAATTTTGTACTAAATTCCTTTGCTAAATGGAGCACAAATTTTTTATTTGAGGACATTAAATTACTTTTTTTTAATATTATTGCAAACCTGCAGAGTGAAGCAGTTTATATATTGGTGCAAAACAATACAGCCATCTTGGTATTGATAACAGCTGCATAAATGATCAAATTCCTCATTTAAACGTTCCTTTAATTTGAGATTGATATACGAGTCCCATGGGACAGGTTGAGAAGATACCTGTAAGACATTATATTTTTAAAATAAGTGCAATTAGATTCTATGCTTATAGTTGGCAGATTGAAAACACATTCCCTCTAGCCCTTCTGATTCTGAAATAATAAGAAAGGGATATTTTAAGAGGCATAAATCTACAATAAATGACATAACGGCAGCAGAATTCTGGAAGCTGGGAAGTGAATAAGAAGAGGTAGAAGCCACTTTAGAAGACCCAAGGAAAAGTGATTCTAGCAGTGGAAAAAGCTAAAGAACCACCACATTTATACTATAAGACTATTTCCCCATAGTATAATAACTGGTAACACCAATTACGGTATGGAAATAGGCTGAGGGTGGAGCTAAAACAGGGGGTGATTGAACCCCATTTAAGAGTCAGTTAGATCCCAGACTCCCTCTCCTACTCCCACAGCCCAGGCCAGCCCAGCAACTGCCTCTCCCCTATTCCAGAAGACTATAAGTTTATTCCCTAGGGAGTATACGACACAAAGGCTCTGGACTAGAGGGTATGAGGCAATGATGGTGGGGACACCATATGGAAAACAGGAAAAAGTTTATATATCAGATGTTACGATGCGCTTCCTTATTCTCCAGCCTTATTTCCCTACTCAGCTTTCAGAAAGCTAGCAGCCAGGATTATGTGCTCAAGCAGGAAATTAGAAGTCTTCTCTGAGGATCTGATAAGCTCAAGAGAAAAGATCTAAAGACTACAGGGCTTCCCAACAAAATGGCCATGCCAGATCATCCTACAGTGAAGTGCACAGCTGTCAATATCCCCCCACATACACTAAACTAGTATTTAGTGTCCCACACTTAAATATGAGTAGCGAGCCAAAGATGAAGAAAGCCTCTAGTATGAAAGACAGATCAAAACAGATAAAAACAAACAGGAGGAAACAGACAATGCAAGGAGAAAAAAAAATTTTTAATATCATTAATATCTCAGAGGGATAAGAAATATTTCATCTTTGAAATGAAGAACAGAATGCTACAAAGAAAATTCTGGCAATGAAAAACAGATCTTGCAAACTGAATACTGATGAAATTTTAAAAACCCAGTAAAACAACTAAAACTAAAGTTGATAAAAGACATAGAAAATAAGAGAAAAAAATCAGTATTTTTAAGAGGTCCTGTCTAAGAGACCACATACGTCTTAAAAATAATTGTAGAATGAGAGAACAGAGAAAACTGAGAGAAATTTTTTCAATAAAGACAATTTCTCAGAACTGAGGGAATTGCCAGAGGTGAATGAGTACTTAGCATGTAAGCAACAAAAGAAACTTAAACCAAAACATTGTGACATTTCATAATACCGGGGACAAACATAAGACCCTATAGGGATCCAGAGAAGGAAAAATAGCTTCACTCAAAACTCCAAGATTCAGGTTAGATCCCCAAAGATAACAGGACTCTTTGAAATTAAAAGAAAAAAATTAATTTAGAATTCTATATCCAGCCAAACTATCAATCAAGTAAAAATGCAGACTAAGGCTTGGTGCCTGTAGCTCAGGGGTTAGGGTGCTAGCCACATGCACTGGGGCTGGCAGGTTCCAACCTGGCCTGGGACTGCTAAACAACAATGATGACAACAACAACAAAAATAGCCAAGCCAGGCATTGTGGTGGCGCCTGTAGTCCGAGCTACTTGGGAGTCTTAAGGCAAGAGAGTTGCTTAAGCACAAGAGTTTGAGGTTGCTGTGAGCTGTGACACTATGGTACTCTATAGAGGACAACAAAGTAAGACTGTCTCAAAAACAAACAAACGAACAAAAAAAAAATGCAGAATAAGAAATTTTCAGACATACAAGAAATTATATATCTCATCCCTTTTTCAGGAAGCTGATGAAGTATGTGCTCCTTCAAAATATGAGGAATTAAACCGAGTAAGAAGGAAAGATGGGATATAAACACTTGAGCATCTAACATAGGGAAAAGTTAACATGAATATCTAGGGATGATGGTAAAAGGAAATTTGAAGATGGCAGTGTCTGTGTGTCAAGCCTAGAGTATAACTTGCCTAGATTGGAGCAGGCCAGTAAATTTTAGGAGACATTTCCTCAAAAAACAAATAAACAAAAAACACCCCCCCCCTTAATATTTATATAATATTGTCTCATTTTTTGGCTCAGTGCCTGTAGCATAGTGGTTATGGTGCCAGCCACAAACACCAAGGCTGGCAGTTCGAACCCAGCCCGGGGACTGCTAAACAACAATGACAACTGCAACAAAAAATAGCCGGGTGTTGTGGCCGGCGCCTGTAGTCCCAGCTACTGGTAGGCTGAGGCAAGAGAATCACTTAAGCCCACTAGTTTGAGGTTGCTGTGAGCTGTGACGCCACAGCACTCTACCAACGGCGACATAGTGAGACTCTGTCTCCAAAAAAAAAAAAAAAAATATATATATATATATATAGAGAGAGAGAGAGAGAGAGAGAGAGACAGAGACAGAGAGACAAGAGAGAGAGAGAGAGAAAGACTCTCATTTTTCACACCTGATTCTGGCCTATGATAGTAACTGATTTCTTGATGGCTCAAAGACTTTCCTATAAAGAAGCTAATAGATTAGGAAGATTTGATGGTACCATGAAGACAGTTATTGCTTCAATCCACATTATTGAAAAGCAATTGAAATCACAAAGAATCAATCCCACCTTTATTATGTTTAATTCTGCAGAGTTTCTTGGTGCCACCCAAAGTAATTTGTAATCTTCACATATTAGGCATTCTCGTTTAATGCAGTAGTCCTCACTACCTGTTGAGAAGGTTTAATTCTATTTAAAAATCACTGTGAACATATTAGCTCTCTAGCCCTTACCTCTTCATTTAAGGAATAGAGGCACTGATATATTTGCTAGTTAGTAGCATCTAGAATACTTTTTGAAATGATTTGTTAAAAATGAAAGAGGAGAAGACATAATTCCTACTGTTACTGGGACATAAAGTTATTAATATATCAACTTTTATAATGGTATTTCTTACAATCTAGGAGTATTTATAGTGCTCAAGCATCAAGCTCAAGTACAAATAATGACTTATTTGTATACTGTTACATGCAAAAGACATGCATTTAGTGATACTTACCTAATTCAATTTCCTTCTCTAGTTCCAACTTAGGCATTGGTCTATCTTCTACAGAAAACTCTGCAGAGGTGATTAACTCTGGTAGGGATTTTAGCAGTTGTCTGCGATACTGCAAACACCAGGGTGACTGAGTGGGGTTTTCTAGGTAGGAGAGTGAAGAGTTAAAAAAAATTTACCTAAAAAAACCTAATGCTTAAAATGGATATTATAACAGAGTGGTGGACAAAGCAAGCTTAAACAAGTGACACTGTTAATCTAACTACATCCTTCTGTCTCGGGTCTTTATGTAACTATGATTAGTTAGTACTAATTTGTTCTGAACATAACACAATTTATAGCAACTTCTTTAGAAGGAAGAAAAACATACAGCTTAGTTTGCTAAGTATTCGCTGGACATATAGATGTTTGCTCACAATGAGCAAGGTGTATGATCTTACCTGAAGTTTCACTAGTAAGCTCCAGTTTCTCAGGAATTTGAAGACATTTGATGGACGAGGTGCTCGAAACTGAGGCAGAAGATCCAGAGAAGCCAGAGGAGTGTGTGGCTTCATGACTATCTTCAATGATTGGGCTAAAAGAACCACAAATGAGTTAATTCTCATATAAATATGTCAACTGAAATCATAGTTTTATAAATTTAATTTTTAAATTTTATTTTGGATTTATATTTTAAAATAAAATTTACTTTTAAATGATTTATTTTTTTTTTTTACTTTATTTGCTTGTATCATTTTGAAAGTCCATTATCAGAATACAGATAATGTCCTCTACTTTGGTTGACAAGCAATACTAAATGCCTATTCTCCATCTTTTCTATACTCTTGAGAAATACTAACACTAACTTTATTCCTCTTCATGGCTTTTCTAGACTTTTTTTTTTTTTTGAGATAGAGTCTCATTTTGTCACCCTTAGTAGAGTGACCTGGTGTCATAGCTCACAGCAACCTCAAACTCTTGGGCTTGAACAATCCTCTTGCCTCAGTTTTTTTCTTTCATTTTTAGTAGAGATGGGGTCTCACTCTTGCTCAGGCTGGTCTTGAACTCATGAGTTCAAGCAATCCACCTGCCTTGGCCTCCCAGAGTGCTAGGATTACAGGCGTGAGCCACCGTGCCCAGCTACTTTTCTAGACTTTTTACTCTGATAAGAGGGAAACTCAAATCATGCAACATAAATACATGCTAACAAATGTAATTAAAAGTTCAGAAAAAGTTCTAAAATGCTGTTTTAAAAGCACAAATTGGCAAATTAAAGAATAGTCCTAAAACTGGAATTAATTTAAATTAGTTGACTTTGAAACAAGGCCCTGTCTAAGCCATTCACTCATACCTACTCCCTAATTCATTTCTACCTCTCTATTAAAAGATACTTTAATAATCTTTAGTTGCATATCTGAAATTAGTATCAGCTATTCTACCATTATTTTACCTTTTTTTTTTTTTTTTGAGACAGAGCCTCAAGCTGTCGCCCTGGGTAGAGTGGCACAGCATCACAGCTGACAGCAACCCCCAACTTCTGGGCTTAAGCGATTCTCTTGCTTAAGCCTCCCAAGTAACACCTGCCATAACGCCTGGCTATTTTTTGGTTGTAGTTGTCACTGTTGTTTTGGTAGGCCTGGGCTGGATTTGAACCCACCAGCTCTGTTGTACGCGGCTGACACCTTAGCCACTTGAGCTACAGGTGCTGAGCCTATTTTACTTATTTTTGTTAGAGCTATACCATGCTGAGAACTACCATTTTAAACTCAATATTACATATTATAAAAAAACGAAAAGCCTCTTTTTCTCCAACCATCTATGCTTTGCCAAGTTTCCGCAAAGGTTCCATAATTCTCCTGGACTTCTTTGTCTCATAACCATCAAAGTTCACTTCTTTTAAGCCTCACATCCAAATGAATCACTAAATCCCATTAACACCTTATCTGGGGCAGCCTTACTCTCATATAAAGCCCTTAGAACAGAACCTAGCAGATAGAAAAAGCTTGGTAATTATTTATTGTAACTGGCAGCACGCAAAGAATAAGAGCACAATCTGGTTTGCAAAGCCTGCAATCCCCTATCACCTCAGCTTCTTGATGCTGAGAGTTTGATGGTAGATAGTGCCACAAGCAGTCTGCTGGTCCTCAGAGGTCTTTACATCCAGATCTTCTTCCTCCAACATTCTCTCAGGATCAGAAGAGAGATCCTTCAAGGACATTATCTCATGAAAAGGAGTGGATACAAAACGAGCTGCTCTAGCAAAGTCACAAGTGTCTTCTGGGTTAGGACAAATAGTTACATTCCTGAAACCTGTGATAATGGCATCCTCACTCAATGGCTCAATTCCTGTAAATTCATCCTAAAATAAAAATTACATGAAGTTTAGTTGAAATATTTTGACAAACATGAATAACCCATCTTTTTTACTTAGAGAGACTCAGATCAGTGACACAGGGTATAGAAGTAGTGTATCAGAATCTCCAGGGAAAGACAACTTGTTTTTTCTTTTGGAGAAAGAGTCTTACTCTGTTTCCCAGGCTAGAGTGCTGTGGTGTCAGCCTAGCTCATAGAGTGCTAGAATTACAAGCATGAGCTACTGTATCCAGCTGGAAAGACAATCTATATATACACTCAGACAGAGTCTTGCTCTGTTACCTGCCTCAGCCTAGCTCACAGCACCCTCAAACTCTTGGGTTTAAGTGATCCTCCTGCCTTACCTTCCCAAGTAGCTGGGACTACAGGTGCCTGATGCAACGCCCAGCTGATTGTCTATTTTTAATAGGGATAGGGTCTCGCTCTTGCTCAGGCTGGTGTCAAATTCCTGAGCTCAAGCCATTGCCCTGGCTGCACCCTCCCAGAGTACTAGGATTACAGGTATGAGCCACCAGGCCCGGCCTTGGAAAGACAATTTTTTTTTTTTTTGTAGAGACAGACTCTCACCTTTTTGCCCTCGGTAGAGCGCCGTGGCATCATAGCTCACAACAACCTCCAACTCCTGGGCCTAGGCGATTCTCTTGCCTCAGCCTCCTGAGCAGCTGGGACTACAGGCGCCCACCACAACGCCTGGCTATTTTTTTGTTGTAGTTTGGCCAGGGCTGGGTTTGAACCCGCCACCCTTGATATATGGGGCCGGCGCCCTACCCACTGAGCCACAGGCGCTGCCCAGAAAGACAATGTTTGAAAGCACATTATTTGAGGAAAAAGGCTTTGTATCAGGCATTTTTCTACCTGATAATTGAGCAGGTCAATTATCAGGTAGAAAACAGTAAAAACCATAAGAATTCTCCACACAAGGAAAAATATTGCACAATGGCTTATGCCCCAACAAATTCTACCTAAGAACTAAAGCATGAATATAATTTTTCTTCTGGCTTTCACTTAGAAAACATTCAGATAATCTGCCATACTTCTAGTTTTTTTCTTTCTTTTTTTTTTTTTGAGACAGAGCCTCAAGCTGTCATCCTGGATAGAGTGCCGTAGCATCACAGCTCACAGCAACCTCCAACTCCTGGGCTCAAGCAATTCTCCTGCCTCTGCTTCCCAAGTAGCTGGGACCACAGGTGCCCACCACAACGCCTGGCTAATTTTTGGTTGCAGCCATAATTGTTGTTTGGTGGGCCCGGGCTAGATTTGAACCCACCAGCTCATGTGTATGTGGCTGTTTGACGCACAGGTGCCAAGCCCATCCTAGTTTTTAAGCCTTCTTTTTGTATGCCACACACTAGTTTTATTTCTTAAGGTAATTCACAATTGTGGTAGAAAATACAGAAAACAAAGTAAAAAGAAAAACAAAATAACCTGAAATACTATTGTCCAATCTTTTATTTCTGCTACTTTTTAAAACTTACCTTTGTCTTTGAAAGTAACACACGTATAGTTTTAAAAAGTCAACTAGTTTAAAAGGATATGCCCCTCATCTCCACCTATTTCTATTTCCCAGAGGCAACTGCTATTAATATTTATATCTGGTAGGATAAGCATATTCTATGTATTTTTAAAAGGCATTTTTAAAATAAGTAAAATTATAGCATACATGATATTATACATTGTTCTTTTTCATACTTCCGCGTTTTCTTTTTTTCTTTTTTCTGTGCTATTAAAAATCCTTTAAAAACATAATGGTCACGTTGTGAATCTTCCAGAAATTAATGCCAATTCTTTCAGGTTATTCTCTGTTTTTTACTAGTATAAAACTATTTTAAGCATCTGTATACATAAATCTTTACAAGCATCTTAATTTTTTTTAGGATTAATTCCTAAGGGTAGAATTATCAGGTCAAATAAACATTAAGGTCCTTTATACATATTGCTTAGTTGCCCTCATAGAGATTACTACTATGCTATACTTACTATAGCATACAAAAGTGTATATTTCATTTAAATTATTATCTAGATACTAGATAATAATGTTCTACCTCATTATCAATTTGACATATATTTTGAATTTCTGACTCAAAATTAGTAAGTAGAGGTGGGAAGTACACCTAGAAGAAATAAAGCCTAGCTAAAAAATTATAAGACAGGCCAGGTGCAGTGGTCCATGCCTCGCACTTTGGGATACAGATGCAGGAGGATCACTTGAGGCCAAAAGTTTGAGACCAGCCTGGGCAACAAATACTTCTTCCAACCCTAGTAGTTCAGACGTTTTAAATATTATTTTCTTAGGGGTAGGTAAGAATTGTTTAGGGGTAGGTACCTATTAGCAAAATTCAAGTATAATGTTGTAAACAAAAAAGCTAGATTAAGATGGACTTTTTAATAATTTGGCCTATCTCTGAATAGCTCAACCTAGAACCACTGTATCCAACAAATCCAACCTAAGCATCATGTTCCCTAGTGGTATTCTCCAGAACATAGTATGTAATTAATTACTCTTTCACATCATTGTCTTTTCACAGTAGTCAGTGGACTAATTATACCAACATCACCTGGAAAATATTTAAAAATAACAAAAATACATGCTTCAACTTCTTCCCTGGAAATTACAATGCCATAAGCTATCATAATGGCTGTTGCGGCCATGGGTGTCTGAGCACCCTTAGTCATAAAAAGCTCCTTAGTCTCTTCTGAGTTGCTGGAAATATTTTACATTTTGATTTGGTTCGCATGGATATTCACATATGTGAAACTTCATCTAGTTGTACAATACTTGTGCAGGTTACTGGATGTAAAATATACCACAATTAATAAGTAAATAAAAAGAAAAATATTTTTTAAAATTTCTGCAAATGATTCATTCCCTAGGATGTGGAGAATACACTGTTTTAAATCACTAAAGCTACTGATCACATCTCCCCCATAAACATTTTCTCTTAAATCTCATGACACATTTTCAGAGGCTAGTTTGAAGAGGATTTTTCTTCCTTTAAAACTCCCAACAAAATGGCAATGATAAAGATTATTTACACTTACTTTGACTACAATGTTTATTCAGGGTCTTTTTACCCTGAGTTTTATTATCATGTCACTAGTCTACGGTGATTAAAATAAAACATTACTAAGAAAAAAATAGTTGGTCCACATAACTTTGGCATTACCACAAAAAGTATTTATTTACACATACACACACACACACAATATCCTTTGCTATGTTGGTTAAAAAAAATTTTAAGTGTAAAAAGGCTTTCAAAGCAGTGATTTTCCCCCATTTAAAAAAACTGACTCTGGGAGGCTGAGGTGGATAAATTGCCTAAGCAAGAGCAAGACTCTGTTTCTAAAAAAAAAAAAAAAAAAAAAGAAAGAAATAGCCCAGCGTTGTGGCAGGCACCTGTAGTCCTAACTACTTGGGAGGCTGAGGCAAGAGGATCATTTAAGACCAAGAGTTTGAGCTTTCTGTGAGTTACGACACAGCACTCTACTGAGGGTGATAAAATGAGACTGCCTCAAAAAAAATTTTTTTTGAGCTATAATCCTCATACCATAAAATTCACCCTTTTAAAGTATATATTTCAGTGGTTTTTACAAGGTTGTACAACCTTCATCACTAACTCCAGAACATTTTCATCACTCCAGATAGAAACCCACACCCATTAGCAATCATTCTCTATCACCCTGTCCTCCTAAATTCCCTATAGATCCCCAATCTCCCTTTGCCTATTCTGGACATTGCATATAAGTGGGATCACATAATGTGTTCTTTCGTATGTGGCTTCATTCCCCTAGCTTCAAGTTTTCAAGGTGAATCCATGTTGTGACATGTATCAGTGCTTCATTCTTTATCATTGTCAAATAACATTTCATCGTATAGATAGATAACATTTTTTTAATCCATTCAGCAGTTAATGAACATTTTTTTACTATCGTGAATAATGCTACTATGAGCATTTTGTGCAAGATTTTTGTGTGAATATATGCTTTTTTTTTTTGTAGTTTATGGCCGGGGCTACATTTGAACCTGCCACCTCTGGCATATGGGGCCGGTGCCCCACTCCTTTGAGCCACAGGCACCGCCCGTGAATGTATGCTTTTAATTCTGTTGGGTATATTATCTAGGAGAGGAATTGCTGGGTCATTATGTTTAAACACAACTTTATGTTTAAAATTTGAGGAATTGCCATGCTGTTTTCCAAAGTGGCTCTACCATTTTACATTTCTACCAGCAATGGATGAATGCTAGCTTTTCCACATCTTTATCAACACTGATTTTTGAGACAAAGTCTCACTTTGTTGCCCTCGGTAGAAAGCCATGGTATCATAGTTCACAGCAACCTCCAACTCTTGGGCTCAAGCAATTCTCTTGCCTCAGCCTCCAGAGTAGCTGGGACTGCAGGCGCCCGCCACAACACCTGGCTACCTTTTGAGACAAGGTCTCACTCTGACTCAGGCTGGTCTCAAACCTGTGAGCTCAGGCAATCCACCCATCTCAGCCTCCCAAGTGCTGGGATTACAGGCATGAGCCACCAGGCCCGGCCCTTTCATCAACATTGATACTGTTATCTCTTTTATTATAGCCATTCTAATAAAAAAAAAAAAAACCTCACTATGGTTTTGATTTGCATTTCTCTAGTGACTAATAATGCTGCCTAGTTCAAATCAGTGGTTTCAATTTTTACCTGCCTAGTTCAAATCAGTGGTTTCAATTTTAACCCTAAAGTTTTGTGGATTTGAATAAAACACATTATAGCCCATTTACATTAACTTAGGGATAGTGTTCCTTACACAAACATCTGGAGACATATCTTCATTTGCGGTAATGCTTTCTGAAGTTTTGAGAACTGCAAGGGGTCTTCGCTGTGGGGGATCTGCAGGAGGACTGAAAAAAGAAATACTCCATTTAGCAATTTTTTTCTTCCCATATACGTAGATAATAGCAACCCCCTAAATCACCTTCATTTAAAATAACAGAAAACTTTTAAGTTAAAAACAAACCTTTCATTCTTGTTTTCTGAAAGAAGAAACTCATCAAAAATGGAAAATGGTATACTGGGACCTATAGAAAGATAGATTAGATATATGCTTTAGGAGTAAATGCTTTTTACTCTTCAAGACAACTAGATTAACTAGTTAATATTTTGTGTTGTTTGAAAGCAGAAAGGCTATATATATATATATATATACGTATATATATATATATATTTATTATTATTTATTTATTTTTATTTTGCAGTTTTTGGCCGGGGCCAGGTTTGAACCCACCACCTCTGGTACATGGGGCCGGCGCCCTACTCCTTTGAGCCACAGGTGCCGCCCAGGCAATTTATATTTTTATAATGAAAGATCTTAAACATACAAAAAAGGTCATTTAATAATTTAACAATCACCTAAACATAGATTCTCTTATCTCATCTAGATTCCCCACCACTGCCATTGCTCCCAAACCCAATTCCACAAGATTATTCTAAAGCAATCCAAGATACCATATCATTTCATCTATAAACGTTGTAGAATCTATTTCTAAAAGAGGCTTTTTTAAAAAAGCCAAATCTCAAGACATGATACTTTTTTTTTTTTTGGAGACAGAGTCTTACTATGTTGCCCTTGGTAGAGAGCCTTGGTGTCACAGCTCACAACAACCTCAAACTCTTGGGCTTAAGCGATTCTCTTGCCTCAGCCTCCCAAGTAGCTGGGACTACAGGTGCCTGTCACAACACCCAGCTAATTTTTGGATGTGGTTGTCATTGTTATTTGGCAGGCCTGGGCTGGATTTGAAACCACCAGCTCCAGTGTATGTGGCTGGCGCCCTAGCCGCTGAGCTACAGGCACTGAGCCAAAACATGATACTCACTAAATCAACAATTTCTGACTAACAAATATCCATCTGCAAGTTTTTACTTTTTTTGCAGTTTTGGCCGAGGCCAGACTCGAACCCGCCACCCCTGGTATATGAGGCCAGTGCCCTACTCCTTGAGCCATAGGCACTGCTCCCATCTGCAAGTTTTACATTTTACCTATTCTCTTAAAAAAATTGTTTTTTGCTTTTTTAAAATTTCAGGTTAATGTGAAGATACAGATGACCTAATCACAATATTTTAATTTGTTAAGTAGATTCCCTCTTGTAGCTATGTCCTCCACCCCTAAAGTGCGACATACACTTCTACATTGTGGCCATTCTGTGGGAACACCCCAAACCACCCCTCTCATCCTTCCCCTTTATTATTCTCCCTCCAACTTGAATTAAATGAGTTTTTCTCTTATGTGGGCATGAATTAGATTGTTGACTGGCTTCATTTTAGCATTGAGTACATTGGATATTTGCTTTTACAAATGCCAAGATGTGGAAACAACTTAATGTCCATCAATTCAGGAATGGATTAACAAATTGTGTGGTATATACATACCACAGAAAAAATTTGTTTTTAAAGTTTGTTTGAATAGGAAATGCAGAGTTAAGATCCATAAACAGTGGCTGGTTCAAATACCACGTCTATTTCTTTTATTTTATAGGAATTTTTTTGTTGAAGAAACTAGACTGTTTGCCCCATAGTGCTGGATTTGGACAATCCTGCCCACCTATGTTGTTTAGCCATATTTCTCCATGCATTGTATGTCCTATAAATAGTTGGTTAGAGTTAGAGGTTTAATTCAATTTTGTTTGATATTTTTGATTTCCAAAACTATTTATATGTGGATATTCATGCTTCTACCACTTTTAACATGTTTCTGGGAAAAGAAAACCAATTTGAACATAATGTAGCTTCAGTTTTAACTTTTATCCCCCAAAAAACCAATTTTGTTTGTCTTGGCTGTTGGATACTACTGATATGCTTAGCCCACCATCTAGTAACTAAAGTGGAAGATTATTTGGTAATTAATACAAATTTAAAATTACATTTAAATTAAATATTTTGAACCACTGAAGAATCATATGAAAGTACTCTTTCAAATGTCCATCTCAAAACATAAGATTATTCCAAATTTCTTGATTTGAAGACATAATAGGCTCAGTGCCTGGGGTTCAATGGGCTAAGGCGCTAGCCACATACACCTGAGCTGGCGGTTCGAATCCAGACCGGGCCCACCAAACAACAATGATGGCTGCAACCAAAAAATAGCCGGATGTTGTGGCGGAAGCCTGTAGTCCCAGCTACTTGGGAGGCGGAGGCAGAAGAATCGCTTGAGCCCAGGAGTTGGAGGTTGCTGTGAGCTGTGATTATCACTGCACTCTACCCAGGCAATAGCTTGAGGCTGTCTCAAAAAAAAAAAAACCCTATTCCCCCTCTCTGCTTTCTTTCAATCCATTTACCATAATTTAAAAAATATTTATCATTTGTTATCAGTAAGTTCTTCACAAGGGTGATAAGTACAACTCACCTTTAGAAGGAGGTTGTTCCTGCCCAACATTTTCTCCAAGTGTAGTTTCTCTGTGAAGAAACTTGTTTTAAAACATGCTCAATACCCTCAGAAAGAATTGTTAAATAATTTTTAAAATCCAAGAGGCTTTTCCATTAAATATAATCTTTAAGACAAAGGAATTATTCTACTAATGTAAATCCAAATTCTCTTGATGGAACCTTTATTTATTTTATTAAATCATAACTTTGTATGTTGCTGCTTTTATGGGGTTCAGGGTTACTGCTTCAATATACAATGTGAAATGCTTACATTAAACTAAGTAACACATCCTGATGGAACCTTTTTTTTTGTTTTTGGCCGAGGCTAGGTTTGAACCTGCTACCTCCAGCATATGGGTCCGGCGCCCTACTCCTTGAGCCACAGGCGCCGCCCAACCTGATGGAACCTTTAATCATTAAAAATGTTGTAGAGAGCAACAACTCCAGTCGTTGGCGGCAAAGCTGTTCAAGGCGCGACAACTGCATGTGCGAAGGCCCGTCCCGCATCTCGGGGCCCATCCCCCCAGACCCTATGCTCTGTCCTGATTACTACCCCACCTCTGCCTTAGGGCGCCTTGAGGGAAACGCACTGAAGCTCGACCTGCTGACCTCGGACCGGGACCTGGACGCCATCCCGTCCCGTAGCCCCCGAATCAGTCCCGGAGCCCAAGAGATCCTGTAGCGCGGCCGGCAAGGCATGCTGTTGCAACTCGGAGACATCTCCCTAGGTCCAGGGGCCTCTCTCAAGAGGAAAGACCATGAGAAGGAGAACCTGAGGCGGATCAAGGAGATCCAAAGACGCTTTAGAGAGCAGGAGCACAGCCGGGAGCAGGGCCAATCCAGGCCTCTGAAGGCTTTGTGGCGCTCACCCAAATATGACAAAGTGGAGTCCCAAGTCAAGGCCCACCTGCAGAAGCCTAGCCCTGCCTCTGGGACAGAGTCTGCCCACTACCTGCAGGCCCACTCGCGTTGTGGTCCTGGGCTCCCACCAGCTCATGTCCCTGGTCCCCAGATAACCCCACCAAGTCCTAAAGCTAAGGGGCCAGGCCCAGGTGTGGACTTCATTAGTCACAATGTCCAAGCTGCCAAAAAGGCCCGCCGGCGGCATTCCCGCTCACTGCAGATCCTCACGCAGGTGCTGGAACAGAAACGGCAAGCCCAGGAGCACTACAATGCCACGCAGAAGGGCCATGTGCCCCGTTACTTGTTGGAGCACAAGGATCTGTGGCGACGGGAGGCTGAAGCCCAGCCTGACGCTGCCATGCCCCCTGGCCACACTTGCATGCCAGAGAATGAGCGACTTGAGACATTGAGCAATCTGCTGCAGAGCCAGAACCAGCTGCTGCGTGAGCTGGTACTGCTGCCTACTGGAGCAGACTCGATGTGAGCCCAGGGCCACCGTGCTGAGCTGGACCCAAAGCTGGCGCAGATAGAAGAGGCCATCAAGATCTTTTCCCGACCCAAAGTCTTTGTGAAGATGGATGCCTGAGCCCTTTTGTCAGGGTGGTGGTGGGAGGTCCACATAGAGGATTGCCATGCGACTGCAGAGGGCAGGGTCGGGCCCCATCATAGAGCAGATGTCCAACCAAAGGAGCAGTGTGGTGGGCAGTATCCCCAGAGCACTCTTCCCAGCCACCAGTGGCTATAGAAGGACCATCCCAAACTTTTAACCCTTTCATCAAAATTAAACCTTTTGTACACAGTGGAAAAAAAAAATGTTGTAGAAATATTCTTGATTGATAATAGATGTTAGATTGCATTAACAATATAAGTAGATTACAAAATGCTAATCTGCCATTTTTATAAAACAAAACAAAAAGAGAACACAGGAGAGATACAACAGTGTTACATAGTTATCTCTTGGTGGTATAAATGACTGATTTCTTATTTAAAAAACATTATAGAAAAAAACATGTATTTTTCCCAATGGAAAAAAGTCAATACTCTGCCCGCCCTCATCAGCATGAAAACTTATATTGTGACAGAGACTTATAAAAATCATGTTTCAATACCACAAAAGTCAAGGAGACTTCAAGGCACCAGAGAATCAAAGGTTGTTCTAAATGTCCTTCAATAAGCACTGTCCTTTCCACCAATTTGATCTTACCT
Organism: Nycticebus coucang; assembly: GCF_027406575.1. NCBI lineage: Eukaryota > Metazoa > Chordata > Mammalia > Primates > Lorisidae > Nycticebus > Nycticebus coucang. The sequence goes on along the minus strand of NC_069785.1, from coordinate 42,106,788 downwards.
GGCACAAGAGTTTACTGCACAAACAGAACTGGACACAGTCATTCCTGGCATTTCCTGAGACTTGGAAGCAATCTGTAGTTCAGCTGTCTCCTTCATAGGTACCTTCTCTTCTTGCTGTTTGCATTAAATCAGCAAAATCAATGTTCTCTTCATCCAGATAATGTTACCTATTTTCAATCTCTAACTCCAAAATTAGTTTCATCATACCCTTTCCTTAGACCACTAACCATATAAAATGGCTGTACTGGTTGGGCACAGTGGCTCATGGCTATAATCCTAGCACTCTGGGAGGCTGAGGAGGGTGGGTTGCTTGAGCTTAGGGGTTTGAGACCAGCCTGAGGAAGAGTGAGACCCCCTTCTCTACTAAAAAATAGAAAAATTAGCCAGCACATGACGGGCACCTCGAGTTCTAGCTACTCGGGAGACTGAAACAGGTGAAGTGCCTGAACCCAGGAATTTGAAGTTGCAGTGAGCTAGGCGGAGGCCATGACACTCTAGCCCAGGCAACAGAGAAACTCTCTCTCAAAAAAAAAAAAAAAAAAAAAAAAAAGGCTGTACCACAAAAGTTCTTTCCAATAATTTACGTTCCTAGCATAAACTGGTACTGTTGTATTCAACTCAGCAGTGCCAAGCATATACCAAATTTCTTTAGTAAACTCTATCTTAAAGGAACATAACTAGAACAAGAAACTAAAACTCAGAATTAACAAAATAATAAGTATAACTAAGAGGTTAATACATTGCATCACTTATTCACATGCCACAAATTCCACTTGAAGTCACTTATTATATTACTTTCCTACTCAACTTTCCTACTATTAATAATTAAGAAACTACTGGTTTCTTAAACAGTTGGGATGACTTTAACCTTCTACACTTATATATTGTTTAAATGTTTTAACAAGCATTAGTTTTATGTATGAAAAAGAAAAAAATTACCTGATCAGCTGCTCTTTCTTGCTGAGTAGTTTGGATTTCTTTTAGCTTCTTCTCCATCTCTTCAATCTGTTTCTGCATTTCTGCTCTCTTTTGGGCACTGGTCAATAGCTCAGCTAGAAATAGTAAAGTCACCAGTGACTTTTATTCCTCAAAGCAACTTGATTCCTATCAAAAACAGCCTTTGAAGTTCATGTCCTCAATATACATGTTAGTTACTAATACAGATGAAAATGACATAAGTGGAGCAAAAGTCCTCAACTTGAAGTCTAAGCCTCTATTCTTTTATGTATTCAGTAAATAAAAAAATAGAATACCTACTTGGTGCCAAGCACAATTCTGAGTACTTAAGTTTCAGTGGCACATAATATAAAGTCCTAGGACACATGACGCTAACCCTGAAATTTGAGGGAAACACACAAATGAACACAAGAAAATCTGTGTCTACAAAAAGAAAATAAAATAGGTGGTGTGAAATGTGTGATGGGGTTGGGGATGAAGGTCAAGGGCTATTTAAGGTCAAGTAATAAGGCAAGATCATTCTGATAAAGTAACATTACAAAGCTGTAACTTTAGTAACAAGGGGCCAATCTGGGTCAATCCTACATAAAGTTCTGGGAAAAGATTCTAGGCTAATGAACTAGATGGCACAAAGGCCCTAACGCAGGAGCAGGACCACTGTGTTAAAGGATCCAAAAGAAGGCCAGTGTGGCTGCAGTACAATAAGGACAAGAGAAAGAGATGGGGATGGAGTTAGGAGAAGGCTAAGTCATATGGGGTTTTCTTCATTTTTTTTCCCTGGAGATGTGGTCTTGCCATGCTGCCCAGGCTGGTTTGGAACTCCTGGGCTCAAGCAATCCTTCTAGCTCAGCATTGAGTGGCTGGGACTATAGGTGTGCACCACAGCGGCTGGCCATGTGGGATTTTGAAAGTCAAAGGGTTTGTATTGTATTCTACCACAATGAAAAAACAATGGGGAATTTTAAGTAAAGGAGTGACATGATCTGACTTTTTGAAAAGATCCTTTACTATAAACACAATGGATGGTGGTGGGGCGAGAATGAGACAGCCCAGCTGCAAACAGTTCAACCAAATGACTATGATTTGGATCAAGATAATAGTGAGCATCTCAAACCATTGGGCTTGCTATAATAAAATGCCATAATGAGGTGGCTTATAAAAAATTGAAATTTAGGGCGGCGCCTGTGGCTCAGTGAGTAGGGCGCCGGCCCCATATGCCGAGGGTGGTGGGTTCAAACCCAGCCCCGGCCAAAGTGCAACAAAAAAATAGCCGGGTGCTGTGGCGGGCGCCTGTGGTCCCGGCTACTCGGGAGGCTGAGGCAAGAGAATCGCTTAAGCCCAGGAGCTGGAGGTTGCTGTGAGCTGTGTGATGCCAGGGCACTCTACCAAGGGCCATAAAGTGAGACGCTGGCTCTACAAAAAAAAAAAAAAAAAATTGAAATTTAAACCAAAAAACCCAATAATAATAAAGGGCATGGAAGAAACTTTGGGAGGTGACATGTTTGTCAATGGCCTACACATAGGGAAAGTATCAAAAGTGATAGTTTCATGGGTGTATACTTTATCCCTAAACTCATCGAGATAGGAACATTAAATCTGTATAACTTTTTATGTCAATCATTCCTCAAAAACGTGGTTTGAAGTAAACAAACAATACCCTGAAATTTATTTCTCACAGTTCTAGAGGCTAGGAAGTCCAAGATCAAGGTGCTAGCAGAGTCAGTGTCTGGTAACGGCCCGCTTTCTGGCTCATACGTGGCACCTTCTCACTGTGTCCTCACCTGGTGATAGGTTTGAGGAGCCTAAGGATTATTTTATAAGGGCCTTAGTCCCATTTGTGAGATATCCACAACCATGACCTAATTGCCTCCTAATACTACCACTTTGGGAGTTAGGATTTCGATATATGAAATAGTGGGAGTGGAGATAAAGATTTGGGGAATATTTTGTTGGCAGAGTTGATAGGCATATTCAGTAGATCTGGGGGAATGGTAGGGAAAGAAGGATCAAAGATAACATAGATATTTTTTGTCTTGAACAAATGGGTGCATGGTGATGCCTTTTACTGAGATGAGGAAGGCCAAGAGTGGTATGCGGTAATTTGATTTTTTTTTCTTTTTTTTTTGAGACGGAGTCTTAATATGTTGATCTCGATAGAGTGCCAGCTCACAGCTTAATCTCTTGGGCTTAAGCAATTCTCTTGCCTCAGCCTCCCAAGTAGCTGGGACTACAGTTGCCCCCCAAAACACCTGGCTATTTTTTTTGTTGCAGATGTCACTGTTGTTTAGCTGGTCCGTGTTGGGTTCGAACCCACCAGCCTGGGTATATATGGCCGGCACCCTACCGACTGAGCTACAGGCGCCAAGCCAGTGTGTGGTAATTTGAAATCAGGAATTCTGTCTTGGCTATGTTGAGTTTAAATGCAATAACTATGAGTCTGGAGGTCTCATGAAATGTCAGGGATGGGGATATAAATTTGAGAGTCTGTGGCTTGTAAACAGTATTTATTCTACTACCTAGAGATAGTTGTAGAAAGAGTAGTTAATTGGGAGTATTCTGGGACTCTGTTCTAGTCCTCAGGAAGAGGTCCTGCATGAGAAGAATAGTAGCAAATGACACTGAGGGAGAATACACAAAAAAGAAGAAGCCAAGAGAAGCATTTCTTTTTTTTTTTTTGCATCTTTTGGCCGGGTGAACCCGCCACCTCTGGCATATGGGGCCGGCGCCCTACCCTTTTGAGCCACAGGCGCCACCCAGAGAAGCATTTCTTAAAGAAGCATTTCAGGGCGGCTCCTGTGGCTCAGCGGGTAGGGCGCCGGTCCCATGTGCCGGAGGTGGCGGGTTCAAACCCAGCCCCGGCCAAAAAAAAAAAAAAAAAAAAGAAGCATTTCAATAATTATGCCAAATGAAGATCAGGACAAAGAAATAGCACTGGATTTGGCAAAAATATTTCTGGTGACCATGACCACAGCTTTTTCGCTGGAATAAAATGAGTGCTTCATGAAATAATGAGCTGTAAAGACAAGACTGATTAAAATTCTCAAGAAATTTTGCTGTGATGAGAAGTACAAAAATGGGCTAATGACTAGAGAAGAATGTGAGGATAATGGAGGACTTTTTAAAAATGGTGATGTATTTGTATGATGATGATAATAGTTTAGTACAAAAGCAAAATGCTTGGGGGGTAGGTAGAAAACTGTAAAGGCCAAATCCTTGAGGTATGAAGGAATGAGCTCTAAAACCCAAATGGACAATAGCCTTTGATAGGAACAGAGAAATTTTAAAGAATTTTAACAGAAAGAATATAAGGTAGAGTACATGGGTATGAATTATAGATAGTAAGATTATAGATTCGGAGTTACCATTAGGTTACTTCTATTTTCCCAATGAAGTATGAAGTTAAATCACAGCTGAGCAGGTGCAGGGTTGTAGAAGATGTGAAAATATGAAAAAAATTAAATTAGTTGCTTAGCAGAGAGAAGAAATCCATCTATCAGGGAACTGCAGTAAGTCAGCTAGGCACTGGTGAATGCCCATTTGAAGTTTATGATCATAAATTTAAAGTGAGAGTAGTATACACAATTTAATTTTTCTCCAAATATATGTAAACAGCCTAGACTCAGGTTCAGAATATAAGCAAATAACTGAATTTATAATCAGGATGGAGGTTTTGGCAGGTGAATACAAGGACAGGCACATAAAGGAGTTAGTTAAAGGTATTTACAGGGAGTGATTAAAATGACTGGTGTGTGGGGTGGCGCCTGTGGCTCAAAGGAGTAAGGCACCAGCCCCATATGCCGGAGGTGGTGGGTTCAAACCCAGCCCCGGCCAGAAACTGCAAACAAAAAAAAAAAAAAAAAAAATGACTGGTGTGACTCTAAGCTGGGAAGAAAGGAAGTCAAGATATAAAAATGGTAATAAACAGTAAAATAATAAAAGTGCTAGGGATAAATCAGGGATCTTGAAGCCAAAGAATTCCAGGAGTGGAGTCCTAAAGTGAGCTAAAGGAGAAGGTAGTGGTCAAGAACAGGATCTTCAGAATAGAGATTTCTGCAGTAGTATGGTTATGGGGTAATAAAGACCAGGTCCACAGTAAGACCGTGGAGGAAGTGTGGTAATTAAGGAATTGGAAAGGCACGGTGCTAGGTGATGTGGGGGGTGGGAAGTCAGATTCTCAGGTGCTCAGTTAATTTCTGAAGCCAGGTTTCAATAGCAACAAGAACCCACATTTATAGCAATAACGATTTAAAAGGTACAAACTAAACATAGATGGGAAATTTTAGGTTCATGAGACAGACTCAGACATCGGCTTAGGAAATGAGTATTTAAAAATCCTCAGGGGTCTGGGCGGCGCCTGTGGCTCAGTCGGTAAGGCGCCGGCCCCATATACCGAGGGTGGCGGGTTCAAACCCGGCCCCGGCTGAACTGCAAACCAAAAACTAGCCGGGCGTTGGGGCGGGCGCCTGTAGTCCCAGCTACTCGGGAGGCTAAGGCAAGAGAATCGCTTGAGCCCAGGAGTTGGAGGTTGCTGTGAGCTGTGTGATGCCACGGCACTCTACCATGGGCCATAAAGTGAGACTCTGTCTCTACAAAAAAAAAAAAAAAAAAAAAAAATCCTCAGGGGTCAATATTTCCTTTTACCTACCCAAATCCCGCTAACCCTACTACAGGTTCTTCTTAGACTAACTGAATCAACTTTCACCTTATTTCTGTATACCTGAGATAGGCTGGGTTTTTCCCATACCAGTTTTTATCAAGATACCTAGTTCTTTTTCCAGTTTGTATTTGGTACTCTCCCCACCTATTTCTTTGATGTGGTGGTTCCAATTTTCTAAAAGCCTTATCAACTAGCACTCTGCTTTGCAAATCATCCTTCTCTGCCACCTACACACATAGGTTCCATTTTCAATATATTATTTGAACCCAGAACACTCTCATCAGTCTTGGAAAGCACATGTAAAACATGAAGGCAATGCCAAACTAACAGTCTGCTTTACAGAAGTTTGCTTCTATCTTATCACTTGGAACTGAGAAAAGATTGTTCTTCAAATCATAAGTGATGCTTAAATTTCCCAGCTAACCCCACAAATGTCACATCCTTTTATGAGAGCTAAGCTACAATAATAGATAATTCTGGGTATCCATGTATAAAGAAATATTACTCTCTTCTTTACTGATATAGAACCTAGTCTACCCCATGATCGCATTAATGTACACAGCTATGATTTAACAAAAAAAAAAAAAAAAGAACCTAGTCTAAATGGAAGACATTTATTTTTTGGACCCTCCCCCACCTCATTTTCCATACCCTTTCACTCTCCCTTACCTTCTAATGCCATAAGTCCTAAATGCCAGACTTCTCTACTTTTCAGCCCATTCTGCCCTACCTCTAGCCTCCAGAATACGAGTGCTTCCCATTTCTCCAAAATTCCTTATATCTCAATTTTTAATAAAACATCATTTATTTAGAAAGAAAACAGTATCTTTAAGAAACAATACAAATATCATCTCAGTGACTTAGGTATGACCAAGTATGTTAATCTAAATAAGCCCTTGGAGAAATTTTAGGCAGAGTATCAAAGGCAAAGTGACATCTTAGGCAACATTAAGAAAAGTACTTCATGGAAGACATGGCATGCACATATATGCACATCAGGGATCACAGATATCTGCTTATTGAGCTGGGAAACATGAGTTATTCATACAGTTCAGACCTTCTTTTTCTTCTTTATTTCTGAACACAGACTCAGTTCCTTCTATCCCCAGGAATTTTCATAGAAGGCAATAATGGGAGTTCAGCTTATATACAGAGAGAAACAGTGTCCCATAGAAACACCCCATAAAGGTACAAATTAATGAAGGCGATCTTCCTCAGACTTAATTTATCAGCCCAACCTTCCTACAATTAAGTCACTTTCATAAACTTGAATTAGATCAATACACACACCTTCCCTTTGCTCTTTTAATTTCTTCCGGAAAACTTCAGCCCGGATTTCTTCAAAGGAGAATTCCCCTACTCCTGCATAAATCTTCTCCTTGCAGTACATCACCTTCTCTTTCTTCTCTTCAGATGCTTGCTGATGGCTTTGAACCCTCTGCAGAGGATCCCCTTCTTCCTTTCCAGGCTTTCTGGTACTTAGAATGTGGTTTATACTAGGTTCAATTTTACATGGTGTCCTAGGAAGCAAAGTAATTATTATTTACCACACAGGTCAAAACAAAAAAAAGACTGAGAAAAAGGCTAAAATAACTTACAAGAGTCATCAATAATTATGTTTTAAATACTACTTCTGCTGTGATGAGGAAGGAAATGGGATCATAAAGTAGTTTTTATTATTTATAGGTAAAAAGAAATCTTAATTAAACCCAGTATCTGTAAGGAAATTAACCTACACAACATAGTTCATTTTTCACTGTTTAGCATCCAAAGAAATTAGAGTTAGGAATATGGCATTAGGGACCTGACCTGATGATGTGAAGTTTAAGGTTCTCAGCTGAAGGGGAAGAATGAGAATAGTAGTATAGTTTTAAAATTCAGAAAGCATAAGATACCTCAATCGTGTTGCTTTCATGATAGTTGTTTTCAACGCTGGCTATGGATTAGAATCACTACTATACCTTTTTTTTCCTTTGTAGAGACAGAATTTCACTTTATGGCCCTCGGTAGAGTGCCGTGGCATCACACAACTCACAGCAACCTCCAACTCCTGGGCTTAAGTGATTCTCTTGCCTCAGCCTCCCGAGTAGCTGGGACTACAGGTGCCAGCCACAACGCCCAGCTATTTTTTGGTTGCAGTTCAGCTGGGGCCAGGTTTGAATCTGCTACCCTCGGTATATGGGGCCAGCGCCCTACTGACTGAGCCACAGGTGCCACCCAGAAGAGATTTTCTTAAGAATATCCTTCCTGGGCGGCGCCTGTGCCTCAGTCGGTGGGGCGCCGGCCCCATATACCGAGGGTGGCGGGTTCAAGCCTGGCCCCGGCCAAGCTGCAACCAAAAAATAGCCGGGCGTTGTGGCGGGCGCCTGTAGTCCCAGCTACTCGGGAGGCTGAGGCAGGAGAATCCCTTAAGCCCAGGAGTTGGAGGTTGCTGTGAGCTGTGTGAAGCCACGGCACTCTACCAAGGGCCATAAAGTGAGACTCTGTTTCTACAAAAAAAAAAAAAAAAAAGAATATCCTTCCCCTTGTCTGAGCACTTATCAGAGAATTGTTGGCTAAAATCTCACTTAACTCACATAACTGGCTGCTGTGCTGTCTCTTCCACATATGGAGTAAAACTAGGAAGCATAGTGGGTACACTTGTCACAGAAGCTGTATTGTCACGAGGCTGGAGATGAAAGAGAAAACTAAAATCACCATAGTTTTACATTCTGAAACAACATATACAGACCACGCCTAAGTATTCAAGAAGAATTTGATGTTAAAAATACTCCTCTAAATCTGAAGTCTTTTTTATGTTAGCAAAAACACTATATCTAAGAGTCCTTACCCTGTATTCCAAGGGCCTGCCTGTGTTCCAAGGCCCTGCTTGCAACTCATTCTCTTTGGCCCTGGGCACAGGGGGTGCTATCCATGGTTGGAGTGTAGGCTTGGAGAACTCTGCTCTAGAAGCCTCATCAGCATTTTCATCAAAAACAGTAATTCTACAATTAGTTTGCATCTGTTGAGAAACTTGATTTTGAAGTCCTCTGTTCTGGCTTGGAGCTAGAAAAAATATTAAAAACACATAAAACCTTTAATTATCAACTTAGATCGCAGTTAAGGTACACTTATTCTTCTTCAAATCAATGAGACTATTTCCACTACCACAGACTCAAAGAGATTTTTAAAAATAATATTTTAAAAAATTAATCAATCAAAATAATGTTTGTATCCATTTTGTCTGTCATTTATATGTCCTTCTTTTCCCTCCTTCTCATCACCTACATTCTTTTTTTTTTTGTAGAGACAGAGTCTCACTTTATGGCCCTCAGTAGAGTGCTGTGGCCTCACACAGCTCACAGCAACCTCCAACTCCTGGGCTTAAGCGATTCTCTTGCCTCAGCCTCCCGAGCAGCTGGGACTACAGGCGCCCGCCACAACGCCCAGCTATTTTTTGGTTGCAGTTTGGCTGGGGCCGGGTTTGAACCCGCCGCCCTCGGTATATGGGGCCGGCGCCTTACCGACTGAGCCACAGGTGCCACCCCATCTACAATCTTTTATTTGTACATTTCCAAAAAAGACATTCTACATCTTCTTTCAGTCATCAATACATTGTCTAGTTTTATCAGAAATTAACCTAAGTTTCATTCTTCAGTGTTAAATTTTCTCTCAATGGAAATCTGCAGAGTATATTGGAAAAGAACACAAAATTAGCACATGTATTAAGGATCTTCTCTGTTGTGGGCTGATTATTACATCAAGCTTTATCATGATCTAGAGTTATGTCCTTTTGGACCATATACTCTCCATATACTAATTCTTGGATCAAGTAACTTTCTAACTGATAACTGATACCAAGAAAGGGATAACAGATCAAAAAATAGTCTGGTCTACATGTCTGCTATAAATTTAGTTAATAAAATCTTATTATCGTCCATACCCTTTAATCAATTTGCTATGAACCTAAAATTAACTTTCAAAAATTATCATTGATCATCTTTGGGTATATAACAAAAGTCTAATTCCTGGCCCCCAAAGACTAAAGACAGGATTCTTAACCATATTAATATTATTCTGAGGCTTTGGCACATGTAAGCTTTGCACTGATAATGACTACAATATATTTTTTATTTTTACTTATTTTTATTTAGATTAATATGAGGGTACAAATGATTAGGTTACATTATGTTCTTCTTTCAGTTAACAACTCCAACTCAAAAAAGTTGATGCTTCCTAAGTATCAAGACTTTCTTAAGACACAAAATTGCTGACACACTTTGTTTTTATAGTACACTGTGACGGTACCTCTCCTTTGGTTTCTTTTTCTTTCTTTTTTTTTTTTTTAATTTTTTCTGTTTGTAGAGATAAGGTCTTGCCCTTGCTCAGGCTAGTCTTAAACTCCTGAGCTCAAGCTCCAGCGTGCTTGATTTACAAGATTTACAGGTAAAATTTATAGGACCCAGCCTGACTTCCTTCCTTATGCTAACTAGTATTCAGGAAAAAAAGGATAGCGTCCACATGTATATTTATGCTTTATCTTCTTACATAATTTGCCTACCATCAGAAATCAAAGGGCTTCCAAAATAACATTTGACAAACTTACGCTTCAGAGCACCTCCTACACGGCTAATTGGAGCTCTTGCTGTCTTTTTCCCTTTGCTCTTTAGTTCAGCTAATGTGCTTCGCTGTGGTACAGAAGATCCAAAAACTTCCTCTTCTTCCTCTTTCTCAAGTGCCAATAGAGTTTGTCTAGACACTCGAGCTTGAAATTGCCTAAAGAGAATGAACAATTAACTTTTAGTGAGATGACCGCTACTCACCAGATCTAAAATTTCTAATTTCTTAAAAGTAAACAAAAGAGAATAGGTTGAAAGTAGAAATACAGAAATATCCTAAAGAAAGGATTTATTTTCTCAGAAATAAAGAAAACCAACCACCTTGAGGTCAGAAAAGGTTTTAGTGGCTGGGTGTGGTGGCTCATGCCTAGAATCCTAGCACTTTAGGAGGCCAAGGCAGAAGGTGTAACCTCAATGTGACTTTGAGTGCCATTGACTTATGCTTGAAGAAGCTTTCTCACAGTCCATGTGAAGGGATGTTCCTTCGAGACCCTCCAAAGTAATTAGAAAGCTAATCATGTAGGAGGTAGGCCTAGCCTAAAGGCAGAGTCTGGCTGTCTCTGGAATGTCCTGGAAGGGAACTTGGAAGTGGAAAACAAGATAAGTTAATGTGCATCTCAGTTACATGTTGCACCTGTTTTTACAAACAGCTGAGTAAGTTTTTGTGGTTGTTCTGTATGGCTTCTTTGTACTCTTATCATATAGACCATTTGCTGCCAATCAGTTTTATTATTAGAATGTGTATGTGTATGTACGTGAAGAACTTAGTGTTGTTAAGAGTATATAAGCTTGCAAGAAATAAAATTAAGGGCTGCATGCCTGAGCATGCTTCTCCACAATTCTGACTGCTGGTCTTATCTCTGCGACTCCGGCCCGGAGCGTTTACAGCAACAGGAGGATAGCTTGAGCTCAGGAGTTTGAGACTGACCTGAGCAAGACTGAGTCCTCATCTCTACTAAAAATAGAAAGATTAGCTGGGCATTGTGGTGGGTGCCTGTAGTCCCACCTACTTGGGAGGCTGAAGCAAGAAAATCGCTTGCTTGAACCCAGGAGTTTGAGGTTGTGAGCTAGGCTAACCAGAGCACATTAGCCTTGGTGGCAGAGTGGGACAAAGAAAAGAGGAGAGGAGGGGAGGGGAAGGGAGGGGAGGGTAGAAAAGAAAAGAAAAGAAAAGAAAAGAAAAGAAAAGAAAAGAAAAGAAAAGAAAAGAAAAGAAAAGAAAAGAAAAGAAAAGAAAAGAAAAGAAAAGAAAAGAAAAGAAAAGAAAAGAAAAGAAAAGAAAAGAAAAGAAAAGAAAAGAAAAGAAAAGAAAAGAAAAGAAAAGAAAAGAAAAGAAAAGAAAAGAAAAGAAAAGAAAAGAAAAGAAAAGAAAAGAAAAGAAAAGAAAAGAAAAGAAAAGAAAAGAAAAGAAAAGAAAAGAAAAGAAAAGAAAGAAAAGGTATTGGCTACAATAATTTAGTTTCGCCTTTAAATGTCCAAGTTTGACCAATTGAAATTATTCTGAAAAATCCCCCTTTGGTTGAGATGAGGATCAAATTAGAGTGACTGAGACTAGATCACAGAATTTATTAAGATTAGAGTTTTCCATCACCTTTTTATTATAAAATTTGCCAATTGTTAACATCTTGCCATGTCTATTTCATCACTAGCTGCATGTCTTTTTCTATACACACACGGTTTCTCCTGACTCATATGAAATAAAGTTGTTTTTTAGCAAAGCTGGCTGAAGTTTGAAAACAAACTTCCTATGTTGCTGTCAGTTTTAAGCACTATCAAAAGGGATTCTCTTCTCCTTTCACTGTTTCATTTGACTAGTCTTTTATTTTATTTTATTTTTTTTTTGGCCGGGGCTGGGTTTGAACCCGCAACCTCCGGCATATGGGACCAGCGCCCTACCCGCTGAGCCACAGGTGCCGCCCTTGACTAGTCTTTTAAAAAAGGTATCAGAAAGTTAAAAAAAAAAACGCCAACTTAAATAAATTTTAGGTGTTGGCCAAAATGGAGTAAGACCACTGAACTTCTCTCTCTCTCTCTCTGATCAGAATTTGAAACTTTATACAACACATAAAAAAAGCAACCAAGGACTCTGAAAAGTAAAGAAAAGCAAGTGGACTGTGGAGAGAAGTCAAAACTTGAAGAAACAACCTACACAGGGTTGTTTCCTGTTTTTTCCCCTCTGTTTTCTCTCATGGCTTTGAACTGTTACAATCATGGTGTGGGAATCTAAAACTATTAGAGAAACCCTATCTTTCTGGTCGGAGGATGAGGAAAAGGGGACTCCGAAGAGTGAAGAGTAGGGGAGGAATACTGAAGAGGAATGAGCTGAAGAAGAGGATCTTCTTTTTTTTTTGAGACAGAGCCTCAAGCTATCACCCTGGGTAGAGTGCTGTGACATCACAGCTCACAGCAACCTCAAACTCCTGGGCTTAAGCGATTCTCTGGCCTCAGCCTCCCAAGTAGCTGGGACGACAGGCACCCACCACAATGCCCGGCTATTTTTTGGTTGCAGCCGTCATTGTTGTCTGGCGGCCCAGGCTGGATTCGAACTCACCAGCTCAGGTGTATGTGGCTGGCGCCTTAGCGGCTTGAGCCACAGCGCAGAGCCAAGAAGAGGATCTTTGTTTTGGTGGTGGGAGGGTAATGGGTGGGGCCACACACACAAAAAAGGGCAGCACAGCAAAGGTCTTAAAAACTGAACTGACAGGCTTGGCGCCTGTACCACAGTGGTTATGGTGCCAGCCACATACATCAAAGACAGCAGGTTCAAATCCAGCCTGGGACAGCTAAAACAACTGCAACAAAAATATAGCTGGGTATTGTGGCGGGTACCTGTAGTCCCAGCTACTTGGGAAGCGGAGGCAAGAGAATCGCTTAAACCCAAGAGTTGGAGGTTGCTGTCAGCTGTGACGCCATAGCATTCTCTGTCTCAAAAAAAAACAAACAACAACAAAAAAAACAACCGAACTGACAATGGAACCAAAACTATATAGTAAGGAAGAACTCATGGTATCTGAAGTTTGGTTTCCTACTGAGACAAAAACATTAATATTCTCCAGAGAATATCAGCCAACAGAGTCTTATAATATAGTATCAAAATAAATGTCCAGGATATAATCCAAAATTACTTGACACACACACACACACAAAAAAAAAAAAACAGGAAAATATCACCAATATCACAAATGCCAACAACATCAATATGACCCAGATGGCAAAGTTTTTAGACACAGATTTCAAAACAACTATTATAACCGTGCTCCACAAGGTAAAGATAAAACCATTTGAAATAAATGGAAAGATAGAAATTCTTAACAGAAACAGAAATTATAAAAAACAATCAAGTGGATATTTTAGACCTGAAAAATACAATATCTGAAAAAAAAAAAATTAAATGGATTCAATATTAGAATGGAGAAAGAAGAGTTAAGAACACATGAACCGGGTGGCACCTGTGGCTCAAAGGGGTAGGGTGCTGGTCCCATATGCCAGAGGTGGCGGGTTCAAACCCAGCCCTAGCCAAAACTGCAAAAAAAAAGAACAAATGAACCTGAAAACAGATGAATAAAAACTGGCCAATCTGAAAAAAAAAAAAAAGAACAAAAGCTAAAAACTTCACGGACCTATGAAATAATATCAAAAGATATAATTTGAACTGATTCTTGGTATCAGGGGAAAAGACGTATAACTGAAGTCTCAAAAGGAGAAAAGAAAGGGATGTAGATGGAGAAAAGTATTGTAAAAATAATGTCTGAAATCTACAGATTCAATGCAATCCCCATTAAAATATCATCATCATACTTTCAAGATTTGGAAAAAAAAATTCATTGTTTTGTTATGGAACCAGAAAAAACCCTGTATAGCCAAGGAAATTCTTAAAAAATCTACCAGACTGGGCGGCGCCTGTGGCTCAGTCGGTAGGGCGCCGGCCCCATATGCCGAGGGTGGCGGGTTCAAACCCGGCCCCGGCCAAACTGCAACCAAAAAATAGCCGGGCGTTGTGGCGGGCGCCTGTAGTCCCAGCTGCTCGGGAGGCTGAGGCAGGAGAATCGCTTAAGCCCAGGAGTTGGAGGTTGCTGTGAGCTGTGTGAGGCCACGGCACTCTACCGAGGGCCATAAAGTGAAACTGTCTCTACAAAGAAAAAAAATCGGCGGCATTTGTGGCTCAAAGGAGTAGGGCGCTGGTCCCATATGCTGGAGGTGGTGGGTTCAAACCCAGCCCCGGGCAATAAAAAAAAACACCACCAAAAATAAAATATTTGTATGAGTGTTGAATGCAAAAATTATAATATTGGTGGGCGGCACCTGTGGCTCAAGGAGTAGGGCGCCAGTCCCATATGCCGGAGGTGGTGAGTTCAAACCCAGCCCTGGCCAAAAACCAAAAAAAAAAAAAAAAAAAAAAAAAATTATAATATTGGCTTGGCACCCGTAGCACAGTGGTTACAGCGCCAGCCACATATACCGAGAGTGGCAGGATCAAACCCGGTCCCAGCTAGCTAACCAACAATGACAACTGCAACAAAAAATAGCCGGGCGTTATGGCGGGCACCTGTAGTCCCAGCTACTCGGGTGGCTGAGGCAAGAGAATCGCTTAAGCCTGAGAGTTTGAGGTTGCTGTGAGCAATGTGAGGCCACAGCACTCTACCAAGGGTGACATAGTGAGACTCTGTCTCAAAAAAAAAAAACAATTATAATATTGTCTGCTTGGGTTTTCAATGTATGTAGATATAATACATATGAGAACAGGGAAGATGAGGGAAGATAAAGAAACCTCTATGGTTATAAAGCTTCTGTATTTTACTTGAAATATTAACTCTAAGCAGACTATGAAAGTGTAGGTTGGGCAGCACCTGTGGCTCAGTGAGTAGGGTGCCGGCCCCATATACCGGAGGTGGCAGGTTCAAACCCGGCCCCGGCCAAAAACTGCCAAAAAAAAAAAAAATTAAATAAATAAATTAATTAAATAAAATAAAAATTAAAAAAAAAAGTGTAGGTTATGTGTATTATATTGCCTAACCACGTAGAGTTATAACAGACAAAAAGCCAATAAAATAAATTAAAATGAAATATTAAAAAATATTCAATAATCCAAAAGGAGGCAGGAAAGGGGCCACAAATGAACAAAAAAACAAATAATCAAACATTAGACCTAAACATAACAATATTAATAATTCTACTAAATGATCTAAATATATCCCAAAAAAAGAAAAGAGACAGATATGTCAGAGTTGAGGGAAAGAAAAAAGCAGACCTATTTGCTGTGTATTAGAAACTCACTTAAGATACAAAGACATAGGTTAAAGGTAAAAGGAAAGCCACACAAAAACCTGTAACACAAATGTTTGTAGCAGCATTATTTTGTAATATCCCAAACATGCAAATAACCTAAATGTCCACTAACTGATGAATGGATAAGATGTGGTATATCCATATAATGAACTATCAACCAACAATAATCAGGAATAAAGTACTAATACATTCCACATCTTTGATGAACTTCGAAAATACTATGCTAAGTGAAAGAAGCCAGTCACAGAAGACTATTTATATGAAATATCCAAAATAGGCAAATTTATAGAGATAGTAACGAGATTAGTGGTTGCCTGGGACTAGGATAAGTAGGTACGGGGGTAACTGTTTAACAGATATCAGGTTGATTTTAGGGTGTTAAAAATGTTCAAAATTACATACTGGGTCTTACATATTTTTACTTTAGAGTTTGTACAACTCAAGTTGTTTAAAAAAATTAAAGGAAAGAAAAAGATAATTATACAAACAAAAAGGAAGGCAGAATGGCTGACTTGTGGACAGGAATATGATCAGAGATAAACAGGGACATTATACAGGGTTGCCTGTAGTAATTTTTGCACACGAACTTTATGGCCTGTATAATGATATAGAGGTCAATTCTAAATGTTTATACACCTAACAACAGACTTCAAGATATGTTAAGCAAAACAGATGGGAATGAAAGAAAAAATAGACAAAATTGGCTCAGCGCCTATAGCTCAAGTGGCTAAAGCGCCAGCCACATACACCAGAGCTGGCAGGTTTGAATCCAGCCAGGGCCTGCCAAACAATAATGACAAATACAACCAAAAAATAGCTGGGCATTGTGGCAGGCACCTCTAGTCCTAGCTACTTGGGAGGCTGAGGCAAGTGAATTGCTTAAGCCCAGGAGTCAGAGGTTGCTGTGAGCTGTGACACCATGGCATTCTACCCAGTGCGACAGCTTGAGGCTCTGTCTCAAAAAAAAAAAAAAGAAAGAAAAAATAGACAAAATTAAAGGAAATTTCATTTATATATATTTTTTGAGACAAAGTCTCATTTTGTTGCCCTCGGTAGAGTGCTGTGGTGTCATAACTCACCGCAACCTCAAACTCTTGGGCTTAAGTAATTCTCTTACCTCAGCCTCCCAAGTAGCTGGGACTACAGGCGCTCGCCACAATGCCTGGCTATTTTTTAGAGATGGGGTCTCACTCTGGCTCAGGGTGGTCTCAAATTCAGGTGATCTGCCCACCTCGGCCTCCCAGAGTGCTAAGATTACAGGTGTGAGCCACCAGGCCAGTCATAAAAGAAAACTTCAAAACCCTTCTCAGTAATTGATAGAACAAGTAGACAGAAAATCAGTAAAAATATGTAAGACCCAACCAGACTACCAGTCAACTCAACCAACTACATTTATAGAATACTGCACCCCAAAACAGTACAATATACATATTTTTAAAGTGTACATGGAAGGCTAGGTGCAGCAGCTCACTCCTGTAATCCTAGCACTCTGGGAGGCGAGAAGTGTGGATTGCCTAAGCTCATGAGTTGGAGACCAGCCTGATAAAAGGGCGTTGTGGTGGGTGAGTACCTGTAGTCCCAGCTACTTGGGAGGCTGAAGCAAGGGGATCACTTGAGCCCAAAAGTTACAAAGTGAGACTGTGTCTCAAAAAAATAAAAATAATGGGCGGCACCTGTGGCTCAGTCGGTAAGGTGCTGGCCCCATATACCGAGGGTGGCAGGTTCAAACCCGGCCCCGGCTGAACTGCAACAAAAAAACAGCCGGGTGTTGTGGTGGGCACCTGTAGTCCCAGCTACTTGGGAGGCTGAGGCAAGAGAATTGCTTAAGCCCAAGAGTTGGAGGTTGCTGTGAGCTATGTGATGCCATGGCACTCTACCTAGGGCCATAAAGTGAAACTCTGTCTCTACAAAAAAATAAATAAATAAATAATAAGATAAACGTGTACATTGAACATTCACCAAGACAGACCATATTTGGATGATAAAACAAACCTTAACCAATTTAAAAGACATGAAATCAGGCTGGGCACAGTGGCTCATGCCTATAATCCTAGCACTCTGGGAGGCCAAGGCAGGAGGACTGCTTGAGCTCAGGAGTTCAAGACCAGCTTAAATAAAAGTGAAACCTTGTCTCTACTAAAAATAGAAAACTCTAGCTGGGAGTTGAAGCAGGTACCTATAGTTCTGGCTACTTTGGAGGCTGAGGCAAGAGGATCATTTAAAACCAAGAGTTTGAGGTTGCTGTGAGCTCTGATGACACAACACTCTACCCAGGGTGACAGAGTGAGACTCTGGCTCAAAAAAAAAAAAAAAAGACTTGAAATCATATACATTATGTTCTCTGACCACCATGGAATTAAACTAGAATAACAAGGAGATACCTGAAAAATCCAAAACTATCTCCTTTAAATAACATACTACTAAATAAACACAAGAGAAATTAGAAAAATTAGAAAATATTTTGAACTGAATGAAAATGAAAATACAGTTTGTAAAACTTGTGGGATTTGGCTAAAACAGTGCTTAGAAGGGAATGTAAAGCATTAAATGCCTCTACTAAAAAAGGAGTAAAGTCTAGAATCAGTGACCTAAGCTTTCACCAAAGCAAGCAGAAGAAAGGAAATAAAGAACAGAAATCACTAAGAGAAAAATCAATGATCCCAAAAGCTGGTTTGCTGAAGTGATCAATAAAATTGATATTATAGTCAGACTAAGAAAAGAGAAGACAAAATTACCAGCATCAAGAATGAAAGAGGGAAGATCACAACATCACCTGCAGACATTAAAAGGGTGGTGAAGGAATATTATGAAAAACTGTCCCCACAAACTCATCAACTTGGACGAAATGGACCAATTCCAAAAGATAAAAATCTTCTGAAACTCACTAAAAGGAATCGAAGACCTAAATAAATGGAGAAGTATACCATATTTGTGTGCAGTCCTAATCAAAATCCCCAGAAGGTTGATTCTAAAACTTACACAGAAAGTCAAAGGAAGGAACAAAGTCAGAAAACTCATTATTACCTGACTTCTACATTTACCATAAAGCTACAGTAATCTGAGTAGTGTAGTACACACTAATGGAGAGACCCATAGATCAACAAAATAAAATAGAGCAACAAGTAAGCCTACAGAAGCTTGATCAACTGATTTTGACAAAGGTGCAAGTGCAATTCAATGGAGAAAGGTTAATCTTTTCGACAACTAACATTGAAATGATTGGACATTCATATGTTTAAAAAAATGGGCCCTGACCCATACCTTATATAAAAATCAACACAAAATGGATCACAGATCTAAATATAAAAGTTAAACTATAGGTGTGGTGCCTGGAGCACACTGGTTACGGTATTGGCCACATGCATGGAAGCTGGAGTGTTTGAACCCAGCCCGGGCCAGTTAAACAACGACAACTGCAACAAAAATATTTTGTTATGAGGGGCACCTGTAGTCCCAGCTAGGGGACTAAGCCCAAGAGTTAGAGGTTGCTATGAGCTGTGATGCCACAGTACTCTACTGAGAGTGACATAGTGAGAGTCTGTCTCAAAAAAAAAAAAAAAAAAGTAAAACTATAAAACTTGAACATGGAGCGGTGCCTGTAGCTCAAGGAGTAGGGCGCTGGTCCCATATACTGGAGGTGGCAGGTTCAAACCTAGCCCCGGCCAAAAAAAAACAAAACAAACAAACAAACAAACCAGAAAAAAGAAAAAAAACTTGAACGTGAAAACATTAGAAAATCTCTGCAACCTTTAGCAGAGTTCTCAGACACAGTATCAAAAGCACGATCAGTACAAGAAAAACTTGATAAATCAGACTTCTTCACAATTAAAAACTTTTGTCCTATAAAAGACAATTAAAAGAATGAACAGACTAGGCTTAAGCTGGGAGAAAATATTTACAAATCACACATTTGACAAAAGGCTTGTATTTAGACTCTATAAAGAATTTGTACTGCTACTTTTTTTTTTTTTTTTTGTAGAGACAGAGTCTCACTTTATGGCCCTGGGTAGAGTGCCGTGGCATCACACAGCTCACAGCAACCTCCAACTCCTGGGCCTAAGCGATTCTCTTGCCTCAGTCTCCTGAGTAGCTGGGACTACAGGTGCCCGCCACAATGCCCAGCTATTTTTTTGGTTGCAATTCAGCCGGGGCCGGGTTTGAACCCGCCACCCTCGGTATATGGGGCCGGCACCTTACCGACTGAGTCACAGGCGCCGCCCTGTACTAGTACTTTTATTTATAAATAGTAGTTGTCTATTTTTTGAGACTTTAGGAAAAAAATAAGAAGTAGTTAACTGATGATTCCATACTGAACTTCAAAGTATTCAAAAATAGACATACTCTTATTTGACAATGTGAATGTTACTTTCTTTGCATTATTATTATTATTATTATTATTGCTCAATGTTTTGATGCAGCAATCATCTGATTTCTTTTCTGAATGTATTTATCTTCATTCGTTCTTTACAAGATTTTTGTTTCCAGTCTTTATCTTAAACATTGTTATTGTTATTAAATTTTAAGCCTTTTTAATTTTGTGAAGGCAAAAAGGGGAAACCTAATAAACACATGTATATGTAAAAAAAAGAATTTGTACTACTCAAATGCAAAGAAGCCAGATTCAAAAGCCTACATAGGCGGCGCCTGTGGCTCAGTCGGTAAGGCACGGGCCCCATATACCAAAGGTGGCGGGTTCAAAACCCTACATATCCTAAGATTCCATTCATATAACATCCTAAAAATGGCAAAAGTATAGGTCTGGAAAAAAAGATTAGTGTTTTCAGGGGTATGGGGAACGCATGGGTATTGACTACGAAGGTGGAATTCTTTTAGGGGTCATGGAATTACTATGTATTTTCATCGTGATGATTACATGTCTCTATCCATTTGTGAAAACTCATAGAACTGTACACTAAAGAGAAGATTTTACTATATGTTCAAAAAAAATTGAAAATTTATCTTTAAAAAAACTGAATAGCAACTAAGAAAACTTAACTTGCCAATCCATCAGAGAACATTTATTTAGATACCAAAAAAGACTGTTCATTTCTAGTAACAAGCTCCAGAGAAACAGCTCACCGGTGCTGGGACTGCAGTCTTTCTAGTGGTTCCGCTTTCTGTTGAAGCCCTTCCTGAAATATCATATCTGCTTTCTTAAAGTTTTCTCTAGCTTCATATTCTTCAGCCCATGAGATATAGAACTGAGCAAGGGAAACACCAATCCCTTGGTTGTGCAAATAACTGTACATATCCAAAGGCTCATTGCATAAATGCCCCTGTAACAAATCAAAAGTATTAACAGTTAAACAATTTCTGTTCATTTGTTGAATGCCTGGAAATACTGTATGTATTATGATTCCTGTACTGAAGAAAGTATCTCTATTACAATATAATATGATAAGGACTATCCTGAGAGGACCTTAAAAAAAGGACAAAAGTGAAAGATTAATTTCTAAGTAAAGGGGATAGAGAGGAAAAGTTTTCAAGAAGGAATTGACATTTGAGCCTAGCCATGACAGAGAAATGGTTCATCAGGTGGAGAATGAGAAGGAAAGGACATTCCAGCCAGAGAAAATAGCATAAGCAAAGATAAGGAAGACTAAAGCAATGAAGGGGGTTCAAGCAAGCCAGAGAAAAAAGCTGTGACAGATCTTGAATGCCAAGCTAATCAGTTTTAAGTTTGTGTTATAGTAAACATTAGAGTGGGAGAGCTATAAGCAAAAGAATGACAATCTAGCCTGCATTTTAGAAGGGACTTTATGAGACCAGATACAACATTCATGGGTCCTCAAACTATGGCCCACGGGCCACATGAGATGGTGTGATTGTATTTGTTCCCATTTTGTTTTTTTTACTTCAAAATAAGGTATGTGCAGTGTGCATAGGAATTTGTTCATAGTTTTGTTTTTTAAACTATAGTCCAGCCCTCCACTGTCTGAGGGACAGTGAACTGGTCCCCTGTTTAAAAAGTTTGAGGACCCCTGATATAGATGATTCTAATAACAAGAAGAGGAGAAAAAAAATCACCGAAAACCTCACACCATAAACTTTTTGGTATATTTCTTAAGTCTTTTTTTACTTAAAGAAAGAAAGGACATATATCATTTTATAAAGTTTTGATCAAAACAAAATTTGCTTCTATTCCACTTAATATTGCATCATTCATTTTTCTATGCTGCTGCTTACCCTTCACTGTTATTTTATTTTTTTATTATTATTTTTTTTTATTTCAGGCTTTTTTTCTTCTTTTTTTCTGCAGTTTCTGGCCGGGGCTGGGTTTGAACCTGCCACCTCCAGCATATGAGGCTGGCACCCTACTCCTTTGAGCCACAGGCGCCACCCTCACTGTTATTTTAAATGAATGCATAATGTTCTATCTAATAGATCTTCCATAATTTAACTGTTCTCTTATTTCTGGATTTTTAAACAACTTCTAATTTTGCCTAATTATAAATAATTCTGTAAGTATTTTTATGAACACAACCTTTCACATTTTATATTACTGCCTTAAGATAAATTTCTAGAAGTACAACTTTGTTAAAAAATAATAAATTGCTAAGAAGGATATAAAATTTCTAAATATTAAAATTTAATAATTCACAAAAATACTAGTTCTGCCAGACATTAATCAGCATTAGACACTGTTAAAAAACAGGTTCTAATTTCATATAAAAAATGGCATTTCAGGGCTGGGCATGGTGGATCACACCTGTAATTGCAGCACTCTGGGAGGCTGAGGCAGGAGAATTGCTTGAACCTAGGAATTTAAGACCAGCCTAGGCAACATAGTGAGACCCTACCTCTACACAATCCTTAAAGCTACCTGGATGTAGTGGCATGCACCTGTAGTCCCAGCTACTTGGGTAGGGAAGGGGAAAGAGAAGTAAAGAAAAAGGGGAAGGGAGGAAAAAGGGGGAGAAGTGAGGAGAGGAGGGAAGGGAAGGAAAAAGAAAGACAAAGGAAGGAAGGAGCAAGCATGCATTTCGCTGTTCTAATTAGGAATTCTTTTACTACTAGAGAGGCTATCATCTGTTTCTTTACTACCTGTCTTGGCTCTCGTAAGTTCCTGTTCCTGATTATCTAGCTTAAGTAAAGTCCTTTATTTAACAAATATTTTGTGAAATATATTTTGTTATTTCATAGTTTAATTTTGAAGTAATTCAGTAAATAGGGCTTTCTTGCTTATTCAAACTAGTAATGTTTTCTCATATGTAGTGGTATTTCAAGAAAAGTTAAATCCTGAATATGCTATCAATAGAAGATCTAGTCCTTGATATCTAGGTGTGCACCTCCCCTTCTAGTACAGTTGCATACCTAATTATGTTCACAATAAAATAATCCATACCATTGAGATCTACAGACTTTGATATCTGTCACTATAAAAATAAAACTTAACATTGATTTCACTTCTTCAATAGTTTTCTGAATGGCTCTGGTGCTCTTGTGCAGCAGAGCCAGTAATAATCAGGTGATTCAGAGTGCTGAATGAAATCACTTTAGAAATAACATAAATAAAAGGACGACATGGTTAGGCTAATAGATCTAAAAGTTAAAAATACCTTGTTTTGGTAATCACTAAATAGCCAAATTAAAATAAGTTTATACCTTTAGCTAGATTGTAGGAATCACCTATAAAATAACTGACTGGAGCTGGGCTTCATGGACCATGCCTGTAATCCTAACACTCTGGGAGGCTCAGGTGGGGGGATGGCCTGAGCTAGAGCGAGAGCGAGAGCGAGACCTCGCCTCTAAAAACAGCTGGGCGTTGTGAATGGTGCCTGTAGTGCCAGCTAATTGGGAGACTGAGGCAAGAGAATCACTTGAACCCAGGAATCTAAGGTTGCTGTGAGCTACGATACTCATGGTGGGGGGGCAAAGTGAGACTCTGTCGCAAAAAAAAAAAAAAAAACAAAAAAAAATGACTGAAGAAGTATTTCTGCAAAGCAAAAGAAAGGAATAGTGTTAGGAATCCATCTGTTACTACTCCTTTGCAGCCATCTCCACAAAGAAAAGCAAAACACTTTAATATGTGCCTTGTACCCACATGCAAAGTTCAGATTATTGCTGATGATTCTCATAACGATCATTTGAATTCGATGGTCGTATAGATTAGTGCTTTTCAGATATCTGTGGTGAAGGGGGCAGTTTTATTGTGTGTATTATGGAATAACATTTTTGTAAAATACAATATAAATATAAGTTACTAGAAAAATGATGATGCACTCAGATGTCCTGGCAATATCAAATTGTTACTAGTTATAAGTTTCCAAACACTTATTCCCTGTACTTATCTTGAATAGTGTGCAGACCATGCTTTCAGTAGCTATGATCTAGCAGGGGTCCTCAAACTACGGCCCACAGGCCACATGCGGCAGTGTGATTGTATTTGTTCCCGTTTTGTTTTTTTACTTCAAAATAAGATATGAGCAGTGTGTATAGGAATTTGTTCATAGTTTTTTTTTTTTTTTAAACTATAGTCTCGCCCTCCAATGGTCTGAGGGACAGTGGCCCCCTGTTTAAACACTGGCCCCCTATTTAAAAAGTTTGAGGACCCCTAAGTCATGCTTTTTATTCTATGAAGCCATTGTTCTTTAGTATTAGCAGTAGGTTAATGTAAGCGAAGAGAGAAATTATTCTAATAAATTATTACTTTTAACAGCTCCAATTAAACATAATCACAGAATCTTGGCATTAAAAGTCACTTTAGAGGTTCTAACCTCTTAACAAATCACATGTAAGAATATTACATAGAATAGAATGAAGGACAAAATCCACCAGGGACCACAGTCATCAGGCTAACAAATCTATTTAGCATTCTTTTATCCTTCATTATGAATTTCTGTAACTAATATTCATAAGGTAATTTCTCCAACCTGTCACTAGGGGTGTCAAAATACTTACCAAATGTCCTGCAGAAATCAAGATAATTATAATTTCAGGATTCATCTAATTTCCTGTAGCTATTGACTCGTGCACCTCCCCTTCTAGTACAGTTGTATACCTAATTATGTTCACAATAAAATAATCCATACCCATTGAGATTTACAGACGTTATGATCAATCTTAAAGGGGTGAAAAACCTTTTCTTGTTGTTGTTGAGACAGAGTCCTCCCTATGCCCTGAGCAGAGTGCAGTGGTATCATAGCTCACTATAACCTCAGACTCTGGCTACAGACATTCCGCTGCCAATCCCCGAAGCCGCTGGGATAACAGGCACTCACCTCGGTGCCCAGCTGGGTTTTTCATTTTTTTTAATGAGTCAGGGTCTCACTCTCGCTCAGACAAGTCTCAAACTCCTGAGCTCAAGCAATTCTCCAGTCTCAGCCTCCCACAGTGGGGAGTGAAATTACAGTGCTCAGTGAAAACCCTTATTATACTATATTTAGGTCTACCTCTAAGTAGAACCAATTTAACAAATATTGAGTAACTTATTAAATGTAAATGTAAATGTAAATGTTTACCATCTACTAAATGTCTCTGGTTTTATCAATTCTTTGGTATACCAGATACCTTTACAGAATCTCTTGGTTTTATATTTCAAACTTAAATGGCACTTGAGACTTACCAATTTAAGCCAGAGACTAAGAAATCGAGGATCGTTATAATATCGTTTTTCTCCTTGTAGTGCTTCCACAGCTCTTTCTAATAATGTTGACATGTTACTCTCCTTCCCCCCTTGAGGATAGTTCTGCTCTGTCCAGTTGATATACCTGAATGGGAAGAAAAAAATATATATATAAGTTGAACATGAACATGTATCACTTCCATTTTTATTCATTTATTAGGTATTTAATATCGATTTAGATAACTGCACTAGAGTTTATAAGTTGAATATGTACTTTTGTTCTTGTTCCAAGTTCCATTTTGAATTTCTTTAAGCAAAAATATCTAATATTGGCTTGGCACCCGTAGCACAGTGGTTACGGTGCTTGCCACATACATGGAGGGTGGCGGGTTGGAACCCGGCCCGGGCCAGCTAAACAATGACAACTACAATAAAAGGTAGCCAGGCATTGTGGTGGGCTCCTGTCCCAGCTACTTAGGAGGCTACTTAGGAGGCTGAGGCAAGAGAATGGCTTAAGCCCAGGAGTTTGAGGTTCCTGTAAGCTGTGACGCCACAGTACTCTAACCAGGGCAACATAGTGAGACTCTGTCTCAAAAAAAAAAAAAAAAAAAAAGGGCGGCGCCTGTGGCTCAAGGAGTAGGGCGCCAGTCTCATATGCCGGAGGTGGTGGGTTCAAACCCAGCCCCAGCCAAAAAAAAAAACAAAAAACAACAACAACAAAAAAAGAACATCCTCCTTTGGGGCGGCGCCTGTGGCTCAGTGAGTAGGGCGCCGGCCCCATATGCCGAGGGTGGCGGGCTCAAACCCAGCCCCGGCCAAACTGCAACAAAAATAGCCAGGCGTTGTGGCGGGCGCCTGTAGTCCCAGCTGCTCGGGAGGCTGAGGCAAGAGAATCACGTAAGCCCAAGAGCTGGAGGTTGCTGTGAGCCGTGTGACGGCACTCTACCGAGGGTGGTACAATGAGACTCTGTCTCTACAAAAAAAAAAAAAAAAAAAAAAAAGAAATATCTAATTTTATGTTTCTCCTAAACTAAGCCCTTATCCCTCAAATTTTTCCAATGTATCTGTAACACTTCTGTGGAAAATTGAGGATACAAATAGAAGGATATAGCTCAAAGTTACATGACACAAACTTGAAAAGTCTTCAATCTTAAACACCTCAGGAAGACATGCTATGATTATCCTGGATTTCTGTGCCCCCATGATACTACTTTCTATTCTGACACACCAACCCAAATACCCTAATTTAAGAAACAGGGCCATAAGGAATCATCTATTAATGTTTCTGTTGACCTTGTTAAATAAAAATACCTACCTATACCAAACATCCAGAGGGTCATTTCCAGTACAAAAACGAATTTCAGATTCAAATGCCCTGAAATTTAAACAGAGAATGTTAGTATATGCAATAGGATCTTAGCATAGATAATAGCCAATGAAAAGTATCACTTCCATTTTTATTCATTTATTAGGTATTTAATATTGATCAAGATAATGATCTAGATAACTACACTAGAGTTTATGGGTTTGTTAAACAGAAAGGAAAAGAAAAGAAGTAATTAGGAAGACTGGCACAGTGGCTCACAGAGGTAATCCTAGCACTCTAGGAGGCTGAGGTGGGTGGATTGTTTGAGCTCAGGAGTTCAAGACCAGCCTGAGCAAGAGCGAGACCCAGTCTCTAGAAATAGCTGGGCATTGTGGCTGTAGTCCCAGCTACCAGAGAATCTGAAGCAAGAGGATCATTTGAGCCTAAGAGTTTGAGGTTGCCGTGAGCTATGAAGCCACAGCACCCTACCCAGCTGACAAAAAAAAAAAAAGTACAAGATATGCAGAAATGAGAGAAACAAATTTTAAGACAACATACAGAAAAGCATTATTACATAGCAGTTCAAACCTCTGGAATAAGATTCCCTAGACTCAAATTCTGCTCCATCAATCACTAGCTCAGTGACATTAAATAAGCTACTCTTTTTAGTTTTCTAATCTGCAAAATGGGGATATTATTAGGTCGATTAGTCTTAAATGTAACAATTTTAGACAGTAAGCACTCAATAACTTATTTTATATGTATTTAATAGAAACCGTATAGAAACAATAAGAACATTAAAGAAAAGTTCTGGACATAACATTAGAGAATAATAATACCATACATAATAGGGGGAACCTCAAAGAAAATATAAAATATGACTACTAGGAGAGCTAAGATTAGTGAAAGACTGATCAGTTAGAATAGAAGGGAAGTATTAGGAAATAAACCACAATTTGGATAAGTGATTAATTAACAAAAACTATGTAAGTGATTATGTTTGGTTTTTAATTTTTATTTTTTTAGACAGGGTCTTGCTTTGTCACCCAAGCTGAAATGCAGTGGCAAAATCATAGCTCACTCTAGCCTCTAATTCCTGGGTTTAAGCAATCCTTCCTTAGCCTCTAGGCTTGAGTCACCACATTTTTGTTAGAAACAGGATCTCACCATGTTGCTCAGGCTGGTCTCAAACTCTTGGCCTCAAGTGTTCTTCCCACCTCAGCCTTCCAAAGTGCTGGGATTATAAGCATGAGCCACTGTTCCTGGCCAAGCAGTTATGGTTTTTTTGTTTTGTTTTTTGAGATAGGGTCTCGTTCTGTTGCCCAGGCTAGTGTGCAGTGGCATCATCATAGCTCACTGCAACCCCAAACTCCTGGGCTCATGGGATCCTCTTGCCTCACCTCCCGAGTAGCTGAGACTGCAGGTGTGCACCACCACATCCAGCTCATTTTTCTACTTTTTATAGAGATGAGCCCTTGCGCATGCTCAGACTGGTCTCCAACTCCTGGCCTTGAGAATTGCATCTTGGCCTGCCAAAGTGCTAGGATTACTGGTGTGAGCCACTATGCCCAGCACTACAGTTATTTTTATATGTGCTAGGTTTGATCCCACAACTAGAAATCCCAGCAGGTTTTTTTCTAGAATTAGACAAGTTCTAGAAAATTTGTTTGCAAAGACAAATGACCAAAAATAGCCAAGGAAATTTTGTTAAAGAATAAAAGCTGGAAAACTCACCCTGCCTTACCACGTAATGCTAATCGAGGCAATGTGTCACTGGTGAAAAGATAGGTGATTAGATCAGTGGAACAGGATAGGGTCCAGAAATACATATGTGGTCAAATGAGTTCTGAAAAGGGCCCCAAAGCAATTTAATGAGGATAGGAAAAATCTCTCCAAAAATGGAGACGGAACAACTAGATACATACCCACACAGGGAAAAACTTTTACTTCAACTCCGTACCATCTAGTTAAACATAAAAGCTAAAAAGCCACTAGAGGAAAACACAGGAGAATAACTTTGGAACTTTGGGGTGGGCAAAGATCTCCTCAAGAGGACACATAAAGTACCAACTATAAAAGAAAAATGCTAATTAAGTGAATTTCATCAAAATTAAAAACTTGGTGGCTAGGGGCAGTGGTTCATGCCTATAATCACAGCACTTTAGGAGGCAGAGGCAGGAGGATTGCTTGAACCCAGGAATTCAAGATTAGCCTTGCCACATAGTAAAACCCTTTAATGACAAAAAGTTTTTCAAAAAATTAGCCAAGTATGGTGGCATACACCTATAGTCCCAGCTACTTGGGAAGTTAAGATAGAAGGATTGCTTGAGCCCAGGAGTTCAAGGCTACAGTGAGCTATGACGGCACCATTGCACAGCAGACTGGATGACAGAACATGATCCTGTCTCTAAAAAAATTAACTGCCAAGACACGGTGGCTCACGCCTGTAATCCTAGCACTCTGGGAGGCCAACGTGGGTGGATTGCTTGAGCTCAGCAGTTTGAGACTAGCCTAAACAAAAGGGAGACCCCCATCTCTACAAAAAATAGAAAAATTAGTCAAGGGTTGTAGCGGGCAATAAAAAGCTGGTCCCAGCTACTTAGGAGGCTGAGGCAAGAGGACTGCTTATGCCTAGAAGTTTGAAGTGCTGTGAGCTATGATAACACCATAGCACTCCAGCCTGGGGGACAGAGTGAGACTCTGTCTCAAACAAACAAACAAGAAACTAAAACCATAAAAACTAATAATTAAAATTTTAATACTTGGATGGGCGGTGCCTGTGGCTCAGAGAGTAGGGCGCCAGCCCCATATGCTGAGGGTAGTAGGTTCAAGCCCTGGCCCTGGCCAAACTACAACAACAACAAAATTAAATTAAATTAAAAAGTTTAAATAAATAAATAAATAAAATTTTAATACTTGGTAGGTATAGTAGTTAACTACCAAGAAAAATACCCAGATATCCATGAAGGAAAAAAAATTTGCAATTTGGGCAGTGCCTGTGGCTCAAAGGAGTAGGGCACCAGCCCCATATGCCAGAGGTGATGGGTTCAAGCCCAGCCCTGGCCAAAAAAATGCAAAAAAAAAAACATTTGCAATTCATATATTTGATAAAGGACTTACGGGGTGGTGCCTGTAGCTCAGTGGGTAGGGCGCCAGCCCCATGTACCGACGGTGGTGGGTTAGAACCCAGCCCCGGCCAAACAGCAACAAAAAATAGCTGGGCATTGTGGCAGGCGCCTATAATCCCAGCTATTCGGTAGGCTAAGGCAAGAGAACCGGCTAAGCCCAGAAGTCAGAGGTTGCTGCGAGCTGTGACACCACAGTACTCTACCAAGGGCGATAAAGTGAGACTCTGTCTCTAAAAATAAAGGACTGGGTACAGGCGAAACTTACTAAATGCAGAATACAAATGTCTACATACAGTAACTAAGAAAATGCCATGAAGGCTACGTTGAACAGTTTGATGAGAATATATTTCAGGTTGTATATGAAACCTGCACATTGTACCCCTTGATTGTACTCATGTACACAGCTATGATTTAACAATAAAAATAAATAAATAAAAGATAAAAATAAAGGACTTGCATACAGAATATATAAGAACTCCTGCAACCCAATTTAAATAGTAGGCAAAATAGCTGAACAGATATACCACAAAGAATATATATAGGGCGGCGCCTGTGGCTCAAGGAGTAGGGCGCCGGTCCCATATGCCGGAGGTGGTGGGTTCAAACCCAGCCCCAGCCAAAAAACCAAAAAAAAAAAAAAAAAAAGAATATATATAAAAGGTCAGAAGGCATGTGAAACATGTTCACCATTATTAGTCACAAGGGAATAGAAAGTAAAACCATAGTGAATATAACCACATACCACTAGGATGGCTAAAATGAAAAAGTTGACAATATTAAATACATATATTGCTAGTAGTAGTGTAAAATGTTACAACCATTTTAGTAAACTATTTTCTTCAACAGTTAAACATATATTCTTTATTCCACCAATTCCATTAGAAGGGAAATGGAAATCTATGTCCACAAAAAGCCTTGTACAAGAATGTCCACAGCAGCAATATTCATAGAGCACAAAATTGAAAGAATCTAAAGGTCTATCAAATGGTAAATGGATAAATGGAATCCTATTCAGCAATAAAAAGGAACCCTCTATTGATACATGTAACATGAAAAAGCTGTAGAAATATGCTGAATGAAAGAATGATATGATTCTACTTACATAAAATTCTAGAATAGGCAAAAGTAACCTATTGTGATAGAAATATGATCAGTAGGTATTTAGTGAAAGAGGGTAGATTGACTGGGAAGGATCATGAGAGAACCGAAATAATGTTTTGTCTTGAAATGCATGTCAAAACTGATTAAACAGTACACTTAAAAATCTGAGCATTTCACTGTACGTAAATTATACTTTTTTTTTTTAAGAGACAGAGTCTCACTTTGTCACCCTCGGTAGAGTGCCGTAGCATCACAGCTCACAGTAACCTCCAGCTCTTGGGCTTAGGTGATTCTCTTGCCTCAGTCTCCTGAGCAGCTGGGACTACAGGCACCTGCCATAACGCCCAGCTATTTTTTTGTTGCAGTTTGGCGGTGGCTGGGTTTTTAACCCACCACCCTTGGTATATGGGGCTGGCACCCTACTCACTGAGCCACAGGCGCCACCCTGTAAATTATACTTTTAAAAAATCACCAGTCTTTAGTGACCAAGTAAATAAAATTAGGAGGAGAGAGCAATGGGTAGACAATTCAGGTGAATTTTGGATCATTGATCAAAATGGAGAAGTAGAAAAAGGAAGGTCATTTATGAGAGAACAGATTCAGTATTTAATATGCTAAATGAAATATTCATCTAATTATATGTTATGGGTAGATAAAAAGACATTTAGAAGGTAAGTAAGAGATGTTGAACAATCCTGGAAAACTTGAATACGGGCTGAGAATAGAGACTTAGGTGAAATGCAGCAAGCCAATAAGAAAGTAGCAGTTAAGAAAAATGGAAAAACGGGTGGCGCCTGTGGCTCAGTGAGTAGGGCGCCCGTCCCATATGCTGGAGGTGGTGGGTTCAAACCCAGCCCTGGCCAAAAAAAAAACCAAAGCCAAAAAAAAAAAAAAAAAAAAAAATAAGAAAAGTGGATAAACTAGTACAGTCATGTACTAAATAATGCCATTTCAATCAATGACAGACTATGTGTGTGTGTGTATATATATATAAATGGTGGTCCCTTAACATTATAATACCCTATTTTCACTGCACCTTTCCTATGTTTAGATACACAAATAATTATCATTGTGTTACAGTTGTGTACAGCATGTTATACAGGTTTGCAGCCTAGGCATGAAGTAGCTATACCATCTAAATTTGTTTAACTACATACACTCTGTGATGTCTGCATAACAATGAAATCATGTAATGACATATTTCTCAGACCCTAGCCTCATTGTTAAGCATGACCATATAACATCAACAAAACCATGAAGAATTAAAAATGGGAATCCACCAGCTCTAAAAGAAAAACCATAAAGCCCAATGCTTTTAAAGATCCAATGAGATGATGAATATTCATTATATTAGAATCCAAAATTATGCTAATTTGCCTAATGGTAGAAATTTTTTGGTCAGAGATTACAGGAGAAACTGATAGTTTAGCCTACCTTTTACAAGAAAAATACATTTACCAAAAGATATATTAGTCAAAAGACAGCAAAATCTATAGGTCCATATGCATAATTTGAATATTTTTCAGATTTTATTTATCTAAACAGTTCGATAAATCATTATTTACAAACTTTCTGGTATAAATTAAATTTCTCTGAGATTTACATGATCTTTGGTTACCATAATTTCTTTTTGTCACATTCTCAAAGATACCCTCCTAAGGAAGTTAATAATTGAGTACTCATAAAAGATAGCAAATTCATTCTCCCTCTGTACTCAGAATCCAAGGAGACTGTGTCAGGGGTCCTCAAACTACGGCCCGCGGGCCACATGAGGCAGTGTGATTGTATTTGTTCCGGTTTTGTTTTTTTACTTCAAAATAAGATATGTGCAGTGTGCATAGGAATTTGTTCATAGTTTTTCTTTTAAACTATAGTCCAGCCCTCCAGTGGTCTGAGGGACAGTGAACTCGCCCTGTTTAAAAAGTTTGAGGACCCCTGGTAGAATTAAGTCTGTTCAGGTTCAGAATGACATGATACTTTGGGGGAACAGTGCAATGTAATACTTGCTTCACTATGCTTGTCCTTGCCCCATGTATAAAATGTGTTTCTAGTGATAAAAAAATTTGGCTAGCTCCACAGTGAAATTAAATCCTGTTCTTAATCATACTGGAGGACATCTTCAGAAAGCTGTGGTGTGATAAAAAAGGAGGTGGGGGCTTGGCGCCTGTGGCTCAAGCAGCTAAAGCGCCAGCCACATCCACCTAAACCAGCCACCTAAGCTGGCTGGTTCGAAACCAGCCTGGGCCCGCCAAACAACAATGATGACTGCAACCAAAAAATAGCCAGGTGTTGTGGCAGGTGCCTGTAGTCCCAGCTACTTGGGAGGTGGAAGCAGGAGAATCACTTGAGCCCAGAAGCTGAAGGTTGCTGTGAGCTGTGATGCCACAGCACTCTACCCAGGGCCACAGCTTGAGGCTCTGTCTCAAAAAAAAAAGAGGTGGGGAACAGATTCTCAGACCACCAATTTTTGAGGAGTACTCCTTATATCATGCCCCATAGATCCACACCCATATTATCTACCAGGGTTGGGGATGAATGAGGACAGGTTAAGTCCCAACCATTCCACAAACCGTTTCTGCTGCTGAAGTGTATTGTTACAGGCAGATTCTTGCTGTGCCAATGCTCCCTGAAGGGTGGACATGATCCGCCCTTGCCTTAAGGGCTGCACGTTTTCTTTACTCAGCTCCCATTCATCTCCCTCCAGGGACATGGCTTCACTATGAAGAGAGAAACAGAAAGTAAATCTCATGCCAACATGGACTTATTATAGCCCTAGATTATTGTAAATGTTCTCAGATATGCGATTATTCATGCTTTTGGGTTGAATACAGTAGACTGACCCATTAGTAGTAGTATAAGTTTCTGAGCCTTTCTGTAATGTGGTTCCTAAGTTTATGGCTACAGTATTGCCTAATGGAAGAGAGAACTTGGAAGACGTATTGTGGCCAGTGCTATAAAAATAAAGTTTAAGGCAGAAAGAAAATAAGAGGTAAAAGTGTTATAAATTTGGTAAAGCAGACAAAAAAGCAGGAAGCAGTTCTGCATCATCTAGTTTAATTTAAAATTAGCAGTGTTGGTCACACTAATACCCCACGTTTCAACTGATGATTCAAAACTAAAGTTTGTGTATATAGGTAGCCCAGAGCAGAAGCAGACAACAGTACAGTTTATTTACTGCCCCCACCCCATTCTATCAAGCCTACTAGGAGAATTCCCAAGACTATTTGGAGGCCATAATAAAGTATGCTGCACTTCAGAGATCTGCAATGGCCAGAAAGAAGCATCTGACTATGAGACATTATTTCTGGGTTTAAAACAAAAAGAGAGACAGATACAACTGATCTTCACAATAGTAAAAGTTATATAGGATTTCAGTCTATATGAGAGCTGAAAACTTCAAGTAACTGTGATTATTAAATTTGAGTTGTCACCAGCTACATCTTTTTAACCATAATAAGTATTCACTTAATACCATGCATAGCTTCTTGGAAATTGCAACTTTAATCAAAACAACATAATAATGAAACCAATTTTATGACAGGCTCTTGATATAAACATGAATTAAGTTCTTACAATATATTTCTGGTCACAAAAACATCTCCAAACTTCTAAATAAAGACCCAGAACACTTCTAATATTAAACATTGAAATAAATGTAAGCTGTACATACATTTAAGAAAGATTAATAGAAACAAGGTGATTATTTGCCCAATTGTGGTGAATCCATAGCGAGTGACTATACAGAGTGGGGGTAAGTTAAATCAAGAAATGTTTGCAAAGTAAAAATATTAAGGAGCAAAGTTCAAAAACAAACAATAACAAATATAGTGGGCTCCTTGAGTGCTTTCATACCACGTTGTTTACAGTCATCCATTTATATGATTACTACATACTTTAAAGATTTTTATTTTACAGTAATTTGTGTTCATTTCTTCATTTTCTAACTCACTTATTCAAGGTTGTGAGTGGCAAGAGCCTATCTTGGGAGCTCAGGGCACAAAGCAACCTGGACAGTTGACACTGCAGAACACACTACTCACACTCAAGACCGGGATCATTTAATTAGGCCAGTCAACCCAAGGGGCGCATCTTTGGGATGTAGGAGGAAACCCATGCAGACATAAAGACAATGTGCAAGCTATACACACACAGTGGCCCCAGCCAGGAATCAATTTTTTTTCTCTGGAATGTTTTAACAAAATGATGCTATTGGAAGACCTACTATATGTTGTATGAACCCTGTGAGGGCTCAGGATAATATAAGGGCCATGTCATTTATTTTTGTATACTCAGTGTAATACAGGATATAACCCTATTATGTACTAAGTAAATGTCTGCTGAATTCACCTGAATTTCTTCTCCTGCTCTTAAAAATAGTGATTACACGCTCTGTTACATGTCCCAAACTGAACTGAGACTGTCTCCTCCCTCCTCCCAGACTTCCTCCTACAATAGTCCTCCTTCTCAAATAAAAGGCAATTCCGTTATTGCAGTTGTCCAAGCCAAAAATCTTAGTGCCAACCTTGCTTTCTCTCTCAGACTCTTTAGTCAGTTAGCAAACCCTATTTGTTCTAGCTTCAAAATAAATCTAGAAATCAACCACTTCTCACTATCTCCATTGTTTTCCACATGGCTCAAGCCACCTAGATTATTTCAATATCCTTTTTTTTGAGACACGCTATGTCTTGGGCTCAAGTGCTTCTCTTGCCTCCCAAGTAGCTGGAACTACAGGCACCCACCACAATACCCAGCTATTTTTGGTGGCAGTTGTTATTGTTGTTTAGCAGGCCCAGGCCGGGCTCAAACCCGCCAGCCTCAGTGTAAGTGGTCAGCACCCTACCCATTAAGTACAGGCGCTGCCTAATACTTTTTGAGATAGAGTCTCACTCTGTCACCCTTGGTAGAGTGCCGTGCTGTCATAGCCCACAGCAACTTCCAGCTCTTGGGCTCAAGCGATTCTCTTGCCTCAGCCTCCCAAGTAGCTGGGACTACAGGCACCCACCATAACACCCAGCTATTTTTAGAGACGGGGTCTGGCTCTTGCTCAGCGTGGCCTTGAACCTGTGAGTTGGGGCAACCCACCTACTTCAAGCCTCCCAAGTGCTGGGATTACAGGTGTGAGCCACTTCGCCCAGCCTCAATATCCTCTTAACTGGCATCCCTGCTTCTTTCCTTTACTCTATTCAACATTGCAGCCAAAGTGATCCCATTTTAAATCAAGTCAGATCATGTCTTTCCTCTGCTCCAAACTTTCCAATGACTTTCCATTACCATCAGAATAAAAGCCAAGGCCTTACAATGAATGCTTGCATCTTCACCTTTTTTACTTAATTTCCTTTCCTCCTAGTTCATTGTTCTCCAGAGACTATGGCCTTGGACCTAACAGGTGCTGCTTCTTCCTCCAACACTCACCCCCAGACTTTATACGTTCCCCAAATACATGCATGACTAGCTCTTGCACCTCCTTCAAGTCTTGATCCAAATGACACCTCTGCAGTGAGGCCCTGTGTTCAAACCTATCTAAACTGGCAATACTCCCTATTCCCCCTTGATTTATTTATTTTTAGTACTGATCACCACCTCCTACCTGACTTTTATTTTACAAGACGTTTATTGTCCGACTCCCCATTCATCCCACACAGAACTTAAATTTTATGAGGGTTAAGATTTTTGTGTCTTTTGTTCACTGGCTGCACCCACTGCTTAGTCAATAAATACTTGCTTCATGAAGGAAACTGCTTTTATCTAGGTATTGTGGACACCATAAGTAACATGCATACAAATTTTCAACCTAGCAGAACTGCTGTGTGTGTGTGTGTGTGTATGTACACAGAGGGTGCCAAGAAAATATATACACATTTTAAGAAAAGAAGAACCTCGGCGACACCCATAGCTCAGTGGGTAGGGCACCAGTCACACACACTGAGGCTGGCAGGTTTGAACCCACCCCGGGCCAGCTAAAACAATGACAACTGCAACAACAACAACAACAACAACAACAAATAGCTGGACATTGTGGTGGGTGCCTGTAGTCCTAGGTACTTGGGAGGTTGAGGCAAGAGAATCACTTAAACCCAAGAATTTGAGGTTGCTGGGCAGCGCCTGTGGCTCAAAGGGGTGGGGTGCCGGCCCCATATGCCGGAGGTGATGGGTTCAAACCCAGCCCTGGCCAAAACCTGCAAAAAAAAAAGGGGGGGAAAGCAGAAAGAGGGACGGAAGGAGGGGGGTGGGGCCTTGGTGTGTGTCACACTTTATGGGGGCAAGACATAATTGCAAGAGGGACTTTACCTAACAATTGCAATCAGTGTAACCTGGCTTATTGTACCCTCAATGAATCCTCAACAATAAAAAAAGAAAAAGAATTTGAGGTTGCTGTGAGCTGTGACGCAATAGCACTCTATGGAGAGCTACAGCTTGACAGACTGTCTCAAAAAAAAAAAAAAAGAAAAGAACCTGTATCAAGATCATAATAATATATACCAATAACGAAAGATGTATACAAGTCACATTTGACTTCTGCAATTACAAGAGGTGCTGTGAATGTCATACTACACATTACTACCCAATTCAATTCAACTTCGAAAAGTAATATCTAGCTAACATCTCTTAAAATGTGTATACATTTTCTGGCACCCCCAGTATATATAAAATATAAGGAAAGACAGGTAACATGCAGAGAAGAGCTTTGTAGACCTCTATAATACTGGCATAATGATAGCCTCTACCATTCATTGAGCCTTTATTTGGAAGCAGTTATTTACAGATACTTTGATTCTCCCAGAACCTAGTAAGGTAGCATCAATATGAGCATTTCCCATATTTTACCCGTCCAAGGCCAAACAGATTGACGGAGAGGTACAAGGTGAGAACTAGGGTAAGGGTCCCCAAACTCCAAGAAGGAGCCACCGTCCCCTCATTTGCTTGATAATAGTCACTGTCCCCTTGTTTGCTTCTCTATAGAGGGCACAGCAGGTAGACTTAAAGATTCTTAACTCTTCTCCATAAATAACATCACCTGTTTGGAACCTGGGGGTAGTTTTTGAGTTATCTCCAGGTACTGCATTCCAGCGGATTGACTGATCCACCGAGGGCAAGGAACTGATTCAACTGGTCTTAGACCCTTCACCCAAGGCCCTATATTCTAGTTAACAGACCCACCTAAACAGCAGCCCATACCAAAGGACTGATAGTTTTGCCTGGAAACAAGCCAATTAGCAGACTCTGATTGCCTAATCCTGTGCCCACGAAACTCTTTAAAAACCCTGTCTCCCCAATTCTAGGAGAGGCGGATTTGAGAAATTTCTCCCGTCTCCCTGCCTAGCGCTACGCAGAATAAATCTCTGCTGTAAACCCTGCTGTCTCTGGGCATTTACTGACTTTCTCTTGGGCAGCGGGCAGACCGACCTACCTAGTTGGCAACACCAACACAGAGCACATTACAAATTCCAAGCTTTGTGTACCACTCAGGCTCACACAGGCTCCTCTGCTAAACAGCTGGATGCAGCAGGATTCTCACGAGTCCCCACCTGTTGCGTCTTCACCTCGGCCCCTGGCCTCCCACTCCTACAGGAAAGAGGCTCCGGCGGGGCCTGCTCTTCTCTTGACCTTGCCGGCCCTTCCCTCGACTGCTCTGAGCGGAGCCTCTGTCACCCGCCTGGCATTCTCGGGCCTCTCAGGCCCAGCTACCAGTAGCTCTTCCCCCGTACCCACCTTAGAGTACCCCCTTCGCTCTTTATTGCCGCCATCCAGCATTCCTGGCTCAGGCCCTCCTTCTGCCACGGGGCGTTCCTCAGAGCTGCCGACCCTCTGCGTTTTCCGCTACACTTGCCCTTAACAGTTAGCTAAGCAACAAAAGCACGCACCAGACTCCCACCCCTAGCTCGCATCCCCAGCCGCCAAGATTCAAATTTAACGGTCCCGCGCGGCCAACGTAGCTACGCTCCTCCGCTCCTGCGTACTGGCGCCTCTCGCCCAAAGCATTCTGGGACTTATAGTTCATCTGGAGATTAGTTCGCGCGGTCGCGGTGCATAATGGGAGTTGTAGTTTAGGAGGGTGGAGGGCTGTGGTCGTCCAGGTGCAGCAGGCATAAGTGGAATGAATTCTCTGCAGGTGCTCTCCGTGTCCTGGCTATGAGGCCAATGTCTGAGCCGAGTGAGGCACACTTTAAGCACCAGGATTTTTTTTGTTGTTGTTATGTCTTTGAGTACTTGCACTTGGCCTGACTCTTCTGCTGTCTGCCCCAAGTCTCCCACTGCTCCAGCATTCTTCTACCACTCTGACCCAGATGTTTCCTGCCCCATCTTTGAATTCAAGAAAGCTTTAGTTGTAGGCGTAGTGCGTGTAGCGCACCCGCTAGGGCACCGGCCACATACACCGGGGCTGGTGGTTTCAAATCCAGCCAGGGCCTGCCAAACAACAACTACAAGCAAAAAATAGCTGGGCCTTGTGGCGAGCTCCTGTAGTCCCAGCTACTTGGGAGGTTGAGGCAAGAGAATCGCTTAAGCCCAAGAGTTTGAGGTTACTGTGAACTGTGACGCCATGGCACTCTACTGAGGGTGACACAGTGAGACTCTGTCTCAAAAAAAAAAAAAAAAGAAAGAAAAAGAAAGAAAAACAAACAAAGCCTTAGCGTAATAAAATCGTACTAAATGTATAATCTTAGACAAACCGCATAATCTCTTTGACCCTCACTCAATTTTTCTCTTCTTTAGGGAGCTGCCTGTGGCTTAAAAGGGGTAGGGCACTGGCCCCATATGCCGGAGGTGGCGGGTTCAAACCCAGCCCTAGCCAAAAACTGCAAAAAAAAAAAGAAAAGAAAAAAAATTTTTTTTCTCTTCTTTAAAGTGGTGATGATACTGCCTTGCTTTCTTTCCCTTGTGCACAGTTCACAGGCAGTAAACACAACCATGCCATGGCCCCCAAGGTTCACCTCTTCCCCCCTTCAGGAGACCAGCCTTGACTGACACTGGACACTTAGCCTCAGTTCCAATTTCCTGAGGAAGAAACTGCGGTGGCTCAATTGTGAGCAGGCAAGCAGGGTCTTTAGAACAAGCCCAGGTAAAGGGGATTCCTCCTCTATGACTGTGGGAGAGGGGTCAGTAACTAGAGTTAGATGCTAAGAGTAGGTGTCCACTACTCTCTGCTTCTTGGTTCCCAGCCTTCTATCTTTGTTTATGTTACGAAAACCCTTCTTTCCTCTGCATCTTCAGGATTCTTGATTGCAAAGGAATGGAAATCCAACTCAACTGATCCACTGGTCTACTGAGAAAAGGGAATTTACTTGCTTTTATATATAAAAGACTTCAGATAAAGTTTAACTTAGGACTCATGTGTATTGGGCCTCTCCCCATTTCTCATCTCTGCTTTTCTTATGGTTAGCTTATTGTCATTTTCCTTTGGGTAACAGCTTCAGGAATTTAACCTTCCAGGTTCAAATGCAGATTCAGGGGTCATCCTTCTTTTTTTTTTGAGACAGAGTCTCACTATGTTGTTGTATAGAGTGCTCTGGTGTCATAGCTCACAGCAACCTCAAATTCTTGGGCTCAAGTGTTCCTCTTGTCTCAGCCTCCTGAGTAGCTGGGACTACAAGCATCTGCCACATTGCTCAGCTAGTTTTTATTTTTAGAGATGGTCTCACTCTTGCTCAGGCTGGTCTCGAACTCCTGACCTCAAGCAATCTGCCTGTCTTAGCCTCCTAGAGTGCTAGGATTATAGGCATGAGCCACCATGCCCAGTCCAGGAGTTATCCTTCTTAATACTTTCGTCCCAAACATCACTGGGGCTAGTGGATTCAGTTCACTGATTGTTCAGGACCAAGTCATGTGTTTCACCTTGACACTGACCGAGGAGAAGGGGTGGTTCACCATAGGAAATTTCAGTTACTTTTTGTTTCAAGTCCTCTGTATCCAGGAAGTCTTCCTGGATTATGGGAGATGTGGTAAAGGGGATTTTCCCTCCAGCCCACATATCTCTTACCTTACACCAGTGTTGACCTATCACTTCATTTCCTTTCCCCACCATGTCCTGTTCATGTCTACAGTGTCTCAGTTTTGACCACTTCCTGTAAACTATCTTGGAAGTATAAAATTTGCTCTTTTAATCTCAATCTTTCTTATAGCCTAGTCAGCTGCCGCATAAACTGAGGTACAATATAGAACCACCATTTAGTTTAACCCCCTTGCTTATTTCACTAGAAAAAAAAAGGATGTAGATAAACAAAACATCAAAATTTATGACAGAAGGTGCTCTGTGGTCTTCTTTGGAATGTGGGTTCTTAGGCTGGACTGTGGCTGGGTGGCCAGCATGGGGCCCAGGTCACAGAACAGGGTTTAACTGCACCCACCAATTGTGAGGAAAATCATACACATTTATGATAGAAAGAGGGTGAGACAAAAGCTCAGTTTGCCTACTTCAGTATGCTGAGGCTAGGTAGGACATAAAAAATATAAACAGGGAATATGCCGTCTAGGAACTTCGCATTAGTGGAAAAAACAAACAAAGGCAATTTCAGTACATTATTTCTAATTCAGTACAGTCAGAGAAATATAAGTGCAGGAGGCCATGGAAGCACATGCGAGAAGTTTTCAACCTAGTCCTGAGGAAGAAGAGGTCAAGAACAATTTCCTACACAAGCCGTGTAGCATGTGAAGTCTCCCTGGTATAGTATGTCTACCTCCTATCCATTCCCCACTCTCCAATAAGTTCTCCCACTCAGGCCTCACCTTTTTAGACTTCCATGCTGGCCTATCAAAACTTACCTGTCCTAAGTCCCATTCTCTTACTTAACTATCACATTGAAGGTATAGGAACTAAATCACACTTAGACATTAATAACAGTTAATATCGTGTTGTAGTTTTTTGTTGTTTTGTTTTTTTGAGACAGAGTCTCAAGTTGTCACCCTGGGTAGAGTGCCATGGCATCACAGCTCACAGCAACCTCCAACTCCTGGGCTCAAGTGATTCTCCTGCCTCCGCCTCCCAAGTAGCTGGGACTACAGGCACCTGCCACAACACCTGGCTATTTTTTTTTTTTTTGGTTGCAGCTGTCATTGTTGTTTGGCGGGCCCAGGCTGGATTTGAACCCGCCAGCTCATGTGTATGTGGCTGGCGCCTTAGCCGCTTGAGCCACAGGCACTGAGCCTGTGTTGTAGTATTTTTCATATCATGCTCCAAAATGTTAATAGATGATATAAGGCAGTAAGGATTTTGGTGTTCAGTTAAGTTTCTGGGCAAAATGAAAAGCTCATAGGGCCCTTAATATGTTGAAGTGCACCATGACTCTTTAACGAGGTGGGGGATATTAGTTTCTTATTGATGCTGTAACAAACTACTACAAACTCAGTAGCTTAAAACAATACAAATTTATTGTCTTATAGTTTGATAGATCAGAAGTTCGACACAATTCTCACTGGGCTAAACAAGTCATTGGCACAGCCGTGTTTCTTTCACGCCCCTTAGGAGAATTTGTTTCCTTTTTTCCAGTTTCTAGAGGCATTTACTGGCATTCCTTGGTTTGTAGTCCCCTTATTCCATCTTCAGTACGAGGAATATAGGATCTCTCTGACCCAGCTCCTATTGTCGCCTCTCTTTCTCTGACTGTAGTCAGGAAACTTTCTCTGCTTTTAAGAGCTCATGATTAGATTGGGCTCACCAGACCTTTCCTTCTTCAGGTCCTGAAACTTAATCATATCTTCCAGATCTCTTTTGCCACATAAGGTAACAAACATATTCACAGGTTCCATGGATTAGGACACTAATATCTTTGGGGGCCATTATCCCGTCTACCACAGGGCA
This sequence comes from Nycticebus coucang, assembly GCF_027406575.1. Taxonomy (NCBI): domain Eukaryota; kingdom Metazoa; phylum Chordata; class Mammalia; order Primates; family Lorisidae; genus Nycticebus; species Nycticebus coucang. The sequence continues at coordinate 42,064,396 of NC_069785.1, read as the reverse complement.
TGTTAAAATACGTTGGCGTCTCTAAACTTATTTGACCATAAAGAAACCTTTCCACACATCTTCTTTCAGAATAGATTTTGAGATGTGCTACTCATATATTGCCCTTTTAATTTTTCCAGGAGAAGAATATGTATTTATTTATTTTTTTGAAATAGCGTCTCACTATGTTGCCCTCAGTAGAGTGTGTGGCGTCATAGTTCACAGCACCCTCAAATTCTTGGGCTTAAGAGATTCTCTTGCCTCAGCCTCCCAAGTAGCTGAGTCTACAGGCGCCTGCCACAACACCCGGCTAGAGAAGAAAATTGATAAAGGAATAAATTTTCATGGTGGAATTTTAGGCACATTGGCAACTGGTAGCAATACGGAACTATTTTAGCACAGCCCCTCAATTTTATGCATCTATTTTACATCAAAGTACAATCCTACCTGCATCAGTGGCTTTAGATAAGATTTAGAAAGTCTATGATCTCTTGCTTGGTCTTGTGGATATGATTGTGTTTTTCGTTTTTTGTGTTTTTTTTTTGATAGAGTCTCACAGAAACTACTCACCCTTGGTAGAGTACTGTGGTGTCACAGCTCACAGCAACCTCCAACTCCCGGGCTTAAGCGATTGTCTTGCCTCAGCCTCCCGAGTAGCTGGGACAACAGGTGCCCACCACAACGCCCAGCTATTTTTTGGTTGTAGTTGTCATTGTTGTTTGGCAGGCCCAGGCTGGATTCAAACCCACCAACTCTAGTGTATGTGGCTGGCACCCTAGCCACTGAGCCATAGGCCCTGAGCCCAGTGCATTGTGTTCTTAATTGTGCAAATGCTGATTTCCCCAACTTTGCCTTGCCTTCACAGATTACGCAAACTCTAGCTTTAGTAAGCCAAACACTCCAAAGATAATCAAAAAACTTTGGGTCTCCAGGGACCCCTTGGACTGACTGCTTGCTAACTGCACAAACACAGAAGGAAGAAGGGACTAATGATGGCAGGAGGGTCAAGGGGGACAGAATTAGCAGGGAGGGATGGTGTTCAGGACCAGAGGATAGCACATCTGGGAAAGCAGCGTCATTCTGCTGGTGTTCACCCAGCAACAGATCAGCTAATCAGAACACCAGCTGCATCTTGAATTTACCAGTGATTAGGCATCTTGAGGTAGAAAAACCAATGAGAAAAAAACATAATAAGCCAACCAATTTGTGTTGCCAGGATGAGGGGAGCTGAAAGGTGAAAAGACGCATTAGCTTGGGCTGGGGGCTTCTGGCTGCTGCCCAGTGGCATGGTACAGTAGCTGTTGCTGACAGGGTAGTAGAGAACTCTGCAAGGAGCTGGGTTTCTCTCTTCAGTTCCATGGAAACTCCTTTTTGGACTATGCTTCTGCTTTTCTGTAGAAGTACCCTACCTTTCTTTATCTTCACTAAACGTAGGAAATAGCTTGACCCGCAATTTCCACACTGACATATGCAGTATATATGCGTGCGTAATGAGGAGATGCCGGTTATCAACTTCTGCATGTGACAGGAAAAAACCAAAAAGGTCAGAATGAACCATAATCTTAGAGCAATCATATGGCAGGGCTGTTAAGCAGGTAAGATGTAGAAGTAAGCCACGTGACTAAAAGGAAGTGCAAAATCAGGCTGTTTTGCCCTACCATTATTCTGCCCAGAGTTTTGTGCTCCAGGAGGGTCTTGGAGAATCTTAGAGAGTTCCCAGGTATTCATGATTGTGCTTTTTTTTTTTTTTACACATGAGGTGATCCAAACTCAAAGAGGCAAAGTGGCAAGGACAGTCACCATGGAGGAAGAGTTCACTCACTCGCATGTGTAAGGTAGGTGACATAAACTGATGGGTGGGGCCCCTAATGGACAATTTTGTTTACCCTTGAAGAAGAAGAATGGTGAAAGCAAATTTGTTCCTGGGCTTGTGGAGAACTGTCATGGGGGGACCACATGATAGCCACCTCGGATACTGGCCTGTGGTTTTGTGAAGAAATGACCTGAATCAGTGGCCACAGGGTCTGGCAGCACTGCTTCATGCTCAGGTGCTGAGGATACAGTCCAGTTGGCCATTCAGAGTGCATCAGGAGCCCCCCTCGGGGGGTTGGATATTAGCACCCTCACAGGGGCCACCAGCAAAGCCACAGTGTCCTCCAGTGATGTCAGAGACAGAATCCATCAACCAAGAGCTGGGGCAGGAAAGGAAGAGCAAGGCAGTTGCTGGATGGTAATTGAGGGGGGCTATCTCAGCCCTGGGAAACACTCAAAACCACCTGGGGGAGGCTTTGAAAGGGAGGATATTCAGAGTCATATAGATAGTCATACAAATTACACTGCACCAAAGAGTACTTGGCTAATGACACAAATGGGGACACTTTCCTGTATTGTCTGCTCATAGAGGGTACCTTCAAAGTGCATCTGCCAAGAGGGGCCTCCTTTTTCTAATTCACATAAAGCCCTGTGTGTGCTCACCATGGCCCTGGGACTGGAGGGCCTATGGATGAGCCAGTGGAATTTTCCTAACTACTGTTCATGTGACTTCATAGCTCTGATCCTGGAGGGGGTGAGTTATATACTGTTATGTCCTTATTCGAGGTTAGCAGAACAGTAGTAGGAACAGCTCCTAGCTGAGCCAACCAATGTGGGGAGGGCAGGAAGATGGTGCACCTGGAGGGGTGGATATACCTGAACTCTACTGCTTTTCTGCTGGGCAGGCTTCCTTGCTCCCTCTCTCAGACATTGCCTCTTGGGGCTTGGTGTAGACTGTGGAAAGTTTGCTTCTGACACTGTGAGAAGCCCAGTTGGAAGGCATTCATGCAGATCTGGGCTCCACAACTGCTATTCCAAGGAAAGGCCAGAGGTCACAGGCCCCCAGACTGGGAAGAGGCCTGATGATTAGAAACAACTCAGTTTGGTTGAATGTGGGAACTAAGCTGGCCACAGCTAGATGTGGCATGATTCAGAAAAAAATTTAAAGGAGGCAATGAGCTGTCAATATTTGTTTGTTTCAATATCTGTTCCCACCTTTACCCTCTAACAGTTAGAGTCTAACCTAAAGGCTGTCCTTTTTTAGCTCTGCCTAGAGGAAAAGCCAGAATTTGCCAACATTTTTCCTTTCTTAAAATAACCCTGGGAGACTGAGGGCTGGCGGAAAATCTGAATTTGGGACCCTTCTAGGGAACTTTGAAGGAATTTGTCACATTTCAGGATTCCAGGCTCACTCCTGGAATTGAATTTGTCAAAGATGAGGGCTCCAGTCTCTTAAACCAGGACAGAACCACAAAGTTTCCCTTCTCTATGTAGATCTTTGAGACTTGTTGCCTTTAGGGGTTTTGACATTTTTTTTTCAGACAGAATCTCACTTTGTTGCCAATGGTAGAGTACTGGGGCATCATAGCTCACAGCAACCTCAAACTCTTGGGCTCAAGCAATCCTCTTGCCTCAGCCCCCCAGTAGCTGGGACTACAGGTGACTGCCACAATGCCTGGCTAGTTTTAGAGGCACAGTCTTGCTTTTGCTCAAGCTGGTCTCGAACTTGTGAGCTCAGGCAATCCACCCACCTTGGCCTCCCAGAGGGCTAGGATTACAGGCATGAGCCACCACTCCTGGCCCTTCAATATCTTTTTTCCAACAGATGCCTTCGAGCTAAAGAAGGCTCGGCACCTGTAGCTCAAGCAGCTAAGGCGCCAGCCACATATACCAGAGCTAGCGGGTCCGAATCCAGCCCAGGCCTGCCAAACAACAAGGACAACTACAACCAAAAATAGCCGGGCATTGTGGTGGCTGCCTGTAATCCCAGCTACTTGGAAGGCTGAGACAAGAGAATCACTTGAGCCCAGGAGTTTAAGGTTGCTGTGAGCTGTGATGCCACAGCACTCTACCCAGGGCAACAGCTTGAGACTCTGTCTCAAAAAAAAATAATAATAATAATAAATAAATAAATAAAGGAGAAAAGAATCAAGTGACAAGGAGAGCTAGAAACATATCATCTCCTAACAGCCAAAGTGAAGGGCTGCAAACCTCTATGGATCAATCCGAGCCTATTTCTGATTTTCCATCCAGCCCCCATGTGAAGAGTTCCAGGAGGCTGTGGGCATCCAAGAGAAGATGCAGGAATGGTAGCTAGCTCTGGTGCCCTGTGCTCTCAGCAGGAGAACTGCTATATTTTAGAGGCTGCCTTCTGCCAACTGTGAGATGTGTGACTGGACCTCACTCGGACTCTGAACATAGATTACCTATGTATGGCACCGGAAGACCCCACTATACAGACAAGTGTGAGAGACCCTCATCCCTCCTGCCCACAGGCTGCTGTTTCCTCCTCAACTGTAAACAAAGAAATTGGACCAGCTGACCTCCTTCTAGAGTCAGAGGCTCCGGAGTCTGTGGAGTTTCCCTCACTGGAGTGCACAAGTCACTGGGCAGGGTGTGTCAGCTCTGAGTCTTCATTCCTAGGACCTGGCCCAAAGCAGGTGTTCAGTAAACATGGGTTAACTGACTGACTGGCTGACTAACAGAAATGAACACGAGAATAGCTGGCCGAGTGTTCTTGTTAGACCAAGTACCCTAGGACAGTAATTTTCAACTGGTGTGCCAGGAAAGGATCTTAGGTGTGCCTTGACAATTTTTTAAGAACACTAATTAAATTATTATTGAAAGAAGTTCAAAGCATAGTAAGTATATTCTTTTTTTGTTTGTTTTGTTTTTTATTCAATCATAACTATGTACATTAATGCAATCATGAGGTACCATGTGCTGGTTTTATATACAATTTGAAATATTTTCATCACACTGATTAACAAAGCCTTTCTTTTTTTTTTACTCTTTTTTTTGATCAATATAATTTAAGTGTGTCAAGGAAGTTTAATAGGTTCAAGTATGTTGTGAGATAGGGAAAAAAAGGTTGAAAAGCACTGTTCTAGGATGTCTTTCATTCATTCGACAAACATTTATTAAATATTGGGTGGTGCCTGTGGCTCAGTGGGATGGGTGCCGGCCCCATATACTAAGGGTGGTGGGTTCAAACCCAGCCCCGGCCAAATGGCAACAAAAAATAGCTGGGTGTTGTGGCAGGTGCCTATAGTCCCAGCTACATTGGAGGCCCGAGGCAAGAGAATTGCCTAAGCCCAGGAGTTGGAGGTTGCCGTGAGCTGTGATGCCATGGCATGCTACCGAGAGTGATAGGGTGAAACTCTATCTCAAAAAAAAAACAAACAAAAATTTATTAAATATTTTGTGACAAATGCTGTACATAGAACCAAGGATATAAATATCAAAAAAGCACCAGCCAAAGTGTGGCATGATGGCTCACGCCTGTAATATAGCACTCTGGGAGGCTGAGGTGGGTGGATTGCCTGAGCTCAGGAGTTCAAGACCAGCCTGAGCAAGAAAAAGTGAGACACCCCCACTATCTCCACTAAATATGGAAGCACTAGCTGGGTGTTGCAGTGGGAACCTGTAGTCTGAACTTTGGGAGGCTGAGGCTAGAGAATCTCTTGAGCCCAAGGGTTTAAGGTTTTTGTGAGCTGTGACACCATGGCACTCTAGCCTGGGGCAACAGAGCGAGACTCTGTCTCTAAAGAAATACATAAATAAATAAATAAATAAACAAACAAACCAGCCTTCTACACAACAAAAACAATCTGTGACATAACTGCTTATGAGCTATGACCCTGATGTGTTCCTAGAATTATGAGACTGAAAAAAGGATGAGGTCCCTCTGCCAGCTTAGCCTGGGGACTGAGAGAGGAGTGGTTAGAAAGTGCTGCCGAGGGGTGAGGGTCTGGGAAAAAGGAGGAGTTACTGAAAGGAGAAGAACGGCTTTCCCTGTGGAAGGAACAGCACAGCAGGAACTCAGGAGGCAAGAGAAGGAGAATGCATAGAGCCTCTGGGGGACTGTTGTGGGACTTGGCAGCTGGCACCCCTGCCCCTGACTCACCAGCCTGGCAAGCGGCAAAGTCAGAGGGCAAACCCAGCTCCTTCTGTTCCCACTCCAGCTGCGGTCTGGAAGCTGGGGCTCTTCCCGCTGAGCTCTGGAGTTTTCTAGCTATGGATCCACCTACTCCTCCCACTTCTGGCAAAGGCCTGCAGATCCCTTGCCTGCACCCCAGGTGAGAAAGGGACGGGGCACAGAATGACCACCTTGCCCACGTGTATGCATTCCTTTCCTCACCTCAGACACAGCTCTTGGATGCCAGACTGTTTGCATTTATTTGGTTTATCGTGACTAGGCCACTGAGGCTGCCAGGAGCAGGGTGAACTGGCCCAGCTGGTCAGACTGGTTGGGCTGCACTTCCCAGCTCCTTCCTCTCCCTCGGAGCTCCTGTATCTCCTCTGTTCGACTCTTTGCTGCCCCAAGATCTGACATTGGCTGGGATATGCCAGGCTTATGGCCCTGGCTCTTCACCTAGCATCTCCCCACAGGCCCCCGCTACCCCTTGAGGACATGATGGAACTGTGATGTGTTAATTTCTGCATCTTTCCTTGCCTCCTGGACCCATGTGCAGACAGGCGCCCTATTTTCAGGCAAATTGCTTTCACCCAAGGTCTTATGAGTGGAGGGACCCTCCTTGCTGCAAGAAACATTCCTTTCCAGGGATTCACACCCCAAGAGAGTTCAGCTTCCCAGAAGGCATTGTTGGGTATTTCTGGTTGCTCCAGGCACTGAGGAGCACCTTGAGCACTTCATGGGTATGGGACAGGATGTTCTGCAAGGTAGGAGACAACCTTTGGCAACAGTAGATTGTCTCACCCAAAATGGAATGATCCCTTACTCCTCATTCCCTCCACATTGAGAAATACTGCATCTGGGCCCACTTTATCAACAGAAGTGCAATTTGTGGCTCAGTGCCCGTAGCTCAGTAGTTAGGGAACCGGCCACATGCACTGGGGCTGGTGGATTTGAACCCAGCCTGGGCCTGCTAAACAACAATGACAACAACAACAACAAATAGCCGGGCATTGTGGCAGGCACCTGTAGTCCCAGCTACTTGGGAGGCTGAGGCAAGAGAATCACGTAAGCCCAAGAGTTTGAGGTTGCTGTGAGCTGTGATGCCACAACACTCTACCGAGGGTGACAGAGAGAGACTCTGTCTCAAAAAAAAAAAAAAAAAAAAAATTTGGGCGGCACCTGTGGCTCAGTCGGTAGGGCGCAGGCCCCATATACCGAGGGTGGCGGGTTCAAACCTGGCCCCAGCCAAACTGCAACCAAAAAATAGCCGGGCGTTGTGGCAGGCGCCTGTAGTCCCAGCTGGGTGAGCTGGGTGAGGCCACGACACTACCGAGGGCCATAAAGTGAGACTCTGTCTCTACAAAAAAAAAACAAAAAACAAAACGCTAACAAATGCTGGTTAGCAGGGCTGCGCCTGTGGCTCAGTGAGCAGGGCGCCAGCCCCATATGCTGAGGGTGGCGGGTTCAAACCCACCCCCGGCCAAACTGCAACAAAAAAATAGCCAGTTGTTGTGGCGGGCACCTGTAGTCCCAGCTGCTCGGGAGGCTGAGGCAGCAGAATCACCTAAGCCCAGGAGTTGGAGGTTGCTGTGAGCTGTGTGACGCCACGGCACTCTACCAAGGGCAATAAAGTGAAACTCTGTCTCTCCAAAAAGAAGAAAAAAAAAAATGCTGGTTAGCAAAAAAAAAAAAATTAATTTAATTTAAAAAAAAAAGGCTGTCCGAAGGTAGTGAGTGATCTCACTTGATTGTTCACTCCCCCTTCTCACTACTGCACTTGACTAATCTTAAAAAACAAAATAAAAAAATAAAAAAAGAAGTGCAATTTGTGTAATCTCATTATGTAGATGAGATCACAGGGGAACTTGTTAAAATGTAGATCCTGGTTCATAGATCTAGGGTGGGAGCTGAGAGTCTGCATTTCTAATGCATTTCCAGGCATTCTTCAGGCTGGTAGTTTACAGCACCAAAGATATGTTTTCTTTTAGGGAGGGGAATTGTATTTAGGGGATATTTTATCTGCAGAATTTGTTGGACTGCGGGGATGCGACTGGCATCTACTGTATAGAAAGCCAGGTATTCTGCTAAACTTCGTACAATAGAAAAGGCAGCCCTGGGCGGCGCCTGTGGCTCAGTCGGTAAGGCGCCGGCCCCATATACCAAGGGTGGCGGGTTCAAACCCGGCCCGGCCAAACTGCAACCAAAAAAAAAAAATAGCTGGGCGTTGTGGCGGGCACCTGTGGTCCCAGCTACTCGGGAGGCTGAGGCAAGAGAATCACCTAGGCCCAGGAGTTGGAGGTTGCTGTGAGCTGTGTGAGGCCACGGCACTCTACGGAGGGCCATAAAGTGAGACTGTCCCTACAAAAAAAAAAAAAAAAGAAAGAAAAGGCAGCCCCTCACAACAAGGAATGACTCAGCCCACCGTGTCAGGAGTGCCAAGGTTGAGAAACCTTGGCGTAGATAAGGTTTTGAAGTGATATGCAATATTTTTGTGGATAGTCTTACTTCATTTCAAGAAGCGACTCCAGTCACAGTGCTGTGAACCTGTGTCATTGACTGAAGCTCAGGTCCCTCTGGGAACACACAAACTCAGCCAGTTAGGCCATGACGTGTTGGCTTGGGTCCTGGTGAATAAACATGGTGGTATGTGACCCTTCATAAGGGGGGTCACACCCACTCATAGCCTCCTACAATTTAAGAGATCAAATTTTAAAAATAACACATGTGGGGTGGCAGAGCAGCAGGTGGAGGGATAGGATGAAGGAAGAGCGCGTAGGTGGGCTCCGCGTTTTGTTTCTAGTGCTGGGTAGTAATTCCTGAGTGTTTCTTATGTTATTTTGAAATAAATAAATAAATAAACAAACAAATGAACACAAAGACAGGCCGTGCCTGGATCAGTAAAAAGAAAGTGTTTTAGACCAAAGGTTCTGATTAATCCAATGTGCCTGAGGTTTAAAAACTTGAATCACCCAAGGCAAGTGAATAATAATAAATTAATAGCATTATAGTCAAGGCAAAAATATCCATGAGGGGGAGAGAACGTGACAAGTTATGCAAAAAGACAAGAGTAGGCACCTTGAGAAGAGTGCTACTTTCCTTGGGTATGACTTTTTCCCTGTGCATGCCATGTTGGGGAGAGGATCTAGAAAGTATGGAGAACAGGCTCTTCCCTCTCCAGCTTCCCAGAGGGGTTCCCCATCAGTTCTTTGACCACCCTACTTGGAGCAAAGCATCACCTCTTGCTCCATTCATGCTCCACGGCCCCTCTGCAACACATAGCCTTGTTCATTCATGTTTAGCTATTCAGCTAGACGGATGTGTGTGAACAAATTGATAGCATTTTCTTTGGTACCTTTCTGTGGCCCTATAGTTCCACCCTGTCCATAATTATGTCCCCTATGTTTGAGTTACTGAAGCTCCCTGGCCCCTCTCTATTTCTTGCAGAATCTCAACTAGTTCCAAAATGCCTGGATGTTACTCCTTGCTTCCAACTTTTGTTTCATTTCTACTCACATCAAAACTTACCTCTCCTCTGCTTCATTCTCTTAAGAAACTTTTCCAGGAAACCAGCTAATCACAAACACCAGAGATTGTTCCTTTGATGTAGATGGATTTTTTTACTATGATAACTTCCTCATATGGTATATGTGCATTTTAATAGAAGATATTTGGATAGCTAACACCTGAATCTAAATAAATAGCTCCAGAAGTTCTGTGGCTCACGGTGAGAATTAAAAATCACTGGATGTCAGAGTGAGCAGATGTCTTAGAGATCTAGTGCAACTCTCCCAATTGACAGACAAGGTGCCCATAAGTTATTTGCCCAAGGTCACACAGTAGCATATTAGGGTAGATAGCACAATCCAACTCGCATTCCTTTATTTAGTTAATCACTCAGTCAACAGATCCCTGTGGAGCACTTGTTATTGTATATATATCACAAATTGGGCCAGGGACTTAAACACAAACAGGTGAAGATTCCTGACACCAAGCAACCCCCAGTCTAGTGGATAAAGACACCCTAGTGTGGAAAGATAATTGCAATACAGTGGGGTCAGTGATTTAGCAGAAGTATCATCTGAAGCTTGGGCACATGGAGGAGAGAAAGAAATTCTGAGGCCACAGTGAAAGACTTTGCAGAGGAGTTTTCTGGCTGAGTCTGGGATTTGTCTCGACTTGTGGTCTTGATAATTCTCACCCAAGTGGGAAACAGGACATGAGTCAGTTTTAGGGACAGTGGGTCCCTAAAACCTATCATTGGCTGTAAACATTCTTCTCCACTAGCTTGTCTCCTTATCTTTTCACCATCATGCTGGGTACTGCTGACGCCCCCACCCTCAGGAAGCCTCGCTGCTGCAGCTGTTAGTATTCATGGTCTACCGTATACTGATGCTCCCTGCTCTCCTTTGTTAACAGGATGATGCGCCAAGCAATAAATCACAATTTCTATACTATGTTCATGATAATTCCGTTCCCCAATTTCTCCGCCTCCCCTGCATCTAGCAGTGGCTCTATGATCCATTTACGACCAAAATAAAAGTCTAAGGAAGACTGGGGCAGAAAAGACACAGTTGGCATGGTCCTTTTGACCTTCCTACTTGGAGACAGGTGAGATATCTGGAGCTAGGCAGCATCTTGTCACCATGAGGGGAAAACAGGAGATAAAAGACCACATGTCAAGGGAAAGAAGAGTACAGGATAGAGCCCGGCTATATAGGCAGTGCAAGGCAGCATCATGGAGTTTTTGCACAGGCCTGGAATTGCTTGTCATGTAAATAAAAATATCCTATTGTGGGGCGGCGCCTGTGGCTCAAGGAGTAGGGCGCTGGTCCCATATGCCAGAGGTGGCGGGTTCAAACCCAGCCCCGGCCAAAAACCACAAAAAAAAAAAAAAAAAAAAATCCTATTGTTTAGGCCACTGTTTGTTAGGCTTTTGTTATTGGAGCCAAATTCATTCCCTATGGAGACACCATCTGTATTAGTCAGAATCCTAACAGGAAACCAATGACACGATGTTAGGGAGATAAATGAAGGGATAATGCACTGTGGAAGGGACAGGGTTAAAGGGAGCCGAAATGGATAGTAAAGTACCGAGGGACTAGCAGTAGTGGGAAGTTGTTACCCCAGTTCTGGTGGGGTGAGAGTAGAGAGCTGTTCTTGGAGCTCATTGAGAACCTCGAGCAGTGAGAGAGCCTGACAAGAGCTGTGTCAGGGATGCAACTACCGACAAGCATGCACTACAGAAGAATAAATATCCAGTCTCTCTCTCCTTCCACCTTCTGATCTCTTCCCAGAGTCTCCTATTGACCAAACCAACTGGAAGGCAGGGGGCAAAAGAACTGACACAATCCGTGTAGGACACTGTTGGGAGAAGAGTGGAGAGTGAGTCAGATGGGGCAGGTAGGGAACACGGAGCACACCGTCCAACGTAGGTTTCCAGTTCACTTCCTTGCTGCGGATAATGCTGTTGATAACGAGTTTGCATGTGAGGTGCCAGTGGTATCCCTGGGACTAGAACCTTCTCCTGACCTTCTTCTTTCTGATAATGGGAAGTATGACAGTCACCAGGTATTCCTTATTTGATTTGGCCACCAGGAAGTTAATCGTGGAAGACGGTTTGCACATTTATAATAATTAGCCCTAATCCACATTTTCTGGGATAACTGTCACTCTATTTGTTTGTTATATGCTTCTTATTTATCTTTGTTTGAGTGATTCGATTGTTTATTTGTTCTTCATTATATCATCTCAAATTACTTTTAGAAACAAGTACAGTGTAAACAGTAAGTCTTTTTTTTCTTTCTTTCTTTTTTTTTTTTGAGACAGAGCCTCAAGCTTTCGTCCTGGGTAGAGTGCCATGGTATCACAGCTCACAGCAACCTCCAATTCCTGGGCTCAAGGGATTCTCCTGCTTCTGCCTCCCAAGTAGCTGGGACTACAGGTGTCTGCCACAATGCCCGGCTATTTTTTGGTTGCAGCCGTCATTATTGTTTGGTGGGCCCGGGCTGGATTTGAACACGTCAGCTCAGGTGTATGTGGCTGGTGCCTTAGCCGCTTGAGCCAAAGGTGCTGAGCCAACAGTAAATCTTAATGTACATATATCAGTTGGCATTAGGCTTGGCTGTAGGTAACAGATACATAGATAACCATGCCTTTGATAAGCTAGAGGCTAATTCTCTCTTCAGTGAATGTCTGCAGGTAGGCAGGCCTTGTCATAGGTAGGCCTTCTCAGGCACGGTGGCTTGGTTCTACAAAGGGCACAGGAGCACAGGCCTTGAGGGTGCCAGCTATAATTTGGCCTTCTTTTTTTTTTATTTTGAGACAGAGCCTCAAGCTATCGCCGCCCTGGGTAGAGTGCTGTGGGATCACAGCTCGCAGCAACCTCCAACTCCTGAGCTCAAGCGATTCTCTTGCCTCAGCCTCCCAAGTAGCTGGGACCACAGGTGCCCACCACAACGCCTGGCTATTTTTTGGTTGCAGCTGTCAATGTTGTTTGGTGGGCGTGGGCTGGTGGGCCATACGCCAGCTCAGGTGTATGTGGCTAACGCCTTTGTCACTTGAGCTACAGGTGCCAAGCCAATTTGGCCTTCTTATTAGTTATTTGCTAAGACTCTCACCAGGAACTAAATGGTGGGATCTTCAGCTAAGCAGAGTTACTAGCCCCAGGCCTCACCTACCACTAACCCTGTGACCTGGGCGTTGTCACACCTGCTTCAGTAAAAGCTCTCCGTGGGATCCAGGGACCCTCTGGATACTTGGACCCCAGGAATATTTCACACTTGGAATAAAGTCTGTCTCCCATCTTGGGTGCAATGTGTGATGATGGGGAAAGACAGGAAAGTTGAGGCCTCCATGAAAGGAGGAACACGTGGCTTCTTCAGAAGTGGCTTAGTCTGCTTTTGGCTGCTATAATAGAACTTCACAGACTGAGTAATTTATAAAGAAAATAAATTTAAGGTTGGGTTCGGTGGCTCACTCCTATAATCCTAACACTCTGGGAGGCTGAGGCGGGTGGATTGCTTGAGCTCACAGGTTTCAGACCAGCCTGAGCAAAAGCAAGACCCCCATCTCTACTAAAAATAGAAAAACTGAGGCAAGAAGATTGCTTGAGCCCAAGTTGGAGGTTGCTGTGAGCTATGACTCCATGGCACTTTACTCAGGGCGACAGTTTGAGACTGTTTCAAAAAAAAAAAAAAAAGAAAAGAAATTTATTTGGCTCATGGTTCTGGAGGCTGAGAAGTCCAAGAGCATGGCAATGGCATCTGAGAAGGGTTTTTGTACTTTGTCATCCCTTGGGAGAAAGTGGAAGCAGGTGTGTGAGACTCAGAGGATGGGGCCAAACTTATCCCTTACCAGGAAACTACTTCCACAATAACAACATTAATCCATTCATGAGAACAAAGCCCTCATGACCTAATAACCTCTTAAAAGTCCTACTTCTTCCTGTAGTCCCAGCTGCTAGGGAGGCTGAGGCAAGAGAATCGCGGAAGCCCAAGAGTTAGAGGCTGCTGTGAGCCGTGTGACACCACGGCACTCTACCCGAGGGCGGTGCAGTGAGACTCTGTCTCTACAAAAAAAAAACAAACAAACAAACAAAAAAAAAGTCCTACTTCTTAATATCATCATACTTGATGATATAAGAAGATATAATTGATGATATCATAATTGAGTTGCCATGGGACGGCAACTCTTGGGTATATAATTCCTCAGAATATGACCTCAGATGCCTTATAGGTGAATTGTGCTAAAGCCAACCCCCAGGTACAGGAAGGTTGGCTGAGCTGGCCATGGTAGCTCACACCTATAATCCTAGCACTCTGGGAGGCCGAGGTGGTGGATCACTTGAGCTCATGAATTTGAGGACAGCCTAAGCAAGAGTGAGACCCTGTCTACTAAAAATGAAAATCTGAGGCAAGAGGATTACTTCATCCCAAGAGTTTGAGGTTTCTGTGAGCTACGATGCCACCGCATTCTACCAAGGGTGACAAAGTGAGACTCTATCTCAAAAAACACAAAAACAAAACAAAACAAACAAACAAACAACAACAACAAAATGAAGGCAGCCTGCAACAAAATATGTAGTCAATGAATAGTGTTATTATAGTTTTAATTATAATTAATTATCTTACCTTGGGGTAGTGCCCTGGCCTTTCCAGATCCACATTCACGACTGTACAGCCTCTGCAATCTCCCCATCCCTACCCCATGGGAAAAATTCTAATATTAGGGCACAAATATCCTGTAAGTGTATGCCCTGTCCTAAACTCCATTCCTCCCCAGTGAAAGATTTTAAGCAAGCTTTAGAGCAAGGCTTGCTGGAGCTTGTGATGTAGTTACAGGCCATCTCCAGCCATCTCAACTCTTGAGCCAGTCCCAGAGTGCCTCCAGGCCCCTTTTCAACCCTTCTGGAGATGCCCTGAGGCCAGGCTGACTTCCCAGGGCTTCTGAAAAAAATGATCTCCCACCTGAGTCCTAGTCTTGCCTATGCTGGATCTTAGAGGTATATCCAGAATGATTCAGAGTAGAGTGGCAGAGAAGAGCCCCACAGCGCAGCGCTTGGATTCAGCAATTCCACTCCACGGCCCTTGCAGTCAAAGACTCAGATTTACACCAGGGTGACTGTGGAAACACTGCCCCAAATGAGATACTTTAAGTAATGAAAGGGGACACTTTTAATAATTATGCTTGGGGCTGGGCGCGGTGGCTCATGCCTGTAATCTCTGCACTCTGGGAGGCCAAGGTGGAAGGATCCCTTGAGTTCAGGAGTTCAAAATCAGCCCCAGGTAGAGTTAGACCATTAGATCCTTCCTTCCTTCCTTCCTTCCTTCCTTCCTTCCTTCCTTCCTTCCTTCCTTCCTTCCTTCCTTCCTTCCTTCCTTCCTTCCTTCCTTCCTTCCTCCCTCCCTCCCTCCCTCCCTCCCTCCCTCCCTCCCTCCCTCCCTCCCTCCCTCCCTCCTTCCTTCCTTCCTTCCTTCCTTCCTTCCTTCCTTCTTTTGCAGTTTTGGCCAGGGCCAGGCTTGAACCCGCCGGCATCCCACTCCTTGAGCCATAGGCACCGCCCAGACCCTGTCTTTCTAAAAATAGAAAAAATTAGCCAGGTACTATGGTGGGCATTTGTAGTCCTAGCTACTGGCGAGGCTAAGGCAAGAGGATGGCTGGAATCCAGGAGTTTGAAGTTGCTGTGAGCTAGGCTGACACCATGGCACTCTAGCCTGGGGCAACAGAGTGAGACTCTGTTTCAAAATAAAATTATGCTTGGATAAAAGTTGTATATTATATAATGGGACCATTCTTTTTTTTTTTTTTTTTGTAGAGACAGAGTCTCACTTTATGGCCCTGGGTAGAGTGCTATGGCCTCACACAGCTCACAGCAACCTCCAGCTCCTGGGCTTAAGAGATTCTCTTGCCTCAGCCTCCCGAGTAGCTGGGACTACAGGCGCCCGCCACAACGTCCGGCTATTTTTTGGTTGCAGGTTGGCCAGGGCCGGTTTTGAACCCGCCACCCTCGGTATATGGGGCCAGCGCCTTACCGACTGAGCCACAGGCGCCGCCCTATAATGGGACCATTCTAAGCAAACCCAGACACATGGTTTTCCTAACTTTGGAGTAATACCCATTGACCCGCACTCCTCTGGCCCTCCATTGCTCTGGGGGTAGAGGTCACACTCCAGGTAACTTCCACAATTCTCAGCAGCCAAGTTCCCTGGCTTTCCTTCTGCTTCTGCTTCTTGGGCACTGAATCATCAGGCACATAGCCCCGCCTACTAGCCTCTGAGGATGACTTGAAAGCTGATAAAGCAGCCTTCCTCACCCCCTACCTTCCACCCCAGGCAGGAGCCATCCCTCCCTTTTCTTTCCCCTTGCTGCTTTGCTGAGGGATTATAGGTAGGATCGTAGGAGGACTGGGGAGCCTTCTTCATCTGGGATCTCAGCTCCATGGTCAGGGGAGCACTGTGGGCTATTTCAAAGAGCATAGGGCTAGAGTTTAAGTTTGGGGTGCTTCTTTATCATAAAGAGAAGGTATTGGGTCACAAGAAGGGCCTTCCAGCCCTAACATCTCATGATTCTCTGATGATTCCTGCCCTGCATGGATACTAAGTGATGAGCCTGACTTATGCCTAAATCAGGGAAGGTGTTAGAGTTAAGATTGTATCAAAATCCATCAAATCCATTAAAGCAGACCTGATTCAAAAGAAGCAAGCAGGATTTCCTGTTTAGAAATGACAATAATTCAAGACTGACTCACAGTGAATCATTTTCTTGCTTGCTGCTTGGCCCTCTCTGCTTTCATTGCCCTCTCCAAGAAAGGTGCACTGCTGAACTCATCCTCAAGGCCCATTTCTCTGAGGCACCCCACAGCCAATCCTGGGCTTGCATGTAGAAAAGCACCCACACTGGCCAGGCCAACACTGCAATCTCTGTCCCTCCAGCAATTTACATCTGAATGGAAAGGAAAAGTAAGGATTTCAGTAGCATAAGCACTGGCTTCATCTATACTTCAAGTTTTTTTTTTTTCTTTTGAGACAGAGTCTTACTCTGTCACCCTCGGTAGAGTGCCATGGCATCATAGCTCACAGGGCTTAAGTGATCCTCTTGCCTCAGCCTCCAGAGTAGCCGAGACTGCAGGTGCCCACCACAAGGCCCAGCCTCCAATTCCTGAGCTCAGGCAACCCACCTGCCTCAGACTTCCAGAGCGCAGGGATTACAGGCATGAGCCACCAAACCCGGCCACTTCTTTGAGTTTTTGTGTCTTAGTCACCAAATCTGTTGAGTGGCTTGAGGCTAGACATCTACTTAAAATAATGTACTTTTTGATTGAAACCAACGCTAAACTTTCTTTGCTGTCCTTCCACTGGCCTGTAGTCACTTCTCACCTTTTATTTCATGTGTGTTGTCTGGATTTTAAGCAAAAGGAGATAGGGACCTTGTCTTTGGTCATTTAAATCCCCTATAGCCTTGCTAATCAAACGTAATTTGCATTGTAACAAGATCTCCAGGCAATTGGTTAGGGCTTGAGCAACACTATCCTGGAATTCAGCACAGCGCCTTATGAGAGTTTGACCAAACCAAGGAAGTGCAGATGGTTACAGTATATTTTGAAATTCAGTTTTGTTTTTTTTTAAATCCAACAAGTGAACAGATTTCATGAGGTTTTTGAATTTGTAAGTTGACATTTTCATCAAATTTTTAATTTTTGGTGATTATTTCTTCCAATAGAAAAACTATCAGTGTTATTTGTTTGCTCCTCTTTCTGAGACTCCAGTTACACAAACATTAGGTCACTTGGTATTCCAAGGTCCCTGATATTCTGTTCATCAATATTTTTTATCTATTTGTTTCAGTTTGAATTCTTTTGATTGACCTGTCTTCAAGTTCATTGATCCTTTCTCTCTGGTGTCCAATGTGCTATTAAGCTAACTCAAAGAATTTTAAGATATATTATTTATTTATTTATTTATTTTGTGAGACAGAGCCTCACTCTGCTGCCCTGGATAGAGTGCTGCAGTGTCATAGCTCACAGCAACCTCAAAGTCTTGGTCTTGGGCAATCCTCTGGCTTCAGCTGCCCCAGTAGCTGGGACTATAGGCATCACCTTGGTTAGTTTTTCTATTTTTTAGTAGAGACAGGGTCTTGCTCTTGCTCAGGCTGGTCTCCAACTCCTGAGCTCAAGCAATCACTGGCCTCGGCCTCCCAGAATGCTAGGATTACAGGCATGAGCCACCACGCCTGGCCCTAAAAATATAATTTTTAGTTCTAGAATTTCCACTGGGTTCTTTAGAGTTTACATTCTCTACTAAAATAACCCTTCTATTCAACCTTTACAACTATCTTTTCCTGTGAACTTTAACATGCAGTATTTATATTAATAATTGTTTTTAAGCTCTTGCCTGCTAACTCCACTAACTGGATCACCTCTGGATCTAATTCTACATTTTCTCCTGATAATGGATCACATGTTTTTTGTTTTTCAACCATCTGATGCTTTTTAAATATAGTATTCCAGAAATTTTGTATAAAAGAATAGCAGAGACTGAAATATACATTTCTATTTCCCAGAAAGTACAAACCTTTTATCTCTGTCTGGTTGTTAGATTGAGAAGCTGCTCAGATTCCTCTGAGAGTAGAGTTGAGACTGGACTGCAGCTTTAATTAAATTGTGTTCACCTATAATTAACCCAGTCTAAAGCTTCTACCTCTTTCTCATGCTGTCAGTTTTTGAATTGAGAGGGGGTAGAGTATAGGTTCAGATGATTTTTTTTTTCTTGTAGAGACAGAGTCTCACTTTATGGCCCTCGGTAGAGTGCCGTGGCCTCACACAGCTCACAGCAACCTCCAACTCCTGGGCTTAAGCGATTCTCTTGCCTCAGCCTCCCAAGTAGCTGGGACTACAGGCGCCCGCCACAACGCCCGGCTATTTTTTGGTTGCAGTTTGGCCGGGGCCGGGTTTGAACCCGCCACCCTTGGTATATGGGGCCGGTGCCTCACCAACTGAGCCACAGGTGCTGCCCAATAATAGCTAACTTTTATTGAGTGCTTACTGTGTGCCAGCATGCTACTATGTTCTTACATGCGTTACCCATTCAATCCTCACAACAACTCTCGGAGTTAAGTTCTCTCTCTTTTTTTTTTTTTTTGGTTTTTGGCCAGGGCTGGGTTTGAACCCACCACCTCTGGCATATGGGACTGGCGCCCTACTCCTTGAGCCACAGGGGCCACACGGAGTTAAGTTCTATTACTGTTGTCCACATTAGTTTAGTATTAGATGGCTAGAGCTGCCATAACAAAATACTAGACTGGGTGACATAAACAAAAATAAACACAAGTTTATTTTTTCACAGTTCTGGAGGCTGGAAGCCCAAGACCAAGGTGTCAGCAGCTTTGGTTTCCTCCTGAGTCATCTCCCCTTGGCTTGCAAAAGGCTGCCTACTCTCTGTGGCCTCCCATGGCATTTCCTCTGTGTGTGTCTCATAAGTGATTATGAGACAAGTAGAATCACTTATGAGACATTCTGCACTAGAGCAGTTTGTCCCATGGAAAGCCAACCATGTATGCAGGGGAATGGAGGGAAATAAAAGTCCATGACTTTGGCCACAGGAGGAAACTTCCCTTGATCTTATGGCTGAACATGACCCCAGAGAAGTTGGAGTAGCCTCCCAGAGGAGGCCACAGCCTCATTTTCCAAGGCTTTCCCCTAGGTACATCTGCATCTTAAGGGGGCCTTCTAAATACTCCAAAGAAGGGATTCCAGTTGTGGGATCTGTAGGATCCCATGCAGAGCGTGGGAGCCCTGAGGTTTGGGACACCTTCTCAAGCCATTCCAGCAGACAGTCCTGTAAAGAGAGATGGTAAAAATGCCATCTGGATGGCTCTGGCCTGATGCTCATATAGGATTCAGAGACTTTGCCCATAGTTGGGCTCTGCCATTCGGAAACCAAGAATTAAAAGGCTAAAGAGCTCCTTGAAAGGGGATTTGGGGTTCAAAATTTAGAGCAGTCCAGACTTCTCTCTAACCAGGCAAGGCTCAGGCCCAGCTATGGATGCTGCCACACACGTCCCCTCCCGCTTTGGGGCAGAGCTCTGAGTGACAGCTCATTCGACTCAGAGAGCCAGTGGAAATCCACGCTTTAGAACAATCTGTCTGGCTTTGTCTGGAAGCCAGACTGGTCAGCAGTGGCCAGAGAACAAAGGGCTCTGCAGACATGGGAAGAAAACAGCATGAAACTTTGATGGTGCACTTTTAAAGCAGGTGTAATGGATCAGGGCCAAGTTCCCTTACACTCCCAGGTCTGCCCCTCTTCCTGTCCTCCTAGAGGTTTCCTTTCAAGGCTCCATGCTGCTGGCCTGCTCCTGTCTGCCTTCCCGCTGCTGGGGGGACTCTCATGGAGAGGTGGGCACTGCTGAAGGTGTATGTACCTGACAGTCTCCTTCTTCTCCCAGGATAGAGCTCTCTACAGCCTGAATATCCTCTGGGACTCAGGCAGGGAGTCAATAAGCCAGATAAAAAGAAAGAAGCCAGGAGTTGGGAGGGCAGAGAGAGGCATTAGGTCTCTGAAGCTCTGGGCCTCTGGCCCTCAGGATAGCAGGTCCCAGAGCAGTAGCTGTTTCTGGGTTGTAGCAGCAACCAGGGCTGTGGCCCTGCCATATGCTTCCCACAGGCCAGCCCTTAATACTCAGGTTGATCGCAATCACTACTGGGCTCCCCAGTTAATCCATTGTTTATGTCTACATGTATGTAAATGTATGCAAAAAAGCACAACTGTGGCTACCCGGACAGGCCTGAAGTTATTTTTATTCAGATCCCGGGACTGGGAAGGTGGGCTTTCTTGTCTGAGAGCCAGGGGCATTGAAAGAATGAGACCAATTCCTTTGACAACAGCCCATTTCCCTCTACTTCCCTTTCTTCTTTATTTTAGAAATTTAGCCATAGATCCTGTGAGCCAATGGAGAAATGTGAACCCAAACCCAAAAATGAAACGCTGGAAGAAAGCCCCATTCCTTCATGGAAATGGGTATAGCCTGAGAAACATTTTTCCCCCCTGTAGAAACAGGAGTCACAAGATTGTCCTACTCAATTTTGCAATAATTTTGGAATGAAAATAAACTTTATGTTCTCCCATTTGAGTTTCTAAGTCATACACTAGGAATATAGAATGTAACTGAAAGTGGATTAAACCACAAGTTTGCTGCAGCCCTGGTGGGGGAATTATCAGAGAAATAGCATGTAAATCTTATTCTGTTTTTTATTTATTTATTTATTTATTTTTTGTAGAGACAGAGTTTCACTTTATCGCCCTCGGTACAGTGCCGTGGCCTCACACAGCTCACAGCAACCTCCAACTCCTGGACCTAGGCGATTCTCCTGCCTCAGCCTCCCGAGTAGCTGGGACTACAGGCGCCCACCACAACGCCCGGCTATGTTTTTATTTTATTTTATTTTATTTATTTATTTTGGTGTGTGTGTGGTTTTTGGCCGGGGCTGGGTTTGAACCCACCACCTCCGGCATATGGGACCAGCGCCCTATTCCTTGAGCCACAGGCGCCGCCCTATTTATTTATTTTTTAAACACATTTTTTTTTTGCAGTTTTTGGCCAGGGTCGGGCTTGAACCTGCCACCTCTGACATATGGGGCCAGCGCCCTACCCCTTTGAGCCACAGGCGCCGCCCTCTTATCCTGTTTTTTTTTTTTTTCTAGAGACCGAGTCTCACTGTACCGCCCTCGGTAGAGTGCCGTGGCGTCACACAGCTTACAGCAACCTCTAATTCTTGGGCTTACGCGATTCTCTTGCCTCAGCCTCCTGAGCAGCTGGGACTACAGGCGTGCGCCACAACGCCCGGCTATTTTTCTGTTGCAGTTTGGCCGGGGCTGGGTTTGAACCCGCCACCCTCGGCATATGGGGCCGGCGCCCTACTCACTGAGCCACAGGCGCCGCCCTCTTATCCTGTTTTTAATTAGCAATAGTTCTGACAGACTCTGAGTGGCAGGTTCACTGGTGGTTGGGGGTAGTGGTTACAGAGGAGACTTAGGCAGCTGACTGATCACACCCCTGCTGCTCCTTCCCTTTTCTGGCAAAAGGAAGGGAAACTAACATTTCCTAAGCATTTAGGTGGTTGGCACCAGGCTAAGGATTTGTATACATTTGTAATCTCGTTTAATCCCTATTTTTAATAAACAGATGAAGAAATTGGGACTCAAAGAAGTTTAAGGGGCGGTGCCTGTGGCTCAGTGAGTAGGGCGCCGGCCCCATATACCAAGGGTGGTGGGTTCAAACCCAGCCCCGGCCAAACTGCAACAAAAAATAGCCGGGCGTTGTGGCGGGCGCCTGTAGTCCCAGCTGCTTGGGAGGCTGAGGCAAGAGAATCGCTTAAGCCCAGGAGTTGGAGGTTGCTGTGAGCTGTGTGATGCCACGGCACTCTACCGAGGGCCATAAAGTGAGACTGTCTCTACAAAAAAAAAAAAAAAAAAGAATTTGCATTTCTAACAGGTTCCAAGTGATGCTGCTGCTGCTGGACCAGTGATCACACTTTGAAAACCATTGTTCTAGAGAGAATCTTAAGGAGAAGGCCATTGTTCATAATAATAATTACTGTGCTACCATTTATTGAGCCATTGTTCATAATTATATATATATATATATTTTTTTGAGACAGAGCCTCAAGCTGTTGCCCAGGGTAGAGTCTGTGGCATCACAGCTCACAGCATCCTCCACCTCCTGGGCTTAAGCGATTCTCCTGTCTTCGCCTCCCAAGTAGCTGGGACTACAGGTGCCCGCCACAATGCCTGGCTATTTTTTGGTTGCAACCATTGTTGCTATTTGGCAGGCCCGGGCTGGATTTGAACCCGCCAGCTCAGGTGTATGTGGCTGGCACCTTAGCCGCTTGAGCCACAGGTGCCGAGCCTGTTCATAATAATATTAATGGCCATGGTTCATACCATATTAATAGTACTCTGCTACCATTTATTGAGTGCTTACTATATGTTAGGCACTTAGTGTCAAGAATTTAACATATGTAGTCTCATTTATTTCTATAGTAATTATATTCTGTATATAGTCATCCCTCAATATCCATGAGCAGTTGGTTTTAGGACCTCCCTCAG
Source organism: Nycticebus coucang (assembly GCF_027406575.1). Taxonomy (NCBI): domain Eukaryota; kingdom Metazoa; phylum Chordata; class Mammalia; order Primates; family Lorisidae; genus Nycticebus; species Nycticebus coucang. The sequence continues at coordinate 42,041,869 of NC_069785.1, read as the reverse complement.
ATACCAAAATACCAGTACTCAAGTTAATTAGCAATCCCTCTGAAAGTTGCTGAGTGGCAGGTTCACTGCTTACCTAAAATGGTGTAGTATTTGCATATAACCTATACACATCTTCCCGTATATTTTACATCATATCTAGATTACTTACAATACCTAATACAACGTAAATGCTATGTAAATAGTTGTTATACTGTATTATTTAGGGAATTATGAAACAAAAATGTTTGTACATGTTCAGTGTATATATAATTTCTTTTCTCCTGAATATATTTGAACCAAGGTTGGTTGAATCTACAGATACAGAAAGCTGACTGTAACATGATTTTTTTTTTTTTTTTTTTTTTTGGTTTTTGGCCGGGGCTGGGTTTGAACCCGCCACCTCCGGCATATGGGACCGGCGCCCTACCCCTTGAGCCACAGGCGCTGCCCTGTAACATGATTTTTGAGGAACTTGTAAGCTGTTTTTTTTTTTTTTGGCCAGGGCTGGGTTTGAACTAGCCACCTCCGGCATATGGGATCGGCGCCCTACTCCTTGAGCCACAGGTGCTGCCCTGTAAGCTGTTTTTAACATACTATAGTTATTTTGATTTTTGTTTTCTTTTTAGACAAGGTCTCACTCTGTCGTCTTGACTGGAGTGCAAGAGCGTCACCATAGTTCAGGGCAACCACAGACTCCTGGGCTCAAAGAATCCTCCTGCCTTAGCCTCCTGAGTAGCTGGGACTACAGGTGTGTAACACCACATTCAGCTATTTTTTTTACTTTTTGTAGATATGAGGGCTTGCTCTTACTCAGGCTGGCCTCAAACAATCCTCCCATCTTGGCCTGCCAAAGCGCTAGGATTACAGGTGCCAGCCTCTGTGCCCAGCGCTACAGTTACTCTATATGTGCTAGGCTTGATCCCACAACTAGAACACACACCTTTTGAAAACAGGGCCAGTTGGGCGGCGCCTGTGGCTCAAGGAGTAGGGCGCCGGTCCCATATGCCGGAGGTGGTGGGTTCAAACCCAGCCCCGGCCAAAAACCACAAAAAAAAAAAAAAAAGAAAACAGGGCCAGTAAAAACAGGTTGTCTCACTCTTCTTCCGACTTTCTTTCTCATATCTTATAGTTGTTATGCAGTGCTGAAAACATGTGGAATATCCACCATTTGTTGAGCATTTATTATGTACAAACACACAACTAGGTGCTTTGTGTAGTGTATTACTATTTCTATTCTCCACCAACCACACGAGGATGCTGTAATTATCTCCATCTGACCGGTGATGTAACTAAATTCAGAGAGGTTAATTTTAAAGGTGATTTTTCTCTAATCACCTGGAGATGCCAACTGGGATTTGAATCCCCATTTGTCTGACTCCAAAGTCTTGTTCTTATCCTGTTATACTGGTTTCTTAACTGAGTCACAGAATAATCTCACAGTGCCATCTGTGGCTGCCTCATTAAACCCCCAAAGAGTCCTGTCTCCTTCCTCAGTGGCCCCTGGGGATGATGGAAGGGGAAGAGGGATGGCACAGGTTAGTGGAAGGCAGGCAGGGGATGTGTTGTACCGGTGGCTTCCCTCAAACTCCTAACATGGTTTGGGAAACATAGTATGTGCTCTATAAACACTTAATATAAAGGAAATAGTTGCTTTTCAGAGAGGAAGTAATAATTATTTTAGTTAAACCTATGAGGAATGTATGGAAAGAGGAAGGGATCTCAGTGCCAAGGAACAAAAAGAGATCAAATGAAACATGTCCCCAAAACATACTATTAAATTATTTTTTAACAATTCCATTTCAGAACAGGTACAGTGGCTCACACTTATAATCGTAGCACTTTGGGTGGCTGAGGCAGGAGGAGTGCCTGAGGCCAGGAGTTTGAGACCAGCCTGGGCAACAGAGCTGAGCATGGTGGTGCATCCCTGTAGTCCTAGCTACTCTGGAGGACGAGACAGGAGGATTGCTTGAGCCTGGGCAACAGAGAAAGACACTATGTAAAACAAAAAAAAAAAAAAAAATTGTACTTCAAAGGCAGTGACAGAAATTTTGTTGTACACATAAGTACTAAAGAAATGGAACACAGAAGCTGTCTACCTACAGGGAATGTTTGAGCAATACATATTTAAGCAAAAACTTCCTTCCTCCAGACAAGGAATCTCCAGAAATGCTTTCTGAGGAACTGAACTCTGGACTCAAAGGAACATCAAGATTCTTTTTTCCTCCTCGCTTCTGAGAACTTACCCCCAAACCATAGTAAAGGTTATGGTCTTGCAGCTGATATAAGCTGGAGAAGTATTTTCTCCCTAAGTCAGTAAGAATTTATGCCAGCATCTTGTACAGGGTTCAGTTTCATATATTTTACACCTTCTTTGTGAGAGGGGTCAAGATTGAAAAAAAAACTATTAAACACTGAAGTATCTGGGAATTTTTGATACTTTTCTGCAGTTGTAAAATCCAGGATTGATCCTATTACTTAGCTTGTCACAAGTTACCACAGTCTCAGTTGATGTTTAGGAGTCCATGAAACCTGAAATAGGTCCCATACCTGGTCTGATTTTAGGGAAGAATTTGGAGTCCCTAAGGCCATTTCTCAGAGCTTTATTACATCTTGTACAAGCTTAGCGACCTGGAAGCCTTAGGAGTAAGCCTGAAGTGGCCCTATCATTATCCATTTCACATCGCAGTTGGAAATTTCTTTTTTTTTTTTTTTGTAGAGACAGAGTCTCACTGTACCGCCCTCGGGTAGAGTGCCGTGGCGTCACACGGCTGACAGCAACCTCTAACTCTTGGGCTTACAGCGATTCTCTTGCCTCAGCCTCCCAAGCAGCTGGGACTACAGGCGCCCGCCACAACGCCCGGCTATTTTTTTTGTTGTTGTTGTTGCAGTTTGGCCGGGGCTGGGTTTGAACCCTCCACCTTTCCCTCCATGGAAATTTCTTTAAACAAAGTAAACCAAGATTGGTAATTTACGGCTGGAATACTCCTAAAGAACGGCTTGACATTTATTCAAATCATTGATTTGGGTGCCCTATCCCCTGCCAAGAAGTGCGTCAGGTTAGATACAAAGAGGAACCTGAGGGCTGGGAGAAACCTGTACAGTAGTTACTAGTTTAGTGTAGATTTTTCTCTGGGTGGAGAGACAGTGGTAACCCCACTGCTAGAGCTATTTAAAATGTCACTTGAACTTGAGTGAACCATTAAAGGAAGCAGCCTCTCTACCTAGGATGTCTTCCTAAAATGTAAATATCTTATGAGTTGATAAAGGGCTGGCTGCTGTTGCTGTGCCCCAAGGTAAGGCCAGAGAGAGGTGGTGAGTGCAGGAGGAAACCAGGGTAGGAGGAGAGATTAACAGATAAAGAAAGAGCTACTGCATGTGGGAGAGACAGAGGGAAGTTGGCAGAGAGGGAAAGAAAATCCAGGATGTGCAGAAGAGGAACTAGAGGGGCAAAGCTCTAGCCTTAGTTCCAAAAGATTCCATAGCAAAGCCCGGTGCCACATGTCTGCCAGCCTAAAGGGCTCAGCCACCAAAGACATTCTGCATGTGTTGGCAGGCTCTTGAGGGCTGCCCTCTGGATAGCTGGACACGAGCCAGGCATGTGGGGCAGTCATTCTTGAAAGGCAGGTGTGAGGTGATGGTGCTGCGGGGCACTCCCTTCTCTTGCTTGTCTCCTGCATCCAGGAGGACTTTTCTCTGAGCCCACAGGATCTCTGAATGGTCCTTAGGTGGGGAGACCCCTTTACCCAGATCCCCCTCCACCCATCTGACAGAGTTCAGAAAAGAGGCCTGTCCAGTCATGCACATCAGCTTCAGCCCACAGGCCAGGGCAGGGCTGGAAGATGGGGCAGTGTGCTGAATGCAGGCAAGGAGAGAAGTAGGAACTGAAAATGTGCCCTAGAGCCTATGCTAGGCGGCTGGACCGCTTCCTGCGGGTGATGCAATAGCTTCTGCTGCAGGTGGTGCTGGTGGTGGGAGTGTTTGCAACTAAGAGAGGCTGGAATTCACCTCACTAGGCTGCCTCAGTCTTGGCCTTCCTGTTCTGGGGGCAGTGAGGACAGTGTGTTATTGATGGGGGAAGGGGAGGAGTGTGAATCCTGTCTGTGGGGAGGGACTGGGTGTGCCTAAAAGCCGTAGGTGTAGGGGAGGTAAGCACTGGGTTGTCAGGCAGATGTGGCTTCAAATCACGCTTCTGTTGCTATTTGCCTGTCCTTGGAAGATGTGATCTTAGTCTACTAAAGTGTAAAATGGGGGCACATAGTAGGTGCTCAACAGGTGGGAGTGATTTTGATTATAGCCCTGGCAGGGATCTGGGCAGAATTGGGATCAGAGGCTGGTGTTAGCCCCTGCTTTGCCAGACTGTTTACCTAATAGCCGGATATGGTGGCTCATGCCTATAATCCCAGCACTCTGGGAGGCCAAGGTGGGTAGATTGCTTAAGCTCAGGAGTTCTAAATCAGCCTGAGCAAGAGGGAGACCCCATCTCTACTAAAAATAGAAAAACTAGCTGGGCCTTTTGGGTGGGTACTGTCTTCCCAGATACTAGGGAGGGGAGGCTGAGGCTAGATCTTTTGAGTCCAAGACTTTGAGGTTGCTGTGAGCTGTGACTCCATGGCACTCTACCCAGTAGATGACAGAGACTCTGTTTAAAGCCCCTACCCCCCCAAAAAAGAACAAAAACCTCAAACAGACTATTTACCCAAGTTATTCCACCTCTGAATTCATAGAGGCAAAGACATAAATATGAGTGTCAGACGGCCACTTGTTCGTGGCAGAGCAAGAGCTGAACCCTGATTGCCTGATGTCTAGTCTAGAGTTCTTTCTACTTTACCTGCTGACAGGTAGACTTTGGGAACAGGGAGGAAGTAGGTCATCAGATGTTTCCAGATGCCTCTGTGCAAAGAAGGGCAAAACCATCTGGGAGGAGGCTTAGCCATCCCAAGAATGCTGTTTTTCCTTAGCTTGTCCAGTTTCCACTCTTCCTGCCATATCTTCCTCCTGTCCCCAGTGTCCCTTCGAGCTTGTTGTGTAGGTATGTACATGTACATAAAAAGTTCACATTTGGGAAGAAAGAGTTGCTGATAAGCTAAAGGATCACCCTAGGAATGAATGGCATGAACTCCACCACACAGTAAACATTTGAAAAACTCACATCTGGGTGATGGAGCCCCTTCTAGAGAGATCCGGATAGTGGGGGCTGAATTGTCAGCTGGGAAATAGGTGATCTAACTCATCTTCTCAGTCAAGAGCCTCTTAAGCACTAAGTTCACAACCTAGGAGACCTTAAGCCAGCAAGAGACTAGTCACAGGATCTTCTGGGTGGCAGTTTCCTTGATAGCAACTTTGGCTTCAGCTGGAAATCTCTGAGATTTTTCTGTCAATCCCGAAGAGAAGTATGTACTGAAATAGTGATACATGTTAGCCTAGGAAAGAGGCAAGGCTGCCATCCTAAGGGAGGTAGAGTGCAAGAAAGTATATTTTGATTGGATTTCTTCCTTCGTTGGAAGGATAAAGCCAACTCCTTTTCCATGGGCTGGGCACTGAGTGGGGGGCAAGTGCCAAGGACACTGCCCTAAGGGCTTGGCTCATGGTTTCCCTGTACCTTTCTTTCTATAGACCTATAAGTACCATCATGTGCCAAACCTGGAGGAGAGTGGTCTGGGGGTACCAATGAGTAGATGATATTACCCTTGCTTTCTAGGGGGATTCTCTCTGCTGGTGAGAAGAACTAAAGTCAAACCAGGCATCCCAAATGGCAAACAAAGTTGACTGGACATTTGCTGGAAATCCCCCTCTGCAGCTTTCTTCCCACTTCCTAACATAGAATTCTTCAGACTTTGTAAATGTGAATATGTACCTTTATTCAGCAAACACTTACTGGGTAGTCTTCCAAACAAAACTGAACATATGCTGAATGCCATATTTCATGCCTTATTGTTTAGGTTCTCCTGGGCATTAGTGATGGTAGCCTTAGTCTTTATTTATTTATTTATTTTGCTTGAGACAGAGTCTCACTATATCACCCTAGGTAGAGTGCCATGGCTTCACTGCTCACAGTAACCTCAAACTCTTGGGCTTAAGTGATTCTCTTGTCTCAGCCTTCCATGTAGCTGGGACTACAGGCACCCGCTACAACGCCCCGCTATTTTTTTGTTGTAGTTGTCATTGTTGTTCTAGCAGGCCCAGGCTGGGTTCGAATCTGCCAGCCCCACCCCCACCCCACCCCCCATGTATGTGGCCAGTGTCCTAACCACTGAGCCACTGAGCTACCTTAGTCTTTAGTCTGCACTCCCTTCAGGTATCTGAATTTCCAGATGCTGACTCTTTAGTATAGTACCTTTTTCTATTTGGTTTGTTTGTTTGTGACAAGTCTCACTTTGTCACCCTGGGTACAGTGCTGTGGCATTATCATACCTCATAGCAACCTCAAACTCTTGGGCTCGAATGATCCTCTTGCCTTAGCCTCCCTAGTAGCTGGTACTATAGGTGCCCACCAGCCACAATGCCTGGTTAGTTCTTTCTATTTTTAGTAGAGATGGGGTCTCACCCTTGCTCAGGCAGGTCCCAAACTCAGCTCAAGCAATCCATTCACCTGGGCCTCCTAGAGTACTAGGATTATAGGCATGAGCCACTATACCCGGGCTACCTTTTCTAGTTGAATCTCATTGAATCAGTGATTGGCAAGTAGTGAGCTCATTGACTGCGAAATCTAGTCTCCTGCTTGTCCAATCAGCAGAAGCCAATCTGTTTGTCTGCTCAGGTATATTTTGTCTCTCTCTGTTTGCTGCCCGCCCCCCATCCCAAACACTGTACAACTCAGAATAGAGGAATTATCCTTTGCAGACAGTTGGAATGATACACAGAGATAAATTCCCTCTATTAGGGCAAGTCCAGCAAGGGAAGGACACCCAAATCTTCCCGGCCCATGGTCTTTCTTACATAGATGAGCCTTTTGGAGGGAGTAAAGAGGTAAGGGAGTCAGGGACCAGGGACTCCCCCAACAAGACCCCCTCCTTAACCATAAATCAGTTTCTAATCTAAGCCCTTCCTGGGGGTTGAGTTACAAACCTTAGTAACCCCAGGGCAATCTGCCTGGTAATTCCTATTATTCAGCTGTCAGCTGGTTTTTTAAAAACCACCCTTCCCCCCGATCCAGTTACTGGAGTTTTAGAGCCCATTCCTTGTCTCAGAGAGAAATCCTATAGCCAGGTGAACAATGGAGAGGGCTCATGCCCCCTTTCTACAGGGAGCTGGGTTTTCTCTCCAGTTGAGAGCGGCCTCCCCTTAACTCTTTGCATCCCTCTCAGACTGTCAGGGAAGGTCCACCTCCCTGTCAGCCTCCATGCTGATCCCTTCAGAGAAACTTTTCCTGCTTTCTCTGGGGACCCTCCTTCCAGAGCCACATCAGTCAGCAAAGGAGAAAACAAATTGGGAAGAGAGGCAGGAAGAGAAAGACAGAGAGCTTGCTGGGGCTGCAGTGTGCCTTTGCTGTGAGCCCAGACAAAAGCCCAGGGCTCATCCGTTCTCAGAATTCTACTATTGGTCAGAGGGCTCAGAGCCCAAACCTGTAGCCCAGCGGGTCCTGACTCTGCTGCAGAGTCCATGCTGTGCTGGGATAGGAGAAAGGACATAGAGGGAGGGGCCTGATTTGACAGTGATGAGAGGTGAGGGTGAGGCTCCTGACCTCCCTGACCCCTTTATCCCTGATGTCCTTCTCTGGTCCCTCCAGCTCAGAAGGCTGGGCCCCTTGCTGCTTGACCTTAGAGGCTGAGAGCACAGGAGGCCAGGCCACAGGTGTCCGTCAGAACCAGCCTGAGGGAGCAGGCTGGGAAAGCCTGAGAGACAGGGCTCAAAGGAATTATCACTTGTGGGTGTGACCATCCCCCAATCTTACAATCAGCCCAGACCCACTAAGATACACCCTGCTGTTTCCCAGCCCCATTTCTCTACAATGGGGATGGAGGGAAATGAGCTACAGACCCCTTCAAGACACTGTTGTTAAGCTAAGGAACCACCCTACTCACAACATTCATGTGTATCCACAAACACAGTTTAGTCAGCTTCAGTGGTCCATAGACCTTAAAGCTCACGACCCCGAAGAACTGGTGATCCTAGGTAAAATCCCTGCTCTCCCAGATTCCTTGCCTTGTGGTCCCAAATTCACCATGCAGGGCTATGATAAAGGAGAGCTTTAGCATCCCAAGTGGGTCAGAGAACTAGGATGGCCCCCACCCCTCAGGGCCTTGCTGTCCCAGAGGGCAGATTCAGAGCTGCTTTGTCCTTTAGGCTCCAGTCTTTACCCTACGGACTGCCCATAGCACCACTGGCTACTCTGAGACACTGGCCCAGAAAGAAAGCCAATGACAAGAAAAGGATGAAATTAAATCGAGGAAGGAGGTCTGTGCATGGGAACCCTGGAGGGCTCCCAATGCCCTTCACAGAGGTTGGGCTTGGTTCCCTCATCTTCCCACATGTGGCACGAGTGTAAGGTCACCCTGACCAGCTCTGACACTCCTTCTTGGGCAAGCCTCCCAGTAAAATAATATACCTCCTTTTGGCTCCAGCACCTCTTGCTGGACATCTGTCAACTCCTGGGGGAAGTAGGCTGCTGGCCAACCTTGACTCTCTGCTCTTTCCCTTTTTCCTCTTCTTGGTCCTGTGGTGACAGTATTTCCCTACTCTAGCAATTACGGCCTTGACATGCCTGATTCACCCTTTTTCAGGTACATGCTGAGGGAGCTAGGAAAAGAATGGATAGGAAAAAGGTACAAGGAGACTCCAGGCTCTACTGAGTTGAGGGACCCAGCTCCACCTAATTTTTTCTGAGTTTACAACCCAGGAAAGCAGCTTGGTGGGTGACTGCACCTGGTGGCTCAGGCCTCCATCTTCACTCACTTAGGTTGTTGCAGGGACTGGCGTCCTCTCGGACTTCTGAATTCATTTATCTTTCCTAAAGTTCAGGCTTGGTCAAGTCACTCATCTTCAATAAAATCTTTGCTGCCTCCTCTTTATAAAATACAGATTCCAAAAAAAAAAATTAAAAAAAAAATACAGATTCCTCAGGCCAGCATTGCAGGGACACTTCTGTAAACTGACCTGGACCTCCCTGCTCATGCTCTCCGTTCTAAATCCATTGTGAACCCAGTGATCCAGTCATCAACCTGACCCTCCTCCCTGGGCAAGTAGTACTTTATTCTGCTGCCCCTAGGCCTGGGCTATTCCAATTTTCCTTACTGAAAAATTTTCCCTCATCTCAAAAGCCATCTCCCTGAAATCTTCTCCAAACTTTGCATTTTGAATTTTTCTGCATCCCTCAGCATTTATTGCCCCTGACACCGCATTATTTCCAGGCCTACCTCTCCTAGTAGATTGTAAGCTCCCTGAGGGCAGGCACCAGGTATCTTTGGCACTTAGCCCAGTACCGCCTGCATGGTAAGTGTCCAATAAATGTTTGTCAGGTAGCCTGTAGACTCCCTTGGGCGATGTGCAGGATGAGTTGCTCTCTCGGCAGCACCAGCACGGTTTCTAGATGCTGCCATAAACGGAGGTGTGTCAACTGCCCAAGCATCCCTTTGCATTCTTAAGTTCTCCTCTCCTCAGCCAGACACTTATTTTGTCAATGTCCACATCCAGTCAAGAAGCGGGCATGAGGGCCCCTTTGGATAAATTGACTCTCAATAACAGTCACTCAATAAATTTGTCACTCAGTAACAGTGCCAGCAAAAGTGTCCTCACGCTTTCTACAGCTTTGGGGCTGGAGTTTTCTTCTGACCCGCCTGACAGGCGGGAGGAGCTTGTCACCAGGCTGGGGTCCCCAGGACCCGCACCTTGCGCCACCGGACGCTCTGGCGATATCTAAAAGCTTCCTGCCTCCTCTTCCCCTTCCTTTCCGAACATGCAGCAATTACTCAGCCCATTCCCGACGAAAAGAAGACAAAAGTCACTCTGGCGCCCCCTCTCCCTCACCTAATTGAGAGGACTCAGACTCGGGGACTCTCTTGAGCTTCCAGAACCTGCTTTAGGAACAGAATCCGCTTGGGCAACGGCATTCCAATAGCGTTTCTGGAGGGAGTCAGAATTTTGCTCGGCCCCTTGCAATGTTTCCAAGGGAAGTTTAGCACATTCGTGACCGTCCCTGGCAGCCGCCCAGCCCGGGACTTGGGGCTCCATTCGCCATTGGCCAGTCATTGGCGTGACGCGCCGGGAGGCGGGGCCTCATCAGCTGTTTGCGGGATGCCCGGAGCAGGCGTATTTTGGAAACAATACCACCCCGTGCGGAGTGGCCTCCTCCCGCTCCCGCCCGCGCCCGCTGCCGCCGCCGCCCCTACCCGCGCCGCCCGGCTCCCGCCACGGCCCGGTGAGCGCTCGGGAGGCGGCAGGGGGCCGGGCGGAGTTGGATCGTACCTACTCGGGGAAGTGGGGAGTGGAGTCGCTTTGCGCGTGGGGGCCCGGGAAGGGTTTGGGCTGCAGACGTCTGGGGTGACCATGAAGAACTGGGGTGCTGGGGCGAGGGAACGGGGTGCAGAGTCCACACCTGGGTGCGCTGCTCCAGAGGGAACTTGAATGTAGCATTTGGGACTCGAACGGAGTTGGGTCCAGGTGGGCAGGGAAACCTGGGGTGCACTACTGAGCTGACCTGGGCGCCCCAGAGCCGGCTGGTCTCTGGGTCTGACTTTGGGATAGATCAGGGAGTTGTGGGCATCCCGTCTCCCTGAGAATTCTGAAGGCTCCTCTCCTTAACAGCTGGGCTTTTTCCCTCCATCCCAATCGAGTCTGGGCGCCAAGCCCCAGAGTGCTCATCACGCTGGACCCTGGCGCGGAGCCCTGGCATCACCACTCGGAGGCTGAGACTCTCTCCTGGAGTCACCCAGGTCTGGTGTGTGTGTGTGTGTGTGTGTGTGTGTGTTCGTGTTCCCAGGTTTTAGCCACTGTTGAAGCTCCGGGTGTCTGGCTACTGCCTTCTGAAAGGAAGAAGAGTCTAAATTCAGCATCCCTCTTCCAGCCCTTAAGGGTTGAGATGGCTCCAGAAAGTTATAGTTCCCCTTGCTAGGAATAAAGAATTCCCTGGCAGTGTTCTCAAGAAGTGCCTCTCTCCTACCAGTCTGGGCATCACTGCTTCAGCTCTGGAGAAGACGGCCAGAGGATCTCTTCACCCTTTCCCAACTGACACTTGACCTTGCTCTGCACCCCTCCAGAGTCTCCCACCAACAGGAGAGCCACCTGCAATTCCTGTCGAGAGTGGGAGGGATCCCCGGGGCTTGCAGAACCACACCCTCTCGCTGCACCTCCCCCACTGTCCAGTCCAGGCAAGGGTTGAACTTTGGGGCTTTGCTGGGAGGGGGAGGGGAGGTGATAGGCTTCAAAGGAAAAACCAAGACAATGACTCCTGCTTGTGATTGGCTTTGGAGGGCCACTTCTTAGGTTGGGATTGCCAGCCCTGCAGAGAGAAGGTTGGAAGGCAGGAGGGGAGCCCCTGCCAGGTGACTGGCAGGACAGCACTTGGTCTTTTCATCAGGAAACTTTGTTTTCTTCTTGCTGATAAGCTGGAGTATCCCCCACCCCGCCCCTTTGGAAATACTATCCAAAAAACACCATGTGTCTGCTTTACCATCCTAGCAGGCATCTCTTCACTCTCCAGGGAAGAGGGCAGAGAGGGCATAGATAGCTTGGGGACTGGATGGGTTGGTCAGAAGATAAAAGCAGACACCTTACAGAGAGTTTGCATTTGGGAAAGACAGGATTTCTGAATTTCCCTGAGACCCTGAGATTCCTTTAAGTATTTCACCAACCGGCAGACCATTTGGCTTATTCTTTGAAGGCAGGAGACTATGGGACAGAACTCCTGGAGCTATCTAATTGAGTCTGACAAAGTTGTCTCTCTGTATCCTTAATCATTCAAGTGGTTGCTGCTTCCTGCTGCCCCTAGAGCCCTAAGGGGTGCCTGGCCTCTGTGTGTGTGTATGTGTGTGTGTGTGTGTAGGAGGCTGGGTCAGAAGCTCAAGATGCTTAGACTTCCAAGAACCATCAGGTGGAGCAAGAGGAACTTCTTTGTCACCAAGAAACTGATATCAACAACCTGAATAGTATAGGCAGTGAGTGAGGTCACACAGAGAAGACTGACTTTTACTTCCTTCTGTGAGACAGGTTCCTCCAATCTCGGGTTCAGGGCTGGCAGGAATGGTAGACTGTGGGGATGAAGATTTGGAGTTTTAGTGACTAGTGAGTAGACTGAGCCCGGGAGGCTGTATCTACCCACTTGCAGTTGGCAGACAGCTCTGATCTGCTGGAGAAAAGCTGAGAGGGCAGCTGCAATGGCTAACTTGGGTCTTTATCCCCTCTCCAGGACACACTCTTACCACGCTGCAGAGCCTGTTTGTTGTGTTGTGCAAGCAGTGGGTGGAGACTAGAGTAAATGGGCAATAGGGCGGGGCTTAGCAGGTTTGGAGGGAACCTGGCTGCCCTGGGATTGCTGGCTTTTGTTTTTGTTACTGAGTCTGGAGCTCTGCTCAGACTGAGATGAGAGCTTGGAGGTTACGCCTTAGGGTGGTGATTGGGTGTGTGTGTTGTGAGCACTGTGTGTACAGCCAGCCACAGCCCCCTCTGCCCTCCCAAAGCCACTTACAGAGGCTAGTCTTGGTTATACTTTCCCAGGTACCCTGCATGCTTACAGCAGCTGCTTCTACCCCTGCTGTTGCTCACAAGCCTCAGAGTCAAAAACTTCATGACCAGCCTAGGTCAGAAGGAGGAGGAGAGGTGAAGGGGGGTTCTGAGCAGGCCCAAAGAAGAGGTATAAAGAGTCCCTGAATGTTGAGGCAGTCCACATTTGGGGAATGGGTGTAAAATTCAGCACACCCTTGGGAGTGCTTTATTACCAGGGTTGTATGCCATCAATATGGGTCCCGCTCCTTCAAATTAGAAGGTGAGAAAGAAAGGGAGGGAAGTCCTTCCAGGTATGGTCTGGTTGTGGGGCAGTATCCCAGATGCCTGCACTGCTCCCTAACAGGGGAGATGGAGCCATCGCAGTGTGTGGAGGAACTGGAGGATGACGTGTTCCAACCAGAGGATGGGGAACTGGGGACTGGGAATGTGCTCTCTGCTGACCTGTTTGCCCAGAGCCAGCTGGACTGTCCCCTTAGCCGGCTTCAGCTCTTTCCTCTCACCCACTGCTGTGGCCCTGGGCTTCGACCAACCAGCCAGGAAGACAAAGCCACCCAGACCCTCAGCCCAGCCTCCCCAAGCCAGGGTGTCATGCTGCCTTGTGGGGTGACTGAAGAACCCCAGAGACTCTTTTATGGTGAGTGCTTTTAGCCTCAAGACTCCTCTCACAGAGATTGGGGGAAAGGAGGGGACTTTCCCTCCTTAAACCTGCCCTTTGCTATTTCCTCCCCCAAACTGAGCAGCAGAGGCTGTTGATTCCACCACTTTCAACCTCCTGCCTCTCTGCTTGTTATTGCTCCTTACCTGTGCTCCTCAGACCTCCTAAGGGGCAAATGGCCTTGCTCTTCTTTTTGCCCTTTTATCTCTTTCTAGAGGGATCCTTGGGCTCATGGTATCTCCTTTTACATCCTGTGTTGCTTGAGTGGTCCAGCCTTTTATATCCTTGCTGTGATTTATCTTCCATAAAGAGGCTCATGTTGCCCTAGAGAAGAACAAGGGAGCTATGACTCGCTATTGACACAGAAGGGAAAAACCTAGCTTGTTCTGGGAGGGAAAGTTCCTAAGGCAGAAGGTGGCCCCACTTGTCACTTGGGACTTTCTGTACTTGGAAAGGGAACTGGAGAAAGAGGTTGGGCCTGCCTGGGCTCAGTGCCAGCAAAGGGGATGTCTCCAAGGGTAAATCAGACAGGACCCCTTCGTTTGTGGACTTAAGTGGTTTGTTTTATGAGAAATGTGCTCTCCTCTGGCAAAAGGGCAGGGTTAGACAGCCTGTTTTCTTCTTTTAGTACAATAGCTTCTGGAGGGAGGCTGAAGATTCAGAGGCTATCTTGCGGTATCTGACAGAGCAGATTGAGGAGATGCTGCAGTTATTCCCAGAGGGAACTGCCCCATGGGGCAATTCTGGCAAAGCAGTTCTGGCTGGAGTCTGAGGAGATGGATGAGGCCACAGGCGGGTCTGCTGGCGCCCCTAGCGGTGGCTCTAATGCCAGCACACGGGAAGTGCGGAGCTCTTGTCTAGAAGTCTGGCCTGGGCTGTCTCTAGAGAGGAACTTGGCAGTTCTGTGGGTCTTAGAGGAGTTTTCTCTCTTTTGTTTTTGCGCCGCTGCCCAGAGCTTCAGGAGCTGAGACCAGCCTTACTCTAGTGCATTAAAAAAGTGCAGATACTTTTTTTTTTTTTTCTCTGCTTCTTGCTTTGCTCAACCCAGAAACTCTGGAGAGCTGCCTCCAGTGCTTTTCCAGAGAAGGACTTCAACCTGCTACTATATGAATAATCAACTGTGGTCAAGTGTATCTTGATAAATAAGGACAGAAGATTGGCATATTCACCCACAACACATTACCTCCCTGCCCTTTGCCATGACACTGACAGTGAGTAGAGAACAGTGAGAAGGGAAGGCTGGGACCTTTCCTTCTGTCTTCCCAGCATCAACTTTCTACACTTGGGCAGCAGGCAAGGCAGGCTGTCCAACTTGGCAGAGAGTCCTGAAAAAAATAAGACTGGCTGTCCAACTTGGCAGAGAGTCCTGAAAAAAACAAGGCTGGTTCCTCTCCCTTCCCATACTTGGGTTTACCCTTGGGCCCCAAGTCTTGGCCAGGTGGGGCAGGCATGGTTGTGGAGAATGCTGAGATGTGGGTCCTCTGTCTTTGCAGGCAATGTTGGCTACCGGCTTCCTCTCCCTGCCAGTTTCCCTGCAGGCTTGCCCATTGGGGAGCAGCCCCCTGAAGGGCAGTGGCAACATCGAGCAGAGGTACAGATTGCCCGAAAGCTTCAGTGCATTGCAGACCAGTTCCACCGGCTTCATGTGCAGCAAGTAGGCATGGGGGCGTAGGGGAGGAGTGGTTGTGTCTGCTGGGCTGGGGGACCAGGGCCTGCCTCTCTCCTCTTTTCAGCAATTGTATCTCTGCTAGTCCTCAAGGATATGGGCCCAGAATTTTGGCCTTGGCTATTGCAGTGCCCATGAATGGGATGGACCCAACTGGATAAGCATCTTGCTCTCATCTGTCCACTCTCAGCTCACACTCCACAAGAGTGGTGTCAGGAGATGCTACAGTTGCTCCCTGCAAATGGGATGATTTTCTGCACCCTTGCTTGACAATCTGCCTCTTCTTGATGTTCGAGGATTGTCCCTCACAGACCCAAGAGGAAGATTTTCAGGTGTTGCAGTTGACTCTGGACAGTTGAGGGGGGTGCCTGCCTGAGGTACAGTGAAAACCCAGTAACCAGGCCAAGGGATGGGGCCTGAGTGGGAGAAAGTGGTAGAACCGGTTGAAACCTGACACTTTCCAGCTGGGGAGGCCACTCCTCACTGTCTGTCTGGGAACCGGGGCCTGGGACTATGGAGAGTATACCTCGGAGAGTCTCCTCAGACTGTTGGCCAGGCGGGTGCTTGGCCGGGTGCTTGGCCGGCAGTCTGGCACCAGCCCCGCCAGGGCGGAGCATTGCATGTCAGTTGAGCATGTGGCAGGGTCCATCAACAAAGGAGGCGGCTGGCAGACTTGTGCTGGAGGAGCCCTCTGTGCCACTGACTGGAGGCTGCCCTGCTCCAGCAGCCTCTGTCTGAGTTGGGCCCCTGGGCATTTAACCCTTCCTCTCTAGGCTGGCTTTCTAGATGGCTGCCAAGACTGGGAGAGGAGCCTTAGGCTGGATCTGTGCTAGTACAACCACAGCTGAAGCCAAAGGCATGCCACCTGGAAGGGAACGCATTCCCTACCTCTGGAACTGTGTCCCTGGCCCAGCTTGTGTGCGTGCAAGCGTGTGTGTGTCTATCTGTTTGCCTGTCAGTCAGGAAATCAGAATAAATAACTCAGCCATGATTGGGCAGTCCCTGAGGTTAGATGGGTAACTTCAGGTGACTAGAGGAGAGTTATTGGTTCTATTAGGTTTGGCCCTTAAGCCAAATCATTGCCAGTGCCAGGGGAAGAGGAATTGACCTTGGGTTTCCTGAGAACAGGCTATCAGGTTAGATATGATTAGTGCTGCCTGCCAAGGGGTTCTCAGGGAAATTTGGGGCTGGACTTGGACTTGACTTTTCCAGTCTCTTAATGGTCAGAAGGGGAAGGTACTCCTATACTTAGATAATAGGCCCAAGGCTCAGTCCCTATTCCCTCCTTTGATTGTTTGGTGGGAATCTGGCACAGTGTTTTCCCTTCAGTCCATGTGTGGACTCGCTCAGATTCATGTTTTCAGTCTCTTGGCCTCCCTCCTGCCCATTCACCCTGCTGTGCTTGTATAGGCCTAAGGCCGAGCCCAGCCCACAGTTTCCAGTCTTGGTGCTGGAGAGGATGGGAGGATACAGTGGCTATGAGTCTCCTGGACTCACCTAGAAGACTCTGGACTGCTTCATTTACAATAATCTGATCTCTTTTACCAGGCTAGGGAACAGGCTGGGAGGCCTAGCTGTGTCCTGGGACTTTGACACAATTCTGGGGCCCACCTCCTGACTCAGTCCTGAACAGGAGGAGGTCTTTATCCCAAGGTCTGGCCCTGCTTTTTGCTGGTTGCATCATTTCTCCCAGTTCAGGGCTACCTTTTTGAGAGCACAGGTCAGTTCCTGACAGGGTACTGTTCTCTCAGACAGAGCCACCCTACCTGCTGATAGGGAAAACTGGAAGAGAGTTGCGTGAGAGTCGCCGCTGCCCTGCACCTCCCTCCACACTGGCAAGTTCCTTGTGCCCCTATTCTCCTATCAGCTGCCTATTTCTGCTACCTACCTTGCAATGGCAGGAGGCTAGCCAGTAAGACCTTTCTTGTCAAAAAGCTGCTTTCCCCCCAATTTTTCAATACAAAGAGCCAGGCTTTTTGCCTTTTCCTTGGAGAATCCTCCCCGGAATCCTCTTGTTCTTAATCCCATCCTCACTGACCCGGCTCACAGACCTTCACTAGGAACTCCTCCTGTGGGAAGGTCTAGGCTGATAGCTTCAGACAGGTGGAGCACCAGCCCTCCGGGACCTTTTAGCAGCTGGTTTTAAGAAGTGAGTCATTTTCTGAACATGATTCTTATGTAAACTATGGTCTAATGTTTCATATCTAGAAAATACTGTTTTTTTACTCCAGTCTTATCCTTTATTTTCTTTCCCTATTCCCTTCCCTCATTTTTGTAGGCAGAGAAACTGAGGTATGGGGAAGGAAGTTGTTTAGGATTAAGATTCCAGGATTCAGGTACAGGTTTGAATACCAGCTCTGCCACCTGCTAACCACTGGGAAGTCACTGGACCTTGCTCAGCCTGTTTCCTCTTCTGCAAATTAGAGCTAATATCGCAGAACTTTATTGTGACGGATAAGTAAAAAAATGCCTACGAACATTCAGGACATGTAGTATATGTTCTTCAATGCTCATTGCCTTCTGTGTGTTTATAATCCTGATCATACTGCACATTTGCTCTTGTTCACAGTTCATTTCCCACTCCACCTGTCAAGGTGATCCCAGACAGAGCTGCCTCCCCAAACTTCCATCCACTTGCCCTGTCCTGATAAATCAGCATCCAGGCTCTGTTCCACTATACACCTTGGCCTTATCCATTTCTCCTCAGAGAGTGAGAGTCATTCCCCATTATTGTGGGTTGAATTTAGAGAACTGAGACAGGCAGCCAGGAGGAGCTTGAGTAAGCCTGACTACCTCCTTTACCCCAGATCTGGGACAGTGTCCTGGGGCCAGACAGTAACCATTGGTCCATAGTCCTGTAGGTAGTGTGCACACCCTTATTTTGGCCCTGATTACTGACCTCAGCTGTTCTTTTCTCTGTACCAAAGGAACCTTTTCCCTTGGAAGTGTGGAGCAGAGGGAGAGGGCGTGATGATGGGATAGGACGGCATTGTGGCAAACTGAGCATGTCAACATGACCAAGAGGCTACAGCTTCCAGCTTCCCCTGGGTGTCAGTTTATGTGGCCATGTGCTCTTTCAGTGTATTTCCTGAGGGGCACTGCTAGGTGGAGGACTAGCCTGGTTACCCCAGTGATCAGTTCAGGGGGGCTCCTCCAGATCCATAGGCATAAACTGGAGGCAGAAGATCAAAGGACTGACTGTCAGCTCTTTGGGTCTCCAAAGCAGCAAGACAGTCAGAGGCAGAGTAAGTGGAGGTAAAAGCCTTTCTGAGCCTCACCACACATCCCACTTTTCTTTGGCTGGGTTAGGGGTGAAGGTTCCCCTCTTTGCTCCTCTGTAAGCGACTGACTGCAGCAGGGACCGTGATGGTTTACTGATTGGGAAGTACTTTGACTTGTGCTCTGTGAGGATTGTAACATGGTGTGTCCATGTCCATCCAGCAAGTTCACTTCCTAACTAAGCTCACAGGCTGCCCTGGCCAGAGGGTCTGTGCCCCATTTCTTTGCTTTCTCTGTGCCATGGTCTCCTTTGGCGTGGGTCTAGGGAGGGACAGGAACTGATGTCCCCTCCCCTTGGGAAGGTCTCCTGTCCTAGAGGCCCATCGTGACATTTGTGGGGCTATTTCTGGACAATAGTAAGAAACCAAGAATCCTCAAAAAGCAAAAAAATAGCTACTGTAGACCATTGAGTGAGTATTGGAACTCTTCATGTTATAAATGACTTTTTCAATTGGACCAGAGCATCTCCATTCAGAAAAGCTGGGTTTAGAAATTCCTTAAATAGTAATTAGACTTTTGGAAAATGAAACCTGAGAAAACTTTCAGCCACTCAGTTGAAACCATCTTTAGTTGTAACATCACAGAAAGGATCTTGGACTTGTAGGCAGATCTGGGTTAAAATCCCAGCTCTGCTACTTATAAGTTTTGTGTCCATTGACAAATCATTTAACCTTTCCAAGCATTGCTTTCCAATATTTACCTTATAAAGTTAATGTGAAAGGCCTTTGGGAATTATACTACAAATAACTATTAAGGTAGGGACAGTTGAATACTTTTGGAAATATGTTAAAAGATGACTTTAGGGTTTCACTTGGACTTGACTTTGTAGTTGTTAGGGAGCTCTTTCGGAAGCTGTATGGAAGTTAGTGTTCACAAGGTTTCTGAACTAACAGCTTCACTGCCCAACAGCCTGTATCCTCTGTGCAGAGAGCCTCTGATTGCTTCCTGAAACTTCAGGGTGCTCTCCTTGTTGGTGAGTGATTTTCTGGAGCTCGGATTCTGGCTAATGAGGTTGCTTAGGCCTAAATGGTGCAGCCCGGGCAAGGCTCCGGAAGTTTGCCCCAAAGTGAGAAAGGTCCCTAGCCTCTGTCCCAGGTGTGGGAGGTCCACCTAGGACAGGCCAGGGGAAGAGTGAGGCTGGGGGAGGGGCTGTGGAGAGCCGGTATGCGTGAGAGCCAGTGCTGGGGCTTAGGGGCCCTGTGTTTGCTCTGTGGCTGGCTCTGTTTATATCGCTCGCTATATTTAGCTTCTGAGTCATCAGCGTGGCAGACTAGAGGCCGAGTTCCCCACACACTCTGCACCTGACTACTCGCTCTTCCAGAAGAAGAGCCTTGCAGTTCCAGACAGTTCATTCCTTCCCAACCAAGGCAGGACATGGGGATAGGAGTTGGCTTTTGTTTTCTTTTTTAGAGAGTGGGTGATGGGAGGAAGGTGTTGGGGGAAGCACAAAGAAAGAAGAATAAAAAAAAAAAAATCTGGTTTACCTTTTGATATGTGCCTGGCAGCCAAGAGGGCATATTCCATGTGTAGGACATGAGCTGTCCGTGTGTAGAGGGCAGGGTTCCATCCTTCTACCTTTCCCAGTTTGCCTCATCCTGTCCAGGAAACTGGTCCAGGATGGGACAAGAGCAGCTAGCTGCAAGGGCCCCAAGTTGAGAGTCAGAGGCTTTGGGTTCCTTCTGTATAACCCACCTCAGGTCTGCTCTTCCTCAACACCCCCTGCCCCACCATCTTTAACCAGGGCACACACCATTGTGTCCTTCCAAGCTCTCAAGAAGTTGCCCAAAGGTTTGATAGAACTGCTCTCAGATAGAGGGAAACTGAAACACAGAATGATTCCTGAGGAAACTGGATAAGTTCTCAGTAGTTTGGACTGCAGATGCTGGAGGTACAGAGCAAGGGGTTAGGGGCATGGTGCTACAGACAGCCCTGTTCTCCACTCCACCCTCACTCCACAGCCCCCAGTGGTTGAAGCCAGTGTCCTTTAGTTGTGTTGGAGGGAGCTGGATGTCTTCCACTGAGAGCTGGCTGCCTCCAGTCTCCCCTTTCTTCCTTGAAGAAGTGATTGATTTGCTGTGGTGGCACCAGTGTTCTGTTAGCACTACTGGCTGGTCTGAGGAAGCTCTTGGCTAGTGGTATTTTTTTTTTTTCCTTTTCCCTTTTGCCATGTTGCTCATTACTTGGACATCTGGGTCAGAAGCAATGTGAGGCAGTGAACCCACCAGGACCAAGGGATTGCCCCCTGGGTTTCAGGATCTCCAGCTTAGCTTGGCAGCCTGGGATCCTGAGCCCAAATGCCTCTGGTGGCTGCGGCCAATCTCTGTGTAGAACGTCAGGATCTCCCTCAGACTTCATGAGTCAGCTGGGAGGATGGTGCTCTGGGGCAGACCCAGTGTGCAGAGCACGTCAAAGTGGGTCCTGGTTTTCCTGCCTCCCCAGGAAGAGTGAGCCTGCTCAGTGCTGCTACCAGGCCCAGTGCTTTACAAACACACTCATTTTTTTTTTTTTTTGTAGTTTTTTGATTGGGGCTGGGTTTGAACCTACCACTCCCGGCATATGGGGCTGGTGCCCTACTCTTTTGAGCCACAGGCGCCACCTCAACATACTCATTTTTAATCATCATAGCAACCTTGTACTTTTAGACCCCATCGTGCTGTTTTATAGGACACTGAGGCTCAGCAAGGCAATATGCCCAGATCACCCTATAATCGGCTGAGCTGGGGGTCAGACAGATTTGATCGATTATGAAACCATGGTTTTCTCACAACCTCATCCCTGCTGCTCAGCAAACAGATTCCAGAAAGCAAGTACAATGGATGGAGTCCTCATATTGCCCCGCCTGGTTCTGCCTCATGTAATTTAGTTCTGTGTTCTTGCTTTTCTCTCCATTATATTGTAAAATAACAGAGTACAAAGTTTATATTTGAATCATATTTGCATCACTCATAACTCGTAGCTTAGTTGGGTGCTCGATAAAACTTTGCTGAGTTCAACAAAAACATTTTCCCAACTTTTTTCAAGTGGAATTTTCCGAAAGTCTCTCTTATCTTTGTGTTCCTGTTCTCAACTGAGAGGCTCTTGCATTTAGCCTTGGCCTGGGTGGGTTTAGAATGTGACAGGAGAACAGGGAGAGGTAGGGAAGCTTCACGTTGCAGAGTGTGTGTCCCCCTGGAGCGTTGAGTATATATTTGTACAATTCTGCATTTTAAAGAAATTAAGCATGGCTTCAGAACAAGGTTTGAAGTTACAATTTTAGACCAGTTTCAGCTTTTTTCTGTTTGATGTTCAGTTAGCTCCGCCTCTGAAAGGTTTATTT
Organism: Nycticebus coucang; assembly: GCF_027406575.1. NCBI lineage: Eukaryota > Metazoa > Chordata > Mammalia > Primates > Lorisidae > Nycticebus > Nycticebus coucang. The sequence goes on along the minus strand of NC_069785.1, from coordinate 42,020,317 downwards.
TTTCTGGTCCACAGCATCCTTGCTAAATAGTTAATGATCTGGAAACAATGTCTTTAAACATACTAAGGGAACAGTTCAGTGGAGATTTGCTTTGAAAAGGTAATACTGTTTTCATAATGGGAATAAGCACACTGTAATATTTTAGTGAAAGGACATACCTTTGGAGTCAGAAGTCAGGGGTTGAAACTCCCTCCCAGCTGACTTGCTAGGAATGACTCTTCTGAGCTTTGCTTGCCTGTCCATGACACGGGGGTGATAATACTGTAATACCTGTCCTCCCTATGTCCCGGATCCTTGTGAGGATCACATGAGAAGAGAGGAAAGCACCCTGCTCTAAGTCTGAGAAATTAAAAATTGCTGTCTGTTTGGTGGATTTGCATTTTGTGTGTTTGGTTCTTTTAAAGCCATGCGCTTCTTGGCTTTGCTTTTTACTCTGATTTTTTGGGGGGTGAATTAGCTCTTGCCAGAGCATCTGGAACACTGGTGGCACATGGAGCCCCCAGAGGGTGTGAATTGGATCTGAAGAGGGAAGAGGCAGAGAGAGATTCTTATCCAGCAAGGGCGGGGAATGAGCTTTGTGCTTAGGGCAGAGGCCATGTGGGATGAAACAGAGTTTGATTTATGTAATCCAACCTTGTCAGACACCACAGCCAGCTTTTTTTAAAAAGTAGAAGAAGAAAGCCTTTTTTTACTAGCTGGGCCTCTCCTCGGGCGAGAGGCTGATACCATCACATAAAGTCCATCTCTCCTTTTGACCAGACATCAGTTGTTCCTGGCCTCAGACAAGTGGGTTATCTTGCAGGACTAGCTCTTCTGTAGTTAGTCCACCTTGCACTTGGCTGAGTGCCCACTGTGTGCCTCCAAGATCCCCATCACACAGGATGAGCCATGGTGCTTTCAGGCAGAGTGTCTGCACACAGTGGGGATTTAAACACTTGCCAACTGAGTGCCTTCATCCCCAGACTATAGCAAGAAATAGTCTCTTCTTTAGATGAGCCAAAGAAGACCCACCAGTCCGATGCCTGCTGTGCTCCCTTAACTTTGATCTGCCACATTAGCCTAGCTCCTTCCTGCCGAGCATTCACCTCTATTCTTTCCCTCCATGCCGTCTTTATTACCCACTAGGCTCTGAGAATTTGAGGGCTCTAGGGTAAGTTTTCTATCCTCTGTACTCTAACCTGACACCTGTGGTACCCCTGCTGTATATTTTGAGAACCCCCATTGTGTGTGGGTGGGCGATCTAGCCAAATCTAGGAGAGCTGGGGCATGCTCTGGGGGTCTGCCCTCACTGACTACAGGTTGTGTACCAGGTGCCTAAGGGTCAGAGGCCAAACCCCCTTCCTTCTCCTCTTCTCCTCCACACCCTCTTCTGGAAGGACCCAAGTTGTCTGGCGTTTTGGTGTCTTTGTGTTCTTCATCCTGTCCGGTGAATGCTAATTTCCTTCCTCCTTGCCGTTTCTCCCACTGGCCTCTCTTCAAGCCCTTTTTCTCTGATTCCTAGTCAGGCCTTTTGTTTAACTTTTAGAAAATATTTTATTTATTATTGTACCTCGTAATCAGGGTATTCTTTGATTCTCTTGGGATGCAGCAACTTAGTTTCCTTTTGGAAAAGGGCCTTCTGGGGGCTGCTCTGTGGCAGGAGAAGGCTGAGTGGAGTGTGTGTGACATCTGCTTGTGTCTAGAGAGGGTTTGTGAGCCTGTGGATGGGTTCCCAGGCCCTACCCCAGGCCAACAGGATTCAGTTGTTGGAGCTCAAAGTTGTAGTCCTAAAGGCAATCGTGGATCCACAAGCTCTTCAGGGTTGGAAAATACCTCAGTGGTTTCCAAAAGCCTGTCTGTGGCCTGGGTGCCTCAGAGCCACCTGGGCAGGATTTAAGTTTGGCGCGGCCACCGGGGTAAGGCATATAACTTTGTGGGAAGAGATCAAAAGGGATTAAAGAAAACACCAATCACAAAGCATTTTCTTCTAGGCTACAGAATCATAAGTGGTTTTCTCTCCTCCTCAGTAATTTATTGTATTTTCAAAGCTTTCTACAACTTAACATGTATTGTCTTTATAATTAAAATATGTAGTAAATGATTTCTGATTTTTGAAATGTCACTCCCAAGGAATTGTTCAATATGCAAACTCCTGGGACCCTTCCCTGAAGATTCTGACTCAGTTGGTCTTGGTGGGGTGTGGAGACTATTTACAACAACCCTCAGCTGGTTTAGTGACACCATTGGATTTGAAAACCACTGATCTAATTTAATATTCGTGTGTTCATTATGAGTCAAATGAGAACTTATAAATAGGTTGGTGGGAAATCCCAGCCTAAAGCCAGGTCCTCTTCTCCTTGGGATGAGGATCTGTCCACCACCCATAATGCCTTCCTTGCCAATTCCTAAGCCCTCAGGACCCTTCCTGAGGGCTGGCTTGTGTGTGCTGCCTCCTTCATCAGGGCCTGCCTGCATCCCCCAGTGAGACCTCAGCCTTCCCTCTGACAGCACTCTCCAGCCCACAGCTGCTTCTGGGCTCTCCAGTGTCCTCCAATGATGGAGGCGAGAGTTCTATCTTGCCTTATTCCTAGAGACCCGAGGACCCAGGAAGTTAACCTGGCAGTATGTGGCTTTCCTTAGTGGAATTTGGGGGAAACTGAGGCATACAGAGATGAGACTGACCCAGGCCCCGAATCATAGAATTATAATCTCCCTTCCTTGGCCAATGAGCTATTTTGAGATGGTTTAGTAAGAAGAAGATTGAAGGTCCACTTTGGTATAAGAAAGGCATGTGGAAGCACTCAGAGCATAGTGATAGTGGGAAGGGATGCTGCTCTGGGGCCAGATTGCCTGGGTTCGTTCTAGTCCCTGCCATTTACTAACTATGTGGTGGCTGTTATCTGAAACAACTTTTTCCGTTAATCTCATTTCAATGGGCCTGATAATATACACCTGCTGCATACATAGGGCAGTTGAGAGGACCAAAGGAGTTTAATATATACACAGCAACGCATCTCATCGGATAACATCCCTCAAAGTCACCTGGGAATCTTCTGATTCAGTCAGTGGATTTGCATTTCTAGGAAGCTTTTTAGATGACATGGAGGCTGCTGGCTCACGGACCACACTTAGAGAGGCAAGGTTATAGAGCACGCAGAACAGAGCCTGGCACACACTGCATGTTACTGTTATGATCATGGTTATTATTGCTACTTGGCCCTTTCAAACAAGCACCTTAAGGGGCTTGGAATTCCAGCAGACAGGCCTCTCCAGGGATCAGTCTTTTCCTGGATTGTCCTTCTGTTCCACCACATGACCTTTGCACCTGTCCTGGGCAGCAGCTGGGGAGGGGAGGAAAGGGGGGTTCCTCTGCCCAGCTGTTGCAGGCCCAAGTCTTCAGGTTTGCAGCTGAGTCCATTTTCATGCAGCTTTACTCTAACCAGATTTTGTTAAGCCGGGTGTGTTTCCTCTTTTTACTCATCTTTGTTTACAAAACATGAGGAAGCCATCAGTCTCCCCGGCCTCTGTCTGCCAGGCCTCTTCTGTGGCACACCCGATTTCCCTTCCCCTTCTAGCAGGAGCTGCCGCCAGCGTGCTGGGTTATTTTCCAGTCCCTCTTCCGCAGGGGAAAGAGGAATGTTCTTGCTGTGGATGTGGGATGTTCTATGTGCACCCAGTTTCAGGCCATGCCTCAATGAACACCTCTCTTCTCTTTGTGGCTGAGGGCAGGGGAACCCAGCAACCTGTGTGATTCCCTGGGGACAGGTCACAGAGGCTGAGCTGGGTGTAACTTGGAAGCTGTAGGAGTCCAGGAAACCTGGGCTCACTTTCCAGGTGGGCCACTGACTTACTCTATCCTCTTCCCTTCTGACTAGGAGTGGTTGCCTGGTGGGGGCTGGTGCTGTGGTGAAAGACAGTTTAAGAGAGGGCTCCAGCTCCTCCAGACACCTCACATAAACTCGCTTGCTGCCTGGGCCACTGAAGTAATCCAAGTCCAGCCTGTGCTGGCCCCTCTCTGCACACTAGGTTTTTATTCCCCTGTCCACTGAGAACCCTGTGGAGAGGCCCCAGCCCAAGTCCCTCTGCCCTGGCAGACAAAGAGAGAACAAAGACTGCCTCTTCCAGCACCCCGTGGGCCCCCCCTGCTTCTGCCGGCCCCTGGGAAATGGTACCTGTGTGGGCAGGGAACCAGCCACCAGCCTGGGAGCCACTGAGCCCTGAACTTTGCCCCTAGCTCCCCAGCCTGACAGTAGGACCTGGGATAACCTCCAGAGCATAGTGTGTATTCTTTGTTTTTGTTTTATTTTCAAGTATGTTCTTGCTTAACGTTTAATTGGCTCCAGTCAGTAGGAAAGCGCTCCAAGAGGGATTATTTATGGCTTACTGTCAAGAGCAGCTATAAAAAGGGCAGCACTGAGCTGGAGATGCTGGGAAGGGAGAGCAGGCAGGCACACATGTGTGCGTGTGTGCGCGTGTGTGTGTGCATGTGTGCTCGCGCGTGTGTGTCTATGTGCGTGCTTGCACTGGATGAAATCAGATTTTTGCTGCCTCAGCAGTGTGGTTTAAATTGAAGATTAACCCTTTGACCTTCACAGTGTCAAATCACTTGCAGATGGAGGCCCCCCCCTTTTCCCTTGTTCTCTCTGTTACTTTGCAGTGAGGGGAGGAAGGGGGGCACTTCTTCTCTTTTTCTCTGAAGCAAGTTTGTTGTTCATGCAGCTGAGGTTGGAGGGGCTCGGGAGCCAATCTGATTAAAAGCAGCACTTGGCTAAACTCTGGAAAATCCTGCAAGCAGGGGAAAAAGTTTAATCCTCTTGTGCATAGTGCATACAGAGCCTGGTCTTTTCTTTTTAATGTTAAAACTGCAATTGTTTTTGGAGAACTCAACTATCTCCTCCACAGGCCACTTCTCTTTTGCCTCCCCCTTTCTCTTCCCGGTTTGCTGGACTGACAGGATTAAAGAGCCCTGAGACATGTAGTAGATCAGAACTTTTACTGGAAATGATAAGGAGTCCTCAAGGCTGTGTTTCGGAGTTATTTATTTATCTTTTCCTTCCAGCACCAGCAGAACCGAAATCGCATGTGGTGGCAGGTCCTCTTTTTCCTACACAATCTGGCTTTGAATGGAGAAGAGAACAGGAATGGGGCAGGTCCCAGGTGAGGCTGGGCTGCCTTCTTCGCATGGGACACCAGGAACGCCGTCTGGAACAGGAAGGAACATCAGGCAGGACTGACGCTGTGTCTTATGGAGTTGTTTTCTGTTGTATTTTAAACATTTCTTTTTGTATGTATATATGACATACCCAAGCGGGACTTCCTTTCTCTGTTCGGGGCCTCAACCAGGAACAGGGCCTTTGTCAAACACTGTTGAAGGAGAGGCTGATGATGTGTCTGTGATGGCGGGAACTCCCAAGGCCTCCGACAAGTAGATTCCTTCAGTCTCCAGCCATCAAAGATGACCACTTAGCAGTGCTCTCCAGGAAGTGGACTCTAGTTTTCCCACAAGAACTCAGTTAAAAAATAGACTGGATTGGTCTCTTAGTTACGCCAAACCTGTCAGCCTTCCATTGTGGATGGAGCCATGATCCTGATGGTCACATTGCATTAAGCCAGCGGGGCCTCGGTCACAGCCTTTCTAACTGTGGATGGCAGCTTTACCAGGCTGACCAGCCAGCTCCTTGTCTGGCTGGGTTCTCACTTGGTCCAGCCATTCCTGTCCCAAGGGCTCAGGGATTCCTGCCCAGCCCCTGTCACCTCCAACAGACCTCAGGGAGGGTTGTGTTTCTCCAAGGACCCCTCAAATATGCCGCAAAATGAACCAAGGTTCTGTATAGGCCTCACCTCTGACTTGGAGGCCCCAAGATTGGTTCACGGTGTAGAACCGCCACGGCCTCTGGCTGCCTGGGACTGGCTAGGTGTCAACCGTGAGGGAGCTGAATAGACGGTCAATGTGCTGTAGCCAGCAGCTTGTGCCTTTGTCAGCCCATCTTTCAAAAGACCCAACCAACAGCCTGCATTCCACCCTCAGCATCAGCACTGTGGGACATAAAAGGGCAGGTTTGCTATGGGGCTGGGAGATGTGGTGGCTACCCCACCAGTAAGAGGCAGCCCCAGAGGACCCCAGCCAGATCCCTCAGTTTCTGTGGAAACAACATACCTCCTCCCCCACATCCCCATCCCTTTTTGACACCTAGTGGGATATAGGAAGAAGCCAGGATAGTGGCTTTGCCAGCTGACTTTCGCCAGCGAAAAGTGACTTTTAGAGTAAAAGATAATGATTAGAGTACGGAACCATGAAAGCTGGGTGCATATTTCCTGTCTTCCTTAAGCTTCCCGCTGGGCCATAAGGGCATGCTCTGGAACCCGGCAGGACCACAGCTGCCTCTGAACTTGTTCCTTTCTCTCCCTGCTGTGGCTCTCATGGACAGAATGGCAGCCAGTATGGCAGCTCTGATAGCAGACAAAAGGAATCTGTTAACCAGACACCTAGAAATTAACTTACAACTCTTACATATGTGAGAAAAGTCAACATTGGTGCTAAAGGTGAATCAAGGCCCAAAGAAAAGGTGGCTTCTCTGGGCAGAGAAGACTGTGTGGCTACCCAAGGAAATTGGAGAAGTCCAGAGTGGACTCTCATCTGAATAAGCCCAAGCTCATCCAGTTCTGCAGAGAGGAGGGCTTCAGTGTTGTTCTGGATATGCTGTTGGACAGGTTGTTCACTGCACAAGGGCATCTGCAGAGGGAGCTAATGGAGGCTGAAATCTAGCCCTTGCTCTGCTCACTAAGTTGTGTGCCCTGATGTGGGGTTGCTTCTGCCCAGAGGAAGAGGGATGCCTTTCCTAATTTGCACAAAAGTGCTCTATGGGCTTACAGCAGCCCTGAGGAGAAGGACCTTTAATTACGTGCATAAGCCTTTGTTTTGTTCTGCTCAGATGTTCTGGAGATATTACCTCTTCTTGGTCAGAGTTCTATTCTCAGGGTGTGTACCATGGTCTGTCTGCTAAGAAGATGGGTTCCTGCTTACAAGGAGGAGCATGTCCCTACCAGGCAAGAAGTCTGGCTCCGGGATACACTGACAGTTGTGAAATCCAGCCTTCCCTGTGTGTCTCCGTACCATTTTATGATGTGTATAGGACATACGCTGTTTTCCCCTCTCCTGAACTGAGGCCATAACAGGCAGGCTGCTGGTGTATGCTTTAGTGGCATACCCCCCAAACCAGGTTTGTTTATACCAGCCACTTTTAACCCCTCATGGTAGACTTTCTACCTAAGCTGAGTGACAGAGTAAATGGTCTAGACCTTTGCAAAGCTATCAGCCTCAGAGGCCCATCCCTGGTCCATTCTTGCCAGGTCCAGGCTGGACATGGCTGTCTTGAGAATTGAGTCCAGAGTGTGACAAGCCCACCTGAACATCAAGCCCAGGGCTAGGTGGAAGGTGGTCTGACTGCTCTGTCTCCATCTTTTGCAAAGCTAGGAACTCACTATCTGGGGTTAAGGTCCCTATAATCCTCTCCCTTCCCCTCAAAACACCTAGGAGGTAACAGGCAAAGTAGCCCTAAGAAGGCGAGAAGTTCCTCTGGCCTGGTTGTCTTTAATTGGCCTAGTGATCCAGACTGGCCCTTTCCCTTCTGCCTGGTGAGTTGGCCTAAGCATTGCTCAAGTCCAGCCTCAGGAGATCTGCCCCTCCCCCTGGGCTCCTCAGACCCCATCCCCCACCCCCAGGAGCCTGCCTGTCTCTAGTGAGGGGTGGACAATCAGATTTAGAGGAGGGAGAGTCTGACCTGTGTCCTGACCTGTAACCAGCTGAAGATGCTGGGAGTTTTGTGGCTTGCTGAGGGTGGGGGTTGGGAGAGAGACTGGAAACCTTTCTCCTCACCCTAGAAATGCCCCAGAGGAAGGGAAGCCTGATATTCAGGGTCAAAACAGCCTTTCTAATTCAGAACTTTCGAGTAGGGGTTTCTAGAAGTTAGTAGACAGAGCTGGGGAGGGAACTCCCCCAGCCAGAAGTCTGACTCCCTTAGTGAGGCTGGAAGACTCAGCCTGGCCCCTGCCTTGGCCTGTTTCAAAGTCTGGGTCACCAAAGAGCTGCCCCTGGGACCTTCTCTTGTTCAATCTGAGGCAGAAAAAGATCACCTCCAAGTCACACCCCCCTCAACTCCCAGGGCAGTGGGTCTGTGTCCAAAGCTAGGTGGCAGACTTGTCTCGAGGGCCAGAGGGGCCCAGCTGACCTGTCTCACTGCCAGGGGTGTCCTAGTCCCATCCACAGGCAGCTCCCACCTGCACATGGCAGGTAGGAGGGGGCACAGTGGTTTGGGACAGGCCATCCTCAGCCTGAACCCTTCAGGGAAGGGTTCTGTGGAGCCACTGTGACTGTCATGGTCAGCAGGGAATACACTACCCCAATGAGCACTAGTCTTCTTTTGGGGGGACATGACGGGAGGTAGGATAGGGACAGGGGAAAGCAGCAGGACTTCAGTGCCCATGACTGCGGGTGTTCTGCAAGTCAGTGCTAGCCCAGGCTGGAGGAAGTTGCAGGGCCCCTCCCTGTGGGGATGAGGACCCTTGGAAGTAGGCTATCTGGGCAGATGCTCTCGCAGGAAGGGGTTAGCCTACCACCCTTAAGGAGCCGTAGGGTTGGTGGGAACTTTGAGCCTTAAGGGAACAGCAGGCAAAGCTGAGCTCTCCACCTGTGTGCCAGCCTCCCCACCTCCCACTGAGCTAACGGTGCTCAGAACCCCACATGGGCTCCTGGGCCTGTACTGCCTTCTGGGCAGGTGGCCCGCAGCTCTCCCTGCTCTAGGAGCATTGTCCAGCCTTCTCCCCTGTCCCTGGATCCACAGGGGCTGTCAGGGGGAGACCCAGTGGAATGTAGCATTTCATTCATCCCCAGGTGAGCTGCCCTGGGGTCTGGGCACTCTGCCTCTGGGAGAGAGAGAGGAATGGGGACCCATTTTCTTTTAACCTGTACAGAGTCTTCGGCTTTATGTTTATGTTCTTCACATGCATATATGTGCGTTGTACATATCTTTTCCCCCATCAGTTGGTACAATTTTTAATAAAACCATTTAAAGCAAAGCTGATCTTTTTTTTTTTCAAGGTAGTGAAAAATGCAAAGAGATCAGTTAGGAAATTAGAGATTTGATTTGCAGCTCAGCACCTGTAGCTCAGCAGCTAGTGCGCCAGCCACATGCACCGGAGCTGGCGGGTTCGAACCCAGCCTGGGCCTGCCAAATAACAATGACAACTATAACCAAAAAATAGCTGGGTGTTGTGGTGGGTGCCTCTAGTCCCAGCTATTTGGGAGGTTGAGGCAAGAAAATCATTTAAGCCCAAGAGTTTGAGGTTGCTGTGAGCTATGACTGACACCAAGGCTCTCTACCAAGGGTGACAAAGTGAGACTCTTAAAAAAAAAAAAAATACTCTTGACTTGCTTCTTAGCTGCCATCTTGAGTTACCCTGGAGGAGTGATTTTCAACTGGTATGCTATGGCACAGGTGAGAGGATCTTAGATGTGCTGTGAAAAATTTTAAAGATCCTAATTAAGTTATTTTTGAAAGAAATTCAAAGAACAGTAAGTATATTCTTTTTTGTGTTTTTACTTTTTGTTTTTAGATCAACATAATCTAAGTGTGCTGCAGAAGTTCAACTATAGGTTCCAGTGTGCTGTGAGATAAACAAAGGTTGAAAAATACTGCCCTAGAGGCTCTCAGCTCTTGTCATGACTTCTTTTCCCCTCTTGGAGTTATGAAGAGTGATTCTGACTGCACGGGAGCAGCCCAGCAGTGGCCCTTTGAGTCAGAAAGATGTGGGCTTTGAAATCCATTAAACCTGGCTTTGGATCCCTGTTCCAGGCTCTACCAGCTGAATGATCTTGGGCAAGTTATGTAACCTTTCTGAGCCCCATTCCATGTGTAATATGGAATATGTCTGCCTTGTGGGATTAAAATGGATGTGTCTAAGGACCTGCCCACCACTTGCACTTGTGATGGAAAGGGCCTGTAGCAGCCCCTTCCATGCACAACTCCCACCCCTTCTGTCAAGGTAGCATCTCAGGAGGCTGTCAGTTATAGGGGGACTGCCTTGTTCAGCTTTCTTTGTGGTTTAACAATGTGTCTGGGCTAGGTGCAGTGGCTCACCCCTGTAATTCTAGCACTCTGGGAGCCTGAGGCGGGTAGATGGCCTGAGCTCAAGAGTTCAAGACCAGCCTGAGCAAGAGTGCCTGTCTCTGCTGAAATACAAAAACTAGTCATGCATCTTGGTGAGGCCTATAGTCCCAGCTACTCAGGAGGCCAAGGCAAAAGGGTTGTTTGAGCTCAACAGTTAGAGGTTGCTGTGAGCTAATGATGCCACAGCAGTCTACCCAGGGCGAGAGAGTAAGACTGCCAACAAATCAAAACAAAACAACCGTAGCGGCTCATGCCTGTAATCCTAGTACTCTGAGAGGCCACGATGGGAGGTTCTCAACTGAGGCCAAGAGTTCACAATCAACCTGAGCAAGAGAAGACCCTGTCTTTAACAAAAATAGAAAAATTAGCTGGGCATTGTGGCACAAGCCTGTAGTTCCAGCTACTCGGGAGGCTGAGGCAGGAGGACTGCTTGAACCTAGGAGATGGAGGTTGCAATGAGCTCTAATGATGCCACTGCACTCTAGCTCAGGTGATAGAGCAAGACCCTATCTCAAAAAGCAAACAAACAAAAACCCCCAGCCCCCCAAACTATTTCTGATCTTATCAGCAGTAATTATGAACTAAAGGACCAACCCACCATGCTTGAGCAGGGCTCTCCATGATCTAGGTAGTTGTTAACTCTCTGAGGTCTTGGGTTTCAGTTCCTACCCTCATAAAGAGTTGGAGTTTGACTTGATGCTAGACCGTCTTGCCTAATCTCTCTGTTTTATGGATAAGTAAACTAAGGCACAGAAAGGGGGATGCAGTTTTCTCACTGGGCTCTTTAAATAGCTGAGTCAGCCTGAAGGGCGGCTCACCCCATCCGTCTGTATTTCCATTTGAAAATTGCACTGCTTTTGTCCAGATCTTCGAGGAAGCCAAAACTTATCTATTTTTAATGCCAAATAACTGCCTCTTCTCCTGTAAAACATGGCACTTCTAACCACTCTATATTTGGACAGAGGTTTATTTTTACTGGAGTGTGGTAGAAGTGGGGCCTGGTGCCACGTCCGGATGTTATTCTACATTTTACTTGCTGGGTTGTAGTTGAGCCCATTAAGCAGTTCCTATGAGAAACAGAGAATTAGTAGGTGATTTGGGGTAGTAATATCTTTCAAGTCCTCTGCTCCTTGCTTGGTTAAGATTGCGCTCCGTTGCCCAGGCTAGAAACCCTAAGAGCTCACCCTTGTCCTGCCTTTATCCCCACTTCTCTCTGATCCTCTCCAGAGGAAGTACAGTGGAAAGTTAAAGGCACAGCTACCCAAGTTTGAACCCAGGCTGTGCTGCTCACAGGCGGTGTGGCACTGGGCAGGTCACATAATCTTTCTGTGCCTCAGTTTTCTCATCTGTAAAACTCCGTGCCTACCCATAAAGTCTTATGAGGATTAAATATGTTAGAATGTGCAAGGTGCTTGGAATAGTGTTTGGTATATATTAGGTTTTCAATAAATGTTAGCTGTTACTATTGTTAATAATATTACTTTTATTGTGTATAGGCAATTGATCAATAAGCTCTGTGTCAGCATTCTTACTTGGAAATGTCTTTTGTACCTGTCTTCTATCTCTGCCACATTTTTACCTGGCCACCTGCAGAGCCTATTAACTGTCTCTCATCAGCCTTTACCCCTTCCACAGCAGAATTTGTGCTGCCAGGGGACCTTTATAAAGGGCAGACCCAATCCTATTGCCCCTGCTGGAGAACTTGCCCTACAGGATCATACCTTAGCCTGCCTCCCAGCTAACCCCTTGTATTAGTGTTCTGTCTAACAAATGACCCTTCAATTTAGTGCTTTAAAACAATGAACATTTATTATTTCACAGTTTCTGTGGGTCAGGAATTCAGGTGCAGTAGCTCAAAGTGGCAGCATGGTGAGCTGCTGGTATTAAGGTAGAGATTCCTAAAGGCCTGGTGCAGTGGCTCATGCCTGTAATCCTAGCACTCTGGGAGGCCAAGGTGGTTAGATTGCATGAGCTCAGGAGTTTGAGATCAGCTCGAGCCAGAGTTAGACCCCTGTCTCTAAAAATAGCCAGGCATGGCTGCCAGTCCCAGCTGCTGGGGAGGATGAGGCAAGAGCATCACTGGAGCCCACAGAGTTTGAGGTTGCTGTGAGCTATGACATCACACCACTCTACGGATGACAAAGTGAGATGCTGTCTCACAACAAACAAAAAAAGGTGGAGATTCCTGAAGCACCCATTTAATTTACACAAAGTCAACTCTACACGCTCAGCTGAAGGAGAGAGAGAATAAGAGAGAAGAGGGTACACATACAGTGACACATGGGTATGTAGTGACAGTGCAGCCACCCAGTCTCCTGCCCTGTCACTGGAGCACCAGGTGCCTGGAGGGAGTGTGATGTGGGAACCTGCATGACAGCCATCCCTGGCCTCATATCACACCACCATCTTCTCACACTCAAAGATAAGTAAGTTTCTCAGCTCCAGGATAGTCCTAAATGCCAGACAGTGTTTTTTTTCTGCTGTTCAACTGAGGCAACAGGCCTCTCTTCCAACCTGAAGGAAAAGCTAGCTGGTTGGGATTTCCTGTGAAGTGATAATGTCTGCTTGCTACACTTCATAGATGTTTTAAAGGATTTTCAAAGGCAATTTTCACTTTGTGTGGATTTCGCCTTATAGGAGGTCTTGGAACCAGTCCCTGTGTAAAATGACACTCCTTTGGACAACTAAACCAACCACTCTGCCCTAATCCCCTGCTTCCCAGGAGAAGTTCTCACCCTCCTAACTGGGAAAGTTGAGGATGAAATTAGAATTGGAACTGGGATTCCCCTAAAGGGAGTGTGAAAGAAAGTAATGTCTGGCTGATGCTTTTGCTCCCATTCAAAGGTCCCTAGCTCCATGATACCTTCCAGGGGTCTGTCACTAGCATTTGAATGTTGCTCCTGACTCTGAGATGAGGTCCACTGACTGTGTCAGTGGCATTGACTGAGCCCCTTACCAGGAGCAAGGTACCACCCTAAGCCCAGTGCAAAGATTTTAAAGAAAACAAGCCACATGGTCCCTGCCCTCACAATTATGACCTGTAAGAAATCCAGGTGGTATAAGACAGTGGGAAACCGAACCAAATGGAATTAAAGAGACTGGGTTTTCAAGTTGACTCTCAATTATTGACTGAATGACTTTGGACAAGAAAATTGACTTCACCTTTTGGGTCCTTGTTGTCCTCATCTGTCAGTGGGTAGAACAGATGTCTGTGACCTGCTCAGTATTGTATGTGAATCACTACAAAAGTTTTGAGATAGACTGTGTTATGGTCCATTAATTCACTTCTAAGAAAAACAGTCAACAACGTCCTTTCTGATTCACCCATGCAAGTCTCAACTTGCTCAGCTTATTGGTGTAGCTGGGAGAGCATCATTTGTTTCTTACCATGTGGATTTGTTGCTTGATTTTTGTGTATCTCAAAACTTTTGTAATGATCCATGTATTCAGCAGTTTTTTTGTTGGGTCTTCAACTCTTTTGAGATGCTATTAAAATAATAGAGGGATCCTCTCCTCGGGAAAATGTGCAGACTCAAGACTTTATGTATAAGATTCCAGGCAAGTTAGGAGTGTCCAGGGACAGTCCAAGTGAAATGTCACTTGGTCCCCAGGCTTGAAGATTACAGTTTTGTTTTGTTTTGAGACAGAGCCTCAAGCTGTTGCGCTGGGTAGAGTGCCATGGCATCACAGCTCACAGCAACCTCCAACTCCTGGGCTCAAGCGATTCTCCTGCCTCAGCCTCCCAAGTAGCTGGGACCACAGGCGCCCGCCACAATGCCTAGACATTTTTTGGTTGCAGCTGTCATTGTTGCTTGGCGGGCCCAGGCTGGATTCGAACCCGCCAGCTCAGGTGTATGTGGCTGGTGCCTTAGCTGCTTGAGCCACAGGCACTGAGCCGAAAATTACGGTTTTATTGCAGAGAAAAAAGCAAAAGAACGAGTACTGCAAATACTTAAAAGCCAAACCAAGTTCTTTGCTCATTCTGCTCCCAAATTTCCTCCTATCACAAGGAGTTGCTTCTATCCTCTGTACCTTTCACCCTGTGTACTGTGAGAGGACAGTGCAATCTCTGGAGGCCCTTGTGTTTATCTCACTGCATTCTTGATTTCAGAGATGTGCACTTCCTGTCAACACACTCAGAAACTGAAGTTATGAAAATGGTCTGGTCCTTGTGGGAGGCCACACTTCCAGCCCAGAGAGGGTATCTGTGGCCACAGTTGTCTTTGTAACTGGTCTATATCATCCAGCTTAAAGAGGGGCAGGGAACCTGGGATGCCTTTCTATAAATTCAAAGAGGGGCTGCTTCTTTTTTTCCCCACTGTTTAAGTAATTTTATTTTATTTTTATTTTTTATTTTTTTTGGTTTTTGGCCAGGGCTGGGTTTGAACCCGCCACCTCTGGCATATGGGACCGGCGCCCTACTCCTTGAGCCACAGGCACCGCCCTTAAGTAATTTTATTAAAAAAAGAATTTCATAATCCAAATTATGTTTCCTTACTCAGTTATCAATTCTGTTACTTGGAACTGACATTCTGAGCTATTCCACAGTGAAGAATTAACAAAATTAAAGAAAGGAATGCTTTAAATTTTTGTAGTTTGCTGAAAATTCTTTTTCCCAGAAGTCTATAAAACATGAATTTGTTTTTATATTTTACTATTTTTTGTATGTATTTTTGTTATTTTTAAATCAATACGTAATCTGGGACTAGCATTGTGTTTGTTAGACCTGGCATTTGGTTGGTACATAAGGTTCAAAGTTTCCTTTCCTTTTTTAATTTAGTTTATTCTTTGCAATTTTTTCCATATTATTTATGTTTTTTGATATTTAGATATTTTTCTTCAGTAAAGCATGGGTTTGTTTTCATGGTCCCTGATGAACTTTAAACAGTTGGAACACCAGTGGCACTGTTAACTGTTTTCTGGGCAACCTCTTCAGCTTGGTGGTCTTATAGTACAGTCTAGAAAGGGGCTTCTGTTCAAGGTGTCTTGGAGGCTCATGCAGAATGAGCTGGTGGGGAGCAGTGAGAGGCTGGGGGTGTAGGAGAACGTGGCCTGTGGCCCAGGGAGACCTGGAAGCTGATATAGGCATAGGCCCAGGAGCTTTGGGCAACACTGATAAAAGCTTCTTGTTCTGCACCCGAGTGAGCCCAAGGTTCTGCCTCGTGATTCTATCTTTGAAGTGGAGAGGGTTCAGTGCCTGGTGGCAACCTCATTTCTAACACACCATTACATTTGCTAAGTCCCTTGAGCCCCAGGCACCAATTTCATAAGTGCTGAAAACTCTCTCTCTCTCTCTCTGGCTGGGTACTGTTCTAAATAGCAATCACAGAAAAATCCATTAGCCCCCGAGTCTGACAGATCAAGGCTGGGATCAGTGAGCCTCTTGCCTGAGCACCAGGGCTTGGTACTGCCTCTGTATTCTGCGGTTTATGGCCATTCCAAATATATTATTTTGGTGATTCTTCCATGAAATGTAGAGAAGAGCTGATGACATTTCACCAACTGGGAAAATGGAAATCCACCTCTAAGACTGGATTTCATACCATTAGGGACCGGAAAATACCTTCATCACCTCTCACCACCAGCAGTTACCATTTTCTTGACCACGAAAGGACATTATTGTGTGAGTGACTTTGTGCCTGTCTGGATGGACCAAAGGCCCCTATGGGCGGATGCTGCTCTGTGTCATTCACCACTGTAGCCCCAGTATCCAGCAAAGACCTTGACACTGGCAAGGAACTCAATAATCTTTATGGAAGGAAGAAAACAATGGGAAGAATGCCAGGGGCTGGTGGTGTGGCATTCAGCAAGGTACGCCATCCACTGCCATATTCACTTCTGAACTCCTGAGCAGTCCTGCAGGATCAAGCTTCAAGTGGCAAAATGAGCCTCATCTCCTTTCCTCCCCATGCCAAAGTCTGGAAGTCACGTTCTGCAGACTTGCAGGAAATTTGACTTGCTCACTCCAGTAAGGTTCAACACAGCAATTTCTGGGCTGACTCTGAGCCCCAGAAATTGGGGTTGAGAAGGACTTGTGTTTTTGTTTTTACCAATTTCTGGGCTGACTCTGAGCCCCGGGGGACTCCAAGCAGCACAGGCTGGTGGGCCAGACTGAGGCCACTTGCCTTGCTCAGTGTTATCTGTGAGCAGAGCCCAAGCTCATCATGCATCTGTGGGCACCTTCGAAAGACTCAATGGCTGCCAGTGCCTGAGGGCACAGCCAGGGTGGGCTGAGTCAGCAGCCTGCCAGCTTTCCTCCGGCAGTGCCCTGCCAACCACCACCCTCCCCTCCTGAGGAGGAGGACCTGAGGAAGGTGTGGTCCAGGCTTCTTTGCCTTCAATTCATCCCAGCCATCCAGGAGGAGAAAGGGGCTGCATGGGGGGAGCATGGGGCTGGGCACTGTGTGTAGAGGGGAGGATTCCAAGGACATCCTATGGCTAAACTACCCAAAACTCCCCTTCGGACAGACATTGCTCTTGCTTCCAGTTGCTTTGGTCTGCCTCTCATCTCTACTCTGGCTGCAAGAGTGTGTGTGTCCCTTTGCAAGCTCTATTTTCTTTTTTAAGTGTTTTTTTTTTTTTCCCTCTACTGTGAGCCACAAACAGAAGCTGTCCCTGGGGAAGCCCAGGAGCGTGAAACAAAGAGTTAATCTCCCTCCAGTGGTATCCTATCAGCCCCTCAAACCTGTGTCAGCCAGCATTCTCTCTCCTGCCCCCTCCCCTGCATTTAGCCTCAGGACTGCCACTCGCTTGCTGGCTGCACACAAAGGCTTCTCTGTTTCTGGCCAGGCTGGAGTCACATGCTTTCACTCTTAACCCCAGAGCTTTAAAACTAAACACCCACCCTCTTTGGCCCCAGATGACCCTGTTTACGTCTGCTGAGCCAGTTCCAAACAGCAACAGTAGTGAAAACTCCTGTCAGGAGAGACTTCTTGACTATTGGAGTAGAGAGAACATATCTTCACTTGGTATAATGTGAGGACGTTAAAAAGTTTTGGGAAATGGCTTAGAGGAAAAAACACAAGGAAGCCAGCAGCCTGCCCCAACTTCTCTATTTTTTAAAGTATCTCTTACCAGAGGCCTCAGGGGTTCCTGATAAAGTCCATAAGAAACAGAAAATGGTAAGTAGAGTTTTAACAGCTAAGTGGAAGAACATTCTGGATTTTCCTATTGAGGTCCTATTTTGTTTACATCATAAGGAAATTGATATTTTCTTTTTAAATGTATTATTTATTTTATTTTATTTTTTGAGACAAGCATCTCATTCTGTTGCCCCAGGCTAAAGTGCCATGACATCAGTCTAGCTTGCAGCTACTTCAAACTCCTGTGTTGAGGTGATCCTCCTGCCTCAGCCTCCCGAGTAGCTGGAATTACAGGCACCCACCATAATGCCCGGCTAATTATTAGTAGAGAAGGGGTCTTGCTCTTGCTCAGGCTGGTTTCTACATCCTAAGCTCAAAGGATCTTCCCCCCTCAGCCTCCCAGAATGCTAGGATTACAGGCGTGAACCACCACACCCAGCCGGAATCTATTCATTATTTTTATGAGGGACAGCCTGTTTGTTCTATGTCATTGAGGGAAGGAAAGAAAGATTCCTTTTCTTTATTTAGGGGAGTGATCTGTGAAACTGTGGAGGTTTCTGGAGAGGGGTTCTGGGGCTGATTCATTTCAGCATTCTCGTTGAGAAGAACTTGTGTTTTTGTTTTTACCATAAAGATTTCTTTTCTTTCATTTTATGGGTAGTAGCCCGTGTTAACTGTGAAGGAAGTCAAGTTTCCTTTGATTGTTCTTACCCTGATCAAAGTGGTAGAAGTTGAAGGGAAAATACCAGAGCCCGAAATGATGGTAACATTGGAGTCCTAAGATTAGGCATTTGTGGCTCGGCGCCTGTGGCTCAAGCGGCTAAGGCACCAGCCACATACACCTGAGCTGGCGGGTTCGAATCCAGCCCGGGCCCACCAAACAACAATGACGGCTGCAACCAAAAAAAATAGCTGGGCATTGTGGCGGGCACCTGTAGTCCCAGCTACTTGGGAGGTGGAGGCAGGAGAATCGCTTGAGCCCAGGAGTTGGAGGTTGCTATGAGCCATGATGGCATGGCACTCTACCCAGGGTGACAGCTTGAGGCTCTGTCTCAAAAAAAAAGAAAAGAAAAAAAAGATTAGACATTTGTGAACAATACAGATAACAGACAGGATCAAGTGCCTTCTGGTCTCAGCCTATGGAGTAGTATAGATTGGAACCAAGCAAGCTAGTTCCATGTCTAGGGAGTCAGTGAAATAAGTTTCATCTCTAGTGATGATGCCGAGAAATAGGCAGCTACCATATTGGAAAGGTATCTGATGCCTGATCTAGGTTTGGCAGAAAAGAGTGCCATGACCAATGAGCAATGTCTGCTGGGCATGGGAAGGGGAAACAACAGCATGTATTTGCCACCCCTGTCCTAGAACAAGCTTGGAAAGTTGGATAACTACATATGCAAAGATAAGTAGAGAACAGGCAGTCTCTTGGAGGAAATGGTAGATGAGATGAGAAATGTAGCTAAGACATTAAATGTAGTTAAGCAGTGGTCCTCACTAAACACTGTATTTAGTCCCGGATATTAAATGAACCATGTGACAAGTTATGAGCAATGAAATATAAGCAGAAATGATGTAGGTCGCCTCTGGGCTGAGAAAAAAAAATACCCATGTGTCATTCTTTACTCTGTATTTCTTTGCTCCAGTGATTTGAGAGGCCTCTTATTCTGATAGCATAACTACAAAATGGTATAGCTTTTGTCTCCGTGGGTCCTTGAGTGACGCTGTGGAGCAGAGTCTCTGGCCAACCCAGAATGAACATGTAGCATAAGAGAGAAATAAATCATATTTTTGTCCACTGGAATTTGGGGGTTGCTTTGTTACTGCAGCATATCCTAACCTATCCTGACTAATAGAGTAGCAAAAGAGGAGGAAAATTTCTCTCTCTCTCTCTCTCTTTTTCTGCCCATGTTTGAGATTGCTATTTCAAAAAGTGAAATGTTAAGCCTTGAAAATCAGCTCTGGTAGGGCATGGGAATCACCAGTTGGAAAGCTGCGGTTTGAAGTAAGGATTATAATAATGGAGAATAGTGGCAACATATGTGAGAGTGATTGAAAGTATAAGCAATACACAAATATAATATATTTTTAACATAACTTCTAGTACTGTTACTTAACTCTACCAATACTACCATCACAGCCTGGGTCCAGAGCAAATGGTGAGAAGGATCAATTATGAAGAAGAGAAGAAAAAGCTTCAGAGTTATGAAAACAATAACATCCAGGGACTTGGGCTGGAGAAATCTGGATGTAAAAGAGACTCAGCAATTTAATCATGCATCAAAGGATTTCTTACAGAAAAAAAGCTGATTAGCCTCTGATCACAGTTAAAGTATCTCCATGTCAGGATCCATTCACTAACCTATTCCAAAATATTTGTGCAACTGGTTCAGTTTATACACTTGTAAAACACAGGGCTTGCTGATGCACTTTTTAATTTGCTTCTCAACTGCCATTCTCCTTCGTTCCCATTACAACTGCTAGTATTTGTATGAGCAATTGTCTCATTTCTTTTTTGTCCTCTTCTGGCCACTTCCCATTCCCGTGTCTCAGAACTCTATGCAGTGCTCATTGTGATTATGACCATTTAGGGCTTGGTTCATTGTTCCTAGAGTCTATCAATCTTTGCATGTCTGATTATTTCTTTAGAAAACATTCCTATAAGTGAAATTTCTGGGCTGTAGATGTGAGGAACACTAACTGCTGTAGTAGATAAGGCCCCAAGGCTCAAACTTCACACAATAAAAGTTTATTTCTCACCCACGTAGCTGCCAAACCTGAGTATTTGGTGGATGGCTTTTAACATGGCGATTTAGGGATCCAGGTTCCTTCTAGTTTGTCGCTCAGCCATCTTTGGTCTTTACTTTCAAAAGCCTCTTTTTTTTTTTTTTTTAATTTGTATTTGAAACAGAGTCTCAAGCTTTTGCCCTGGGTAGAGTTCCATGGCATCACAACTCACAGCAACCTCAAACTCTTGGGCATAACCAATTTTCTTGCCTCAGCCCCCCAAGTAGCTGGGATTACAGGCGTACGCCACAATGCCCAGCTATTTCTTGGTTGTAGTTGTCATTGTTGTTTGCCAGGCCTGGGCTGGATTCGAACCTGCCAGCTCTGGTGTATGTGGCCGGCACCCTAGCCGCTGAGCTATAGGCACCAAGCCTAAAGAAAAAAAAATTTTTTTTTTGAGACAGAGTCTCAAGTTGTTGCTCTGGGTAGAGTACTGTGGCATCACAGCTCACAGCAACCTCAAACTCTTGGGCTTAAGTTATTCTCTTGCCTTAGCCTCCCAAGTAGCTGGGACTACAGGTGTCTGCCATAATGCCCAGCTATTTTTTGGTTGTAGTTGTCATTGTTGTTTGGTAGGTCCGGGCTGGATTCGAACCTGCCAGCTCCAGTGTACATGGCTGGTGCCCTAGCCACTAAGCTACAGGTGCCAAGCCCAAAAGCCTCTTTTGACAGGGAAAGAGAGGGTGGAGAAGGCAGATCTGCTTCTTAAGTTGACAGCTTAGAAGAGACACTACAACCACCATACATTTTCCATTAGTGGGGTCTAGTCACGTGGTGCCACATTTACTGCAGGAGAGCTGGGGAATGTAGTCCATGGCTAGGTAGCCACTTCCTCACATCATCTATATACCATGGTAGGGAGAAAAATCGGTGGATAACTAACCATCTTGGCACACTAAGGGTATGGATTTCTCAAAAGTCTTGATACCTACACTCAAACTGTCTTCCAGAAAGTATGTATCATTTTACACTTTTGTTTACATTGTTTGGGAGTCCTACCTAACTTAACAAGTTCAACCAAAATTGAATATGATACAGTTGACCCTTGAACAATGCAAGGGTTAAGGGCACCGACCCCTGGACAATCGAAAATCCATGTATAGGTCAGCACAGTGGTTCATGCCTTTAATCCCAGCACTCAAGGAGGATTGCTTAAACCCAGGAGTTTGAGGTTGCTGTGATCTAGGCTGATGCCACGGCACTCTAGCCTGCGCAACAGAGTGAGACTGATGTATGACTTATTTTATATTTATTTTTTATTTACTATTCATTAAGTGGATCATTCATAAAGGTCTTCATACTCATCCTCTTCACATTGAATAGGCTGAGGAGGAAGAGGAAGAGAAGGATCTTGCTGTCTCAGGGATGGCAGAGACAGAGGAGGCGGTGGCAGAGGCAAGCACACTGGCTGTCACTTTTATTACAAGTGGACCCATGCCGTTCAAAACCATGTTGTTCAAACCATGCTGTTCAAGGGTCACCTATATTATCATTTGAAGCATTTTTATTTTGCTGCATTTTATGACTGAAAACGGTAATTTCCTTGTTTTCCTTACATTTTATTTTCTAAAAAAGTGAGAAATCTTTATATAATTAATTGCCATAGTTTCTTCTGTGAATTAAATCTTTATATACTTAATTGCCATAGTTTCTTCTTATTATTATTGTCTATTTAGAAGACTTCTTTGGAAGTCTTACAATTTATTGTTATTTATCTTACAATTTATTGTTATTTATCTTACAATTTCACTTATTCAAGTAACGATTTTTATTTTGTTTTGTTTTTTTTGCAGTTTTTTTTTTGGCCGGGGCCAGGTTTGAACCTGCCACCTCCAGTATATGGGGCCAGCGCCCTACTCCTTTGAGCCACAGGTGCTGACCAAGTAACAGTTTTTTTAATATAGTCAAATCAATCAAGCTTTTCCTTTGTGATTTCTCTTGCTCTTATGCTTATAAAACTTTCCACCTATGCATTCTTTTCTTCTTTTTTTTGCAGTTTTTAGCCAGGGCCGGGTTTGAACCCACCACCTCCAGTATATGGGGCTGGTACCCTACTCCTTGAGCCACAAGCACTGCCCTGTTCACTTATACATTCTTATAGCTTTTCTTCTTTTTCTATTGCTTCCTTTCAAGAGTAATAATTATGGCTTGGTGCCCGTAGCTCAGTGGTTAGGGCATCGGCCACATACACTGGGGCTGGAGAGTTCGAACCTGGCCTGGGCCTGCTAAACAGCAATGATAACAACAATAAAAAAATAGCTGGGCGTTGTGGCGGGTGCCTGTAGTCCCAGCTACTTGGGAGGCTAAGGCAAGAGAATTGCTTACGCCAAAGAGTTTGAGGTTGCTGTGAGCTGTGTCTACCTCTCACTCTACCAAGGGTGACAAAGTGAGAATCTGTCTAAAAAATAATAATAAATAAAATAATAATAATTATTCAGTATAACTGGCATATGTGTGTGAGGTAAGGAGCTACCTTGTGTTTTTCTTCCCCCAAAGGTAGCCAGCTCCACATTCTAACCATCACTCTGATGCTGACACTTCCTTGAAGACCTAGAATGTGGACATTGTGTAAGTTGGTGTTTAGGCCTTGCTCCAGCAGCAAATGAGCCTGCAGTCATTAACCTTTCCCCTGGTCTTTTCCATGTCTCCCTCAGCGCTCCCTCCAGTAACAGCACATGCCCTAAGTCCATTTGTCTTAATTCTGCAAGGAAAGTCCCAGGCACTGTCAGGTCACAGGACTGATGGAGATGGCCAGCAGCCCACCACTTCCTCAGTTCCCTTCCCTCTCGTAGCACTAGCCTCCAGGTGAATCATTTTGATTCTGACAGTGTCCTTTTCCTGCCCTGTGTACCCTTTCTCCTTTAGTTTTTACCTAGCAGCCTCCTAGTCTTTTTTTTTTTCTTTTTGTAGAGACAGAGTCTCACTGTACCGCCCTCGGGTAGAGTGCTGTGGCGTCACACGGCTCACAGCAACCTCTAACTCTTGGGCTTACGCGATTCTCTTGCCTCAGCCTCCTGAGCAGCTGGGACTACAGGCGCCCGCCACAACACCTGGCTATTTTGTCTTTTTTTTTTAATCGGCTCAAACACTTTATTTACTTTTTTTTTTTTTTATTGTTGGGGATTCATCGAAGGTACAAGAAACCAGGTTACACTGATTGCAACTGTGTCTTGCCCCCACAAAATGTGGCACACACCAAGGTCCCACCCCCCTCCCTCCTTCCCTTTCTTTGCAGTTTTTGTCTGGGGTCGAGTTTGAACCCACCACCACTGGTATATGGGGCTGGCCCTACTCCTTTGAGCCACAGGCACTGCCCTTAGCCTCCTAGTCTTAAGTGGAAAGTCCCGCCCTTCCTTTCAGAAGGTGGGAAGTAATTTTGCTGACTCATTTGTCCTCTGCCCTTCTTTTGCCCTGGGGTGTTGCCCCTGTCTGCAGAGCCTTTTAATTCTTCTTCACAAGGCCTACCCTTTATGACCTTTCTAGAAGCCTGGCCCTCTACCCTTTGAGGATTTTGATTTTCAGAGTGTGTTCCTGCCAGCTCTGGGCCCGCTCTTCCCCTGGTCTCCAGGCTGGCCTACAGTCCTGCCCATGGTGATTGGTTTCTCACGTCTGGAGATCTTGATCTTGAAAGGGAAGGCTGGAACCCTGGGCCTGGCAGGCTCTCTTCCTGTGGCTGCAGAGGAGGCTCTCTTCCCACAGGTCCTGGGGACTTGTTTCTGTATTTAGAGGTGGCAAGAGGGAGAGCAGGGAGGGAGGAGTGATAGGCATACTTCCCTGAGGACTAGGTTTTCTAGGGTAGTTAGAATTGCCCGGAGGGAGGGGGGTGGGGCCTTGGTGTGTGTCACACTTTATGGGGGCAAGACATGATTGCAAGAGGGACTTTACCTAACAATTGCAATCAGTGTAACCTGGCTTATTGTACCCTCAATGAATCCCCAACAATAAAAAAAAAAGAAAAAAGAATTGCCCAGGCACAATGCTGAACAACACTTAATGCCTTGGGAGAACTGGCAAACTCCCAATTTGGGAGAGTGATGGTCTTGTCAGGGTGGACTGCTGCACATCCTGAACTGGAGGCCCCTTTGCAACCCCTGGGATCAAGGCTCTAGCCTGCCAGTGAACAGTCCGAGCTGCTAAGCTTCCCCAACAGAAAGCAGGTGGGACCAATTCTTATTTGTCACCTGCCACTAGGAAGTGTGTCCAGGAGAAGCAGGTTATGAAGAGTCATCTTCTCCCAGAAGTGGAGATTGTGGGTGCTGTAAGGAGGGGTGCTAACATTCCTCCCACCCCAGAAGCAGGGGAGGAGAGGTTCTCCTGCTTTTCTCTCCCCAAAGCCTCTGAGCCTTCCAACTCTACAGGGGGTGTTGGCAGAGAGGCCCAAAGCCCGGCTGTTGGCAAACTTCCCACCTACCTGCCACTTCAGATGCCTGCCACTGCCCTGCCACCAACTGCCTTCAGCATAACACTCAGGAATGGACCTTTTGGGGTGAGAGATGGGGAGGAATGAGACCAATTTCCTCCATAGAGGAGGGGCTGGGGAGCCGCGAAGAGAAAGCACCGTCTGGAAAGGAAGCCAGAAAGGAAGACAGAGTCTCTTTGAACCTCTCTCACTGAGTTGACAGGAAAGTTGCAAAAACACCATCAGACTGGATCAGGATATGAAGGGAACAGGCAGGAAGGCCAAGCTTTTTTGAAGGTTTCCCACTCTGCATGCGGCATGGCTCCTGGAGGGGACACCAAGGGAGTGAGGAGCAAGCCACCCTGCTCAAACAGCCGGGCTGCGCAGGGAATGGGTCCTGTTTCTCATGTTCTCAGCACTCACCACAGCTGGGGAGAGGGGGTATGAGAAGGATGCCAGTGATCTGGCCGTGGGCAGGGGAGGCTCAAGGTAGGGCCTGAAGAGAAGCAGCTGGAGTTACACAAGGGCAAGGGCATCCCTGAGCCTGGAGAGATGGTGCTGATGAGGCTGTGGCAACCCTAAGGGTTGGCCTGAGGCAGGGATATGAGCGGGACGCAGTCCTTATCTTGTAGGGCCCAGCACAAAAGGAAAAGGTGAACCCTTATTAAAAAAATATGAAGTAGGCCTCCCATTTGATCCTGCCATCCCATTATTGAGCATCTACCCAGAAGAAAAAAAATTATTTTACCATAAGGACATTTGCACGAACTATTTATTGCAGCTCAATTTACAATTACCAAATCATGGGACCAACCTAAATGCCCACCAACCCAGGAATGGATTAACAAGCTCTGGTATATGTATACCACGGAATACTATTCTGCCAGTAAAAAAGATGGTGACTTTACATCTCTTGTATTAACCTGGATAGAGGTGGAACACATTCTTCTTAGTAAAGCATCACAAGAATGGAGAAGCAAGAATCTAACGTCCTCAATTCTGATATGAGGACAATTGACGTTAGTACATGGTGGGGGGTGGGGGAATGGGGAAAGGGAAGGTGGGACACAGTTATAAGAGGGACTTTATCTAACAAATGCAATCTTTGTACCCTCAATAATTTCCCAACAACAACAACAACAACAAAAAAAACCCTGCAGGGCTGTGCCTGTGGCTCAAAGGAGTAGGGCGCCAGCCCCATATACCAAGGTGGAAGGTTCAACCCCGGCCCTGGCTAAAAAAAACCAAAAAAAAAAAACAAAACAAAACTGCAAACAAACAACCAAACAAAAACTTACAAAGAATTTTAAGATGGCTGGCTCAGCACCTGTAGCTCAATGGCTAGGGTGCCAGCCACATACGCCGGAGCTGGTGGGTTCCAATCCAGCCCAGACCTGCCAAACAACAATGACAACTATAACAAAAAATAGCCAGGTGTTGTGGCGGGCGCCTGTAGTCCCAGCTACTTGGGAGGCTGAGGCAAGAGAATCGCTTAAGTCTAAGAGTTTGAGGTTGCTGTGACCTGTGACGTGACAGCACTCTACAGAGGGTGACAAAGTGAGACTATGTCTCAAAAAAAAAAAAAAAAGATTTTAAGATGGCAACAACACAGCATTAAACCAAGTGCAGGGCCCCTGTAAGCACTGGGCCCTGTGCGAAGGATTGCTCAGGTCAAGGTGTGACATTGTCCAGTGTGAAGAGTTTGCAAGCTCTTGTGTAACTGGCAGTCAAAAGGATGAGTCCAGATGGTGGACATGAAGGCCAGAGCAAAAGAAAAAAAAATTGCCTGAGCCCAGAACTTTGAGGTTGCTGTGAGCTATGATGTCACAGTACTGAGTAAGAGTCTCAAAAAAACAAAGAAAAAGAAAAAGAAAAAGAAATCAGAGTCCCTGAGGAGTCTTTTGGTGTTAAAAAATATTGGGGAGAAACACAGACTCTACATTAACAGCATGTTTTTAACTTTTAAACAGGCCTTCACATCTCTGAGACCACATAACAAAGGTGACAATTTAATGAGCCAAGTTATGCATAGCACATTTGTTTTTTTTTTTTTTTTGTAGAGACAGAGTCTCACTTTATGGCCCTCGGTAGAGTGCCATGGCCTCACACAGCTCACAGCAACCTCCAACTCCTGGGCTTAAGCGATTCTCTTGCCTCAGCCTCCCGAGTAGCTGGGACTACAGGCGCCCGCCACAACGCCCGGCTATTTTTTGGTTGCAGTTTGGCCGGGGCCGGGTTCGAACCCGCCACCCTCGGCATATGGGGCCGGCGCCCTACCAACTGAGCCACAGGCGCCGCCCTGCATAGCACATTTGTATTCCTAAACGACCTATGTGATTTTTTCAGGTCCTTCAAGGACATTAAAAAAGTAAGTATTGTTGGGGGAGGGGGAGAATCATATGTATTGCTGTTTCTGTCCCAAATGTCACTATTTCTTTTATAGAAAGTTCATCCCTCCCCCATCCCTCCTATGTGTCCAAAATGTCTGGACTTTTCACATCTCTAGTCCAGGCTGGTTTTGTTCCTCACTTGCCACTGTGTCATCATGCATGTTTGAGAGCCCACAATCCCTGAGAGTTGCCAGGTTAGTGTCGCTGGAGGGCCATACATATCCCCTAGTTGCTAGGCCCTAACTGACACTCTGATAGTCAGTCGATATATGTGTCAAACTTGAAGGAGACCAGAGAAACTGAGGGCAAGAAAAAGAAGTGGAGTGGTTGTGAGAGCTAGCTGCCATTCCCTCCTCCCTATGCCTGCTCTCTTCTCCGGTGGTGGGGTAGAGTGGGGTTTACAGCGGCCTCCTGAGATGGGAGGCCTCGCTCTACCTGCAGGAGTGATCAGGCTGGGTGTATCTGGCTATCTGGCTGTAGCAGCCACCTCTGACCTCCCCTCTCTTCGCCTATGGCCTTGGAATACAGGACTGTCACTCCGGGCCTGTGGCCAGGTGTTTTCTCTCCTTAGTGGAGTTTTTTGAACCTCTCAGGGCAGAGAGGCTGCCAGGCCCCAAAATTTGGAGACTCTGCCCAGTGGAATGATCTGTCTCCATGAAGTCAAGCCAAAGAAGCAAACCTTTGTTCAGCAAGACTGTGAGACCCTAGACCTCCTCAGCACAGGAGAGCGCCCACTTCAGAGGAGACATGTCTGGCACTACAGCTCCTTGTTGGGGGAGCGTTCCAGGAGAGGCTGGGAGCTCTGGAAACACCAAGAAGGGCCCTTTCCCCCCAGGCAAGCCCCACCTGTAAGAACAGCTTCTTAGCTGTTGGGAGAGCCTTCAGGTTGGTGCCCTCATACCCTCCCAGCTCCTCTCCAGGGTGGGGCTACTGACTGGGAGCAGAGGCAGCAGCCCCCCTGGTAGTCCAGCAGGGTTTTTGAGAGACAGGAGAAGGAAACCCCGGTCCTCAATGTGGAGACCAGAAATGGGGACTGCTTCACCTGCTCTGCCTGCTGACAGACACCAGCCAAGTTTAGCAGCTTCCCTGGGTCCTCAATCCTGGCCACTGCCCATCCCCCACCTCCACTCCTTTTGCTTCCCTCCCCCACCCCCCCTTCCCCATCTGTGGGGCCAGAAAGCAGCCTCAGAGGAAGCCTAGAACAGGAAGAGGCCTGATCAGGGATAGCCCCCTGGGAACAACCCGGCCTAGGATCTGGGTGCCTAACTGGTGCCTCCTCCCACTGCCAGCCACAGGAACACAGCCCCAGGGTGGCAGCAGGCGCCCAGGCAAGCCTTGTGCCCTTGTGGCCAGGGTCACTGAATCTGCCAGCTGTGGGGCCCTGTCCGTGCCAAGTCTGCCTTGGCTCCGTCTAGTCCTAATCGATGCTGGCGCCAAGCCAGGCCCCCTGCCAGCTCTGGTCACACTCGGCTAACGCCAGAGGCCCAGCACATTAACTCTTTGCCAAGGCCCATTGTCTGGGTCCCTGCCCAGTGGTTTATTTACTCCAGGGCTGGACAGGCTGGGGCTGGGAGGTGACAGTGGGGCAGGCCTGCAGTGGGACAGGCAGGCAGGGCAGTGGGGTGAGGGGAGAGACAGTTAAGGTGGGGAACTAAAAGGGTTGGTGAGGGAGGCTGAGGCCTGGGAAGGGGGTTGAGAGCAGTCCAGGCCAGGAGTGGACACCCTGGTGGCTTCCGGAGCCTGAGGGCAGGATACACTACTAAAGGTTTTTTGCTTTTCACATGTTTTTAACCACATCAAAGATTCCCCGTATAGGCTGAGTGGGTCAAATGTACTTCCAGAGGCCCATCTGGAGGTACCTTAGGGGTAGAATCGGCACTTAGATATGCGATCCTTAACCTTCTGACAGTTACCTTTAAATCCCCTCAAATAATTTTTTACATTACACACTCTTTTGCATTTTTAAAGTTGGCTTTGAAATTTTCCATCACGTTTAAATAGTTCTAAAAGATATCCTTTTGAGCATTTTATAAATATTGAATTTTTTCCTACTTTTGATGTGCTTTTATTATTAGTCATTATGAAAATTCAAAGAGAAATGAATATTTATTTATTTTTAGAGATGAGGTCTCCCTATGTTACCCAAGATGAACCTGAACTGTTGAGCCTCAAATGCTCCTCCCCCCGCAGCCTCCCATGTAGCTGGGACTACAGGCTAAATATTGACATTTTATTTTATTTTTTTATTTTTTATTTATTTTTGAGACAGAGCCTCAAGCTATTGCCTTGGGTAGAGTGCCATGGTGTCACAGCTCACAGCAACCTCCAACTCCTGGGTTTAAGCGATTCACTTGCCTCAGCCTCCCAAGTAGCTGGGACTAGAGGCGCCTGCCACAATGTCTGGCTATTTTTTGGTTGTAGTTGTCATTGTTTGGCAGGCCTGGGCTGGATTTGAACCCGCCAGCTCTGGTGTATGTGGCTGGCGCCTTAGCTGCTTGGGCTACAGGCACCACCCTAAATACTGACATTTTAAAAATAACACTTTATATCTTTCTTTTAAATGTCTAATGGAATCTAAATACCATAGCAATTATATATCCTCTAATATCCAATTAGAAGTTTACATTGTTCCTTTTTTTTCCATTTGTATTTCCATTTTACTATAGCTACAGTTTTTTTGTTTTGTTTAGTTTTGTTTTTTGAGACAGTGTCTCACTCTGTTGCCCAGGCTAGAGTGCTGTGGCATCAGCCTACCTCACAGCAACCTCAAACTGCTGGATTCAAGGGATCTTCCTGCCTCAGCCTCCTAAGTAGTTGGGACTATAGGTGCCTCCTACCTCAGCCTCCCAGAGTGCTAGGATTACAGGTGTGAGCCACCATGCCTGGTCTACTGTTATAGATTTCATCCTAATGTAAATGTTTTTTATGCTTGAATATATTTTACTAATCTATTAAATAAAAATTTTTAAATTAAAATTTTAATTGGGCCAATGGTGGCCAACTCCTTTGGGCCAATGGTGGCTTATACCTATAATCCTAGCACTCTTAGAGGCTGAGATGAAAGGATCACCTGAGGTCAGGAGTTTGAGACAAGCCTGAGTAAGAGTAAGACCCCTGTCTCTACTAAAAATAGACAAATTAGTATGATGGCACATGCCTGTACTCCCAGCTATTCAAGAGGCTGAGGTAGGAGGACTTAAGCCCGGGAGTTTGAGGTTGCTGTGAGCTGTGATAATGTGCCATTGCACCCTAGCCTGGGTGACAGAGTCTTCCTCCACCCCCCAAAAAGAACCTCCTTTATTCATAAAGCTGAATAGTATAAACTTGCTGGAATAGTTAATACTCAATTGATCAGAACAACGTAAATGTAAAATTTGATAAATAGGGTGGCGCCTGTGGCTCAGTGAGCAGGGCGCAGGCCCCATATACCGAGGGTGATGGGTTCAAACCCGGCCCCGGCCAAACTGCAACCAAAAAATAGCCGGGCGTTGTGGCGGGTGCCTGTAGTCCCAGCTACTTGGGAGGTTGAGGCAAGAGACTCGCTTAAGCCCAGGAGTTGGAGGTCGCTGTGAGCTGTGTGAGGCCATGGCACTCTACCGAGGGCCATAAAGTGAGACTCTGTCTCTACAAAAAAAAAAAAATTTGATAAATAACTGTTAAACATAAACATTATATTTTTATTGGAAATGCATCTTTTAATGAGATGGTTAGAACAAGTTTTCTTCTCAATTCATGCATGTGTGTGTGGATGACTCTGACTTATTGCTAGACTGACACAAAGTTCAGTACCCACTTCATTCCCATATTTTATCTTTGTAGGTTTAAACACTCAGAAACAGGTTTCACAGAGATAAATAAATAAATGGAAACCAATGAGTTTGTTATAAGAATGTCATTCAATTCTTTGAACTTCTTCCAAGTTACATGCCTAATAACATTATTATCAAAATGTTTTTTTATGATCCGTTGACAATTTGATTAGTGCCTCCTTCAATTTTGTTGAAAGCAGAGCTGGAAACTACTTGACTTGCAAAACGACTTGTTCCCCCTCCATCACCATCTCCCCCTCATCTCTCCCCCACCATGAGAGTCACTTTCTTTCTCCGTATCTACCTCACTAACCCCACTGCGTTTGGTGCCAGGGAGATTTCTACCCCTAGGGCAGTGCCCGTGGTGGGGGCAGATGGGAGGGGTGTCTGGGTAGAGTGCTGTGGTGTCACTCTTTGTCTTATAAAGCTCTCTTTCCTCCCAAGTGGGAAAGGGAATGCCTTGTCTTAGGTGCCTTGTGAGGAAGATTGCCTTCAGGAAAAAAAGCACAGAAAACTGAGGATCAGACAAATGGATTATCTTCCAACTACCTTGATTCACAAACCCCCGAACTTAAGTTTTGAGTCCTCTGCTAGGAGTGAGTTCAAAAATGGATATGATTCAAATACAAAGACGCCTGTGGCCAATGTTCTAATTCTTCATTAGCCCCCAGATTGCTCTCAAAGAGCCAATCTCCCTTTAGTTCAGCTTTCTTCCTACTCCTATCTGCACCGATTTATTCTTTCTAAGTATTAAATGTTCCCTGAACTGAGGGAACACATGGCTAGAGGCTGAGAGAGCCCCTGTTCATCAGAGTTAGAAACATCAGTCTATCTCAGGGTCCTAGAGCAAAGATCTCCAAATAATCAGCAAAAAATCCAGAGGCAGCACCTCTGAATAACTGTATATTTATAAATCACATTTATGTACATTGCCACTCTATATATTATGTATATTAAACTTTATTTTAGATTTTAAAACCATAAATTAAAGTTTATTTTATTCACTGCCCCCAATAGATTATCTTGTAAATCTTCTTTGCAACCCACTGCTCCAGCATCTATAGCTTTCACTGAAGGTTGTTTCTTTTTTTTGTAGAGACAGAGTCTCACTGTACCGCCCTCAGGTAGAGTGCCGTGGCGTCACACGGCTCACAGCAACCTCTAACTCTTGGGCTTACGCGATTCTCTTGCCTCAGCCTCCCGAGCAGCTGGGACTACAGGCGCCCACCACAATGCCTGGCTATTTTTTTGTTGCAGTTTGGCCGGGGTTGGGTTTGAACCCGCCACCCTCGGCATATGGGGCCGGCGCCCTACTCACTGAGCCACAGGTGCCGCCCTGAAGGTTGTTTCTTAAGCCCCAGGGAATGTGTGTGTGGTAAGAGATGGCCTTTGTTCTGGCCTTCACAAAGGCATGTGCTTTGCAGTCCTTCAGCCAATATTTACTGAGTTTATGTGCCAGGCACTCCACTGGCTTCTAAGAATACAAAAAGACACAATCTCTTGTTGTGCAATAATGTGAATATAGTTAATTTTACTGAACAGACATTTAAAAAGGTTAAGGTCTGGGTGGTGCCTGTGGCTCAAAGGAGTAGGGCACCGGCCCCATATACTGGAGGGTTCAAATCCGGCCCCGGCCAAAAACTGCAAAAAAAAGGCCATGATCACATTAATGTACACAGCTATGATTTAATAATAATAATACTTAAAAAAAAGGTTAAGGACATAGATATTATGTATTTTTTACTGAAATTTTTAAAAAAGACAATCTCTGGTCTTAAGGAAGCTATAGAGTAGCGGAGTAAACAAAAACTGCACTAATTCATTTATTTGGCAACTTTTTTTTTAGTTTTTTTGCAACTTTTTGTTAAAAGAGAGCCAATCACATTCTTGGATGGGTGTAGATGATTAAATGCCTATAATCAAAACTAGGTATGATTAGCCTCTTATAAAGCTTATATTTCAAGTTCATGGCCAGGTAGTAAATGTGAACCAGTACTACCCATTAGCAGTGCACACATGGTAGTTTTAAGTTAATTAATTAAAATGAAATAAAATTTAAAATTCATGTCCCCAGTCTCTGTAGACAAATTAAAATGCTCAATAGGTGGCTAGTGCCACCACATTGGACAGCACAGACAGAGAACGTTTCCACCACTGCAGACTGCTCTAAAGCACTGGGTGTGGTCACCAGTAGGGATAAATAAGCCAGATGGTCAAGTGGGGTCCTTGCCAGGCTCTCCAGCACCTTTGTGCCAATTTAGAAGAGATCTTTTCTGCAGGCAGGTACAACCCCATACCAAGGCTTGTGGAGCAGCCTGAGAGTAGTCAAAATTGTAGAGAGCCGGAGTGCAGATCACTCTGTGGGGCTGCTCCCTGGGAGTGAAAGACTCAGGCCTCTGGCCAGGCGCCATGGCTCACGCCTATAATCCTAGCACTCTGGGAGGCCGAGGAGGGAGGACTGCTTGAGCTCATGAGCAAAAGCTAGACCCCCATCTCTACTAAAAATAGAAAAAACTGGGCAAGAGGGATTACTTGAGCTCAAGTTGGAGGTTGTTGTGAGCTATGACGCCATGGCACTCTATCCAGGGCGGCAACTTGAGACTCTGTCTCAAACAAACAAACAAACAAACCCTCAAGATTCGGGCCTCTGATCTCATCTCTCACCATACTACCCACCAATGTACCTTGTGGCCCTGGTCATGCTGTTTTCTCAGCCTCGGTCCTTTCCTCACCTCTGCACCTCCTTGTACCTTCAAGGTCCGGGTACAAATCCACTTCGTTCCTCCTTAAAGCCTTTCCTGAAGCTGATTAACATTTACTGAGCACATGTTGTATCTGTGGTAGTGGTGAACCCAGGCAGCCTAGTGTGGTGGTGAGGTGGCCCAATGAAGACCAGGCCTGCGGGCTTTCCACGGGAGTGGCTCTAATTCCCAGCACCACATTCCAGCCTTTAGGGGGACAGTAGCATCACTGTCATCAGTGCCCATGCGTAAGGTGATGGAAGGCTCTAGGACTCAGAATTCTGAAGAGTAGTGCCTTACACATCTGTGTCCCCACCTTCTGCCTGTTGTCACACATACAGACACCAGAAAAGAATTCATTGAAGGAGTTCATTGTTCTAAGCTTCAATTATCCAACCTGAGAAATGGTGAGACCAACCCTTACTAGTTGACAATGACTTTAAAGTCTTTAGAGATTCTCAGAAGAAATTGGAATGTAAATAGCAACTCACCTGGTGCTGTTCTCAGAGAAGACTTAGGCTGGGCATGGTGCCTCATGCCTGTAATTCCAGCACTTTGAGAGGCTGAGGTGGGAGGATCATTTGAGGCCAAGAGTTTGAAACCAGTCTGGGCAACATAGAGAGACCCTGTCCACAAAAAATTTAAAAATTAGCCATTTGATACTGCAGTGAGTTATGATGGTACCACTGCACTTGAGTCTCAACAAAAGGAAAAAGATTTAGATGTAGACAGGTCTCCCTCTTCTGACGCATCACAAAATCTATGTCCTCTGGGCAAGTTTCAGAAGGGGTAGATATTGATGCCTGGATTCCAAAATGATAAAAATGTGTCAGTAAAATGCTTCCTGCAGCATCTGGTTAGCTGTTTCTGCACCCCATATATCTCCTCACCATCCCCAGGCCCTGCCCAGGGTTAGGCTGCCATTTCTTCTATTTTCACAGATGGGGCCAGGCAGGCCAGACTTATCCCTGCCGTGAAGCTGGGGATGGGTACAACGTGGGCCAATGAAAAGAGGATTAACGTTGAAGTCAGGCCTGGGTTCAAATCCTGGTTCTGTCATCAGTCAGTCCAGCAACCCTAGGCAAATAATTAACCCCTTCTGAGCTCATCTCCATCCTCATAAGATAGATAATAACACCTGTTGTATAAGGAAACCAACTGGTAATAAATCTGGAATGTATGGTTTAGGTTAAGATCCTGGTCCTGCCACTTAACAAGCCTTGGAGCTTTAGACAAGTTACTTATATGTTCTGTGCCTCTGTCATCTCCTCCCTAAAGGGGAGGCTAATTTATAGGGCTGTTGTGAGGATTACCTAATGCCTGATACATGGTGAGCGCTCAGTGAATGTTGGTATTTATTACTTCAGCTTTTCAACAAGTGAGGTAAGCAAGGTAGTTATTACTGTCCTTGGTCAGAGGGTCGGGGAGAGTCACACATTTGCTGTGGATAAAGCCCAGGTGATCACTTTTCTGCCTTTTGGCTAAGATCAAATGTGGGTAAAGCCTGGATGAGAAACTGGCTCTGTGCACCCTAATACGGGGCTGTAAATAAAGCCACAGGCCAAGAGCTCCTTCCTGGCTGGCTCTGTGGGCCCATCCTTAGGCCCACAGGGTTGCTAGACAGGGGACAGCCCACCCCAGGAGCCAGGCTTCACTCCCTTCTAGAGGGCCTGGAAGCCTCTCCATGTCAGCCTGTGCCTTTGTCACTATCCCTGATGGAATGTGCCCTGCTCCCTGCGGGCAGTGTCCTCTCCCTACTCATGGCTGAGGTTCATTTGACTGGATTCTTCTGACACCACCCTGCTTAACACCAACACCCTGCCACCCTGCACCTGCGTGGTAGCTGAATGTCACTGGGGGAAATTCTCAGCCACACTGACTAGCTGCACTTTACATTTCTGACCACAAACCTCAAGTGGGCACTCAGCTTCCCCGGTAATCCTGCTATGTTTCTTTACCAAGTTCACTGTCCCACTTTCTATACGGGTGTTTCCCATCTTCTCCAACCCTCAACATCTCCTCTTTGTTCCTCGATGTTAGCTAATGACCTTGCTTCCTATTTCACTGAGAAAATAGATGGCATCAGATGAAAAGTATCTGCCCTCTCTCCATCACATCTTCCAAAATGTCTGCATCTGTGCCCTGGCTGTGGAGGGATAGAGGCAAGGAGAAATTGAGGGGAGGAGTGGATGGAGGGACGGAGGCAGGGACAGATGGATGAATGGAAGGGTGGGTGGGTACCGTCCCCTTCATTTGTGCTCCACATGCCAGTTTCTTCACTTATTCAGGATTTTGCCTGAAATCATCCTTTCCCCTCCTGCACTAACTCCTTTTTTCTATCAGGTCATTCCCTTTAGCACTTAAGTGTTCTGTTATCTCTCTCATCTTAAAAACAAGCTCCTCCTGGACCCTCTACTCTGCTCAGTTCCTGCCCCATTTTCCTCCTTCCCTTCAGCACTCTTCCTACAATTGCTCCCCCCTGCTGCCTGCCTTTCCTCATCCCCACCTCTGTTCCCTCCTAGCCCACTCCAGCCAAGTTTTTGTCTGTGCCACTCCACTGAAATTGTACTTGTCCAAGTCACCAATGGCCTCCTTGTTGGCACACACAAAGGTCCGTTTCCTGTCCTCACTTCACATTGTCTCGGCAGCATTTGCACAGTCGGGCACTCGCTCCTTGCAGCACTATCTTTACTTGGCATCCAGAACTCCACATGGGTCTGTAGACGCCACCTATCCAGATGGCAGCTCTTTCTCCAGCTCCTTCACTGACTCCTCCTCTTTTCCATCTTGATTGTGAGCGTAGTGGGGGAACCTCTTTCTTATTTAGTCTCCCTCTGGTTAGATCCATCTAGGCCTGTGCCTCTAAATGCCTCTGGAAGTTGGAATCTTTGAAAGGCAATGTGGAAGAGAGTAGGGAATGCCTGCCTGGGTGTGAACCCCTGCTCTGCCTCAGTTGTGTCTTACTTGGCGTCTGAGACAAAGGCTAAGTGTGGATTGGGAACATGATCCCAAGGAGCAGAAGTGAGGGAGAAGAGTGAAACAGGGACAGAGAGGTGCTGATGCAAGGGTGTGTTAGGGAGTTGGCCACTGCTATGGGTGACTATTCTTCAATCCTTCTGAGGTTTGTGAAACATACTTCAGAATCTGCTGGAAGAAGGTGGGGAGGCCAGTTATTCAAGTTTTTGTCGGGGTACCCATGGATGTCCATGCCAAGTGGGTTCCATGGGTGTCCCCCACCACAGTGTCAGAAGGGGAAAGGAAGCATAAAGGCACTGTCAGACTTGACAGATGACTCTGGTCAAGACTTGTGTAAAACTGGCTATGGCAGCAGTGCTGGGAACAGGGGGTGAGGCTGAGGGCACCCTCACAGCGTCTCGTGATGCTTCATACAAGATGTACTTGGTAGAGACGGGTGACCATGGAGCCCTCCTCTTAGGATTGCTGAGAGAGTTAAATTATTTAATACACATGTTTGAAGGAGTTGCTGGCCCTTAGCAATGACCATCCACCCCTGCTCTGACATGTCCCTTGCCTAGTCCATCTCGGGAGCCTGCTATGTCCAAAACAGAGCTCTGATTCCCTGTCCCCTCCTCCAGTCTTGTCCACTGCAGTTAAATGGCCTGGATTCATCTCACTCTCTCACCCCTCACATCCAGTCCTTCCCATTATTCCCTATCACAAAGCCACCAACCCGGGCACGTCTCCATCGGCCCTTGCCTGGCCCACTGTGCCAGCCTCCCAGCCGTTTCCTGCCTCTGCGCTTGCCTCCCTACGGTTTATTCTCCTATAGCAGCCTAAGGGATAATGTTACTCCTGATTAAAGCCCCTCTAACAGCTTCCTATTATCCTTTTTAAAAATAACAGCTTTATTGAGACACAGCTCACATACCATATAATTCACCCACTGAAAGTATACAATTCAATGGTTTTTAGTATAGTCACAGGGTTGTGCAAATATCACCACAATCAATTTTAGAACATTTTCATCATCCCCCCAAAGAAACCCAGTACCCATTAGCAGTCTCTCCCCATCTCCTCCCAAGCCCCGAGCCCTACCCGACTACTAAGCTGCTCTCTGTCTCTATGGATTTGCCTATTTTGGACATTTTGTAGAAATGGAATCAAGCAAAATGTGGTCTTTGTGACCAGTTTCTTTTTCCCATTATTCTTAAAATAAAATCCAAACACCAAGCCATAGCCTTCCAGGCTGTGCAGAGCCCCACACCCACCCAGGCTCCCAGCTGGGCTGACTGTCCTCCTGGTCCACCCTCCTCCAACCTCACCCTCTGTGTTTGGAACAGGCCCTACTCCTCCCCTCGGGACCTTGATCCCCTCATCCCTTTGTTTGAATTCTCTTTCCCAGTCTGTGCATGGGCTGCTCCCAGGATTCTGGGTCTGCCCAAGTGTCACCTCCTCCGAAAGGACTTTCCCATTCTCCACACTCTTCCCTACCGATCTCTAGCTCTTCTTCTTACTATTTGTTTGTCGGTTCACTTACTTGCTTACTGTCTTTCTCCCTCTTTAAACCTCCACGAGAGCAGGGATTTTGTCCTGTTCACATTTAAATCCCCAGCACCTCGAACAGAATGATGGGCACACAGTTGGTATCTGACATCCACTACATGAACAACTGGATAACACTCCTAGAAATCCAGTTGAGGAGTTTCCACAATTCCTGCCCCCCCATCCCCAAACAGCATGAGACACCTTCTTGTCCCTAGGTCTGATGAAGGCCACCATGTTATAGTTCATATTCACTTTCCTTTTTTGCTGGTTATTTTGGTCTTCACTCTTATATATCATCCTGAATGTTTGTGCCCCTGCCCCAAAATGTTGAAACACTCACCCTTAAAGTGATGGTATTAGGAAGTGGGGCCTTTAGGAGGTGAATTAGATCATGGGTGTAGAGCTCTCAGGAACGGCATCAATGCCCTTATAGAAGAGCTACTAATAAAAGAAGCACCCTCAGCTGGGCAGTGGCTCCCACCTAGAAGAACTCTGGGAGGCTGAGGCAGGTGGATGGCTTGAGCTCAGGAGTTCGAGACCAGCCTGAGCAAGAGTGAGACCCCCATCTCTACTAAAAATAGAAAAACTAGCCGGGTGTTGTGGTGGGTGCCTATAGTCCCAGATACTCAGGAGGCTGAGGTGAGAGGATCACTTGAACCCAAGAGTTTGAGGTTGCTGTGAGCTATGACACCACGGCACTCTACCCAAGGTAGAGACTCTATCTTAAAAAAAAAAAAAAGAATAAATAAGTAAATGAATAAAAGAGGCCCCCTTCTGTCATGTGAGGATGCAGCAAGGTGGTGCCGTCTATGAAGCAGAGTGAGCCCTCACTAGATAGAATCTACCGGCACCTTGACTTTGGACTTCCCAGCTTCTAGAAATGTGAGAAATAAACTCGTGTTGTTTATAAGCCAGACTGTCAATGGTATTCTGTGGTAGCATCCCGAATGGACTAAGACACTGCCTCACACCCCTCACACCAGCTAAGCTTTCTTCCCCGAGGCTCTCCTCATAGATTTTCTTCCCAGAGTCTCTTGCTCCCTCAGGGGAGAATACTTCATTTATCAGCTGTAAGGGTTGCCTGCCAAACACAAGTAAAACATCATGGCCTGAGGCACCCAGTCCCCAGCTATCTGTGGGTCATCACCTGCCTACAGCCCTGCATGCTCCTGGGGTCTGTTCTGGGATTCCCCTCTCCCTGCCTCTCTTCCTGGGAGCCCCCAGAGTACCTCCTTCGTTTTTCTTTAAAAATATCAGCATTGTGGGAAAACAGGTCTTTCATATGTTGCTGGTGGGAATGAAAGTGACAGGACCTCAGTGGAGGACACTTTGTGATATCTCACTAAATTACAAATGCACGGCCCCCTGAACCCACCCTGCAGATGTGTCTGCACACATTTTGAAGGTCACGTACAGCACTGTCTGACAGCAAAGGACTGGGGACCAACCACCCGGTACCATCAACAGAGTTTGAGAACAAGGAACATTTGGTAGCTGTAGCAAAGAATGGGAAACCTTTGTGTGGATATACTGGCAGGAAGAACCATGACCATAGTAAACTACCTTTGGAATAATAAGAAAACTAAGTAAACATATTTACATAAAGAAATATGGAGGAATATAATTTTTTTGTATCAGAAGTTGAAGGCTGTTAGGGAAAAATTAGGAGGAAAATTTCCTACTGAGCTGATTATGCCATGTCATTTTTATATTTGAACTCTGTGACTATTACATACCCAAACAAAAAAAATAAATAACAACATAGGGAAAAAAAAAATCACAATCCTTTCTAGGGGGTTCTTGTCTTCTAAGGATTTGAAAATCAGTCTTTCAAGAAACTGAAAGCCGTCAGTGGTTATGGTTGGGTGTAAAGAGGAATCCACCTACGATGTTGGCTGTGGGTGTGTCCTGTCAGCTCACCAAGGACAAGGGCCTTGTTTCATTCAATAGGGTGCTGCCATCATGTGTGCATCCACCACAGAGTAAGCACTCACTAAAACCCACCTACGATGTTGGCTGTGGGTGTGTCCTGTCAGCTCACCAAGGACAAGGGCCTTGTTTCATTCAACAGTGTGCTCCCAACGCCATCACGACGGGTGCCACAGCGTAAGCACTCACTAAAGGTTGTTGAATGAAATATGAAATAAATTCATGAAGAGAAAGATTCCTAACTCAATAATGAGGCATTTCAGTCTTGGCAAAGGGTCCATATGGATATAAATTGCCAAAATGGAGGACTCTGAGCAAGCAGGAAAACAGCGATGCTGTCTAAGTCAGAGGTCAGAAGGTGGCTCTCTAACGTAGCTGTGGCTCTCCCAACAACAGATTTCCTGTGATTTTCTTGACACGTGGGGTCTGGAAGACAATGATGAGTAAATGCCAAATAGAGTGTAATAACAGCAATGAAGCAACAAATAACCCGGTGTGGGTAGACCATCTTGCCAGGGACTTTTCACTTAGCCCGCTTTGCTCAGGAGCCCAAAGCTCTTTTTTCACCAGGCTTTGCCTCTGTATACCTGCAGGCAAATCACTGGTTGGTCGCTGACCCCAGCCCAGACTCTGCGCTTCAGCCCTGCTGTGAATGGGCCCAGCACAGTCTGCAGTACACAGTGGACTCCCGGCACTGGCCCTGGGTGGTTGGCATTGGTTACACCCTGACAGGAGTATCAGCTTATGTGGGAGTCAAGCCCGCACGCCCCTTACCTCCTTCAGGCCCTGACTGCCACCTTGCAGATGGCCCCCGCCAGAGGCTGAAGAGTGCTGACCAAACTGGGGCTTCTGCTGGGCACTCTCTCCCTCCTCCTACATTGGACTCGGGCTCCTGTAGATGGGTGGCTCTATTTCCTTTCAAGCCTCCCTCTTACTGCCCTGGGTGGGAAGTGTATTCGAGTGGAGCTTTTCTGCATTCGAAGGGCCAGGGAGCCCTGAGCCTGAGACTACAGGGCCTGCCAGGGAAAGTGTTGAATTGAAGTGGTTTGCCTGGAGCTAGATGTGAGAGAAGCCAGAGCCCCTGGGCCCTGTCGTGCCTGTGCCTGTCAGATTTCTGCACTCCCATCCCTCCCTCTCCCCAATCCTTGGCTCCGACTGAGGGAACATCCCTCAGATATGACCTGAGCCAGAGCACCCTGGTGGCATCTTCACATGTCCCCTGAGATCTGAGTGTGTATTTGGCAGGGCAGGTAGGGCATGGGCAGGCTGTTAGGAGAGGCCTAGCCTCTGGTCCCTGCTGTTGGCCTTGGGGAAATGTTCCAGCAGGGAAGCTCCCAGGACTTTTTGCTTTTTTCTCATTGCCTCCGAATGAGCAGTATTCAGAGATGTCCCTCAAATACGTTTTTGTGGCCCAGAGGCAGCTGGGCATTTGCACAGGGCTCCGTGCCCTTTTCTAGCATAGACAGAGGGCTGACTCTGCCAGAGTCCTAGCACTGTAGCTCACGGCTGCCTTGACAGAGACTGACCTTGCTGAATCTCACTTCCTCCTGTCCCTTTCTGTCCTTCCCGCTCACCTCTCACACTCAACTCACACTCTCCTTCTGGTGCCTACATCTTACCCCGGGGGGGGAATGCCAAGCCTGCACTGAGGAGACCAGTCAGCTTCTTCCAGAAGTCAGCGGAGTTGGGGCAAGGACGGGCTGAGGGGCCCCAGGGCTGGTTTCCTTGTTTCCCTCCTCAGGAAACTTCCCCACTTCCCCACCTAGAATCTCTGCTTTTTGCTTCAAAGCCCGGAATTCCACGTTGATCACTCAACCAAAGCACTCCTGTGTCAGGTCAAGGTCAGAGGGCAGCCAGACCCACTCGTGCCACCCCCAACAGTGGGTCTGAGGGTGAGGAGCCCCTCCCGGGTGCCTCAGGCTGGAGCCTCTCAGGTTCCCTCAGAGGGAGGGGGCTGCTACACAGCCAGCTGCAGCTGTGGGAAACCACACACCGCAGCCTGCAGGTGCAAGGGGCCTGGGGGAAGGGGAGAACATTAACTATTTCTTGGGAGCAGGCCTTCCCACTTCCTTCTATTCCCATACTGTAGTTTCCGTAAGATGCTGGGTGCCATGCTCCACAGGAATGCGAGATGGGAAGCTGGCTACAGAAAGGTCAAAGGACTTGCAATCCAGGGGTGCAAAAGACAAACTCCAGCCTTGGAAGCCCCAAAGCCTGCAGAGAGAGGCCAAGGCACCCATGCTGAGGCCCCTGAGAAACACTGAGCACGATAACCCTTTTCATGTCTGGTTGCCACCCTTCTGAGCAATTCCCTCCAGGTCATGGAACTGCACCCAGGGAGGGCAGAAGGGAGCCTTGTCCTCAGAGGACTTCCCAATGAGGACCCCAAGGGCTGCCATGGGGTGCATTAGGCCAATAGGCTCAGCCTCGGGAGGGCAAATGGTGGCTGAGCAGACTGCTCCACT
Organism: Nycticebus coucang; assembly: GCF_027406575.1. Taxonomy (NCBI): domain Eukaryota; kingdom Metazoa; phylum Chordata; class Mammalia; order Primates; family Lorisidae; genus Nycticebus; species Nycticebus coucang. The sequence goes on along the minus strand of NC_069785.1, from coordinate 41,978,067 downwards.
CAGCCTATGCTCCCTCTCATTCTCACTATGTGCTCCCCCTCCTCAGCCTGTGTTCCCCTCACTCAGCCTATGCTCCCTCTCATTCAGCCTGTGCTCCTACCCACTGTGTGCTCCCCCTCTTCAGCCTGTGTTCCCTCTCAGCCTATGTTCTCACTCACTCAGCCTGTCCTCCCCCTTACTCTGCCTGTGCTCCCTCTCACTCCATCTATGTTCCCCTCACTCAGCCTGTGCTCCCTTCACTCAGCTTGTGCTCCCTCTCACTCCATCTATGCACCCACTCGCTGAGCTTATGCTCCCTCACTCAGCTGTGCTCCTCCTCACTCAGCCTGTGCTCCCTCTCAGCCTGCTCCCCTCACTCAGCTGTGCTCCCCTCACTCAGCCTGCTCCCCTCACTCAGCCTGTGCTCCCCTCACTAGGCCTATGCTCCCTCTCAGCCTGTGCTCCCCTCACTCGGCCTGTGCTCCCTCTCTGTCTATGTTCCCACTCACTCATCTGTGGTCCCCCTCGCTCAGCCTGTGCTCCCTCTCAGCCTGGAGCTTTTGGTGGTAACTACTAGTGTGAGTGAGTGAACCTCTGTTCACCATAGTCGGACTCCAGAGTTGTCAAAGGGCTGGAAGCCATTCAAGGGGAAAGCTTTCACAGGGCACCCAGAGCAGCTCCTTTCAGCTATGCTGTCTGCAGTGGTTAGCATGATGCTAATGCTGTCCATCTAACTGCCTGTCACCAGTCCAGGTTGGTCTGACCTCTCATCCTGCCAGTTCAGCTGCCACCAGGAGCAGTTTTCTGGCAAGAGGCCCAGGAGGCCCGGGGTCTTATGGGAAAAGGTCAGCTTTGTCTTGTTTGAGTCGTCCCCTGACTTCCTTCCCATTCTTCCCATTATAACTCACTCCTCTACTCTTTTGCTTTTTCCTAAATATGCAAATGGTGACACTCTGTAGGAGAAAGTGACTGAGTTCATTCTGCATACATGTCTGAGCCCCTGTTACGTGTCAGGTTGCACCATGGCTTGGAACGTAAACATGTTTTCACCCTGGAGGAGCCCACAGTCTGATAGGGCAGACATTCAAACAGGGCTCTTGGATGGAAGGCACCAAGTTCTTCAGGCGCAGTGGAGGGGCCGGTAAAGACGATGGATGTCTGCTCACACATGTTACGCAAACCCCACAGTAATGGTTGTTTGAAATGAACCAGAAAGTGGTAAGGCAGAAGGTGCTTAGGGTCCAACTGTGGAGATAAGAATGTAAGCTGCTGGCTTGTGCGGTGGTTCATGCCTAGCACTCTGAGAGGCTTAATCAGGAATATCATTTGAGCTCAGGAGTTCGAGACCAGCCTGAATAAGAGTGAGACCCGTTTCGACTAAAAATGAAAAACTAAGGCAAGGGGATTGCTTGAGCCCAAAAGTTTGAGGTTGCTGTGAGCCATGATGTTATGGCACTCTACCACTGGCGACAAAGTGAGCTCTGTCTTTTTTTTTGTAGAGACAGAGTCTCACTTTACCGCCCTGGGTAGAGTGCCATGATGTCACAGGACTCACAGCAACCTCCAGGTCCTGGGCTTCCGCGATTCTCCTGCCTCAGCTCCTGAGCAGCTGGGACTACAGGCACCCACCACAATGCCCGGCTATTTTTTTGTTGCAGTTTGGCCGGGGCTGGGGTTGAACCCGCCACCCTCGGCATATGGGGCCGGCGCCCTACTCACTGAGCCACAGGAACCACCCAAGACTCTGTCTTAAAAAAAAAAAAAAAAGGGGGGCAGCGCCTGTGGCTCAAAGGAGTAGGGTGCCGGCCCCATATACTGGAGGTAGCAGGTTCAAACCTGGTCCTGCAAAAAAACCCAAAAAACGAACAACAGCAAAGAAAACCCTCCAAAACAGGACGTAAGCTGCAATATGCTGTCTTATAGTCTCTATGGGACAGAAGGGGGCTGATTCAAAAGGCTTTCCGAATTCAGGGCAGTGTCACTCCTACTGGGCTAAATCAGGGAAGGCTTCCAGAAGGTGGAGGCATTTGAAGTGGGTAGAATGTCAGTAGGTGGAGTTGGGAGATGGTAGGCCTGCGTCATGGGGACCTTGGTGCCCAAGTGGAGACTGGGGAGTGCTTCCTCCTGGATGAAACACCTGGGAGAAATTAAACATATAAGAACAAGATAATAAAGTGAGGAAGTAGAGTCTATAGCTTTTCCTCTGCCTCTACTTCCTTAGGGAGTGAATTTTCTTGCCCTTATCCATCAATCCTGACCTTATAAATCTGCCCCATCCTACCTCTCCAGCCTCTTTCCCCTACAGAAACTGTCCATTACTACATGTGGTATAATTAAAAAGTGCATTCAATTCTTGTCCCACTTTCCTGGCACAGAGCTCAAAAACCTGAGTGATAGAAATGTTTTTTATTATTCATGTGAGTCAGTTTCCAAAAAAAAAAAATCTAAGTTTGAGCTAATGAGGCAGCTTATGGTGGACCCTCAGAAAGTTTTAAGGAGGGACTAGCCATACTAGAAAGACCAAGCTTGTGATCAGAGGGTTGGAAATTTCATTTCTTTTCCAACCCCACAACCCCAACCTCTAGGGAAGGGAGTGGAGCTAGATATTGAATTCACCACCAGGTCAATGGTGTGATCAATCATGTCTGTGGAATGAAATCCCACATAAAAACTCTGGACACTGAGACAGAGAGGGGCTTCTCTCTCAGCCTGTGTTCCCACTCACTCAGCTGTGAACACATTGGTATGCTCCCCATCCCATTCTATGAGGAGAGGGCCTGGAAGCTCTGCACTCCACCCCAGACCTTGCCCTAATCGTCTCTTCCTTTTGGCTGTTTCTGATTAGTATTTTATAACATAACTGTAATTGTAAGATAGCATATGGTTTAGTGCATTCTGCGAGTCATTCTAGTGTGTTACTGAATTCTAAGGTGGGGTGGTAAGAACACCAAATTTGAGCCAAGTCAGACAGACGTACAGACCCCATTTACTTCTGAAGTCTGAAGTAAGGGCTGGCTTCTTGAGGACTTTGCCATTTGATTTGAGGGATGTGACACTGTAGAAAAGACAAACTCACTTTCTCCTACTACATACTCGACACACTTCTGACACCAGATGTGTGTGGGGTTTCTCTGACTCACCCATGAAGCAAGCAATCAGTAGATGGCAGCTAGGTATCCTCCAATTCAACTCTGATACTATCTACCTGGAGATACTGTCAGATCCCTCAGTCCCCCAAAGGGCCCCCACTTCCAATGCCAAACTGAAGCCCAGGTGGTTTTTTCTGTGCTTCTGACCTGCTGGCCATAAATTCGTGTTCCCATGATACCCTCCTTAGATTTGACTAATTTGCTACAGTGGCTCACAAAACTGAGGGAAGCACTTACATTTTTTTTTTTTTTTTTTTTTGTAGGGACAGAGTCTCACTGTACCGCCCTCGGGTAGAGTGCTGTGGCGTCACATGGCTCACAGCAACCTCTAACTCTTGGGCTTAAGCGATTCTCTTGCCTCAGCCTCCCAAGCAACTGGGACTACAGGTGCCCGCCACAACGCCCGGCTATTTTTTTGTTGCAGTTTGGCTGGGGCTGGGTTTGAACTCGCCACCCTCGGCATATGGGGCTGGTGCCCTATTCACTGAGCCACAGGCGCCACCCGGGAAGCACTTACATTTTTACTGTAGAGGACATTACACAGGATACAGATGAAGAGATGGAGATTGTAAGAGGTGTGGGGCAGGGGGAGGAGCTTCTATCCCATCCCAAATACAACGCATATTTGAACCCTGTTCTTCTGGGTTTTCATGGAGGCTTTAGCGCATAGGCATAATTAATTAAACCATTGGCCGCTGGCGATCCTTCAGTTCCTCCCCCCTCTCCTTTCCAGAGAACAAGTCTCTGAGCTGAAGCTACCTAGGAGCTACTGGGCACCAGTCAACTCACGAGCATACACACTTGCCATTTGGGAGAGTCCAAGGATTTTAGGAGCTGCATGGCAGAGAATGGAAGACTAAATACATATTTCACTATATCACAGACACTAACTGGGTAGTTAGTGTCAGAATTGGCACTGAGTGGAATTGCAGGCTGCCCAGTCAGTGTCAGAGAATGAGTGTCAAAATGTGTGATCCAAGAGGCCTCTTTATCACCTTCCCTGTAAATCACCTGCATTTCTAACCCCTCCTGCCGGAAATGGCTCTCTCGCCTCCCACACTGGCTAGTCAACCAGTCTCAGTTTTTTCAGTCTTTCTTGCCTTCAAAGTCCACCTCCTTCACGACCTGGTCCTAGCTGGGCTGTCCTGAAGCCCTTCTTTGTATGTATTAATCCACACCTCCTGCACTTGCTTTCAAAGAGAGGGACCTGGGGTCTTGCAGTGGTCCCAAGACAAAGGAGTTGCTCACTAGGGCTTCTTGGCAGAGGGAAGGGGAGGCTGCATGGGGGGGAGGAAGGCTCTGGCCTGCAGCGCTCCTTGAAGGTGAAGCCTCTACCTCAGGCCCCTCCCCTCCCTTCTTTCCCACTCTAGCTCTCCAGGGTGTCTGAAAGGATTCACACTTTTCCTTACCAAAGGCTGGGGAATTGTTAAAAAAGTTAGCAGTTGTGGTATTCTCAGTCCAACATACCCAAATCTCTTTAGCATGAGGATCTGGGGGAAGTAAAACTCCATCCCATCTCATATCCTAAATAGAATCTAATTCCATTTTATCTCATCCTATTTTCTCGAGCCTTACTAACTCCGGTCACTACAGTAACCTTGACATAACCTCAGAGCACAGGAGTCTCACATTTTAAAACTAGAAGGGACCCTAGAGTCGTCAACTCTAACTCCCATGTTACAGAGGAAGAAACTGAAGCCCAGCGAGGAGAAAGTGATTTTTCCAGGGCCACAGATCTAAGTGTGGTGGAATTAAGATTAGAGCTCCATAGTTTGACATGCAATTCAAGTGCTCTTTCTGTAAAGCCACACCACTTAGCATCCCCACTCAATTCAGAGTCTGGGGCCTAGAGTTTAGGTACTACTTTTAGGGACTTGGTTGGAAGTTCTTCTTTGGTCTTTCATTGCCTCTGTCCACTGCAGCCTGGCCTGGGGTGGGAGGGGGCAGTGGGTGAGGAAGCTGCTGAGCCACGTGGTGGCTCTGCTGGGCTCCCAGACCAAGTCATTGAGGGCTTATCCAAATTGACGTGGGAGCAGGTGTGGGACCTCTGTCCCTAGAGCTTCTTGAAGAACAATTTGTTCTGCAGGGTGCAGCCAGGGTAGGAGAGTGGCAGATGCCAGTACAGCTGCTTCCTGTTGTCAGAGGGCTCCTCGACTGAGGGGCTGAGCTCTGTGACACCTCCACACCCCTGTCTAGCTCTCCACATGGTGTCCTGCCTCAGTGGGCCAGTGACTTCCCATGGCTCCCAAGGAAGACTGTGTTCAAGGAGCGCATGCTCAGAGTAAGAAAATGTGTCTGGCTAGGCATGTTTCCAGCCCCATGGCTCACCATTCCCTGTGCAAACAGGGTCCTGTCCCAAATGTGCAGATTAATTTCTGTCTCTTTTTCCTTTCTCATCCTCTCTGCCAAGCCAAGTTCTCCACATTCTCTGGGTCCCATCAGTTCCACCCCTTACCCAAAGCTTTGCCCACAGTGGCTACCTCCCCCACCCACCCCACTGGCTATACTAGACCGTCCAGCATGAGAACATGGCCCTAACTTCATACTGCCTAGTCTTGTGGTTTGACATTTCACCTAAGTTTGTTTTGTCTCCTCTTCAAGACTTCAAGAAAAGAGAATTTGGGTCTCTAACTACTGGCTCCTACTTCAAACAAGATCCCTTACAGAGCTGGAGCTCAGAGCTGACCCTATTGTAAGGGCACAATAAATCCTTGTTGAGTGCCCCAGTGTTTCTCTCTTGGTTTCTGCCTGAATTTTAGTCAGCTGAGCCACAGTTCACTCCAGACACTGTGGCATGTTGGGAGGAGAAAGAGAAGGACAACTTGGGCTCCCCTTCTGCTTGGTAGTCATGTTACAGGAAGCTGACCAAGGCCTTGCCCTCTCCAAGCTTGGTGGCCTGGCTGCTTCCAGGTTCCCCTCTGACTAGCAATGAGAGTGTTATGGGGCTGACCTGACTTGACCACTTCCTGTGCTAGAAAAGATTGCCCCTCCCCCCCACCGAGTAAATGCTTGCAGGTGGGCAGCAAAGGGAGGAGGAGAGTGGTGGGCACATAAAAGCTGCCCCTCGGCCAACTTCAGGGCCGCAGCTCATAGAACACTGCCCATGGGTGTGTGTGTGTGTGTGTGTGTGTGTGTGTCTGTCAGCCACTGTCTCCCTTCTTGAGGTTCTCTTCACCCCAAACCCCAGGCAGGACCTGGCCCATTCTCCCCAGAGGGTCTGAGAGGGGCTGGGGTACGGGAGCAGTGAGTAGGAACCTGGGACTCTCAGCCTGGCTCTCTTCCCCCCATTGTGAAATGGCCTTGGATCAGGGCCAATCAGGAAGCCGCCTCCTATAGCCTCAAATCCGTGGCCGGCGCCTGGGGTGTGAGGACGGCCCGAGGCTCTTCCCTTCCTAAGGGAGGGCTGAGGCTGACACACCGAGGACCTGGTAGGAGACAGCCTGAACCGCCCTTGGCTAGTTGTGAAGAACCCATGCCCTCCCTCCTGCTCTCCAGGCCAGCCAGGTGGGGGCGCCCAGACGGGCATGAAGGGCAGCGGAAAGTACATAGACCTGGGCTTCAGGGCTTCTAGCCTCTACTCTGCCATTATCAAGCTTTGTGAACTCAGTCAAGACACTTTCCCTCTCTGGGCCTCACTCAGTTTTCTTTCTTGTGAATAACTAGAAGAGTTGGACTAGCAAACCCTGGAGGCCTCTTCTAGCTTGGTATTGTGACTCACTGCAGTCAGTGATTCATTGATGTTATTAGCAGGACTTGGCTCTGATCAGAGGGGAGTCTGTTCATTGTGTCTGTCTAGATTTCCCTGCATAAATCTGCATCTGCTGGTCTGTTACAGAGGTGGAGTGGGCTTCCCTGGACAATCAAGGATGAATGATGACACAGAGGCCAAGAAATGAACAGCATCTGTGCTTTGGGGAGCTAGGACACCTGGGTAATTGATGCAGAAACTCTGGCTATATAATTTCCTGTCCTTGACTTTCAGGCAGGAAATTTTAAGTTTGGGACCTCTAATCATCATGAATAAAGGGGCCCCTCCTTTTGCCCACTAAACCTATGAAAGCAGGGGAAAGAAGGAAGGAGGGTGTCTTCATGCCCCAGACCTCCATTCTGGTTGGGAATGCTTGAACAATAACCATGAGGGCCTTTCCTAGTCTCAATTTCCCCTTGTACAATATGGGGTGTATTGGCCCCCCTTCCTGAGGTTCTGCAAGAAGGAAATCATAGATATGAGGAGGAGAACTGTTAAAGTTCACACACATTACGGTGGTGCCTGCGGCTTAGTGAGTAGGGCATCGGCCCCATATACTGAGGGTGGCAGGTTCAAACCCGGCCCCAGCCAAACTGCGACCAAAAAAATAGCTGGGCATTGTGGCGGGCGCCTGTAGTCCCCGCTGCTCGGGAGGCTGAGGCAAGAGAATCGCCTAAGCTCAGGAGTTGGAGGTTGCTGGGAGCTGTGATGCTACTGCACTCTACCGAGGGTGACAAAGTGAGACTCTGTCTCTACAAAAAAAAAAAAAAAGTTCACACACATTTCATTTGTTCCACCATCTGATTCTGCACAAGGTTGGCCTTCCAGGCGTGGGGGGGCCAGGGGCTGTCCATGGGCTGTAGTCTCTGCGGTATCTGGAATTCCTTTATATCTTCCCCAAACCCCCTACACCTGAAGTCCCACCATTAGAGTCTTTTCTTTAACATTGCCTAAGTTTCTTCCAAAAATGGAGTGTGTGTGTGACGTATCTTACCATTTGTCCTAAGCATTTCATCAATGAATGAATGAATGATAATCCTCCTGTTACACAGAAACCTGTAGCCTCCGCAGAAGTGATTTTGAAAAAAATAACAACCACAATCTTGAGCGTTCTGGTGTTCAATCTATGGTAAATGATGGGGCAAGATCCGAAACGGCTGGGGCTGAGGCTGTGGGTCCAGTGAGGGCAGGGCGTCCCCTGCCGGTCGTGAGGAGCGCTGCAGACAGGTCCTGGGAAGGGTGGCCGGAGGAGGGAATGGGAGGTAGCTTGCCTACCCCTGTACCTCGCTGCTGTAAGCAAGGGGAAGGCCCGTGCTAATCACTGGCACTCTGGGCACTTGAAACTTCCCTAGGGCCCCCACGAGCGGGTACCGGGAATGGAGCAATAATTCTCAGAATTTGGGGAGTGGAAGTGTTCTTAACATAACAGTGAAAAAAAAAAATTTTTTTTTTTTTTTTGAGACAGAGCCTCAAGCTGTCACTCTGGGTAGAGTGCTATGGCATCACAGCTCACAGCAACCTCCAACTCCTGGGCTCAAGCAATTCTCCTGCCTCTGCCTCCCAATTAGCTGAGACTACAGGTGCTGGCCACAATGCCCGGCTATTTTTTGGTTGCAACCGTCATTGTTGTTTGGCAGGCCAGGGCTGGATTCCAACCCGCCAGCTCAGGTGTATGTGGCTGGCGCCTTAGCCGCTTCAGCCACAGGCGCCGAGCCAATGCTGAAAAAATTTTTAATAATACATCAACTGGGTGTTTACAGTGGTCCTTTACATGGATTATGTCATTGAAACCCCCCAAACCCTCTGGGGTAGGTACTATGTGAGGATAAGGTGCAGGTAAGTATCTTGCCAGGGTCCAGGTCCACGCAAAATGAGGGACCAGGGCAAACGCAGGCCCTCTGACTCCTACTCTAGGCCCCCCTCTGCTGTCTTGCTAGGGCACTGGGGCTGGAATTTAAATCTAGCACTTTGCCCCTCCCCCTCCCCGGGGGTAGAGACAGAGACAGAGTTCTTGGAGCCCTGGGTCTCCTGAGTAGACACAGTGAACACTGTTGACAACGGACTGAAGGAAAGAATAAAGGAATTGGTAGCTGCAGGTGTCTGAGTGGATTTAGTCCAGGAGTGTATTGACATGGCTTCAGGGTTGTTGCTGTCTGTCTCCCAGCACCCAGGCTTCCAGGACACACTCTCATCTCCTTTGGTAGTCCCGCTGGTCTTTTTTTTTTTTTTTTTTTTTGCAGTTTTTGGCCAGGGCCGGGTTTGAACCGGTAGGGGGGCCAGTGCTCCGGTATATGGGGCCAGTGCTCTACTAGCCCTCTGGTCTTTTTAGTATGCCTCTGTCAACTGACTCAGGAGGTCTCCCAGCCTTAGGTACTCACTCCTGTCACCTGAACCCAAACTCACCCAGTGATATTCCTTGGTATGTATAGAGGATCCTCCTTCCTTTCTGTAGGGCTGACCCTAAAGTCAGCACACTGGGAGTATGGTGAGGTGAGACCGCCAGAACCCCAGGTGCGGTTCCCTTCAGGATCAACTGAAAACAATTAAACTAGCACAGCAGACAGCCCCCCCCCCCAAATTAGCGCACAGTGTCCCTCAAGATGGTCACCAATCCATGCTCGTTGTGATCTGCTTCTGTAGCATAAACCCACCTTAACAAGGAGGAAATGGGAACAGCCAACTCCAACCTAGTGACATAATGCCTACATTAGCTCATTTGCCCCCCTCCCAGGACATGGAGGTAGCCACTTTTATTAAGACATCCCCATTTTACAGAGGAGGAAATAGAGGCATGAAGCAATTTAGGTAATTTTTGAATAAGTAAAAAAGATTAGTGAAAACAAAGAAATAAAAGACAAACTAAAAAAGAAAAAGGAAAACTACCAAAATAACAACAACAACAAAAAAGGAAGATTAGTCAATATTTTTGATGCAAAATTATACATCATTTAGAACACACCCTCTGGATTAACTGATTCTAGTCTTTCAGTCGGGCTATTTTGCAACTCTATAGGTCATAGAGAACCAACAGCAATGCAGATATTCCTGCCTATGGACTATAGACATTCTGTTCAGTGACGGGACAACCCTCCATCCCTCCTGTGCAACATTCACTTTTCTTCCATTTACAGATTCATTTCAGAATTCCTGATCTATAGATGTGCCTGTTCTTCGGATTCTCATTTGAATGAGTTGTAACATCTATCTGGGCCCCATATTAATAATAAGTTAAACCAATCTCTAATATGTGTGTGAGAGTCATGATTTCACCTTTTAAAAAATTATTGAAAATTATCTTTTAATGAGGATCTTGTAATTTGCCTCCAATCACTTGGACAAGGAGAAATAGAATTGGGATTCAAACACGGGCAGCTAAGAAGTAGAGACTATGTCTAGCCATTATACTTTCCAGGCACTGGGAGTGTAATTGCAGAGTAACTGCAGCTGTACATTAATCAACCTTAACCTTACCAAGACCCTTGATCCTGGTTCAAAGTCTAACCTAAATCTTGACCCTAATTCAGACTTAACTCTAATTAAAACCTAATAAATTAAATTGTGTAATTGTGTTCTAAGGAAAAAAAGTTCATGATTCCTGCATTTTGAGAGAGAGGATCTTAAGTGGTACCAACAGGAACATTTCTGTTAGGTCCCATGCATTGTTGAGGAATATGGGGTATTTTTCTCTCCCCATCTTCCTTTAGTAGTCCTGCACTTGGGGAAGCAGCCAAGGCTGGTACAAGCCAGGGGACTTATTTGGCTCTTAGGGCTGCCTAGGCCTTTGCTGAAGGTCAGTGATGTGGGAAGGGATTTGAGGGCCATTTTCATTTCACAGTTCTCCCAGGGCAAGGGTGAGGGAACAGGAAGACGTCTGGCTTGTGTGACTTGGAGACAGTGACCCAGCTCCTTGCTCACATGCAAAGTTCTCTGCTTCAAGGGCCAAAAGCCATTAACCTGTATTGTGCATTTAAATTACAATTTGATTAATGATATGTTACCCTAACCACACATAATTGCAAGTTAGCATTTTGGGCACTGGACAGTATCAACATTTAACTATGTCTTTTTTTTTTTCTGAGACAGACTCTCATTATGTCGCCCTCAGTAGAGTGCTTTGGTGTCACAGCTCACAGCAACCTCAAACTCTTGGGCTTAAGCGATTCCCTTGCCTCAGCCTCTCAAGTAGTTGGGACTAAAGGTGTCTGCCACAATGCCTGGCTATTTTTTTTTTGTTGTTGTTGTTGCAGTTGTCATTGTTTTAGCAGGCCCGGGCTGGGTTCAAATCCTCCAGCCTTGGTGGCTGGCGCCCTACCCACTGAGCTACGGGCACTGCCAACATTTAACCATGTCTTAATAACATAAACTCTCAATTTCATTGTACCTGGATCTACTTTTATTCCTGACTAATCATAACAATGCCATTTTTCCTCATTGGAGAATTTATTTTCAGATATATTCTCATAAATATATTAACTCCACTATTGCTTTGATTTGTTGTTTTTAACTTTTCATCCAAAATTTAAAATTTAACAACATTATCTCATAGTGCTTAATTCTATGATTCTTATTATTCATGGCAAATGATATGAGTTTTCCACTTGTGATAGATAATGATATTAAGTGTACTTTAAGTATAAAGTGATTCAGCTTAAAGAAAAATATTGGGCGGCGCCTGTGGCTCAGCGGGTAGGGCGCGGGTCCCATATGCTGGAGGTGGCGGGTTCAAACCCAGCCCCGGCCAAATTAAAAAAAAAAAAAAAGAAAAATATTAACTGACAGTACAGGTGGTATTAGGAATGATGACAGAAATCAGGATGGTGATGTCTAAGTGATGGGAGGCGTATGGTCTATACATAATTATACTGTTTGATACTGTTTGTTGAACATATATTATGTGCCAGGCCCAATGTTATTCATGTTATCATCAGCAGGGATGAAAATGCTCTCTGTTTGTACTTGTTCAAGCAACATATGGCTACTGATTCCTTCAAATGTGGCTAGTGTGATTGAGAAATTAAAAGTTTTTTAAACTAATTTTAATTAATTTAAATGTAATTTTAATTAAATTAATTAATTTTTAATTAATTTAAATGTAATTTTACTGTACTAGAACAATCCTAATATTCAATTACTTATATTTAGTAATTCAGTATTTTATAAAATCTTCTGAATATCAATGAAATAAACATTATTATTGTCATTTTGCTAATGAAGAGATGTGGGCCTCAAGAGATTGCCTGAGGCTACGTAACTAATAAATAGCATGGGTAGGATCTGAACTCAGATTCCTCCGACTTCAGAACAAGTGCTCTAAGTCATTTCCTATGGGAAAATGGGCCAGAACACTGTGCCAGTAGTTGATTGTACTTAGTGTGATGCTAAGGCTGTCAGATGTGAGTATTCCTGCTAGTAGAGTGGCTTATTCTGTTGTGGGGCAGCCAACATGACTGTTGAATCTCCAGTGGAAGTGAGATGTGAATGAGCACATGGGAAGCAGTGAAATGTGTCCACATGGAGGGCTAATCCTGATGAGGCCCCAGATCACTCGCAGCCTCCAGGCTCTGTGCTCCTTGAGGGCAGGGTGCCCTATTACCTAACTCATGGCTGTGAAGAACATTGCTGAGTGTTCAATGAATGACAGAAGCTCGGAGCACAATGGTCATCATTTAGGCCAGTGATTTTCAACTGGGTGTGCTGTGAGAGATTCATAGGTGTGCTGTAAAAAATTTTAAATTATTAAAACATTAAGATTGTTAATTAAATTATTTTTGAAAGAAGTTCAGAGCACAGTAAGTATATTCTTTTTCTACTCTTTGTTTTTTTTCTGAAACAGAGCGTTGCTATGTTGCCCTTGGTAGAGTACCGCGCCATCACAGCTCACAGCAACCTCAAACTCTTGGGCTTATGTGGTTCTCTTGCTTCAGTGTCCCAAGTATCTGGGACTATAGGAACCTGGCTATTTTTTATTGCAGTTGTCATTGTTGTTTAGCTGGCCCATGCCAGGTTTGAACCCGCCAGCGTCAGTGTATGTGGCTGGTGCAGTAACCGAGACTACTCTTTGTTTTTGATCAGCATAATTTAAGTATGTCACAGAAGTTTAATTCTAGGCCAAGCATGAGGTCACACAAACGCTGTAACTGGTTCCACTTAAATTCATGACCATGAATATCAAGTGGACCCTCATGTTTCTTGGCAATCTGACAACATATCTCAAATATGTTTATTCTTTGATTTCATGTTTTCCTTCAAATGTTCGGCACCCTTTGCCCATTCTTGTCCTAGGCTAATGACCTCATATACGTGACCTGTATTGGCTTTTATTCCCCAGAATTTGAATGTATTTGTAATCCGCATTGTGTAGGTCTTGATGAGAGGAAAATAAATAAATAAAAGGGTCTGAGGGTCACTCTCTCACCTACTCTTAGCCCTTGGGTTCAAGTGCATGACCTAGAGTTGGCCGATCTTGTACTCCCAACAAGGACTTTGACTTTCGAATTAGTGATACCAAGGCTCAGTCTTTTTAGAGCTTATTCATAGTGGGGCTTATCACAGATTGGTCCTGTCTGGGAGCCCTATAGGAGAGGTTTTCAATAGGTTGTTCCAGTCTGTGCTAGTCCTGTGGGATCTGAAGATGATTTCCAAGTTTTTATTTATAGCTTTTGCCTCTCTGTTGAATTCCAACCTGTACATCCCGCCGTTCACTTGATAGTTCTATCTGGACATGTAATAGGCATCTTAGATAATATATGACCAAATCTAAACTTTTTATCTTTCTTTTTTTTTTTTTTTTTTTGTGGTTTTTGGCCGGGGCTGGGTTTGAACCTGCCACCTCCGGCATATGAGACCGGCACCCTACTCACTAAGCCACAAGCGCCGCCCAACTTTTTATCTTTCTACAAAACTTTATACTTCCTAAGCCTTTCCTGTTAGTGGCACCACATCTACCCAATTGCTCAAATAAAAAAAACAATTAGTCATCCCCCGATTCCTTTTTCCTCTTAATGTTCCCATCCAATCCTACATGAGTCCTGTTGGCTCTGTCTTCAAGTATATGCTAATCTTATTGTAAACAAGCTAGCACCTGGACTTCTGCAAAAACCTCTGTGGTAGGCTGGATGGCCCCATAAAGATGTCAATGTTCTAGCATGGAACTTGTTAATATGTTACCTTACACGTGTAAAGGACTTTGAAAATGTGATTAAATTAAAAATCTTGAGATTGAGTGTTCTGATTATCCAAGTGGGCCCAATGTAACCATAAATGTCTTTGTAAGAGGGAAGTAGAACATTAAAGTCAGTAGCAGGAGATATGACAATGGCAACAGCAGGGTTTAAAGACTTGTCCAAAGAATTCAGGTAGTTTCTAGAAGGGTAAGGAAACAAATATTCCTAGGAAGTTTCTGGAAGTAATGCGGGCCTACGAACACATTGATTTTGAACTTCTGGCTTCTAGACCAATAAAGAATAAATTCTTGTTGTTTTAAGGCAATAAGTTTGTGGTGATTTCTTACAGCAGCAGTAGGAAGCTAATACAATCCCCTAATTGGGCTCTCCTATTCTGCTTTGTCTCTGTCCCATGCATTCTCCATACAGCAGAGGGATCTTTTAAAAATGTAAATCAGATTGTCACTGTCCTGTTTAAAACTTCCTTAAGGACATGGCTATAGGCCCTAGGTGATGTGGTCACTGGCCACCTCTGCATACTCCTTCCACATGACCTCTCCAATGCCACCTTCACCTCCCAGACTTGCAGGCACAGGGCAACTTGTTTTCCCTTTGGAGCTTTTGCTCCAGCCATTCCCTCCATTTGGGAAATTGTCTCCAGATCTTTGGATGGCTGGTCCCTTTAGCCTTTAGCTCGAGACTCTCCTCCTCTTTGGAGAAAACTCTCCTGACCCCAACCCAAAGTAGTACCATAGCCACTGTCATTTATATTTTCCTCCTTAGTTTTATTCACAATACTCATCATCTGAAGCTATACTACTACTTGTTTGCTTGTTGGTTGTTTATTTCTTCTCTACCTCTTTAACACACATTCTAGAAAACTGGGAACTTACCTTGTCATAGGCCGTGCTCCCAAACCTTACAATGGTGTCTGGAACAGGTTAATAGGAGCTCAGCAAAACCCTCTTGAGTGACTGAACAGTTGACTTTACCACAGGCTCTGAGTTCAAGTTGGCTACTAGCAAAACAGTGCCCAACTTAACAATTGCTGGTCTCTTGACTGAATCCAAGGGTGGAACTAAGACTGGGTTTCCCATCTATTGTGCTGGAGCTGCGGGTCTGCCCGCATATGGCATATGACAAGTTCCCAGTTTTCTAGAATGTGGGTTAAAGAGGTAGAGATGAAATAAACAACCAACAAGCAAACAGGGCCATGCAGTCTGATCAGAGGAGAGTTCAATGAACCTTCATGGGAATTTATTACAATGATGGCAATGATAATGGAAATAACAGCTAATACTTATTGAGCACTTTCTTTATTTTGGACACTGTTCTACATGTTTTACATAAATTTCTTCACAACCACATTGTGAAGTAGATATTCTTATTTATTTATTTATTTGTAGTTTTTTGGCCAGGGCTGGGTTTCAACCCGCCACCTCCAGCATATGGGGCCAGCGCCCTACTCCTTTGAGCCACAGGCGTCGCCCTAGATACTCTTTTTAAAAAAATTTATTTCAAACTATTATGAGGGTACACATTTTTAGATTACATTGTTCTCACTTCCAGGGTAAAGTACCAGTGGTAAAAGAGCCCCTCACCTATGGGGCATGTTATACACCCTCACAATGTGCACAGTAGGTGAGATCCCACCACATGTCCTCCCCCCTTCTGCCTATCATCCTCCCCCTCCCTGTGTACTAGAGTATATTTGTGTTTTATTGTTCATATGAGTATGTAATTGTTTACATACTGGTTTCATTTTAGTATTGAGTGCATCAGATATTTATTTTTCCATTCTTGCAATACTTTACTAAGAAGAATGTGTTTCAGCTCCATCCAGGTAAATGTAAAAGACGTAACGTGTCCCTTTTTAATGGCTGAATAGTACTCCATGATGTACATATGCCACAGTTTGTTGATCCATTCATGGGTTGATGGGCACTTGGGTTGCTTCCAAGACTTGGCAATTATGAATTGGGCAGCAGTAAACATTCTGATGAAGGCTGGCAGTCCATAGCTCAGTGGTTAGGGCATTGGCCACGTGGTCAGGGCTGCTGGGTTCAAACCCAGCCTAGGCCTGCTAAACAAACAAACAAACAAAAAAGCAGGTGTTGTGGGGGAACATCTGTAGTCCCAGCTAAGAGGGAGGCTGAGGCAAGAGAATAGCTTAAGCCCTAAAGTTTGAGGTTGCCATGAGCTAGGATGCCACAGCACTCTACCAAGGTGACAAAGTGAGACTCTGTCTCAATAAAAAATAAATAAATAAAATAAATTTTGATGCAATTTTACTTTGTGGTAAAATGATTTTTGTTCTTCTGGGTTGACACCTAATAATGGAATTGCAGGATCAAATGGAAGGTTGATGTTTAGTTCTTTGAGATTCTTCATGCTTCTTTCCATAAAGGTTGTATTAGTTTGCAATCCCCGAAGCAGATATTCTTCTTGTTTTTTTTTTTTTATTAAATCATAGCTGTGTACATTAATGCAATCATGGGGCACCATACACTTGTTTTAATAGACCATTTAACATTTTCATCACACTGGTTAACATGGCCTTCCTGGCATTTTCTTAGTTATTGTGTTAAGATGTTTATATTCTACATTTACTAAGTTTCACATGTACCCTCCTAAGATGCACCATAGGTGTAATCCCGCCAATCACCCTCCCTCCCCTCCTTCTCCCCCTTCCCCATATTCTTAGGTTATAACTGGGTTATAGCTTTCATATGAAAGCCACAAATTAGTTTCATAGTAGGGCTGAGTAAATTGGATACTTTTTCTTCCATTCTTGAGATACTTTACTAAGAAGAATATGTTCCAGCTCCATCCCTGTAAACATGAAAGAGGTAGTCTCCATCTTTCTTTAAGGCTGCATAATATTCCACGGTGTACATATACCACAATTTATTAATCCATTCGTGGATCGATGGGCACCTGGGCTTTTTCCATGACTTAGCAATTACGAATTGGGCTGCAAGCAGATATTCTTATTATCCTCACTTTAAGGATGAAGAAACTCAACTGTTAGGTAACTTGTCCAACATACAGCTGACTACACACAACTCTTCCATACTGCCTGGGGTAACAGGACTTCAGGTCTGTGACATGCACGGTCAGACCCGGCTCCCAGCAGGTCCTTTCAACCCGGGGATAGGCGGAGCCTGACAGCGGAAGTCCCGCCCAGCCTGGGCGACGCTTCCGGCTCAAACCGTTTGGCTCTACGCAGATAAGATCGGATCGGACCGGACCAAGTCGAGCCGTGAACGCTGTGATGGTGCTCCTGGAGAGCGAGCAGGTATAGCCACACCTGGCCGCCGACGGATGGATGCTTCAGGGCTTAGAGAGCTCTGTCTCCTTCTGCGGGAGGCGCGGGGACTTGACGCGGCGGGGAGAGGGTTCGGGGCTGACTAACGGGGCCGGCCTTGTTGTGTTCCAGTTCCTGACGGAGCTGACCAGGCTGTTCCAGAAGTGCAGGTCGTCGGGCAGCGTGTACATCACCTTGAAGAAGTGTAAGCAGCCCTGGTCGCTGCAGGGCCGGAAGGAATGGAGACGCCGACTCCGACGTCCCCTGTCTTCCTCCACCTTGTGCGGGGCGCATCCGGGGCTCAGGGTCCCGAGACTATTAGGGATTGCGGCTTGTGCGGCCCCAGCACTTAGCCACCTGGGGCGGTTACAACAGGCCCCGCGCACGTCAGGCCTTTTGTTTTTGTCAGGGATTCAGATCTCTCCAAGATGGGACTTACTATGCTTTCATATTATAGTGTTTCTTAAAGGTTAGGCCAAACCGTGATGCAGAATGATGGGGTTAACAGAACTAGAGCGGTGGGGGTGGATTTAGGTCACCTCTTCCTGTCCTTCTATTGTATCTTTTTATCTGCCAGCAAGATAAGTGTATATGGCTTGGCATTGTTCACCAGGATGTGTTTTTCATACAGATGATGGTCGAACTAAACCCCTTCCAAAGAAAGGTTCTGTGGAGGGCTTTGAGCCCGCTGACAACAAGTGTCTGTTGAGAGCTACAGATGGGAAAAAGAAGATCAGCACTGTGGTGAGCCCCATTTCTAGCTACATTTTGGAGTTTAAAAACTTGAACTTACTTGAGGATCAGGCATATCTGACCAAGGCTTTTTTTTTTCTTGTTTTTAAGATAAAAGCTATAGCCTAGGCTGTTTTGAGACTAGCACCTTCCTTTACAATTTTAGTAGTAGAAATCTCAACAATACCATTGAAATGAAGAAGGTAGAGGTCAAATGCTTATTAGTTTTGTGGAAATAGGATAAGCATATTGGTACACTCAGTACTGTAAGGAGCAGCTGGCATAAACACGTGATTCCTTATCCCCTTATTGTGCTGAGCCTTCAGTAAAGTTTTTGGTACCAGGTGATGCTTTACATTTAAGCTGTTATCTTTGTGGTTCACATAGCATTCATATGGCTATATGTTAGGCTTTGTATTTGAGAAAATACACATTTAGTCAAGAGCCCTAGTCTTTCCTTTGGGTGGAGGAGTGTATATGGCAAAGCAAGAGACTCCCTGGATTCTGAGTGAATACTTTATTCACTTGTGGCAGAACTAGACTGTCCTCTAATCATATTAGTTTAGGATATTCATGAGAATGTAGACTATAATTTGTTGGTAAATCTCCCTTTATAAGTTACCTTGAGAAGACTTTAACAGTAAAGCAAGCTTAGGTGGTTTTTAAAATTAAGTTGGATACCCTGACATATGAACTCCTAAGGGATCTTCTTCAGAGGTAGGTTTTCTTTTGTGGCAGCTAGTATTGTGCTTACATAGGCCTGAATTAATGGAAGGTAGGTTAAAAAAGATGTGGAGGGAGTAGTTTAAATATATTTTGCACAAAAATTAATACTGAGACATCTCTCAGAACCCTGGAGAAAATGCTATGCTATTTGAATAAGGGATTTTAAGAGGTGAGAAACACAGCTTCTTCGGGAGCCCATGCCCTTCTGTATCTTGGTGCAATTCTCATGTGGAAAAAGAGGCAGAGCTACTTTGCTTGTTCCTTAAGCAGAGGAAAGTAGAATAAATAGCTGTTAGTATATTATAACCACTGAAGTTTTTTTTTTTTTTTTGCAGTTTTTGGCCGGGGCCGGGTTTGAACCTGCCACTTCCTGTATATGAGGCTAGCGCCCTATTCCTTGAGCCACAGGCGCCACCCACCACTGAAGTTATTTTAAAAATTAGGAAGACGTATCTTAAAGATTAGAATGTTGTCTTTATGAGGCTTTTGAGATACTATTTGGGGTAGAACAGAGTATACCTATATGGATAGTAAGTCTGACTTCTTTTCCTTTTCAGGTGAGCTCTAAAGAAGTGAATAAGTTTCAGATGGTGAGTTTCTTGTGTTTCTTATGTTCTCCTTCTCAGGGCAAGAGTCAGCATAATAGTGAATGTTGGGTAAGATTGGTATTACCGCTGTTCTCCTGTGGTAAGTTTCACCAGTATTTTTCAACTAAAAGCTGCCAGGCTGTGAATTTCAACACCACTGTTGTCTTCCTTTCTGATTTTTTTTTTTTTTTTGAGACAGTCTCAAGCTGTTGCCCTGGGTAGAGTGCTGTGGCATCATAGCTTATAGCAACCTCTAACTCTTGGGCTTAAGCCATTCTCTTGCCTAGCTTCCCAAGTAGCTGGGACTACAGACACCCGCCACAATGGCTATTTTTTGGTTGTAGTTGTCATTGTTGTTTGGCAGGCTGGGGGTAGATTCTGGTACATGTGGCTGGTGCCCTAGCCCCTGAGCTACAGGTGCCAAGCCATTCCTTTCTAATTTTTTTCTTTCTTTCTTTTTTTGAGACAGTCTCTATGTTGCCCTTGGTAGAGTGCTGTGGTGTCACAGCTCACAGCAACCTCAAACTCTTGGGCTTAAGTGATTGTCTTGCCTCAACCTCCCAAGTAGCTGGGACTACAGGCGCCTGCCATGTCTGGCTACCTTTCTAATATTTTTTATTTTTTTTTGAGACACAGAGTCTCACTTTTGTCACCCTTGGTAGAGTGCCGTGGCATCACAGCTCACAGCAACCTCCAACTCTTGGGCTTAAGCAATTCTCTTGCCTCAGCCTCCCAAGTAGCTGGGACTATAAGCCCAATGGACTATAAGCCAAAATTCCCTGGCTTTTTTTGTTATTGTTGCAGTTGTCATTGCTGTTTTTTGGCTGGCTGGGGCTGGGTTTGAACCCGCCACCCTCGGTATAGGGGCTGGTGCCCTACCCACTGAGCCACAGGCACTGCCCCTTTCTAATTTTTTAAGCTTGAGTTTATTGTCTTAGGCTTCAGATGTACTCTACCTATAGTATAGGTGAACAAGAAGTTGCAGGTAATTTTTCCTTAGAAAAAAAGGTAAAAGTGTAATTCTTCTGTGGACAAGTTACAGGGTGTTTTATGCTTATAAAACATTTTCCAGTACAGTGTCCCATGTTGTTATATTCTTTATCAGGTAGGTGTTCTGATTTTGGCTACGGAAATAGGGCAGCTGCTCCACCAGTTTGTACCTCTTCCAGCTAAAGTCACGTTCTTTGTCTTTCAGGCTTATTCAAACCTGTTGAGAGCTAACATGGATGGGCTGAAGAAGCGGGACAAAAAGAGCAAGAGTAAGAAGAGCAAAGCAGCACAGTGAAGGACACTGAGTGTCCTGCTTTCACCAACTAACCGCTGAATTGCTATTTTTCCTTTGTTTTTTACTTTTGGCTACAAAGTTAGGTTTCTGATTCCCCTACACTGATTGCTTTCATGTGAGATTAGGGTCATTTTGTAGAAAGGGCTTGCAGTGTTAACAGAGTAGTTGTGGTGAAAAGTCATTTATTTTAGATTTAGGTAATTGGTCTGAGCTGCATGATTGTATATTCCTGGATTATAGATTGAAAGTCTCAGTAATCATCCGTGTGAAGAGCAATGTATCATTAAACATGTTGCTTTATCAGCAGTTGATTGTTTTATTCTTTTTCCTACTCCATTTTAATAGTTCTGGCAGTAACTGCTAATTCTGGAATGATGTAATGAATGAATGAGCTTTAGTTCTATCTTTTAAATTACTGGAATTGAAAC
The DNA here is from genome assembly GCF_027406575.1 of Nycticebus coucang. Taxonomy (NCBI): domain Eukaryota; kingdom Metazoa; phylum Chordata; class Mammalia; order Primates; family Lorisidae; genus Nycticebus; species Nycticebus coucang. The sequence continues at coordinate 41,956,963 of NC_069785.1, read as the reverse complement.
CTGACAGTTTTATAAAGTCATGTTATCTCATGGGCGTTCTCACCTGGTTGTTTAATTTTATCATCATCAGGCTGGGCACAATGGCTCATACCTGTAAACCTAGGACTGTGGGGGGCCAAGGCGGGTGGATTGCTTGAGCTCAGGAGTTCAAGACCAGCCTGAGCAAGAGTGAGACCCCATCGCTAAAAAACTAACGGGAGTTGTGGCAGGTGCCTGTAATTCCAGCTACTTGGGAGGCTGAGGCAGGATTGCTGAAGCCCAAGAGTTTGAGATTGCTGTGATCTATGATGCCACGATACTCTACTGAGGGTGAAAGGGAAACTCCGTTTTTAAAAAAAAAAAAAAAAATCATGATTTATTTAGCAAATTTGAATTCTCTTTTTTTTTTTTTTTGGTTTTTGGCCAGGGCTGGGTTTGAACCCGCCACCTCCGGCATATGGGACCAGCGCCCTACTCCTTGAGCCACAGGCGCCGCCCTTGAATTCTCTTAAGTGAGAGTTTGCTTAACCACTTTTCGGAAAAACATTACAGAATCATTAAGAGTAAAGATTCCAGGGTAACAATGATTTTTGATTTCTTTATAACCTTTAGTTTGGATTTTTTTTTTTTTTTTTTTTTTGCTGGGTTTGAACCCACCACCTCCGATATATGGGGCCAGGCACCCTACTCTTTTGAGCCACAGGTGCCCCCTCAATTTGAATATTTTTATGTGTTTAGTTATTATGGCCAAGGGAAAAACAAGAACTGTTTTCTTGTGTTCCAGCTTCATAAAATATTTAGTATTAATAGATATGCAATTAAAGAGCAGCAGATATATGAAAGCATTTATTAAATCCAAAAAGATAAATTTGTAATATACATGAAAAACTAACAAAGCTCAACTTTGTAGGACAGCTTCTTAGAATTTAAAGTTAATTTAAAATAACGAATGTACAACATTCCTTTATCCGTGTATAAGCTCCTGTCTGAACAATGTAATGACAGTTCTCTAGGGTTAAAATAAGATTCTGTAGTAGTCATCTCTGTAGCTGTACAGGAATAGCACAGACACTCTGTAAAAGAAAGGAAAAGATAGATTATAAGGATAGATCCAGTTTAATAAGTGAAGAACACAGTTAATACATTTTTAGAACACTCTAAGAGCTTTGTTTAATCAAAAACAAGATGAAAGGTTAGTCACTAAAAAATAACATAGGTTTCACAGATGGTGTGACTAGCAAGGGTCTGCAGTATAAGGTCCTACATACAGAGACCATCATTCAGGGTGGTGCCTGTGGCTCAAAGGGGTAGGGTGCCAACTCCATATGCCGGAGGTGGTGTGTTCAAACCCAGCCCCAGCCAAAAACTGCAAAAATAAATAAATACAAAGTGTTCTCACTTAAAAAAAGAGACCACCATTCATCTCATAGGCTTCCTTGTTGCCTTTTGAATGGATAACAACATGAATGATTGGCATTTTGACATAAGCAAAGTTGTCATAGTTATTACCTTTCATTTAAATATAGAAGTTACCTGGGCAAACAAAATTAATACTGTGATGGCAACTCTAGGACTGTTGTGTTTTGTTATTAATCACATCATGACTGTGATTCACAGTCCATGCAAGAGGTACTGTAGTTATAACAACTTAGGGTCATCAAACCTCAACAAGACAAAAATATCACTTTGAAACCCCTCCCAGAATTTTATTTTTTATTATTTATTTTTGAGACAGAGCCTCAAGCTGTTGCCCTGGGTAGAGTGCCGTGGCATCACAGCTCACAGCAATCTCCAACTCCTGGGTTTAAGCGATTCTCTTGCCTCAGCCTCCCAAATAGCTGGCACCCGCCTATTTTTGGTTGTAGTTGTCGTTTGGCCAGCCCAAGCTGGATTCCAACCCACCAGATCTGGTGTTATGTGGCTGGCGCCTTAACTGCTTGAGCTACACGCGCGGAGCCCCCTCTCAGAATTTTAACCATGTAAAACCTGCTTTGCCTAAATGATAACTTACTTTTTTTCTACTTTGATGTTATAAATTTCATCGCAGACTAATTTGAGGTATCTTTGCTTTGGCAGGCGTGATAGCAGCTGCTTCACAGTTGCGTTAAATGCTTGTTCATCAGCATCCCACTAGGAAAAATAGATAACACTTAACAGAGCACTAGGATCTACAAATTGACTTTTTCTGGGTCACTAATGAAATTCCAATGCCATTCCTTTTTTCAAGTGCGTCAGGACAATTAGAGGGAGATAGTGGAATGGTGCTGAGACTGCTGGAGTTCTTCCTTTAAAACTAACTATAGCCATAATAATGCTGCAGCTTTGGTGTGCTTGTGTGACTTCAGACCAATTATTTCTGCCTTCTGTTCACTTTTTTTTTTTTTTTTGCAGTTTTTGGCCGGGGCTGGGTTTGAACCTGCCACCTCTGGCATATGGGGCTGGTGCCCTACTCCTTTGAGCCACAGGCACCACCCTTCTGTTCACTTTTTATAAAATGAAAATACAGCTCTGACGTGTATCCACTTGACTGGATCATAAATCAATAAATTGCCAGTATAGTGACAGTACATGCTTATTTATAAGAAAACAGAAAAGGGGGCAAAGTTCATTTTTAATTTAATCTTTGATGAAATCTCTGGATAGACAAAGTATTCTCTGACATGAAATGTTGCAAAAATTACCTGTAGCTATTATAGTTAAGTATTTGTTCACTTATTTATTCTTTTTGTAGAGATAGGGTGTCACTCTGTCACTGCTAGAGTGGAGTGGTGTGACATAGCTCACTGCAGCCTTGAACTCCTGGGCTCTCTAGTAATCTTCCTGCCCCTGCCTCCTGAATAGCTGGGATTATATGCTCAAGCCTCTGTGCCTGGCTTGAAATTTTTAAGTCACGAGGCAAGTGAATTGCCTGAGCTCAGGAGTTCAAGACCAGCCTGGGCAAGAGTGAGACCCCCATCTTTACTAAAAACAGACAAACTAGCTGGGTGTGTGGTGAGGGCGTGTAGTCCCAGCTATTTGGGAGGCTGAGGCAAGAGTATGGTTTGAGCCCAGAAGTTGGAGGTTGCTGTGAGCTGTGATTCCACAGCACTCTACCTTGGCAACAAAGTGAGACTTTGTCTCAAGAAAAAAAAAAAGTCACTAGAAAAGTATGATTCCTTCAACACAGGATTTAGGAATATATACCTCACATAAGAGGAACAATATTGCTAAATTCTTCGGGCTGTCAGAAAACTAATAAAATTTAATGCCATTTTCAATATTCTTTAGGCAAACTTATCAGCAAAGATGTGGAATCTTAAAGGCCATGTGTAGAAGAGCTCAATATTGCTTACCTCTAATGATAAAAACTGTAAGATTGTTTCTTTGGGTAAGTCCACCTGTTAATACAGAAATGTACGTCATCAGAGAACTCACATATTGACTATGATGGCACTTTGGATGGGGCAATATGAATAGGGTTGACAGAGTCTGGGATATTACTGTGACCCAGTCTGAGTGAATAGTGCAATGATGTGATCTGAGCACTGGTGAACTACTAAGCAGTAGAAATGATTCCCCATTACTACACACCACTCCCGAGAGTTTGACAGTGCTACATGTACTTAGTGTAGGTTTAGTAAGGCAAAGGCCTGCAACATATAGAAAAATGTTGATTTTGGTTTTCATTTCCCCTATTTTAGAGAAAGAAACTAGAGAAAAAAACAAAAAACCTTCAATTTTCTCCTCAATTCTTTATAGGTTTAGATAGCAAGTGTTTCACCTCTGGGGCAAGGATGCCTGTATCCAAATACTACAGACACTGAGCAAAAAAGCCCTGAACTCTGAGGCAACTACTTTGACAGTATGGACAGAAGCCATCTCAAAATGCTACAGAAAGCAAGAGACTTACAGCCAAAATTTCAATTTCACTGCTTTTCTGATGTAAGTTGGCAAGGGAGGTCTGAAGTCGGGTTTGTACCTAACAAGAAGAAAATAGAATTCAGAGCAAAACCAAACCATCGTTCTTGCCATAGTTCTGATTTCAGGGTGACAAACCAAAACCTAAAAAGGATTCTAAGTAGTGTCTAAAGATTTGTCTTAATCCACCTCAGAAAGAGAGGTACCTAGACATTATAATCTCAGGGGAAATGAGGTTTTTATAACCTACCTTGATCATGTGTTTAATAATCCTTGTCATTTATTTCTTTATGATTTTAAAACAGTACCTAATAACTCAGTGCAGTGAAATAGTATACACAGGAACAGATTTTAGTATTAGAAAGAAAGGAAAAGGGGAAGGTGAGAACATGGAACTCAGCGGAACTGAAATCTGATAGGTGATGAAAGCAGTAAGAAGACAGGAAAAATGGGCTTCCACCCAAATCCTGAGAAATAGGAGGGTTTACAAAAATAAATTACCTGATCTTTTACATTTCCATCTAATTACATTTCTAAATAATGGCTCTTAACTGCCCCTTTCCCATGTGTCCACAGCACACTCTAACATCATATTCACTATTTAACTCAGTGTTCCATTACTGCCATTGTTCTGGAACTATATATATGCTTCTAAGGTTATAAACTTTTTGAGGATGTGGGCCATGTTAATGTCTTTTATATTGTACACAGCCCTTAGCACGCCATCAGGCATATAGCAAATGATTTCAAAGCCATGTAAGGAATGAGAAACCTGCTTTACCTCTTGTGATCAGTTCTCTTCTGCTTTTCATTTAGAGCAAAACCAAACAAACCCCGACTGCCATTAGAGCCAGATTAGAAGTTCTTTTTTTTTTTTTTTTTGTAGAGACAGAGTCTCACTGTACCGCCCTCAGGTAGTGCCGTGGCGTCACACAGCTCACAGCAACCTCTAACTCTTGGGCTTACACGATTCTCTTGCCTCAGCCAGGAGCTGGGACTACAGGCGCCCGCCACAACGCCCGGCTATTTTTTTGTTGCAGTTTGGCCGGGGCTGGGTTTGAACCCGCCACCCTCGGCATATGGGACCGGCGCCCTACTCACTGAGCCACAGGCGCCGCCCCAGATTAGAAGTTTTTGTTTAGATGCAATCATTCTGACAATAGTTGCCTCTGGGTGACCACAGTACACACTGATGCTTCTCTGGAGGACAGATAGGGCTGAATCTGGCACCAGAGAGATGCTTTGTGTTGATGAAACTTTTAGAAGCCACCAAGTTAGGGAAGTGGGAAGAAACTATTTCCAAGAAATTCTGTGTTTCTTATTTTCCTTTCCTAGTTTCTTTTTCTTCTCTCCAAAGAAACCCTGGCCTGGTGTACCTGCATTTCATACCGCCTCCTAGTGCTGGCTGACAGCTTCTCCGGCGCTATCACGCTCACAATGGGAACAACCGTTGCTCCGTGGATTTCAAACAAACCTGAGACAGAGAGTTTCAGAATTTATGGCCTTATCTCATTCTACTTTCTACAATATACTACAGAGAAAGGGCAGAATTTGTTAGTGGACATCCTGTCATGATTCTAAGGACCAGATCATGGCTAGGTCTTGTTGTCTATCCCTTGATTGAGGAAGAGCCTAGAGACGCGGCAGTGTTCATACTTCTCTCAAGTGGAGGTGCTCACAGGAGTGAGCAAAAACTCATGAACCTAAGAAAATCAAGCTTGAAATCTCCCAAAACTAACACTTCCTTAAATTCCTTAAAGTAGTAAAAATCTGATGGTAACACAGAATCAGTGCTTACCGAAATGAATGTGGAAGAGGAAGACTCAATTCTCTTAAAAGACAATTATGCCTTCTTGTGGACTTAATGGAATACTTCTTTTTCAGTAAGGTTGATGATAGAGATGATTAAACTAAAGGCACAACTATTAACACTGTTCCCTATTTGCTTTCATGAAAACAAAATTTATAGTGTCTTTCTCTGAGGGATTTCAAAATACTTTTCTTCAATTCTCTGAATGAGGAAATTTTCCAAGAAAAATATTCCCATTTCATCTATGAAATAAACTAAGTAAAATGAATATTAAATCACTTGTAAAAATAAGACAGAGAGGTGTGGCTTGGCACCCATAGCTCAGTGGTTAGGGCGCCAGTCACATACACTGGGGCTGGTGGGTTCAAACCTGGCCTGGGCCTGCTAAACAATACTGACAACTATAACAAAAATTACAGCCAGGCATTGTGGTGGGCGCCTGCAGTCCCAGCTACTTGGGAGGCTGAAGCAAAAGAATCACTTAAGCCCAAGAGTTTGAGGTTGCTGCAAGCTGTGACGCTACAGCACTCTACTGAGGGAGACATAGTGACTCAAAAAAAAAAAAAAAAAAAAGGCGGGGTGCAGTGGCTCCCGCGTGTAAACATAGCATTCTGGGAGGCCAAGGCAGGTGGATAGCTTGAGCTCACAAGTTTGAGACCAGCCTGAGTAAAAAGTGAGACCTTGTCCCTACCAAAAATAGGAAAAAAAAACTGAAGGAAGAAGATCGCTTGAGTCCAAGTGTTGGAGGTTGCTGTGAGCTATGATGATGCCACAGCACTCTACCCAAGGTGACAGCTTGAGACTCTCAAAAAAAAAAAAAAAAAATAGAGATATACCAAAAAAAAAAAAAAAATCCTAAATCACAGTCATTTTATCATTTTCTAGAATATGGATTTCAAAGCAAAGGGATACATTTCTATGTGGTACAATTTATTGTATACATGTTACTTTCAAAATACATTTCCAATGCCACAAGCACTTAGCCACAGTCATGAGTGCTCACAGCAAACACACACACAAGCATTACTGTATTCAGATTATAATTAGTAATTATACCTGAAGCATTAGAAAATGACCCCTTCAGATTTTGCACTGCAAGATTATCGGAAGCTTCTCTAAAAACAAACGAAAACAGTAAGAAAACAGTCAATAAGGCAAAAGCAACACATAACTTACAGTGAGCTACAGGTATAGTGAGCCACTTTTTCTATTAAGCAATCTGCACTTAGTTATGCTTTTGGTCAAAAGCAAGGAAAATATTATAAAGGATGTCTTTTCAAGTTAACAAATGCCTGAAGAAAACATTTTGATTTATTCAGCTGAATTGAAATCCTGGAGCCACACAGAAGCTAATTTCAATGAAATATGATAGGCGTTCTTTCCACCCCACTCATAATACAAGGAAACATTAGCAACAGCACACCCCACCTTCATTATGGCAGCAGCCTTGGCGACCACCCACGGGAGAACATTCGGTAAATAAGGATATTCTTCCAAAAGCTGTGACTGGATGTTGTTTCAAATGCTGTGAGTTTTATAGCCGCTGACAGACACAATAGCACTCTCTTGGGAAAACAGGAAAATAATCATGCACATTGAGGGAAGCCTGAACCTTTCCCTCCTAACTAAATCCTATCTAGACTTGTGTCTTAATGTTCGCTCACACTCACTATTATTTAGTTGGCTGTGATTTTCTTTTCTACACCTGTCTGATTTGGTTTGGTAATTCTAATACTGGTGACTTCAAGAACATTACATTCCTTCAGAGAAGGCTGACAGTGGATTTATTAAAGCTAGGAACAAATGGGAAGCACAGCATAGGGAAGGAAGAAGAAAGCACGAAGGTTTATTTTCTCTAAGCCAGGATTTCTCAATCTTAGCACTACAGCCATTTTGGGCCAGATAATTTTCCTTGTTGGTCCTGTACCCTGCAGGCTGTTTTAGCAGCACATCTCTGGCCTCTACTGGATACCAGCGGCACTCCTCACTGTGACAACCAAATGTCTCCCAACATTGCCAGATGCTCCCTCGAGGGCAAAATCACTGCTGGTTGATAATCACTGATGTAAGCCAAAAAAAATTATAGAGGGTTTCATTTTCTGATTATAAGCATAAATGTAAGACTTGTAAATATATAGAAAAGGTTAACAAAGATCCCTTATAATCTCACTAACCTGGAATAACTATAATTAAAAATTTGGTATATTCTTCCAGGCATTTTTTTTCTACGTATAGGTTGTATATTTTGGTTAAAACAAAATGGGATTATATTATTCATCCTATTTGTAGACATCCTTCTATGCCAATAAACTCATCTTTACTAGAATCATTACTTTTAAGGGCTGCTCAGTATTTCACCGAGTTATCATAATTCAAGCAATCTTCTACCAATGTGTATTTTGATATTATAAATGAGAGATTTCTTTAAGTGAGGTCCAAGGACCCTGGGAGATTCCTGAGATCCTTTTGGGGTCTGTAAGGTCAAAACTATTCTTTTAATAATCCTAAGATTTTAACTTTCCTTTTCACTCTCATTCTCTCACAAATGTGCAATGGAGTTTTCCAGAGACGACATGATGTGTGATAGCATGACAGATTGAACACAGAAGACATGAGAATAATTTCTTCTTTTTAAGCATTAAAAGAGATCACAAAAATATAAAACTGCATCAAAAAGATTTGCAAATACGTTAAACAATGCTTCTTACTAAATGAATTTTGTTTTGGAAAATACAGTTATTTCCCCCCCAAATGTCATGTAGTTTAGCATACAATGTGATTACTGTTATTTTTATTTTTAATTAATTAATTTATTTAAATTTTGCTTTCAACTGGCTTTCACTCATTTTAGTTTGAAGGTTTGTTTTTTTTTTTTTTTTTCTAAATATATATTTTTCTTTTCTTCCTTTAGCGATTCTCTTGCCCTTAGCCTCCCAAGTAGCTGGGACTACAGACGCCTGCCACATGCCCGGCTTTTTTTGGTAGAGACAGGGTCTCGCTCTGGCTCAGGATGGTCTCGGACCTCTGAGCTCAGGCAATCCACCTGCCTTAGCTTCCCACAGCACTAGGTTTATAGGCGTGAGCCACCACATTCGGTCATGTTATTTTTAAATGAATAAGTATTTTTAAAATGCTTAAACTTCAATCTCTAACAAAAAAAATATTGATAGATATAACCTATATATACAAAAGTTATTTGAGGGCCTCAAACCAAAAAGTTTTAGAACTGCTGGTATAAATGATGCCTTGATAGACAACTTTGGAATAATGTTTACTACTAATTCCTGAAAATGGAATTGCTGGGTCAATTTTTAAAAATTCTTTAAACTTATTTTGCTAAATTCCTATCCAGATGATTGATACTCCCATCATGAGCATATGAGATCTTTTCCCAGAACACATTATATCTTTCAAAGTACACGGATGAAATACTATTGAAATTTACTGATTAACAGACTGAATAAGGTAGTAACAAACAGATTTGGCTCCTTAGGCCTTTAAAAATCATGAAATATTCTGGGAAATGATATGAAGAACAAATTGTCAAGAATAAGACATGATTAGTTTTATACAAGGCGGTCATAAAATTAAACTGCTGATTGGATTATTCAGAAGCAACAGAATGGTTCATCTGAAGTAATCCTATCTATATTTCCCAAAAGGATCAAATTGACTTTTTTTTTTTGGTTTTTGGCTGGGGCTGGGTTTGAACCCGCCACCTCCGGCATGTGGGACCAGGGCCCTACTCCTTGAGCCATAGGCGCCACCTCAAATTGACTTTTAAAATAAATTTATACAGCTTGTATCTAGGTAACTGCAGTCAGTCTTCTAGGCTTTGTTGACTAAGTTACCTGATACTCCTTTCATCACTGACTTTAGTCCTCAGTTTCTGCACAACATGGTCCACAAGGTCAGACTCCAGCACACGTTTCTCTGTCTGCCTTTCCTTCTCAAAAGACTTAACCTGAAAAAAGATGAAATCAACCCATCACTTGGAGTTTCTGAAGCCAGGCTCAGAGTGCCACAGTAAGACTACTAAATCAACAGTTTAGGTCAGCAGCTCTTAACTAGGGGTGATTTTGCTCCCCAAAGAATATGTGGCAATGACTGCAGACATTTTCGGATGATACAGCTGTGGTTGGTACAACGGGCACCTAGTGGACAGAAGACAGAGAGCCCAACAATGCACAGGACAGCCCCACAACAAAGAAGTATCTGGTGAAAATGCTGCAAGTGCTGCTGTTGAGAAACCCCAGGATGGACTGGTTTATCAGAGATGACAGAATTAGGAAGGCCATGATGAACAAGCTCCCATTTCATTTGGTTTATTCACCTACTAAACATCCTCTGGTCAATCACAAGGTTTCTCGGACCTCAACATCATCTACATCTCTTCCCTCTTTTTTCTAAACCCGAGTCCTGCCATCCCACTTTTATGGTACCCGCCCTTTCATTTTTGCTCCAAAACAGCAGCTAACCGTGGCCTGGACCAGTCTGCTATTCTTCACTCTGCTATCCTGTCTTCCATTTCCCTCTATTCCATGTTACATATCCCTGCACATTAATTTCTCTCACCTACAACTCTGACATTCCCTCTGTCCAAAACGTTTGTGGGGTCCCCATTAGTTACTATATGAAATTCAGATTCCTTGGTTGGTATTTGGGCTCTCCTGCTGAAGTGCCCATCTTCACAATCTTCCTGCTTTTCCCATCACAGACTATTTAGAGCAGTTCCAGAATTGTTCTCTGATGGCCTACATCTATCAGTGGGACAACTACTAAAGAACTACTGTCACTTTTGCTCATTCCCTGTGCTTAAAAGGCCCTTTCAGCACATGTCTGGGCCCTACCCATCCTTGAGGGCCCAGTATAAATCTCACCACCACCCTGAAGACTTCCTGATGCCTCTTATGTAATCTCCCAGGCTGAGGAATCCTCAGAGAACATTGGCAGAACTCTGATGGCATTTAGCATTTTCTAGCTCATAATCACATACTAATGTCTTATGTTCCCTGCCAATTATAGGACGCTTGATAGCAGGGCCCGAGGCTTATCTCTGTATCCCCCATGGCTCTAAGTTCAATTCCTTTCACATTACAAATGCTGATTTGATAAGTGATTTCTTGCTTTTCAAAGATGAAAATGATGCTACCAACCCACCATTAATAGAGGCAGAAGCAAAATTCAAAAGAGCTTGACAGGCTTTTAACAGAGGTAAAGCCCTGTAAATAAGCCTTCATTGTAGAAGGCTGGACAGACATGGTGATAACTTGGAAAGACCAATGGGTTTTTAGCTGGTGATAAGTTCAGTACAAGCCAAACAGCCATGTGGTTGCTAAGAATTAGTTCGTCTTAGGCCCAGACATCCACGTGGTTACTAAGAATTAGTTCATCCTAGGCTGCATCAGAAGTATGGTATCTGGACTGTGGAAAGTCAGAGACTCTTCCCTTTCAGTCAGAACATGCTATAGCACTCTGTAGAATTCTAGTATCACATTTAAGATCAGATATTGACAAAGTAAAGTATGTTGAGAGGAGTTTAACTAAGAGTCAAGGATTTGGAAACCATGTTACGAGGAATGGCTTAAGTAATGGACACTTAAAGTGCTATGACAACTGTCCCCTAACTTTTTTTCTTTTTTTCACTGTGTTATTATGTGATTATGCAGTGACATAATCACAGCTCACTGCGGCCTTGAACTCCTAGGCTCAAATGATCCTCCTGCCTTAGCCTCCCAAATAGGTGGGTCTACAGGCACATGCCACTACGCCCACAATTTTTTTTTTTTTATTTTTATAACACAAAAATAACAAGGTTGTGCCTTGTTACCAAGGTTGATCTCGAACTTGTGGCCTTAAGCCATCCTTTTGGGCCTAGCACAGTGGCTCATGCCTGTAATCCTAGCACTTTGGGAGGCCAAGGCAGGAGGATCATCTGAACTCAATAGTTGGAGACCAGCCCGAGCAAGCGCGAGACCCTGTCTCTACTAAAAATAGGAAACTTAGCCAGGCAATGTATCCATGGCACGCCTCTGTGATCTCAGCTACTGTTGTGAGCTATGATGACGTCACTGCAGAGTGAAAGAGTGAGATTCTGTCTCCAGAAAAATAAAAAAACAAACGACAACAAAAACAAAACCCCCTCCTACCTCAGCCTCCATGTCTGCCCCTAAAATTTACTTCAGAGAAGGAAAAAGAATTAGACATTATTTTGACTATTCTAGAGGGCAGAACTAGGACCAGTGAGTATAAATATTGGGAAGCACAGTCTGATCCAAGTTCTTAAAATTTGCTAACAGTTACAATAGTGCATTGTAACACTGGAATAATCTAGCAAGGCTAGATTTTATCTCTTCAGAACATGGCATTCCCTCCTCTGGGAAAGGTTTAATTAGTGAGACTTAGTATCATTTACAATATTGTGATTAACAAGAATAGAGGGACTTCAAAATTTGACTACAAAGGATTAACTGCTGTGAGAATTGCCCTTCTTCTTTAAACAACTAGAAAATCAAACAAAACATAAAAACCATGTTCTTTAGACACTGAACAACAAGCTCTACTTGAAGAAATTAGGGGAAAAAAGGGATAAACTAAACCCCAAATAAGCAGCAGGGAGAAAATAGTAAAGATAAAAGTGGAGAGTAATGCAACAGAAAACAAATGAACAAACACAGAAAAATCAGATACCAAAAGCTGATTCTCTGAAGACAGATAAAATCAATTGCTCTCTAGCCAGGTTGATCAGGAAAAAGAAGGAAGACATGAATTGCAACATCAGGAATGTGAGAGGGAATATCCCTACAGATCCTAGAGGTAGTGAAAAAATAACAAGGGAATATATGAAAATCTAGAAGAAATGAAAAATTCTGAGAAAGATACAGATGACCAGGACTCACTCTAGTAGAAAGAGGCAACCAGAACAGCTCTACCTCTAGGCCCCTGTGGCTTTACTGGTGCATTCTACCAAATGTTTTGGGTTGGAAATCTAACACCAATTGTACAGAAAATCCTCCAGACAACAGAAGAGGTGAGAACACTGTGCAATTCATTTGATGAGGCCAACATAACCCTGATAACAAAACCAAAGACATTTTAACAGAAAAGCAGAGAAAAAAGGTGAAAAGAATGTTGATTTTTTTTCCCTTTAAAGATAATTAGAAAATAACGGTTATGAGGGGGTATATTTATGAGTGTTTCTAGTTAAATATGATAAAGAAGGACTGAACTGGTTAGGAAATAGCTAGAAGATATAACAGTCATCAGTTGTCAGCTCTACTTATTATTCTTATTTTCTTAAGGGAAAAAGAGAACAGGGGGAGAAAAGATTGAAAGAAACTACAGCCATAGTTTAGTTTTTTTTAAAGACTCTAAGGAAAGGTGGTCAGATTAATTCTCTCCTCCTGATTTTATACACTTTCTTCAGTAAGAAGTCCAGCAATTCCGAGGCAGAGCTGAAGTAATGAGTTTCTACCCCCGCCCCCCACCCCCCAAAAAAAGGCCAGGGCTCCGTGAGAAGGTGGGTGCTCCACAGGTAATACACAGTTTGGGAAATCGACTGTTGACTTGTGAAAAATCTCTTACGGCCTTTACCTTCACATGGCTTCCCTCTTTATCTGAGACAAGGGCCACATAAGTAATTTCATGATGTCTGCAATACTCCTGCAATTCCTCTTGGGACTGAAACAAATAAATACATTGCATAAAATAAACACAGAGCACCTGGAAGAGCTTCAAGTAATTGAAGAGAATGAAAATGTTATTTTCTTTTTCTTTTTTTTTTTTGAGACAGAGTCTCATTATGTTGCCCTCGGTAGAGTGCCATGGCGTCACAGCTCACAGCAACCTCCAACTCTTGGGCTTAAGCAATCCTCTTGCCTCGGCCTCCCAAGTAGCTGGGACTACAGGCGCCTGCCACAACGCCCAGCTATTTTTTGGTTGTAGTTGTCATTGTTGTTCGGCAGGCTTGGGCTGGATTTAAACCTGCCAGCTCTGGTGTTTGTGGCTGGCGCCTTAGCCGTTTGATTTACAGGCACCAAGCTGAAAATAATATTTTCGATTGTATTCTCAAAGTGAATTACTAAATACAGTATGCTAACTTCAGGGGATACAAATATTAAGCAGAACGAGCTCAGAATTCAAAGGAGGAACAAGGACTTTTTGCCTTCCTTATTTTTATGATTGTTCTATGGGGCCATGAATAATCAGGCAATACTAAGAGGTTTTCAGACGTTTCAAGTCTTAATGGAAAACGACAAAAACTACACCACACACACACCAAAACCAAAGGAAACAAAAGAAACAGTGGAAGGTGAAAAGCAGATTGAAGCAGAAAGCTAACCAGCACCAGGGCAGAAGAGCTTGCAGGATGCCATTATGTAGGACTGAAGTCAATGGTCACTGGGCTTTTGTTTTACTGCAGGGGAGAACATTTCTCTAACAATTTATGGAAAAAGTTAACAAGTGGAAGAGGATACTGCTCTGTCAAATGACTAAAAACTATTTCTCAATTTAGTTTAGATCTGAATTAGATCCTAGATCAAAAAAAAAGGCTATCAGTGGAAAAATAGGCAAAATTTAAATAAAATCTATAGATTAGCTATTAGCATTGGTGCAATACTGTTTTGCAGGGTTAGGTAAATGCACGATGGATATGTAAGATGTTAAATTGGGGGAAAATGGATGAAGCTTATGCATGAACTCTCTGTTTTTCATAACTTTTCTGTAAGCATAAAATTATTTCAAAATAAAAAGTTAAAAAATTGTTGCTCAGTACACTTCTAATATTAATTTTGAAAATAGCAGCAGTGCCTGTAGTCCCAGCTACTTGGGAGGCTGAGGCAAGAGAATCGCTTAAGCCTAGGAGTTGGAGGTTGCTGTGAGCTGTGTGAGGCCACGGCACTCTACCGAGGGCTATAAAGTGAGACTCTGTCTCTACAAAAAAAAAAAAAAAAAAGAAAATAGCAGCAGTTTCAGATGGCTCCCAGCAGGTAGTGTTAACAGAGCAGCAGGGAGGGCAGGGGGCCTGTGTCTCTGGGGCTCCTTCAGTGTGGACAATGAGAGCACAATCTGGATGATCTCTTGGGAGCACACTCCTTCTGTCGTCTGCTTGTGATAGAACAGCATCCCCACGTCTAAAGATCAGGGGGGAGTCCTCACCTCCACACCCAGGTGAGGTGTCAGGCCCATGGGTTATGAGAGACCTGAGGATACAGAGCCACAAACACACTAAATACAGAACACATTCAGGAGTGCAGAAGGGTGTGACAGCCCTGCAAAGATGTCCATGTCCTAACCTAATGGTTAGTCTTGATCACTCAGAACTATGTAGCTGGGCCCAGTGTAATCACACAGTCCATGTAAAAGTGAGCCAGACAGACGACAGTTAGAGAGAACATGTGGGAACAGAAGCACAGGTCAGAGAAGAAAGACGACGCCACACTACCGAGTTTGATGATGGAGGAAGAGGCCATGAGCCAAGGCATGCAGAGGAAGAGGCCATGAGCCAAGGCCTCCAGGAGCTGGAAAAGACGTGGGAACAGATTCTGTCCTGGAGCCTCCAGAAGGAACCAGCCCTTCCAGCACCTTAATTTAAAGCCAGTGAAGCATGGCTCAAGCACCTGTAGCTCAACGGCTAGGGCTCCAGCCACGAACACAGGAGCTGGAGCGTTCAAATCCAGCCTGGGATAGCTAAACAACAAGGACAACTACAACCAAAAAATAGCTGGGCATTGTGGCAGGCACCTGTAGTCCCAGCTACTAGGAAGGCTGAGGCAAGAGAATCACTTAAGCCCAAGAATTTGAGGTTGCTGTGAGCTGTGACACCACAGCACTCTACTGAGGCGACAGTAAGACTCTGTCTCAAAAAAAAAAAAAAAAAAAAGGCAGTGAAGCTGCTTTCAGACTTATGACTTCTAGAAATGTAAGGTAATAAATATGTGTTGTTTTAAGCCACTCAATTCATAGTCATTTGTTACAAAAGCAACCAGAAACTAATGCAGGAGGGGACTCTAACCACAGAGAGAAACAAGAGTTTGACAGAGCCTAAAGGTGCAGAGGACAGTTGTCATGGAAGCCATACATTTCTGTGCCATTACCTGTGACCAGTCGTACATGATTTCTGCTGTGATTCCTGCTGTCCAGAGTTTCTGGGTCAGGTTAATGGCCCTGGACATGGACATCTGGCCGACACTTACAACCAGGAGGTCACAAGAGCTTATTGCAACCTGGATCAGAAGCAGAGCAGTTACATTTAGAGGGGCAAGGCTGCAGGTGTGGATGGGTTATCAGCAGCTGGAGGGAATGCAACCCTCATGGAAGACTGGCCTTCCTGAGGTCCTGTGGAACAACACAGTGTGCAGAGGCTTTGCTTCAAAATGACATCATACATAAAAGACAGCCCAAAACTTTTACATTAGTCTTTTAAGATCGAAATTATTTCAACTACTCTGAGCCATCATGAAGAAGTTCTTTTCCTATGGGAAAACTAATCTTGCCTGAAACACAGAAGGCAAAAAGCCATTTGCAGTTTTGTAGACCACAACAGGATTTCTGAACAAGCAGCTTTAGTAAGAGTCTGTTAACAACTCTAACATTTCACATTTGTATGTACATTACAGATCAGGAAAGTGAGCCTAGGAAAGGATGAATGAATTATCTAGGGTCACCCACCTAAAGAACAGAGAATAAGGACTGAAATGTAGGGAGTTACACCAAGTGTCAGGCATGACAGATCATGTTGAAGATAATTTCCAAAATCCTCAGTCTACAGCTGTCATATCAGGGGCTCCATGTAAATGACTACACAGGCAAATAATACTTTCAGAAATGAAAGACATCTCAGAGCACACTGGAAAGCAAAGCTGGAGCTTACAGGTTCTTCCATGTTGAGGACAGCAGCAGATATCTTGTCTATAGCTATGCTGACCCCGATAGCAGTGGGAACGGGCCCCAAAGCCTGTGGTCCTCTAAACTGGGGTATCTGTGAAGAGACACAGAGAAGAAACTGCAATTATGGGGAAGGTATGATTAAAGAGTGAGCACTAGGTCAGCAACTTGATGAAGGGTTCAACAAGAAAAAGTGTGTGTATAATAAAAGTGGCAAGCAAATTTAGGAAAATATTAACAAATGTTGCATCCAGGTCTGCGCTGTTTGGTATGGTAGCCAGAGGTGACTACTGAGCATCTGAAATATGGCTAACCTGAACTGACATGTGCCAGACATGTAAAATTCTCATTGGTTACAAAGACTTATAGTAGAAAAAAAAAAAAAGGCAAAATAGTCCATTAATAATTTTAGAAGTTTGAGTACATGTTGAAATAATATTTCGGATATATTAGACTAAGTAAAATATATTATTAACATTAAAATTATTCCTATTTTTTTACTTAACGTTAGTAGACAATGTGTAGGTTCTGAATCAAGACAGAGAAGGTGCCCTGTTCCTCTTGCTAAGTAGGGCTGAGTCCCAGACATTAGATACAAAACAAACATAAGAAGACTCTGCAAGTAGAGAGAAGGCAGCCTGGCTGGGGAGCAGAGGATCTGAGGAATGACACGTGGGTTTGCTTGCGTTTGCTCTCTGCCTCCTACACTCTGGATTGGTGCTGGGGAAACCTGCAACCCAGAAATGCCAACAGGAACAGATGCAAAAGCCTGAGAAAAACCTGCTCTCTCTGGCTAACAAGACTGAGAGAGAGGAACAACCCAGCAAGACAGAAACCTTTCAGACAGTAACTGCCCTGCTCTAGTCAAATGTCATGGGAAAAAGCACAGCCCTCACCCCTACATCATCAGCAAAGCCTGAGTGGGGAGCCCAGACATTTATCCCCACCCAGACGTAATGAGCATGGCCCCCCAACCCAGCCTGCAGGTCAGAGAAGGCCAAGTGGGGAGCCAGGACTTTCACACCTGCCTGGGGTAATGCCACCAACGCCCTATCCCCAGCAGTGTCAGTGGGATCCTAGACTCCTACCCTCACCCAATAGTAAGAAAGCATCCTCTCTGCTGGAGGGGTGCCAGAAGAGACTGAGTGGGGGAACTGAAATTTTCACCACTATTGGGCAGAAACAAGGCCTCCTGCCTCCCCTCCACCCCTCGCCACAGTACCAGTGGAGGCATGTGGAGAGCAGCAACAAGGCCCTCCTCCCACTCTAGGGGTATTGAAGGAGGCCATAAGAGAACCCCCCCAGATCTTTACCTCCCCCCAGTGGCAGCGGGGCATCACCCCCTGACCACCTCAGTGAGGCATCAGGGGAGGCCTGCTGAGACAGATTTAGATGAGCTCCAACCTCATAACATAACCCCCGTAATGTCCAGGATACAACCAAAACTCATGCATCATACCAAGAACCAAGGACGTCTCCAACTAGATAAGGAAGACAGTCAATAAATGTCGGAATTATCTGACTTGGATTTTAAAGTAACTACCATAAAAATGCTGCAACAAGCACTATTGACAGGATTGAAACAAATTAAAAAAAAAAAAAGGAAAGTTTTAGCAAAGAAGAAGATAAAAAAAATTCACCCAACAGGCTGTAGAATGTAGATAACAGAAGAAAGAATTAGTGAAACTGAAGATACAACAACAGAATTTATTCAATCTGAGTAACAGGGAGGAAACAGACTCCAACGCAAAATGAAGACTGGCACGGTGGCTCTCGGCTGTAATCCCAGCTACTCAGAAGGCCCAGGCAGGAGGATTGCTTGAGGCTAGGAGTTTGAGACCTGCCTGCTGGGGAATATGGCAAGACGCTGTCTCTTAAAAAAAAATAAAAAGCAGTATGTCCCAGACTCTCAGGGACTTTTGCGTGACTGGGCTCATAGAGGGAAAAAAAAAATTCATAGAAATCATGCCTGAAATCGGCAAAAGACAAAAGCCTATACATTTAAGAAACTAAGCAAATCCTAAACAAGAGAAATCTAAAGAAATTTGTTTCAAGACGTATCATAATCTAGTTTGAAACTAAAAACAAGGAAAAAAAATCTTAAAATCATCAAATAACAGTGGACTTCTCATAGGAAACCAGACATCCTGGGTAAATGTAATAGACTTTCTTTTCTTCTTCAGTTTTCTAAATTATGTTTGACAGAGCAAAAAGTTTAACACTGTTTGATGTGGATCTCCATGTATGTAGAGGTAGTATTTTAGACAATTATATTACAAATGTGGCATTGAGTAAAGAGACATAAAAGAAGGTAACTGATAAAATAAACTGGTAAAATACTGATACCCATAGATATTTGTGGTGATGAAACAGCTCTGTATCTTGATTGTGGTAGTGAGTATGGGAATTTACACGTGATAAAATAGCATAGAATTACATGCATACATTGCCCTGAAGTCAATTTCCTGGTTTTGATATTTTCCCATAGTTTTATGCACAGTGGATAAAACTACTGTGCATAAAACTATAGGAAACTGGGAAGGGGGTACCTGAGACCCCTCTGTACTATCTTTACAACTTTCTGTAAACCTATAATTATTTAAGTTTAAAATTCATCTAAAATAACCAGATAAAAAAGTAAACAAAGTTTAAAATATTACAAATGTGGGTCACATTACATTTCTATTCCTAGGAGAAAGAGAGGGAGGTATTCAATTATATTTCAAACTTTTTGTTTGAAAAATTTCAAAATAATTTCAAAATAACACAATAAGGAAGAAATAAAAAAAATTTCAAAAGAATATATAGTGAAGAAATGAAAGTAAGCCAGAACCAATTAATAAAGGGTAAGCCCTCACCAGCAGGTCATATCTGCCACCAGCTGCGAGGATTTCAGGTACAGCCCTCTGCCTTCGTCTAATGAATGCCACGAACTGGAAGATGATTCCGCTGTGCTGCTGCACCTTGTAAACCAAGCCCAAATTGATCAAGACCTGTAAAGTAAAATGTCACACAAATGTGTCAAGGGCTTGGAATTTAGAATGTGGGGTGTAATAATAACACTGAAAATGCTGTTTCCTATCAACAGCATCAGAACAATCTGGCATAAACAAAACGTTCAGTGAAATCTGGCACAAAGTCTGTTTAAATGTAGGCTGCCAAGCTAGAGAAACTCTGTTCTCTTCAAGAATAACCATCTCTGAGGCTAACGCAACAAGAATTGCTACATGATAGGAAGAATGATGCTTGTAAAGAAATCCCGATTTAAGCCAAAACTATTAGTAGATATCAAATACTCTAAAACAAAGAAAGCAGTTTTTCTGGAAAAAATAAAGCACTGACTAGCATTAATGAAATGAAAGCCATTTCCTCCTTGTGCTATGATTAGTGTTATAAATCTGTACTGCCAGGATCAAACAGCTGCCAAACCTGTAATTTGATGCCAAATTTCTTCAACAGTCCAACAACCTCCTCTAGATCTTTTAAGCCGTACTTCACCAACTGAGAGACACCTGTTTTCTGTTTTATTAATGAATTTATTGTTGGCATTAGATCTTGCAAATCTCCTTTCTGCTCAATAAACTTGTAGAGTCGACACAGCTGGAAAGCAAAGAGGCCCAGTGAGTTGGCAATCCATGGCAGGGGGAGACTCCATAGTGTTTCATATATAAAGGGGGACACCGGAGCACACGCAGCCCTGCGGGTGGGGAAGGGGTGTTAGGATCAAAAACTGCATAGCCTCTGCTACAATCCTGACTAAGATGCTCCTTTTCAGAGTTGTTCAGACAACTCTAAAGCACTCTATGGCAGTGCTATAGTCACCTATTCTTGGCTCACTTTTATTCACACACATTCACTCACGGTTAACATGACCACAGCAAAGCAGACCCTGGCACTAGCAAAGCCTCTGTTATGTACTTTCAGGACAGTATTGTTCCTCTTTACCTTCCTCATTCTCATCAATTCCCATGACTATAGGCACACAAATGGAGGACCAGGAGGTCTGACTTGTTCTAATACTCACAGAATTATCCAGAAATTCCCTCCCCTCCCTTTGCTCGAATAATTCCTATCTGTAGCCTGGAGCTGCTGTCTCCTGCGGGCAGCCTCCTGATTCTTTTTTTTTTTTGAGACACAGTCTCACTTTGTCACCCTTGGCAGAGTGCCATGGCATCACAGCTCACAGCAACCTCAAACTTTTGGGCTCAAGTGATCCTCTTGTCTCAGTTTTTTTTCCTGTTTAGTGGAGACAGGTCTCTCTCTTGCTCAGGCTGATCTAGTTTTTGTTTTTCTTTTTTGTTGTTGTTGTGTGCTTTTTGAGACATGGTCTCCAGCCTGCTGATTCTCCTTTCCTCTGCTGCTCACTTAGATCCAGACCCTGGCTCTCACCAGCTGTAGCATCATCTGCCCCAGAAAAGGGCAGTGGCTACAGATGCTGCGCCTGTGGGCCAGCCACGGTCCCTGGTACACAGCAGGAGTAAATGGCCATAACCACAAAGGCAGAAAGAAGACTCCCAGCAGTTAAATTAGAAATTATTAAGAAACAAAAGTATAGCTATTTTAAGACAGTAGGCAAGTGGAACCTGGTTGGTCCATAAACTGGCACACGAAAAGTAAGGGCTGAATAAGGACTCGGCTTGACATAGCTTAATATGACAGTTAATCATAAACCATTTACATTTTTAAGAAACCTAAAATTAAAATCTCCTATAATCTGTTTACTAAAGATCAAAATTTTAAATTTAAAATCATGCCTTCAATTTAAAATACTTTTCTTCTTAGTGAGATAAAATTTTTTTTCTTGAAACCTTTTTAACATTAAATTACCAGCAGGAGCATTGGAGATTTCTGTCCATACCCTGTAGTCAACTAACTCCTTATGACTTTGGACAAATCACAGCATCTCTTTGGCTTCAAGTGTTTCCTCTACAAAATGAGAAACCTCAGCCATTTGTTTGAAATTCATTTACAATATTTCTACTACTCTCCTTTCCAAAATCCTCAGAGTTCCATTTTAAAATAATGGAAGTACCAAAGGCCTTTACTATATACTATTTTCCACTTGTAAACGAATCAAACACATGACTTCTAAGTAATACTTAGCATCATCAAATAATGGGTAGAAATTAAGCAAAATAAAGAGAAGATGACTTTTTAGTGCTCAATACAGCTATCATGTGCGAGTGTGTGATATTGCTAAGACTTACTGAAATCTGACATTAGTTCGAAGGACCTTTTGGGCTTGAAGCTTTGTGTATGAAAGTCCTGAACAGTTTCTGGTGCTGATTCTTTGTGTTATTTAAACTTGAGACTATTTCTGCACATAGGTGGGTGCTGTGTACATGCTCAGGGTGTATGTAAATACTGTTCTTCACATTTGAATATTATGCTAGCGGGTCACTTTATCATTAATAAATCATTAATCATTAATATCTCCTCTAATGTCAAATATTTAAGATTACACCTGGCTCCATTTTCAAAACTCCCAGTGCTATCTATCTGGTTTACTTTCCCTACCTGCAAATGGGTGATTTCTTTCAACTGTGGTTTCCACGTACCCTGTGAAAGTCGCTGACTTAAAGAGCGGAGGGCAGATATCTACTGCACATTTTCCCTTGTGTCTTTTTTCCCTTAAGGTTAATATGAATTAAGAAATCGAACACAGGCTGTGGACTCCCCGACCTACTCCTCTTTATATCCCTGGCTCTGTGCCTGCCACTCTGTAGGTGTCCAAAAGATTGAGTGACTGCCTGGCTGGTGTACAGTCATATTTTAATCTAGCCCATATGTGAATTCTGCTGATCACTACAGGATCATGTAGTTGAGTGGGATAGAGGGTTCTGGCATAGTTAATAAACAAAAATCTCCTTTTATAAAAATAGTCAGGAAAATGTACAACATTCCTATTGTCTTCTGTTGTTCAGCTACTTAAGTGTGGGTTACTGGGCCAAAGATCTGGGGTCCATCTGATGCCCACAGGGAGAATACAACCAACCTATTTATCCCATGAGATTTTCCTTATCGCCAAGAGGACTGAATGTAAGATTTTAGGAGTAAGAAATTTACCAGCAAAGCAGAAGCTTTACTTCAACTCTGAGGAGTTAGACCTGCAGGTGGGGGTGGGGTGAGGAAACCCATGTGAATCTGCAGAGCTCTGTGCCTCCTTCTAGTCCCACTTAATCTATTTCAGAAGGGGACAACTAGTACTAGATCTGCTCTGCTCAGCAGGGCGCTCTATCAAGTACAGCTCTGTAAAGGGTGTAAAAGAAAAGTCTCTCCTGACGAGAAGAACAGGATGATTACAGCACATCAGGAAGAAGCATGGAGAGGCGTTCTTTGATCGCAGCATTAGCTTTCTTCTTCTCCTAATCCCAGACGTTGCCATGGTACCTGACACTCAAGGGAAAAGCTGTGTCTGTCAGGCAGCAGGGAGTGCTGCTACCTTACTGCAGTGAGAATTGGGCAACATTTTCTGGCATCACAAAATCACAGAGAAAGCTGTAATAATACCATTAGAAGGTACTTACACTATTAGAAGACAAAGACAGATTACAAAATTTAGCTTCCACTTCTCTCCTCATCAGCTTCTCCGTCTAATGTGGAAGAAAAATGCAATGCGAGTCACCAAACTTGGCCCCGAACAAGACACAATTTCCACGCTAATTCTGACAATAATAGCCTCCATTTTGGACAAATTGCTCCTAATTGTAAAGGACGGATTTAATTCTGTGATTAAAAAACTTTTTCCCGGGTGGTGCCTGTGGCTCAGTCAGTAAGGCGCCAGCCCCATATACCGAGGGTGGCGGGTTCAAACCTGGCCCCGGCTTAACTGCAACCAAAAAATAGCCGGGCGTTGTGGCGGGCGCCTGTAGTCCCGGCTACTCGGGAGGCTGAGGCAAGAGAATCGCTTAAGCCCAGGAGTTGGAGGTTGCTGTGAGCTGTGTGATGCCACGGCACTCTACCGAGGGCCATAAAGTGAGACTCTGTCTCTACAAAAAAACAAAACAAAACAAAAACTTTTTCCCCCTAATTCACACAAGACTGTAAGTGACATTTTAAAATCTGAAAAACCCTGAGATAAAAGAATTAAAAAGGGTAAAGTTGTGCTTGCTGAATGGTGAGGCGACCCAGATCTGAACAGGCTCCACTAGGGTATTGGTTTGGGTGATAGGGAGTCATCCTGATCCGTGTCCCTGAGCACTTCACCCCATGCTGGCAGATGGGCTGCGGCCGTAAAGGTGAATGCGTGTGAGAAGCCCCTCTGCACATTCCCTGGGGGTTTCTGTCTGGGTCTGCTTGACATCATATCGTATCTGTCACTGTCAAACAGCAGTGACATTTTGTGGGGAGGAGAGACCCAGTAGGAAACAAACAGTGAAGTCTGGGCCCTGGATGTGGAGGTGAAAGAAAAGCTAGTTAATCCTTTTGACGTATAAAAAAGCAGTGAGTCATTACGCACTTCTACTCACTCCACCTGAATCAGATGGTCCAACACTGTTAGTTACCAAACCTCCTGGATGTCTCTGATTTATTATGAGAACAAAACTTAATATGGAAAGATATTAGAAAAGATAAGTATTCACTTTCTTCCCAGCCTTTAATATAACACTAATTTGTTTTTGCAGTGTTTTCCTCCAGGCTATATTATCGACACACATACTAAAAAGTAATGAATACTATGATGTAGGTAAATTAGAGATGAGTAATTGGACATAATGAGGTGGTGAATGAGGCCCCACTGGAGGTCAAAGCCAGTTTCCCTCAACTTAACCAACGCAAACATAAATGACTTCACTGAGAAGCACAGGCAGGCTGGAAGAAGCAAGGGCAGGGCACACATCTTTTATTCTTTCCACTAAGAGTCCCTCTCTCAGCCTCTGTGAAGTAAGAATAACAACACCGGCCTGAGGATGAAGTATGTTAAGTGTGGAAAGGACCTAGAACAATGCCCAGCATATAGGGTGGTGCTTGAAATGTAAAGGTTAGTTATTATGGCCAGGGATGGAGGTGGTGGTGGCTCACACCTATAATCCTAGCACTCTGGGAGGCCGAGGAGGGTGGATTGCTTGAGATCAGGAGTATGAGACCAGTCTGAGCAACAACAAAGACCCCATCTCTACTAAAAATAGAAAAATTCGCTGGGCATTGTGGTGGGCCCCTATAGTCTCAGCTACTTGGAAGGCTGAGGCAGAGGGATTGCTTGAGTCTAGCAGTTTGAGGTTACTGTGAGCTAGGCTGGCACCACAGCACTCTGGCCCGGGTTAACAAAGTAAGACTCTGTCTCCAGGCTCGGCACCCATAGCTCAGTGGTTAGAGTGCCAGCCACATATAGTGGGGCTGGTGGGTTCGAACCCGGCCCAAGCCTGCTAAACCACAATGACAGCAACAACAACAAAATAGCTGGGTATTGTGGTAGGTGCCTGTAGTCCCAGCTACTTGGGAGGCTGAGGCAAGAGAAAGGCTTGAGTGTAGGAGTTTGAGGTTGCTGTGAGCTGTGATGTCACAGCACTCTACCAAGGGCAACAAAGTGAGAGTCTGCCTCAAAAAAAAATTAAAAGTTTGAGGTTGCTGTAAGCTGTGACGCCATAGCACTCTACCCAGGGTGACAGCTTGAGACTCTGTCTCAAAAAAATAAATAAATAAATAAAATAAAAATTAGAAATTACCCTTTAAAAAACACCCAAGAGGTTATTAGTAGCATATGCCTTAGTCTAGAATAAAAGTTCAACCAATATTTGTTAACTATGATATAAATAAAGCCAATCAAGGAGATAAAACTCCCAATTCAGTTTTATGGCTACATCAGTAAGACAATAATCCTGAACTATTATTATTTTTCAGTATCAAATCAAAGTAATTAAATGCTTACCACAGCATCATACAAAATAACATAGACTTGACTGAGTTTATCTTCTGGGATCCCACAGTGTAAGAGAATTGCTTTCAATAACATGGCATGGTTCAAGTAAATACTGTAATTTCTTTCCTAAGATACAAAGAAAAAGTATTATTTTCAGTATAAAAGTAATTATAGGTACACGGCCAAATCTGGAATCTTACCATCACTTTATCCTAACACAATGGAAGAAAAGGGATTGAAGTTTAGCATATGGGCTCCTAGTTTATTTTTTTATATACATTCTTTTTATACTGTTGTCATCAGAGAGTACAATCTAATTTAATACTATATTACATGCATTAAAAATACGCTGACCGTTTATGGGGGCAAGACATGATTGCAAGAGGGACTTTGCCTAACAATTGCAATCAATGTAACCTGGCTTATTGTACCCTCAATGAATCCCCAACAATAAAAAAAAAAAAAAATACGCTGACCGGTCTTCCATCATGTTTAAAAGCCAGCTTTCAAGGAGGAAGGATCTGGTTCAACAGTAACTGACATATAAACATGAGCTGGTGTATTGTTACTTTTGCTCACACGTGTCAATTAACAAGCATTCACAGAGTGGTAGGCTGCGTGGTTCATCTGGGTGCAGTGGGGTATTTAGAAAAGTGGACCCATGGCTTTTGCCCATGAAAGAACACACCCTCTTCTTGGAGAACACAGCTAACACAACTCAAAGTAGTTTGTGGATGTGTTATGTCAAAGCTGTGAGAGCTGAGAAAAAAAAGTGGCCAATCAATGATGGACCAGACAGGCTTCCTGGAGAGAAAGGGTCCAAACCATGGCTTGTCATAGACATGACTCTCTCGACAAGGGACCACTTGAGAGATGGTGGCATTAAAGACAGGGCATGTGTGTGAGATGGGAGGCCCGAGGAGAGCTGGCAGCAGTCCCAGTGGGGGCAATGTGCACAGTAAGAAGAGAGATCAGATATTGGAGGGAGCCACCGACAGACATGCTAAAAACATCCTAGGAATCTTAGTCTGATTTCTTGCATTTTCTCTGAAGAATGGTCAGAGAAACAACCACAATCCTCTAAAACAAAGCCAGTTCCTGTCAAGGTAGAAGAGCTTGAGATCAACCTTGAAAGCAACATCGTTGAACTCTTTTCAGTTATGTGAGTAGAGATACTTCACCGCCAGCCCAGACGGAGAAGCGGGTCTGTGCCTGCGGCTTTCCCACACGTGGTGAAGGGCTCTAGCGGGGCTCATCTCACAATGTTAAAACGTGGACAACAAACCTGGAGTGCTGGGAACTCTTGGATGATTTCGTAGATAGTGTAGATGATCTCAGCAGTGGGCAGAGAGCTGTTGGTGGTAGAAGTGACAATATCAAATGCACATTCCAGAAGTTCTTTGGGATGAAATCGATCTAACTTGCGAGGTCTGAATACACGTTCTATGCAGTATCTGGAGAGAGAAACCCCGACATCTAAGGTCATTGCTTATTGGAAATAAAATATGTATGAGGAATTATCAAACAAGATAAAAGAAACAAATATAAAAAAAGTTAATCAGGGCGGCGCCTGTGGCTCAGCGGGTAGGGCGCCGGTCCCATATGCCGGAGGTGGCAGGTTCAAACCCAGCCCCGGCCAAAAAAAAAAAAAAAAGTTAATCAGTGGTATGATCAAGAAGGCACAGAATTTCCCTGGAAGAGTCTCGCCTTGTGATGTAGATTCCAATTCCCAGTTTTGCCACTATTAAACTATGGGGCTCAATTGTTTTTTAATGCCTGAAAGAGAGACAGAACTACATAGAAAAGCAATTTTACCTTACGTGGTTGGTTTCTACACAGCGACACCCACACCTTAGGACTATGACTATTAACTGTTCACTTGTAGATAGAATAAATAAAAGTACATAAAGAAGTTTAACTGCATGTAAAGAAGGGCACTTTAAAGTAGGGTGCCTCATTGACAACATGCTGCTCCAATTTATGAAGAGCTCAGTGCTGGACCCCTGGGGTATTTGAATGTACAGAAAACCTTTTTCCAGTGCTAAGTGCCTGGAGGTCCTGCTGGGTTCACTCTCCTTCTCCACAAGCAGTTTGTTCAGTTACCCATGTAGGCAGTTTTCACACAGAGACCACTGGCCATTTGTCCCTCCAATTAAATTTTAAAAGAGGCCATCTGTGATCAACAACAGCCAGATGTTCTTATCAAGCAACCATTTGTGAAAATAATTAGTTATATTGCTTAGAGACAGAAGGCAGGAACATGATGGTACCTGCCCGCTACATTCCTTCTGACAGGCCTGGCTGCCTTACGGAAAGGGTAGTCTGGCTGGGTTTTTGACCATATGCTAAGCTCAATACTCCGAATCCAGAATTCTTTCCAGTGTAAAGATCCCAGAAGATATGCCATTCTTCCTCTGTTTCTTTCTCATGTCTACCAAATAATACCCTATTCATTTCTTACCGTTTTAAATTCATTATGTTATTTCTTGCCACGTATCTTGCAAAAGGGACCTGAAAAATAAAGTTTTAAAGGTCAATGTCAAGATGTGCCACCTACCATACTCCTTTTGTTTTTCAAGGGCAGTGTTATTAAAATATAATTCACATACTATAAAGTTCCCCCTTTAAAGTGTACAATTCAGTGGTTTTATATATTCACAAAGTTATGGACTGTTTGCTATACATGTGCCCTGAAACGTTCCTGAGTGCTTCAGTCAGCAGTAGGTTCCCACTCTAGACACGTACTACCACCCTTATTCCTTATGACAATTCTCAGTTTCAGTTTGAGAAAAATCTGCTTTTAGTTAAATATACTCTGCCATATTTTTATTATGTCAAATTAAAGCCAGTGCAAGTTTTTTAAATGTCATTTATGATAATGGAATCAAAATGGATATTATCTCTCATGGTGAATTTCCTGATTTTCCTTCAAATCTCTTAGAAAAAATTCTTAATCCTACCCTCCAATGATAACCAAAACTAATAACACCATTGACAGATTGCTCCACGAGATCAGACATGGTATCATGGGTCAAATTCTCAATGAGCAATCATTTCTCAATTTTAAACAGCAACTCACAGAAAGAGTGCTGATGTTTAAAAATCTTATTTGTCTCCTAATATTTAGAGAAAAATAAGCCAGTTTTAAGGATAGCTATGTAAATGTTTGCACTTCTATTTTTCTTTAACTCCCCAAATGTCTGATTTGCTATTTATTCATCTCTACCTCAAAATAATCCTAAATCACTTTGCTTACTATTAAAAACACACACGCACACAAAACCCAGGAATGTGGAAGGATTTTCACTTAGACCACAAACATAAAACCTGTTCTTTGCAATAAGCCATATGATATTTAAAAAATATTTAAAAAATGCCTTGATTTCACTCTCTCCTCCAGAAAAATAAGGTCAAAATGACTGCATTCTTTGACACCTTACTTTTTGTTTGTGATATAAACAAGCTGGTGTGCATGGCCATTCACACATGAGAGAGCATGTTTATACGGGCTCACACACCAAGTGCATATGAATACACGCAGTGTACTTTAGCACACATACAGTTTTTCTTTAAAAAAAAAAAAAACAAAATCCTTCCTCTTTCTCTCAAATAGAATTATTTGCCAGGCACGGGGGCTTACGCCTGTAATCCTAGCACTCTGGGAGAGTAGATTGCCTGAGCTCACGAGTTCAAGACCAGCCTGAGCCAGAGTGAGACCTCGTCTTTACGAAAAGCCAGGTGTTGTGGTGAGCGCCTGTAGTCCCAGCTACTCAGGAGGCTGAGGTAAAAGAATTGCTTAAGCCCAAGAGTTTGAGGTTGCTGTGAGCTGTGACACCAGGGTACTTTACCAAGGGCGACAAAATGAGAATCTGTCTCAAAGGTAAAAAATAGGATTATTAAAGTTAACACTATAAAGCTAACACTATACCATGGATATTCCCACAGATCAAATATAGATATAGACATAACTAAATATGTTCAGTAACCCTCAGTATCCAGGGAGTTTAATTCCAAGATCCCCCCAAGGATACCAAAATCAGCAGATGCTCAAGTCTCTGAAGCAAAATGACATAATAGCGTTGGCATAAAACCTGTGTACATTCTTCTCTATACTTTTTTTTTTTTTTTTTTGAGACAGAGCCTCAAGCTGTTGCCCTGGCTAGAGTGCCATGGCATCATAACTCACAGCAACCTCCAACCCCTGGGCTCAAGCAATTCTCTTGCCTCAGCCTCCCAAGTAGCTGGGACCACAGGTGCCCACCACAATGCCCGGCTATGTTTTTGGTTGTAGTTTTCGTCGTTGTTTTGGCAGGCACGGGCTGGATTTGAACCCACCAACTCTTGTGTATGTGGCTGGCGCCTTAGCTGCTTGAGCTATAGATGCTGAGCCAATTCTTCTCTATACTTTTCAAGGGTCCTTTTTAAACAGGGGGCCAATTCACTGTCCCTCAGACTGTTGGAGGGCTGGACTATAGTTTAAAAAAAAAAAGCTAGGAACAAATTCCAATGCACACTGCACATATCTTATTTTGAAGTAAAAAAACAAAACAGGAACAAATACAATCACACCGCCTCATGTGGCCTGTGGGCTGTAGTTTGAGGACCCCTGATTCATGTCTAGATTATTTATAATACCAAATACAATGCCTATACATCATTTCATTTGTGTAGATTCAACATAGTCCTTGTTACATAGCAATTCAAGTTTCAATTTTTTGGAACTTCATGGAATTTTTTTCCCTGAATATTTTCCATTCACAGTTGGCTGGATTCATGGATGTGAAGATCAAGGATATGGAGGGCCAACTGTATATATTTTTAATCTTATACATACATATATGTAAATATATATATTTGATTTACAGAAAGTTTAGATCTAGATTTTCTTTTTTTTTTAAGAGAAATTTTATTAGGGAAGAATGAAAAGAAAGTTCAGAGCGCTTCCCAGGAGTTAGAAGTGGGTCCCTCTCAAGAAAAAGAGGTGAGAGAGACCTAGATTTTCTTTTTAATAGCTCCTTAATATTCCATAATATTGATGACAAGTTATTCAACTATTTTCTTATTGATAAGTGTGCAGTTTTCAGTTTTGACCACCACAATAGTATGGCAACTAACGTCTTTTTAACATTCTTATGCTAAAGTGTTTTGATTTCTTTGAATAAATTCCTTCAAATGGGATTGCTAGTTCAAAGAATACAATATGAGCATCAAATAAAACAATTTTTAATATAAACTATCAGGTTACTTTTCTAAAGGTTTAGCAATTCACATTTCCATCAGCAACATATGAAAGTATTTATTTTTCTACACCCTTATCATCTCCAGATGATATTGTTTTAAATAGTTTTTGCAAGCCTGATGGATGAAGTTGAGATAGCTTTACACTTTCTTATCAGTGGGGTGAATATCTTTTCAGAAGCCTATCAGCCATGTGCATTTTCTCTTCTGAGAACTGCCTGGTCATATCCTCTGCTCAAGCCTCTGCCTGTAAGTGCTTTCTGTACGTGAGGGGTATTAAACTTGTTTGCCATACGCAGCTCATGTTTTCCTCTGGTCTGTGGTCCAGCACCACAGATGGGCTTGTTAGCAGCCAACGGCATGTGTCTGCATGATTAGTAAGACTGCTGCTGGCAACAGGAGCCCTGGGGGACAGAAGAAAGCAGGCATAGGCGAAATACAGCACGCCAATTAGCAGAGTCACTGCTGATACAAGAATTTAATTGTTCTTGATGTTAACATGTGAGGATGTTACTGAAGATCTAGCCAGGAAGTTAAAAAACTAAACAAACTACATTTACTTGTCTGGGTGGGCCAGGTCAACCTGCTGGGGTCACCTGGCAGAATGCAGCGTGGGGGTGCAGATGTGACACCTGTAGCGCAGGGTTCCTTGGGCTCCTAGAGCTGTACATGCCTGTGCTGACAGCAGGGTGGCTGCCTTCAGGGCCAAATAGTTACTAAACTCCAGTAGTGCTCTCACTCTGCTAATTCCCTTAAGAGTACATTTAGAATGTAAGCCTGGCAGAAAAATTGACCAGTAGGTGCAATCCTTTAACAGAGATGTCATTCCTGCAACTAGATAATGTGTCCAAACCGAGAGCAGAGGGCTCCCAGCCTCACCCGCAGGTCAAAAGGAAGCATCACCAGCATCCCACTGTGGTCCATGAACAAGGCAGCTTCATTGTGCTCGTATATTTGCCTGTTGCGGGGAAGCAGTAGTGGGGTACACAACTGGACAGCTCCTATGCCAAATGAGAAAGAATCATCAGGTTATTGGAGGCAACCTAAAATGAACATGAATCTGACAAGCAGTCTGCTACTGGAACTGTCACAATCATCACCAGTTTTTCTTCACTTCTCTACAGTTATGAATGGAGAGCTCATCTACAGACAAGGTTGTCAATCTGGTCATACTTCTGACCCCACAAACCAACTACATTTTAGTAAGAAGGTTGTAATATTTAAATGAGTTTCTCCTCAACTAAATGAGCTGTAAAAATCAACTTAAATTTCACATGAGGTCAAGTGCCTATAACTGAACTTAAATAAGGTATACCCAAATCCCACTAACACAACTTTTGAATGATGGCAAAAAAGAAAAAAGAATTTCATAATAAGGAATATGATTTTTAAAAAGGGCATTACCATGTCTTTTAAAGATGCGGATGATGGTTTCACACACATGTTGCTGTATCTTGGCTGTACCGATTGAAAAGTTGCCCTAAAACAGGACCAATTAAAATGTCGTCATCAAAGCCCAAAGGGGTTCCTTAAGATATTAATCTGTGACTTGCAGTAGGTACTACATTGCTTATTCCCAGGATCATAAAAGAGATTTCAGGAAATCTGTCCCTCTTTGAATATATATTCAGGGTAGAGGCCACATGGCTTGCAAAGCATCCTGCCTCAGGATGTAAGACCTAATCTTTCAAGCAATGGGAAGGTTGTCTGGCATCAAAGTCCAAGCCCTTAACCATGCTGACAATACATCTTTCAGAGAGGGCTAATCAAGTAAACACATTCTCCCTGACTCTCAGGGAGACTGTGGAGCAAACATCTAAAGGCATCAGGGCCTTCTCACACGTATTGTGGTGATTCACTGCAGGCTACTGAAAGTTACATGGCATTTACATATTTTGCCAAGAGCTTTCTTTGTCAATTGTTTTCTTATTATAAGAGTGTAGCATTTCACAGTAGAAAATTCAGAAACAGCCTATAAGCAAAAGGACAAATATAAAAAAGTCACCTATGGTCCTGTAAATATCTTTTTAATGTTGCCAGCCAGCAAAAACTCTGGTCCCTAAAATCTATACTGATATTCCACAAATTTTACCACTGCTTCCTCTACTATTCCATCTTCTAAAATTGTATCACATTTTAGGCATACAGAAACATACAGAGAAATAACAAGTATCTGCTATCCACCCACCCAACTCTTATCAAATTTTAACATTTTGCTATAATTGCTTCAGATTTTTTAAAGAAATAAAACATCAAAAAAAAAAAAAAAAAAGAAAGGAAACATCAAAGGCTCCCCAAACTGGCAACCAGCTATACTGAAACCACATGGGAGCTTTTTAAAAAGATTCTGAAGTGTTTTACACCTGGGGATTCCAATGACTTGATTTGTGTGGGCCCTGGGCATCGGCTTTGTCAGAGAGCTGCCTGGGTGATCTGGATGTGTGACTTATGTTGGGAGGCACCTTACTACTTCATCTGGATTAGAGCTGGATGTTCTTGGCGCTGGGCAGCTAAGGCCAGGAACCAGTCTCTAAATTCACGGTTTCTTAATCTCTTGGGTGGGTAGGAAGGGGATGGGCCCAGAATTCCTGTTCCATCCAGGTAAATTCACCCCTAACTGATGTAATGCACACATTTGGGGTGAAGGGCACACTTATAACTTTGACTTGAAATGTACAAAAGCAAATTAGGTAACCAAAATGGGTGTAACTCTGTAATACTCTGAAATAAAAAAGAAAGAAAAGAAAAGAGAGGAATTAAAATTAAAGGAGACCTAGGCAAATTAAAAAAAAAATTCCTTTAAGAGATTAAAAGTATGACTCTTCTTCCAGAATACGAATGCACACATTTTGCATTTTAGGGGTTTCTCAGACCTCACATAAGAAATTATGTTGGAGGCATTTAAAGAACCCACGAGAAATGAATAACTGACTTTATCCTTCTGTGGACCAGGTTAAGGAAGCTCCCTTTGTGCCTGGTGGACACGGTGTAAGCTCACCTTCAGTATGTCGCTGTCATAGGTGTAATCGATGGCGGGAGAGATGCGCTGGGAGAAGATGTGGGCCATCATGGTGCGATAGGCCTTCCCGTCCACGTTGGCCAGGGTGTGGTGCAGCACCTCGTGAAGCTCCGACTCCTCCATCTGGGGCGGAGGCAGCAGCTCGCTCTTGAGCAGTTCCGTGGCTGTGGGCCGTTTGGCAGGATCATGGTTCAACAGCCAGGAGATGACGGATTTCTGTAACAAAACCCAGGCACACCACTAACAGCCTGCAGCAGGTAATGCTGGGGAATCTCCAGAGAAGTCACGATCAGTTCAGGTCAAAGAAAAGACCCCATTTCTTAATTGGCATTTCTGAAATCTCTGAATAGGTCACTTTTCCCTAAACTTTTGTTATGACCACAGAGTTGTACAACAATGTACTAAGAATATGTCTTAAAAGGTGAAGGCCCCCTTTACGTTTTATTGTCACAAGCAACCAAAAAATTCTCAACAGCCATATAGAAGCAGAACTTACTCCTTATGAACACATAAAATACCATACAAAAAAACCTAAGAACATAAAACAAATATTTTTACATGCCTGATTTTAGTATAAAATATAATGCATAATAGTTATGGGAATCCTTAAACATTGTAAGCCAGGCACAGTGGCTCACGTCTGTAATCCTAGTACTCCGGGAGGCTGAGGCGGGTGGATTGCCTGAGCTCAGGAGTTCGAGACCAGCCTGAGCAAAAGCCAGACCCTGTCTCTAATAAAATAGAAAAATTGAGGCAAGAGGATCACTCAAGCCCGAATTGGAGGTTGCTATCAGCTATGATGCTACAGCACTCTACTCAGGGTGATAGCTTGAGATTCTGTCTCCCCAAAATAAACAAACATTGTAAAACATCTTGTTTTTCTTTCTTTTTCTATTTATGCTATTTCATTGACAGCACTCCCTAGACTCTTTCAATTTACATTACTCATTTGTTATACTGTCACAGCTACTACCTCTTTTAGTAGGGACCACCTAAAGGCAATCTAAACCTTTGAGAGGTTCCTTAATGATTCTTAATCCTCTCATTTATAATAAGGATTTATAAGGAGTTAGAGGAATATTTGAAATCAGAAAAGCTCAATTTTTAGATGAATTTTATAAAACATTTTCCTTCCTCCCTCTGTCCCTTCTTTCCTTCCTTCCTTCCTTTTTTGAGGCAGAGTCTCACCTGATGCCCTGGGTAGAGTGCCGTGAAATCATAGCTCACAGCAACCTCAAACTCTTGGGTTCAAGCGATTCTCTTGCCTCAGCCTCCCAAGTAGCTGGGACTACAGCTGCCGGCCACAATGCCCGGCTATTTTTTTTTTTTTTTTTTTTTTTTGAGACTGGCTGGGTCTTGCTCTTGCTCAGGCTGGTCTTGAACCAGTGAACTCAGGGCAATCTGCCTGCCTTGGCCTCTCAGAGCGCTAGGATTACTGGTATGAGCCACTGCGCCTGGTCAAATTTTATAAAACATTTTCTAATTATATATCTTTAAAAGGCCCCCCAGTCCCAATTCTCCCTTACTCCTGTCTTAGGCTAAAATGAAATCACAAGTAATTACTTTTCTTGTGATATATGAGTATTATATGATCAAGAAAGGAACTGACATGATACCACTTTTATGAAAGTCATGTTAAATTAAACTGGTAAAAACAATAATACCCTATTCAGCATAATAGACCTGTTAAGTTGGTACATTTCTGTGTGTAACAAAAATTACGTTATGCTCAGTCTGTAAGTATCTTTTATGTTGTCTCCTTTCAAATAAAAAAGTGACGACTGTGGGCTCAGCGCCTGTAGTTCAGCGGCTAGGGTACCAGCCACATACACCGGAGCTGGCAGGTTTGAACCCAGCCCGGACCCACCAAACAGCAATGACAACTGCAACCAAAAAATAGCTGGGCTTTGTGGTGGGTGCCTGTAGCCCAGCTACTTGGGAGGCTGAGGCAAGAGAATCGCTTAAGCCCAAGAATTTGAGGTTGCTGTGAGCTGTGACGTAACGGCACTCTACCTAGGGTGACATAGTAAGACTTTGTCTCAAAAAAAAAAGAAAATGATGACTGTGACATGGGAGGTGGTAATAGCTGTGGTTTTGTTGTTTTGGTGCCAATTTTGTATAGTCTACACTCAAACACTCAAGAGTACCTAATATAAATCTGATGATAGGAGAACTGTCCTCAGTGTGAGAAAAGGCATGCATAGCAGACCTCATGTTTGTGGTTTAATAAAGTTCCTTTGCCACCATAGCTGTCAATGAGTAGAAATACTGAATAAGACTGACCTTGTTATAGGGAAAGGCTATGAAACAAACATTTATGCATGACCCTCAGGAACAGTAATGGCTAGCAAAAGAAACAGAAACATGACTCAGTGTATTTCTAACGATCTTCAGTCATTAAACAGATGATACAGAACGGGCCCCTATAACTGTCATGTTAAATACTGGCAAATTGCAGAACGTTAGTGCTAATATAAAGGGAATTTAATCCCTTTATTTTACAGGCGAGGAAAATTAAAGTCCAGAAAAGCTAAAGGGCATGTACATCCAGATGTGTAATCAATAAGTAAGAAACAGCAAATTAATGCACTGTTCTATCTACGTTTCTGTTCTCAACATTAATAATTTAATGAGGGATTTTGCCTTGATTATAATTGTCAATAAGAGTCAGTTTAAAGAACTTCAGTATGACAAAAGTATTAACCACTGAAGGCTTCACCAAGACAAAAAAAAAAACAAAAAACACTACACCAAAAGCATAATACACAAATTCATGAATAAGTGTTATTTCATATTCGTTAGGTATCAATATTAGCCTATGACACAAGTTATATATATACACATATACACACACACACACACACACACACACGCATTTCTTCTGTATTTGTGATACGGAGAAATTATTTTGCTGTTTAAAATACTGATTGTTGTTGGGGCGGCGCCTGTGGCTCAGCGGGTAGGGCGCCAGTCCCATATGCCGGAGGTGGCGGGTTCAAACCCAGCCCCGGCCAAATTAAAAAAAAAAAAAAAAAAAAAAATACTGATTGTTGGGCAGCGCCTGTGGCTCAGTGAGAAGGGCGCCGGCCCCATATACTGAGGGTGGAGGGTTCAAAGCCGAACCTGGCCAAACTGCAACAAAAAATAGCCAAGGAGTTGGAGGTTGCTGTGAGCTGTGACACCACAGCACTCTACTGTGGGTGATAAAATGAGACTCTGTCTCAAAAAAAAAAAAAAAAAATATATATATATATATTAATTGCCTAGAAAATGCAACCCTTCCCCTACAATCCGAGCTATTTCAACCACTAAAGATAGCAAAATTTACAGTTATAAAGTATTTTTTTTTCAAGCTTCAACTAAAACAATGAGCTGTAAAAGCATGCTTTTTATCCCCCACAATGCTAAGCCAAGGGTCCAGATAGCACTTCAAAAGCACAATGAATCACACAAAAGATCCCTGTGTTTGCTAATTTTCTGTGCCAGCTCTTGGCATTTTTATGGCGTATTTCAAGTCTAATAACATTTTAAGTGCTTCATCTTTTAATTTCTTTTTTCTCCGTGTGTCGTTCCCAGGACACAAGAGAATGAGTGGAAGAAGATTACTAATTGAAAAAGAATAAAAATAGTAATTAAAATCAAGACTGAAGAAACAGTAATTAAAGAGAAAATTACCTGCTTTGCATGCTCTCCATCATCAAAGTCTTCTGGAAACTTCGGGGAAGTGGGCTAAAAGAATATTATATTCAAATCAGCAAGTGTTTGGCAGACTGCCGCTGTCAAAGCATTTATTCAGCACATGGAAATCAAATACAGGAGTAAAAATTTGCTAACAAGGAAGGACTGAGGTGATACCTCCTTGAAAACTAATGCTCATTCTTCCAAATGCATACAGCCTGGCTTATAAAAAGCACATTGCCTGAGGACAAAGTACTTGAAAATCGAATGGTTTCAGAGAAACATGAAGTCGTTGTATGAAACATATAGAAGAAAAAAGGTAAAAAACTCCAACACACCAACTGAGTAGGAGAAATATTTAACACTAAAACCTCTACCTCCCCCACAGTTCTTACCTTTCTGGTAAATAGGATCTTGATTATAACATTAACTTATATTAACTGTTATAACATTACATTATAACAGTTTAGATATTCTTTTTTTTTGAAACAGAATCTCATTACTTCGCCCTCAGTAGAGTACTGTAGCGTCACAGCTCACAGCAACCTCAAACTCTTGGGCTTAAGCGATTCTCTTGCCTTAGCCTCCCAAGTAGCTGGGACTACAGGTGCCCAACACAGTGCCCTGTCGTAGTTGTCATTGTTGTTTGGCAGGCCCGGGCTGGATTCGAACCTGCCAGCTCTGGTGTATGTGGCTGGCACCCTAGCCGCTGAACTATAGGCACTGAGCCCAGTTCAGGTATTCTTGAAATGAGAGAACAAACATGAATTTTAAACTAAAGACAAGGGACTTCATCAAGGACATAACCCCCTAGGAGCATTACAATGAAGACACGGTGAGAGCAACCACTTTATTTACTCCTATACTTTACAAACACAGCTGTCCACACTGTATTGGAAGTAAAATAATTCAATTGTTAATTCAATTGTTTGTCAAAGTATCCAGTGGAGCATTCCTAGATACAGTGTATATAATTTAGCTTAAAGAATATTCCTGCTTCCCTGTGCTCAGTAAGGAAGAGGAAATCTCTAGGTATCTTGCTCATGAATATGTGAATTGAAATCATCCTCACCCAAACCCCACTTTCCACTTTCATCTTAATGTCATTTTCTAATGGGCACCCTTGACCTCTCACACTGTAATGTTGGTCCCTTTAAGCTAATAACAGTGTCAAGGATTAATCCCAAAAATACAACGGGAATTTTATTGGGGGGAAAAATTCAAGTAGCTGCTATTTTTCTCAGACCCATTTTAACTTCTGGTCACAGTGGTTTTCTTTAGGCAATATACGCCAGGTCCATTCAACAAGAATCTTTAATTTCTAGCACTAAATATCCACTATCCTTATAACTCAGTCACTACTGCTACAGCTGTGTTGATACCAAACAAACATTTGTGGATTCTTCCTTTGCTTAAACATCAAGAGTAAATCTCTAAGAATAATTTTTAAAAAGTAACTATTACCTAGCTATTTCTCTAAGTAAGATTTCCAAAAACACAAAATTAAATTTTCTTTCCTTTTTTTTTTTTTTTTTGAGACTGAGTCTCACTTTGTCACTGTGGATAGAGTGTCATGGTGCCAGTACAGCGCACTGTAACCTCAAACTCTTGAGCTTGAGCAATTCTCTTACCTCAGCCTCCCGAGTAGCTGGGACTATAGGAGTGCACTATTATGTCTGGCTAGTTTTTTTATTTTTAGTAGAGACGAGGTCTCGCTCTTACTCAGGGTGGTCTCGAACTCCTGAGCTCAAGCAGTCCACCCCCCTCGGCCTCCCAGAAGAGGTAAGAGGTAAGTAGGATTACTACTTACTTCAACAGTAGACAGACCAATAAGATCCCTTCTAAGAGCTGACACTATTTTTATTTATTTATTTTTTTTTAATTTTGTTTATTTTTACATAGACATTTATTAGGTTTCCATTTTTGTGCCTTCACAAAATTAAAAAGGCTTAAATTTTAATAACAATAACAATGTTTAAAATAAGGACTAGAAACAAAAACCTCATAAAGAACAAACGAACATAAATACATTCAGAAAAGGAATCAGGCAATTGCTACATCGCAATAGTAAGCAACAATAATACTAATGTAAAGAAAGTAACATTCACATTGTCAAATAAGAGTATGTCTATTATATAATGCTTTGACTCTGAGGTTCAGTATGACATCATTGGTTAACTTCTTATTTTTTTTAAGTCTCAAAAAATAGACAATTAATATTTATAAATAAAAGTAAAAGATAATTTCAAAAAACAGATCATGCCAAATCTTATAGACAATAGAAAAAGAAGAAATACTTCAAAATCATTCTACTTGATCTGGGTACACCTGATATTAAAATTGGAGAAAATATATTATAATAAAGGGGAAATTACAAACATATGTCACTTATAAATGAGGATGCAATATCCTAAACAACATAGTAACAAGTTGAATTAAAAATTAATGTTTAGGGGGTGGCGCCTGTGGCTCAGTGAGTAGGGCGCCGGTCCCATATGCCGGAGGTGGTGGGTTCAAACCCAACCCCGGCCAAAAACCAAAAAAAAAAAAAAATTAATGTTTAGGTAATGTACTTTGATCAAAATTAAATTCAATTTATGTGAAAATCGGTCACTATTTTCTTTTCTTGTTTTTTTTTTTTTCCTTCTTTTCCTTTCCCTCACCCCTTCCCTCCTTCTCTGTCTGGTCTCCCCTTCCCCCATGCCCCACTGTGTCATTAACTGTCATTAATTATCTTCATATCAAAATTGAATACATAGGATTCATACTTCTCCATTCCCGTGATGCTTCACTAAGAATAATGTGCTCCACCTCCATACCATTTGGCTACCAAAATTGTTATTTCAAGAACTCAGGTGAGCTGACTTTCCTTGCTTAGAATGTTTCACTGCAAATGAGAGAACTGGTTAGCCTGGCACGTCTCAGCAAATGAATCGTTAGAATTATAATAGGACAGCCACCTCTATAAGTACCAAAAAATATCTTGCCTTGAATTCTGATCTCCATGCTAAGACTCAGGTTACTGGAAATTTATGCACCAAAAACTTGTGATACATACATCTCTGAGTTGGTTGAGAACAAAGATCCTTTCTGATGCTGTAATCATGGGGTGATAGGACATCTCAAAGAAGATGATTCCCAGGCTGAAGAGATCCACTTTCTGAGGGAAGAAAATAGAATTGTATTTAGAGAGACTTGATATGAAAGTATAACTTACCAGGGAATGATGGGATGAATACTGTTAGAATAAAGTTTACATAAGAGCAAAACAAGCCACACTGGAAAAATGGGATTTGTTCTAAAAAATTATGAGTATAAATATGAGACGAGATGTTTTATATTTAGATGATGACAAAATATTTGGTATAATTTCTCTCAACATTT
The DNA here is from genome assembly GCF_027406575.1 of Nycticebus coucang. Taxonomy (NCBI): domain Eukaryota; kingdom Metazoa; phylum Chordata; class Mammalia; order Primates; family Lorisidae; genus Nycticebus; species Nycticebus coucang. The sequence continues at coordinate 41,916,211 of NC_069785.1, read as the reverse complement.
TCCTAGAAATGAACTGTAACTGGGTTAGCTGCTTGCACAGAAACAGATAATTTCTGGCTGAAGACTGGAAAAAATGGTTGAAGAGCAAGGACAACTGAGACTGGTCATAGGAGAATGCTTTGTTTTGTACCTTTATTAATCATCTCAAAACTAAGAACAGACCCAAATTTGCGGCTGAGAGCAAATGCCTGCTGCTGACTGCTAAGCCGTCCCGCTGAGGATGGAAGAACGCAGGAACAGAAAGATCATGTGACTCGTCTCAGCAAATATGGAAGTGCAATTAAAGAAGAAGAAATGAAGAACCCACGGAATGAGAGAAAAATACTTGCAAACAATTTATCAGATACATTAAAAATATGTAAGGCACTCATACAACTCAATAGGAAAAAAATAAAAAAACAAATAACCCAATCAAAAAATGGACAAAGGACCCAAATACACATTTTCCCAAAAATGACATAGATAGGTATATGAAGACACTCAACATCATTAATCATCAAGAAAATGCAAATCGAAACCACAATGAAATATCATCCCACACCTGTTCCGATGGCCATTAACAAAAAGTCAAAAGATAGCAAGTGTCGGGTTGGGTGGAGTGGCTCACACCTGTAACTCTAGCACTGTGGGAGGCCAAGATGGGAGGATCACTTGAAGTTAAGAGTTGGAGACCAGCCTGAGCAAAAGCAAGACCTCATCTCTACAAAAAAATAGAAAAAATTAGCTGGGTGTGGTGGTGCATGCCTGTACTCCCACTTACTGGGGAGGCTAAGGCAGGGGGATTGCTTGAGCCCAGCAGTTGAGGTTGCAGTGATGCCACCGCTGCACTCCAACCTGGACAAGAGAGCAAAACCTACCTAAAAAAGTAAAGATGGCAAGAAAGTTAAAAAGAGAACTTTGGTATACTGTTGGTAGAAATGTAAAGTGGTACAGCTATTACAGAAAACAGTATGGGGCAGTGGTTCACAGCTGTAGTCCTAGCCAGCTACTTGGGAGGCTAAGGCAGGAGGATCGCTTCAGCCCAGGAGTTTGAGATCACAGGTGCTATGATAATGCTGCAGCACTCTAGCCTTGGCAACATGGGAAGGCACTGACTTAACTTAAGAAAGGTAAGAGCAAAGAAAACAAAATAGCACAGAAGCTCCCTGAAAACTTAAAAGCATAACCACAGATGATCCAGCAATCCCATTTCTGGGTACATATCCAAAGGACTTGAAATCAGTGTGTTGAGGAGACACCTGCTCTCCCATGTTTACTCTAGCACAGCAGCCAAGATACGGAATCAACTTAAGTGTCCATAGATAGATGAATGGATAAACAAAATGTGATATACAGGGTAGCCATAATGTGTGTGTGCAATTTTTTTTTTTGTGGTTTTTGGCCGGGGCTAGGTTTGAACCCACCACCTCTGGCATATGGGACCGGCACCCTACTCCTTGAGCCACAGGCGCCGCCCTGTTTGTGTGCAATTTAAAGTGGAATTGTACATGAACTTTATGGCCGCCCTACGTGTGTGTATACACACACACACAGTGGGTTATTATTCAGCCTTTAAAAAGAAAGGAAAGAAGGGAATCCTGCCATGTTTGACAAGGCGTCTGACCTTGGAGGCCATTTACGCTAAGTGAAATAAGTGGGCTACAAAGGCAAACACTTCATGATCTCACCTGTATGTGGAAACTCTAATAAGAAAAGTCAAGCTCATAGTAACAGAGGGCAGAACAGGGGTTACCAAGGACTGATGGTTGGGAGAAAAGAAGACATGCTGGTCAAAAAGCATAAATTTTCAGGTATAAGACGAATACATTCTGGAGATCTCATGTACAGAATAGTGACTACAGTTAATAATAATGTATTGTATTCTGGGAATCTGCTTAGAAAGATTTCAAGTGTTCTCACCATGCAGTGAGGTGGCAGATATGTTAGCTAGCTTGATTGTGGTGCTCATTTCACAATGAGGATCAAAATGTCACCCTGTGTGCCTTAACACGTACAATTTTTGTCAATAAAAAAAAAAAAAAACAATAAAAAGCCAGAGAAAGAAAACAGAGTAAACTCAAAGAAACCAGAAGGATCTATGAATAAATAACCAAGATAATTATAAATAAATGATGAACAAAAGCAAATAGAAATGGCAATAATGAAAAAGATGCAAAAGGACAAGCAGTGCGGAGAAACATGCACGGGGGCAGCAAAGACGCAGGTGGTCTCTGGAGGCGGCCGTGCGACCCAGGAAGCCGGTCAGGAGCGGCTGCAGGGAGAAGCCACTTTCAAGATAATAGAAGCCATTTCAAGAAGAACTCTAAAATGAATATGGACTCAGAGGAGCGGGAGGGTCTCTCCCAATATTACCAGTGACCTCCCAGGTCTTACCCAGTGTGGCATTTCCTACGCATGCAGGTGCGGAAAACGCGGAAGAGAGAGAAAAAGCTCCAGTAGGTCTAAGATGTGCCTACTTGGGTAAAAAAAATGTACATATCTCTATATACACACATGTACATACCACACAACTAGAACTAGTTTTCATACTTTTATTCACTTAATATAATTAGAATTATATTTTAACACTGTATTATTACTATTTGTCTAAAGTAGGCTTCTTTCTTTCCCCCGCTCTGTTGGCACACTTTTCTCTACTGCTACTGCTCCAGTTCCAGGGACCAGCCATTCTACCGACTGCAGTAAATTCTCCTGGCAGCAGCTAGAGAGAACTGTTGCTCAGGACTATCTGGCGGCTCCCTGTGCACTTCAAACTAAACACACACTCCCTACCCTGGCTCCCCTGGCCTTGGGCGATCTGAGCCCTGCCTTCTTTGCAGCTTCACCTCGCTCAGCACGCTGTAGCCACGCTGACCTTCCTTTTGCCCGTCTTAAACACGGCAAGCTCTCGCACTCAGCGTCTTTTGTGTGCTGCTTCCTCTGGTTCACCCCTTTTCCCTCTTGCCGTTCTCCAGCCCCATGCTTTGTCCCTTTTCATCCTTTATTCTGACTGCCATCCTCTCAGGGAGGTCTCGTCCGGTCGGTCACCTAAAGAAGATGTGCCCCTACTGTTCTCTTCTCCCCTCACTCCACTTCTTCTCTTAGCCCTTGTCATAATTTGTTACTTCTTTTTATTTTTGCTTGTTTATCAGGTGTTTCATTCACCACTGGATAAGCTCCCAGAGGGCTGGGACTGCATCTGTCTTACTCACGTGACTGCCTGTTCCCTGTGTTCCTGGACCCTGTCCAGGATAGGATTAGCCACGTATTCTCTGAATGGATGGGTGGACTGTAAGCTCCTGGCAGTGCCAGCTTCAGTCACCATCCTCGGGCGCCATGTACTTGCCTGCAGTGTGAATAAGTGAATACTCCTGACTATTCAGTGGGTAACTAAACCCCAAATGCTGACATTCTTATTATGACCATATTCCTGAGACCTTTCCTACCCCTCTCCCCCAAACCCTTACCTGGTTGTATGCAGATTTGGTGCTTCCTTGGACCTCTGGGCTCACATACAGAGCAGTGCCAACCATCCCAGTCAAATGACCTGTGTGGAGGAAAAGTCAGATAAAGCTTTCCAATAATAGGACCTAAAGATCAGTAAATTAAAAACAAAAAATATTTTCTAAAACGTAGGCATCGCTGGGTGAGGTGGCTCACACCTGTAACCCTACCACTCTGGGAGGCCGAGGCAGGAGGATCACTTGAGCTTGGGAGTTCAAGACCAGCCTGAGCAAAAGTGAGACCCTCGTCTCTACCACCAAAAGAAAAATTAGCTGGGTATTGTGACGGGTGCCAGTAGTCTCAGCTACTCAGGAGGCTGATGCAGGAGGATCTATTGAGTCCAGGAATTTGAGGTTGCTGTGAACTAGGGTGATGCTATGGCACTCTAGCCTGGGCAATAGAGTGAGACTCTGTTTCAAAAAAGAAAAAAAATGAAGTGAGGCTGATCTGTCAACTGTCTGCACCACTTGTGGAGGCGGCAGCATGTGCTGCACCAAATGAGTAACTGTAAGTCACACACGGCCACACACTCTATCCCACACTAGAATGTCTTTGCTGTTGCAGGGGAGGGGCAATGCCAGATAAGACCACCCCAGAGGGACCGTGTCATGAAGTGACCTCACAGTACCTCTCGGGCTTAGAGAAAATCTGACTATTCACCTTGGGAGCCAAGTCTTCTAAATGAAGCTCTAATTTCTTTAGCACAGTACGGTGAAAAGGAAAAAAATTAAAGCATTTCCATGATTTTGTGAGTTTAATAAATAATTAAAACTTTAGAATAAAAACTTCACATGATAAAAGCAGGTTTCAGGTTAAGAAATTTGTGGTCTTCTTTTTAATACATGAATGAAATACACAGTCTTCTGGGGTTACCTGAAGGGTCTGATTTAATTGAGTGATCTCCTGCCTGATCGTCTTGCTTGCCGTCAGCCTAAAAATATAAGTATGCCAAATATCCAGTTACAATGTTGTGTTATTCCCAAGGACTGGCTTTCCAATTTCCAAATGAATACTGACCAAAAATATGTGATGTGGAAATCAGCATAATTCTAATAACGCTTTTTTGAGTCTTAATCTTTTTTTGTTTGTTTGTTTGTTTAGGTAACTCATTAATGCAAGGCTCATAGGAAACCCACTGAGATCAAGAGTGAGGAAGGCAGCTCTCTATACAACTTTCCTCAAGGGAGAAATACCCAAAAGCTTATAGAAAGCAATTTACTTTCATGTTGCAAATGCCAAAAACAGAACCTTTTTTTTATTAAAGAGTATATTAAGAAGAACTTTGAACTCGTTGTCACTCACTGCTAACACTTCCTCCCCTTCCTCCTCTACACCTGCGGCAGCACTGTCTTGGGCAATCCTCTAAATCACTGCTGTTATGACGCCACTCCGTGGATTCCTATTGTAAGTAGCACCATGAACAACAGCAGCTTCTCCATCTTTAACGCCAGGCTCTGTTGCCTGCATTCTCACTGACAACTCCCCGGGGTAGGAACCAGCATCAGGCACATTTTGCAGAGGAGGTATTCAGAGGTTAATTAATTTGCCCAAAATCGTGCCATGGAGCAGAGACAGAGAGAGGATTCTACTCCAGGCCAGTGGGACTCCAGAGCTTGTGTTCTGAACTACCTCACTATGCGATAGCTTTCCAGAGAGCAAGTTAAATTCTTTATTTTAGGGATCAATATCCCTGTCATCTGGCCTTCCTTGGTCTCAGCATGCTTCACTGTGCCCCACTGTTCTGGTTGTGACAACGTCCTCACTGTGTTTTTCCTGCCACCTCCCTCTCTTCTCTTTCTAGCTTCACTGTCTGATCTGTCCCTCACGGCTATTTTCACCATCAATCCAAGTTCTATTTTCCTTCTATGACTACCCTTAGAATGAACTGTGTTTCCTACTGATCCAGGAGCTTAATAACTCTAGCTTGTGATAGGAAGTAAACTCCTCCTCACCAGGTGTCTACAAGACTGCCCACCTGCCCTTCCAGTGACTCCCTAACTGCCCAGCGTCCCTTCTGATTCTCCCCTGCACCTAATGGTTACAGCCACTCAGACATGATGGCCTTGGAACCACCACATCTGCTCACTGCAGGACCTTTTCTTATGCTGTGCTTTCTCTCTGGAATCCCCCACCCTAGTGTCACCATGGTCTCCCCTCAACCTTGGCCTGCTGGACTCCTCAACCAGCCTTTAAAGCCATCTGAAATACCGCTGTCTTTATGCAGCCTTTCTTGATCCTCACAACCGTATGTTCTCCAGTTACTTTATGTTTTAGAGCTTCATTTCCCCAAACTAAAAGCCATTCAAGTGTAAAGCATCTGGCCCAGTGCCAGGCATGGAAGATCAAAATGCCAAATCGTTTCATAAAGCATTGTATGCTTTTCACTTAAATATTGTTCATAAGCCAATAATTTTATGTCCATCAAGGGGAATGCTCTTACTAAAATGTATGCACAATTTCAAAGCCTAAAAGATCACCCACACTGGGCTCCTTCAGACACTGTATAATTTCCTGAGGATTACACAGCAGAATTCCCTGAACTCCACTATCCTTTCTTCTAACATTTTCAGGATTATCAAGGGACCTGGGTCCATTTTTAGGTGGAGTCGGATTTTTAAAATACTCACAGCAAACGCTAGATGGTCTGTTGCCAAACCAAAATCACCTATTTTCACATGGTCATCAGAATCCAAAAAAATGTTGACAGGCTTCAGATCCCGGTGAATCATTCCCTGTTGGGAGAGAGTGAAGACACCAACAATGGCTTCTCATGTGTAGTTCATAGGTATACCTGCTTCCTAATTTGAAAGGCCAACCAACCTCATGATAACAATCAAATGAGGTCTCTTCCCACAGGCCATCCTGGTCTAGGCTGTCTGGCCTCTGCACCGTCCACTCTATCATCTCTCAGTTCTGACTGGGTGTGTCCCCATCACGTGAATGCCAAAGAATTCTCTGTGGCATCCATGGCCCCTTCCACTGGGTTCACCAAATTACCTTTCTCTCTGCTACATCACAAAACCTCTCCTCTGGTCAGGAAGACACACCATTTTTATCCCTTCTTCTATCCCTTTCTTTGCACTATTTTGCCCACCGAGTACACCTTTGCAGTCCTCCACTTATCTGAATGGTGACAATACTGGCCAAGCGCCAACTCACTGACGAGCCCTCCATTGTAATTCTAACAATTGAACTTTGTATCCCCAGCACACACAGTAGGTGCTCAATGATTATTAGTTACATGAATCCTGCTTTCTCCTCTTCCTAATGGCTCATAATGCTTATTGTTTCAAGTATTACAAAACAGAAAATAACCAAATGCAATAAAAACACTTTATTGCATGATCTCATTTATCATTACATGGAGGTAAATTCTGGCTCCTTCGAAAACCAAGACGTCGCTCTTAAGCATGGGGCTTGTCACATGCACGTGCCTCCCTGTACTTCTAGGTGTAGCACAGCATTAACACCCAACAAATGCTCAGCAAATAGTGAGCACATTAGATCGAGAGGAAGAGAGCACAGGAGGCCTGGCTCTAGGACGCCATGATGATATTGCAGTAATGGAGCTCTAATGGCCCTCATTAGAACTCATTTTCATTTCCAACCTTGAAAATTCTGCTTCCACCAAATCATTTATGAACGAGACATAAATTATAGCCCTCGCTTTTCAGAATAAACATGGTACAGTATAAACATTTTAAGCTTAAAGGAAACTGAGACAAAGGAAAAAACTAATATGTGCTATATTTATACTGGCTAATGCATAAGACAATCCAATTTTTAATATGTAAGCAGTGTGTCATCCTGAAGTCAGGTCCATTAGCATTTACAAAGCAACGGCAATTTCTAGCTTTAAAATGACATTTTATACATGTGATGAGTGTTACTCAGAATTGCATTTTTCTCCTTGCTAGATGACTTTCTAGTTTCTCCATTTCTTAGGAAGGATAGCACTAATTCAGTTAGAATCTAATAACTTGGCAGCTATTAATCACACTCTTCCTTTATTCTAAACCCCTCAAGGAATCATCCTCATGTTCCACTTATGTTTCAATATGTCTTCCTTACTCAGAGGCTGGCAAACTTTTTCTATAAAGGGCCAGCTAGTAAATACCTTAGGCTTTACAGTCTCTGTTGTAACTATTCAAATCTGTTGTTATGGCAAACCCATAGGCTAATTGTAAATAAATGAGCATGGCTGTTTTCCAATAAAATTTTATTGATGGACACTGAAATTTGAAGTTCATGTAATTTTTATGTATTATAAAATAGTCATCTTTTGATTTTTTTACAATCACTTAAAAATGTAAAGAACAGGCTCGGCGCCTATAGCTCAGCGTCTAGGGCACCAGCCACATACACCAGAGCTGGTGGGTTTGAATCCAGCCCGGGCCTGCCAAACAGCAATGACAACTACAACCAAAAAATAGCTGGGTGTTGTGGTGGGCGCCTGTAGTCCCAGCTACTTGGGAGGCTAAGGCAAGAGAATCGCTTAAGCCCAAGAGTTTGGGGTTACTGTGAGCTGTGATGCAACGGCACTTTACCCAGGGTGACAGCTTGAGACTCTGTCTCAAAAATAAATAAATAAATAAATAAATAAATAAAAATGTAAAGAGCAATCTTTAGTTCATAGGTTGAATGTGAATCATGGGCCATATCATGGGCCTTGCTGATCACTGTTCTGTCAATGTTTTAAATTTTAACACTTTGGGTTGGGTGCAGTGGTTCACACCTATAGTCCTACTACTCTGAAAGGCCGAGGCAGGAGGATTGTCTGAGCTCCGGAGTGATAGTAGCCGGAGCTAGAGTGGACTGCTATCTCTACTAAAAGAAAAAAAAAATTAGCCAGGCTTTGGGGGTGTGCGATTGTAGTATCAGCTACTCAGGAGGCTGAGGCAGAAGGATCCCTTGAACCTAGGAGTTCAACGTTGCTGTGAGCTATGACACCACTGCACTCTAGCTGGGGCAACAGAATAAGACTCTATCTCAAAAAAAAAAAAGCAATACTTTGTACTATTTTCTTGTCTTTTGAAACAGTCTGTTCTATTTCCTATAAAAACAGATTATCTCAATATAACTTTAGTTCCCTCTTTTAGTTTACCTTGATTCTCAAAACTTTGATGTTTTAGTCATAAATTCATATAAACATAAGTTTTCAGATACAGAATGTTACAAAGTTTACTTTCTCATGGATATAAGCTAATCCATCCAGAATCTCTCGAAAAAGCCTCCAGAGTCTGACGGTGTCTCGGTACAGGCCCTGGTCAATGGTGTCACGCAAAGTGCTCTTTTCACAGTACTCCATCTACAGACAGGACACAGGAGGCAGAAGACAGATTTGGTTAGACAAAAGTTTAAGTTAAAGAGCACAACTGCAATTAATGTAATCCTTTATTTTAAAACTTGTGCTGTGGATTTCAACAGTTATGGGAAAGACTTTATTTTCTACACTGAAGAAAGAAACCAGGAGTATTGGGCGGTGCCTGTGGCTCAAAGGAGTAGGGCTCTGGCCCCATATACCAGAGGTGGCGGATTCAAACTGGCCCAGCCAAAAACTACAAAACAAACAAACAAACAAACACTCGGAGTATTAAAAAGAAAAAATACCTAGGGGGTAAATATGCATTTGTTAAGGACAATAACCAACGATAACCAAGCTAATAACCAGCCCTAGGACTTCAGTGGCTGTCACAACAACACAAATTAACAAGTGGGACTGAATTAGGCTGAAAAGCTTCTGCACAGCTAAGGACACAAGTAAAGCAAAAAGACAACCTTCAGAATGGGAAAAGATATCTGCAGGATATCAATCTAATGAAGAGTTGATAACCAGAATCTACAGAAAACTCAAATTAATCAAGAGAAAAAGAATAAACTATCACATCTACCCCTGGGCAAGAGATATGAACAGAACCTTTTCTGACGAAGACAGACAAATGGCTGACAAGCATTTGAAAAAATGCTCATCGTTCCTGTCCCTGATCATCAGAGAAATGCAAATCAAAACCACCCTGAGACATCACCTAACCCCAGTGAGAATGGCCCACATTACAAAGTCTCAAACCTGCAGACGCTGCTGTGGATGTGGAGAGAAGGGAACATTTTTACACTGATCTGGTGGGACTACAAACTAAAACAACCTTTTTTTTTTTTTTTAAAAACAACCTTTTTGGAAAGAAGTATGGAGAATCCTCAAAGAACTCACATTAGACCTCCCATTTGATCCTGCAATCCCTTTACTAGGCATCTACCCAGAAGAAAAGAAATCATTTTACCATAAGCACATTTGCACTAGACTGTTTACTGCAGCTCAATTTACAATTGCCAAAATGTGGAAACAGCCTAAATGCCCACTGACCCACGAATGGATTAACAAGCTGTGGTATATGTATACTATGGAATACTGTACAGCCACTAAAAAAGATGGAGACTTTACATCTTTTTTATTAACCTGGATGGAGGTGGAACACATTCTTCTTAGTAAAGCATCACAATAATGGAGAAGCAAGAATCTAATGTATTCAATACTAATATGAAGGCAGCAGATGAACTAATACAAGGGGGATAGGGGAATGAAGGACTGAGGAATTTGGAGGAAGAAGGGGGTTGGGGGTCACGGTGTATGGCACACTTCTTGGGGGTAGGACATAATTACAAGAGGGATTTTCCCTAACAACTGCAATCAGTACAACCTAATTCTTTGTATCCTCAATGAATCCCAAATGATAAAAAAAAATACTTTGGAGGTAAATATGCATAATCTGAGCATCCCAGCATAACTATTTTTCTATATTATTGTTCATTTAAAAAAAGTAAGACTTTTTAAAAATTCTTATTACAAATAATGGGAAAAAACTGAGAATGTAGCACAATTTTGTTTATTTTACAAGACTGCTTCCAAACCCAAATTTCTAAGACGAGCTAATTAATCTAATGATGTTATTAGTCTTTCTTATTTGTGCATTAAAGACAAATGACCTTAAGTTAGAGCAAAACATCGTAAATACTAAAACATTCAAGAAGAGGCTGTCTTACCCCCTGTGGGTGTATTAATGTGTCATAAAACAATGCATTTGATTGATGAAACTAGCCTATGTGATTCAACCAGTGCCAGAGTTGAGATTTCTCATGAAGAACGATTTTATCATTTTTAAAGAGGGGAAGATCAGCCTTCATTCTCTCACCCTCGGAATAACTGTCAGCAAATTCTGACTCATCCTCCAGGTCTGAGTCAGGATGTCACACGGCTTTCCTGATGCCCACACAACCACCCTACAGAACCTCCAGGGCACTTCCTTGTGTATTTCTGTCTCATTAAAATTGTTTAGAGCACCACAGCACATAATAGATACTCAATAGTGGTTTGGGGAACAAATGTTTTATTATCTGTGATATTGATGTTAGGAGATACCTAAAACCAGCTCCAACCCTAGGAAAGTAACCACCTAATTAGTCTCTTTTGAAACCCTTTAATTGTTTGAGGGTTCCTTTTCATCATGCTACTGTATCTCACATTTAATGATCTTCCTAATTATAGTTAGGACTGAAAATACTAACAGTGACCCAACGGCCTATTCCCTTGGGGCAAAGGAAAGACCTGTCTTCAGTTGATAGCTGTGCCTCTGTGGTCAGGGCCCACATTGTCCAGGGTGCTGCAGCTCTGGCGGGGGATTCTTTTCAATAATTCTTCACTGGAGCTGGTTTGCCTATGCAGTTGTCTCCCAGAGGTTGCTAAAGCTCATGCTCGCACAGGTATGAGTGTGCATCATACCTTAGCAGACCCAGCTGTTAAAGTCAAGTTTCTGTGCACACACAGCTTAGCATTTGTGGAGCTCAGATATGTTCTCAGCACTTCATAGATGTCATCTCATTTATTCTTTATAAGTCCATGAGATAACTATTATTATCTAATTTATAGATGGGGAAACTGAGGCACAGATGCTGAAGTACCTTGCCTGAGCTCACATATCATGACAAGTGGATTCAGGATGTGAACTTCCAGAGCCTGAGGCCAGCGCCACTCTGTGGCACCTCCTGACATGCTACAGGGAAGTTTGAGCTCAAGGCCAGGGAAGAAGGGACCAATGACTCTTTGGTAGGGCCAGTAAGTCCTCTTCTGTCCACTGTCTTGTTCTAGCATCCTGAAACATGGCCCCTAGCCACTACTGGGTATTGCTGTGTCACCAAGCTGCACACGAGGCCCTCACCTGGATATACAGATAATGCACGGCCTCAGTCGTCACTGACGGCTCACTTTCACGGCAACCATTCTTTTCATCGCAGTCTTCATCCTGATCCAAGAAGAACACATAAGAATTCAAAAGGGGGCTGAAATTAAATGAGATTTATCACCATCATTAAGTATTTGTGCTTATCCCTCATATACGTGCCATCTTGTTGCCTTTTGGGGAGGTCAGTGGAGCTGAACACAACCATCGTCCTTTAGAGGCTCACATGTTTGTAAGGCATGTTTGTTATTACCAGAATCCTCTACACAGTTTACAGGTCTACTGCTACACAGAACAATGATGGGGAAAATAGAAAACAGGTACGTACTAAAGACAAGCAATCTCAGAAAGACTCCTTGCTAAGCCAATTCTTTCTTCCCACTGATATCCTTCTATGGATAAGAAGGGAAGAATGTATATAGGCTAGTATTATAAGGCTTCAGTTTTACTGGAATGCCTTCCTTTGGTGGTAGGCTTACTTTGGAAATAGACAACTAAACCATCTTTAGCTAAAACAAATTTGATGTCACCATTTTATCAAAGGGCACATGCCCTAGGGCTACATCCCGGAAAAGCAAGCTCTCAGCTGCTACTGACAGCGAGTGATCCTCTAGACTACTTTTGTACAAGGTTAATTTCTTTGTTCCCTATAGCTAATTTTCTAATACGTGATACCTTTTTCATAAAATTATTTTTTCTTCTGATAATTGTATTTGAATGCTTTTATCCTTAAGTGCAGAAAAAACATCAGTTGGTATGTGCCCATTTCTGATTTAGGTTTTCTTGATGAAAAGTTTTTCACCATCTTTCTTTTATCAAATTAAAAAAAAAAAATGTTCTGCTCCAGAAACAATCAGGTTCTCCACTCTCGAATCATTTATGTACTCAGGGGATTTACCCGTAGAAGACTGTTACTCTCTTAGCAGCTTCTATCCATCAATTAGAATTCCCCATGGGATGCTGCCCTTAATTAAGCAAAACCAAGATTGTAAATTTGGCACCCCCGTAATTACATGGATAATTAATGAATGCTAAAACTGTAATTTCTGCTTTAGCAGGAGTTGAGATTATTTAATTATTATTCCTGGTTCAATTTATAATTAATAAATTTAAACAGAGAGGCATCTAAGATGATTTTAATTGATAAGGAAAGTACTTATAAAAAAACACTGTCTCAGGATTAGGAAGTGGACATGAAAAAATAAAATGAAAAAACACATTGGCTAATGCATTCATATCTCCTTCAAATCAATGGAACCACTTATCTAAGAGTTTATATTTAGACTTTTCTTTATCTACTATGAACACATCCTCATAACTACAGATAACTACATTTTAATCCTGACAACAGAGCCATTTTATTCAGCCCTCAGTTGTAGAGTGTTTCCTTGCAGCGACAACTCAGAGCTTTAGTAGAAAAGCTTCACCCTGAGCTGTATGCTTCACCATAGAAGGATCTGGATGGAGGAAGGTATGGATTCAAGTGGGCTTTGGGGCTTGGAGCAGTGAGTACTTTCCCAACTTTTTTGACCATGATCCATATGAAGAAATAACATTTTACATCACACTCATACACATACTCATAAAGGAAAAATTCCATGAACAAGTTTACCCTCACTGTAAGTGTGATATATTTTGGTATTCTCTACTCTCTACAGCACTAAAATTAAAATAAAACTGGTTGTGACCCTCACTGATTTCATAACCCATTACAGGATCACGATACATAGTGTTAAAACATTGTTCTAAAGCAATGGTTCTCAACCTTCCTAATGCCACAGCCCTTTAATACAGTTCCTGTGGGTCACAACCCACAGGTTGAGAACCGCTGTTCTAAAAGATGGTCCATGAACACAAGGGATCAAGATTAACTGATGTGGGCCAGGCATGGTGTTTCATGCCTATAATCCTAGCATCCTGGGAGGCCGAGGTAGGTGGATTGCTTGAACTCAGGAGTTTGAGACCAGCCTGAGCAAAAAGTGAGACCCCATCTCTACTAAAAATAGAAAAACTGAGGTAAGAGATCACTTGAGGTCAAGAGTTGGAGTTTGCTGTGAGCTATGACACCATAGCACTCTACCCAATGCAATAGCTCAAGACTCTGTCTCCAAAAAAACAATTAACTGATGTGGGACCAAGGTAACTCCATGATCAGTCTGTTTAATTACTCAATTTGCATTCAATACTCTTCCCCAACAATTTAAAGTTTCCTAAAATCCTCTAGGAAATTATTTTCATCACACACAAAAATGAAGTGCTTCAATTTATTTCCCTTTTCTAAAAGTAGATATGCTTTATCATGTGAATAAATAAAGGCCTACATATAAACACAAGTAGCATATACTTGAAATGAATGATCATGTTTTAAAAATTGATGGTTTCTGTATCTGCATATCAGATTATGGCTTTCATATTTTATCTAAAGTCTGTGATATCATATTATTTTCCTTACATCAAGTGTTAGTTTCTATATACCCCCACATTATGATGAATAAAATGGTGTAATTCCTATTTATATATTTACCTGATTCTGGCTTTTACTGTTCTCGTCTTCATTGTCAAAGATGATATCACTTTCAGAATCTGAAGCAGGTCTTAAAAAGAGAAATAGAAAAATACTAAAGAAACCAAAATCCCTATAATAATTCTGAAAATCAACACTTGTTTAATTACTAGAAAGAACGAGAGGCTAGACCCTGTAAGACTCAATCTATATACTGTATCATGCTGATTTGTACTCAGTATTACATACGATTTAAATAAAAGTTAGCCAGATTAGGTTTCCTGAAAAAATTTCATAGCTAAGAGTTATGATAAATTGTACCCAACTGGATATAATAAAATCATGAAAGTAAATGACCAGAGTGGATTCTGAGATGCATAAACTTTGGGATCGTGATTAATGGTTTGGTACTTTTTTTGAGACCGCAGTTGGCACCATATCAAGACTCTGGATTAGTTCTTAAATGTTCCAGAGTTAGAAGCCCTGATCTAAAGGAATACCCTATAAGAAATTTTATTAAATGTATTATGATGAGGTTTTGGAAGTAATTTCTATTTTCCTTTTCTCTGGGGCTTGGATTTTTAAGATCTTTTGAAGACAGTAATTTCTACGTTTCCTTTCTCTAGGGCTTGGATTTTAAAAATCTTTTGAAGATAGTGGGAAAAAAATCTTTTGGATTGCATTTGGTTCCTCTGTAAAAGTGCTTCTTTTTTTTTCCCCCTCTGAGACAGAGTCTCACTTTGTCATCCTCAGTAGAGTCTCGTGGGGTCAAAGCCCAAAGCACCCTCAAACTCTTGGGCTCAAGCGAACCTCTTGCCTCCACCTCCCAAGTAGTTGACACAGCACCTGGCCAGATTTTCTTTTCAGTAAAGACAGGGGTCTGGCTGTTGCTCAGGCTGCTCTCCAACTCCAGCACTCTAGTGATCACGAATTCCCTTTCCCCGGCCTGGGCTGGGAGGGTAGCGAAGACAGGGGGCACCCCAGGCATCCCCGCAGCCCGCGCCCTTACAGGAAGGACTGCGAGAAGACGCCGTCGCGCTCGTCCTCGTCCTCGTCGTCCTCGTCGCTGCTGGAGCCCGGGCCGGCGGCGGGGAAGCGGGCACTGGCCGAGCGCTCGCCCGACGTGCTCCACTCCACAGAGCTGCTGAGGATGGGCGGCGGCGCCGCGGCCTCCACGCTGTCTGGGCTGCCACTGTCACCGGCCGGCGGCCCGGGGGCTCGCCCGTCCTTAGCCAGGGGCCCCGAGTCCGGGGGCGGAGTCCCCGGGCCCGCCGGGCGCTCGTGGCGCTCTATCCAGGCGTTGTAGTAGCGCACGATGTTCTCATGGTGCAGGCGCGACAGCAGCGTCACCTCACCCTTGATCCTGCGGAAGTGCTTGCTGGCCGGGTTGATCGGGATGCGCTTCACCGCGTAGCAGCAGCCGTCCAGTTTGTTCTGCACCTGCCGCGCAGCGAGGAAAAGGGACCCAGTGGGTCACCCGGTCAGGAGCTCGGAAACGTGCATGGAAGTCACCCCCTTCCCTCCCCAGGAGAACAGCGGCGCTGGAGAACCATGTCTGAAATTCAACTGAACAAAGCCTTGACTGCCCCAGAATGTAGAAAACGGTCCCCCTAATCTAGTTGTATTTAGCTTGCTAGGAGACGTTGGGGAAAACACAACCTATATTTTAAATCATTAATTTTATATAAATGGCAATTACTTCCCTGTTTTTCCAATATGATATCTGCTATCTAAATAGCTAAATAAACTTTGGTTTAAATATAAAAATTATTTTCTAAAGTGATGTTTCAGATGATTATTTTAGTTTCTGATTTCTTCTAAAGGTCATTACAAACTGAACTCAGAAAAGTTTAATAGACTCAAATGCAAATAAATGCGAATTCCTTGATTTATAAAGTCACACAAATTTGAGTAAATGACAACTTCCCTGAAGCCCAATTTTCTTATCTATGAAATTGTACTTACCCCATTTCCACTACTCCAGATGGCGACTAACAATTAAATGAGAGAACATGGGGACAGCACTTGTGTCCAGGCCTCACGGAAAAAGGTGCTTTAGCTAAGTGAAGAACAGCAATGGCCGCCAACATGATTGCTATACACTGATTTTGTTACAGAACTAAGATTTCTGATTGATGATGTGTACCGCAACTGGAGCAATACAATTAAGAACACAATACAATAATAAAAACACAAGAAAAGGTTTCAAAGAAGTCCCACATCTTATACAGAGGTATCCTTATGGTGGGTAGTTTCACTTCATAACTGGACAGAAGTAACTTTTATAAAATTTTGTGCACTGAAACATTCCAGTCCCAACCTTTAGGTCAACTGAGGGGACAATATATTCTAGAAAAGTAATATTTGGCCATGGTGGCAAGAAAAATTAGTTGTTTATAAAACAGTATATCATTCTCTGTTTGGCTCAGAGGTTTCAATTAGACTATTAAAACTACTCCAGAAAAAAAAATAATAAAGGGATACTACAAAACTGAGTTTCAGATTATCCTTTTTTGTGTCAAAATAGTGACAAGAACATATGGTTTGGAGTGTAACAGGTGTGGGTCTGAATGCTGGTTTTATCTCTTTGTAGGTATGTGTAACTTCGGGCAAAGGACATTACTTTTCCTTCACTGGGAAAATGAAGATCCTATCTATCTTGTAAGAATGTCCTGAGATTAAAAGGTAAGGTTTATAAGCCATCTGGCACACAACCTGAAAGATGGGATCTACTCAAAAAATGAAAAGCCTGGGTACTTTTGCTGCCATATTAATAAGGAAGAGGATGTGGGTCGAGATCTCAGTGTCCTATGTCCACCTCATGTCTTGGTACACATCACGCACACTCACTCACTGACCAGGGCGTGTGTCACACTGAAAACTCCCAGGAATTTGAAAAGGTGCATAAGTAGTAATGGACCCAACTGCTGACAAGTGCCGACCACAGGACAGAGTGCCCTGCCCTACCCGGAAATATAGAGATGAGATGTGAGGACCATGGACTTCTCATGGGGACAAACTACTGGAAAAACTAGACAGCTTAAATTACTCAGATGTTTGTGTTACATGAGTTTACTAATCATTCTTGAATACTTACAAGGAAATAAAGTTTGTTAATATTTAATGTTCAAGAATTGAAACTATAAAAGTTAAAGGGCTTGATCAAAATGATATTGTGCATTAAAAGGACAGTATATGCCTCAAACATGTCTTTTTTTTTTTTTTTTTTGGTTTTTTTTTTCTATTTTTGGCCGGGGCTGGGTTTGAACCTGCCACCTCCGGCATATGGGACCGGCACCCTACTCCTTGAGCCACAGGCGCCGCCCTCAAACATCTCTTTTTAAAGATAAATACGATCTTTCAGACAGTAAAGATTGCTCCAGTTTCAGTTCTGTCTGAAACTGTGTGATCAGGAAACCTGTCTTAATTAAGATGGTCTTTCTTTTACTGCAGAAAAACTAATTCAGAATGACATGTACCTTACATGGACTTAATACCACATTAATCTGGGTCTCTCAAATTCAAAGCAAAATACTTAAATTATATAAAAACAGCTGGAACCTCTTTCTATAAGGGGCAGACAATAATAAAAGTCATCCGAATAGACCATAATGAAGAAAGGAAGGCCCAACACTACACCTTAATAACACATTACTATCTTTCTATCTCAATGGGAGTTGGAAAATAAAAGCCATTAAGACCATCTGGGGCTGTTTCCCAGTTTGAATTCCATCTCTGTTCTGACCTTGGAACCCTTTTCTCTATAGCAACTCTAACGACAAATGGGAGAAAAACACAATAATTTTCTTTTTGGAGCAAAGCACATAAGGCTGTTTTTTACAGAGGTCCTGACTCCACCTGATGTGCTATTATAATCATGTACTTTTCATGTTAATGCTCTATAGCAAGCAAGGAAAGAGGAATAGTACATTCCCTGTTTTGTTTTTTTTTTTCATCACTAATCAACGTCTTGCAATGTTTTTGTTTTTTGGTTGCCAGGGCTAGAGTAGAGTGCAGTGATATCATCATCATAGCTCACCACAACTTCAAATCATTGGGCTCAACTGAATCTCCGACCTCTGCCTTCCAAATAGCTGGCTACAGGTGTGTACCACCACACCTGGCTAATTTTTCTGTTTTTTACAGAGATGGGGGGTCTCACTTTTGCCCAGGCTGGTCTTGAACTCCTGATGTCAAGCGATCCTCCTGCCTTGGCCTCCCAAAGTACTAGGATTACAGGGGTGAGTCACTGCACCTGGCCTGCTGTGTTTTTAAATGTGGCTAGTAACTTTAAATAAAACTTGTAAGATGATCATAGTTTCCAATAGTCATACTCACTTCCCTCCTCACCCCCAAAACAGAAGTCAAATCTGTAAGTCTTTGTGGAAATGAAACAGAGAAGGAGCTCTAAAAGCGTCTGGGGACAACTCTGTTATCACACCTTGATGACAGCTCCAAAAGCTCCTTTGCCAAGAAGCTGCAATTCTTCAAATTCAATGAAGTATCGGGAAAACTGTTTCTGTGTCTCACTAAAGAATGCTGCACTGGGTAGCCGGTTGCTAGGAATAACAGTCTCAACATAATCTTGTCCTCCAGAATCTGAGAAAAAATAAAGGGTGAGAAGCAAATGAGGCACTAGAAATACAGCAAGAGCTGCGTAAGTCAACAAAGATGCAGGCGCTGAAGGAGGAGCCAGCCCCAGCCAGTAGAAGGAAGTACCTCTTTCCTAAGCAAAGCTTGAGCAATGCTTTAATGCTTCCCCTTATCTTGCCCTCTTTAAAGTAGACAGCAATACAAAAAAATTAGACCAAGTTTACAGGTGGGGTGACAGAAAGTAAGGGAATGAATTGTAGAGTCAGAACCCCAATTAGGTCTGCTCATCCATCCCATCTTTACTGGGGTTCCTTAATCTGAAGTGCAGCAGGAAAAATCTAGTTACATGGCACCAACGGTGACATGACAAGAAGGGTGACTAAACCCTAGAAGAGGCTAAATCAAGGACATTCTGGCAAGTAGAAACGAGAAAAATCAGGGTGGCAAAACAGCATATATCAAAAAAATGGATTTTCGTGTAGCTCAGCATAAAATAGATAAAATTAATAATTCATGCAGTCCCTTCCAGTTTTAGGTGTACATATACTTTCAAAATAACTGAATGTCAAACGGGATATCAAAAAAAGAATGGTAACAGACTTACCTTCAGGACTTTGTTCCACTAAAGGCATTTTTGGCTGCGGATTTATAAAGCTGTGTTTCAACAATTGCTGAGGACTCCATCTTTCCTTGTCATCCAAGCAAACGCACCTCAGTGAAAGGGAAGGGAGAATCTTAGCAACAGGTGAAATCAGTGCTAACTTGGTTAATCCAAGGCAGTTAATTATGGGTTTACTTTTTAAAATATATATAAGAGAATTCGTATTAATCATGAGCCAGAATGCACTCAGAAGTGAATTTAAATTAATAAACATTCCTGTAGGATTTATATGTTAAGTGCCAGGCTGGGTGCAAGTGGGGAATCTAAAAAAAATGTATAGTCACCAGAGGTAGGAATTGTTACCTTCCTGGAATGATTTTTTAAAAGTCTAAGATAGCACAAGTAGGCTACATATTTTCATCCCATTAACAGTATAATACTTTGGCATGCCAAACTAAGCCTTTCTGGGGACCAGTCATAAAGCAAGCTTTCCAAAAACAAAAGCCTGGCACAGTGGCACACGACTACTACTTGGGAGGCTGAAGCAGGAAGACTGCTTGCGCCCAGGAGTTGAAGGATGCAATGTGCTATGATTGTGCTACTGCACTCACTCACTCCAGGTTGGGCAACAGAGTGAGGCTCTGTCTCTAAAAAATAAAAAATACAAAGCAAATTAGATAGCTCACTGGGGTCCACAAACTTTTGGCTTCTCTGGGCCACTCTGGAAGAGTTGTGTCGGGCCACACATAGAACACAAAAACACTAACAAAAGCTGATAAGCCAAAAAAAAAAAAAAAAAAAAAGTCTGTGCATAATTTTCCTGATCTCTGTTACTACAGATAAGCCTAAAAGTCCTCACCTAATCCACATGCAGCCTTCAGGTCTTGGGATGTACACCCCTGCGGGACAAAGGCTGTTCATCACAGTATGAAGTTGGAAACATTTAAGGACACTTTCTAAAATTCCACATTTTACCACAAACTTTCTTTTTAATCCTCATCCCTTGAACCTACTGTTTAATGTTTAATGTTGTGGGGTGGGGTGGAAGGGACCACGGTGGGGGGGGGAGTTAAGTCACTCAGCAGGTAGGGGAGAGGGGTGGAATGAAACTGATTCGAAAGAAAACCTTCTGTTTGCTAATAAGTAAAAATATAAGGATAAAAGAAATCTTGCTGTTTTCATTCTAGTGAATGATTTTTTTTTTCTTTTGTTAACTGAGACTGGACAGCACAAGTTAGGAACTGATGTCCAGAAGCTCCTTAATCAAGCCTCTGCGGATGATCCGCTCAGCAGGACAAAGGAATGCACACAATACCCTCAGGGCAATCATGCTGAAAGAACAGGGAATTGTGCCAGCTCAAAACCGACAGAGCACAGAGCTATTCTCCTTAAGAGAATTAGTGAAGTTTTAGGTACTAAGCCTGCCATTTCACTATTAAATGTGAAAGGTATATTCTACTTAAACCTTCCAGTGCTGTTTCTACCTTTACTAAATTACTCTCCACCAGTGAGGTAGGGCAGAAAGCTCAAGAGGATGCAGTGAAGACAGACATGAGTCTTTCCATCTGTGATTCTATCACTGGCTCTCTCATTTTAACCAACCTCATGTCAGGGGGTGTTTACATAAATTTTTTTTTTTTTTTGCAGTTTTTGGCTGGGGCTGGGTTTGAACCTGCCACCTCTGGTATATGGGCCCAGGCGCCCTACTCCTTTAAGCCACAGGCACTGCCCTTACGTAAATATTTTAAAAGCTTCATCACATTTAAAAGAAATCACAAAAGTTTTTTACATACTCTATAGAGAGAAACCAGCGTCAAAAATCAAAATAGGCCCCTTCCACAACTGTGTGTACACCATGCCTACTTCTATTTGTGTAGCACACAAAAACTTACTTAAACACAAGTGCAGCTACTTCCCCTCTGGGATGGGTAAGACAATGAATGAGAGGAAATACAATGTGGACCAGGCCAGCTGGCAATCAGGATAGACGGGAATAGGGAAAGAAATGTGAAGGGTAAAAGAAAATGTGCAGAGTGAATGATGTGCATAAAAGCAAATGACTAGGGGAAAGGTCAGAAGACAGAAGGTCAAGAAAGGAAAGAAACCAGCCAAGGCCAACTTCTGCAGGGTGGCTAACGGATCTTATTTTCCATTTATAGTACACCAGGGAGGTTAGCGTTGGCTGGGACTGAGAACAGAGGCAGCGCAGAGCCTGCCTAAGATGTTAAGCCTGAGGGAGACCTCTCAGGAAAAATTCTCCCAAACTGGATAAAACTTGGCTCTGTAGTTAAACATGTACCACCTATAATTTTCAGATACTGAAAATCCTCTGGCTGGACTAAGGAAGGCATTTGCATTCTCCGCCTTGGCTGACAGAGACAGTCAATGAAGAAGAATGGTTAAGAAGCACCAGAAGCAGAATTACTCTCCAGAAGCTGTTTGCTAAATAGGATGCAGTGTCTTTTACCCCTTAGGAACCAGCAGCAATGGTCAAAAGAGATGACTTCCATTTGGAATACCCAGGGCATTTCTTCTGTTCCTCCCTTTCAGCGTCCACATCACTTAGATGTCTGGCATGCTCCAGTACCATCAAAAGTACAGGAGCAAAGTGCAATCAGAGAGAATCTCAATGATACTCACTTCTTTAGAAAATCTTGAAAGTCAGCTGGTAAATCACTAGGGATAGCCACAGGATACTCTCCACATTCATGTCCTTGGCTGAGGGACAGCAGCAGAAGACCAAGATGCCAAACATCCCCTTTCTTCCCTGTTTTATAAGGCAGGGCATTGTCACTAAAACGAACTCGGGTTTGCTCGAACACATCCTCCTTGCAAATGTCTGCGAGGCGCTTAGAAATGCTGTAGTCAGTAATCTTGATTATGCCCTCGGCATCTACCAAGACATTTGATGCACTCAGGACCTTGTGTACCACTGAATTGCTGTGCAGATAGTTGAGACCTGACAAGAGCTGAGCTGCATACCGGCGAAGCTGATGCACGGGGACGGGGCCCGAATGGCTCAGGTGTGCAGCAAGAGAGACCCCACTAATGTGCTCCGCTAAAATGTCCACCACGATGGAGTCATCCTGCTCTTTGAGATTCATTGCTAAGTAGCGCACTATGTTCGGGTGGTTCAATTTCACCAGTGAGTTGAATTCTGTTTCTGCCCCTTGAATCTGACATAGAAAAAAAAGAAAAGGTAATATTGGGTCAATCAGCATTAATTGGCATTGCACCTCAAAAGTTAAGTATTTGATAGAAAATAGACTTTCAAATGAGAAGAGAACAAATATGCCCTGAATTGAATCCCCCTTTACACCATAGGTCAACCTAACAGTACATAAAGATAGAAAATAGTTAATTCTCAGCTTCTTTAATCTCAAAACCCAGTATGTAAATACTACAAAATTAGTTAAAAGCTTTTAAAATCATTTTGAGATATGGCCACCAGGAAAAAGAAGCACTAATTTGAAAATAATCTTTTCTGATTATTATAAAGATCACTGCTAAGCTTATAAAAATATAAAGGAAAAAGCCCACAGATTACCTCTATGGTCACTGGCAAAGATAACTTATGATTTCATTGTATTTACTTCTAGTTTTTCTTTCTATGCATAAGTATAGTTATTAAACACCATGTTTTACCTACTATTTTTGCAACCTCATTATTACGTAACACTGCAATATGCAATATTAAATGTTCTCCTTATACTTGCTATTACAGATTAACTTTAAAATCCACCAGTTCCCCCAAACTGTTTTGAAGCAATTATTTCAAAAGAATAGGGAAAATACAAATAATTGCAAAAAGCACACTTATGAAATAGTTTTTAGTCCCAGTTGGAGAGATGGCTGCTAATGCCATCATTAGGGATGGGAAGGGAAGCTAAGAAGGCAGCAGCAGGAATTTTGACCGTGTTGTGAAAGTTCTGAAAAAAGAAGTGAGGGCCTGAGAAAATGCTGATGAAGAGGTGGGGCCCCTACTGTCCTCTCCCCTCAAATAGATCTCAGACTGCTGCAGACTGTGCCAGCCAATCCCAAGTGAGTTGTCTAGCTCTGTCCTTTCCTGAAGCTCAAGATAGGCCTTTCTGCCTAGCTAGCCACGCAGATGCCTACCTGTTTTTTGCACTTATCAATCTTCTCTCTCTCTTGACTGGTAAGGAATGGACCTATTTTTTTCTGCCACTGAAGGACCCACTCATATAACAAGACAAAGCTGCCAGAGGTTGTTTCCAAAGCGTTGTAAATTAATTTTCCAAGCTGCTCATCACTGCCTGCACATTAAACAAAAAGTGTAATTAAATCTCATTGGTATGTTTTCTGTGGTCAGGGGAGACCATACACATTCATTCATTCAACCATGAATAGATATGGTTAACTATGAAAAATATAATCATATTGGTATAATTCATGCTCTTTTGTAAATAATTTTTAATATTTAACAACATATCCTGAATCCTAAAATATTAATTTTTAAAAAGGGACATGAATCAAAAATGAGGTCTTAAACTTAGACCAAATAAACAGAGCCATGTTTTATTTTACTAGCCATTATTCACAATGTTATTTTCAAGTCAAATTCGTCTTTGTTGACTGGGCCTACAGGTGTACTCTTACACATCCAACTACCAACCAAAATGGTAGAGAGAATTTAAAAACAGAGAACATTCCATCAGGATTATTCCATCAATACAGATTAGTGTACACAATCAAAACATGTTTTAGTAATTTGGAAATTTGAATACATCAGTGACTTTCTAAATATAAAATTTGATATGCTCAGTAAATAGTATTAACTGGCCAATGTTTTGAAGATAAGGAACCAGAGATGATAGTTTAAATTTGAAGCTAGAAAGGGAGGCACATTTATTTAGTAATAGGTACACAGTTCCTGCTTGTACCTGGGAGGGCCAGATCTTTCTATACTGAAAATTTTCTCACAAAAAAATATCTACTTTCATTAAAAGACTATCATAGAAAATTATCAAAATAGTAGAAAAGGAGAAACTATTACTATTTTGTTTTATTTTTCTGTTATTAGTTCCCCCTACCTTTTTTCCTCTTCATTTACCAAATCACAGCATATGCAGCACCCTTGACTGGGACATCTGGACAGATAATCCAAACTCACTTGGAGGGACCCTCTTGTGCACTGTGGGATAGTTAGCAGCTCCCCTGGCTTCTAGCCACCAGCTGCCATTAGCACCGTCACCTGGTCTTAGCCATCAAAATGTCTGCAGATATCACCAAATGTCCCCTGGGTTACAAAATCACCCCTTGTTGAGAACCACTGATTTATGGTTTTCTGCTTTTTTTCCATAGCTACAATTGTCTTTACAATAAAAACATTTTAAATTATTTCCATTTGAAAAGTGAAAAGCATAGTAAGCTGTATACTTATAATACAGTAGACTCAGCAAAAAATACTCCAGACATACATGACTTAACTAGCTCACCTAGGCTTTTTATCTGAGCAGTGTTTACTTCATAGGAATGAAGATAATTTAGAGATTTTAATTAAAATAATCTATTCTATTAGTCAAAAATAACTCCTGACTAGCTTAGCCTATGGGGGGGGAAAAATTCTGATGTTTGAAAATTTGTCAGTGACAGGCAGCAACCTAAGAAACGTGGGACGGAAGCAGTCCACTGGAGACACATGACATTAGGTTATGAAATGGAGTATGATGTTATTTACATACTGCCTAATAAAATCTGTGCTATTTATGTATACTATCTTGCGATATTTATCTCCCCAGGTGGGACTAGGTAGGCATTTCAGAATTGCTGAGTTTTTTTTTTTTTTATTATAATTTTATTATTGCCAACCTCTTGTCACTTTTTCATGGTACGGATAATAAAAAGGACAAAAAAACACTGCAATGAGGCAAAAGAAAAATATGTTTCAAAAGAATTCTGACTGAAACTCTCATTATGTGATGAGAAAAAAGTGGTTTGGAGATAAAGATAAAGTTGTCTAGGCCTTCTCACCCATGGGCAAGTGCCATGGGTTCCTAGATAGCCGTCACTGTGTACAGAGAAGTCCTGCTTATATAACTGCTGCTTGTCATGTTGTCATGATTGTTCTCCTAGGTAAAGGTGTACGAGACCTTCTGTATGGGCCAGACGCCCGTAGCTCAATGGTTAGAGCGTCGGCACCGGGGCTGGCGGGTTTGAACCCGGCTGGGGCCTACTTAAAAAAAAAAAAAAAAGATTCTGTATGTGCAGACTGTGGATCACAGAATGTAGACTTTCTATGTAACTCAGTTTTCCAGCTGCCAGGAGCTAAATAAGGGCAGATTCCTCACGCTTAGCCACCAGCCCCCATGAGCTGAATGAAGCATGTTGCACCTGCCCTCCACGCCTGAGTTTCTCTCCAGTCTGTCTGAATCAGAACACTGGCATTACATATGCTAACAATGATCACTTACACAGCCTCTATAGTGCTTTCTCCACATTCACAAGTAAGCTCTTTCATCTCTCTAGTTCTAACGACTTTAAATTGAAAAGCAATGTTAGTTGGTTTTTAAGAAAAATACTTCATTGAAAATCAAAAACTAGTAGTTCATCCTTTATAAACACTTTGTGTAGAAAATCAGGGCAAATTAAAAAAAAACCCAGACCCATTGTGAGATAATAAATAATTTACTTGGTGGTTTTATAAAACATTCTCCAATGCCAAATGTGTCTTCTAATGAGGTTATTAAGTCAGGTGAATCTGTCAAATGAGCACCAATGAGAATAAGAGTTATGGTAATAAGCACTTGGATTAATTTGCCTTCCTGATTTCCACAGGTTATTACAAGTAGTGAGTTTTACCTTGTTAATTCATGAATATGAAATGCCTTTCAGTCAAGGACAGTCTCAAGTCCAAAGCCAACCATCCCTACCAAGGTCTTGCACCTGCCTTGATGGTTGCTTTGTTTGAGTATGGCAGCTCTGTGTATGTGTAGAATCTTGTACTATCCAGGCTGCTTTCAATCAGCCAAGATGAGATATTTAGTTCATAGACTATTGAGAGGTTTGGATTTTTTTACCCTCCACCTGCTGCTTGGCAACTCTCCTGCTTGCTGGTGTCTCTTTAAAGAGAAGGAAAAAAGATACTGAAAGAAAGCAAACTCAATTCAGATAATTTGGTTACCTGCTAGCTCTGGCAAAAACTTTCATTCATGGGATTGAAAATTAAAGTTAACTGTCCAATGCACATGTACAAGTAATCCCTATGCCAATTAATGGTTTTATCTGTATGGCCAAGAAAAGATGACATATGTTTAGGGCAAAGGAAGGAGACATCGAAAACTTTGATTTTAAAATGAGCAATTCAAATCCTGATTGCTGAACCAGCTTCATTTCAAACAGCCATCAGTGGATAAAACTGCCAAATAAGATGTAAATAAGGTGGTTTTTCTAGTTAAGCATATAACATGCCAACCAAGAAAATGACAAGTAGATAGACGTCAACTCCAAATAAGATTTGGTCAATATGCTGATCGCAGTGGCTCACGCCTGTATTCCTAGCACTCTGGGTAGCTGAGGCCGATAGATTGCTTCAGCTCATGAGTTTGAGACCAACCTGAACAACAGCAAGACCCCATCTGTAAAAAATAGCTGGGTGCTGTGGCAGGTACCTGTAGTCTCAGCTACTTGGGAAGCTGCGGCCAAGAGAATAGCTTGAGCTAAGAGTCTGAAGTTGCTGTCAGCTATGACGCCATGGCATTCTACTGAGGGTGACAAAATAAGACTTTGCTCTCAAAAAAAAAAAAAAAAAAAAAAAAAAACCCCAAAAGTATTTTGTTATATATTAGCATTAGATGTACATGATGTAAAATTCTTTTTTTTTTTTTTTATTGTTGGGGATTCATTGAGGGTACAATAAATGATGTAAAATTCTACTGATTGATAATACCATATTTTAAGCATTTTTATCTCAAAAATCTTAGATAACTATGATGAAAACTTAAAATTATCTTCATTGGCTCTCACCCGTAGCACAGTGGTTACAGCATCAGCCACATACGCCGAGGTTCAAACCCAACCTGGGCCAGCTAAACAACAATGACAACTGCAACAAAAAATAGCTGGACACTGGAGTGGGCACTTCTGTTCCCAGCTACTTGGGAGGCTGTGGCAAGAGAATCACTTAAGCTCAAGACAGTTAGAGGTTGCTGTGAGCTGTGACGCCATGAAACTCTACCAAGGGCAACATACTGAGACTCTGTCTCAAAATAAATAAATAAAATTATCTTCATTCTAACAATATAATATTTCTAAGAGCACAGGTTTTTATTTCTATCTTACATTAGGGGAAAGCTGAGTGACTTCTCATTCCAGTTGTTAGGAACAGCAGCAAGAATGACAGCTACTGGCTTGACGATCTCTCCTTGGACTGTGCTGGTCTAAATGACACAGTGTCCATTCTACCCCATTCCTTCATGATTAACTTTCATCATCACAATGGGTTAAATGAATTTTGTTAGTTTACTCACCAGTACATTTCCCTTTGTGCACCATGAGTTGATCAGGACTTCCCATATAGAAGTACAGGATTTCACAGGAGCCAGGAGAATCTTCACTACTACATACAGAATACTGACGTTCTCGCCTTAGAAATAAATTTCAACAATTTTTTCCCTTTATCTTAAGGTTAACACAGGAAATTCTTCCCTCTCCATTTTCTCCTGTTTATTAGTCCATTCACAGTCTAACATTGGCTCCACTGGGAATAAAGTGGAAGGTGCTAATGGGAAAGCTGTTCAGATTCTCCTGCTTCACTGTTCACACAATTCCACAAACCCCTTCCTGTAGGTCGGTGTTGCACAATACGGTAGCTATGAGCCACTGGTGGCTATTCAAATTCAAATTAAATTAAAAATTGAAAGTGCTGTAGCCACATTTAAGTACTCAACAGCCACACTGATACAGAACACTTCCATCATCATAAAAAGTTCTATTGGCCAGGAGTGATTTAGATCACTCCACACTGATTACATAGCTCTTATTCCCACCTACATGAGTCCTGGAGAAAGCTGCAAAACAGAGGCATCTGGAGCCGCTACAAATTGCTGGTTTACAACAGGGCCCCCAACCACTGAGTATTTATTCCCTCACCTATCTTTGGAAGATATGCTTGTCATTCCCTTCCATGTCTTCCCCCAAACACTCAAGACCCAAGAATTCTTTTTATCTACTTTTTTTTTCTGGGTGGGGTTCAATAGATGGGAAACTAGATTGTAATGCAAAAATAACTAATAAGTCAGGGAAGACGCCTGCAGGGAAGAGGCTAGGGAGAGCGCTCTTGACGGCCACAACTGAACACTTTAAGATAAACACTTTACACATGTGCTGGGTACAGTGAACACTATCTGAGTAAAGGGCACACTCATCACCTTGACTCAATCTGTACAAAAACAAATATGTAAATGAAACATCTGTAACCCCTACTATTCTGAAATTCTAAAAAGTGAAATACAAAAAAATAAGTAGAAACACTTCAGTGAAGCACAGAATCAGATACCGGGAAGATCTCTAAAGAGATGACTCTCAGAATATGATCTTGGCTTTACTTTCACTGACAACAGGAGGTGATGAGGAGTCAACTGCACATTTCTGTTGTTCCACCTATAAAGTTACTTGGCATAGGCACTATTCTTTCTCTTCAGGTGACTCTGGGGAAGGACAGCTACCCTGTCCTCAGTCTCCTTCCCTAGAGTCCCCCCTGGGATCTTGGCCATCCATCAGTCCTTCTCTATTTAGAGGCTCCTTCCCCTCAGCCTCTAAACCTCTCCCACCCTGGGCCCTGCACCCCCCACCCCCTTTTCTCTGTATGCACATTCTACACTTGCTGTCTTCGCTTCCACACCTTCTCTTTACTTCTCACACCACTGCAATGTCAATAAAACTGGCACTTCTTCCCTCATACTTTCCACCTGAGTTTCCCCCCTTAGTTCTTCGATTTTGCTTTAGTGGCACAGTTACCCATTCCGTCTCGTTGGTCAGAGACCTCTGGGTCTCCTTGGGCTCCTAGATCTCCTGCATCAAACTGACTCGTGAGTACCACATTCTCTTCATTTCCCCTGCCCTGTTCAGGTCATCTTAGACTTCCTCCTGGACACGGACAATACTCCCATCGTTACCAGGTCTCTCTGTTTCCAATCCTACATACCTTCCTCTTCCCCAAGCCCCTCCCACACCAGTGACGAGATTACATATTATGATATGGGTCTCTTATACTATACATACATCCACATCTTCTAAACATTGGGGAATAACAAATTTATTATAGTTCTATTTAAATTTCAACTTCTAAAGTTAGGTGTCCAACTAGTGGCATACTGAGATTTATGAAGCAAAGGATAAAAGCAAAGGTTCAAAATGATTTATTAATATAAATTATGCAGAAGCACTGCTACATCAGGTCTGACCCTGACAACAGATGGTGCTAATAGTCAGTACAATCTAGACCATCTTAACGATTTTTAGTTCACAGTGTGTAAATGCTTTGTTTTACAATGTGAATCACCGCATTATTACTGGTAAGTAGAAATAGTATGAGTGTTAAGAATGCTATAAGACAAGGAATAACCAAAATTAAAGGAGATGTAGAGATAATTTAAAAACTGAGTGTCAAGAAAGTGACAAACGTGGTACATGTCACACGGGACAGATTGACAGCAGAAAGCACATCACAAAGAGTTTGAAAAGAAGGAATAGGCCTGGCATAGTAGCTCATGCCTATAATCCTGGCACTCTGGGAGGCCAGGGCAGGTAGATTGCTTGAGCTCACGAGTTCAAGACCAGCTTGAGCAAGAGTGAGACCCTGTTTCTACTAAGAAAATGAAAAACTGAGGCAAGAGGATCTCTTAAGACCAAGAGTTTGAGGGCAGAGCCTGTGGCTCAGTGAGTAGGGTGCCAGCCCCATATACTGAGGGTTGTGGGTTCAAACCCAGCCTGGCCAAACTGCTGCAACAACAACAACAACAACAACAACAAACTAGCTGGGCGTTGTGGCAGGTGCCTGTAGTCCTAGCTACTGGGAGGCTGAGTCAAGAGTCTCACTTAAGCCCAAGAGCTGGAAGTTGCTGTGAGCTGTGATGCCATAGCACTCTATGGAGGGTGACGGAGTGAAATTATGTCTCTAAAAAAAAAAGAAAAGAAAAGACCAAGAGTTTGAGATTGCTGTCAGTTATGATGCCATGGCACTCTAAGCAGGGTAACAAAAGTGAGACTCTGTCTCAAAACAAACAAAACCAAAAAAAAACCAAAACAAAAAAAAAAAAAAAAAAGAGAGAGAGAGAGAAAAGGAATAAAGAGGCACTTCCAATGTCATCAATGTCCATCGCTTTCACCCAGAGTATGTGTACATACTGGGTATTCATACTCTTCACTAGGAACTCATCAAGAACTGGGTTTGGAACGACCTGTGAGAATCTAATGCATTAATAAGTAAACCAGCTTCTGAGCTCCAGTGGAAACACCCACTCCAAAGTAGATAAATGACGATTGGGAGCAATGACTCCAGTCTGACTGTCACCAATCTATCCTAGATTACCCACGGGAAGTGTGCAGTATTATTAGTACTAAAAGCAGTATTATCACCCATATTTTTGGTTTTGCCAAGTAGCTGTGGCAGTACCTAACCTAATAAGGATAAAGAATGTTTCAAACAAAATTGCCAAATAATGTTAACTAGGTCTTATAAAGGACAGAGAACAAAAGATAATTCAATTTTAGAAGACTAAATTAGGCATCTAGAACCATGGTATCTGAAAAAATTTTAAAAATGATTTATAAAAACCCAAGTGGTTGGCTTGGCACCCATAGCTCAATGGTTTGGGTGCCAGCCACATACACTGGGGCTGGTGGGTTCAAACTCAGCCAGGGCCTGCGAAACAACAATGACAACAACAACAACAACAACAGCATAACTGGGCGTTGTGGTGGGAGCCTATAAACCAGCTACGTGGGAGGCTGAGGCAAGAGAATCACTTAAACCCAAGAATTTGAGGTTGCTATGAGCTGTGATGCCACGCACTCAACTGACGGTGACATAGTAAGACTCTATCTCAAAAAAAAAAAAAGAACAAAAACCCAAGTGGCAAGAAGAGAGGTGGCAATTTGTCAAGTGGGGACGTGAGAATTGGGTCACCATCTGAATGGTGTAGATCATTAGGATGGAAAGGAGGAGGAGAATCTTACCTGAGACATACAGGGCTGGGACAGTCTCACCTTTCTGCCTAATTCATCCAGATAACACTGAAAATTCTAGCTCTTTATCTCTGAACTTGAAACTTGGGACAGCTTGGCAGAAGCAAAGTTAATAAGAATCTCTGGTATCAGCCAGGCATTGTGGTGGGCACCTCTAGTCCCAGCTACTTGGGAGGCTGAGGCAAGAGATTTGCTTAAGCCCAAGAGTTTGAAGTTGCTGTGAGCTGTGATGCCGCGGCACTCTACCGAGGGTGACATAGTGAGACTGTCTCAAAAACAAACAAACAAAAAAAAAAAAGAATCTCTGATATTGTTTAATTTGAAGTGAACCGGTGCATGGCTTCATGAAACCAACCAGGAAAATAGCAAACAACAGAGGAACACAGGTTTGGAGAGATGTATCAAGGATCCCCTCTCCCCCTACACACAACATTTATACTGCAGTGGCTCCCCAGCTTTCTGGGGAGAGTGGAGGGAATCCCTATCTTCTATTTACACCCTTAATTATCTATTCTCTGTAAGGAGAAAAAGCCAGCAGCTACCATACTTGGCTTTAGAACAGGGAAAACGAACTAGGAGATAACCTGATCTTGTTTGATAGTGGAAATAAGTGATGTATTCTAGACTCTGGGCTACATTTCAATTACCTGCAAAGAGAGTAAGTCTGAATATGTGAAAACAATTTTCTGCCATGAGCTATTTTATAGAGAATTTTTTTTGACACTCTGAAAAGTTCAAAGTGCCTGTTCATCCGGTACACACTCCTGGGAGAAAGACAGGGATGGAGGGGGACTGTGCCTGCACTTTATAGAATGCAACTTGACACTGAATTATATATACGTCAAAGTGGTTAATTTTATGCTATTTGATTTCTACCCCAATTTCTTTCTTTTCTTTTTTTTTGAGACAGAACCTCAAGCTGTCACCATGGGTAGAGTGCCGTGGAGTCACAGCTCACAGCAACCTCCAACTCCTGGGCTAAAGTGATTCCCTTGCCTCAGCCTCCCAAGTAGCTGGGACTATAGGCGCCCGCCACAACACCCAGCTATTTTTGGTTATAGTTGTCATTGTTGTTTGGTGGGCCCAGGCTGGATTCAAACCCACCAGCTCTGGTGTACGTGGCTGGTGCCTTAGCCACTTGAGCCATAGGTGCTGAGCCTCTACCCCAATTTCTTACAAAAGTAAATCCTGAAAGGGGGTGGTGAGGGAATAACACAGAAAATAAAGTTCTTCAACAAAGACACAGACTTATCAGTGAAAAGTTGGGTCAAGAGGCCAGGTCCTTTAGTATCAGCCCTGTAAAATCTTTCCACTAGAATGGTGTTTTTTTTCCTCGTCCCCTTGTTTTAAGCAGTGGAAACTTGAAATAAAACTCACTGATTCTTGATAGACCCCCACAGATCAAGAAGAGCAAAGCTGCCCTGTTGAAGAGGCTGCAGACCCCACGAACACCAAAGACAGTT
This sequence comes from Nycticebus coucang, assembly GCF_027406575.1. Classification (NCBI taxonomy): domain Eukaryota; kingdom Metazoa; phylum Chordata; class Mammalia; order Primates; family Lorisidae; genus Nycticebus; species Nycticebus coucang. The sequence goes on along the minus strand of NC_069785.1, from coordinate 41,883,133 downwards.
TCTCCCTTTCTCATCTTTCCTTCATCTGATTTGTTTGCCTATTTATCTCGCTCTGTTGCCCAGGCTGGCATGCCATGGCACAATCACAGCTCACTGCAACCTCCAACTCCTGGGCTCAAGCAATCCTCCTGCCCGAGCCTCCCTCGTAGCTGACACTACAGGCATGCACCACCACATCTGTCATCAGATGCTTACTGAATGAGTACTCTGTCTGCCAGCTACTGTTTCAGGTATGAGGAAAACACAGACGAAGTCTTTGCTCTTGCAGACTTTACATTCAAAAGTAAACAAATGAGTAAGAATTTTAGCTAGTGGTAAGTGCTATGTAGAGAAATGTAACGGAGACTGGAATGACGAGTGACAAATCTGAGAAGTGAGGTGGGAGGCTCAGGAAGGCATCTCTCAGGGGTCATGTTTGTGGGCAGAACTGAAGGAGAAGAGGAGCTGGCCATGCCAGAGGGAGAGCATCCCCGAGAGTGATCAGCAGAGTGTCTGATACAAAGGAGCTTGTACTCTGAGGACTGGTGTGAAGGAAAGGGGAGCGGTATGAAATGAGATGCAAAAATCACTCCTCTCCTGCTGTCTTCCTGCTGATCATTTTCCGCGTGTAGCCAGGAAGAGTTTTATACTGCATGAACCAGGTGGTATCATATTCCTATTTAAAACCTCCAAAGTTTCTCATTACCTCTGAACCCCTGACCTGGCCAACAAAGCCCCCTAGAAGCTGCCCCTTCCCGTCCCTCTCCCTGTCAGGAACCACCCTCCCCACACCCAGTATTTCTAGCCGCACTATCCTGTTTGGTGAGTTTGGCACATGACACGCTCCTGTCACCCTTGGGTCACCTGCACCAACTGTTTTCTATGCTTAGATGTTCTCCCGCTGACACCTGGGTAGCTGGCTCCTTCTGGTCACCCAGGTCTGATATCCTCCAATCTAAAGACATTCTACATCCAACCCTCATATTTTTCCTCCAAATGCCCAGTCTAAAGCAGCTGCCTAGTCTCTCCTCAACACACCCTGTTCCTATCCTCTGCATAGCACTAACCCCTGCCTGAGATTACCTTATTTATTTGTAGGTGGTTCCCTCCAACTGGAATACAAGCTCTATGAAAGCAGAGGCCTTCTCCCCCTGCCCCCTAATGTTTATAAGGGGCTTTATTCAGAATACATAGTTGTTGATTTTGTCTGATGAATCCCCAGGTCTGAGAATGGCCCCCACCACATAGCAAGTGCTCAGTATCTGTTGAATGAATGAGCAAATCATAGTTCTGGATTTTACTGCTTTTATAGACAGCCCATTTGAATACTGCCTGCTAACAACATTGAGAGCAAGGGTGCCTCTATTCACACTATTAATGTATTTACTAACAGATAGAATAAAATGGAGCATTTTGCTTATTTTCTTTGACTTTCCAACCCTTAAAGTCCAATGAACAGCAAGGAAGGATAAGAATCAAGAGTATACCATGAGGTAGTTTGGTGCATCAAGGATTTACTTTTTATCCAAACTACACTAAAAGAAAGATTCATTCGGGTCAGGCGCGGTGGGTCCACGCCTGTAATCCTAGCACTCTGGGAGGCTGAGGTGGGTGGATTGTCTGAGCTCAGTGGTCTGAGACCAGCCTGAGCTAGAGTGAGACCCCACCTCTAAAAATAGCCCAGCATAGTGGCGGACACCTGTAGTCCCAACTACTTAGAAGGCTGAGACAAGAGAATCATTTGATCCCAAGTGTTTGAGGTTGCTGTGAGTTATGATGCCACAGAACTCTACCAAGGGCAACAAAGTGAGACTCTGTCTCAAAAAAAAAAAAAAAGAAAAGAAAAAAGAAAAACAAAGATTCATTCTTTCCCAGTCAGTGGCCAACATAGTCAGCACCAGTGCAGACCTCTACATAGACACAAGCTGAGTATCCCAAATGCCCAGATGTGAAATCCAAAATGTTCCAAAATCAGAAATGTTTTGGGTACTGATGTGATACTCAAAAGAAATGCTCACTGGAGCATTTTGGATTTCAGATTTTGAGATTTGCGATGCTCAAATGGTAAATGTAATGTAAATATTCCAAAATCTGAAAAAAATCTGAAATCAGAAACATTTCTGGGGCGGCACCTGTGGCTCAGTCAGTAAGGCGCCAGCCCCATATACCGAGGGTTCAAGCCTGGCCCTGGCCAAACTGCAACAAAAAAATAGCTGAGCGTTGTGGTGGGCGCCTGTGGTCCCAGCTACTTGGGAGGCTGAGGCAAGAGAATCACTTAAGCCCAGGAGTTGGAGGTTGCTGTGAGCTGTGATGCCACGGCACTCTACCCAGGGCAATAAAGTGAGACTCTGTCTCTACGAAAAAAAAAAAAAGAAAGAAACATTTCTGGTCCCAAGCATTTTGGATAGGGGATACTCAACTTGTACATGCAACAGACTTCACAAACAATTGATGAAATAGATAAAAATGATTTCTTTTCATCTTTCTTCTTGAATGCTGACAGATTATTGTTTTAGCCAAGACATACTAATGCCACTCTACAGGCAGTACATAACTATTTTATCCACATTGAAGGAAAAAAGAACTTGCCATGCTCCTCTGAATTAATTTGTTATCTTTGAAAAGCATGTTTAACCTTGGACCCACTGTTTAGAGTCAGCCACAAAAATGGAAATGTTTAGACTTAAGAAAATTATTTTCCAGAATTCAGCTGTTTCTATTACAATAAAAATTTATGAACTGTTTTCTAGTGAAATTCTCTGACAATTTTAAATTCTATTGTTTATTGGAAGCTCAGTTGCAAAAAGAAAAATAATTTGGTAAAGACTTATAATCTTTTTTTTTTCTTTTTTTTAAGGGGTTGTAATCTTAAAAATGAATTGTTACCAGAAACAGTAATTTAAAGACTTACTTTCCCCAGTAGAGGTAAACATTAATATCTAAATAATTTCTGAGCTTGCTTTTTTAAAAAAAGTAGATAATAAGGGAAATAACTAAAATGGTTCTCTAATAAACGAACTATAACCCAAAAGTTTATATAAATCATTAGTGTGGTACCTATAGTGTTTCTTTTCATAGAAGCAAACTGTTGCTTGTTTCAGAGCTCCTTGGGGGCTCACAAGAGATAGTTTAAACATGAAATGAAGCTGAAGTGTCCATACTACTTAATAACCCAGCCACTCATACAAGGTTTCTGCACTAAAATTTCTTTTTGGTCTACAGGAGAACAAACAGATCAAGAAATCACAATTCTTCAGTGGAAAAGACTGTGGAGGAAGAAGTATTAATTTTCAAGTGATCTCTGGTGACGGGGAATAAGGAAGGAGCCCACCGCAGTACCCAGAGGGGGAGAACCATAGCTCCCGTTGAATGAATCATAGAATGACGATTTGGCTGGAAGAAAAAATTTCAGATTACTTACTGAACAGTCACTAAAACCAAATCAAACTGTTGTGAGGGTAAGTTTGTGATGTATCATAGACTGTCATAAAGGAGAATGAACAAAACTAGTTTCATTACAGATATTTGGTAAATGTTAAATGAAAATTTTGTTTTATCCTGCTAATATATTTACATAGGCTTGGAAAAAAGTTACTAGATTATTACCTGAAAATTCCATCAAATGTCAGTACAAGCTATTTAAATCCTTCTACATCTTTCATCCTCTCAGATCAGAAATCCTAAGGACTTACCTAGACCTTCCTGAGGAGTTTGCCCGATGTTTACCATTTCCTACAAAGTCAGGAGAGCTTCCATGTAGAATGGCAGCCGTTCTGTGTCCTCCTGGGTCTTTCTTAGACATATGATCTTGGTTTGACAAACCAGCAATTTCTAAACGTTCCTACAAAGAGAAAAGTAAAGCCTACTTTAGACGGAAGTCACAGATGGAAGATAATCATGATACATAATTATGAATTCTGTAATAGAATTCACAGAATGTACAATTTATTTAAGCTGATTGCTTACAAGTGAAATAAGGTTCAAATCAACTTTAAAAAATTTAATGCAGCTGGGCGTGGTGGCTCACACCTATAATCCTAGCACACTGGGAGACTGAGGCAGGTGGACTGCTTGAGCTCACAAGTTCGAGATCAGCCCGAGCCAGAGCGAGACCCCATCTCCAAAAAAATAGCCAGGCATTGTGGCGGGTGCCTGTAGTCCCAGCTACTCGGGAGGCTGAGGCAAGATGATCACTTGAGCTCAAGAGTTTAAGGCTACTGTGAGCTATGATGCCACGGCGCTCTACCCAGGGTGACAAAGTGAGACTCTGTCTCAAAAAAAAAAATGCCTAAGAACTGAAGTCCAGGTCACAGTTTCAAACAGTTTCAAAAGAATATGATTTTTATAAATAAAAATGATTATAATTGTGGAATATATGTGAAAAATTAGGGAGCAGAGCAAGAAGAAATGGAACAGAAGAGAGGATTCAAAGAGTGAGCCCAGAGTGGCTGACAGGAAGGCAGGTCACACACAGACAGCGGAGCTGGTGGAAACAGTGACATCATCTTACATGTGGGTGCTACTTGACACCTTCACAGAGGGCGGTACATATTCACATGTAGGAACAACTACAGGAGACAGAAGGGAAGGCATTATCAGTCCCATCTCAGGGGTGAGGTGTCACCCGCCAAAGTCACAGAGCTAGGCAGTGAAAACGCCAAAGCTCTATTTCAGCCAGGTGCTGCTTACTCACCCATTAGCGCCTCTTCCTACTCTACCATACAACTACACCATTTAACTTAGGGGCATATAGTGTCCTTAAGTTAAATTCCATAATTTTATAAAAGATGAGTGAATTTTTCTCCAAATTTCTCCAAACACATATAAATGTTTTTGATTAAGCTAGACTCAGCAACAATAAAGGAAAAAGCACTTTATCTTTTTTCACCATGCCTTTTAAACCTGCTCTGTTGAATCATTCTTTTCTATCACTGAATGAAATTTCCCATTCTACACAATTTAAATAGGAGATAAGTAATGAAATGAATGACACCTATAAAGAGTGTTAACCGTAAGCATAGGATAAATAAAATAAGGCAGAAAAAAATAAAACAAAACAAAGAGAGCCAGGCATAATGGTTCCCATTTACTCTTATGAACAAATAGCTATTTTCCAAGTGTTAAGAATTCCATTCCAGGTTAATTATGAAAACATCAATCTCTTCTCTCCCTCAACTCATTTGATAAATTACTGTAATCATATCACCCTACATCACCTACAGACAGTATACGATTTTAACTTTTGCCACCTATTTGGAGAGTTTGAAACACAAAATGAATGTTGTGAGCTTTTTTAGTGCTTCATTTTAAACTTTACTACCGATAGACACAGGGAAGGGAAAAATATCAAACATCAAATTCACAAGATGGAAATCATTTTGATACAGCAGAGCTGATAAAGTACCTGCTTAGCCATTTCTTTCCTTTTTTTCTCTTCTTTGATCTCTTCTTTCCTTCTCTGAATCTCATGCAGGATTTCACGTTGCTGAAATAAATCAAACTACCATCAGATGCCAAGCCCTAAAATATACAACATATCAATTCTGGCATCACAGAAAATCTTTTGTATTTCAATGACTCAAGTCCTCTTTTGTAGGAGATGTGAATATACTGAATCTCAGTACAAACTGCAGTTCTATCAGTTTTATTCGAATTCTTATGTGACAGGTATTCCCACTTAAACAGGTGATAGGACTATGTGGGGAGGCATTTACAGGCATTTATTCTCTGCTCTCCATGTTTCCACATGTAGGGTCTTTCACTTCAGCAATGCTTTGACTTATCAGGTCTCCCCACACGTGTCTTAGCTCCTGCTCTTTCATACCTGTCTGTCTGCAGAGGATAAGCACTTGGGCCTGCTCTCTGCCATGGGGTCCAGGGCCAGCTTGGTGGAGGACTGTTGAGCTATCCTCAGTGTCTGGGCCTGGGGTGGCCAGGGTCCAGGCATCATACTCACCTGCCACAGACCTTGACCTGCATTCTCCAATCAACTTTCTTAGTATTAAAAGTATTTTACACTCCACCTATTTTTTATTTGTCCCCCTAAAATTCCAGATTACAAATCAAAGCTATTAAAAGACTTATAAAAAAAACCACACCAGCCTGTGGCTCAAAGGAGTAGGGCGCTGGCCCCATATGCTGGAGGTGTAGGGTTCAAGCCCAGCCCTGGCCAAAAACCGCAAAAAAAAAAAGAAAAAGAAAAAGAAAAACCACACCAGCAAAATACGAAATACAGGGTATCCCAAAAGCCACCCCAAAGTCACTATACATACGGAAAATGGGTAATTGCAACTAAATGTATCTTTATTTACAAAATATTCATTACAAGGTCAGGCACAGTGGCTCATACCTATAACCCTAGCACTCTGGAAGGCTGAGGTGGAAGGATTGCTTAAGCTCAGGAGTTCGAGACCATTCTGAGTGAGAACAAGACCCCATCTCTACTAAAAATAGAAAAATTAGCTGGGCATTGTGGAAGGCACCTGTAGTCCCAGCTTACTCAGGAGGCTGAGGCAGGAGGATGACACCATGGCACTCTAGCTTGGAGCATCAGAGTGAGACTGTCTCAAAAAAAGAAAAAGTTCATTACAAAATATTCTCTACCTTAGCCACCTCTTTGTAAAATGTTATGAATAGTTTGTAAATAAAGGTACATTTGGCTATAATTTCTCATTTTCCCTATGTCTGGTGACTTGGGGGCAACTTTTGGACACTTTGTATCAAAACATATCCTAAACTTACAGGTAGCTATAGCAGTAAATCAAAAAAAGATTGTTAGCTAAATATTCACTACCTTCTAATAAAAATGTGCCCTCCTAAAAACCATCGACAATAATAAAAATTATTGATGCCTACAGAGAGTGTATAAGTGTAGGATAAACAAAATAAAGCAGGAAAAAATAAAACAAAACAGAGAGCCAGGCCTAAGAATCTAAGAAAAGCAGGAAAAAACAAACCCTTTTAAGTAACTATAGGAAATAATAACACCTATAAGGAGAAAACCAGAAAGTCTCATCAATCGCTAAAAATCAACGTAGAAACAGTACTGGATGAAAAGTCTAAACGCATAAAGTTTATTGCCATTTTAAACAAAATCTGAGGGGGATTATTTGTTTTTTTGGCTTTGAGAAAGCAGTTCCACAGTTTGTTTGTAAAAATAAAGGGGTAAGGATGGCTGAGGAAAAAGAAAAATAACGGAAGACAAAGGGATGAAGAAGGATGGGCTTGACTTGTCAGGTGTTGAAATACCATCAAGATTCGAAGAGTATGGTAGGCACTCAAGAAAACAACAGGTGAACAAAATAGATAACTGACAAATAGAGCCTAGTACAGATAAGTGGTTGTAATACACTATTTTAACACATTAACTTCTGTATGAGTTGTGTTTAATGTCAGCGAGTCTGGGGCCTTGTGATCTTATATAACTCACGTCTCTTGACCTATCTTGACCCAATAAAACACTGTGGCCCCAAGGAAAAAAACTTTTGTTTTCTAGTGTCGCAGTCAACCTTAATAAGCAGCGGTTCTCGACCTGGGGGTCACGACCCCTTTTTAACAATGAAAATACATTGCAGCATTAGGAAGGTTGAGAACCACTGTGTTTTTTTTTTTTTTTTTTGTAGAGACAGAGTTTCACTTTACTGCCCTTGGTAGAGTGCCGTGGCGTCACACGGCTCACAGCAACCTCCAACTCTTGGGCTTACGTGATTCTCTTGCCTCAGCCTCCCGAGTAGCTGGGACTACAGGCGCCCGCCACAACGCCCGGCTATTTTTTCGTTGCAGTTTGGCCGGGGCTGGGTTTGAACCTGCCACCCTCGGTATATGGGGCTGGCGCTCTACTCACTGAGCCACAGGCGCCACCCCAAGAACCACTGTGTTAAAGGATGTATTACAAAGCATTCAATAAGGAATGGGTATTTAATAAATGTGTTAAGAAAATGTCCAGGAAAAAACAAACAGGATTTTTTTTTTTTTTTTTACAACTTGAATCAAAATAAGTTCCAGGTAAGTTGATTAAAGGGCTATTAGGGAAAACAAAATTTCAGTTAAAATCAAGCGGAAATTTAGACTACATATGTGTTATTTTTTTTAATTTTTGTTTTTCATATATTATCTTTGATTTAAAACAGGAGTTTATGTCCTTATGCAAACAGATTAAAGAAAAAATACAAACGGTTAGTGAACATCAAAGACAGTTTATTCCCTGACTTTTGCTACTCATTTGGACATGAGTACTTGTCTCACTGCAGAGAAGAAAACAGCCTTCAAAACTCAGTGAATTCCTGCATATCTGGAAGAGCTCAGAGACCACAGGAAGCTTGGCCAAACAGCTTCCCGTCTCCCTCTTTTTTGATACTATGTCAGGAGGGAAACGCTCACAGTATTTTTTAGTTACTCTGGGTGCCTGCCTCCTCTCACACGAATCTACCTTTCTTCAACCAAATGCTGAACAAAACACAGATAAAGTCTGTAGACAGAGAAAGCAGAGCCCATAGAACCTTGATCTTCCAGCTTGCCACCCACGGCTCACCTCCTGCTCCTCCTTCCGCCTGGCTTCCAGCAGCTTCTGTTGCTCCTCCTGAGCACGCCTTTCCAGCATTTCTTCATGGAAAGATTTGGGAGGGGGCTTGTTATGCTCACTGAGAAATGACTGAACATGGTAAGCCAGTTCAAATATCATCACCTAAAAGTGTAAACAAAAACCAACCATAAGTGAGCAAATAAAGGGGAGGGACGGCCCAAAGAAAAGCTCCTATGGAACCACAAAACAAGCTGACAGTCAGGGGCCCCCCTCACAATACCGCTGCTCTTTTTTTTTTTTTGAGATAGGGTCTTACTCTGTTGCCCAGGCTAGAGGGCAGTGGCAGCATCATAGCTCACAGCAACTTCAACTCTTGGGCTTAAGCAATCCTCTTGCTTTAGTCTCTCAAGTAGCTGTGACTACAGGTTATGTGCCACCACACTTGGCTAATTTTTGCATTTTTTGTAGAGATGAGGCCTCCCTCTTGCTCAGGCTGCTGACCTCAAGTGATCATCCTACCTCAGACTCCTCAAGTGCTAGAACTACAGGCATGAGCCACCACATCTGGTCACCTTATTCATTTTGGCATGACACATTCTGAATTAGGTATATGATACAACCACAGCAGGAAAAAGCTTTTCAAGGGCTCACTGCATTGTGGTACTATCAAGACAAATCATTACCTAGGTGAGTATAAAATTTCACTTTTCTTGGGCAGCGCCTGTGGCTCAACGGGTAGGGCGCCGGTCCCATATGCCGGAGGTGGCGGGTTCAAGCCCAGCCCCGGCCAAAAAAAAAAAAAAAAATTTCACTTTTCTTTTGTAGACCTATTCAATTTATTGGCATTTTATATTTAATAAGTCCAATAAAATATTTTTCTGTATAAATAAACCTGATAAAATAGTTAAGACTGCATGAATGTAAAAGCTATCTTCCCAATTAGAAAACCTGTCTACGTAATGACAGCCTAGAAAACTCATGGCTAACAAAATAGCATTCATCAGTCCACACAGCAGACTGACAACATTCCATCCATTGGGAATATAGAGGCAAATATTTAAAGGTCTCACTCTCTCCCTGCTAGAAATGGGCCAGAAGGGAAGCTGATTAATACTTAGAAAGTTACTTCATTTCCCCTTAGGGAAGTGTTCACAGACCAAAGAAGGAAAAAACCTCCCTCTCAGACATTCTTTAAGTGAACATAAGAAGCCACTTTCCCCGACCCCAGGAGACAGAAATCACTCCTGTGTTGGTGAATGACTGGAACAAGGGTTTCTCAGCCCCCGATGACAGACTGCCCGACTCCACAGGGGGAAGAGGGCTAGCTTTAGAAGATGAAGAACACTACACTGTGATTTCTTTTTTCTCAATCGTAATGAGGCAATTTAAACTTTTTTGTTTCAGTTATATGTTCAAAACAGTTTCTCAATGGACTTAACAGAGTAATAAATGATAACAGAAGTCATTGTATAAAGAGTATAAAGTTAGCTCATTTTATACTCTACATTTTTCTCAGGGAATACAGGCAAAGAAAAACTCTTGCTGAAGTTAATGAATTTTTTTCTTACACCAGAAGCTGTGGTGTTTACTAGATGCATGTATTTCAATTTAGACTTGAGAAACACCCATCTAGATAAAGCCTAAGAGGCAAGTTCTTCTAAGAAGGAAAGGTCTTCTAAGGAAAGATGGGAAAGGAGGCAATTTCTATTTTATCAAAGAGAGGCCACTCCTAAGCCAGACAGAAGGCAAGAGCCAAGGGGGTGGGTCCTTTTTACTGATCTACTCAATTAACTAGTGTTATCTGATCAAACTTACCAAACTGGATGAAAATAACTACTTTCCAAACTGGCTCTGGCCTCTCACCCCCCAGCGCTGTCGGGCTCACTGTCTTGCATCCCTTCAGGCCTCTGCTCAAATCCTAGCGGCCCCTCCTGACTGCCTTACACAGACAGACCTCTCACCCTGACTTCTCTTCCACCCTGTGGAACTGCCTAATTTGTTGTACAGTTAGTGACTTTCTGTCCACTGCCCTCCTGGTGTGGCCGACTGGTTTGCTGGCTGCAGTTTTCCCAGTGCCGCAATAGTGAGTGACTGGTGCATGGCACAGATAAATATTTGGTGACTAATTAATGGAAAATAAATGCATTTGACCTTACTAATTTTGAAAAATAGAGTACGCATAAGTTTACTTTTGCGTGAACGATAAAGAGCTGCTATATAGATTTAAAATCATTTGGGCACAGTGGCTCACGTCTGTAATCCTAGCACTCAGGGAGGCTGAGGTGGGGGGATTACTTGATTTCACAAGTTTGAGGCCAGCCTGAGCAAAGGCGAGACCCCATCTCTACTAAAAGTAGGTAAACTGAGGCAAGAGGATTGCTTGAGCCCAAGAGTTGGAGGTTGCTATGAGCTGTGATACCACAGCACTCTCCCCAGGGCAACAGCTTGAGACATTGTCTCAAAAAAAAAAAAAAAAAAAAAAAATCATTCGGGGGCAATCAGAAGTACTTAAAAAACAAGAACAAGTTGTTTTTGAATACCTATTCCCACTGAAATAATTAAGTGACTCATTATTTTAAAAGTCAGTGAAATGTTTCACCACAATGAATCCCTAAGCCACACTTTGACACCTAATTATATTGTATTTTATTTGAAAACGCAAATAACTTCTTTGGAATTATGTACATTTTAGATTTCCTAATACATAATGGAAACAAATTTAAGGCAAACAAGAACAGAGATTTGTTCTTAAACAGGGTACATTCCTATGTTTAACGCTCCTTCAAATCTCATTACTTGGAGATGACTCAGATGAATACTGTATAGGCATATCTGTGGGTTCAGTTCCAGACCCCTGCAATAAGTGAATATTGCAATAAATTGGCCCAATTTTTTAGTTTCCCAATGCATATAAACTGTTCCCCTATTAAGTATCCATTATGTCTAAAAAAACAAAGTACACACATTAACTTATTCCTAAAAAAATGCTAACAATCATCTGAACAATTTTTTATAACACATGTATAAATATATAATTGTCTCAAAATGAAAAGTTTAATTTAAAAGCATCCGAAACTTCAGTGAGTCAATCTTTTAGCTGGTGGAGGGTCTTACCTCAATGCTGATGGCTACTGATGATCAGGTTGGTGGCTGCTGAAGGATGGGATGGCTGTGGTAACTTAAAATAAGACAACACTGAAGTCTGCCCAGCAGCTCACTGTTTTTCACAAAAGATTTCTTCTCTGTAGCACATGATGCTGCTTGACAGAGTTTTACCCAAGAACTTTCAAAATCAAAGTCAACCTTCTCAAACCCTGCCACTGCTTTATCAATTAAGTTTATATAATAGACCTGCTATAACAGTGATTCTCAACCTTCCTAATGCCGCAACCCTTAAATACAGTTCCTGTGGGTTGTGACCCCCAGGTTGAGAACCGCTGCTCTGTAAGTGTACAACCCAAGGGAGTATAACAAACTGGTCAACATAAGGAACTAGGCCTCCTCTACTGTACATTTAGTCTATGAAAACTAGGTCAACTTAAGGAGGTGATCAACTATAGAGGGTCTACCGTACTCTAAAACCTTTGCTGCAATTTCAACAATGTTCATAGCATCTTCACCAGGAGTAGATCCCATTTCAAGAAACCATTTTCTTTGCTCATCCATATCAACTCTTCATCCATTCAAGTGTCATCATGAGACTGTAGCAATTAATGGTTGCCAGGTATGAAGGAAAGGGTGTGGGTGCCAGGGGTGGCTAGAGCAAAGCAACCTGAGAGATCCTGGGGCTAAGGCAACTTCTGTATTTCAATTGTATCAATGGCAATATCCTGGTTACATATTGTACTACAGCAAGGCACAATGTTACCAATAGGCAAACTGGATAAAAGGTACACAGGATTCTTCTGTATGATTTTTTAATAATACATATGTAAATATATAATTGTCTCAAAATGAAAAGTTTAAAATGTTAAAATTTCTAAATAAAAAATCATGAATCCAAGAAACTAGAGAATTTTTTATAGCTGAATTTTCAATATCACTCTAGATTAATTTTTATTTAGACATTAGAGTCCCCTTATATTAAGAAGAACTTTAGAATAACCCCCAAGGCCTAGTTTTTTTACCCAGGCTGTTCTACAATCACTTTCTGTACCTCATCTGTCACTGAAGTTCGAGGAAGCAACAACTTAAGTGGGCACAATTTTTATAGCCAAAAGATACTTCCCAGATTGCACAGTGACTCACTGTGTTATGAAATGCAAGTGACGGTATGAGGTGAGTGTCTGAAATAGACACAGAAGAGGTCTAGAGCTAGTTTTTATTTAACTCTTCTTAGTTTTTACATGATGGGATAGTTAAAAGCATGAACTGCCTAAGAAAAAACAGAGTGATTTATACAAAAATAAGGAAAAGATGGCTTCTACTTAGGGGGAACTGGTCCTGCCTAAGGAAATCATAGTAATATTCTGCCCCCAGAAGTCACCTAGTCTTGCTCTCCAGAGAGTTCTGTCACCCAAGGGAGAACTCATATGTACACCTTCACGTTCAAAAGATTAAAAAAGAATCAGTATTGAACTCAGCATAAATGCTCAGGTGTAGAAGAGGCATTGAAGAAATAGAGTATGTCACTAATTAACGAAAACAATGAATCCTTCTGATATGCAAAGGGAAGAGGTGGCAAAGTTTACTCAGAAATCACTTGTCTGCAAACATTTTCCATCAGAAAGGTTCAAGCCAAGATCAAGTCATAATGCCAGGTCTAAAGTATGCAAAAAGTATGGGCAAGTTCACACGGACTGTTTTCAGAAACATTCTAAGCACCAAGAGTACATCTATAGATACAAAGCATTCTAGTCAAAACTGGATTGAGGTACAATGGGAAAGCCTTTAAGCCAAAGAAGCAGGAAGGCAAATGCTGGTGAACATGATGGAGATTTTTACTGTCCTTTTTTAATGCCACTTTAACAAAAATCTTACCTCCCCACAGTGTTTTTTGGCTAGTTCTTCCAAGCGGGATTTTAATAAATTAACACTTTCATTTGATAGACCTTTGGCATTCTGTAAGTCTATTTCAGGAACTCTGGAAAAGAAAAACATAAAAAGGAGTTACTCTAGTAAGTACTGCTTGTTTATATTAACATTGGCTAAGTGTAGGTCCTCTGGCCCTGAGGATTTCACACTGACCTCATATGTGAACCATTCTCTGTCACCAGCAACATTTCCCTTAATCTCAAAAGAATTTCAACTACATTTCAGCAACTATAGCTGACATTTTGTGCTCAACATGGAGCCACCTGCACTCTGTGGAGAAGCAGCAGCCCAGGCAACATCCTTGGTTTGGGCTGTCAGGTGCCCTACTTCCCCAGGTGATCCAAACTTAACATGCTCGATCCACTCTCTCTCCAACTCTTGTGTCTCTAATTTCAGCTTTAAAATCTGATTAAGGTGAAATTGGATTGGGGGATTCTGGGGTTGTGGTTGATCCAAGAATACAGAGGCATGGTCTACAGACACATGAAAAAATGCTCGTCATCTTTAGTCATCAGAGAAATGCAAATCAAAACCACTTTGAGATACCATCTAACTCCAGTAAGAGTAGCCCACATCACAAAATCCCAAAACTACAGATGTTGGCGTGGATGTGGAAAAAAGGGAACACTTCTCCAATGCTGGTGGGAATGCAAACTAATACATTCCTTTTGGAAAGAAGTTTGGAGAACACTCAGGGATCTAAAAATTGACCTGCCATTGGATCCTGCAATTCCTCTACTAGGAGTATATCCAAAAGACCAAAAATCACTTTTAAAAAAATATATTTGCACCAGATTATTCATTGCAGCTCAATTCATAATAGCCAAGTCATGGAAGAAGCCCAAGTGCCCACTGACCCATGAATGGCTTAACAAATTGTAGTATATGTACACCATGGAATATTATGCAGCCATAAAAAAGATGGGGACTTCACATCTTTTATGTTGGAGCTGGAACATACTCTTCTTAGTAAAGTATCTCAATAATGGGGAAAAAAAACTGTCCGATATATTCCATGAATGGATTAATAAATTGTGGTAGAGGTATACCATGGAGGTATACTATGCAGCCTTAAAAAAGATGGAGCCTTTACCTCTTTTATGGTTACATGGAGGGACCTGGAACATATTCTCCTGAGTAAAGTATCTCAAGAATGGAGGAAAAAGTATCCAACGTACTCAGTACTTCTATGAAACCAACTTATATTTATTCACACTTTCTTATGAAAGATAGAACACAACTATAGCCCTGGATGAAGAAGAGAAATGGAGTGGGAAGGAAGGGGTGGGGAGATGTTTGATAGAGGGAGGGTAAAAGGCGGGACCACACCTATGGAGCATATTGCAAGGGTACAAGTCAAATCCGTCAAGTGTAGAACGTAATTGTCTTAACACAATAATCAAGTAAATGAGGCGAAAGCTATGTTGATTGGTTTGATGTAAGCATGTCAGATTGTATTAAAAAATCAACGCATTGTACCCCACATATGCATAAATGTATTCGTGATCTATGTGTATATGACTTAATAAAAATAAATAAAATCTGATTAAAATTTCCTAACATCAATAACTATTTACTGACTCTGATTTCCTCTGATCTCCAACCCATGGTTTCTTTTCCAAGAAAAAAAATTCATTGCAGCTGTATCTGACTCCAGTCTTGTAACTTAACTATGTAATCTCCTGTATGGTAACTCTCAACCCTAGCTTGCGACCATCATCAATTAACCTAGTTCTGACAGCTCACCAGTAAGTCCAAGAGCTCTGCACTTGTATGTGTGCTTGTATGTGTGTATAAAGCAGAACAAGAATAACCAAGGAAGACAGAGCCTTGGTGATCTACCTAGGATTCCCACAGCAAACTGTGTGCCAGTCACTCACCGACTGTGAACAGGTGGAAATGCCCAGCCTCCTGTGTAAGTCCAGTCATGCACACACTGTAAACTCTGCTTATTCCAAGGATGGAATTCATTCTCCTCATCATCCCTTTGAGCTCATCTAAGTCAACTTTTCCACTCAATGAAATTACACCACCAGCCCTCGGGTTTCCTTTTATTCCTACCCAATAAATATCTGATAACAACTTTCTGGAATTAAATAGGATTTATTTAATTTTACTGGAGATGAGTCATTATTTCTTCCCAAGCATTCCTTTCATGGTATTTCACCTTAGCGTAGCCTGGATAATTCACCTATCTCTGCAATCTCTCAGGCCTTCAATGTGATAAATTACTATAATCGTTATCTACTTGGATAGATGGAAATCTGAGGATAGGAAAGCCATAGATAGTCCTGAGTCCCTGTATGGTCCACCTGATCTGGGCCTGTCTGTCTCTCTGGTAGTGGCATCTAGGACTATTTTGCAGAAAAGTAGTTTTCCTGTATGATAATCACCATTTCAGTAGAATAGGAATGTTCCCTCCAAATCAAGCTTTATATATTTTTTTGTTTTTTTGTAGAGACAGAGTTTCTCTTTATCGCCCTCGGTAGAGTGCCGTGGCCTCACACAGCTCACAGCAACCTCCAACTCCTGGGCTTAGGCGATTCTCCTGCCTCAGCCTCTCGAGTAGCTGGGACTACAGGTGCCCGCCACAACGCCCGGCTATTTTTTTGTTGCAGTTTGGCCGGGGCCGGGTTTGAACCCGCCACCCTCGGTATATGGGGCTGGCGCCCTGCTCACTGAGCCACAGGCGCCGCCCTTATGTAATTTTTTTTAATAAGCAATCATTATATAGCAATATTAACAAAATGGTGAAAACTTCATCTATAATACTAAACTTAAAAAAACCCTAATACTCCCTTTATATCCTCGACGCATAATTCATAATTTATGTATCTAATATTGTAACGCTTACTTTGAACTCCTGAGCTCAAGCAATTCTCCCTTCTTAGCCTCCCACGGTGCTGGGATTACAGGCGTGAGAATTTCCATGTTTTTTAAAAACATCAGCCCATAATATTTTGATCAAGTGGACACATCAAAATTTACCTGAACATTTTTCTCTAGTGTAGTGGTTCCTAATCAAGGCAATTTTAGCCCCCAGTGGACATCTGTCAATGTCCAGAGACTTTTCTACTTTTCACAACCTGCGGAGAAAGGTACTGCTGGCATTTGGCAGCTAGAGGTCAGGGACGCTGCTAACCTTCCTACAGCACACAGAACAGCCCCACAGCACAGAATTATGCACCCAGCACGTCCACAGTGCCAACATTGAGAAACCGTGCTCTAGTATTTGACACTTAGACTGCCTCCAATTTCTCTACTTTCAGAAATAATGCTAAAATTGACATTACAGTACTTATATATCCAAGTTTTTCTGTATTATGACTTTTCAGGAACAAATACTTTAAGTTCTTGAGGCCATGGTATAACAAAAAATACATGCCTGGTCTTTGACCCTAGTTCATGGCACAGAGCTCCTATTATCTTTGGAATTTCCTAAGTGACAGGAGTAAAAAGGAACATCTTATGTTACTAATAAAAAAAACCCTTTCGGGCAGTGCCTGTGACTCAGAGGAGTAGGGCACCGGTCCCATATGCTGGAGGTGGCAGGTTCAAACCCAGCCCTGGCCAAAAACTGCAAAAAAAAAAAAACCCTTTCAACCATACCAGAGTTAGTGCTAATAAGGCGACCCTGATCAGTGCTAGATAGCTTCAGGACAGAGGCTGGTCGCCATAAAGACCATGCCTTGACTCAGGGTGAGAAATGGCAGCCCCACCCCAGACTTTTGGGGAGGATAGAGGGCTGAAGATTGAGTTCAATCACTAAAGGCCAAAGATTTAATTAATCAATCACGCCTATATAATGAAACTTCCATAAAAACCCCTAAATGATAGGGTTCAGAAAGATTCTGGGTTGGTGAACATACGGAGGTACTAGAGGGTGGCCAGCCTGGGGTGGGCTTGGAAGCTCCATGCCCCGCCTCCACATACACACACACACACACACACACACACACACACGTTGCCCTACACATCTCTACTATTTGGCTATTCCAGAGTTATGTTCTTTATGACAAACCAAAGAATGTAAGTGAAGTATTTTCCTGAGTTCTGTGAGTTGCTATGGCAAATTATCAAACCTGAGGGGACAGTGGGAAACCCCAAATTTATAGCCAAAATTCATAAGTCAGAAGTAGGGGGATGGGTGCGGTGGCTCATAATCCCTATAATCCAGCACTCTGGGAGGCCAACGCGGGTGGATTGCCTGAGCTCAGGAGTTCGAGACCAGCCTGAGCCAGAGTGAGACCTCATCTCTAAAAACAGCTGGGCATTGTGGTGGACACCTGTAGTTCCAGCTACATAGGAAGCTGAGGCAAGAGGATTGCTTGAGCCCAGGAGTTTGAGGTTGCTGTGAGCTGTGATGCGATAGTAATGGGGGCAAGAAAGCAAGACTCTTTCTCTCAAAAAAAAAAAAAGTACTGGTGGGCAGCACCTATGACTCAAAGGAGTAGGGCGCCAACCCCATATGCTGGAGGTGGTGGATTCAAACCCAGCCCCAGCCAAAAACTGCCAAAAAAAAAAAACAGTACTGGAACATGCACCGGGCATCTGAAGTGGGGCAATCCTGCAGGACTGAGCCCTTAATCTGTGGGTCTGCGTGAACTATGGACTGTTAGGGTCAGAAGTGAACTGAATTACTGGGTACCCAGCTAGTGTCAGGAAAGACACCATGTATTTGGTGTTAGGAAAAAAACAAACAAACCCTAGAGAGGTTCTGTCTTAATTTTCTTTCACAAATTTCACTACCTTTTCTCATTAGTTAATGATTCGCGTAACTACTATACATAATCTCAGTACAGTGTTGGGGGCCAAAGAGGGTTACTGATTCCAAAGAGCTCTGTTATGACCTATCTGTATTTTCATATCCTTTGTCACCTCTTAAGATACCAAATTCTATAAATTTACCACCCACCGTGTAAAGCAGCACCTCCTTTTTTTTTCTTTTTTAAGACAGAGTCTCACTCTGTTGCTCTGAGTAGAGTGCTGTGATGTCATCCTAGCTCGTAGCAACATTAAATGGGGGCTCAAGCGATCCTCTTGCCTTGGCCTTCCACATAGCGGGGACTACAGGTACCCACCACAATGCCTGGCTAAGTTTTCTATTTTTAGTAGAGACAGGATCTTGCTTTGCTCAGGCTGGTCTTGAACTCCTGAGTTCAAGCAATCCACCCACCTTGGACTCCCAGAGCGCTAGCTTACATGTGTGGGCTACCGTGCCCAGCCACCAGTGCTTCCTTTTATCTGCTACTTCCCTTCTTAAAAACCTTCTCTGGTTTCCAGAACAATCACTTTAAACCACTTAACATCATCCAGTCCAATCTGCCTTTCTATGTGGAATGTCTGGGGAAAGATCCCATGGAATATAAAAGACACAGAAACAGACCACTGGAGTGCTGATGGCTAACGCTTTGGTTTTATCCAGTGATTCCCAACCAGAGGTGACATCACCTTTGGGAGAGTTTGGGAAAATGTGGAGGTTTTGTTGTCTCAAGACTAGAGAACAATCCTGGCATCAGTGGATAAAGGCCAGGGATGCTAACATCCTTGGGGCAGACTTGCCCACCATGGTGCCCCACTGGGAAGTATGGCAACTCTGAACATTTACTGGAGGCAGTGAAAGGGCACGTTAGGTACAGAAAGTTACGGAATTTCTAATGCCAATCATACTTTAAAAGTTAAGTACACAGTGCTTTCAATAGTCACCGCACCTTTATTCTTCTAGGTTTTTCCTCTTCATAGTTCATGAAGAATTAAATACACAAAGTTAACTCAGCAGAAGAAGCAAACGAGTAGTCACTGAGCACATATTAGTATCTGCAGTGCCCATTCTATGTATAAACTGACAAAACAAGACAGGTTTCATGAAAATGTCTATTGCTGATGTAGTTTCACTGAAATACAGGTGATAAGAAATGAAATTCAACGTGGAATGGGGCGGGGAAGAGGAAATACTAGTAATGTCGATCTGTTCCTGTATTACAAAAACAGAAGACTGAAACCATATGGAGGTTATTTATAAATGTACTCACACATCTGGATAGGTAGGTGGACATTTAACCCTCAGCTCTACTTTCACATATACTTCTTCACCAGTTAGGCCTCGAGGGTACAGAACTAAATTGATTTCAGGGGGCCCTTTGACCTAAAAGAAAAGATAGAAAATTTATTTATTTATTTTAGATAGGGAAAACCATTAACAACTGAGATAATGACCATCTTAGTTTAAAAGTTCTACTTGTAAGACAGTATATGTAATTATAATATATTATAGTTGGGAATATTTTCCTAACTCATGGTTTAAAAATGCCAGAGAATGCTCGGCGCCCATAGCTCTGTGGTTAGGGCACCAGCCACATACACCGAGGCTGGCAGGTTTGAACCTGGCCTGGGCTTCCTAAACAACAATGACAATTACAACAAAAAAATAGCTAGGTGTTGTGGCAGGTGCCTGTAGTCCCAGCTACTTGGGAGACTGAGGCAAGAGAATCACTTAAGCCCAAGAGTTTGAGGCTGCTATGACGCCACAGCACTCTACCCAGGGTGACATAGTGAGACTGTCTCAAAATAAATAAATAAATAAAAATGCTAGAGAAAATGCATTAGTCTTTTCAAAGTCATCAAAGAGTGAACCAAAATGTTCTACTTAGCTTCTGTTCATTCACATGTAAGTGAGTGCAAATTTATGTGCTGGGTACGGCCCTAGAGACTGGGAGTTTGGGAGTGAATTTAGACAGACACAGTCCTAACTAGACATACAAACTGGAAGACAAAGGAGCAATTTCAAATAGTGACGAGTGCTACAAAGAAAATAAAACAGAGTAAGGGGCCACAGTAGTGGAAGAAGAGAAGATCCCCAGACAGGTAGGTCAGGGAAAGCCTTTAAACTGGGGAGATTTGAAGACTGAGATATTAACAAGTGAGAACACCTGACATGGAGAAATCTCACAGCTCTTCTAACATTGCGTGTTTTCAATCAACTGCTTTTCATGGAATCGCCAAACATGTACTGTTCTTTATTTATATACATTTTCCCCAAAAGGATTACAAGCAGTTTATACCCCATTTCCCCGAAAATAAGACAGTGTGCTCCCAAAGATGCGCTAGGTCTTATTTTCAGGGGACGTCTTATCTTTCCTGTAAGTAGGTCTTATTTTCGGGGAAACAGGGTATTATATGTAGCTAATAAAAGGGGAGGCTGAGAGAAAAAAATAGTGACTGCACGTGGTTCAGGTGCATTACCAGCTCTGCAAGGTGGATGCCATCTCCATTTTATGAACACATCAGCCCAAGGCTCAGGGATTTTCAATTTCTTGCCAGCAGGTAGAAATGATAGGGTTGGAATTCAAACCCAATTGAACTTTAAAACCTGTGTCTCTTTCACAGGTTACTCCTTTATTATGCCAATCCTGAATTGCTGTGATTGAGCCTTAATTTTTTCTTTTTTTTTTTTTTTTTTGAGACAGAGTCTCACTCGGTCACCCTGGGGAGAGTGCTGTGCTGTCATAGCTCATAGCAACCTCAAACTCTAGGGCTCAAGAGATCCTCCTGCCTCAGCATCCCGAGTAGCTGGGACTTCAGGTACCCACCTCAATGCCCAGCTAGTTTTTCTGTTTTTAGTAGAGATGGGGGTCATACTCTTGCTCAGGCTGGTCTTGAACTCCTGAGTTCAAGTGATCCACCCAACCACCTGCCTCACCTCAGCCTCCTGGGGTGCTAGGATTATAGGTTTGAGCCACTGGGCCCAGTCTTGAGGCTTAACTTTTTCTCTGAATATCCAGGTAGCCAGGGCAAAAATAGAAATATGACATTGCCAGAAAGGAGAAAGCCTAAAAATTCTTTTAGGGGTAACAAAGTACTTAGCACCACTAAATTCTAACAGTAATTTATAATGTAAACCTTACATATGACACACCCTGAATCATATAATAAACAATATCCCCATCTATGTATATGAAATCTATAAGCTCAGTTTTTATATGGCTTTATGTAATAATAATCCTTACTATCAGATGTGAGTCCTCCAATAAAGCACAATTCTGTACACATGACCCTAGGGTAGATTAGGCATTCAGTGGCCCACAAGGCCTTTCCTCCACTCATTCACTATCATGCACTCATCACCACACTGTTGAGCACTGACTCTGTCAGTCACTGTGCTTAGCCTAAAGTGAGGACACAGAGTTCCAACTCTCACAGAAATTTGGGCTGGTGGGGGAAAATAAACATAACAAATGTAAGTATAAACTGGAGAGAGGGCCAGACATGTTGGCTCATGCCTATAATCCCAGAACTTTGGGAGGCCAAGGCAGAAGGATCACTTGAGACCAGGAGTTCCAGACCAGCCTGGGCAACATAGCAAGACCCTTTCTCTAAAAAGAAAGAAAGGAAGGAAAGAAAAAAAACCTTAGGTGGGCTTGGTATACCTGTAGTTCCAGCTACTTGGGAGTCTGAGGTGGGAGGACTGCTTGAGCCCAGGAGTTTGAGGATGCAGTGAGCTATGATCATGAAAAAAAGTATACTGAAGAGATGACATGGTATTCTACTTAGAGAACAATCAAGGAAGTGGGTGTGAGGGAACAGACTCCTGAGGTGGTCATCAGGAAACACCTGAGGACATAGCATTTACATTGAGACAAGGCAGAGACCAGGAATCCTAGACAAGGGAGGAGCATACAAAGAGACTCAAAAGTGAGTCAGAGATTAGTGCATTCCTAAAACCAAAAGGAGACCAGTGTGTCTGAACACAAAGGTTAAAGCAGGTGTGATGGGAAACAGTTGGAGCACACAGGACCTTTTTGGAGGGTAAAATATTTGGCAGGATATTCATATGAGAGTGGTATGATCTAACACATGCCTTAAAAGATGACTTTGGCTGCTGAGTAAAGAATGAATGGGATGAATACGAACAGAAGCCAAAAGCTGTTATAACAACTTAGCCTGTGTTGGTGGCAAAGAGGTGAGAGAGAAGAAAGTGGATTAGAGACCAGAGAGGACTGTGAGGGGGGAAAACAGAAGGACCGGACTTGTCACACTCCTTGTCACAGATGCCCCCTGAGGTTGTGAGGATGCAGGCAGAAAGCGCTCATGGCTGAAATAACGTGACTGTAGGTGGCCCCACGGCACGGAGCACAGGCTCTGGTGTGCTGGGGAGTGGAGACAAGGTGAGGAGGTGTACACAATGGTCTACACGGCCCCAAGGTCTGGGTAGTAAGGGGGACAGAGAACGGGCCCAGAGATGGAGAGGGATGTGACATCAAGGGAGAAATTTGTTTTGTTCTTTTTTTAAAGATGAGAGACACTATAGTACATGAGGATGTTGATGGGAATGTCGTAGAAGAGTGGGAAAGATGCGAAATTAGGATCGGGAGCAGCAAAAGTCTTTGGAGGGCTGAAGGCCACAGATCCTGGACACAACAGGGACAGCTGGACCTTGACAGGAGGAGGGCTCCTCCTCTAGAGTAACAGGAGAAGGTGAGAAAGAAAAGCAGGTGCAGGGCTGGTGGGTTTGCACAGAGGAGCCTCATGGGGCAAGGGTGAGGCTGAACAACGGGCTCCAGGCCTCCTGCTCCCTCCTCAACCAGAACAGGTCAGCTTTCACGGCTTTCTGTGTCACAGGAATTTAGCATAGGAAGCAGTTAGCTGTCAAGGGTAGCTACAATATTTAGTTGCTAAATGGAAATGAAAAACTATTACCATGATCAGTCTCCTTAAATAGCCTAACTGAAAAAAAAAAAATGTACTCCGGAAATGTTGAAACAAAAGCAAGGGTAATGGTAAAATGCGCTCCTATACCTACTGTCTGGTCTGACAGTTGCCAATTCTTAGCCAGCCTTGTTTATCTACATGTTGCTCTCAGACACCACCTTGGATTATTCTGAAGTAAATTCCATAACCAGTCTTTCCCTGTGTTAAGTGTTTTTCATCTACTAACAACCCAGTGAAGGAAGGAGGTTATATATCTCCATTTTAGAGATGTAAAAACTCTAAGAGAAAGGCTAGTTAGACAAAATTTTACCCGTGCTTTCTTGTCTCACAGGCCATAAATTATGGAAAGACAACATGATCACCAATTTATAATTTATTTGGTCAAGGAAAAATACTTTTTGGGTGGCGCCTTTGGCTCAGTGAGTAGGGCGCTGGCCCCATATACCGAGGGTGGCGGGTTCAAACCCAGCCCCGGCCAAACTGCAACAACAAGAAAAATAGCCGGGTGTTGTGGCGGGTGCCTATAATCCCAGCTGCTCGGGAGGCTGAGGCAAGAGAATCGCGTAAGCCTAAGAGCTGGAGGTTGCTGTGAGCTGTGTGACGCCACAGCACTCTACCAAGGGCAGTAAAGTGAGACTCTGTCTCTACAAAAAAAAAAAAAAAAAGAAAAAATACTTTTTTGGGCTCGGCACCTGTAGCTCAGCGGCTAGGGCATCAGTCACATACACAGGAGCTGGCAGGTTCGAATCCATCCCGGGCCTGCCAAACAACAATGACAACTATAACCAAAAAATAAAAATAGCCAAGCATCATGGTGGGCCTGTAGTCCCAGCCACGTGGGAGTCTGAAGCAAGAGAATCACTTAAGCCCAAGAGTTTGAGGTTGCTGTGAGCTGTGATGCCATAGCCCTCTGCCGAGGGTGACATAGTGAGAGTCTGTCTCAGGAAAAAAAAAAGAAAGTATTTTTCACTACCTCTTTGCTGTGTTATGATTTAGAAAATACAAAATATCTTAATACCAAAAGAACAAGAAAGTACAAAATTCTCAGTCTTACCTATGACAGGTCAGTTTATCTAAACAAATCTACCTTCCCTTACACATCATTCTGCCTTTCACTTTCTAATTTAGTTACTAACCAGTGAAACCTTTATATCAGAGCAAATGGGAATAGTGCTCTAAATCCAAATTCACTAACATAGTTGAAGAAGCAAAAAAAGAAGGGAAGAAAATACGGAGAAATGCCATACAAACGGTCTTCTTAAAGTAAAATCTTCAAGACCCAGCCGTTCTCATGTGAAAGAGTTAAGTCAAGACGATAAAATGCAAGCACCACACCTAGAATCAATGGCAGATTTTCTGGTTTTGATTCTACAAAATTGGAGTAGCCCTCTTAACTGGACAAAGTAAAAACATATAAATATAAGTAGAACGACAATCACCAGAAAAGACAGGCCTATTCTTTGGTTTGCATTGGTAGTCACACAAGTCAAAACTTTTCCCAGGATGGAAAAGAGCTTCCAACAAACACACAGATAACACACATCACACACCACACACGAGGTGAGTTACTTCTGCCTATATAAGATGACAAATGTGGTTTAACATTTCCTTTATGTAGAAAGCAAAGAGTTTATCTGAATGAAATTACCTTCTGGAGAAATGGTACAGGGAGGTCATGACTTTATGCCCAGAGTCACTGGAACAGGAAGCAATCCTCAGGAAACAGCGGCCTATCGGGGGACTACATATTTGAAGATAATCTTCACTAAAGGGAATGCTTAATAAAGCCGGATGAATCCTAAGGATCGCTGACAAGCAGAGCAACAGCAGCAGGACAGTAGTGATGACAGTCAGCCCAGGTAATGCCACAACAAGCTCCAAAGAGGAAACAGTTTTGATACAGAGTGACTCCTGAATGCATAAAGGTTTCAGCTTTAAGAGGTACAGGAATCCAGTGATGCTGGCTTGAAGGAATAGATCGTGACCACTGAAGAATGACATATGATTAGACAAAAACCTAATAATTTGTCAAGGTTTGAGTACCAAGTGAGGCCAACCCAAGGTAAGACCCTACAGCTACCTGGCTGACCGGCTACTTTTAAGGCCTTTATCTTTCGCTGAAAGAATTTAATAACCAGAGTAATATTTCTCTTCATTGGGTATAGACCATGGGTATTTTTCAGCAGAGACTATTAATTATTCCTCAATATCCATTCTCCTTTTTATTTCTTAGTAATAGAACTCTCAACTTTTTAGCTGGATATATATTTTCCAGGTTCCCTTGTAGCTAAGTATGGCCACTGGATTACTTTCTGGCCATTAAGATGAAAAGAAGAACTAGCATATGCAATTTCCAAATAACTTTAAAGGGAAGGGATGCAACTTTTCATCTCTTTCTCCTTTTAACTGGTTAGAATCCAGGAGTGATGGCTGGAACTTAAACAGCCATTTTAGGTCATGAGGGACATATTAAGGATGATGGAACAGTGGAACAGCAAGATAGTTCTAGCATTTTACATGTGAAAAAATAAACTTTGTTGTTAAGTTTTCTTTTACATGCAGCTGAATTTAATCCAACCATTAAGGCTCGTGGCAATAAAAACAACAACAAAAAAAAACAAACAAACCCTTAAGAAACAAAAAATTACAAGCAAACAAGCAAAAACCACTCAAGGAATAGTACTTTCAGAGTAAGAACAGAATATCTACTTTTCTCAAGCAAACTAAAAGGTATCCCAACATGTGAAGAGGCTTTTATGCAAGATGTGTTTAGGATAACAAGTGTTACCTTATATTAGGGCATTCAAAGACTTCTGGAGATGGACAGAATTTGATTAAAAAGTTTAACAACTGGTGGGGGGGTGGGGGTGGTGCTGGCTCACACCTATAATCCTAGAACTTTGGGAAGCTGAGGTGAGAGGATCACTTGAGCTCAGGAGTTGGAGATCAGCCTGAGCAGGAGTGAGACCCTGTCTCTACTAAAAATAGAAAAATTAGCCAGACATGGAGGTGGGCACCTGTAGTCCCAGCTACTTGGGAGGCTGAGCCCAAGAGTTTGAGGTTGCTATGAGCTATATGATGCCACAGCACTCTACCCATGGTAACAGACTGAGACTCTGTCTCAAAAAATTAAATGGAATCATGAAGTTGCATACTCTCCTGAACTGTTATAAAATAGCTACCAAATTATCAAACATATAAAAAGTAGGAGTGATGGCTCAGCACCCGCAGCTCAGTGAGCATAGCATCAGCCACATACACCAAAGCTGGCAGGTTCGAGCCCGGCTGGTAAATAACGACAATGACAACAACAAAAACAACAACTAGCCGGGTGTTGTGGTGGGCACCTGTAGTCCCAGTAACTTGGCAGTCTGAGGCAAGAGAATCGCTTAAGCCCAAGAGTTTGAGGTTGCTGTGAGCTGTGACACCAAGGGCAACATAGTGAGACTCTGTCTCAAAAAAAAAAAAAAAAAAAAAAAGTAGGAGTGATGTGAATTCTGCTCATTTGGAACTTACATCCCCCCACTCTTTGCCCTCCCCCAAAGAAATAGAAAGCATCAGGTTGTCAAGAAACAAAAACAGCCAAGGATTTTAAAATAATCCAAATATCAGGAAGGAACACCTTTTGGGGACCCTCTTTTCAGCACAACACACACCTCAAGGAGGAGTTCCCCTACTGATACCTCAGAAATCCCTGCAGCTGGTCCAAATGTGCTCTGGCAAACACAAAATAAACTGGTTTAAATATGTGTCTTTATCTGTTAAAAGTACTAGAAGGAAGGACAAGACTGAGGTGAAGGATAAAAACTGATTAGCCGTTCACACAGCTGCAAATCTTGGGAACTAAGATTCAAAGACTTGAGGGTCAGTGACAGCCCCATGATCACACTTAGCTGGTTTTCAAGAAAAGCAAGAGACTGAGTATGAAGTCTGGAAAGTTAACTTAAAATGTTACTTATTTAATAATACTGAACTGCACATTTAAAAATGGTTAAGATGGTAAATTTTAAGGGTTCTTTCCCCACAATTATTTTTTTAAAACAGTTACAATACAATTCAAATCACTTTCAGGTGGTTGATCTACTATCGTTACCGAGGTTTCCACTATTCATCCTCCTTGAATTTGATGGCAACACTTTACTTAACATGGCCTCTTGTTTCTCACTTGCCCGAGGTCCCTCACATACTGTCTGTAACACAGACAAGAAACTAGTCTGTGTGCGAATATAACCAGTCTATAAGTACCATGGGGAAGCTAGATAGTTTGGGCAGGACTTGATTTTAAGTCTGGGAAGATGCCGAAAGTGAAAATGATGATAGTAAAAGCTCAAAAAATGCTAAAGATAAAAGCTCAGAAAACAGGGCAGCACCTGTGGCTCAAAGGAGTGGGGTGCAGGCCCCATATGCTGGAGGTGGTGGATTCAAACCCAGCCCCGGCCAAAAAAAAAAGCTCAGAAAATAGAAATTAGGTAACATTCCTCTAGATTTTATGATAAATGCCTTATTGATTTTTACCCTCAGACCTCTTTTTCTAAAAAATGAATACTTTCTAGAGAAGGTATTTGACTTAAGACAAAAAGGAGAAGACTGAGCCAGTCAGAGAGTACGGAGTCCATTTTGGACTCTAGTCTGCTATTGCTCTGGAATAAAGCCCTTCCTCTTTAAGAAGAAAAAAACCAACAACGAAGACAGCCATAATGTCTATCTTTTGTCCAGGATGAAAATATATACCATGTGATGAAATTTAAAAAACAAATGAATACTTCTGTAACTGACCTGTAAAAATCACTAATTCATTCATTTTCTGTTCTCAATTTATTTGTCAAGCTGTTGAGAATTTTTACAATACTATATTCCTTAAAGCTTAATAATAACATACAGCTCCATTTTAAACAAACATTAAAATATTCGGAATCTGAATTTCCCCCCAAATTAAATGCATATAATATTATTCCAACAAAAAAGCCAACAGAATGTTCTGTGCCAGCCCAGCTGATTTTAGAGTGCATATACTTTGGAGGCTGAATCTTGAGCCCAGGAGTTTGGGGCTGTAGTGACCCACAATCATGCCTGTGAATAGCCACTGCACTCCAGCCAGGCAACAAAGTAAGACCTTACCTCTGAAGAAAAAAAAAAATTAAAAATTAAAATAAAAATTTGTATGCAGGGCGGCGCCTGTGGCTCAGTGAGTAGGGCGCCGGCCCCATATGCCGAGGGTGGCGGGTTCAAACCCAGCCCCGGCCAAACTGCAACAGAAAAATAGCCGGGCGTTGTGGTGGGCGCCTGTAGTCCCAGCTACTCGGGAGGCTGAGGCAAGAGAATCGCTTAAGCCCAAGAGCTGGAGGTTGCTGTGAGCCGTGTGACGCCATGGCACTCTACCCGAAGGCGGTACAGTGAGACTCTGTCTCTACAAAAAAAAAAAAAAAAAAAAAAAATTCGTATGCAAAAACTAAGGTAAAACTAGTTGGGAAAATTCTGTAAAGTAAGCCATACTCAACCCTAAGGCTTGTTATATACCTACAGTAATTAAATGAGATTAGATTAATGAGATAGAGCAGATTCAAGAAATATATCTAAATACATTTGGGAATTATTTCATTGAATAACAATTTTTCTTGTTTTTTGCAGTTTTTGGCCAGGACTGGGTTTGAACCCGCCACCTCCAGCATATGGGGCCAGTGCCCCACTCCTTTGAGCCACAGGTGCCGCCCTCATTGAATAACAATTTTTGAGAGTTTTTTTTTAAACCAAGTCCTGAGGACGTAGGAGAGAACAAATAGACGAACACTGTCATATAATGTAAAGGCTGCATTTCAAATTAGCAGAAACAACTGAAAAATTCAAACATCTGTGTTTGTCTAGTTGCCTAGTTATGGGAGGAGAGGAGACACACTTGGAGGTGTAAAGTTAACTCCATTTAGATGGAGTTACAAACTTTTCCTATATTCGGGTGATGAAAAATTAAAAATGAATTCATTAAAAAAGTTTTAAAACGTTGAAGAATTCATTCTCTGGTAACACTGGAGAAAAATCTTTTAAGAAAAAAGACAAACTACAGGGACCATCAAACAAAAAATTGGTCATTTTGATTCAACATTTTTTGATTACATAAAATACATAACTATCAAAGTACACATGGTTGGGGTGGCTCTTGTGGCTCAACGAAGTAGGGCGCTGGCTCCATATGTCAGAGGTGGCGGGTTCAAACCCAGCCCTGGCCAAAAACCTGAAAAAAAAAAAAAAAACAAAGTGCACATGGTTAATTAGAAAGAAATATTTGCAAAATGTGGTATATGACCCAAAATGTGAATTTTCTTATTATATATCTACCTCTTACAAATGAACAAGACAGTATACCAGAATGGAAAAAAAAATCAAAAACGTGAACAGTACACAAAAAAGAAAAATCAATGGTTTACAAAGGTTGTCCACATAATTTATAAATAAATAAAAATCAAGATAAGACATGTTTCATTTATCTATTGGCAAAGATGAAAAAAGTCTGACATAGACGATGTTGGTGATTATCTGGGAAAACAAGTGCCAGCATACAGACAGAAGCAAGCTTTCTGGAAGTTTACAACAGCTACCAAATGAAAAGGAGCAGACTCTGCTAATACAGAAAGCTAGCCAAAGTAAGGAAGTTAATAATTTACAACTTTTTTTTTGAGACAGAACCTCAAGCTGTAGCCCTGGGTAGAGTGCCATGGCATCACAGCTCACAGCAACCTCCAACTCTTGGGCTCAAGCGATTCTCTTGCCTCTGCCTCCGCCTCCCAAGTAGCTGGGACTACAGGTGCCCGCCACAACGCCCAGCTATTTTTTGGTTGCAGCCATCATTGTTGTTTGGTGGGCCTGGGCTGGATTTAAGCCCGCCAGCTCAGGTGTATGTGGCTGGCGCCTTAGTGGCTTGAGCCACAGGCGCTGAGCCCTACAACTATTATTTTAAACTAGTGGTGTTTCAACTTTCTTCAAATTCAAAATAAATTTTAGTAGATACTAAAATAGCTGTAAATGCTTAGTTAAAACATTTTATAAATGTTGGTTAAAAATGTGTACTTATAAATGATATACATACACTACTGAACTAAAATTTACAACACATCCCTCCCAAAAATTTTTAAAAGTCTGACTTGAATTTATTAGAAGCAAATTTAGTCTGAACTGGCATGATGTTATTAGTAGTATTTATCCATTTCAGTGTGAAATTTGAATATTCATAAGTTTTTTGTGTGTTTGACTTCAGATGTTGTCCCAGACACTGAGGAAGGTGTTAGGTAATGTGTAAAATGTACACACATGAACTTGTATGGGAACACATTTGAATTCTGAAACCCATCAGGCCTCAAGAGTTTTCAGATAAAGGATTATAAACCTATATAACTTTCCCCTGAAGAGTAGCAAATAGCAGGTGATAATAAGTATTCTGGGGTAGTGCCTGTGGCTCAAGGAGTAGGGCTCTGGCCCCATATATGGGAGGTTCAAACCCCGCCCCAGCCAAAACCTGCCAAAAATAAATAAATAAAAGTATTCTGATTCATCCTCATAATTAGCAATTATTTGCCTGCAGGACCTATGAAAGTGTCGAGGCCATTTGCCCTGGACACCACAGACAGCTATTTGAATTCTTCTGCCTGTCTTATGTCTAGTCTTTTTTTTTTTTTTTTTAGAGTCATACTCTGTTGCCCAGGCCAGAGTGTCTATGGCATCAGCCTAACTCACAAGCAACCTGAAACTCCTGGGTTCAAGCAATCTCCCTGCCTCAGCCTACCTATTAGCTGGGACTACAGCCGCCTGCCACCATGCCCAGCTAATCTTTCTATTTTTAGTAGAGACTGGGTCTTGCTCTTGGGCAGGCTGGTCTTCAAATCCTGAGCTCAAGTGATCCTCCTGCCTCAGCCTCCCAGAGTGCTAGGATTACAGGTGTGAGCCACCGTACCCGGCCTGGAAGATGGTATTTCTTGAAGAAATCCTGGCAGATGAAGGTAGTATTTTTTAAAAGACTATTCAGAAATAATAGTTCAGTAGATCAATTCTTCAAGGAAGGGGGAAAAATAACAGAATCAGCGGCTTTTAATGTGCCTTAACTTTCAGACAAAAAGGATTATTTTAAACTAAGTAATAGTATTTTAGACTAAGGAAACTCCCTCCCTGTTACAGTTAAGATGAATATATTCTAAACTCTCAGCTAAATCCCTACGACTCATAGAGAAGGTATAGAGAGTTACAGAAGATTCTTCTATACTAGAAAGCACAGTGGGGATGCCTAGGAGTAAAGTAGGAATTACGCGGCGGTGTACGGTTTTGAATTCACGAGACTTGAGAATTCTGGTGAGGGCGTACGCAAGGCCTGAGCCAGCACCCAAAAAGCGTGTCCAGAAGAAATCAGCAACGTGTCCTATGAATGCGCTGTTGTATCACCCTGCAGGGCTTTCAGAAGGGAAAGCGCACAAGGTTGGAAGGAGGCAGAGACTTTAGGAGGTGTCAGAGATAATAAGAAGCACCGCCAGGTGAGACAGAGGAGCCGACGTGGAGAAAAGGCTGTAAGAGGATTCGGCCCAGGTGGGGGTTCTCAAGACCACTTGCGAGGGCAAGGACTAAAAGTGAGCGTGGGTGAAATCGGAAGGATGAAAAGACCGCAGGGTCCTAAAGGGGCCGCTCAAGCTGGAGGCGTCCCGGTTTGGGTCCAGGGCCCGGGGAGGCTGGGGAACGCCAGCCCGGGGCGGACCAGCCACGTTCCTACCGGTCCGCGCGCGTGTTGCCGCAGGTCCTGGAAGTCGGCGCCGTAGATGGCCTCCAAGGCCTGCAGCTCGTGGTCCTGTCGCTGCGGGTAGCTCTCCGGAGGCTCGTCCCGGCCGCGCCCGGAGGCCCCCCGGCTCCCAACCATGGCAGCGTCCCGGTCAACGCAGGGCGGCCGCGCCGCGGCGGCGCAGGGCCCGGGGTAGGGTCCAGGGCGGGGTTTCGTGCCGGGGGCGGAGCTCCGCGCTGAACGGGCTCGTGGGCGGGGCTCCGTGCCTGCAGCAGGCTCCGGAGGTCAGAGGATCCCGTGTGAAGCGTGAAGGTAGGGAAGTACTTCGCTCACATCCTGTGGTGGGTATGGGAGCAAAGGAATTTCATGAACTTAGGAGATCAATCACACGGTTGGAATGAAAACGCCAAACTGGGCCGGGCGCGGTGGCTGACGCCTGTAATCCTAGAATTGTGGCCAGGCTGAGGAGGTGGATCGCTTAGTTCACTAGTTCGATACCAGCCTGAGCAACAGCGAGACCCACCCTCCCCCCTTCTCTACTAAAGACACAAAAACTACCCGCAGGTTGTGGCGGGCGCCTGCAGTCCCAGCTACTTTACTTGGGAGGATGGCCAGAACCCAAGAGATTGTACGGAGGGCAACAGAGTGAGACTTTTCAAAAAAGAAACAAAGTAACAAAAAAATCCAAATTGTATCGTTTTTGTGAAACAATTCTCTTTTTTTATTCTTTATTAAATCCTAAGTATGTACATTAATGCATTTATGAGGTACAATGTGCTGATTTGATATACAGTGTGGAATACTTGTATCTGATTAACATAACCATCTCCTTATTTATTTGTTGTAGTAAAAACATTCATACTCTATTTTTAATAGTTTTGAAATGTATCACTGCATTATGCACATTAGGTAGGTCCCCCCAAATACCCTCCCTCCTCCTGGTCTCCCCTTTCCCCTCCCCTGTCCTTCCTCTTTCCTCCGTTCTGGACTATAGTTATGTTTTACCATTCCTATGAAGGTGTAGGTGAGTATATACTGATTTCGCAGTTGAATATATTGGATAGGTTTTTTTTTCCCCATTATTGAGATACTTTACTAAGAAGAGTATGTTCCCGCTCCAACATAAAAGATGTGAAGTCCCCATCTTTTTAATGGCTGCATAGTATTCCATGGTGTACATATACTACAATTTGTTAATCCATTCATGGGTTGATGGGCACTTGGTTTGCTTCCATGACTTGGCAATTATGAATTGGGCTGCAATAAACATACTGATACAAATGTCTTTGTTGTAAAATGATTTTTGATCATCTGGGTAAATACCTAATAGGGGGATTGCAGGACCAAACGGTAGGTTTACTTTTAGTTTCTTGAGTATTCTCCAAACTTCTTTCCAAAAAGGCCGTATTAGCTTGCATTCCCACCAGCAGTGTAGAAGTGTTCCCTTATGTCCACATCCATGCCAACATCTGTAGGTTTGGGATTTTGTTATGTGGGCTAATCTTACTGGAGTTAGAAGGTATCTCAATGTGGTTTTGATCTGCATTTCTCTGATTAGATTAAAGATGGTGAGCATGTGTTTGTGAGCCATGTGCCTGTTTTCTTCAGAGAAGTTTCTGTTCATATTTATAGGTTATGCTTCTGACAAAGGTCTGATAACTAGAATCCACAGAGAGCTCAAACTAATCAATAAGAAAAGAACAAATAACCCCATTTCTATGTGGGAACAATTCTCTTTAACAGAAGTGCCTGCTGGAAGTCCACTGTGGTGCGGCTACGGAGAGGAAAGTCTTAAAGGGCAAACCTTGATGGGTTCTCAAGTCACTTAGAGTCCCACCTTGAACCTTCCTAGAACAAGACTACCAGGAGTAAAACTTGTGACCATTGCCCTTCTTCCCCCCAGTTTAGTACCACCAAGCTCATCCTGTTAACCACAGATTCAACATCCAATGCATGTTCTCTGCCCTTACATTGCCCGGCTTTGGGGATCTCCAGTACCATCTTGCAATTTTAACTGAAAAATATCTTTCCATTCAGACATCTTTATGAACTATATTCCCATGAAAAGAATTATGTTCCCCACTCAGTTCACTCAATGGGAATTTAGGGAGTCTTTCTGCTATATCTTGCCTCCAATTGTATATTTCCCAGTGTGTAAATGAACCTGTCAACCCAGACATTGTCATTGCATTTCATTTTCTGTTGCCTACTAATATGCTGATGACCATTTATAATAATCACATTACTACAAAATAGGTTTCTACCTTGCTTAACTTCTACACTGTTCACTAGCTAATGATTAGTGTTATCGCTACACTTAGTTCCAGCCAGATAACACAAATGCACTAGCCTGATCCACTTTAAACCACCTTCTCCTTCCCTCCACTGGGCACCTGTTCCTTTTCCAGTGATCATGACTAGGTATATGGTACCACACAACTAAATGTGATTCTAAATTATCTTTCTTTCAACTCTCTCATCCAGATAGTCAATATTTGTTTTCTCTTCTTTTATTTTTCTTTCTTTCTTTTTTTTTTTTTTCAGAAAGTGTCTCTCTGTTGCCGAGGCTTGAGTGTAGTGGCATCAGCCTAGCTCACTACAACCTCAAACTCCTGGGTTCAAGTGATCCTCCTGCTTCAGCCTCCCAAGTAGCTGGGACTACAGGAACCCACCACAATGCCCAGCTAATTTTTCTATTTTTAATAGACACCAGGTCTCGCTCTCACTCAGGGTAAACTCCTGAACTTAAGTGACCCTCCCACGTAGGCCTCTCAGAGTGCTAGGATTACAGACATGACTCACCCCACCCCTGGATGGTCACTGTTTCTTCAGTCCGTCTATACTTTCCAGCCTGTTGCCATTAACTTAGTTCAGGACACGCACCATCACCTCTTCCCTGGATTACTTCAACAGCTCTCTAACCAATCTCTGTCTTCATTCCTGCCCCATGTTAAACCATTATTCTCACTGCAGCCAGAGTGATTTATAAATATGATCATATCACTCCAATCCTTAAAATTCCTCCATTTCCCCATTGATTATTTTTTTAACTCTCTAATTATGGAAATTTCAAACATACATAAAAGTAGAGGAAATATTATAATAAACCACTCATCACTCAGCTTCAGCACAATTATGGATATCTTACCAATCTTTTTTCTTCTCTTCTACCCATCCCCCAGGAGTATTTTAAACAAACTCTTAAACATTGTATCACTTTTTTCCTATAAATATTTAAGTATTTTTTCCTATAAATATTTAAGTATTTCTTTTTTTTTTTTTTTTGTAGAGACAGAGTCTCACTTTATGGCCCTTGGTAGAGTGCCGTGGCATCACACAGCTCACAGCAACCTCCAGCTCCTAAGCTTAAGCGATTCTCTTGCCTCAGCCTCCCAAGTAGCTGGGACTACAGGCGTCCGTCACAGCACCCGGCTATTTTTTTGTTGTTGTTGTTGCAGTTTGGCCGGGGCTGGGTTTGAACCCGCCACCCTCGGCATATGGGGCCGACGCCCTACTCACTGAGCCACAGGCACCGCCCAATATTTAAGTATTTCTTCAACAGAAAAGAACCTTTAAGCAACATAATATCATTCTTACACCTTAAAAATGTAGCAATTTTCTAGCATCACTTAATACTCGATCTATATTCAAAATTTTCCATTTGTCTAAAATTAGAATCTGTGTTGGATGCTGAAATTATAAAGGACATGATCAAAACAATCAGCAAAATTTTGGGGGTTTTTTGGAGATAGAGTCTCAGTCTCCAAAAACAATAATACCACCATTGAGTGCAATGGTATTATTGCTCACAGCAACCTCAAACTCTTGGGCTGAAGCCATCCTCTTGTCTCAGTCTCCCAAGTAGCTGAGACCACAGGCGCCTGCCACAATGCCCTGTTAATTTTTCTATTTGTAGAGATGGGGGTCTCGCTCTTGCTCAGGCTGGTCTCGAAGTCCTGAGCTTATCCAATCCACCCAGCTCAGCCTCCCAGAGCACTAAGATTACAAGTGTGAGCCACCAGATCTGGCCTCAATCATCAAAATTTAAAAGGACTTTGTGGATTAGATGGCAGTATTATGTCAACGTTAATTTCCTGATTTTAATGGTCATACTGTGGCCATGTAAAAAAGTAGACTCCTTATTAGGAAATTTCCATTGAGGTATCAAGGAACAACAGAATATTAAATATGCAATTAGCTCCTAAATGATTCAGGGGGAAAAAAAGAGAAAGAGAAGATGATAAGTCAAATATAGAATGTTGACCTTTGGGAGATTTTGGCAAAGGATACATGAGAGTTCTTTGAATGATTCTTGCAACTTTTATGTAAGTTTCAAATTATTTCAAGGTCAAAATTTAAAACAAAAAATAAGAAACTGTCAAACTTTTCCAAAATGGTTGTATCATTGTGTATCCCCACCAGTTTATGAGCGTTCTTGTTATTTCACATCCCTGACAGTAATTAGTA
This sequence comes from Nycticebus coucang, assembly GCF_027406575.1. NCBI lineage: Eukaryota > Metazoa > Chordata > Mammalia > Primates > Lorisidae > Nycticebus > Nycticebus coucang. Next base: position 41,846,675 of record NC_069785.1, on the reverse strand, counting down.
TTGTTAGTCATTTTAAATTTTAAACATCGTAATAGGTGCATAGTAGTATCTCAATGTGTCTTTTGGTTTGTTTTTTAAGACAGAGTTTCACTCTGTGGCCCTGAGTATAGTACCATGGCATCATAGCTCACAGCAAGCTAAATCTCTTGGGCTCTAGCAATCTTCTAGCATCAGCCTCCCAAGTAGTAGCACCTGCCACAACATACCTGGCTAGTTTTTCTATTTTTAATAGAGAGAGGGTCTTGCTCTTCCTCAGGCTGGTCTCGAACTCCTGAGTTCAAGCAGTCCACCTGCCTCAGCCTCCTAAACTGCTAGGATTATAGGCATGAGCCACCACATCTGGCTTCTATGTGTCTTAACTGGCATTTTCCTAATGACTAATGATGTTGAGCATCTTTTCATGTGCTATTTGCCATTCATATTTCTTGGGTATGTTCAAACTTTGTCCTATTTAAAAATTTGAGTTGCTTTCTTATTAACTTTTGAGAAATCTTGGTAGATTCTGGATATAAATCTTTTGTCAGATATGTGACAGGCAAAGATTCTCTCCCAGTATGTGATTGCCTCTTCTTTCTCGTAACAGTGTTTTTCTTTTTCAGTGTCTCACTTTGCCTCCCAGGCTGTAATGCAGTATCCTGATCATAGCTCACTGTAGTTTCAAACTCTTGGCTTCAAGCAATCTTTCTGCCTCTGCCTCCTGAATATCTGGGACTACAGAAACACCACCATACCTGGTTAAATTTTAAAAAATATTTTGTAGAGATAGGGTCTTGCTATGTTGCCCAAGCTGGTCTCAAACTCCTGGCTTCAAATAATCCTCCCACTTTGGTCTCCCAAAGCACTGGGATTACAGGCATGAGCCTCAACAATATTTTTCAAAGAGTATATAGTTCTTCCTTTTGAGGAAATTCTATTTATTAATTTTTTTTCTCTTATGAATCATGTTTTCTTATCATATCTAAGACAACTTTACCTAACTGATGATCACAAAGATTTTCTCCTATGTTTTCTTCTGGTTAGTTTTAGATTTTACACATTAGAGATATTATCCAGTGCTAGTTAAAAAGTTAAGCATAAGGGGCCAGGTGCAGTGGTGCATGGCTGTAATCCTAGCACTCTGGGAGGCCCAGGCCGGTGGATTGCCTGAGCTCACAACCTGAGCCAGAGCAAGACCTCATCTCTAAACATAGCTGGGCGCTGTGGCAGGCGCCTGTTGCCCCAACTGCTTGGGAGGCTGAGGCAAGATAATCACTTGAGCCCAAGAGTTTGAGGTTGCTGTGAGCTAGGACATTATGCACTCTACCAAGGGTGGCAAAGTGAGACTCTATCTTAGAACAAAAAAGGTAAGCATATACTCACTGTGTAATACAACAATTCCATTCCTAGGTATTTACCTAAAATAAAAAAGTATTTGTTCATACAAAGACTTATATATGAATGTTCATGGTACCTTAACTTGAGATAACCTCCAATTGAAAATAAACTAAATGCCCAAGAGGTGATGGATATATTGGTATAAACAGATGTATATGAATATAACGGAATACTATTCACCAATAAAGAGAAATACACTATACATATAACAAAAAACATGTATAGATATCAAATTATGCTGAATGAAAAAAGTCTGACATAAGAGTACATACAGTATGATTCCATATATAAAACTCTAAAAATTACAAACTTTGGGGTGGTGCCTGTGGCTCAGTCGGTAAGGCGCCGGCCCCATATACCCAGGGTGGCGGGTTCAAACCCGGCCCCGGCCAAACTGCAACCAAAAAATAGCTGGGCGTTGTGGCGGGCGCCTGTAGTCCCAGCTACTTGGGAGGCTGAGGCACGACAATCGCTTAAGCCCAGGAGTTGGAGGTTGCTCTGAGCTGTGTGAGGCCACGGCACTCTACCAAGGGCCATAAAGTGAGACTCTGTCTCTACAAAAAAAAAAAAAAAAAATTACAAACTTTGTAACAGAAAAAAGATAAGTGGCTTGGCGCCTGTAGCTTAGCGGCTAGGGCGCCGGCCACATACACCGGAGCTGGTGGGTTCAAATCCAGCCTGCGCCTGCCAAACAACCATGACAACTACAACCAAAAAATAGCCAAGCATTGTGGCGGGTGCTTGTAGTCCTCGCTACTTGGGAGGCTGAGGCAAGAGAATCGTGTAAGCCCAAGAGTTTGAGGTTGCTGTGAGCTGTGACGCCATGGCACTCTACTGAGGGTGACATAGTGAGACTCTGTCAAAAAAAAAAAGAAAAGAAAGAAGATAAGCGGTTTCCTGGGGATAGGGAGGACATGGAAGAGCCACATGGAGGGATTCCAGAGGAATAAGAAGAAATTCTTGGGGATAATGTATGAATTCTTTATCTTGATTGTGGTGATGGTATCACCGGTGTATGCAAATATCAAAACTTATAAAATTGGGCAGGGTGCAGTGGCTTATGCCTACAATCCTAGCACTTTATGAGGCTAAGACAAAGGATTACTTGAGGTCAGGAGTTTAAGACCAGCCTAAGAAACATAGTGACACCCTGTCTCTACAAAAAATTAAAAAAAAAAAAATTAGCTGAGCATAGTGACATATACCTGTAATCCTAGATACTCAGGAGTCTGAGCTGGGAGGATCACTTGAGCCTAGAGTTTGAGGTTGCAGTGAGCTATGATCAGGCCACTGCACTCTAGGTCAGGTGACAGAGCAAGACCCCATCTCAGAAAAAAAAAAAAAAGTATGAAATTGTATAATTTAAATATATGCAATGTATTATATATATCAACTATATATCTGTTATATGCCATATACATATACACCATATATACTAATGAGCCATTTAAAGGAAAAAGAAAAAGATTATTGTTTTATTTTGTTCTGTTTTATTAACAGTTGCTTGTTTGAATCAAAATCTAAACAAGGTCTGCACTTTTCGTTTGGTTGCCATATGTGCAGTAAAGGGTTAATTGGGCAGCCTTAGATGTATAAACTCTGTACATTCCAAAGAAAAGACTGATCCTTGACAGGTTCCTGAGAGAACCTCTAAGCTCTTGGAACATCCCGCCTGATAAGAATGTCTTTGTATATGTGGAGCTCACAAACCAACTTGTCAGGACACCCCAAGATTTCTGTATTTGCTATGCTCTCCCTAAACCTTTAGATCAGCCCTCCAAGGAAGAGTCCTTACTTCCCTGTGCCTTTGCTCCTCCCCAAAACTACAGCTCTTGGTCTTGCTCTTTGTCCTTTCCCAAAGAAAAACTCTCAGATTTTGGTTATTGTCCCCCAAATTTTAAAAATACAATCTCCTCCTCCTTTTTTGCTGGAGGATGTTTTCACTGGATATAGAATTCTGGGTCAACAGTTCTTTTCTTTCAGCACTTGAAAAATGTGCCATTTTTCCCTGACCTACGTGGTTTCAGTGAGAATTCTGCTGTTATTCAAATTGTTTTTCCATCAAAGGCAATGTGACACTTCCCTTCGGCTACTTTCAAGATATTTTTTCTATTTCTTCATTTCGAAGTTTGACTATGATGTGTCTTGGTGTGAATTTCATTGGGTTTATCTTTTTTTACAATTTGCTGAGTTTCTTACGCCAAATATAGCTTTTCAGTCATTACTTCTTTGAATACTTTTTCAGCCTTTTCCATTTTCCTTCTTTCCTTTTGGGAGGTAAAGACACTTGTTCTTGAAGCATTCTGTGACCTGACAGCCAGGAGGAGGAGAAGCAACCCTGTTCTGGCTGCTCAAGAAAGTACAAAATAAAAATGACTTAAGGACTTTTTGTGTCACCTTGTGGATACTTATGTGAACTTACATATTTATACAGCAAATGACTCTTGTCCTTTAAATTTTGAAGTAAGTTACTTTTATTCCAAAGCTGTGCCATTACTTCGAAGACAAGCTATGAGTCATAGTATTTTATAGTCATATCTCATTTTTTACTAAAGAAGATATTACTGTGATCACTTAATTCACCAAAGTTATGGCTCTTTAAAAAAAAATCAAATTTAAGGCAGTGCCTGTGGTTCAAAGGAGTAGGGTGCCAGCCCCATGTGCCGGAGGTGGCGGGTTCAAGCCCAGCCCTGGCCAAAAACTGCAAAAAAAATAAATAAAAATAAATAAATAAATAAAATAAAATAAACTGAATAGCTTTTGTACAGCTAAGGAGACAACAACCAAAGCAAAGGGACAACCATCAGAATGGGAAAAGATATTTGCATATTATCAATCAGACAAGAGCTTGATAACTAGAATCTACAGAGAACTCAAATTAAGAAACAAAAAAATAACCAACAATCCCTTATATCAATGGGCAAGAGAGATGAATAAAACCTTCTCTAAAGAATATAGATGAATGGCTAACAAACATATGAAAAAATGCTTATAATCCCTAATTATCAAGAAATGCAAATGAAAACTACCCTGAGATATCAGCTACCCCCACTGAGAATAGCCAACATTACAAAGTCTCAAAGCTGCAAATGCTGGCCTGGATGTGGAGAGAAGGGAACACTTTTACACTGCTGGTGGGACTGCAAACTAATACAACCTTTTTGGAAGAAAGTATAGAGAACCCTCAAAGAACTCAAACTAGACCTCCCATTTGATCCTGAAATCCCATACTGGGCATCTACCCAGAAGAACAAAACTCATTTCATCATAAGGACATCTGCACTAGACTGTTTATTGCAGCTCAGTTTACGATGGCCAAATAATGGAAACAACCTAAATACCCACCAATCCAGGAATGGTTTAACAAACTATGGTATATGTATACCATGGAATACTTTTCGGCCACTAAAAAAGATGGTGACTTTATATCTTTTGTATTAACCTGGATGGAGATGGAACATATTTTTCTTAGTAAACCATCACAATAATGGAGAAGCAAGAATCCAGTATACTCAATTCTGATATGAGAAAAATTGATGCTAGTACCTAGTGGTGAGTGGGGAATGGGGGAGTGGAGAGAGGGAAGGAGAGAGAGGGGTGAGGGGTCACAGTGTATGACGCACCTCTTGGGGGCAGGACACAATTATAAGGGGGACTTTACCTAACAAATGCAAGCAGTGTAACCTGGTTCTTTGTACCCTGGATGATTCCCCAACAATTAAAAAAAATATATATATATATATCCATGAACATTATCACCTTCAAAAGAGTCATCTTGAGGAACTATTTAGTTGTTAAGGAATGTCATAATTTCTCAACACCATTTTAGGACTCCTCTTTTATAGTTAACTTCAGAAGCTGGCACATTTTTTTCCTATATCCCTGATGATAATAAATATAGTGTACCCTTTAAGAATAAATTTAGTTTTTTTTTGTGGTTTTTGGCCAGGGCTGGTTTTGAACCCACCACTTCCTGTATAAAAACAGCTATTCAGTTTAATGAAGTTCCATTTGTTTATGTTTGCTATTGTTGCAGTTGCCACTAGAGTCTTCTTCATAAAATCTTTCCCCAGACTGATACTTTCAAGTGTTTTCTCCACACTTTCTTCCAGAATTTTTATTGTTTCATGCCTTAGATTTAGATCTTTTATCCATCTCGAATCAGTTTTAGTGAGTGGTGAAAGGTGTGGGTTCAGTTTTAGTCTTTTATGTGTGGTTATCCAGTTCTCCCAGCATCATTTATTGAACAGGGAATCTTTTCCCCAGTGTATGTTCTTGTTTGGTTTGTCAAAGTTCAGGTGGCTATAGGATATTAGTTTCATCTCATGTTTTTATATTCAGTTCCAAATATCTATGTCTCAATTTTTGTGCCGAAATCATGCTATTTTGATCACTACGGCCTTGTAGTATAGCCTAAAGTCTGGAAGGCTGATACCCCCAACCTTGTTTTTATTACTAAGGATTGCCTTAGGTATGTGTGTTTTTTTCTGGTTCCATATAAACTAAAGAATTGTTTTTTCCAAATCTTGAAAGTATGATGATGGTATTTTAATGGGGATTGCACTGAATCCGTGGATTGCCTTGGGTGTATAGACATTTTCACAATGTTGATTCTTCCCAGCCAGAAGCATGGTATGTTGCTCCATTTGTTAATATCTTCTGCTATTTCTTTTTTTAGGGTTTTGTAATTTTCTTTTCAGAGGTCTTTCACTTCTTTTGTTAGGTATATTTTTAGGTATTTCATTTTCTTTGAAGCTACTGTGAAGGGAATTGTGTCTTTGATTAGCTTCTCATCTTGGCTGTTATTGGTATATACAAAAGCTACTAATTTGTGGACATTGATTTTATATCCTGAGACATTGCTGTGTTTTTTTATCACTTCCAGGAAGCTCAAGTTTGAGTCTTTGGGGTCCTCTATAAGACATAATAAGATAATAAGATCATATTGTCGGTAAAGAGGGAGAGTTTACCTTCTTCTGCCCCCATTTGGATGTCCTTTATTACCTTTTCTTACCTGACTGTATTGGCTAGAACTTCCAGCACTATGTTGAAAAGGAGTGGGGATAGAGGACAAACTTGTCTAATTCCAGTTCTGGTGGAAAAGAATATTGTACTGTATGCTCCATACAGTATAATATAAAAAATATTATATTCTAAAGAATATAATATTAGCTGTAGGTTTGCCATATATTTCTTCAATCAGATTAAGAAATGTGCCACTTATGCCTATATTCTTCAGAGTTCTAATTAGAAAAGGATGTTGGATTTTATCGAGTGCTTCTTCTGCATCTATTGGGAGGATCATATGGTCTTTGATTTTGCTCCTGTTGATATGGTGAATTACGTTTATGGACTTGGGTATCTTAAACCAACCTTGCATCCCTGGAATGAAACCTACTAGATCATGATGTATGAGTTTTTAATGAGAAGCTGTAATCTATTGGCTAGGATCTTATTGAGAATCTTTTTCATCTATATTCATTAGTGAAATTGGTCTGAAGTTTTCCTTTTTTTTTTTTTTTTGTAGAGACAGAGTCTCATTTTACCACCCTTGGTAGAGTGCCATAATGTCACAGGACTCACAGAAACCTCCAGCTCTTGGGCTTCTGCGATTCTCCTGCCTCAGCCTCCCGAGTAGCTGGGACTACAGGCGCCCGCCACAACGCCCAGCTATTTTTTGGTTGCAGTTTGGCTGGGGCTGGGTTTGAACCCGCCACCCTTGGTATATGGGGCCGGCGCCCTACTCACTGAGCCACAGTGAGTTTTCCTTTTTAGTTTGGTCTTTTCCTGGTTTTGGTATCAGGGTGATGTTTGCTTCATAGAATGTGTTGGGGAAGATTCCTTCCTTTTCAATTTTTGGAATAATTTCTGCAGTATGGGTATAAGCTCTTTTTTGAAGGTTTGATAGAATTCTGGTGTGAAGCCATGTGAACCTGGGCGCCTTTATATTTATTTATTTATTTTTGAGACAGAGTCTCACTATGTTTCCCTGGGTAGAGTGCTGTGGCATCACAGCTCACAACGACCTCAAACTCTTAGGCTTAAGCTATCCTCTTGCCTCAGCCTCCCAAGTAGCTGGGACTACAGGCACCCGCCCCAATGCCCAGCTATTTTTTGTTGTTGTTGCTGTTGCAGTTGTCATTGTTGTTTTAGCTGGCCTGGACCAGGTTCGAACCCCTCCAGCCTTGGTGTATGTGGCTGGTGCCCTACCCACTGCGCCATGGGCGCTCCCCTCTGTTGAGAGTTTTTTTTATTGTTTCTTTGATCTCAGTCCTTGAAATTGGTCTATTCAGGAGATCTATTTCTTCTTCTTCTTTTTTTTTTTTTCCAATGAAAAACATTTTAATAGGTTGTCAAATATACAGTTATTAGAATTATCTAAATATCACTTATAAAAATCAGTATATCACATTAGATGATTCTATAAAATAAAAGCACAAATCATACATTAACAATAACTCCTGCAGTCCAAGCACTTGATTAAGTTTAGGGAGAGGATATGATTCCAAGTGTTGATCTATTTCCTCCACATTGTCCAATTTCTGAGTGTAGGGTTTCTTATAGTATTCGGAGATGATCTCTTCTATCTCTGTGGCATTTGTTGTTATTTCCTCTTTATCATTTCTGATTGAGTTTACTAGAGATTTTACTCTTCTGTTTCTAGTTAGTCTGGCTAAAGGTTTATCTATTTTGTTTATTTTTTCAAAAAACCAACTTTTTGTTCCATTAATTTTCCGAATAAGTCTTTTGTTTTCCATTTCATTAATCTCAGATTTAATTTTAGTTATTTATTTTCTTCTGCTGGGATTAGGGTTAGATTGTTCTTCTTTTTCCAATTTCATAAGTTGGTTTGTGAGTATGTTGATGTGCTCATTTTTTTTTTTTTCAGATGTAGGCATCTAGTGCAATACATTTTCCTCTCAGGATTGCTTTTGCTGTATTCCACAGGTTTTTTTTTTTTTTTTTTTGAGACAGAGCCTCAAGCTGTTGCTCTGGGTAGAGTGTGGTGGCATCACCGGTCACAGCAACCTTCAACTCCTGGGCTTAAGTGATTCTCCTGCCTCCACCTCCCATGTAGCTGGGACTATAGGCACCTGCCACAATGTCTGGCTATTTTTTGGTTGTAGTTGTTGTTGGCAGGCCTGGGCTGGATTCAAACCCGCCAGCTCTGGCGTATGTGGCTGGTGCCCTAGCCTCTGTGCTACAGGCACTGAGCCAATATTCCACAGGTTTTGGTAACTTGTGTCTTCTTTGTTGTTATGTTTGAGGAATTTAACAATTTCCTCTTTCATCTTTTCCTAAACCCAACTATCATTCAGCATAAGGTTGTTTAATTTCCAGCTCATAGGTATTTTAGTTTGGCATATTTGCTATTCAAAATTAGTCTGGCTGTGGCTCGGTGCCTATGGCACAGTGGTTACGCTGCCAGCCACATACAGCCAGGTTGGCAGGTTCGAACCTGGCCCTGGCCTGCTAAACAACAATGACAACTGCAACAAAAAATAGCTGGGCGTTGTGGCGGGCACCTATAGTCCCAGCTGCTTGGGAAGCTGAGGCAAGAGAATCGCACAAGCCCAAGAGATTGAGGTTGCTGTGAGCTGTGACCCCATAGCACTCTTAACGAGGGCAACATAGTGAGACTCTGTCTCAAAAAAAAAAAAAAAAAATTGGTTGTTTTATGATCAGTGTGTGTGTGTGTGTGTGTGTGTGTGTGTGTGTGTGTGTGTGACTGTTGAAGCTTCCTGGGGTGGGGAGGGGAAGAAAGGGGTATTCAATTTCTGCCTTCCTAGGTATTCTTTTTTAACATGTTTTATTATACATATTTTATTTTATTATTAATTTTTTAGAGACAGGATCTCATTCTGTTACCCAGGCTGGGGTACAGTGGGATGAGCTTTTGGCCTTAAGTGATCCTCCTTCCTCAGCTTCCTGGGGAGCTAGGAGTACAGGTGTCCGCCACCACATCCAATTAATTTTTAAAAATTTTTTTTTTTTTTTTTTTTTTTTGTAGAGACAGAGTCTCACTTTATGGCCCTCGGTAGAGTGCCGTGGCCTCACACAGCTCACAGCAACCTCCAACTCCTGGGCCTAAGCGATTCTCTTGCCCCAGCCTCCTGAGTAGCTGGGACTACAGGCGCCTGCCACAACGCCCGGCCATTTTTGGTTGCAGTTTGGCCTGGGCCGGGTTTGAACCCGCCACCCTCAGCATATGGGGCCGGCGCCCTACTCACTGAGCCACAGGCACCGCCCAATTTTTAAAAATTTTTGTAGAGCTGGGATCTCACTATGTTGCTCAGGCTGATATTGAACTCCTGTCCTCAAGCTATCCTCCCACCTTGGCTTTCCAAAGTGCTGAGATTATAGACATGAGCCACCTTGCCTGGCGCCCCTTACTAGATATTTTTGATGAATTTAAATTGTAAGTCTATAGGTGTGAGGACTTAGAAACTGGGAAACTGCATTAGGAGATATAATCATAGATTCATATCAGTAGGAAACTATTTCTCAGTCCTGTATATTGGGGAAACTTCGAATACATGAAGAGCTATATTAATATCTTTTAAACAGACAATTGCTTTAATGGTAATTTAACATACCCCAAACTAAAACAATAAAAAGTAAACATATTTAGCCTAAAAATGTAAAGGCTAAATTCTGGACTTCTGAATCTTTAAATAAAATTTCCCCCAAAGCCATTCTGTCCTTTGCTAATTGCAAAATAAGTGATTTTTAAACTTAAAAAAAAAATACAGGGTTTATTAGGCAGTATTTTATTTAAATCTACAGAGAGAATTTTTTTAAATGTTGGAAGGTGATTCTTACCCTTTGATATTTGTTTTACTTAAATATCAATAAACTAAGAAGAAATTAATCTTATACAATTATCCCTAATTGATGTCCTGCAACGTGCCATACACTGTCAGATGTTTTAATTCATTCAATATCTTATTGTCCTCGAAAGAGCCTTACAAAATAGGTATTTTTATCTTTGGTAGAGAAAGGTCTTAGGAAAGGTCAGGTAGTATTTGAACACAAGTGAAACTATAGAGGAGGCATCGAAATCCATGTCCAACTGACACTAGCATTCATGTTCCTCTCCCCAGTGCTGCATTCTTTTATCTTGAGAGTTAGTAGGATTGCCTATATGAAAAGATAATCTAGGTTTTTAAGAAAAGAGAAATGGTCCGGTGCCTGTAGCTCAGTGGTTAGGGCACTGGCCACATTCACCGAAGCTGATGGGTTCAAATCCAGCCCGGGCCAGCTAAAAAACAATGACAACTGCAACAACAACAAGAAAAATAGTTGGGTTTTGTGGTGGGTGCCTGTAGTCCCAGCTAGTTGGGAGGCTGAGGCAAGAGAATAGCTTAAGCTCAAGAGTTTGAAGTTCCTGTGAGCTCCGCAATACTCTATGGAGAGTGACATAGCGAGACTGTTTCAAAAAAAAAAAAAAAGAAAAAGAAAAGAGAAATGGGTATTGCCTACACAAAGCTTAAGTACTCTCCAAAAAGCTGTTTAAAGCATGTATTTATCTGAAACCAATATGTTTTTGTACACGAAAAGCCCAATAGTTTGATTCAAAGATGCCCAGAAGGCCTATTATCAGCTACTCCTTTCATTTTACAAGGACCTAGTAGATCCTACTGCCACTACCAATATACACAGAGATATTTTTTAAGTCCTTAATACCTTCCATTCCTCAAAAGCAAAGTAAAATTTTGTGCTCTCTTGACATATACAGGCCCCAATTTTCATAACTATAACTGCCAGGATAGGATGGATTATGCTATGATAATGAACAACTCCAAAAATCTTGGTTGCTTAGTACAATAAGGGTTTATTTCTTGCCCATATGAATTTGTCATGGGTCTGAGTGGCTCTCCAGGGAATCTGTCCTCCCATACAGTGACTCAGACACACAGGCTGCTTCAATCTTTTGGCTCTTCTATTTCAACACGGGCCCCTTCCACAATCACAATGGCAGAACAGAAGAGAGATTTGAGAATCACAAACAGCTTTCATTGCCTTAGCCCACAAATGACTCCTCACTTTTGCTCACATTTTATTAATCATAATAGTCACATGATTTTGTCTATCTGCAAGGGCAGCTAAAAAATGTAGCCTTCCGTATGCCTGGAAGAAGGAGAGAATGAAATATTGTTAAACATTAGTAATGTCCACATAATAAGCTGCATAGTTTGGGGATAGAAATAGCCATTTGAGAATAGAACTGCTTATTCCAAATGGGTGGTAGCCAGGGGCCATAAGAACTCCTCTTTTCTCATTATGCTGCTGTTTGGACTTACCAACACAAAAATACTTCCATTTCTCCAGCTTTTCTCTTTCCTTCTTTATAAAGAGGTGACATAGGGGCCAAGTATAGTGGCTCACACAGGTAATCCCAGCAGGAGGATTGCTTGGGGCCTGGAGTTCAACCAGAGAAAAAAAAAAAAAAGCCAGGCCTGGTGATGTGTCTGTAGTCCCAGCTGCTCAGGAGGTTGTGGCAAAAGGATCACTTTGAGCCCTGAAGTTTGAAGCTGCAGTTAATGATGATCAAGCTACTTCATTCCAGCCTGAGCAAAAGCTAGACCCCCATCTCTACTAAAACTAGAAAAACTGAGGCAAGAGAACTGCTTGAGCCTGAGTTGGAGGTTGCTGTGAGCCAAGACAAATGGCACTTTCCTCAGGGCAACAGCTTGAGATTCTGTCTCAAAAAAAAAGGAAAAAAGGAAAGAAAGAAAATTAGAATCTAGGAGTTCTGAATACAAATGGTAAGACAAAGACAAAGAGATCACCTATAAAAGCTTAACTATTTGTTGGAAAATTACTTGTTATTAGCATGTATTAATATGTGATTTTACCTATCACTACCCCAGAAAAGTATAAGAGAAAAACATAGAAGAATATGGGATTTAAAAAAATTTTTTTGCAGGCGCACCTGTGGCTCAGTTGGTAAGGCGCCGGCCCCATATACCGAGGGTGGTGGGTTCAAACTTGGCCCCTGCTGAACTGCAACCAAAAAAAATAGCTGGGTGTTGTGGCGGGTGTCTGTAGTCCCAGCTACTCGGGAGGCTGAGGCTAGAGAATCACTTAAGCCCGGGAGTTGGAGGTTGCTGTGAGCTGTGTGATGCCCTGGCACTCTACCGAGGGCCATAAAGTAAGAGTCTGTCTCTACAAAAAAAAAAATTTTTTTTTCCTATCACCTATTGTATTAGGGTTCTCCAGAGAAACAGAAGAGATAGGATAAAATTCAGAAAGAAATCTATTATATAAAAAAATGGTTCATGAAATTATGAAGGCTGACAAGTCCCAAGTTCTGCAGTTGGCAAGTTAGAACCCAGGAGAGAGCTGATGGTGTAGTTTCAGACCATGTCAATATAGTTTTAGTTCAGAAGCTAGCAGGCCCCAGACCTAGGAAGAGTTGATGTCAGCCTTTTTGTTCTATTCAGGCCTTCAGGTGATTGTATAAGGCTCACCCACATAAGGGAGGACAATCTGCTTTACTCAGTCTACCCATTCAAATGTTAATGTCATCCAGAAACAGTCTCACATACATACCTAGAATAAAGCTTGACTGAGTGTCTGGGCACCCCATGGCCTAGTCAAGTTGACACGTAAAATTTATAATCACACCTATTTTGCCATAGTTACAAGAAGGAAAATCCCTAAGCAAATCTCAGTAGGCATGTGATTAATTTAGAAACAGGTGATTGGGGAAAGCTGTGCAAATCTGTTGTATTCCATACTACTGTATTCCTAATTACCTTCCTAACACAGGGCCCTAACCTTTGTTAAATGGTTCAACTACTGGCACATGCAGGAGGGTAACTCCATTAAATGTTGTGGAGCCTGAAAGAGACAGAACTTGGGAAATGAAGGTAGATGTGGAGACTGAGTAGACCCTCCCTAGGCTGGGGGTCCTTAATCTCTTGAGCCTCTCATTCCCTTTTTTGCCTTCATTCTGCTTAGAAACACTATCATCATGTTCATTATTTCTGTAGGCAAATGAATACTGAAAGCCAAACAAAAGTATTAATAAGGGTTCTTCAGAGAAACAGGACAAATACAAGATTACATACATACACACACAGTCTCTCTCTTATTCCCTCTCTCACACACACGTAGGGTGGCAAAAAAGTGTACACACTTTAAGAAAGGACATGGTGGCTCAGGTGTGTAATCACAGCATTTTGGCAGGCCGAGCTAGGCAGATCACCTGAGCTCACAAGTTCAGAGACCAGCCTGAGCTGCAGTGAGGCCCGAGATCCTGTCTCTAAAAATAGCTGGGCATTGGACAGCACCTGTGGCTCAAAGGGGTAGGGCGCCAGCTCCATGTGCTGGAGGTGGTGGGTTCAAACCCAGCCCCGGCCAAAAACTGCAAAAAATAAAAAAATAAATAAATAAATAACTGGGCATTGTGTTGGGTGCCTGTAGTACCAGTTACTGAGGAGGCTGAGGCAAGAGAATCTCTTGAGCCTAAGAGTTTGAGGTTGCTGTGAGCTGACACCACAGCACCTTACTGGGGTAACAAAGTGAGACTCTGTCTCAGAAAAAAAGAAAGGAAACAACTCAGGCTGGCCCTGCTGGCTCACTCCTGTACTCCTAGTACTCTGGGAGGCTGAGGCGGGTGGTCTGCTTGATCTTAGGAGTTGGAGACTAGCCTGAACTAGAGGGAGACCCTGTCTCTAAAAGTAGCTGGGCATTGTGGTGTGTGCCTGTAGTCCCAGCTACTTGGGCAGCTGAGATAAGAAGATTGCTTGAGCCCAAGAGTTTGAGGTTGCTGTGAGCTTTGATGCCACAGCACTCTACCAAGAGTGACAGAGTAAGACTCTGCCTCAAAAAAAAAATTTAAAAATAAAAATAAAAACCAGGAAAAACTTGTATTAAAACTGATACTCAAGTCATATTTGACTTCTGCAATTGTAAGAGTTGCTCAAACATGGCTAGTATTTGTCTTTTGTTATCAATATATACTATTATTACAAGTTTAATACGGTTTTTCCCTTTGTTAAATGTGTAATTTTTTTTGACACTCTGTATATAAAAGAAATCTATTGCGGGAATTGGCTCATGCAATTATGGAAGCCAAGAAATCCCATGATATGCTGTCTGCAAGCTGGAGACCCATGAAAGCTAATGGTGGAATTCAGTCTTAATGTGAAGGACTGAGAAGAGGTGGGATGGGGAGTAGAGGTTTGTGTTAATCTTGGATCCCAAGGGCCTAAGAAGCAGGACTTCTGATGTCCAAGGGGCAAGAGAAGATGGATGTCCCCATTCAAAGAGAGAGAACACATTCGCCCTTCCTTTGCCTTTTGTCCCATTCCAGTGGGTAGATAATCCCCCTCCTATACTGGTGAGGTGGATCTTCTTTACTCAGTCCACTTATTCAAATGTTACTCAGCTGGGCGCCAGTACCTCAGTGGCTAGAGTGCCAGCCACATACATCGGAGCTGGTGGGTTCGAATCCAGCCCAGGCCTGCCAAAAAACAATGACACCTATAACCAAAAAATAGCCAGGCATTGTGGCAGGCGCCTATAGTTTCAGCTACTTGGGAGGCTGAGGCAAGATAATCGCTTAAGCCCAAGAGTTTGAGGTTGCTGTGAGCTATGACACCACAGCACTCTACCCAGGGTGACAGTTTGAGAGTCTGTCTCAAAAAAAAAAAGTTAATCTCTCCCAAAGCACCCTCACAGACATACCCAGAAAGAATGTTTTACCAACTGTTTGGGCATTCCTTAGCCCAGTTAAGTTGACACACAAAATTAGCCATCACAACAACTAACTTTAAACTTTTAAAGTTGGGAGGGTGGTTTCTTATACTATTCCTTTTGGGAGAGGACTACAAAAACTACTTGTATCAGCATTATCAAGAGCCAGAATTTGCCTACTTTTACTCTACTCCATTTCCCATTATCTGCTTTTACGGCTGCTTCAGAAAGTTTTGTATTAAAATTAGCTAGCACATAAATGCGTAGGTTGACAATTCTAATTACCTGCCTCCAGCTATGGCTGTGTAACCTGATTGCTGCCAGATTAGTGGCCAGCTCATATCAATCTAACACCTGCTAAGCTCTGAATGTTTGTGTTCCCTCCAAATTCACATGTTGAGACCTCATCACCAATGTCATAGTTAGGAGAAGAAAATTTTGTGAGGTGATTAGGTCATGAAGGCTCTTCCCTTATGAATGGTATTAGTACCCTTATGAAAGAGGCAGTACAAGGAGATGGGCGTGGTGGCTCAGTGCTCTAGTCCCAGCTACTTGGAAGGCTGAGGCAGGAGGATCACTTGGACTAAGGAGTTGGGGGCCAGCCAGGTAGCATTGCAATATCTCTAATAAAAGGCACACTTATACCATGTGAGGACACAGCTAGAAGGCACCATCTATGAACCCAAAAGTAGGCCCTCACCACGCACTGAATCTGCTTCTATCTTGATCTTGCACTTCCCAGCCTTAAGAACTATGAGAATATTATGAGTTTTTATAAGCTGCCCAGTGTAAGGTGTTTGATTATAGCAGTCCAAACTACAATGGACTAAGACAACTCCTGTACAAGGTAAGTAATTGATATGGACTGTAATTTATGTGGTTTGTATCTGTTTGGATAGTCCAGAAAAAAAACAACTGAGACATTTTGAATAATTTTCCTTAAATACTGCAACAGTATCTTCATTACACATGCTCTTCTTACAATGGGACTCTCCCATTAGAGGTGTAGTCTCTGTCTCCTTCCCTTAAATGCAGTGATTTTGTGACTTTTTAAAAAAATTAAGTACTGTGGTGATAGATGGTTAAGTCTGAGATTAGGTCTTAAAAATCAAAGCAGGCTGGTCCAAGTGCAGTAGTATTTGTAACTAATTCATCACAATCAATTATAGATTTCTTTGTACCTTCTCCACTCTCATTGCTTCACTTGACTGGCCTTGAAAAAAAAAAATTAGGCGTCTGCCTTATCCTCTCAGAACTCTGTCTCTCTTGGAAAGCATACTCTTGGGACATAGCTGCCAGCCTGTGAGGAAGCCTGGTAGCCACATGGAGAGACCACAGATCGATGTTCCAGCTTAGTTCCCAGACAGCAATCAGTGGCATCAACTGCCAGACGTGTGTGAATGAACAAGCTCTTCAGATTCCAGATTGAGGTGGTGACTTTGAGCGACCCCAGCGGACAGCATATAGAGTTGTCTGAGCCACTAACCTTGTGACGGTTTGTTTGTTTTGCAGTGGTAAATAACCAAACAGGTATAAATTATCACTACTCTAGACATTTAACATATATTTAAATCATGTCCAATCTTTTACATCACATATCAATCTTAAATTCTCTTGACTCATGCTTGTGATCAGTTAAAAATTCATGTAGCACAAAGCTGTACGAATAATGCCACCTATTACTGTCTTTAGCCTTATATTTCTGGAGGCAATCCTTCCTCAAGTCTGAGAATCATGGTGACCACAGCTGATTAGGTTACTTTGTGATTCTGCTGACCCTATACTTTTAAGGGCTGTAGAAGATTTAGTGGTATCTTTTCAGATCAAAACGTGAGAGAGATTTCTTGCTTCCTTTGCTCTTTACACCTGCAAAAATTTGACTCTTTTTGTCACCTTTATCCCAGTCCTTACTAGTTTTGAATAGGGGATAGAGGGTGAAGGTAGGTAAACGAGTATTTTTAAACAACTTGCGAAACAAGTCTATTGACAGATTTTTCTCTAACCCTTCCTAAAGGAGTGTGATGGGTGTTTTGTTTTTTTACAATGATCACAGCATAAGGGGTTTCATCTTGAAACTTATTTTTACACTTCAGGAGCTACTAGAAATGACACTTCAGGGGGGGAAATACAGTTGGCGTAACTAATTTTTCCACTTTCTTTTTTGGTCTCCAAAATGTTTAAAATAACTGCTTAGATTACTATGCATAGGTATTGTGAAAATCTAAAGATGCACAAGACATGTATTTTTTGCTCTTTCAAGAAGAGTAAATGAGAAAGCAAAAGTTGCCATATTGTAACAGCATCATGCTTGGGTAACCAAGAAATAACTTTGTAATTTTAATCAATCAACATGGCAGTGCCCTTTAGCACGTACTTCACTTATTAAACAAACACCAGTTTCCCTACAGTCAACTCAAGCAAATCTTTGTTCCTCGTTTCCCTGGTCCTCTCTCTGGATGCCGTACACTCCCCTTCTTCCCCTTCATCATTCTTCTTTTCCCAACCCTTTGCATCAGCCCGCCGGAAGTGGCTCCCTTCCGCTCGGTCATTCCCGGAATCCAGCAGGCGTTACGTTGTGTGCGTTCTAGAAATGGGACTCAAAAAAAAAGGCCCAGGACACCTGGCACCGGGTTCCTATACATTCCATCTTTCTCAAAAGCCCAGGCTTGACTGAAGTGGGCTACCCGCCCAGGTGGCGCGACGAGCAGCGCTGAGCCCGCAGGTGGCCTTCGCTGACTGGACGCAGCGCCGCGCCGACAGTGGTAAACTAAGCGAAGCGCCGGGAGGTGTGGCGAGAGCCTACCCGCAGCCCGGCGCGGATATTCCGCGCCGCCCACACTCCCAGCGGAGGCAGTCACGCTCCGCGGGTCCAAGATGGCGTCCTCCCCACCGCCGCCTGGGCGTGGGGGCGGGGCCGCGCGTGCCACGTGACCGTCCCCGCCGACCGCGCGTCCCCGGCTGTCCCAGGCGCGCGCTGGAGTCTGGCGGCGGAGCAGACGGTGCCCCTTCCCCACTAGGGGCGTCCTGCTTTGTCCCCGCCCTGCCGCGAAGCTCTATCCTGGCGGCAGAGGATCGGAGTGGGGCTACGAAAGGGGGCGCACGGCGGTGCAGAACCAAAAAGAGGCTGTGGAACTGGGTCCTAGCAGTCCGTGCCGAGGCTGGAGGCCAGAGCCCCTAGTGAGGGGCCGGGCCGGAGGAGACAGCCCGGGCGTCCTGGCGGACCGCCAGGCGCACAGAGCGACCGTGTAGGGAAGACTCAAGGCTATCTGTCCAAGCAATGGGCGCAGTCGCGGGTTCGGGGGTCCCCTCGGGGCTCCGACCACTGGACCTGGGCATTTCACATCGCCATCCAGCCTCGAAGCCAGTAGGACTGAGAAATAGTGTCAGCCCAACGTGCCCTTCCCTCTAGGGAGAGGGGCCGAGCCCGACAGCCAGGGGGATTCAGGAGGGATGCCCTGGCCCTCGGGGGTTGGAGGGAGCTGAGGTTGAAGGGGTGCCGGGAGCGGAGAGCGCCCTCTTGGATCATCAGATGCCGCCTCCTGTGTTTCCATCTCTGCTGAGTGGGCTGGGCCACGCTGACCACCCTATAGTAGGAGGGACGGACGCGGCCCGGCGGGCTCTGACTGTGCCACTTTTAGGTGGCTGCTGACCGGGACCCACGACGGAACAGGCATGGGACGCAGCCTCGCCTCCCTACTGCCCAAGCTCTCAGGCGCCAGAGTTGGCAAAGTGGAGACGTGAGGGGACCCGTCGGCTGCCCCGGCTTCTTCAGGACCCTGCCGGGCCCCTCGCGTCCCTCCGCGCCCCAGGAGGAGCGGCTTGGCGCAGGGCTCCCAGGCGGGCGGGCGCGTGGAGCCGGAGCCCCAGCCTCGCCATGGGACATAACGGGAGCTGGATCTCCCGAAACTCCAGCGAGCCGCCGAACGCGTCGGGCGCCGAGGCTGCGGGCGTGAACCGCAGCGCGCTCGGGGAGTTCGGCGAGGCGCAGCTGTACCGCCAGTTCACCACCACGGCGCAGATCGTCATCTTCATCGGCTCGCTGCTCGGTAAGCCACCCGCAGGGCGCCTCCGGGCCGGGCTTTTCCGAGGGCGCGGGGTCGCCGCAGCCGCCGTGGGCCCGGGGTTCCGGGCAAGGGGCAGATAGATAGATGGAGGTTTAGCGATGCCTGAGTAACTGCAGTGAAGTTAAGCAGGAGCTGCGGACTCCAGTCCCCACGCCGGAGCAGAAGAGTTCCGATAGGGCTTTCTTTTGGACCGACGGAGGTGCTGAGGCTGTCAGCCTCCAGGCCACCCCGGGGGAACGCTCCCGATGCGGGGCTGAGCGCTGGCTCTTGTTTACAAATACTGAAGAACAAATACTCTGTGGGAATTTGTTGCTGATGATTGGAAAGAATGATACCCACCCGATTAAAGATGTGTTGTGCGTTCCCATCTTTACCCTATATAAAAAAATGTTTTGAAAGAATCTTATCTTGTGCGTGTTTTATGGCTTGCTTCTTCGGAACACCGACCTGCTGGTAAACAACTGTGAAGTTAAAACTCTGTGTCGCCTTTAGATGTTTTTGAAACAACAAAACAAAATCCACTGTACTTCCCTACCTGTGTTTTGTTTGAAGTACAGAATAAAGACAGATTAAATAAAACACACACACACCAGAGTTAGGTATACTTGTTCAGGGAGGAAGAGATCAATGAATTGAAATGAGTGACTGGGAAGAGAATTTGTCCACTAGTGTGAGAAATATCTGTACTTCTCACTACTCTTAAATGATATTACCCTTTGTAGTTACTCTTCAAATGTAAATGATACAGTCAACATTTATCACTATTGAATATGTTGCAAACTACTTGTAGATGCGTGGCTTCCCTTGTAGGGAATTCTCTGATGTGGCATTTATAAGGGTGTAAGAAGATTGCTCATGATTATATGTGATATTATAGGCAAGACTACTCTCAAAGTTTCGAAGTAGGAATAGATTACTTTTTGTAGATACTTGTGAATTTCCCAGAAAACTAAGATAATTGTGTAGAAAAGACTATTTTTAGAAGAATCTTGAAATTTCCCTTCATACTTTTTCTAATTTGTCATCATTCCATTCCGTACTGTCATAGTATTTATTTTCCATTTTTTGTCACAGGATGTTTTCATGAGCAGACATAGATGTGGCAATGTGGGGGGGGTGTGTGTGTATTAACATGTGTCTTTATGAAATGTTAAATATATATTAACGAGCAAAAGGCTGTGTTCCAAATACTTTCAACATTCATCTGATTGACAGTGAATACTTCAGTGGATAATGGTGGCATGATGCACCATTTTCAAATTCCAGTACTGGAATCTAACTCACAAAAATAAATATTTTTTCTCATTTTTGGGGTCATTTACTTAAAGTGTGGATTATTAGAGAAACAGAAGTGGCTGTATTTTTATTTCTGCAGATTCCTCCCCTATACACACACACACACACACACACACACACTCTCTCTCTCTCTCTCTCACACACACACACTCATATATAGTTTTCCCCATGGGTATCTTTAACCCTGAAGAAAGATGGTGTTGGGAGACATTCTCCTGAAAATTTTTCCCCTGGACGCTAAATATTTGAGTACTGTTGAAAACAGAAGGAGGGTATGTGTGTATAAAAGACATAGATAGCAAATAGTGGACATTTAAGAAATATTACTTTTGCTGCTCTTGTCCTTTCTGTTTTCATAACTTGTATTGGATTCAGGGACTTTTAGTACATCTGCCTTTATTTTAGCTCTTTTACATATAGCACTTGTGAGTGACATGCAAAAATTGCTTTTGTGGATGTCTCCAAAGAGACTGATTTCCCTCTGGATCTTTGGTGCCTAATTTGACCTAGGGCAACATATATTCTCCTTTCCTCATTACTTGGGCCCTCCTAAAAGAGAATTCCATTTGTTCCTTTCTATTTTCAGAAAAAGTATAAATATGGGTAGCATTTTTGGTTGTCCTAAAAGTGTAACTGAACCGTAACATCACCCTGCATACTTATTGCTTACTAGTATTCTAGACTCATTGTTCTCCAAGGATTTGACCCATTCACACATAACTACATTTGAATTCTCTTGGTAATGACAATTGAGGCTCAGAACTTAAGTTCCAAAGCCATGTGCTATCATGATGTTACTAGGCAATTAAACTTGGAAAGCGTGATTTCAGAAAGCCCCCAAATAGAGAAAAATCATAGAGTAGGAACACAAGAAAAGAATCTGGATGACTGAACAGTAAGTTGTGGGGGGATTGAGTCATAGCTAGAATAAATTACTGATTCAATACTTGGCTTAATGTATTTATTTTCCCTGTTCCCAAACGCAGACCAATGAGGAGTCTCTTTTTTATTTTCTTTCCTTTAAGCAAAAGGAAAGTCTTTCAAATATAATTGAAAATAATTCAAATATACATCTCATCTTCTCTAAATAGATTTCTTTTAATAAGGGATTTCCAGAGATCCATTAGTGTATGAAAATAATTCATTTGTACTATTGATGTTTTGCAGCTCTTTTTCAAAACTGTTATAGTGCCATATATTAGAGAAAAATCCCTGACAACTTGGAATAACTGTACTATTACAACCATAAGGAATGTTATTTGCTGTGTTGAAAATGAATGCAAGACTTGTATATAATAGTATTCATATAAAATGTCTTTTAGGGGTTTGTTTAAACTAATGCTTCTTAGCCTTCTTTATACAACATCTTGGGATATCTTTAGATGTGTCGTAGATCTTGAAATACAGTCAAATAATTTAGATTTCCCCTTCAGTAAACAGATGTCACCAACCACTTTTAGCAGTCAACAGTGTGAAAACAAAGATTCCAAAAGATTTGGAATCACCTCTTCTAATAAATGGTATGGATTGAACTCTACCGGGTTGATCTTTCTCTTTCTCCCACTCTCATTGAATTCACAACCTAAACGACACCTAAAGAGCTGGGCTCCTTGGTGCTTTGGTTTGAAAAGGCAGTGGTTATGATCTAGCCTATTACCTCTAAGCTTATCTTGCACAAATTGGCATCTATATCTACCATCTTTGGAGGCACAGGAGACTATTTAAAATGAATTTGCTCTTATTTAAAGAAAGTATGGTGGGTAATAACCAACAAGTATGTATCCTGCTCTGCAATGTATTTTAAAATACAGTAGAAATGCCATAGTTGACCACCTCCCCACATTAACCACCTCCTTAAGTTGACCTAATTTTCATAGACTGGACATGCACCACATGTACGTATCAATATAGTAGGCCTAGTACCTTATGTTGAACTAGTTTCTTAGGTTCCTTGGTGTTGACCACCTCTGTATGTTGACTAGTTTGTTATAGTGCCTTGGGTGGTCAACTTATAGAGGTTTGACTGTATTTTAAAATAGAAAAATCAGTATGCTTTTCTGTTACCAAACTGTGATCTACAGTAGAACCTCTCTAAGTTGACTACTCAAGGGACTGTAACAAACTGGTCAATGTACAGAGGTAGAACTTCATTGAGTATATGTCTGGTCTATGAAAATTAGGTCAATGTAGGAGGTGGTCAACTATGGAGCTTCTAGTTATATGTTTTTTGTTTTTAAAGGTATATTTTCTTTCCTCACTGTTATGGACTGAATTTTTATGCATTCCCCCAAATTCATATTTTGAAGCCCTAACCCCCAAAGTGATGGTATTAGAAGGTGGGGACTTTGGGAGATAATCAGGTTTAATTGAGATCATGAGGGTGGGGTCTTTAGGATGGGATTAGTACCCTGATCAGAAGAGACCTGAGCACTTGCTCACTCCCTCTCTACCAGGTGAGAATATGGCAAGAAGGCAGCCATTTACAACCAGAGGGGGGTCCTCCCCAGAACCTGACCATGCTGGCACCCTGATCTCAGATTTCCCAGCCTCCAGAACTGAGAGAAATTCATGTTTATCTTTTAAGCTGCTCACTCTATGGTATTTGTTTTTTAATAGGAGCTAGAACAGACTAATACACTAGAAAATGTTCTATAGTGAACCAGTGTGAAAATGATGACCCCCCCAAGTAAAAGTCCAACTTCTCAGTGGCCAGATTCCATGAGGTAGTTATTGAAGTAATCATTTCAAAGGAAATGTGAGAAACTGGCTTATTAAATCTGTTCAACAGATGTTTTGGGTAAACACTAGTTTTGTTCACGCTTCTTTATAGTCTTTCAACAAAATCATATGGAGCACCAGCAAGATTCATGGCACTTGTTTGGTAGTGAAGTGTACTTGTGCTTTTAATATTAGTTGCAATTAACCAGATAATAGCTGGCTAATTCTTGGAGTTACTTAGTTAAATATTTGATTAGAAGATGTGTTAAGGCTCAGCGCCAGCCACATACACCTGAGCTGGCGGGTTTGAATCCAGCCTGGGCCCGCCAAACAACAATGACGGCTGCAACCAAAAAATAGCTGGGCGTTGTGGCAGGCGCCTGTAATCCCAGCTACTTGGGAGGTGGAGGCAGGAGAATCGCTTGAGCCCAGGAGTTGGAGGTTGCTGTGAGCTGTGATGCCACATCACTCTACCCAGGGTGACAGCTTGAGGCTCTGTCTCAAAAAAAAAAAGATGTGTTAATACTAGTTTGTACTTATAATTCATGATTACAGACGGTGATTTTTAGCTTAATCGTCCTTATAGCCAATAATAATGTAGTATGAACAGCCTTACTTCCACATGATTTTTATCTTTAGTATACCTAAAAAGCTAGGATACTACATTAAGAATAAGGTGTCCTGAATTGACGTACAGAGTAAGGAAATAGTTGGGCAAACAGTTATCAGCCTGGGTAGGTGAACTGATTTCTGTGTGATAGATGCATTTCCAACCCATCCTTTTATGATATGTTAGGCACAGACAATCAATCTGACCTCCACCTAAATAAAATGTTCTTGGTAACCCCATGTTTCTCCTTTCTTTGCTTTCAGATATATGTCTTTTTACTTTTTGATTCATCCTGGAAATTAAATTCTCCTTTTTCAAAATTAAAAAAAGTGATTATTGAGATAAAATTCATATGCTATCGAATTCAACCAATTAAAATGCACAACTCAATAGGTTTTAGTGTTAGAATATTGCAGCCACAACCACTGTTGAATTCTAGAGCATCATTATCACCTCATAATGAAGCCACAGTACCCTTTAGTAGTCTCTGCTTGTTTTCCCTCAATACCTCAGTCTTTAGGCAACCACTGATCTGCTTTCTGACTCCATGGATGCTTCAAATATATGGAGTTGTATAAGATGTGGTCCTTTGCAACTGGCTTTTTTCACTTAGCATGATGTTTTCAGGGTTTATCCATGTTTTAGCACGTTATCAGTGATCAGTACTTTACTCTTTTTTATTGCATTGTATGGCTATATTATATTTTATTTATCCATTCATCATTTGGTGGTCATTTGGGTTTTCACCTTTTGGCAATTACGACTAATGTTACTGTAAACATTTACGTACAAGTTTTTGTGTGAGCATATATATTCAGTTATCTTGGGTATATATCCAGGAGTGGAATTGCTGGATCACGTGGTAACTCAGTGCTTTTTGCTTTTAATAACACTTTGGATTGTTTTCCAAAGTGGGGGTACCATTTACATTCCCACCAGCTATTTATGAATGCTCTAATTTCTTCGCATTCCTACTAACATTTGTTATTATCTGTTATTTTTATTATAGCCATTCTAGTCGGTAGATGGTATCTCATTGTTGCTTTGATTTGCACCTAAGGACTAATGGTGTCAGGCATCTTTTTATGTGCTTATTAGCCATTTGTATATCATCTTCTTTGGAGAAATGTTTATTCAGATCATTTTCCCATTTTTTTCTTTTTTTTTCCCATTTTTTCTTTCTTTTTTTTTTTTTATAGACAGAGTCTCACTTTGTCGCCCTTGTGCGGTGGCGTCACAGCTCACAGCAACCTCCAACTCCTGGGCTTAGGTGATTCTCTTGCCTCAGCCTCCTGAGTAGCTGGGATGACAGGCGTCCACGACGATGCCGGCTATTTTTTTGATGCAGTTCGGTTGGGGCCGGGTTTGAACCTGCCACCCTTAGTATATGGGGCTGGCGCCCTACTCACTGAGCCACAGGCGCCGCCCTTCATTCCCCCATTTTTAAACTGGGTTATTTGTCTTCTTATAGTTGAATTGTAAGGGTTCCCTTATATATTCTGGATACTAGACCCTTATCAGATATTTATTTGTAATTATTTTCTCCTATTCTGTAGGTTGTCTTTTCATTTTCTTGATGGTATACTTTGAAGCACAAATGTTTTTAATGAAGTCTAGTTTATCTTTGTTGTTGCTGTTGTTTGTGTTTTTGGTGTTTTATAATTAAGAATCCATTGTCTAATCCAAGGTCGTGAAGATTTATTCTTATGTTTTCTTCTAAGAAATATATTATGTTAAATCTTTGATCCATTTATGTTAATTTTTGTTTATGTGTGAACTAGGGGAAATTCTTTTGCATGTGTGCTTCCAGCACTATTTGTTGAAAGATGATTTTTTTTTCCCCTGTGAATAGTCTGACACTTGTTGATTCTTTGAAAACTTCAATGAGATTGCCTCATTTTAGGATTTTCATAAACCTGTGGTAAGGAATGAATAAGAGAACAATAAATCCCCCCCCAACAATCTACTTTATGTACTTTATTATTATTATTATTTTTTTTTTCATTTTTTTTAGAGACAGCATCTCACTTTGTCGCCCTGGGTAAGTGCTGTGGCATCACAGCTCACAGCAACCTGCAGCTCTTGGGCTTAGGCGATTCTTTTGCCTCAGCCTCCCGAGTAGCTGGGACTACAGGCACCCGCCACAATGCCTGACTATACTTTATGTACTTTAAAAACATAATCTAGAAACAGATTTTCCCAGTGTCATGGAGGAGATGAATGGCCTATCTTGTGTATTAGTAGAGACTGATTTGTAATGGAATCAGGCCATTGCTTCTTGTGAGTTTCCGAGATTCTATGACCTAGGCTAGCAAGTAGACATTTTTCATGTGTGCTAATAATATACCTTGTCTCTATTAGGGCCCAGCCATTTGTAACTGCTAGGATGCAAATCAGTGATCTAGCTGCATCATAACTCAGCTATGTTAATGTTTCTGACAGAAACTGCTATCTAAAATAACAAACTTCAGAAATACTTAAAGCAATTTCACCTTACAAATGTTCTGATGTCTTTGAACTCGTGGATGCTGCACATATTTAAAGTTTGGTGCATTGTCTTTTTTTTCTTTACCTGATCCTGCCTTTTTCTGGACCTTAGTCTGTGGTCCTGTACTACTGAAATACAGAAATCCTTTGCTTTAGGATTAGAAATGTAACCTTTGCAAAGATTTCTTTCTTCTGTCAGAGTAGTGTTTACGTGGTGTTAAAATGTTCTTATGTATGTTGATAGTTAAGGTATAGCAGTAGAACATTTTTGATGCTGGTCGACAAAGCAACTTACTAACTTACTGTTTGGATTTTTCATTTTTAGCTACTTTTTTTTTGTCCCAAAGTTTCAACTCCAAATACCACTGGTTCTACAAAGGGTATACTTTTACTTTATTGGGTGGGATTTTTATAGACCAAGATGAAATTTGTCTCAAAATGGGGACAAACAGACATGGTTCTGGGGGTGTCCACATCTCTAAAAGTCTCTTTCATAGAGTTTGCCAAAGACTTTCCTCATATATCATTTATCTTAATAAGCTATTGATTGGGAGCTGTGGTAAAAAGTTTTATTGTCAGGGAATTTAACTTCCATGTTAGCTGAGTGGAAAAATCTTTATTAATTGTATAGCACAAAAATATAGAGGTGTTTTTGCCTAGACCAGAAAGTAGGAGTGGCTCTAAGCAAAATTTTATAGTAATGATTTACCTGGTTGGGCATAGTGGCTCACACCTGTAATCCCCACTGTGGAGGCCAAGGCAGATGGATTGCTTGAACTCAGGAGTTGGAGACCAGCCTGAACAAAATTGAGACCCTGTCTCTATTAAAAATAGAAAGACAACCCCCCCCCCAAAAAAAACCCCAAGACAATTAGCCAAGCATCATGGTGGGCACCTGTAGTGCCAGCAACTCAGCTACTGAGGAGGCTGAGGCAATGAAGATCGCTTACGCCCAAGAGTTTGAGGTTGCTGTGAGCTATGATGATGCCATGGCACTCTACCCAGGGCGATAAAGTAAGACTCTGTATCAAAACAAGGAAGCAAACAAACAGACAAAATACAAACCAGGAAAAGAAAAAGGAAGTATTTACCCTAGACAGAACTAAAAAGCGAGAAAATTTTATCTTCAAAGAATCAACTCTCATTTTCAGAACTTTTATTCCATGTCTTCTCAGATAGCTTTGGTTTTCTTATCTTCTTTTTGGATGCCCAATTACCTTATTCTGAGTTATTACTTGTCCTCTCTCTTCCCAACTTGACAGTTTCTGCATTCCATTCCCACATAGTGGCATTTTAAACGTAGACGTTAACAGATGCCAACCTTTAAAGGTACTTCTTAAGAAGACATTTACATCTTAGGCAAAAATGGTGAATAACTTGAGCATTTCATATATGTGACAGGAACTAGAAACAGGTTGGGTGAATCTTTTAGGAACCCCCAAGCACATCATATAGGCAAACCTATCCAACCTGCAACCTTTCAGTTGAATGTTGATTTTGTGAGGGATTTTGCTCGTCTGTGGTGTCAGATTTTGGTAGTGGTTGTGTATTTAATGTGTGGCCCAAGAAAGTTCCTATTCCTCAAAATTGATCCAGGGGCTCAATTTTGCTCAGGCTGGTCTCCAACTCCTGAGTTCAAGCAATCCATCCACCTTGGTCTCCCAGGTACATTTTAAAATAGTCTGCTTGATAGTTTAAAATATACTATTTCAGATTGTTACCTTGGCTTGCTTCATGTATCTGCTGACTCTTGCCTATGGTAGATCATTTCCTTGTGTATTTCTAAGTTTTTGATTGTGAGCTCATCTCCTATTTCTGAAGGGTTCTGTGAGATCTTGGCTATAAAGAGGCCTCCAAAACAGTTTTACATTTGCTCTTTCCAGGTGTCACAGAGTTATCACAAGCCCTCCGCCCCACCCCCCGCGCCCTGCTCTTCCCTTCCTTTCCTTCCCTTCCCTTCCTGAAGCCCAAGACCTCAACCACAGAGCAATTTCCTTGTCATCTCTCTCTCTTAGGTGAAGGACAGTTTTTTAATCTCTTTGAAGATTCTGTCTTTTGAGAGTACTGGAGGGAATAAAGCGTTTTGAGATACAGTGAGAGTTTTGGAAAGAAGAGCACTTAAATCCATTTGTATGTAAGGATCTGATTTTGATATACAGTAGAATCTCTGTAAGTTGACCACCCAAGGGACTGTAACAAACTGGTTATCAACATATGGAGGTGGTCAACATAATGAACCAGGTCTACAATATTGATATGTACATGTGATGCATGTCTGGTCTATGAAAATTAGGTCAACTTAAGGAGGTGCTTAACTATGGAGGTTCTGTATAATGTGAATGTCAATGAATTTTATTGGATGGATATGTGAGTAAAATCTTTGCTCCTGTTATTTTATACCATAAGACATTTAAACCATGTCACTTCTTTTTTAATCCCTGGGCGTTTGCTTTAATCCTTAGTAGTTACTAGGTGTCTGAAAATGTAGCCCCTGGACCAAATGCAAAATCTACAATTGAGGGACAAGGGGATAGATGGAGGAACATATGTGAGACTTTTACCTAAAATAGTTCCCAATTCTAGCTATTATACTTGAAGTAGGGCTGTGCCTGTCATATACCTGATTGTCTCCAGGACTCCTAGGCTTACAGTGATTGGTAATTATAGCACTTAATTGTATAATTTTGATTTGTGTAAGTTTGATTTTACTAATATTCTATCGTGAAGGTAGGGAATTATAAAAGATTGCTGACAAGGGGAAATTAAGTCAAACCTCCCTTAACATGCGTAAGTCATGACAAAAACTCAATAAGCTAAACGTGTAGCTCTGAACCCTCTCCATAGTAACTGTATCAATAAAAAAAAAAAGGCATCTTCCTCTGCAGCATACATAGAGATTATTTCTTCATGGCCTCTAGTACCTAAAACTTCTAAATGGCTCTGCTCAGGAAATTTGTTTTTGTTATGGTAGTTTTCTTTTGCTTTTGCATTTGTATGCAATTTCCAGAGAAATGCCTTCAAACTGACTTGAGCCATATTTTGATTGGTGGCCACACTTGGTTCTGAGGAATGCTTGGAAATAGTTCCTTTGGGCCTGTACTGGAAATTTGCTTCATTATACCTGACACACTGTGAAAAACTTTTAGGTTAAGGTACAAGTGTCTAGGCACCTTGGCACTTACAAATGAGTTTCTATTGATGTCTTGTTACCAGTTTTAGAATTCATAGTTTGTTGTGATCTCCTTGTTTTTGTTTTTGTTTTTCTGATGAATTTTTATCCCTAGGGGCAAAATTATAGAGTTTGAGGCAAAGCATGAAACCTACCCAGTCTTTCTTTATGGCTCCCTCACTTTTTCTCTTTTGAGGGCTTTTAAAAATACAGGAAAAAAGATTAAATTACCGTAAAACCACCATTCAGAAATTTGTCATATTTCTTTCATATGTTTTTTACTTGACAAAATGTTACAGGTATAATTGAATCTCTGTTAACATTTTGTTAACATTTGTCATATTTCTTTCATACGTTTTTTTACTTGACAAAATGTTACAGATATAATTGAATCTCTCCATGTGCCTCTCTTTTTAACTTGTTCTATCCAAATGATGGTCAGCTAGTTTAGGAAGACAATACACATTGGGGAATTAGGGAAATTCTTATAGGGTCTCTGATGAGGACAGATAAGGAAGGTTTTGCTAATGGGAGATGAATGCTTTCTGGGTAATACCTTTGACTTACCTGCCAACATGGCAACTCCCAACCAAGAATACTGCATTAATTAGCTTACCTTTTTGTGGGCTTCATAGTTTATAAAATATATTACATTATTTCATCAATTATCATAATAACTTTGTGACATAATGAAGGGGATATTTTCTATTTTTATTTTCTCACCCTTCTATTTCCTAACAGCACAGCTCTGCTGAAACAACATGTGCATATCCACTGGCGACCTTCCCTTCCTGTATTCCTCAGGGTTCTTAGTTATAGACAGCAGAGTCTACTGTCAAAAGAAGACACAGCCAGGCTGGGCACAGAGGCTCATATCTGTAATTCTAGCTCTCTGGGAGGCTGAAGTGGTAGGATCCTTTGGGCTCAGGAGTTTGAGACTAGCCTGGGCCTCCATCTAAAAATAGAAAAATTAGCCAGGCTTTGTGGTAGGCACCTGTGGCCCTAGCTTCTTAGGAGGCTGAGGCATGAGGATGGCTTGAACCCAGGAGTTTTAGTTTCAGGTTGCTGTGAACTAGGCTGACACCATGGCAATCTAGCTTGGACAGTAGAGTGAGACTCTGTTTCAATAAAAAAAAAAAAAAAAAGAAGAAGAAGACGCAGCCATAAAAACTTTTTTTTTTTTTTGAGACACAGTCTCACTATGTCACCCTCGGTAGAGTGCTGTGGTGTCACAGCTCACAGCAACCTCAAATTCTTGGGCTTAAACAATTCTCTTGCCTCAGCCTCCCAAGTAGCTGGGACTATAGGCACCCACAACACCTGGCTATTTTTTTGTTGTAGTTGTCATTGTTGTATAGCAGGCCAGGGCTGGGTTCGAACCCACCAGCCCTGGTATATGTGGCTGGTGACCTAACCACTGAGTTAAGTTCACTGAGCCCATAGAAGCATTTAAAGAAAAACATTTACTTGTGAAGATGGATTGTAAGGAAGTCAGGCTTTAGAAGGACTGACTTGTCAAATATACAAGTATTTAAAGACAACAACCTCAAGATTACCAAGTTTGCTGTTATGTTCATTGTGAAAAAAGGTAGTCATTTTACATGAGTTTTATAACATCCAAGACTGTCATTTCTTTAGATACCAGCATTTTAAAAGGCAATAAATTTATAAAACAATAAGAGTTGTTTTATTAGGAGTCAGTAACTTACAGAAAAGGCTGAAGATTTCATTTACTTTCAGAACCAGAGAGAATGAGCCTGTTTTTATTTTTATTTTTTTTGAGTCAGAGGCTCAAGCTGTTGTCCTGGATAGAGTGCTGTGGCGTTTCAGCTCACAGCAACTTCAAAGTCTTGGGCTTAAGTGAGTCTCTTGTCTCAGCCTCCCAAATAGCTGGGACTATAGGTGATCCTGTTTTTTTAAGATATGTCTTTATTTAGGGAGAGACGAGGGTCTCCGGCACTAAGTTTTGTTTGTTTCTCTGGATGTTACATGTGCACATGTTTGCACGATGCAGCGGGACAAGGTGTCAGTTTTCATTCTACACCAAACTAGTCATTTTATGAAGAAGGAAATGTATGGGAAGGTCTGAGAACCAAGCTGAGATGCCACAGAGCTAGGAACACAGTCAGGAAATATGCACCATGATTCCCCTGATTTTAGCAGAAACCACGAGGCTGTTTCCTTGGGGAGAGAACCGTAGAGCAAGCTGCCCCGGAACACCCAAAGGCATCTGTCATTCAGCACTACCCCACATTAATCATGTATGTCCACCTTCCCTGGGATGTCTGCTGGGAAGAACCTGGATCACAGCCTGCATTGTTGCAAGGGTGTCAGAAACGTGGTGTTTTTAACTTTCCCTTTGTAGCAGAGGGTCAAAGGATACAGAGGGAATATTGAGTGAACCAAACTGTAGTATTTGCCACTTTTTACTTTGTGTGATTTTTTTCTATGACTAATCCTTATAGTACTGTGAATAGCCCCACTCCCACCCTGGGTCACAAGGGTAGGGCGTTATCTAGGCTCTGCTGGTCCCAATATCCTATCCCCCTGTCTGTGAGTATGAACACAGGGATGGTCATGGGTTCTGAGCTTGATCAATCAAATCAATCAACATCCTTGATACTGAGATGCTGGTGCAGAGACCCTCCTTTTCCAAAGTGGCTGCTAAGCAGGGGTAATGGAAATGAGGAGCTGCTGAGGAGAGAATGAGGATGGGGAGAGCAGCAGAGGCGAGGGTGAAACAGAGTCGCAGGGCACAGGGGAAAGAACAAACCCTGATGATACTGTTTGTGTCCCTAGAAATCCTGAGCCTACGTCTGCCCGTTCATTTTCCCATTACACGCACCAAAAAACCCCAAAGATTCCTTTTTTAACTTCAACTTGTTTGAGTTGGGTTCTGTCACACACAACAGAAATATCCTGACTGATACATGTAGTGTTTTTGTCACTATTCATATTCTGCATTTGGATAAACAAGTCCAGAGGGTTGGTGACTTGCTTAACAGAACATTCTTGCAGCCCCGTGGGCCTGACACAATGGAGATCAGATGCCGGGGGTGGGGGGTGGGGTGGGGTGGGGGTTGGGGGGGGACAGCAGCTGTGATTCAGAGTCTAGAGATTGAGCAGGAGCTAGAAGTCCACGCAGCTGGAGAGATGCACTTGACGCTGTGGAGGATGGGAAGGTGTGGAGTGGAAGGTCGTGCTCAGGCTCTGAGCCCAGGAACGTAGAGCAGGCTGGAGGCCTAGGGCTGGCAAAGGCTGATAGGTGTGCAGAGGCAGAGATCCAGACGAGATACTAGACCGGGAAATGCTTTGGCAACTGTCCTGAATCAATACTCAGCCCCTGATTCTTTTTCTCTCTCAGTTAAACATCTTTTTCTTTTCTTTTTAAATTTTAGAGACAAGCATTTGTCTGTGTCCTAGTCTGGCCTTGAATTCCTGAGGTCTTGAACTCCTGAGGTCAAGCAGTCCTCCCACCTCAACCTCCTTAGTACTGTGCTGGCCTTAAATATGTATTTTTAATCAACAGCTTTTAATATATATAATAGTTGATTAACGTGAATACTTAGTGGCAAGAAAACCTAGCTGTATAAGGAAAGTGAAATACTGCCATTGGTAGGTATAGCCCTACCCCGCAGATGATTTCTAGTCGCTGGGTCAGAAGCTGGCTTCAGCTTTCCTGAGCATTCACAAGAACTTCTGGGAAGTTAGTGATGTCCCGGACATCAGACAGGTGTACAGTTGGGGAAATGAGCTGCTCTGTGTTTTCTGCTTCAAATGGCCAGCGTCCAACTCTCAGGAAGGTCAAAACAGAACACTTCCAAATGGGTGAAATGAGCGTCCTCAGCCGATCCACGCTCAGGGCTTGGAGGGGAGAGTGGGAGCATTGTTAGCAGCCAAGTTCATTGAGCTACGGGCGCCCAGCATGTTAGCATCCAAGTTCAGATAAGCATCTGGGCCATATTCAGCTTAAGCAAGAGTGAGACCACATCATTACAAAAAAATAGAAAAGTTAGCTGGACATCGTGGCAGGCCCCTGTATTCCCGGCTACCAGGAGCTAGGCTGGTAACATGGTCCTCTAGCCTGAGCAACAGAATGAGACTCTGTCTCAAAAAAAAAAAAAGAATCTGGGCCAGATCACATGGGTGTTGTCAAGTTAAATTGACAAGACAAAGGCAGAAGGCACTGAGCAAGTGGTGAAAGGTAGAAAGGAGCATAGCAGGAAGATCCCACACAACCTCTGAACCCTCTTCCGATTTGTTTATCACATTAAGCAAGCTCAGTACCTGAAAAGGCTATTGATCTCACTGTTCTCTCTCCCCTGGATGATTTCCAAGGCTTTCCTTTAAGTTGCAGCTCAAATGTCACCACTTGCCCCATGCACTTTTATCACATCACCCTATTTATTTTTTCTGTAGCAGTTATAACTCCAGAAATTACCTTGTTTGTGTAGTGGTCTATCCTGGTCCATTGGAAGGTGAGCACAGGGACTTTGTTTTATGCACTGCTGTGTCCCCAATGTCTAGAACAGTGCCTGGGACATAGGTGATGGTAGTGAGTAGTGATTGAATAGAATGTTTGGGGACAGTTAAATAGGACGATGAATTAAATAACCACTATCTTGATTCACATAAGGCTTAGCGGCCTTGTGGAAATGAACATGAATTTTATCCATAGCCAGGATTCTGACACACGTGGCTATGTCCAGGGTGCTTACAAGAGCCAGCGATCTGGAAAGACAACAGGTCTCTTGATAGCATACCTATGGTGACAGAAGTTATAACCTGATTTAAGTTAGAGTGAGACTATGAAATTTGACAGGTAGCATTTTGACCCAGGCAGCATAATGTGTGTGGGGACGTCCCTAAAGCTTTTGGAGCCTTTTGGATCCTAGATAGGTCAAAAGTATTGCCAGAAGCAGCCCGTGGGCATGACCCTTTCTATGGGAGAATGTTCAAGAGGCACTGTTGTTATCAGAGAGCTATAGGTGACATTTGGCTGCTTGGGCTCACACACGTCTCCTAGGAGTGTGGGATCACAGGGGTGCCTTTGAGTTTCTGTCAGCTGTTAGGAGACCACCCCTTCCATCTGTCTGTCTAGGAAGGTCAGTAGTGGGAGTAGGGGTGTGGAATAAAGGCTGAAAACAATAGAATATTTTGACTCCAGTCAAGTGGCCAGCAAATGTTAGGTTGAAAACTCTGGTTTTCGTACAACTGAATGCAGTGGGTTTTATGATAAGATAAAGCATCCTCTGCTGATAGGATGTGTGTGAGTATAATAAATAATAATAAAGGCTGTTTGTCACTTGTTTCATCCACGTGTACACATGTAGCCTTCAGCATTTTTATAGAATTAAACTGTTTTTACTTTGAGATAAGTGTAGATTCATATGCAGTTGTAAGAAATAGTACAGAGAGATGTCTGTACCCTTTATCCAGTTTCTCCCCATGTCTTGCAACATCCAGACATGTGCAGTGTGGTTTGTGTGTAAGGTGGGAATGGTAACACAAAACCAGGACATTGCTGTTGCTATTTCCATCACCACAAAGATTCCTCCTGCTGCACACTCACTTCCCTCCCACCCCACCCCACCCCCTTCGTAACCCTTATTCTCCATTTCTATAATCTTGTTATTTCTTTTTTGTTTTGTTCTTGTTTAAGAGACAGGATCTCTCTGTGTTGCCCAGGCTGGTCTCAAACTCCTGGGCTGAAGCCATCCTCCTACTTTTGGCCTCCCAAAATGCTGGGGTCACAGGCATGAGCCACCACATCCTGCAGTCTGGACATTTCAAGAATGTTACATAAATGGAATGATATAGCATGTAACCTTTGGGGATTTTTTTTCCCACACAGCATAATTCTCTGGAGATTCATCCAAATTGTTGTGTTTATTAATAGTTTATTCTCTTTTATTTCAATTCCATTTATATGTGTATGACCTTGAATGAAAGCGTGACAACTCTGCAACTTTTTCATTATTCTTAAGTCACGAAACACTCTCAGTTTAGTACATAAGACGCGCAGTCCCCTGATAAAAGAATCAATGCACCAAACTTGATTTAAAATAAAGAATTCTCCCCTCCCCCACATCCTCAGGCCTGTTGCCTGGGAGAAACCTGGACTTGGGTGGTGGAGTCTGCCTTGCTTCCTTTCACATCTTGAGCTTATGGCCAAGTTTCCTTGGCCCTCCAGGATTGAAGCTGGCCCGGGGTTGGTGGGGTAGGGGGTGGAAGAAGGAGGGCTTACCTGACTTAACGCTATTTATAAGTGGCTTCACACTCTCTGGCCTGTTGCCTATTTCTGTGACGTGGTGATGCTGCGCTATATTCTGTCTTCAGCACCCATTTGACATGCCCTGTGACATCATTGCTTTGACACCTTGCCTGTGCCTATCACATGGGACACGCATGCTTCCTTTGCCCTGGTAAGTTGTGGGAGTTCAGGCTACCCATTGTCACCTCTTTTTGAGCAGCTCACCAGCCCATCTCTTGCTCTTTAGGTTTCTCAAATAGGAACCAGTCACAAGTTTACTGTGAGTCCCAATTGCAGGGGACACAAATCAAGCATAAATGGGCTACTGAGGCTTGAGGGAGAGATGGGCAGTCCTCCCTTCCTTCCCGGGTAGGTACTTACCGTGTACCCTTGGCTCTCTAGATCTATACTTTTATACCATCCAGGCTGGTGGAGATTTGAGTCTTACAACCCCTTGACAATAACTTTGAAAAATTTGTATCTTGATCTCACATCCTACTTTGGCATGCTGTGTAGCTATTGTATCCTGATGCTGTGGTAGAATTTTCTGATTCCAATAACCAGATACTTTGTTAATTTAGAAATGCATTTTTCCCTACTTAAAATTCATGAAGCAATTTTGCTTAAAGTCTGCGTGTACTTTTTTGATATCAGCATCTGATTTTGCTGGAAGCATTTTGGAGCCATCTCAGTTTGTCAGGGCCCACCATGATTACATCAAGTTGTGTGAGTGAGACACCACACTTAAACAAACAAAAATCACACCTCCCCCCCAAAAAAAATCATGCATGATGTGTCCACTGAAAATTTTACACTAAGTCACACCATAAGAACCATTTTGATTTTTTTTTAAGGACAGTTTATTTTCTTTCCCCTATTTGTCTAGTTGCCTTTCACAAACTCTGTGATGTAATTATGTACGGCTTTTTAAAGGGATCTTATAAAACTTGAGGTTGTGAACTCACACTCAGGAATGATGGTGTTGCATCTTTTTACTTATATGCCATCAGATGACTTCTTCTGGAAGCCCAAATTAGCATTGACTGAGGTAATTTTAGGTCATCTTGCCTTCTCAAAGTTCCAAAAAAAGTACTTTATTACTTGTTCTTCTTAACTTATGATGGGATGTCCTGATAAAACCATTGCAAGTTGAAATCAAAGTAAGTTGAAAATGCATTTAATACATCTAACCTACATCACAGCTTAGCCTCACTTACCTTAAATTTTCTCAGAACAGTTAACATTAGTTTGGCAAAATCATCTAGTAAAAAGCCTGTTCCATGATACCATGGTACCATGTTGAACATCTCATGCAGCTTCTTGAATTCTGTACTGAAAGCAAATCACTTCTGCACCATGGTAAAGTCAACGTTAAGTGGAACCAACATAAGTTGGGGATCATCTGCAATTGAGAGAGTGCTGTATATTAAGAGTGACGTTATGCTTTATGAGCAAGAATGTTTGAGGAACCTCTGCCTTGTATCAAGGGTATGCGATATGCACATTTTATCTGATTTTTGCCCCATGGTTCCCTGGGCATCCCTGTGTGTGCTCATTTGCACCTATAATTACAGCTGCTTTTTCATGGGGCTTCCTGCGCAGTTTCTTAGGGCAAGAAACACTTTCAGAGGCTGCTAAATGGAAAAGAAAGAATAACTCTCTGAAGTCATCCTGAGTGTGAATTCAATTTCCAGGAACACAGAGTTCAAGCAAGACTCAAACAGAGACAAAATAATCAAATTTCGGTCTCCTAGCTCCTCTCATTGATTGATGGGAATAGCACCTCTTGTGTTTGTCCCGTTGTTTCTGTGGCCTGCTCCCAAGGTTGCAGATCTTTAGCAACAATGAATCTATAAATGATCAGAAGAAGCCCTAGGCTTTCTGTCTCTGCCTCCTCAAAGGCAGGATTAGGGACTAGAGGGTTAACTGCCCATCATATTTCTCTGCTGGTGCTGTTATTGTTAAGATTGGATGGGACTTTTCTCTGAAAACTGCCAAATCATTTTTCTTATTAGTAACAAATGAAGGGGCTCTGGCTGGTGAGGATCACACTGGGTGCCCAGGAAAGGTGAATTCTGGCCTGACCCTGCTGCGGAGGGTTGACTGCTGATAATCGTAAGGCAGAGATTCTTAAACCTACTGTGCACAAAAATCATTTGTTAAAAGTGCAGATTCATGAGTTCTACCAACAGAAATTATGTTTTAGTGGGTTTGACATGGGGTCTTGGAGTTGATTTTTTTTGAGACAGAGTTTCACTATGTTGCCCTTGGTAGAGAGCTGTGGCATCACAGCTCACAGCAACCTCAAATTCTTGGACTGGAGGGATTATCTTGCCTCAGCCTCCCAAGTAGCTTGGACAACAGGAGCCTGCCACAATGCCCGGCTTTTTTTTTGTTGCAGTTATTTTGTTGTTTAGGTGGCCTGGGCTGGGTTCAACCCATCAGCCTCGGTACATGTGGCCGGTGCTGTAACCACTGTGTTATGGGTGCCGAGCCATGGAGTTGATATTTTTAATGAACATTCTAGGTGATTATAAGCAGGTGCTGCACACTTGATCTAAGGGATGCCTGACCAACTTCTTAGTGTCTGTGGAGATGACAGGTTGGCACTAGGGACATTATCGGCTCATAATGCTGATAGTCAAGCTGTGAGAGTAAGTGTCAGAAGTTGGGTATGGAGAAAGCTGTTTATTTAAGATAAGTGCCAGGCAGCACCTGTGGCTCAAAGGGGTAGGGTGCCGGCCCTGTATGCCTGAGATGACAGGTTCAAACCCAGCCTCGGCCAGAAACTTAAAAAAATAAATAAATAAATAAGTGCCGAGGTCATTAGAAGACTTCTTATCTCTTCCTAGGGAGCAATAGCATTGCTTGCAGCCAACTTCTTGCAAAGAGAATGGTTGAGATGGAGAGGAAGTAGGAATTTAATTTTAGGGTTATTGGGTTATTGGTATCAGTTCTACCCATCTTTTTTTTTTTTTTTTTTTTGAGACAGTCTCAAGCCGTCGCCCTGGATAGAGTGCAGTGGCATCACAGCTCACAGCAACCTCCAACTCCTGGGCTCAAGCAATTCTCTGCCTCTGTCTCCCAAGTAGCTGGGACTACAGGCGCCCGCCACAACGCTCGGCTGTTTTTTGGTTGCAGCTGTCATTGTTGTTTGGTGGGCCTGGGCTGGATTCGAACCCGCCAGCCCAGCTGTATATGGCTGGAGCCTTAGCCACTTGAGCCACAGGCGTTGATCCCTACCCATCTTTTAATAATTAGTGTTACTTAAGGTCTGAAGGCAATATGGTAAAAATAAAGGCCCTAATATGATTAGGCAGGGCCCCCCTCTCAAATCTTACTTAAAAGAACTTACGTCAAAATTTTACAAATAAGATCATTGAATTTCCCAGTTCTGCCTCTGCCAACCATTTCTATATCAATCCATATTCTAGCAGTAATAACTAAATAGGAGAGTTCTGACATTTGCCTTTTGGGATAAATATTGTTAAAAGGGTAGTGCGGGGGTTACGTGACTGTTCTTCCTTTATCTTCAGGGCCTCGTTCTCCACCTTTAGACCTAGCAGTTCACTATGAAGACCAGCTGGATAATGGAATACTTGGCTGTCAGAAACATGTCAAACTCTCTGAAGCAACATAAATCAGAAAACACTAAGTCATTTTTCTGCTTGTTCTTTGTAGAATTTTTTTTTTGAGACTGAGTCTTAAGCTGTCACCCCGGGTAGAGTGCCATGGCGTTGTCATATCTCATAGCAACCTCCAACTCTAGGGCTCAAGTGATCCCCTTGCCCCAGTTTTTTTTTTCTTTTCTTTTTTGAGACAGAGTCTCACTTTGTCGCCCTCAGTAGAGTGCTATGGCATCATAGCTCACAGCAATCTCAAACTCTTGGGCTCAAATGAGTCTCTTGCCTCAGCCTCCCAAGTAGTGGGACTACAGGAGCCCCCATCTCAACGTCTGGCTATTTTTAGAGATGTCTCACTCTGGCTCAGGCTGGTCTTGAACCCGTGAGCTCAGGCAATCCACCTGCTTCAGCCTCCCAAGGGCTGGGATTGCAGGCGTGACAGTTTTTTGTATTTTTTGTAGAGACAAGGTCTTGCTCTTGCTCAGGCTGGTTTCGAACCCATGAGCTTAAGCAATCCACCTGGCTCAGCTTCCCAGAGTGCTAATATTACAGACGTGAGCCACTGTGCGCAGATCATAGAATTTTTTTTTTTTTTTAATTCACAAAATTTTCACTGAGAAAGAAATTAAAACTTCAGGTAATGTGCACCATCTTCGGGGACTCGTCACATACCACTCCTGGGGTTTTGGGCTCCTCTCCCTTTGGCCATTTTCAGGCGCAATGTGTTCTACCTTCTGGGATTGCTGTCAAAGGTCGTTTTCAGCTGGGCATAAAAGAGAACAGTGGCAAGTGGGTGATCAGAAGGACCAATTAAGGGCTGTTTGGTTTTGGGGATAATTGTAACTGATTTAGCATGCAAACCTCTTGTTAGAATGTGACAAGGGAGTATGTAGGCAGCTTTAAAAGTAGACTCCACTTTGATTTGTTCTGCTTATTAGGCCTTTTTACTTTCGGGCATCTTTAATTTTGACTAAGTTTAATTTTAATGAACATTCGAGGTTGTTTGTATACTGTTTCAAGACATGAATACAAAAGCTAGTTCAAATCTCCACTGCCACCGTTTAATTTTAACCTGAGTCTTGTGTTGCTGGACAGTGAGCAACACAGTTTTAACTGAATGCACAGATTATCCTACTTGGATAGGATAATTGTTAACTTCATTACATTGACTCACCTCTAACACTCCCAAACCTTTATTTTAGCACTTTAACTATATCATTTTAATTTATCTAAATTTTACCTATCTAGATTTTCCTGTACATGTTTTAATTTTTTTGTATCAATATAGTGACTTTGGGAGGGGACTTGATTTTATCATGTAATCTTTTTTTTTTTTTACCCTTATATATTCATTTTATTACTTATATTATTTATATTTTCTACATTTACAATCTATTTAGCAACTATCATTCTTCCTAGTTTATCATGTCATCTTATTCATCTCAGTGACGCTACCTATGTATTTTTGTGTGCGTTTCATCTAAATTATCAATAAAAAAAGAGTATCATGGTCAGGAAGAGAAGGTTAGAGATCTTGCCACTGGAGACCTGCTAATAACCATTTTGGAATAATTGTTAAGTCAATTATGAATCCATTAAGTAGACAATCATCCAGCCCATATTTCTTTATCTTAATCCATTTTTGTCAAAATTTTGATACATCTTGTCAGACACCTTACTGAAAGCCAGATCCACTATGCACTGCATGCCTCGGGCTTACTGATGTAAGAAAACAAGGAGACGATACCTGATTTATTCATAATGCATTCATGCTATCTCCTAATGATTACTTCTTGCCTTCTGTCAATAATTTATTGTAGTATTAGGTTGACCAATAGGCATTTTTCTCCCCCACCCCTTTTTGGAGATAGAGTCTTTCTCAGTTGCCTAGGTGGAGTGTGGTGGCATCACAGCTCACAGCAACCTCAAACTCCTGGGCTCAAGTGATCCTCTTGCCTCAGCCCAGCCAAGTAGCTGGGACTACATGTGAGTGCCACAATGCCTGGCTAATTTTTCTACTTTTTTAGTAGAGAGAGGGTCTCACTCTTGCTAGGCTAGTCTCAAACTCCTGAGCTCAAGTCATCTACCTGCCTTGGCTTCCCAGAGTGTTAGGATTACAGTTGTTAGCCACCACGCCGGCCTTCTTCCCCACTTTTTTTTTTGTCTCCAGGCTTCTAGTTCCTTTCTTAGTTCCTAGAATTCCTTATAGCTATACTGAGTTTGTATAGAATAATGCTTCTCAGACTTCAGTGAGTAAGTGAATCTGCTGCTGATCTTGTTATAGTGCAGG
This sequence comes from Nycticebus coucang, assembly GCF_027406575.1. Taxonomy (NCBI): domain Eukaryota; kingdom Metazoa; phylum Chordata; class Mammalia; order Primates; family Lorisidae; genus Nycticebus; species Nycticebus coucang. The sequence continues at coordinate 41,805,084 of NC_069785.1, read as the reverse complement.
TTCAGATTCAGGAGGTCTGGAATGGAGTCTGAGATTCTGCATTCCCAACAAACTTCTAAGCTCATGTTGAGACTGTTGGCCACAGACTGCACACCTGGAGTTGCTAGAAGACCTGGTGGTCTAGATAGGAGGTCTAGATCAGAATACTCCTCTAGAATGGGAAGGAGGCCTTTAGTGGGTAATGCTCTCAAGTTCTCATTCCCATGGTTTAAAACTCACCAGCATCCTTATCCTCTAATAGTTATCTCCTTTCATTTTCTCACCTTCATGGCTCCTCTGCAGTCCCCTTCCCTCACCCCACACCAGTGCCTTTCTTCTTTCTTCCTTTTGCATCATGCTTCTGGAAAGAACAACCTTACATTTTATGCTTCCATTTTATTCTCCCCTCCCCCCCTTACTTTGCAGTCAACAACCCTGATCTTGTGATTTCCCTATTTGAAGCCCTGCCCTAGCTCCCCGTCCCTCTTGCTCCTTGTAGTGACATCCCACCAGGCTCCTGTTTCTCTCTCCAGCTCATCTGTTTACACTCCAGGAGTTCCAAATACGCTTGGATCCCAGGCCACATTATTCTCTTTGAAGTCTTCTTGCTTTAGCTTTTGCTGTTCCTTTGCCTGTAAACTTTTCCCTGACTTAATTCACCTGGCTAAGTCCTCTCATTCTTCAGATTCCTGCCATGCTCTATCTCCCCTTAGAAACTTAAGTTCCTACCTTTGCTTATATTTATGATTTGCATAGTTCTAGAATGATCAGAAGGAGGGGTACCAGAGCTTTCTCTCTCTAGGCTGCAGTATAACTATAGAAGTATTGTAAGGAGGTATTATCTTGGCATGTGGTGGTCAATATTATTGAAAGATTTTATGGAGACCAAGTTACTTGGCAATCTTATTTCAACAAAGAAAAAAGAGAAGACTTCACCTTTACTCTGTAAGTGAAGCGGAAGAAGAATATTTTTAATTAGTTCATCTTTGTATGCATTAACCTCGCTGACCTATCCAATATTCACTGACAGTATAGCTTCGTGGAAATGAAGCAATAAAATAAAGATAATGTTTTAGTAGAGAATATTTTCATCAATGTAGTCCACACAGAAAGTGATGAATGGTAAGGTTTTCAGATAATAACTCAGAACTTTGACAATAGTTTGCATTGGCCACCCCTGGGGGAAGTGACACGGAAGGTCACTTGCTGGCTTAGAAAATGGCTTCATGCAAATCACTGAACTAACTGGGTTTTCTCAGCCCTAAGAGGGAATAGAAATAGAGAGCTGGCTGAAAATATTCAGGCCTTGTTGGATTATGAGCTGATATATTCAAGCTAAAGAGGCTGACCACCTGCAATAAATTAAGTTCAAAAGAAACTAGGCTATGGCCAAATAAAAAAACTAATACAATTTAAAAGTACTTCTCATAGCTGTGGTCATGCTCTCTCAGGCAACAAATACAATTTACTATCAGATATAACGTTGCTATGGCACGTGCAGATAGGAGAAGGGATGATGAAAGGTAGAGACTTAAAACTTTATTTGGAAGGTGGCCTTAATGTGCGTGTTTCAGAGACAAGTCTTAATCTCTTGTACACAATGGATATTTTATAAATGTGTATAGAATAAATATCAATTATGTGAAATATTTAAAATTAAACAAAAGGATACCTTTGCTTTTTATTATATTAAGGAACTATTCCTTGTAGTATAGTTTTGTACCTGTTGCATCACCTTGTGGTCTAGATTCCTATGACTATGGAGAAAGGCATGCAAAAGAGAGTAAGAATTGTCAGCTTCTTCAAAGCTGTAGCACTGATATAATGTCTTCTTCCCCTGGGACATGGAACTCTTGATGAATTATTTTCTAGCTGACATGCCTGGAGAGGGAGCTCTGGCCTCCTTTCTTGTTACTGATTTCCTGGGCAGTTTGTTTCTGGGTGATGACTCTATTGGTTTGTGTTGCCTTTCAGTACAATACATTTATCCAACCTGAACGCTGTCTCTGGTAGGTTGTACCAGAAAACTAAGAACTAACAACCAGACTTGGAAGCTGTATTTTGAGTTGTGAAGCCAATAGTCATAACAGTCCATTTTGTGGAAAAGTAGTTGATCATGCCAAACCTATTCCTTTTTTTTTTAAAGACAGGAGGGGAATGAGGGATATCTTGCTATGTTGCTTTGGCTGATCTCCAACTCCTGGGCTCAAGCATTCCTCCCTGCTCAGCCTCTAGAGTCACTGGGATTATAGTTATGTACCACTGTGCCTGGTTTATTCCTCTTTTGAGTATAATGTTCCTGGGATAAAAGCAACTTTACGTAAGACATGTGTGGGGTAGTGGGCCACAGGGATCTGGAATCAGCTAGCTCTGGGTTTAAGTTCTGGGTTCTGCCACTTGATAATATTTTATCCTTGGGCCAGCTTTTATTATATTAAAAATAATGTTTATCTCGTTGTAAAATAGTAGAGAATTTAGAAAACATAGAAAGATACAAAGAAGAAAAGAAAAAAATTCACATAAATCACCAGCATTGTTTCTTTAAATATTCTTCAAAAGTACTCTTTCATATATTTATATGATTTTTGATTATTTAGCTATTTAGCCACTCTTATATTTTCAGACATTGAAGGTATTTCTTGGTAACATCATGATAAATATTGTTGCAATGAATATCTTTTTTTTTTTGAGACAGAATCTCAGTCACCCTGGGGTTAAGTGCTGTGTTGTCATAGCTTATGGCAACCTCAAACTCTTGGGCTTAAGTGATTCTCTTGTCTCAGCCTCCTGAGTAGCTGGGACTACAGGTGCCTTTCACACGCCTGGCTATTTTTAGAGATGGGGTCTTGCTCTCACTCTTGCTCAGGCTGGTCTTGAACTCTTGAGCTCAAGCAATTTACCTGACTTGGCCTCCCAGATTGCTAGGATTACAGGTGTGAGCCACTGTGTCTGGCCTAATATCTTTTAATTAAAAAATTCTTTGTTCAATGATAATTTCCTAGGAAGGGTGTTAACAAGTTTTGTTTTGTTTGTACGTATTTAGTATATGCTTTTGGAGCTTTTTTTTTTGAGACAGAGTCTCACTTTCTTGCTTCTGGTAGAGTATCATGGTGTCATAGCTCACAGAAACCTCAAACTCTTGGGCACAAGCCCCCTCCACAATGCCCCAATATTTTTTAGGGATGGGAGTCTTGCTCTTGCTCAGGCTGGTCTTGAGCCTGTGAGCTCAAGAGATCTACCTACCTCGGCCTCTCAGAGTACTGGGGTGACAGGTGTGAGCCATTATGCCTGGCCTACCTGAAAGTTCTTTAAGAGACAGGGTCATGCTTTGTTCCCAGGTTGGAGTATAGAGATACAGTCATATCTGCAACCTTGAACTCCTAAACTCAAGTGATCCTCTTGCCTCAGCTTCTTGAGTAGCTCAGAGTACAGGCATGCACCACCACACTGGACTAATTAAAATTTTTTTTTTTTTTTGTGGAAAGGGGGAGTCTTACTATGTTGCCCAGGATTGTCTTGAACTCCTGGCCTAAGTGATCTCTAGCCTCAGCCTCCCAAAGTACTGGGATTACAGTTGTGAGGCACCATGTGCGGCCTAGAAAGACTTTGATAGTTTACACTTTCATTAAGAATTATGGAAGAATAAAGGGTAAGAAATTTAGCTGAGCTTCAGTTTTCTTATCTTTTTGCATCATAACATTGGGAGGATATGGGCTAACATAAAGCCCCTAGCGCAGTGACAGGCAAATGTTACTCATGTTTTTTTATCGTCTACTTTAACATATTCAGTGCCCATAACATATCATGAAGTGCTTTATCACCTCCATTATCCATTTAAAAAAAAAAAAAAAAAGGAAAAGGAAAATAAACTTTTGCAAAGAGTGGTGTTGTGATGTAGAATGTGTAGGTGTGGACATCTAGATCAAAGTTCTTTTTTTAAAGCTGCCTTTAAAAAAAGCATTTATGAAGGTAAAAGTAGAGGGGAAGGAAAGAGTGTGGTATTTATTGGAAGTATTTCTTTTGAATTGATAAGACAACGAAGCAGGCCGGGCATGGTGGCTCACACCTGTAATCCTAGCACTTCGGGAGGCCAACAGGTAGGCAGATGTCTTGACGTCAGGAGTGAGAGACCAGCCTGAGCAAGGACAGGACGCTGTCTCTACTGAAAAAAACAAAAACACCTAAGCAGGAAATTATTACAGCCATCGAAAGTTTGGCCTCGCTGACCATTGTATTTATACTGACTGGTTTTAATGTACTGTCAGAGCTTATCATTCACAACTGCTTGAATTTAATATGTGCTTCAGTTCTATGTGTGTTGGCTGCTGCGAGAAGCAAGAGAGGCAGAGAGGGAGGGGATCAGTAGTCTTGATACCCCAAATTGTCAATGTTAGTTAATAAAATTTGAGGACTGTGAGACACCTGAAAAGAACATATAAAATGGTAATTTTTTTCTTTTTGGAGACAGAGTCTCCCCTCTGTCACCCAGGCTAGAATGCCATGGCCTCAGGCTAGCTTACAGTAACCTCAAAGTCCTGGGCTCAGGTGATCCTCCTGCCTTAACTGCCTGAGTAGCTGGGACTGCAGGCACTTGCCACAGCACTTGGCTAATTTCTTCTAGTTTTTAGTAGAGCAGTGGTGTTGCTGTTGCTCAGGCTGGTGTCAAAGTCCTGAGCTCAAGTGATCCTCCCACCTTGGCCTCCCAGGGTGCTAGGATTACAGGCATGAGCCACCATGCCTGGCCATAAAATGCTAATTTCAATAAATAAATCGGGAAATAATGAAACTTCTTATCTAGCTTTTTCCATTTCTATAAACTCTGAAGCATAGAGCATGATTACATTAGCTTCCTAAGGATGCTATAACAAATTACCACAAACTAAATGGCTTAAAACAACAAAAATTTAATTTCACAGTTCAGGAGACCACAGCCTGAAATCAAGGTATGGTGTAGTGGGTTGGTGCCTTTTTTTTTTTTTTTTTTTGTAGAGACAGAGTCTCACTCTATGGCCCTTGGTAGAGTGCCGTGGCCTCACACAGCCCACAGCAACCTCCAACTCCTGGGCCTAAGCGACTCTCCTGCCTCAGCCTCCCGAGCAGCCGGGACCACAGGCGCCCGCCACAACGCCCGGCTATTTTTTGGCTGCAGCCTGGCCGGGGCCGGGTTTGAACCCGTCACCCTCGGTATATGAGGCCGGCGCCCCACCGACTGAGCCACAGGCGCCGCCCCGGGTTGGTGCCTTTTGAAGGCTCAGAGGGAGCATCCATTCTAACTTTTGGTGGTTGCCTGAGACCCTTGGCCTTCCATGGCTTGTAGCTATATCACTCCAGCCTCTGACTCCGTGGTCACATGCCCTTCAGTCATATGTCTCCTCTGTCACTCTCCGAGCCCTCTTCTCTTCCAGTAAAGAAGGGCTCACCCTAATTCAGAGAGATCTTGCGTTAACTCTGTTGCACCTGCGGAGACCCTATTTTTTTTTTTTTCTTTTTAGAGACCCTATTTTTAAATACGGTCATATTCACAGCTGGCTGGGGGAAGGAGTGAAGTGAGAGGGGGGGTTAGTACCTGAACATATCTTTTTGGAGGACACAGTTTGACCCACTATACTGGCAAACTCACCAGGTTAAAATAGAAACTTATGATCTCTCCTTCCTCCCCATCCAATGCTATCTTCTCTGACCTCAGCTTACTGAGTCATATTAATTACTGGCTTCTCATTGCCTTCTGTATTTGGTTTGAGTTTTTCTGCTCAGCTCTACCCTACTTACTCAAGATGAGTTCTTACTGTTCTTCATAACCTTGAATCTTGTTCTCTCTTTGTGCATAGAAGGCCTTCTCTCTTTCCCTAAGTAAATCTTATTCCTAAGGGCAGGATGCTTTATGCTTTCTCTTTCTCCTGTAGCACCTAACACAGTGCTAGCAAATAATATGTGTTCAATAAATATTTTAATTAACTTTCTGATAAAGTAGAAGGATATGGATTATGGATTATAAAGAAAATAATTATTTCACGTGCTTGAATATCAAAATTCAAGTTGCTTGAGAATTGGTATGTCTCAATAGCTTAAATTATTCTGGTAGGTGATACTTTTCTTTTAAATTTCTACCTGGAGTGTCAGTATTATAGTTTAGTCTCCTTCTAGGGTTAGCCTATTTTAGCTCTAAAATAGCATGAACAGATTCTCCTGGCACATCAGTTGCCCTAACAGGAAGTTTTTGATTCATGGCCAATGCTGAGTTCAGTGTCTAAAAGATTATTTCTTAGTGGTATAATATCTTAAAGCATAAATGAAATTAGCTTTGTAGGTTTAAGAACTATTTATCATTATTGTTACATAGCTGGAAAAGATTTAAGAGTTTTTTTCTGTTCTAGTCTTCTACCTCTTCAAAAAGGAGGACCAAGGCAACATGACTACTTCTTTCCCCTTGGGTTCTGTCTTACTCCACTGAACTGCACAATTATGAATTTGAAGGGACATAGACTAGGGTGCCAGATTTAATCTGTGGCTCTATGAAGGTCTAGTCCAGCCCATTTCACCCAAGGCCTGGTGGACCTCTGTTTCAACTCAGATTTCTTAACGTTACCAGGGCCAAAGCCATGAATTAACCAGTGAGATTTGTTTTTCTGGTTTTTCATGGGCACAAGAATCAGTAGAGTTTCTTTTGTCTGGGTGGCATGGAATGCTTGTGTATGTGTGATATTTGTAGTTAGAATGAGTAAATATTTGCTAAGCAAATAGTCTAGTGCCTGCAGATAATGAATGCTATAAATCTGTTCGAAAATAAAATACAAAGTGTGATTTGTATTTTATTTATTTTATTTTATTATTTAGTTGAAGTATGTGATTCCATACTGCTCAATTCAAAAGGGCCACCTCTCAGTGTCCTCACTGGCTCTCAGTGGACAGGGCCTAAGGCCCGTCTCAGTCATCCATTCAGGCCTGCTGTGAGATGGCTGTCTTTGTTCAGTTAATTTTCATTAACTGTAACCTCTGGCAAGTGGAAGATGCCCTCGCAGAACAGCTCCTTCAGTTTTCAGCGTAGTCTTTTCTAGAGCGACCTGCAAAAAGTCCGAATCAGAAAATTGTTGCGAGTTGATATTTTTACAAAAATAAGCTGACAAATACTGCTGTATTTTCTAGATTGGGGCTACTAAAAGCTGAGCTTCTTTCTTGCCTTTATTTTCACAGAAAAGAGACCTATGAGTCTGAAGGGAAATGGTGTGTTGGTAAATGACTAATAATGGGCTCTCTAAAAGAAAAGAGCTGAGAGTTATAGAGTCTGTGGTTTTCAAAGTGTAGACACTTTTGTCATGGCCAATTTTAAGCTTCCAATGTGACTTGATTGGCACATGTCTACAAGAGGCCTGGTTATGCTGGACAGAGGGTAGAGGGATGTACCTTGGGCCCAGCCTTGGAGAGGATATGGAGATGCTTGGAGTAGATCTTCTTGGTGTTGTCATTTGTCCATTCATTCATTCTACGAATATTCAACACCTGCTATATGCCAAGTGCTGCTGTAGGTATTGGGGATAGAGTAGGGAACCAAATAAAGTCTCTGCCCTCAAGAAGCTTACATCCCAGTGAGAGATCTTCAGAAATTTCAAATCTCAGCTTCTTGGAGACTTAGCATTCTCATTTTTGTTAGAGAATTAGAGTCAAGATCACATAACATTGTTTTTTTGTTTTTTTTTTTGAGACAGTGTCTCACTTTGTTGTCCTTGGTAGAGTACCATGGCGTCTTAGCTCACAGCAACCTCAGAATCTTGGGCTCAAGAGATTCTCTTGCCTCAGCCTCCTGAGTAGCTGGGACTATAGGTGCCCGCCACTATGCCCAGCTATTTTTTGAGACAAGGTCTTGCTTTGGCTCGGGCTGGTCTCAAATCTGTGAGCTCAGGCAACCCATCTGCCTCAGCCTCCCAAGTGCTGGGATTATAGGCATGAGCCACTGTGCCCGGCTTAAGATCCCATAACATTTTAATTTATTAAATGAAGAAAATAGCATAGGCTCGTTTTAGTTTTCCTGGATGATGTAAAGCAGGGATTGGAGGAGAAGGTAGAAATACTCCCTGAATTGTCTCCATTTCGGAGTCTTACACACTGAAACCTCGAGATCCCAGGAGCATTGGCAGCTGGACACTTACAGACTGGATAAACTTCTGGAAACTGAAATCATCTCCAAGAATCCTTAAGATTCCTACCCTCAAGCAGGGTAAGGAAGGGGTTAGCAAGACTACTCTGATGTCATAGCTCTAGAAAGAAGAATGACTTGTACACTGTAGCAGAGGAACAATAATTTTCTCTCTTTTAAAAAAAATTAAACTTTTTAAAATTTTATAATATTTTGGGGTACAAATGTTTCGGATACATGAATTGCTTTTGTACAGTTTGAGTCAAAGTTATAAGTGTGCCCATCACCCAGATAGTGTGAGTTCTCAGTGGGGACAGCTATAACCGAAGATAGGTTAACA